>NC_132791.1:153597500-154847500 GCF_048418805.1 Vulpes vulpes
TCCCTCCAACACAGCTTGCCCTTATGTAAATGATCTTTATTAATTCTTCTGGAATAGTGTGTTTGGAGTTTGTCAACTATGGACTCATGCGACCTCAGAGTGAGACCTGAGCTGGAGGAGGCAAGGAGGTATGACATTGAATGACCGAGCTGTGCTCTGGGGTCTGACCCACCCAGTGTGGCTGGAGCACTTGGTTCGAGTGAGGAGGAGCACCTGAGCTGGGAAGGCATACCCAGCTGGAGCCCGAAGGTCAGGTTAACACCAGATTTCATATCCTAGCAGAAATCGTTTTAGGTCATTGTTTCCTGATTCATTGTGACAGGCAGGTATTGAAAAACTAATGGGCATATAGTGTAGGAAATACCAGAAAATTTTCTTTTCCTTCCAAAGAATTAAATGCAAATGAAATCGTGGGAAGGGAAAGCAAACAATATATAATGAATACCTCCTGTAGTACCAGGCAATTTGCGTACATTATCTTATTTATTCTGCTCAGCAACCATTAGGGGTAAGGTTTCCCAGCTTTATAGAGATAGACTTTGCGGCTCAAAGACGTCAAGGGATTTGCCAAAGGTCACACATCTGGGACTTTATGGAGCTGTGATTTGAAAACCCAAGGCAAGTCTGTGAGACTGGGAGGGATGTTTGTGTTTTTTTTTTTTTTTTTTTTTGGTCTTTGTCAGCTACACAATATGAATAGTGATGTCTTCAAGGGTTCAGATGAGGGGTATGGATAAGTACTCTGCAGGCTCTTGGTTACAGGCCGTCCTGACAAGGAGCAGTGCAGCACTATAAGCCATGCATGGCAGGGAGGACTCTATCCACTGGCTCAGAATGGACACGCCGCCTGGCCTCCAGCAGACTGAGGTTTGAGCTCCTAGCAGGGATGGTCCTGGCTCTCCCCTACGACTCAGTTTTCTTCCTCCCATTGCACAAGACTTTGTTTACTCCCTGCCATGGGTGCCCTCAGTTACTACTTCTACTGAAAATGATCTGTTTCTCTCTCCTAATTATATATATTCTTTTATACTTGGTGGCTTCTGTAGGTCCTGTGCTCACTCATAACTGGTGCTCAGCTGTTCGCTGCTGCCTTATAGCTCCTCCCCAGGCATCTTTTTACCCCCTGGTCCCATTACCACTGGGCAGCATCTGTATTCATGAGTTCAGATTCTTTCTTGAGAGACTCTGCCTATCTTCTCCTATATCTGGGTTGGATCTAACTTTTTATGTCAGGCTGAGCTGTGGCTGCTTGGTCAGTCAGTGAATGGCCCTTGGGTGAGGAATTACCTCTAGGGGCAGTCATCTGGGATTTGGAGTAGGGAGTGCACATCTGTGGGTCCCATTCTATCTATCCCAGTCCACTCTCTGGTCCCCAAAGGTTCCCATCCAGCCCAGCTGCAAACTACGGGCAAGGCATCTCCCTTGTCTCATCAGTTCAAAACCTCAAATCTCATTGAGACCTACTCTGTTCAAAAGCCCAAATTCTTACTATCCATATCACCTAAATCATATTTGGATGGTTAGGGCACATGCATCTTTGGGCAGAACATTTTCCCCACTTGCCACCAGCACTTACCATCCCATGACAAGCATCTTATGTGGATCATGTCATGGGATACCGTAGCTGTATCGGGTATGTAGACTGAGTCTACTCATTTTGCAGTGAATGCATTCAAACTTGGGGGTTCGACACTGAGCCCAAACCCAGGTATGAGGGAGTGGGGTCATGCTGGGTGCTGAAGATGCTTGTGCTTCCCAGATGTTGCTCCCTCTTCGAACCACCTGGGGAGCTTTTAAGCAGCCCAATGAGCCGGTGGTACCTCACGACTCTTTTTTTTTTTTTTTTACTTATGATAGTCACAGAGAGAGGGAGAGAGAGAGAGGCAGAGACACAGGCAGAGGGAGAAGCAGGCTCCATGCACCGGGAGCCTGACGTGGGATTCGATCCCGGGTCTCCAGGATCGCGCCCTGGGCCAAAGGCAGGCGCTAAACCGCTGCGCCACCCAGGGATCCCCCTCACAACTCTTAAATAAGAATCTCAGGATGGCAGACAAGTATGAGTAGTGTTTGCAGCTCCTCAGATGATTCCACCATGGGGCCGAGTTTGGCGGCATCTGCTCTGTACCACCTCTGCCATCAGCAGAGGCTGCCGTGCTAGGGGAAGGGTGCGTGAGATCAGGGAAGCTTTCCCCCTAGAAGGGGGTTTGAACTGTGATCCCAAGGAGTTTATGGGGTTTAACAGTAAGGGGAAAACTGCACGGAGAGGAAATGGTTTTCTGTGTGGGTGATTTGCTCAGTATTTGCCAAGTGTGATTGAATTTTTATGTTTCTGCGAGAAGGTTCAAATAAATACATTCACAAATCAGGAAACAAACAAAAAAGAGCTCCTTTGTCAGCGCATCCATCCCTATTTGTGGCTCTGGGAAAACAGAGCCCCACGGTTATCACTGTTGTGTGTGCTTTTTGTGAGGGAGATAATTGTGGAAATTGGGTTGCTTCCAGTCAAGTGCAGATCCTTTTGTGGAGAAAATTTGAGCCATCCATGTATCCCATTTTACGGTAATTGAGATTGAACTAGCAAATCATTAGTGAAGCAAAGGAAGATGATGGGCCCTTTTTTCAAAAGGAAGGTGCTAAAAATGAGGTGTTTGAGGAAGAATAATTAAAATGGGATGTCGAGGAAGGGAGAACACATACCACCCATCTCTCAGCTCTCTGGGCAGGGACAAGGTGGCACCTGTTGGCGGCCTGCGGGAAGGGGCTGTCATGGGAGGAGCTCATGGACAGCTGCTGGGTTGTGCACAGCTTCCCACGAGCCCTGCTGGGGGGACCACCCTGGGGGACCGGGCAGCTTGGGGGCATGTTGCACACTCTCTCTGCTCGCCACTTACATGTGTTGGCCAGTGTCACTCTCTTTCCCGTTGTCAACTTTGAAGATAATGAAATGCAGTTTGTGGAAAGGAGAGCAAATAATGGCAGTATATAGTTCAGGTAAATCAGCATGTGAAGCTGCCAGATGGGCATTTGTTTACTTAAAATCCCCTTCACTGGGAGGGCCTCATTAAATACTTGCTTTTCTTCCCGTAAGACTCCAGGGAGTAGCAATAGTTCCATGTTATTCAAACACCCCTCAACGGAGGGAACCAGGATGACAGAGGAGGGTTTTCAGTTCCTGAAGAGCAAATAAATAGTGTGGCCCACCTCCCTATATGGCCGATAGGGTTAAAGTGAGGAAGAGCTTCCCACTGAGAGGAGTCTTGGTGAATAGGTTTGAAGGCCACCTGAGGCCAGTCCCTGCCCCTGTGGATCTAGCAGCCTCCAGGCCTTGGTGTGTGTCTCTCTGTAGCTCCAGCATATAGCCCGGGGGCTGCTCTGCACAGAGTAGGTGCTTAGGAAATGTGGATTCTATTGATTGGATTTCTAGAAACTGTGATTTAATGGCTTCATGCTGAAGGGATATTTGCTTTTTTTTTAAAAAATAAAGATTCATTTATCTAGAACATCTTTGGAAAGGAAAATTGAAGATCATAAGCTTTTTTTTTTTTAATTAATTTTTATTGGTGTTCAATTTACCAACATACAGAAAAACACCCAGTGCTCATCCCATCAAGTGTCCACCTCAGTGCCCATCACCCATTCCCCTCCAACACCCGCCCTCCTCCCCTTCCACCACCCCTAGTTCGTTTCCCCGAGTTAGGAGTCTTTATGTTCTGTCTCCCTTCCTGATATTTCCCAACATTTCTTTTCCCTTCCTTTATATTCCCTTTCACTATTATTTATATTCCCCAAATGAATGAGAACATACACTGTTTGTCCTTCTCCGATTGACTTATTTCACTCAGCATAATACCCTCCAGTTCCATCCACGTTGAAGCAAATGGTGGGTATTTGTCGTTTCTAATTGCTGAGTAATATTCCATTGTATACATAAACTTTTAAACCTACCAGCTCCATTGATGCAGGCTCCCCCAGTTTGCTTCCCTGCCCCTAGTATCACTGGCCTCCCCTCCTGCCATGATTCCTGGGCTAGTATCATCTTGAAAAGACCTGAACTGTGTCAGTCCCTCCTGCTAAACCACTGTGTGCCCCCCCCCCCCCCCCCCCGTCACCTGCCAGTCATCACTCCCTCCTCCCTATCAATGAATCAGTTTTCGAAGCCTGCACCTTATACCGGGGTAGGGATATTTATGTATACATTTGCGTACATGTGCTGTTAGGTTGCATATTTAAGTAATAAGCTATTTCCCTTTCTTTCAGATAAAAATAGTTTGAAGTAGTTATTGCAGAGTTTGATTTTTTTACTCTAGTGGACTTTCTTAAGCACTCCCTGGGCTGTGTGTTCTCTCATTTGGGGACTCTGGGGCCCACTGGATCTCCCCATTTTACAGATGAAGAAATTGGGGCTGAGAATAGCTAAGTAGCTCACATGCCTAAGGTTACATAGACAGTGATAGAATCAGGCGTGGTTCTAACCCAGCCTCTGGGACAGATTACTGCTTTAGGTACTCCCACCTGCTGATACATTTTTCTAGAATCAGAGGTGAGAATTTTAGAGGTTGGGTGGAAGTGGGGCCCTGAGTAATGAAAAACCTAATGGGATTATTTTAGGTTTATACATTTGTTTTTTTCTGATACTCTTAAGAGTTTATGTAATGAATTTTCATGGTGCAATAAATACTTAATGAAACTATGTGATCCATTAGTTAAATGAAATGTTCATAAGTATGCTTTGTTGTTGTCACATAAATTCCTTTAATATTGTTGAAACCTGGTTCTGACTTTTGTTAGCTTTGAGTTTGATTAAAGAAACACATTTTGCTCCTCCTATCATCCCCTTGATGAAGATTGACTGATACCTCAGGAATAACCGTGCTTGCCCTCTGGAACAAAGCATTTTATTTTCCCAAAAGTGCTTTCATATAATTTCATGTATTGCCATTCACTTAATTCCATGAGTCGTACCCAGCATCATCCTGTTTTACAGATGAGTAAACTGATAAGCCATTTATACTTTTTTTCTTAATTCTAGAAAATTCCTTAAAAAACCAAAGCACCGAGGATCCCTGGGTGGCTCAGCGGTTTGGCCTCTGCCTTTGGCCCAGGGCGCGATCCTGGAGTCCCAGGATTGAGTCCCATGTCGGGCTCCCAGCATGGAGCCTGCTTCTCCCTCTGCCTGTGTCTCTGCCTCTCTCTCTCAATCTCTCTCTCTCTCTCTCTCTCTCTCTATCTATCATGAATAAATAAATAAATCTTAAAAAAAAAACACCAAAGCACCAGATAGCTGTATAGTAAGATACCACTTATTTGTTTTTCACTTCAGTTAAAAAAAAAAAAAAGAAAGAAAGCATGCTTTATTCATAGAGAATTTAAAATGACTTGGGTGACTTGGGTCACTTTGTTTTGACCCTATCGAAAAGCAATACTACTAAATTATGCTTTAGTATTATGCTTATAGCATAGATTAAGGGCCACTGAAAATTCCCTGTTCCATTTTTTTTAAAGATTATATTTATTTATTCATGAGAGACACACAGAAAGAGGCAGACACACAGGCTGAGGGAGAAGAAGCCTCCTTGTGGGGAGCCGGATATGGACCTTGATCCCAGGACCCCGGGATCACGCCCTCAGCTGAAGGCTGACTTCAGCTGACCCTCAACCACTGAGCCACCCAGGTGCCCCTTCGATTTTTTTAAACACTGCTGATGTTAATGTCCATGACACCACCTGGGGTTGCTTTTAGGAAAGCTCCTTTTCATTCTCCATTTCTGATTCAAAGTGGGGGAAAAAGGCTTTATTTGAACATGAACCTTGTGAAACTTAGAACTGATCCTATTTCCTTCTTTGCTTTGACCTCTAGGAATCTCATGGACAGTTTTATAGCCTCTCTTCCATGACTTTACACATTTTCCTGGTGCTCTATCCTGGTTTCCACCCTCACCTTCATTCCCAATAATTTGTTCCCCTTTACTGCACTTTTCCTCATTTATTTATTTTATTCTGTCACAGAGAATGGCTTTCTATAATGCTTTCTACAAGCTGAAATCCTTTTTTATTTTTTTGAAATGTGAAGTAAACATAACCTAATAAGCCACAAAATGAAGATGAGGTCTCAGGCCAAGAGAGGTCTCTGACCTCTGATTTTTCTCCCCTTAACACGCACCATTATGGCAGAACAGCCTGGAGTGGAGTCTTCAGTGGGGTGCTTAAGCTATGAACGTTGTGGCTTTTAGAGTTTTAAAGCCAGTGTATTATCTTCCCTGAAGGCTTTGGTCAAAACAAGTGGTGGCTGTGTTTGCCGTGGGGATGGCTGTCTTTTACCTGTAGTGAGGGATGTCGTCACCCTGCCCAGCTTTCTGCTGAAGTCCGCAGTAGCCCTTGTACTTCTGACACCTCCCATGGCTTCTAATAAATATTGCCTTTGTGTTCCAGCAAAACCTCACTCTCTCCTATTTTATTTTCCCTGAAAAGAACAAATGTGCAGAATGAGTGCAGTTCAGGCATTTTCCAAATGGGCTAGATCAGGTCAGGTAGCCCTTCACATATTTTTTAAAAAGAAGGAGAAGGTTTGGCAGGCTGAGTATGTAGCCCAACAGATGGAGAGGGAGAGGATTTGGGGATGCAGAGAAGACTCGTGTTGGCCAAGTAACGAAAGGAGCGTACAGTGATCTGTGGGGCAGGTAAACGAAGGCAAGTCTTGGTGGCCAAATTCCGGGCACAGAGGCAGAGTATGAAGAGGATGTCCAGAGCTCAGGAAGAAAAAGGCCTGCCCCAAGCATCCTTGGTCCAGAGGCTCCCACCAAGTCAGGCAGTCTGGGCAGATACAAGGTGAAGTTGGAATCTGTAATAAGAACTGACAGCCATAAACTAATTTTAACCTCCGCTAGCCTTGGGAATTAGAAAGCATGCCATCTAGGGAGCTGGAATGGGTCTGAACTTAAGAGTGAGGCCAGACTGGCTTTGTTACATACCTTGGTGTGCCAGAGTCTAGGCTGGGCTTTTTAAAAACATCTTTTTTAAATTTAGAAAGAATCTCAAAATTACAGGAGAAGATATAAAAATTATACATTTAAAGACTGTAAAAACTGCCACACCCTTTACTTATATTTTTATTGCTAATATTTTATCCCATTCGCTTTATTATTTGTGTATTATCTGTGTTTCTGGGTCTATATACACACACATGCATGTACATACATATGCAAGTACATGAATTTTTTTTCTGGATCATTTCACGGTAAGGTACACATATCTTAGCCCCTATTCCTAAGAATTGGAATATTCTCTTCCATAACCATAGGAAAATTATCAAATTGAATGAATTTAACATCGATATACTGTTTTTACCTAAGATGCCATTTATATTCAAATTTGTCCATCGGTCCAATAATTCCTTTTGTAGTATTACTTTTCTCTCTAGTACAGGATTTTATACAGGTATTGCATTTAGTTATTGTATCTATTTGTTTTCTTTAAAAAAATTTCCCCAGCTTCACATTGCCTTTTATTACTATATTTTTGCAGGATATAATCTTCCCCCACCCAATTTTAAATGCATGTGATTAGATTCTGGGCCAGAAGACTACATGGTAGTGATGTACTCTGCACTCTGTCACTTGCACCTGCCCCTGCTTGTTAATATTCATTTTGATAACCTAATCGAGGTGTTGTTCAATTTCCCATCAGGTAATCACATGTTTTTCCCTTGCAACCATGAGTAGTAGATGGAAAGACACTTGAAGACCTGCAGATGTCTTCTCATCAAACATTCCCCTGGATTAGGCGTTAATGGATGGTTCTCCCCTTTCTAAGCTTGATTCTGGTGGCAGAAAAATGTTGGCTTTATGCTCCACCTTCCCTCTGTATATCCCAGGCAGTACCTCTTCTACTTTAAGCAAGACAGCCTTCCCCTCTTCTTCCTTTTTTTTTTTTTACTGTTATCAGTATGGATTCATGGATTATTGTTGTTTTATCCCGTGATTTGTTATTTATTACAATTCTTAAATTTACCATGGTGTTTACACTATTCCAGATTAGGCCAATGACCACACCTCCAGGATGGCTTCTTGTGACATGCTTCCATCTTTTGTGTTTGTCTTGAGCACTTCCTTACTTGCTGGAATAAGGAAGATAGTTCAGACTCCTCTTGCACCTGTCCCACCTCAGCTCTGGAATCAGCCATTTCTCCCAAGAACCCCTGGTTCCTTTTACTGGGGGAATGGTAGTAATAACCCAAAATCTCGGGGATCCCTGGGTGGCTCAGCAGTTTAGCGTTTCGGCCCAGGGTGTGATCCTGGAGTCCTGGGATCGAGTCCCACATTGGACTCCCTTCAGGGAGCCTGCTTCTCCCTCTGCCTGTGTCTCTGCGCCCCCCCCCCCCCCCCGTGAATAAATAAATAAAATCTTAAAAAAAAATAACCCAAAATCTAGATATTAGGTATCGTGTTGTTGGAACTCTTTGCACCTAGTCAATGGGCAGAGCTAGGAAATGTATGCATATAAATGCACGTATGCATACCTACCTATACAGATGCATGTGTATTTTATAAATCACGAGTTTGCTGGAAATCTACCATTTCCAGTCTGTCCCCACAGTATTCTTTCCTGGTTTCCCCCTTTCCATAATTTAATATCTCCTCTTTTATAGTGAGAACTGGGCTCCCAAGAACATCAAAACATTTGACCCTTTGTTCAATCCTGTAATACATCTAAAATAGTTTTGTAATTGCTTAGCCCAAAACACTACCAAAAAAAAAAAAAAAAAGGAGCTTGGGATTTCTTTGTAGTTCCTCCTGCTACAACTCTGCCCAAGACTGAGTGTAAACAGCCAAATTCTGTGTTCGTAAATTATTTCAATTAGTTCTTTCTCTCTCACTCCTTCAGACTGTGTCTGTGATATTCATTTGAGATACAGTTGGATTTAATTTGTCTCAGTCCGCTTTCATTCTGAGCCTTCCCCCCCCCCACTTCCTACTCCTGTTAATTTAATTTTATTTTTTCAGATGTGTGGAACTGTATGCTTCCAAATGGGAAAATAATGCATAAAACTGTACTCTGCAAAGTATCACCCTCTGCCATATCCTTCTACCCAGTCACTTCATCATTCCCCTACACAGGTGTCCCCATGTAGAAAACAATATCTTTGTGCTCTGCTGTGTTTGTCCTGTGTTTCTTTATGTAAAGGCAAGCAGATTTATGACTCTTCTTAAGCATCCAGATCTCACTGATCTTCCAAATCTTACACCCTTGGTAGTGGTCTTTCCATTTCACTGATGACGGAACAGACCGTTACCCTGTACTGTTACAAACTTTTGGGTCTTGTTAATAACCTGTTTGGGGTGCTTTATAATTTGGACGAAGTTGATGAAAATGGCCAAGTCACAAAACACACCAGTAGTGGCATTACAGCTTTTAATCCCTGCAACATGAACGAACCCCAAGTCTGGCTTCTGGGAAGACTGCCCCTTCATCTGTGTTTTAAGTCAGGGCTACCCTCTTGGACTAGAATTTACAGTATTCTTAGCATATCACAAAGGCTGAAGTCTGGGTGTGGGACCTGGCTTGGAGGTTTTCTGTTTTGTTTTTACTTTGTTTAGGTGAAATTCACACAAAGTTGACCATTTTAATGCATACAATCCAAAGTATTTATTACATTTATGATGCTGTGCAACCACTACCTCTCTCTCTAGTTCCAGAATCTTTTAAGCACCCCCAGAGGAGACCCTGAACCCATGAAGCAGTCACTCCCCCTTCCTTGCTTCCCTCCATTCCTGGCAACCGCGGATCTGCTTTCCATCTCTCTGTGGATGTTTCTATTTTCGATAGTTCATATAGATGGACTCATAGAGCATGTGGCCTTTTGTGTTTAACTTCTTTTATTTGGCCTACTGTTTTCAAGGCTCATCCCCGTTGTAGCAGTATATCAATACTTCTTTCCTTATTATGGCCAAATAATATTCCATTGTATGGACATACCACATTTTGTTTATCCATTTACCAGCTGATGGACATCTGGGAGGATTCCCCCTGAAGGTGGAGAGAGGAGTGGTTTATACCCTGCCCTGCGTTGTGCTACTTAATAGGCATGTGGGGCTGTGGACAAGCTACTAAACTGACTTTTGCTTTTCTTTATTTGTAAAATGAAAAATAATGATACTCAAATTTTCAAGTGGCTGAAAGATTGAGTAAAAGAAGTTCATAGTATGGTAGCTGGCAAATAGTGGGCCATCCTAAATGTTAGCTAGTCTATGGTAGGATCGTATGAGAGGGGTGGCTGGGGGAAGAGAAAGCACAGATTTGTGTTATAGTAGGTTTTTTAGTATGTTCTGTTGTGGCTGCTCAAACCTTTATGCTGCTTTTTTTTTTTTTTTTTTTTTTTGAGGCCTGTGTGTTTTCTCTGCTTTGTGGTTTAGTGTTTTTGTGCCCCCCTCCCACCAATCCCCCTCCCCCCATCACCGAACACAGGATTTTACATTTAGAAGCAGTTCACTAGACAGAATGTAGTGGAATGTTACATAATTCACATTTAGATTTGAAGAGCTCATTATAAAAAACCTGACACACTTCAGGAATATTAAATTACTGCAGATTGTGTGGAGCAAAGAAACATTATTGAAGCATTTCAAAATTCTAGGCGAGCCTGAATTTAACTGATAGGGTTTCACAGCTTTTACTGGGGGAAAATGATTTGAGTTGTCACATGGTTTCTGGCCCTTGGGGGAATTTAATCTCCTTAATTACAAAGAAATGAATTTCCTAAATAATTTGGAGTTACTTTACAGCATCTTCCCAACCTCTGGCTTTTGGAAAATTAAAGGGGATGTCATGATCCGGGCTGTGGTATGTTCTCTCCATACTGCAACACCTTCCTTATTTAAGGTTTTATTTGAAATGATGTTGGTTTCCTTTCATTCTTGGTATCTGGGTGTACTTCAGAAATCCACAAGGAATGCTTTACAACACTTGAACACAGTCACATTTTGTCAAACAAGTGGTGCTGGAGATACCCACGGAATAGGGAGAGGTGCTATATTGTGCTTTATAAAGTTGAAGGGGAAAAAGTGGCCCGTTCCATTCCAGTTTCATGCATGAACTTTTAGAATACTTGAAATTATGTAAAATCCATATATTTCAGCTTATTTTATTATTTATATGTTACTTTATTATTTACTGTGTACAAAACCAGCATGATGGAAATATCTTAGATCCTATCTCTTTCTGCAATATCTTTACAAGGTAGACTTAACCTGCCTCAGCTTCCCCTTCTATAAAGGGAGGATCACAGTGTTATGGCCTTGTAGTTACATATCGCCACATGACCTTGAGCGGTTAATGTAGGAAATTATTAGTGCCCCCATATTTATTAAGTACTTTCCAGAAGGTGTGTCAGGTCCTCTTCCAAGCATATGACATGTGTGGTCACGCTTAATTCCTGCAGTAGCTCCATGTTACCCCCATTATACAGATAGAAAAACTGAGGCAAAGAGGGGTTGAGTAACTTCCTCAGTATCACATTCTTATAAGTGGCTGAAACTATGCAGCTGGCCAAAAAACAGATCATGGTATAAGTAGGGAAAGATTCCATTTAATAGAACAATCGGAAAACCTTTCTGCCTATGATACTCCTTTGAACTGAACCATGAGGGGTCAATAGAATGTTAAGGCAGACTCAGGAAGAAAGATTGAATAGAGAGGTAGCACCACGAATTAAAATTGGAAAGATGAGAGTATATCACCTCCCCACCAGACTTAGATTTCCTTTTATTAGTTGTGCTGTTATTTAAGGCTCCGTGCCTTTGCACAGCTGATCCTTCTTCCAGGATAACCATTTCATTATACATGTATTTATTGAGTGCCCACTGTTTCATTCTCTTATTGTCCACTTGACATAAGAATCATTCTTCAAGGGTGCCTGGGTGGCTCAGTCAGTTAAGCATCTGCCTTTGGCTCAGGTCATGATCCCAGGGTCCTGGGATCAAGCCCTGCATTAGACTCTCTGCTCCTCTGGCAGCCTGCTTCTCCCCCTCCTTCTGCCACTCCCCCTTGCTTGTTCTCTCTCTGTCTCTGTCTCTCTCTCTGTTAAATAAATAAAGTCTTAAAAAAAATCATTCTTCAAGACCCCATAGGGTAGGGCTCCTCCTCTGAGAAGTTTTATTGACTCTTCCAAGCAAAGGTGAGTATTTGCTCCTTTGTGTTGTAGTATACCTGGTATTTATTTGTGTTAGTTCTAGTTGTGTGTATTGCAGTCCCTTACATGACTGACATCTCTGTTGGACTGAGTATCTTTGAGGAAAGGGGTAAAGAATCCATACTCCTAGCCAGTGTGGTTGCACTGTAGATGTCTATAGACATGAATGAGCTAGCATTTGCACCTGGCCCAGAGTAGGTTCTTAGCAGATATTTATTGCAGTGAAATGATCAGTATTAGTAATAGAATTATGTCTATGTATGACCAAGTTTTGTGGCTCTGTCATCTCTAATGGAATGTTGTCTTTGGCTGGCAGAGACGTTAGGAGGGGGTGAGGGCTAGTGGTATGATGCAGATAGATGGCACAAAGGTGGCAGGGAAAGTTCTCGTCTGTGTATGATTTTATTCTAGGAAGGCACTTTTGCATTTTCCTTAGTTGTAGCTTTAGTTACTGTAGTTCAGACATCTTTAATTAAGGGCCTGTGTCCTTAAAAAAAAAAAAAAGCCTGTTAACAAATAAATAAACCAAATATCATTAGGTAAGGTGGGAATTACCCTATTATTGGGCCTTATAATTTTACTGATTTTATTTTTATCTAAGCATAATTGACACACTTAGTTTCAGATGTATAATATAGTGATTCACCAATTCAATGCATAACTCAATGCTCATCACAATAAGTGGACTCTTAATCCCCTTCACTGACTTTACCCAACCCCCCTTCCCTCGCTTCTGGTAACCACCAGTTTGTTCTCTGTATATAAAAGTATGTTTGTCCGTCTCTTTTCTTCTTTATTTCTTAAATTCTACAGACAAGTGCAATCATATGGCATTTGTCTTTCTCTGACTCAGCATTATATCCCCTTGCCATTTGTAACAACATGGACAAATCTATAAAGCCTCTTCTAGTTAAGCCATTTTTAGTTGTAATGATTAAGAAGTTTGGTTTACTGTTCTTTTTGAGCGGAAATGGGCATTCAGAGTCAGCCATTCTGGGTCTGTGGGTTGAGCTCAGAATTGGCTACACAGTTTGAAGATCCATTTCCAATAGCTCTATCTTCATTTTCTTTAAGAATGGATAACCAGCGAAATGTTTATTTTCAGCCGAACTCTCTGATGTAACTGTCAGATAGATGGTCACTGGGAAAGACTGTTGACACAGGAAATACATTCATTCAATTTAACTAAAATCAAATGAGATAATGTATGTGAAGCAGTAGCTGAGGGCATAGTATATAGTAAGTGCATAGTAAATACCAGCTGTAATTGAAGTGGTGGTATTATCATTATTATCATTATCATCTCTTCCCAGCACAGTGTCTGGACTTAATAGTACCTAGTAGTGTGCAGTGCATATTTATTAAAGAAAGAAAGAATGGACTGTGTGGCTGCCTGCTTCTTTTCTTTTTCTCCCCACATTAAATGCTTGTCTGCTCTTACAGCTGAGGAAAAAGCTGACATAAAAATTGGCTTGCTGGAAAGTTTCTCAGCCCCATTTGTCACCTTACCCTTGGAGCCCAATTGTATGTCAACTCCATGTCCCTTCTGATGCCTGGCAGTGAGGGATAGAGCACAGGTCACTTCCCTATGATCTGCTTTAGCTGCCAAGGCTCTGATCAAGCTTGGCTGATGGATGGGTGCCCTGTTGTTGGGAATGTCTCCATGGGGTTGCTCAGGAAATACTCCTTTGCTGTATTTTCTGGGTGGCATCTAGTGCTTGAAAGCAAGGAACATGGAAAACAAGGAATTGGGTTTTGTCCTCCTTGGAAATCCAGAGTTTTAAAAAGATCTGTTTTAAGTTATGTACCGAGGTTGAGAGACCATTTTTCAGACAGACCTCTAATTCCCTTTGCTACAAACCCTGTCATTGGCTCCATGACATCGTGTGAGCAGGGGTTTTTTTGAACTTTTTAAAAAAGATTTTATTTATTCATGAGACACACACACACACACACACACACACAGAGGCAGAGACACAGGCAGAGGGAGAAGCAGGCTCCATGCAGGTAGCCAGACGTGGGATTTGATCCGGGGTTTCCAGGATCACAACCTGGGCTGAAAGTGGCACTAAACCACTGAGCCACCCAGGCTGCCCATGTGGGCAGTTTGTACATGGAGACCAAGATTTTCCTGGTTTTGTTTGTTTGACAGTTCATTTCCCCATGCTCCGACTAATTTCTGCTTAACCTCAAAAGGGTGATGATTCTGAACATTCTTTTGGCTTGATTTGCAGAGCTCGGAAGGAGTGAATGAGATGTGCAGCTTGGAGCGTTGTTTCTGAAGGGAGGAGTCATTCTCTTGGAGAGGAGTCCTCCATGAGCCTGGCCGAGGCCCGGGATCTGTGTGAAGTGGACTAAGGATTTAGTAGGATGTCAACTGAGACAGAACTTCAAGTAGCTGTGAAAACCAGCGCCAAGAAAGACTCCAGAAAGAAAGGTAGGGCTGATGTGCTCCTTTCTTACCGGCTGTTTATCTGTGCATTGTTTAATCTCTGGAATCATGTACAGCACTACCCTTGTGATGGCATAGTTTTTTAATGGGTGCCAGTATTATTTGCTGTTTTCTGTACTCGTAGTATAATATTTTAATGGCTCTCCATTATGCCTTGAGTAAAATCCAAAATTATTTTCATAATGTATAAAACCCTTCCTGGCATGCCTTCTACCCATCCCTCCAGCAAGTGACATCTCTGCCTAATCCGCACCCCCCGCCCCCCTACCCAACCCTGTTTACCCTGCAGGCATTCTGTCTATTGTAGTTCACTTTTGCATGTATCCAAAGTTCTCAAATTCCAGCAGCACCAGAATCACCTGGAAGGCTTGTTAAAACAGATTGCTGGGTCTCCTCCCCAGAATTTTTGAGTTCAGTAGGTCTGGGGTAGGGCCCAAGCCTGCATTTAGAACAAGTTCCCTGATGGTACTGGTGCTATTTGTCAGGTTTAATCTGATTGATAGTGACATGGAATAGAGAAGCCAGGCAAAAGTTGGTGGAAACAGGCTTTTAATGGGATGCGCTCTCTGGCGAGGTTCCGCAGCCCACAGGGGAAGGAGAGAGAGGGGAAGTCAGGGGCCTGGGAAGTCGCACCCAGGCAAACCGCAGGGTGGTCTATAAAGACTTTTCAGCGAGAAGGTGGGAGCAGGGCGGCATTCCGATTAGGGCAAGGGTTATGGGTCTTTGTGTGCTAAGTTAGGGTAGGGCGGCAAGGCGGCCTTATTGGGAGGTTGTTGGCCTGGGGTCAGCCGTTTTGAGGTCCCCAGTCTCGCCAGCCCCACACTATTGCTTCAGAGACCAGACTTTGAGAACCACTGAATAATTAATCTAGCCTGAAATCCTTTGTCACTCTCTACTTTTTCCTAGACTGGCTCCCATTTAAATATTCAGGTTAGTACTTTCCTTACTCCCCAAATTGGGTTAGTTGTTTTTGTTTGTTTTGCTGCGGTAGCACTTTGTTAGAATCTCACTTTATTAAAAATTTTCTGTGTTTTTGATTGTCTCTTGTTCACCCCTTAATTCCAACACTTAGAATGTGCTTGGCCCAGAGGAGGCACATGAATAGCTGTTAATGAGGACTGGCATGCATAGTATGATAATAAAATCATTTTCTCACTCTCGATGTTTTCTGGAGAATTCGATCCTATGGCTTTAGGACCATGCCTTTCAGTGTATTTGTCTCCTGGTTGCAATTAGGTGTAAGCAACTTCGTGCTGTGTGTTGTCTTTCTCTCCCTCATCTTCTGAGATGCATGAAGGAGAATTAATAGACTTCTCCTTCAGGTCTTGAAATCTGTCAATATGGGCTTGCAAACTGGGATGCACTTAGTTGCTTTGTATAGGCTGTGATTTGTTTGAGACACTGCTGTGCCTGCCCAGTCATGTTTCGTGATGGCATTTGTCTGACACTCTGTAGGAAGCAAGGGACATAAATGTAATACACATGCAGCTCCCTGACAGCCAAACCCTCAGGAAGGATGGTAAATTTTGCTTTGGATGTTTATTGAAACACAAATATTTTGGAAGTAGTCTATTTTATTTCCTAAAACTTAATGTAAACCTTGTATTTTATGCATCACAGTCTAATAGAAGGAAAGCAAGTCAGTGAGAGAACAGGTCTTGGGAGAACTGCTTCATAGGGGATAAAAAGATTGCAGAGCACAATATGTACTAGAATTCAAATGCTTTTTCAGTGAAAACTGACAAGTTATATTTTTGCTTCAAATTTAACCTTTCCACTAAACTTGTGCTCTTGAATGCTTAATGCATTAAAAATTGTATCTTACTGCATATCTTTTCATTCTTAATTTTAACATGCAAAACGAGGAGCATTCTAAAGAGAGGATTCGGGTTTTCAGAACATTAGCTTAGTTGAAGATTTGGAATGGGAGTGTGAAGGTGACCTTTTTAGAACTTCCTCATCTTTGTGTCTTAAAAGACTCTAAAATCAGCATAATACATATTGCAAGGAGCATCTTCTACTGAGTGACCAATTCCATGGAATCCAGACAGACAGACCTGGATTCAAATTCTAGTTATGCCACTTCCTGTGTGACCTTGAAAGTTACTTAACCTCTCTGAGCATCTGTTTTCTCTCCTATAAATAAGGATATAATATTAAACTTCAAAGGCTTACTAGGAAGAATAATTGAGATAAGGCAGATTAAATACTTGGTATAGTACTTGGCATATATTAAAGGATCAACAAAGAGTTTTTGTTTTTTTAAGATTTTATTTATTTATTTGACAGAAAGAGAGCACAAGCAGAGGGGGAGGCAGAGGGAGAGAGAGAAGCAGTCCTCCCTACTGAGCAGGGAGCCAGGACCCTGAGATCAGACTTGAGCCAAAGGCCAACACTTCTCCCCACCTGAGCAACCCAAGCCCCCAACAAAGAACCTTTATGTCTGTTCTTCCTCATCACTCTTTCCTTCCCTTTTTTCCGTATCCTTCTCTCCTTTCTTCTTCTCATCTCTTTTTTTCCCTTTCATCTTTATCCATTTCCTTCCTCCTTTTCTCTGTACCTCCTCTCTCATTTCTGTGCTCTGATTCTTCTTCCTCTTCTTTGTCTTCATGGTCTTTATCATAAGCATTGTGTTTTCTCTTATTCCATCCTAGAACCAAGGATATCTTAAAAAGTATATTGCTGATTTGTCCCAAAGTCAGATTTTGCATTTATTCGTTACGTAACAGTGATAAACAGTGTGCATTCCTAATAGATTTCTCTGGCTCAAGGCACAATTAAACATACATACATTCAAAAAGGGAGAGGGTGTACTCATAAGAATGTGTCTATTTCCTACTCCTGAGTTTTCCCTGTGGGACAATAAGTAATTCCATTAAGCAAATGTTGCTGACTGAACCAAATTAAGTGGAACTTTAAAAGGAAACATTAACAGTTTATTTATTGATCTTGAATCTTGAATATAATGGTGTTACTGAACATTTTTACTAATTATTCCAATTCCTCTTTGATTTTCTATGGAGACAGCATAAAACCTCATAAGTAGGTTTCTGTCTTCCTCTCTAATCCTTAAATAATTATTCTTTTTCTTGTCTTATTACATTGGCTGGGTCTGTCAGTACAATATTTAGTGATAGGAGGTATCC
Organism: Vulpes vulpes; assembly: GCF_048418805.1. Lineage (NCBI taxonomy): Eukaryota > Metazoa > Chordata > Mammalia > Carnivora > Canidae > Vulpes > Vulpes vulpes. The sequence continues at coordinate 153,615,283 of NC_132791.1, forward strand.
TTAACTTGATCTTCAGTTACTGGAAATGCCGTTAAGTGTGTTATTTAAATTTTTTACTAGAGATTTTAAAATTATTTCTTCTTAATTTATCATTGTCCAGGAAGTATTTTTAGTAAATCCTGAACTTGCTTACTAAATTTTATCATATGCCTTTTCTAAATTTATTTCAATGCTTATACATATTTTTCTTTTCAATTTATATTGTGGTGGGTTTTACTGATAGGTTTTTCTAATCTTCATTTCTGAGCTAAATACTACTCATTCATGATGTATTATTTTCTGTGTATGTACTTGATTTTTTGATATTTGGGGATTTTGATATCTATATTCATCAGCACAATTGGCATATAACTTTCTTTTCTTGAATAATGTACCTGGTATTAGTTAAAGTTGATAATTTCATACAGTGATTTTTGGTGCTAAGGGACTACTGAATGGTATTTAGGCCTCCTGGAAAAATATATGTTTTTCCTTGTTTAGTAATTTTATTTGACTTTTTAAGAAGGTATATATTCTGATTACTGAAAATTACAAGAGACAAAGTAAGCATGCCTAAGCCCATTAATAAAAAAAAAATAACTGCTATTAACGATCTAAGTTAATTCCTTCTGGAATGATTTTTCAGGATGTGTGTTTGAGATCATACTATTCATACAATTTCATATCCTGCTTTGTTGTTTTACATTACATCATAAATACATTTCTCATATTATTACATGATATTACAAACTAGAAGAATTTTTCCCCCTTTGGCAAGATTTAGATGGTTCTTGGGGCAGATATTTTATTTCCTGGAAAAGAATACCTGACAATATGGGTCATCTATCATGAGCAGGAGTGGCATAAAGAAAGTTAAGAGGCCCTTTAGAATTTCTTACAAACCTACCACCTTGGTTCTTTAACCTAGGCTTTTGAAAGGAAGTGAGATAGTTTCAAATACAAGTCACAGAGGGGCATATTTCACCATAAAATGCATTTCTAGACAGGCCATGTATGAGACATAACTGGAGTATTCACAATTCAAATAAGAAAGGCTTGAAAGAAGTAAGAAATAAAGTTGTTTTCTTCATTTCATTTTTATTGGATTGTGTCACTACACATGCAGCTTGTCAAACGGTGCCTATTCCAGGAATGGAATTTGATGGAGGACGGGAATATATATTTTCAGGTTCGTTACCTGCCATCAAAGGGGGAAAACAGCTGACACAATTCTTGTTATTTGTAAAACCGGCATTAGGCCACCCAGTAGAAGACTGTGGTAGAGGAATGGGTCTCAGGATGGGGGGGGGCAGATGTTCCTAGGGGCAGTGCCTGGGGGGGGGGGCGGTTTCCATCAGCGCTACCTGGCAGCTTTGTGTGGTAGAGAGAGCACTCACTATCCTTGGAGCTGGACCTGGTTTTAAATTTTAATTCTTTTCTTTCCCTACTGTGTAACCAGAGATGGGTTATTTAGCTTCTTTGAAGAGCCTATCTTTAAGTGTGTGTGTGTGTGTGTGTGTGTGTGTGTGTGTGTGTGCGTGCTTAGGAGAATAATACCAGAAGGATGAAGGAGGTGTTATGGGTGAATGTCTACAGTGTGGCAGCTGTCTGGTTAGTGTTAGCTTTTCTGGCCTTTTCCTTCTGAAATCACACTTTAGCACTGTCTCCTTATCTTCTTGAAATACCTGGAAATAGGGACACCTGGGTGGCTCAGTGGTTGAACATCTGCCTTTGGCTTAGGTCATGATCCCGGGGTCCTGGAATCTAGTCTTGCATTGAGCTCCCTGCAGGGAGCCTGCTTCTCCCACTGCCTATGTCTCTGCCTCTCTCTCTCTCTCTCTCTCTCATGAATAAATAAATAAAATCTTAAAAAAAAAAGAACTACCTAGAAATAAACTTACTCACTTTCCATATATTAGAATTATGTCCAAGGATCATTAGTTAAGAAAACAACAACAGCAGCAAAATGCTACCTTATTTCTTCCCTGAAAGATTTGGCCCCAAGAATCAAAGCCCTGGTGGGTTCAGGAGAAGTTGGTGGTCATATGGAAGACACCTTAGCTTTGGAGCCCCATCAAGCTGAGTTGGAACCCTGATTGTGTGCCTCAGTAGCTATGTGAACTATTAGGAGGTTTCTTAGAAAATTCTGGCTAATCTTGGATAAGGAATGTTTTCAGTAATGCCATACTCAGAGTCCTAATCCCTCAACTGGTCAGTTAGTCCTGGAAAATATCTTGTTAACACTGGCTTAACACGTAGGAGCTTATAAAGTGCTATCACATTCATCATCTGATTGGATCCTTAGGGCTGAGATATTTAATTAAACAATTTTTTTTCTTTTTTTTTTTCTTTTTTTTTGCCAGGCCTGGGTGCAGAGCTGCTATTCACTGCCTCTGCCTGCTGCTCTTGTCCTGCAGGGAGTGCACTTGCTGTTGGTCATGACACAGGCCCTGGGCTCAAACCCCAGGCCTGCCATTCTGGATCCTTCCGCTCCCTCAGGCCACTTTCACTTTTCCAGCTTCTGTTTCCTCAGGCACCAAACTGAGGCAGAAATTATATTTGCTCAAAACCTAGACAAAGCATTAATTATTTAATGAGGTCTTTTGTCCACCAGGGCTTATCCAGCTCTGGTTGTGAGCCCTACCAGCGCTCAATGTTCTGCGGGGAGAGAAGTACCTGGAAAGGAGACCCTGACTGTAGGCTGTTCATGTAGTTGAAGAACTTCTACCTCAAAAGGCCCTTCTGATTTTTTATAGGTCTCATCCTTCCTTGAAAAGACATGTTTTTCTCTACTTTGCTGCTTTTATTCATTCTCAGCCTATTACCACTCAAAAATTAATATTTTATTTTTCCCCAGATTCATATTTCTTAAAATATTGCATGTTCATCATAACGTTGCATGTTCATCATAATATAGAAAATTCTTAAACTCTTTCACAGCTTTCCTGACTAAAAGCCAAGTGACTTTTCATCTTAATAAACTTAGTAGCAGAATACTCTAAAAGTCTGTACACATCAAAACTTGAGTAAGTTTTCTAGAAATGGAAAAATGTAAAGGTTACAAGGAATTAGCATTTGGGGGCTAGTTAGAGCCTCTTGTTCATAGATGAACTCTCAAAATAAGGACTTGCCGATGATCACTCATTTGGACAGTGGCAGAGTCCGGCCTGGAGCCCAGGAATGGCTGCCATGGCTGGTGTCGCTCCAGCCCATCAGACTGTGAACAATTTACCTTCTTGAGATTAACCTCTTGGCATGTTTGTTCCCTCTCCTTTACATTGAAGACTCCTGGAAGATACCAGGCTTTAGAATTAGATGAACTTCAGTTTAAGACTTAGCACACTTTTGACTTGTGTATTTCAGGCTCGCTGCTTTATCTTTCTGAGCCTTGGCCTCTTCATCTATAAATAGGGATAATAGCACCTATCTTGGAGAGTTGTCATGAGGATTACTCAAGTGAATAGCATACACGCTACCTAACACAATTCTCTGTATGGAGACTTGGGATAGGGAGACTTTCCCTTTCCCTGGCGCCTCAACTCCCCGACCAGCCCTGAGAGGCAGCACTTCTCCTAGTGCTGTAGGAAATCAAAGAAAAGTAGAAGGCACCCATTTTTCCAGAAGGACACGGGGGAATGACCGAGAAGAAGGAACTGGTTCGTCTTCAAATGTTTCAATAATATCAGGGAAGGCAGACAGAAAATACAGAGGAGAATGAACCGTGTTTTAGGTTATCAATATCTATTAATGGCCATTATTTGTTTTGTGCTTCCTGCAAGCAAACCATTTTAGATAAATTGTCCCTAATGAGCCCAAATCTTACATCACCCCACGGAACACGTAAGAAAATAATGTTCGGAGAGATCAAGGGACTTCCCCTGGGTCAGGGGGTTTGTTTGCAGAAGCTGGGAAGTACTAGGTTTACCAGATGTAGACGTCTGTGTGGTCCTTCCTGAAAGCGTGCTATGGGTTTGCCCTATGTCTTGATGCTGGAGGGCTGGAGAATCTGAAAAAAATTACAGGGGCTACACTCTTTTTTTGGCAGGGGAACCATGGAAACAGATTAGCCACATCATGTAAATTTATGGCACCATTCTGTCTTGGCAGGGTTTTGTATCTTGGTGAGCTAATTGTTCTCTACTGACTCTGTGATTTGCAGGCTCTGGAAATTCAAAATCAAGGATTTAATTACAAGATGACATCAATTTCTCTGAGGTTGATCCATAAAGCTCTTGGGCTGAAGGGCTTGGGAGGGGGGCATACTGTTTTGGGCCAAGAAGTCTAGTCCTTTATGGCAAGACTGGCTGTCAGATCATATGATATGTGGTGGGGAAAGACTTCTGTATTCTCTTTGAGCACATGGTCTTGAATTTATTACAGGACACATCACTCATTGTGGTCGTTCCCTGAAGACAAACTCATTTCAGCTTTCACTAGTGACTTGGTTCAGGGCCTCATTTTAATTGGTTCCTTTATAAGAAGTTAGGCTCTCTTCAAACCCTCCTTCACACCCCTTTCTTCCTTGGATATACTGTATAACCCCAGCAGCATTGCAAAGAAGATAGCACACCACGCAGGCCCTCTGAGATTTGGTCCCTGTCCCCTCGTCTGTCGCCGCTTTGTCTCCTCCTTCCCTGAGGCCACCCTGAGCTTCAGATCCCAGAGCACACCACTAGGATGTCTGTGTATCTGCTCCTTTTACCTGGGACATATTTCTCACCCTGTCTATTCATTGGCCAACTCCTGATCATCCTTTAAAACCCAACAACGTTTTGCTTGAGCCACTATCCTTGACATTCTGAGCCTCATAGCATTCTCAATTAATTAATCATCAACTGCCAGTCTCCGTGACCTCCTGAATGCCTCCCATACCTGTTCGTTCTCTTTCTCTTCACTGTCCCTCTCCCAAGGACGGTCCAGGCTTCCTACATCACCAATCAGTTTGTTCTCACTCCCTCCTAAGTGGTCAGGTTATCAGTATTTTCCATCTCTAAGGTGTTCTGGATTGTCAGCAATAGGAAGATCTAATCAGATCTGCTTTAAACCCTTCAGTGAGCACCTCTGACTGTCCCAGGGTAAAGTCCACTCTGCTTCTCATGGTGTCAGAAAGGCCCTGCCTGGTCTGACACCTCTTTCTAGTCACATCTTTCACTGCTGTTCTGCAGTGATAGTCCATTCTGTGGCACAACTGAATTTTTCAGCTCCCTGATCATACCATGTGACTTTTCACATTTGGGGTTTGGCAAATACCATTTCTTCTCCCAAAAGTACGTTTTCCTTTATTCTTTTCAGAGCCAACTCCACTTATCCTTTAGTTTCAAGTTCAATATTACTGTCCACAGAAATGCTTTGACTCATTGCAACCCACCTGTTTTGTGTGCTCTCAGACATCTCATTTTGCTCACCATAATAGATTTTTGGTTGTCTTTTTGTTCCTCTTTATCCCTCATTAGGCTGGGAGTCCTGTGATGGAGGAACCGTGTTTGTTTTGTTAAACACTTCACTTCTACCCCTGAATACAATGTTGAAAGTTGGAGGTATGCAGCAATGTCGATTAAATGAATGAATGAGTGAATGAATTTATGACTAAGAAAGCCTCACTTCCCTGGATTTGTGAGGGGTTCCACAGCACCCTATACTCATTCAAATCATCACACTTGCCATGTTTCTCCCATCATTTTTGGCTTATTTTTCTATCTCTGCCATTAGCCACGAGTTGCTAACACAACACTCAGAACATGGTAGGTACTCAGTAAGTGTTCATTGAATTGATTATCAGAAAGTGTGGGAGAGAATGATTTGCACAAAGAGAAAGAAAATTACAAAACACAAACGTGCCCTCTGAATGCTGGCTCTTGAGATTCTTATTATGTCGCTTTGAAAATTCCTACCGTTCTGTGAACTACTTCTCCTTTTGTGATGTGTGTCCAATCACATCTGGTGCCGTAATTTAGCGTGATGTGGGCCATATTGGTAGTAAAGCTATAAGATTTGCCATATTAGTTCATCCCACTGCTTCATTAAGCTCAGTGTGCTGTCTGTGGCAGTGGCTGGGCTTGAATTTTGATGTTTGGAAGAACAAAGCCCTTCACATTATTCCTCCCAAGTACTGTGAGTCAGGTAAGGATACACACCTTTGTAGGGTTGGAGAGTCTTCATCTTTGCAGATAATCAGCAAATGCCCCAGAGCATGGGGTTTTGTTATCCGTGTGGTTTGCTGAGTGAGCAGACAATGCTCCAAAGTGTGTTGGGATTTCAGCAACCCCTTATTATCGCAACAAGCCTCTAGGATGGTCAGAGGGCATATGTTGCAAGAGTGAGCAATTCTGTAGTCTGTCAAGAGAGTACATGTACATACAAGGCAGAGGAAAGGGTGTGGTGGAGGTGAAATGTTGTCTCGTTTAAGCTTGAAGGCAACCTTTAGACAAGTGTTCCCATTTTACAGGAGAAGCTACTGACGCTCAGAAAGATGAACAGTTTGAAGTCTACACAACTAGGAAGCAAAGGAAGCTATTCACATTCACAGCTGGATCTCTCTAATCCCAGAGCCTGTCTACATGCTTGACACTAGACTGAGCTGCTCCCTACTGACTGGTGTGTCTTCTTCCCACCTGCCAAGTAATGCTTACACCAAAAGACATCTTCCTGCAGATTCCAGCTAAAACACTATTAGGTTGACATGGTCACTGCAAGAGGAAGGAATGATGGCAGACTATGCAGTATCATTAGCAAGGGAGTTGGAAAGGCAGAAGAAGTTCTAGGTCTTCACTCCCCTTCTCTGGCAGGTGGGAAGTTGTCATACACAAGGATTCCATGTGATTGACAAAGAACATTTCTCCTTCTAAGAAAGATGCCAGGTTTGTCTTTTCCAGATATAAGAAGATAAAGTCTAGGTGAACTTAAAGGACTTTGACCATGGGCATTCATCAAAATGCAATCCTAGCTAGTAATTTCGAGCAAACACTCCAATTTTGCAAATGCCCCAAATCAGTGAGCATTCTCCTTAGCCCATTTTACCTTCCGGTGGGCTTCCCCACATCAGAAATACTCATGAGAATGCTGGGGGAAGGTAGCTACTGTCTATCAGCAGTTATAAAATATCAGGCAATGTATTTACACCCTCATGTGTATTTTCTCCTGAACAACCCTTTGAGGAAGCTCCTTTTTTCAAAAATCCCAAGTTTACAGATGAGGAAATAAAAAATAAGGAGGCAGGATGAAGTCCATGCCCTTACTGTAGAACCTGTGCTCTGAACAACTCTGCAGCTCTGTTTCACTCATGCAGTCAGCAAGTATCACCCATGCCTTATGCATCCCTGGCACTTTCTGAACACATTTACTTGCTTGACCCTCCCTGAACATGCATAGGTTTTCTCCAGCTCGTTCGCTTCTCTCTACCTGGAAAAAAAAAATCACCCTAATCTCTTAGCTGGCTGTTAAGGCCTGTCTGATCCTCTAAGACCTAGCTCAAAGAGCACTTCCATGAAGATCTCTGTTAGCATTCTCTTTTTCCCATGAGATTAAGCTTTCCTTCCACCATGATTCTCAGCATGTTGGTTTTTAATTTTTTTTAATCCAGATAAAGCTTTTAAGTCTTTGTTCCATCAGTTCAGATTGCACATACATACCTCTCTTCCTTACTAGATTGTGTTATAAGTAGAGATGTGATGGCAGGGACTGTGTCTTGGTCATCATTATATCCTCTCAAAGCTGGAATGAGGAGAATTTATTAAAGGGTTGTCAGTGTGGAAAATGGGAAGTGACATTAATTGCACGACTACTAAATGTAGGCAGAGGGTACAATGAGAATTCAGGAATTGATGGAGGTTGGTAATATTCCCATTTTACAGATGAGGAAGCATACTCAGGTAAGTTCAGAATATATTCAAGGTCACCCATCATGGAAATGGTAGACTATAAATTTTGAAACTTTGCTTTAAGTGATCCAGAGCATGGGATCTTTCTGCTGTATTTGCTGTTTTGCAGCAGTGGCCATCAAATAAAACCTCAGTGAAAGCACAGTTCCTGGGGGTCTGTGTCCTGTTGTAAAGTGGCAGCAGTATTTGCAATTTACTTTTATAAAGAATTTATATATCATCATTGTAGATTCACTTCCCTCAGATGCAGGGCTGTCATTGCTTGAGTTTTTCGGTTCCCCTGCCTGGCGATACTGCTCTAGGGAGAACTTGGATTTCAATTGTTAAAACAGAGGCAGGAAAAGCCGTGCAGGAACTTGCATTGGAAGAAGCCCAGCAAATGATGAATAGCAGACCTGAATCTTATCATGTATTTCAGGATGATGTACGGGACTGTTGGAAACTGCCTTTGACAAATGTGCACGGGAAGGGGAATTATCTCCAACAATGAAAAATGTTCTTATTATGTGATCCTAAAAAGGATCAGGACCCCTATCATTGGGAAAATGATCATCCCCGTATCCCTTATTAACAGCGATATGGAAGCATGTGCTCAAGACAGTGGACGGGCTGAGCTGTGATGGATAGCCATGAGTGCTGAGTCAGGTTGGACTTATGAAAGGTAGCTTAATGCTTGATAGCAGGTGGGAAATGTGCCACTCACTAAGGTTGATTTTAGCCCTTGCTTCATGAGACTTACTCCTGCTATATTAGCCAAAGTACCCAGTGACTTTTCACCAGGCCAAAAGCTATAATTAAAGAGGACGAGGTATGTGATAAATGTTTGTAGGAAATAAAAATATTTCTATAAGGAGGAGAAGACAGGCATTTAAAATAATTAATCTCACTTTATTTTCCCATTTCACATACATATGTGGAAACCTAGAGTCCTAGAGGTTGACTAGCCTGCCCAAGGCTAGAAACTAGCGGAGTGCAGATTTGAACCTGAACAGTTGGATTTCAAAGTCTATGTGATTGGCAGACCACAGTAGCTTTCAATAAATAACCTCCTGGTTGGAATCCAAAATGGTAGAAATGGAAACAACTGAATGCAAATGTGAAGTGCTTACTGCAGCCTCTAGCACCTAGTAGATGTTCAGGAAATGCTAGTCTTACTGTCTTTCCTCCTCCTCTCTTTCCCTCCTTCTTTCCTTTGTTCCATTTTTGAGTGTTTCCTAAAACTAGGCAGAGTGTTAGCCACAGAAGATTGTAAACAAGTCCTGGGCTTAGGGAACTTGAGATCTCTATGAAAGACAAACAACAAAGAAGCAATTATAGTTCATTACAGTAAAGTTGAAATCCCAGAGCAGAGATAAGCAACTATCCAAGGACTTCCCAGAGGTTGTGTGATTTAAATAAAGATTCTTGGAATACAGATTTCTTACTTTTTTTCAGTTCAATGGGTGCTTTTTGAAATATCCTCTATTGTTGTAGACATTGTCTACCCATTAGACTTAAATCCTTTGTCGTGAAAAATAAATCCTACCTTGTTCTGTGGTGAAAGGAAGAGCAGCAGATCAGAAATCTTTCTGGGCAGCAACTTACTCCCCCCGCCTCCCCGCGACTTCTAGAGTAAAAGGTCCTTTGAGTTGTACAAATATTTTATTCATTTTCTATTACATGTAGGACCAGGTACATAGTATGTGTTCATTAAGCATTTGTAGAATAATAGAATAGCCTGTATCAGATAGGTAATTCTTTGGCCTTTGGCCTACATTTTCCTAGAATCAGTAATTTATATTCCATTAGTTTTCCTTTGATGTTTTAAAGTAATGATTGCTGTGGCTTCTCCTCCTGCTCTCAAAGTTATAGATTGCAAATAGATTTTTGTGTAATTTGCCAATGCTGTTCGATTATAATGGCTGCTTTGAGCACTATGTGGAGGATTCTGAAGTCATACCATGCCTCTGAGCGAGGACAGTTAACATTCAGGCATATTTTCTTTCAGTCTTATTTTCCCTGCGCATGAGTATGTGCACACAAACATGCAAACAAACACATGCATTCTAGTTTGGTCCTACTGGGTATTTAATTCTGCATTACTTTTTCACTAAATCCTACCATCTAAGCTGTTCCCATGTCATTATAAATGGTATAATTATCACTTTACAGAAAGCAAGGTGATCTCATTTTCCTTAGCTTTTATTCACAAGCCCTCCTCCCAAATCCTTCCATCATTGTTGCATTTTTCAGTGGCTCATTCCTAAATTTCCCAAATCTCACTTCAGTGTGGGGCACAGAACTGCTTGCAGTAGTTGATGATTCATTTCTGTTTTCATCCTTGAACTGATGCAGACATTTATCTTCTGTACTTTGTAGCTGGGTGATGATGCTAACTTGTTTTCTGCAGCGAGCCGAAAAGGAGACCTTGGGGTGGGCTCCCCTCTGTGGGCATGTCTCCAGTGGGGGCTGCGCTCTGGGAAAGCCTTGGAATTCAGATTTGCCAATGGATGCCTGTGAGCCGGAGTGATTCTTGCAGTTCCCATCTTTTAACCTCAGCTTTATCAACTTTAATATGTTGTCCTGGTGCCTTGATTTTTTGGTTCATCTGTTTTAATGTGATGAAATGTAAAAACCAAGCTCAGTCTTGTCCCCTCACAACGACTTTAGGGGTTTTCAGCTGATAGCCTATCCTCCGTCTATTAAGGATTCGAATTTTAAGCAGCCAAAAATACATTTTCCTGGTATCTGTCATCAAGTGATTAGTGCAACTATTTAGTTCTGGTCGTCTTTCCTATTCCTGGTAGATTTATTTTCTCTTCTTAGAATTCTATTGCCGCCCTCTCTGTCTGAGAGACTGGAGATGTCATTTAAACATTGCTTATTAGGATTCCATTATTTGTCTCTCATATACAGTCAGCTAAATCAAAAAGTCAGACAGTGTTTTTAAATTGCAAATTTAAATGACAATTTATAGACCAGGTCTACTGGAAATTCTCTGTCCGTGGCATCCATCATTGCTTGTGTGTATATAGTTTTATGCTCACTCTCTTTCTCTCTCTTTTTTTATCTTCTTGAGAGCACGGCACACATATCCATCAGAAGGATCAGAACTGCTTGCAGTCCAACAAAAAATGCAATAAAGATCTTGAAAGGAAATGAAGACAAACACCCTGTCCCAGACCTTTCTTAGATATTCCTTCTCTTCCTCCCCCTGCCCCCTACCCCTGCCTCTTAAAGAGGAGACTGGCATTAGTCACTTTTTAAAAAAGTGTTGAAGCACCTGGTTTAGATTCAAACAAAACGAACATTCACCAGAGGCCTGGAAAATGCCAAATCCTGTTACCGCAGTTAATTTGCACAAACCAATGATACTGATGCTATTATGAGGAGTGGTGTCATAGCCGATATTTATTGAGCACTTACTATGCACCTGGCACTGTTCAGTTCAGTGTGTTTAATTTGCCATAACTCATTTAAGATAATATGTTGATTTTTTATCTCTTAAAAATTTTATTTATTTATTCATGAGAGACAGAGACATAGAGCAAGGGAGAAGTGGGTTCTCTGTGGGGAGCCTGATGCAGGACTCAATCCCAGGACCCTGGGATCATGCCCTGTACCGAAGGCAGACGCTCAACCACTGAGCCACCCAAATGCCTCAATGTTGATTTCTTTTTAAAAGAAGAGACTACAATTAATGGGACTTGGGCTTGCTCAGAGCCCAAAGTGTGAGTGAGTGATGGAGCTCCAGCTTCTGACTTAGAACTCTGTCCACACTAGCTTCTGTTTTTATTTTCAGTTAGAAAACTTGGGGCCTATTAGTATCTCTATTTCATAAGAATGACAGGTTCAAAAGTCATCACATCATGCCTTGCTGAGTTTTAATTTTTAGCAGATTGGGTTGGAAGGGGGGGGCTGTAAACCTTGAAATCATCTTCTTTTATCGGTCCATTTTCTCTGGGATCAGAGTAGATTGGCAAAGCATTATGATCTTCCATTTCAAAGCTGAAGGATTATCCATCTCGATGGGTGAAATCATCTCTAAAATCCTTCTGAAGCCAGCTGCTGCAGAGGTTGGTACGTTTCAGAAAATGCCTGTGGTACCCAGTAAGTTCAGTGATGAAAATGAACAGAGTAAAATTTGCATCTGGAAGGCCCATATTTAGTATGTGGTCCCGCTGCATCTGTATTGTGTCATAATGTTTCCTCTTATAACAGAGCCTGGAGATCTGCCTTTCAGCCTGTGCTTGAAAGGCTCCTCTGTCAGCAGCCGCTGGATGTGTCAGGGCTGGTGGGGTTCCAACTAGATGTAGGAGGTGATGACAGGGAGAGATGGAAGGGTCGACTTTGTCTTGCCTATGAGAAGATATGGGGAGGGAGCCAGAGGAGGCTAGGGGAGCCATCAGACCACAAACCAGGTTTGATCCTGAGTGAAAGAGGGAGGGAGAGAAAGAAGGAAGAAGGGTAGGAAAGAAGGAAGGGCGGGTAGAAGAAGCATTTCAGAATTCAACAAGATCATAGTGGAGTCCTTGAGCCAGAGTCATTCATCAGAAGAGGTCCTGCCTTCTGGGAATAGGCCTGCTTGACTATCCCTACTTGCTCTATCATTGGCTGGGAGCAGCTTGTGGGAAGCATGGTCTTGGTGCAGATGTAGCGTGGATTTCTGAAAGCACCAGTTCGGGTTCTTTCCCTGCAGCTGGAAGTCTGCAAGGTACATGCTCATGCTGCCCCCCACACTGCACCGAACTGATACTCAAGGTACCTAAATAATTCAGCTCTTCTAATTTCTTCAGTCTTCTGTTACATGGTACAACAAACAATTGGGATTTCTCCTCCCATGTCACCCTATGCCCCTCAGGCAAGGATGGACACATGTTGTTTAAGAGGAGGTGCTGGGATCCCTGGGTGGCGCAGCGGTTTAGCGCCTGCCTTTGGCCCAGGGCGCAATCCTGGAGACCCAGGATCGAATCCCATGTCGGACTCCCGGTGCATGGAGCCTGCTTCTCCCTCTGCCTGTGTCTCTGCCTCTCTCTCTCTCTCTCTCTCTGTGACTATCATAAATAAATAAAAATTAAAAAAAAATAAAAGGAGGTGCTGATTGAGGTTGGGGCCCTGGATTCTCTGACCAGTTTAGTCCAGCAGTCCCAGAATATTTCATCCTTTTGCTGCCTGCAAGGCCTGAAGAAAGGGATTTGAAAGCAGCTATTGGGTTGGTAGCCCAAGAAGGAAGCCGTCTTTGTACCTAGTGATCACTCCATACCTCTTTTTGTGTACATGCAAAAGGAGAATGCCCATGCCATCATGCCCCTGCACCACCACTAATGCCAGGAAGGTCAGAGTGCCATTTCTGGAACATCTTTCTGATGGCCAGCATGCATAGGGTCTTATGTAAGTGAACCCTCACAACAACCAGTGAGGCCACTGTTCCTCAGAGAATAGCCTAGAGATTGCATCACTATCTTCAGAATTCCAAACCAATCTGTCGGCAGGCCCGGTGGTGCAGCGGTTTAGCGCCTCTTGCAGCCTGGGGTGTGATCCTGGAGACCCGGGATCGAGTTCCGCATCAAGCTCCCTGCATGGAGCCTGCTTCTCCCTCTGCCTGTGTCTCTGCCTCTCTCTGTCTCAAAAAAAGAATCTGATCCCAAACCAATCTGTCAAGGCTCTGTCATTTATTAATGGCAGTTACTTTGGGCAACTTCTTCTAAGTCTGGTAAGCCTTCATTTCCTTACATGTAAAATGAGAGTGATAGGACCTATCTCTTAGGGAGAGAATTCTGACCAAAAGGAATCATCTGTGTAAGGGCTCCAGCATGGCATTTGGCATATACATGTTAGCTTGCTGCTCTTCTAACTAAGAGAAAACCAAAGTCCATGCATTATGGCTGGTTCCTGGGACCTTAAGGTTGGTGGGAGGTGGGCTGGGCAAGCCTGTGTGCATGCATCCATCCCCAACGAGCTCTGTGCTACAGGTGGTGGGGGGTGAGGGGTGTCACACCACCTGTCCCTTTGCTGACTTCTAGGAGGTTACAACTTAGCACTCAGAATTACCTGTTGGTCTTCAGGCACACTATGCCACCTTATACCTCTCTGCTCAGCCTTCACATTGGCCTTCCTCCAAAATCATTTGTTGCTTAGAACAGAACCCACTCATAAAAGAGGCAATATGGAAGGCTGGGCATCCTGAGGGCCGTGAGCTGAGTACTGAAAAGCCATGCACTCATGTATCCTCCTCTCATCTTTCCAGAGCAACTTTGCTTTTCCCAGACCTACTTCTTGCTTCTCTCTCTCTCTCTCTCTCTCTCTCTCTCTCTGCAGTCAGGCTTGCCTTGGTCACTGTACTTGGGGCCAGCTTTACTGGCTTCTGCGTTCAGAATCTCAAGAGTGAGTCACAGGGTCTCCATTCCAGATCCAGGGTGGAGCAAATAGGTAGGTTCATCCCAACTGACAGCGGGCTGTTCGAGAGTTAGATGTATGATGGACAGTAGGCGTGATAGTCCACGCTATGGGTAATAGGGAGGAAATCGATATGCAAAGTAGTGAGGCGGGGGCTGAACACACACAGCCACCAAAAAGATTGAGTTTAGATGTCACTTCCTGCAGGAAGTATTCCTTTTACCCAGCTGAACAAGAATAGGTAGGCCCTCTCCTGGGCTCCTCTGATTCTGGGCACTGGCCTCTGTTACAGTAATTCTCAGGATGTGCTGTACTTACCTCAGCCCACATCTGTCTTTACAGTAGATTGTGCATCCTGAAGGTAGGGATGCACCTTTGCAGACTCCACTGGTATCCCATTGCCTGCCACCCAGCAGGCACTCCATAAATAGTTTACAGAACTAAGTATCACCAGGGGAACTGACAGATAATTGTACTGCAGAATGGGAAGTACTTCCCAGTAACAACATGAAGCAGTCGCTTTGCCAAAAAAACAGTTGGCCTCCTCTCTCCACCCTCACCCCCACCCCCAAGGTGCTGTAAACATCCATGGGGACAGAGGCAGAGCTCCGACGATTGCCTTTCATGTACAGTCATGCTCCGTTGTCTTTGATCCCAAACTCCTTTAGGTATTGAATCTTAAAGAGCCTGCTGCAGCTCCCCACTTAATAGCCATCCGGCACCCCGTGCATTAATGCCAATTAGCCTGGGAAAGATGAAAACTTTGGGGACTTAATGAGCTGAGTTGGCACCTGTTCACTCAGTGCTCCAGCCTGCATCTCTTTAGCTGCTTAAACCAACTGGATGGTGTCAGGTTTAACCTTTCTGGGGAAAGGCTCACAAAGGCATTTTTGCTTTTGTTTTTTCCAACTTTGACTTTACTTCGGGTAACTGACCTAAAGATTTTAGAGCCGCGGTGTCCAGGAGCCTTGTTGGATGCCATACCCGCAATGCCACCCACCCCACACCCCACCCCAAAATGCTAATGGGCTGAGACTCTGGCAGTGTGCGCGTCGGGAAGACAGCGCAGGTGTGACATCCCAAGCAGACTTTCCACTTAGAGCCGTGTGCTAGGGCTGAGCATGGTGCCTGGCACTGAGTGACTCAGTGAGTGAAGGAACTGTCGCCCATGGCACTGCAGTGTCACGAATAATAAAGAGCATCTGCTCCATGAGGTCACGGCGGTGACCACTGGAGCATGACCAGCACCTCCACCAGTGCCCGGCACATTGCTGTGCCCAGTTAATATTTGTTGCATGAATGCATGAGCAAATGATACATGGTAATTAAGAGCTCTAGCGGGAGAGAGACCTGGATTTGAATTCTGCTCCTGGCACTTCTGCACATTGTGAACACGGGCAATTTATTTCCATCTCCCTCAGACCCTGATCCTTCATCATTATTGAAAAGACCCATGCTTCTCACGGTTTTGAGCTTAAATATAAAGCGCTTACTGAATACAGTGTCTGGCACATAGTAAGTGTGGTTCTTACTTTTATTGTTAACGGAGTAACTTTAAATAAAATGCTTGATACCCACATCTCAGTGCCTTCATTTATACAGTGAAAATGCTTCTCTCTGCTGTACGGGGTTCGTATGAAGAATAATGTGATACAGTGAACGGGGCACATGCCTGGTCTGGGCTCAGTGCTCTGTGAATGGTGGGCAACGCCATCCCCATCAGGAGAAGGCTTGACCACCTGTCTCTAGGGGCTGTGTGCAGGAGGAAGGGGGCAGGTTCAGAGGGGGACTTGTCTGCTGCAGACACACAGTGCTCTGGCCTTCCTTTGCCTTTCACCTTGAAAGAACTCTGGCTTTTCAGAGGGATCCTGGCTACATTATCAGACTTGCACCCAGCAGGCTGTTCTTTTCAGCAGACTGACTTTTATAATTTTCATGACCAAACGCCAACCTTTCTTTACCAAAACCCCCTTAATCCTTTGATCTGGTCTCAGTCACAAGAAATGATTGTCTGCTACGTCTTGCCATACATGATTTAGAGAGGATTACCGAGCAACCGCAGTCTCTCCCTTGCCTTCCCCTCCCCCACCAGCAGTCACTTCCCCGTAGGAAATCCTCCTAGGCCCGCTAGACCCTAGGAAATATCCTTGGAAAGAAAAGCGCTAAGCAAGGCAGCTGGGGCTGCACAAAGCACCTCAGGGTAAGAGGTTGACAGGAATATTCCAGAGGAAGGGAAGATGGCAGGGGTGGGGGGTAAGTGTGGGTATACTATATTGTCAAGTGAAAGAAAACCTGTCTCTGTGGCTCAAGGTAAGCAGAAGCATACCTGGGCCTCATAGCCAACAAGGCACAACCATTCGTGTCATCAGGCAGGACCCTTGATGGAGATATCTGGGTGGGTGGTGGTGGCCATAGCAACCCCAGGATGCTCTTACAAAGACTGGATCCTAGCCTCTTCCAGTATATCTTGTCAGCAAGATCAAGGGCTCAGAAGTTAAGCAGGTCTGGTCATGAGCCTGTTGCTGTCAGATTCATCCTCCACCTGTCCATGGTAAGGTGTTCTCTGTATCCCAGAGAGCTGTTCCTCACAATCCCATTCCACCCTAAGCTCTCCTGATACTTGGACTTCAGGCTGGACTCAGCCAATGGGAGGCCCTAGTGGGAGATGAGAAAGTAGGGCAAAGGGGGACGTTGGGACCTTTCTCTCTCTCACTCTGCTTCTGGCTGTGGTTCTGGCAGTCATTTCATCCTGTGGACCCAGGTCCTGTGGGATGGTTCTTGTCTTGATGACTGCAGCTTTCCAGGGCAACCCTGCCATCACCCAGCCACCTCTACACAGCCCCTGGCTCTGTGCTCTGGGCACAGCACCTTCTCTTTTGTTGGTCTATTCCCAGGGCTGGCGGCAGCTTCCTGCACTCACTAATCCTTGGATCACTTCCTTTTCCCCTGGCTTTTCAGCTCTTCCAACACCATTGTAAGGGTTCCCTGCATTAAATTCCCTCTTTGAATAGCTGGCAAGTGCTGTTTGTCTGATTGGTCATTGACTGATCCTTTGTTTGAAAACTGGCTCCACTAATATGTGAGAAATACAACTCTGGACAGGCTTCTTAACCTGCAGATCCTTTTTATTCACCTATAAAATGGTTATTTTAGATTTAGAGATTATGTGTATATAGAAGCTAACTGAAGGCTTGGCACATAGTAGGTATTTAATGAGTGGCAACTCTTTTGTGCTACAAGTCACTTAGGAAGAGAGTAAGGACCTCTCAAGGAAGAAAGCTGATCTCTTTATTTTTCAAGTCATAGCAGGATGCCATGCATTTAATAAAGTATGTAAACTTAATAAAGCTATATCTATATATATACATATATGTATATATATGTGTGTGTGTGTGTGTGTATATATATATAGAGAGAGAGAGAGAGAGAGAAATTGAGAGATTGAAACTGAATGGATTGGATGAATTGAGAGACTACCATTATCATTCCAGTAATTCTAGGATTTCCAAGAAAAGATTCAAAGAGAGTTTCTTAGATTTTTCTGTGCAATTTTATCAATATTTTCACTTTGGAAATCCATTTGCCATGTAAATGCCATGAAATCAACAAGTGGAGAACACCACAGGAACCTCTGGAAGGTACTTAATTGAAACAGCATATGTTGTGTCCTGTGCCCTGTCTCCCTACCCTGTGCCCTGTCTCCCCACCCTGCTCCTGCCCCACCCAGTGCCTCTTCTCTCTCTTCCTGTTTCTTCTCTTTCCCAAAACAGGTTGAAAGCTGAATCCCTTAACAGCTCTCAGTGCTCGTGGCTGCATCCCTGGTGCACACAGACAGTTGCCTGCCTCAGAACTCTTGAAGGAGTGGCCAGATGCTGCTTGCTTTAGGGAGGAGAATTGAAAGGTTTCATTAGTCACACTTGCTAAAAGTGTAAAACCTCTGGTGGGCTTGTCGAACATGGGGAAATCTCTACGTGTAAATATTTATGGATTAGGAATCAAATATTAAATATTTACTTCAGCTTCTTGGAATTATAAATGGTTTAATAAAACCTATGGGGAGTTGAAATGGCTTTGGTTCAGAACCAACCCATGTATTTAATTGTTTCCCCAACCAGCATCCACTCCCTTATGATGCAGCATCCTGGGAAAGCATGGGAAGCCTGTGGAAAAGAAAGAGAGCTTGGTGTCAAGTTGGGGTTTGGTTCATTCTTCCTATTTTCCCCATCTGTGGTACAGGATATATGGTTCAGAGTAGGCATTCCTACAGGACTGTGAGAGTGAAAACCCCACCCTTCAGGGATATATTTCTCAGTCATACCATGTAGCACAACCCTTTGGAGGGGGGTGTTATTGCCCTCCCAGTGAGTGGGCATCTCTGCAGGTAGGGCCTGGCATCTGTATGTGTCAGAAGCTTGAGCTAGAGAACCATGGGAGGTGTCTCTGAAGCTGCCATGGGAGAACTATGACAAAGACTTTGCAGTAAGACAGGTTCTGATCTGAATGTCTTCTCTGCTGATGAGTAGCTTCATACTTTGGAGAAAAACTTTCTTCTCTCAACTTTAGCCTCCTGATCTTTATAATGGACAGGCAAGCACCTCTGTGTGTTTGTTTCCTGAGGCTGCTATAAAAAATTACCACAAACTTGGTGGCTAAGAAACAAAACCAAAAGCAAACCAGAAATTCACTCTCTCACAGTTCTGGAGGATAAAAGTCCAAAATTTAGGTGTCAGCAGGGTTGGTCTCCTTGTGGAAGCTCCAAGGAGAATCTGTATCTTGCGTCTTCCAGCTTCTGGTGGCTGCTAGTTGGTGTGTGTGGTTTTTTTTTTTTCGTTTTTTTTTTTTTTTTTTTTTTTTTTTTTGGGTCTGTGGCCACATCTCTTTCTGCTCTGTCTTTGCACAGCCTTTTCTTCTATGTGTCTGTTGTAAGGACACTTGTCATTAGATTTAGGACCCATCCACATAATCCAAGATGATCTTCTTATCTCAAGATCCTTAATGTAATTACGTCTACCAAGATCTTTTTTCCAAATAAGTTCATATTCACAGGATCCACAGATTAAGACATGACAGTATCTTTTGGGGGCTACCATTTAGCCCACTGTAGTATCTCAAGGGCTGATGGTGGTATCACTGATAGCAGCTCTCATTGGTTGGTACTCATGCCATAAGTTTACTTTAGAACAAGTCTACTTTATGGAGTTATTGTGGACAACTGAAATTCCTTTTTTAAAGAAATATTTTATCTATCTATCTATCTATCTATCTATCTATCTATCTATCTATCTATGAGAGACACACACAGAGAGAGAGGCAGAAACATAGGCAGAGGGAGAAGCAGGCTCCCTGTGGGGAGCCTGATGTGGGACTTGATCCTGGTACCCTGGGATCACACCCTGAGCCAAAGGCAGATGCTCAACCACTGAGCCACCCAGGTATCCCTGGACAACTGAAATTCTTTGCCTTTGCATCTGGGACATAGTAACAAAATGATAGGTTCTTTTATTAACATTTACAAGGTATTTACAGATATTACTCATCATTTATTTGAACATTTATCCTTTCATTCCCCATTCACATGAACAACAGTTTATTGAGTATCTATTAGTATTTATTAGTGTCTGCCAGTCGCTAGGCACTAGCCAGGCCCCAAGGACATAAAATACATGTATATTTCTCGAGACATAAACTGGATATGAAGATAAACAGTGAAACTACTATAGGCCAGTGTGATAAGCATCTCAGTGGATGTATTTGCCAGGGATTAGAGGAGCAATAAATATACCAAGGCAATTAGAGAAGGCTTCACAGAAGATGTGCAATTCAAGGTAGATCATACAAGTTGAAAAGGAGTTTATTAAACAGAAGGCAGATGTGCAGGCACCACCTGAGATGCTCCATCTATTGAAGCAGAAGAAATCATAGTGTTTTAGAAGAATGGTGAGAAATTCAGGGTCCTGGAGCCACAGGGTTTGTGTAAGCGAACAGTGGAAATAAGACAGTCATAGGAAACCAAAGCCAGCTTTTATTTAAAGCCCCCAAAGGGAAAATACCATTAATCTCATTTTACTGGGAAAGAAAGAGAAATTAACTTGCCCAGCCTCACATACCTAGTTAAAAGGAAGACTTGTGCCTTTCGGATAGCAATAGACAGATATCCCTCAGCATTTTTTCCATTGTCTGTAGGTGCTTCTTTGCTTATTTTTTAAATTCCTTCTATATTGTAAGCCCTTTGATTTCTAGGGGATGTGCCTTGACACACGCCTTGCCTAGCGTGTGTCCCTGGCCTGCTTTATGCCTGGCACTCAACAGGCATTGAGCAGATCTTTGCTAACTGAGTTTTATCACAGTGGAAATTCTGGCATCGAGCAGGAGAGCTGGATGAAATTCTTTCTGAAGTCCTCTCTGACCTCAAGCTTCTAGATTGAGTTTGCCTATGTGGGAGGGTGAAATTTTCTTTTGGAGTCAAAATACATGGATACCACCCGAAACCTATTGTTACTTATTTCTCTGGGGGCAGGGGAGTATTTCCACACACAGCCCGCTCTCCGTCTGCCACATGCTTTTTTATTGGTTTACATGGTTACATCTATTTACATTTGCCATCCACATGAGTGCTGCTTTTTCATAATTCATAGAAACGTCGCACAAAATTAATCTACAGTGAGAACTCGAACTTGACTAAAGCCCAAAGCCCTGCTTGCGAATGTCTTTGTTACTGACAGCATATCCGTTGGAGCTCTTTGCAGTGTTGCGTAAGTTCCAAATTCTCCTTTAAGGAGATCCAGTTTGAGGAAATCATTAATCTCTGACAGTTGTGTAGATATAATTAAAGATATATGAATTTAAAAATACCTGCTATCTCAAATTACTTCCTAAAAGATCAGGGAGGGGGGGAGAGGGTTGTATTTAAAATGTCAGATACAGACGCATTAGGCTGGGTAGTCAAAGCACTGTATGTCTGTCACTCATGAAAACTGACAATTAGGTCCATAAATAGATTTTACAGGCTTCCACACAAGAACGCACATCCTGCACATCTCAGCCGCATAAAGATGAGGAGTGCGGATGGCAGCCGCTGACTCACGGGAAGGGAGCAGGGATTGGGAGGCGGTGAATGAGACGTTTGGAGCAAATCCACTGTGCCTGGGAGCTGGGTGTGGGACTCTTCAAGGGAAGGGAGCCCACCCAGGTGAGAGAAGCGTGTAACATCCCATTGTGGCTCTTCCACACTGCACCCACCTGAACTCTAGCCAGTCTCCTCATCTTCGAGAGTGTGGGTCCATTTCCCTGTCTACAAAATGGAATAAATAACAGCAGTCTCAGCTGCTGGCTTCCTACCTGGCTTTGGTTGTCAGGAGGATCAGATGAAGTTAGAGGAAGAAAGAAGAGACCATACGTCCATAAGCTGTTGATTTTTTACTACTGAGATTGCTTTTGGTGATATTGACCACTGAGATATTTAAATACACACTGGAAGAGACAGTGTAAGTAATCAAAAAGCATGTGAAGACTACAACATCAGGGAACCACAGAGACGTGCTCAAGAGTAAAGCTGGACTTGCCTCACTGTTGATAGCAGGAAATCCAGCCAGGTGAGCAAGAGCCTGGGAGGTGGTGAGGACAGGGCTGGAGGTGGTAGGAACAGGACTGAAAGGTAGATTCACCACAAGACCTGCTCTTGAGATCTAAGCTCCATGCTTTGGGGTCCTCATTCTAAAGATTCAACCTGGTTCAAGGCACTTGGCATCTGTCTCAGTCTCCCTCTCTACAAAATAGGGCACATGATTCTATAATTACCTTCTCCACAGGACTGATATAAAATCAGCTAAAATCGCAGATAAGCATATGGAAATTGTGATACCAGTGTGAAGTTTATGATTGAAAATATGATCATGATCACATTCGAAAGGGTCAGAGGCAGGTCTGGGTACCCATCCTATTTTCTACTGTTCATTCATCCATTTACTTTATTCAATAATTGTGTTTCCTATTTGTTATTTGTCTTGTATTAATGGAATGTTCCATATAGGCAGGAATTTTTGCGTGTGTTTTGTCCATTGAAATGTCCCAAGTACCTAGAAGAGCTCCCAGCACCTGGTAGGTGAACAATAGATATTCAGTAAATTAAGTCTGTTATCTTTTAGGCATTAAGATGGGAACAGGTACTGTAGTCCTGCAGAGGAAAGACTCTTTCCTTTGAAGAGTTCATAGTTTGGTTGGAGGTCCATAGGGAAGACATATGAACTGATGGGTCTAATGCAGAATGCTAAATGAAGCATGATACATACAGAAGAATTGCTCCCCAACTCTTTTGTAATGTATAAAAGAGGATTTTCTCCCAGGCCAGGATCAGCTGGGGTTGAGGTGCTCCCAGGGGGCCCGCGTTCCTCAGAGCTACAGTTTGCCCCTTGTGGTGCAGGACAGCAGCCATGCTGTTGGAATGAGGCACACTTGAGTTTAAACGCATATCCCCCTGCCTCCCATCATCAAACAGCTGTGACCTTGAATAAATGATGTAATCACTGTGAGTCCCCCTTTCTTCTATTGGAAAACATTGCAAAGATTCAATGAGATAACAGATGTAACAAACTATTGACACAAAAGCTGGCTCTCCCTGTATGGCTTCCAGTCCACCCACCTAATTCCTTGCTTTTCTCTCCAAACCTGAAAAAAGTATGGCTTTTCCAGGTGATTTGCCTGTGAAATACAGTTTTTCTCTTTGTCCCTCATAGTACCGGTGAGGTCTAGCATCTTATTCCTTGTACTGTTGTGGCTGCTACCATCATTCCTACTTCTAGAACACCACTACCACCACTGCTGTCATTACCACCTCCTGTCCCTGCTGTGATCAGCTCTTGTTAAGGAGGACTTACTAGTCGAGGTATTACACGAAGCAGGTTATATTAATCATTTCATTTAATCTTGAAAAAGGTTGAGGAAAAAAAGTGTTATCCTCTTACTTGGCAGATGATGCACTTTAGATTCAGTGGGTTCATTCATTTCCTGGGTCTCAGTGCTCTTGAAAGATGGATGCCACTAAGAGCCACTCCTAGTCCATGATTTCCTTGAAGGAAAATAAGCCCTCATACCACCACATTCCAAAGCCTGGCACATGTGTGGAGCTCACAAAATTCTTACTGCCTGGATGAGGGTACCATGCTCATCTGTTGCATTCTGAGACACATAGGAGATGGTACCCATATTTCTAAGATCAGAGATCACGTCTGAGGGACCTCTTAGACTCTGGCTGGGAGCAGAGGTGTGGGGGTGGTGTGCTCCTGCCCACTACAGCCAGAGGAAGAAGCTTTGGGATCCTCTTGATCACATTTTACATTATGGGTTCAGTACCCTACAAAGGGGAAAGCATAGCCCCTTTGGTCAGACTAGATGCAAATTAATCTCTTAGAGATGCAAAAGACTTTCCAACAAAGAGCTCTGGGTAAGAGCTGAAAGGATGTGTGACTAAAACCACTGACTACTGGAAAAAAAAAAAGAAAGAAAATTTCCTTTGGGGACTTGCCAGCTAATTAGCAGTGCCGGCCTTACTTGGTGGCCAGCTTGCCGATGTGGGCAAACCTGTGGGTTTGGTGGTCAGTCTTCTTCCTCATGGCCAGATCTGTGAAGAAGCATCTGGGGCAGGAGCACAGGCCCTGGGCCCAGTTCTTAGTCATGTGGCACCAGTATTGCTAAGAGTTCTTAAAGAGAAACAAAACTCTTGGACTGCTTTGCCTAATGGTTGTATCTGATATGATTCCAGTCCAGCAGGTTTGCTCCCCTAAAGCTGTGTGACCCTGGGTACATCATTTAATCTCTCTGAACCTCAGTTTCCTCATTGGTACCATGGGAATAATAATGTTCAGTGACAAGGGTCGTCATGAGTATTGACAGCTGCCTGTTGAATACCTTCTCAGTCCTGCAACTCATCCTTTTCAACTCTCTCTGATGTTCATTCCTGGATTCTGGCTGTTTTAACAGTTCCTTCCTCTGTTTAACCACTCCCCAGCCCTTCTCTCTGCCTCCCTCAACCAGTAAACCCCTTGAGAGTAATGGTTGTGCCTCTTTGATTTCCATTTGCTCAGCGCATGCACTAGATAGATGAGAGATGGCTAATGAATGAGTGACCGTTGGTGTCCCTGCCATTCCATACATAAAGGCACAGTATCATTTCTATACCACACTCCAGTTTGGAAAAGTGTTTTTAATGCTCACTCATTATGTAATTGGCATAACCATCTGTGATAATATTACCGTTTTACAGGTGAGGAAGTTAAAGTTTCTGAAGTGGGGGTGGTTTGTCCAAGGTCACCCTGCTGGTACCTGGCATGGCTTACCCTTCATTCACTAGTCAACAAGTGTTCATCAGGCACTTCCTAATGCCCAGTGATCCAGGTGATGCCTTTCTTATTTTCTTCCTTCCTTATGGCTTCTTTAGGGCAGCCAGATGCTTGCTGTAACCAACACTTCCATGAGCAGTTCTGGCTTCTTGGGATCTGCCTCAAAAGACAGGGGCCTCTACCTTTATGGAGCTTACATTCCGTCAGTGGAAGCAGAGAGCAGACAAAAATTGCATATTTGTTAAATAAGTAAATTACTGAGAATTTTAGAAGGTAATCTCTGAAAAGGGGAATGGAGGAAGAAGGGACTCTAAGACCTTTAAAAGGCCTCTTTCTACCTCTAGCATCCCTTATTAGAAAAAGAATGTTACTTAGTCATTGAGTGTGTCCCTCTCTACACTTTGACAAAATATATGCCAGATCCCCAAGGATTTCAAGGTGAAGAATTAGGTCTAGGCTGACCGTGTTTCTTGCAGAGGTCGGGGTGGCAGGTGGAGGCTGCAGCAAGCTTCTAGAGAGCCAGTTTGCCAGCATGTGTGAACAGATTAGGAGGGTAGGAGTAGTAATCGTAAATACAGATAACAGTTACTAAGCACTTACTGCATACTAGGCACTGATCCAAATCTCTTGTACATAGCAACTCATTTAATCCTCACGTAAGCCCTTCTGATAGCTCTTATCATGGCTCTATTTCATGGAGGGGGAGACTGGGGCACAGAGAGGTTAATTACTTGCCCAAGGTCACATCACAGAGGATGACAGAGCAAGGATGTGAGCCCATGATAGTTGTTTCTTGGCTCTTTTAACCATGCTGCCATGCTACAGGGTGGGAACCAGCGCCCTCTAACTAAGGGAGCTGGCATGGTGTGGCCCCCAAAACTACCAGGGTCCAACTGATCAGGCCACAGAGCGATGTGGGCAGATATACAGTGAAATCCCTGCAAATGTGAGAAAAGCCAAAAGCATGCGACACCTCACATCGGACTTTTGGCCCATACTTCCTTGTGCCTTGGTTGTCGTATCTGTACCATGGGAGGGGATTGGCTTAGAGGATCATCTGAAGCCCCTTCTCTTGGCCGAGGAGCCTCAGGAATTATGAGGGCTGTGCCATTTCATTGACTCTTGACAGTCAGATCCCAAGCTCTGAATGCAGACTGACTTAAGTTTGAATTGTGGCTCTCCCATGTGCTAGGGGAGGGGAGATGGCTTGAATAAATAGCTTATATTGAACAATTTGAGCCTCACTTTCATCGTCTATTAAATGAGTGTGCCAAAAGAACCCCAGCCACAGGGTTATTACGAAGATGAAATGAGGTCATGTGTGGGGTCTCCATACTATACTGCCTGGCTCCCAGGACCTGGTGGCTTTGTCTCATTACAGCATTGTGTGGACTCTGAGGACCAGCCACTCTATAAAGTATGGTCACCTTGAGAGAAGGTGGGGACTGTGCTATCCTCTTCTGTCTCTAGGCAGTGAGCACAAATAGGTCTCAGACAGTGTCTATGGGTGAAGGAGTGGGGTGTTTGCATTGCAGGGTCTCTGCCCCAACATAGTAGATTGGCACAGCTGCTTCTTGGCAGGGCTGTCAGTGCCCACAGTATTCACTACTGCCTGTGTTGTAGAGTACTGAGAGTCTTCCAAGGATGCTTTTAGTCTTGACCTAACAATGGAACAAACTTTGAGGTTTGCAAACTTTGAGGTTTGCAAGCCCACAGTATTCACTACTGCCTGTGTTGTAGAGTACTGAGAGTCTTCCAAGGATGCTTTTAGTCTTGACCAAACTTTGAGGTTTGCAAACTTGTGTCATTTTTTTTAATTGTACCTTTCTTCTTCAGTATATTAGCAAACAGAAAGAAATGGAAGATAATTAAAAAAAAAACATTCAACCAAAAACAAAAACAAAATATCTAAACCCGAATCTGATTTGTCTTGAAGTGTGTAAGACCCTCTAAGATGGTGCTGGATGTCCTGGTCTAGTTTTAACCATTTGGCAGGGCCTCAGAAGCTCAGAAATCAATGACAGCAATTAGCATAGGAAGAGTTTCTCTTGAAACTGGCTAATAGCTTTTCACTATTTTTTTTTTCACACTAGTTTATTGTGACCCAGTAAATTACAAATCACAGCACCGTCCTACATGTGCTATTTACTCTAGCTCTGCTCTGCCATTACTTACCTGGAGCCAGCAGGGCCTCAAACCTCCTAGAACTTTCCCCTGCCCTCTCACCTTTTAGGTCTGTGCGCTTGTCATTTGCTCAGTCTGGAATGTTCTGTTTCTCTTAAGGCCAACTTAGTCCACCTACTCATTCTGGAATCAGATGCCCAGATGGGCTAACTTTAATAACTTTGTTCTCTCCTCTTCTAAGATATTCTGCTTCCCTCCCTCTAGTCTTCATTTCACTGTGTTTTTAATCACCTTTTTACTGCTTTGCCTCTTGTCTAAACTATGAATCTCATGAGAACAGGGACCGGGTATGTGTTCATGATCTCCCCAGCCTGTGCTTAATATATTTTGTTGGCTGAATAGTTCATGAACCGAAAGAAGTCACATTGGGGCCTGGGTGCAAAGAGCACCCTATACAGGGAAGGCAGAGACCAAAGGATAGTGTGGTACAGGGAGTTTTGACTTTAGTTTCTATTACACAACAGTTAAATGTGTAGCATCATCCAGATGTCAATTATCTCTGTCGTGTCGCTCTTAAACCCATCTCATTAATCCTCACAAACCTCTTCCCAAGGAAGTGAGAAAGTAGAATTCATTTTTTTTTTTTGTAGCATGAGAAAATGAGACATCAAAGGTGCTGAACCTGCACATTCGAAGGCTAATATAGTTTACTCCCCAGTTCCTGGGGGAGTCAGTACAGAATACACCCTCCTTACCATGCCTGAACCTCCCCTTCTCTCCCTGACATAGTTCTGACATATCTCCCCCAACCCCCACCCCACCTCCTACCTTTCCACTCCCATCTATTTATGACTCATTGTGTCACATTCAGGTTCACAGATGATTTTAGAAGTGGAGAGCGAGCAAATCCAGTTGAACAATTTAACCAGATTCAAAAGGATTTGGATCATTTGCGTAATTGGGCTAGCAGATGGCAAATGTAGTTCAAAGTACAAAAATGTAGAATAATTACAAGGGGAGAAAGCAACACAATTTATGGGAGAGGAAAGTGATTTGGGAGAAAAGCTCATTGAAATCATTATTATCTCAGTGTGTTAGAAGGACAAACAGCACAGCTCTGGGTTACAGAGGTACAACATGCAGAGTATCCTGGTGACTCTGGCTGGTTGGAATGCAGGAGACAGGACGTGTCTGTCTTCTAAAAGTAAGAAAGGAAATGGTGGTGGGGAGGACATGGGGTGGATGGTGATTGGCTGGGCAGAAAAGCCATCATGGTCACTTTATGGGTTCACATTTCTCCTACGTCCATCTTACCTGTGGCCCGTTGGTGAGAATCTGTTTCCCCCTGAGTCTCACTTCCCTTTGATATAACAGCAAACTGGTGCGTACTTCCCTGCTGCACTGAAGAATTAATGAGATCATGGATGTGAGAAATACATGCAACTTGTTTGGAAACCCAGGAAATTCACTCTTATGGATACGAATTCTATGTTTACAATGCACCTCTCCCAAATCCAGTGTTTTCAATGAATGGAAATGGGAAAGGGGTTGTTTCTAGTGTGATAGGCTAAATGATGACACCCCCCCCCTCAAATATTCTTGTCCTAATCCCGAAAATGTTATCCTATATGAGACATGGAAGATCCAGTTAAATTAATCATCTTGAGATGCAGAGATTATCTTGGATTATCAAGGTAGGGCTTAAATGTTGTTACAAGTGTCCTTTTAAGAAGACTGAGGGCTCTTTAACATAGAAGGATATTGGAGTGATGTGGCCAGCAGCCAAGGAGTTCCAGCAGCCACCAGAAGCTGGGAGGGGCAAGAATAGGATTCCCTCCAAAACCTCTAGAGGGAGCAGAGCTTTGCTGATAACTTTGACTTTGGCCCAGTGAAACTGAATTTAGACTTACGGCTTCCAGAATTCTAGGAGAATAAATTGCTGTTGTATTAAGATACCAAGTTTGAAGTAATTTGTTACTGCAACCACAGGAAACTAGTACATCAAGAAAGAGAATTTGACCAGTACATAAGAGATCTGGATGAAGTCCAGGATCTGGTTTTCACTTCCATGGAACCCTTGGTCATCCCTCTTGAGCTCTGTTTCTTCATCTTTAAAGAAGAGTAATGGTAGTACATTTCTGTAAATTAGATAAGCATGTACCCTATCCACTACAGATATATTTAAGAAAAAAAAAAAGCTGGGCATGGTTTTAAGTTTTGAATCAACCAGTATTTAATCAGCACTCAGAATTCCAAAGAAGTTGACAGGGCACAGTTTTGGAGAATGGAGGTAACACTCAGTATTAAGTGTGCAGCTGGGAATGTTGGTGACTCCTTTGCAATTTGTCTGTAGGAGGCAAGACTATGGCCACCACACAGGTGCTCAGAGAAGGTTGAGTTTCTAGGAAAGGCAATCCAGCAGAACCTAAGAGCCAGCACCATGACTGAGAGAGGGGGATATCTCAGGTTAGGAAAACAGGATTTGTGGCAAGGAAGTCATTCTGGGGATGCTTAATCCCAGGTCTGGTTGCCAGTGATGAAAACTCAGGTAAGACTGCTGGGCCCAGATCTTAGGTCTCTAAAGGCACTGTAATGCCAAGCCTTGAGATTCTGAATTCCCTGTAAATTCTGCCAACATCAGAGTGGGTCCAGTCTAGGAACGGTGGCTGCTAGAATATCAGGAATTACTGAAGGCTGCTTTAGAACTAGGCTTCTAAAAAGGGGGGGGGGGGAGGTTCCCTATGTGGCTCAGCGGTTTAGCGCCTGCCTTCAGCCCAGGGTGTGATCCTGGGGTCGGGCTCCTGCATGGAGCCTGTTTCTCTCTTTGCCCTCCTTCTATGTCTCTCATGAATAAATAAATAAAGTCTTAAAAAAAAAACTAGGCTTCTAGTCAAGGAACTGAACCTGGGTGCTTCCAAGGTGCTTTTCAGAATCAGAAAAGACCAATGACATCTAGAAAGTTGAGTGCTATTGGGTACAAGTAAGTAGCTCCAGTAAGACTGGACAGAATCAGGGTCTATGTATGAGTGTGGTGCTGGCTGTGGCACAGGGAGGCTCTGATGGATAAAAATGGAAAATGAAGACCAGAAAGATTGAGCAGCTAAGGACATGGCATGTTAAGGACAGAACCTAGGGCAGGAACTAGGAACTTTGGCCCCTGCCAGATTTTTAAACTGATCAAATTGACTCTTTTTGTAAGGTCTTAGAGACTCTTTGCTCTTGAATTTAGAGAGATTGGTTTGAGATCCTGTCTCCGTTGTAATCAGTATCCACAATTTAACAACTCTTGTGCTCTCTGATTATATGGTAAGTTTTTGACTATCATTTAAGGAAAGAATGTGCAGGGAGAAAGGGAGGATTCAGGAATAAAAAGTAATTAAACATAAGTCTCTTGAGATTAGTCATTAATTTGGATGTGAAATGTAAAATTGTTTTTAAAGTAATAAGGGATAATATCGAGTGGATATAATATCCGGCATGGGACGTAACATGCTGATAACATTGCACAAGGCAGGATAATGCATGTGGCAGATCCCTGATTTTTGTAGAATTAATGATGTTGGTTTCGTTTCACTGCCTACTTAAGATACACATTTCCTAAATGGCACATTAAGGCAAATGTATCAAAACTGCACCTAAAGAGCTGAATAGCCAGTAAATGGCAGCCCCTTGAACACAGCAGTTTTATGATATCTTAGGTTTAATGCTTAATCAGTAGATATTTATAACTGTTTATTTTAATGCCTTGAAATGCCAGTTCATCAGAATTATTGGAAATATTTTGAGGGGGGGTTTGTGAGTGTGGTGGGGTAACATTCTGATATAGTTGGTAAACAGGAGACCAGAATTCTCTTAAAAGACTTGGTACTTTTTGTTGTTGTTGTTGTTTTTAACAGAAGAGCTAGATGTTACTTGTCATGTGAGAAGAACTGTGTTGTTTGGGTTTCACAGAAATATATATAAGTATATAATAAGATGAGTTAAGACAGTTTCATAAGCAAGTTTGACTCAGACTTTATTAACTCAACAAAATACTATGATGGAGTCTGCTTCTGACATACTGGTTTCTTGGAAAAGCAGGATGATTGTCCAGCTTAACATTCACCTATTTTTAGGGAAAAACCAGTCATTTATGAACTCATTCATTCATTGACTCATTTCTTCATTCATTCATGTTATCTCATTTATCCATTCATTACTTGTTTCCTGAGCACCTACTTTGTGTGCCAGGTGGTGTTTTGAATGTCGGGACTCAATAGTTTTAAAAAAGTAGTCTCTTTCATTCTATGTTATGGAAATAAGATACGGTATCGTGTGCCATAAGTTTTCTTTTAAGTAGTTGAGGACTTGACAATATGCTTAGGATCTAAGTGAAAAAGCAGAATTAAAGTTTCTGTTTTCAGTTTTATCTGTATGTGTATTTGGTAAGAGTAGAAAAATTAATGATTGCTGTGAAGTACCCCAGATATTTAACGTATATAGCTCTGGTTTTGTAGATTAAGCATATATTTTGTTTTCATTTCTGTATTTACATTGAATTTTCCACAATAAATATTCATGGCTTAGCAAGAAAAGAAAAGGAAATAAATAACCAGTGT
Organism: Vulpes vulpes; assembly: GCF_048418805.1. Taxonomy (NCBI): domain Eukaryota; kingdom Metazoa; phylum Chordata; class Mammalia; order Carnivora; family Canidae; genus Vulpes; species Vulpes vulpes. The sequence continues at coordinate 153,646,570 of NC_132791.1, forward strand.
GGGTATTGGTTCGACAACTGAGCAGCATGGGTGAGTAGGGTTTTAGAAGGTTAGCTACATGACATAGAAAACTGTGTGAGAAACGGTAATCTATTTGGATTCTCTGTTTATCATCTTCAATTTGTCCTTGTTTTAAAGCCAGGAAGTCTTCTTTCTTGTTTGGCGTATTCTTACCCATAGCAAGAGCAATGATTTCTGACATGATTAAGGGATTTCACGCTAGTGAGGGATTATTAAAAAAATAGCCGCTTTTGATAATTGATTATTTTGTGTGGGTTACCCCTAATGATACTGTCTGAAGGATGAAATATCTTTTCTCCATTTTCCAAATCACCCTCAGTAACCCCCGGTGACATTGGGTTTTCCTCACTGACTTTAATTACTCTACGCCAAAGCTCCTGTTCTAAGCCCGGGTGTGCTTCAACCATAGTGAAAGGACCCAGCTGATGAACTCGCCCATGAGAGCATCCTGAGCTAGTCATGGAATTTGGAAACCATTAGAAAGCTGGGCGATTTCATTATTCATTCACTTGAAATAATCCCGGTACTGCTTTCAGTGACATGGTTCCTTCAGCAAATAAAGATAAGCCAAATCCCTGGGCACTCAAAGAAGGAGAAGATTCTCTAAATTAATTCCAGGCTCAAATAATTCAGTAGTATTTGTAATACTCTGTGCATAAATTGGCAATTTGCTAGAGAGATCAGGAAATGATAAAGGCTTTCTTTCCCCTCCCCCTTCTCATCTTAACAACTGCTGAGGCAGCTATTGGGATAAAAGAAATGTTTTATCCTTAATAAATGTTCCATCAGGTAATGTACTGATTAAGGGTGTCCAAACATGGTGCCCCCCCAACAGTTATTTTTCATCAGAGAAACTGAAGTAGATGCAGAATGGAAGATGGTCTTAAAATGTTTTTTCAGTGTATGAAAGATTTATATGAAAAATAAATGCATTAACATTATCAAGAAATACAGAAATTAGAGTGCTGACTTACAGGGTTCCTTCTTTTTCAGTTTAAAAGTGTCTCACTTGTTTTCTTTCTTGGTGGTTTTGAAAGATTGCTTGCCATTACTTACTGATGATACCACATCTTAAATCCAAACTTCAGTATGTCTGGTATCTCTCTCCTCTTTCTCATCCCCAGGCCCATTTGTTTGATTTGAGCTCATATTGGGGAATCTCTGCGAGAGTTGGCTTATCATTATCATGCCCCCTCCCTCTGTGTTTTGAGCCACCAGCAAACCATATATAGGAATCAGACAAAGATAAAATGCCCTCCCATTGCTGGCCAAGTTGGGCGGGAGCGTGTGTTTTAGCTTAAAGGCTAGACTCAGGCTGCCTCCTACCTGCCCTCCTTGACCTGGAGATCTATCTTGAATCCAAGAGGTCTGTAGAGCTAAAAGTCACCCAGCCAGTCACAGGGGTGAGGACAGTGCCCCCCTCCCATCCTCTCCGTGTTTCCTTTCCTAACACATGCAAGGACAGCGCTTGCTTTAGTTGGCCTAACAAGAGTGTGCTCGCTCCCCTCTTGCAGATCCAGAAGCAGAAGAACCCCAAATGGACTGAGCTCCAATCCTCACAGCTGTTCCTAGTCTCAAGGATCTAAAAACTCATACCTCTTTATAAGGAAAGCAGCAGTGGGGAGGGAGGAAATAGCCGATGTCACCTTCCTGCTGTTGGAAAGAGATGAGGTTCTCACCACTGTATGGGTCGCCAGCCTCCTCCCTTCAGACTTGATCCATCTACCCATCTGCCTGGCCCTTGGCTGTCTGGTTTCATCTGCCCTAAAACACAAAACTGGTCCAGCCACTCTCCTGCTTTCCAGTCTCTCACGTTAGCATGGCTTCAAGCTCCTTAGTGATGTGCCTACCACCTGCTCCCCTATTTCAGAGCTGCACCCCAATGATAGCCAGCCATTTGTTGATGAGGCCTTAAACAGAGCTTGCCCTCTCTCAGCCCTGATCCATTGCCTCGAATACAAGCCCCCGTTCTCCTGGGTATGGTACCCTTCAGCTTAGTGACCAAAGCATCTGTATTACTCATCACAGTCTATTCCACTTAGTGTTTGTATTTCTCTATATCTTTAACTAGATATGTGAGACCTCGTATTTAGTGCCTAGTAGGTACTAGTGAATTCTTTGTTAGGCACATAAATGAATGAACATTTGGGAAAAATAGAGCAATAAGTCTTCCATTGGGTCCATCTGAAAGAAGGTTGTTGCCCTGATTTTTAGCTTTGTTTTGCCTTTTTGTTTTCATGGAAATAAAAGTCGCTAAATGCAATTTTTCACCATTTTAAAGATATCTTTAAAACGGTCATGAGAGGGTGCCTGGGTGGTGCAGTTAGATGAGTGTCCTACTCTTGGTTTTGGCCTAGGTCATAATCTCAAGGATCCTGAGACTGAGCCCCACATCTGGCTCCACAACTAGTGCAGAGTTGGCTTCAGATCCTCTTTCCCTTTGCCCCTCCCCCTGCCTTCTCTCTCTCTTAATCTAAATAAATAAATAAATAAATCATAAAAATAAAATAAAATAATCATAAGGTGTATTCTTATTATCAGTGGAATCAAGTAGACTTCATCTAAGGTCCTTATGGTAACCTACATGAGCTCTTAACCCAATATGTAGAGTGTGGGGACTGGTTTTACTCAGCTGAAATTTCATGCAGCCTGCCACAGAATCAGATAGGGAAAAGTGGGATGTGGGCTAGGTTTGCACTGATAATTAGTCAGTGGTGAATGAAAGTTTTTTTTAAGTATAAGGGAAGGACAAATGAATGCATCTCTACATTAGATATAAATGGAATTTCCCCCTATTATTAAATCTACTCTTTTAAGTTATAGAGAACCCTTCTTTGAAGTCTTTACCTCTCTGATACTGGGGAACAATGGCTGTGATTGGACCTGAAGGGGGGAAGCAAGACTGCTTGAGGTGTGCCTCACTTTCATCTTGTCCCCCGACTGTTCATCCCTTCTCGGGATGAAGGGATGCCTTGGTGCCTGTAGGCTGCAGGGCTCCCAGGACCAAGGTCATTCCCTTTTATAGCCTATATGTCACCCTGCCCCTCCCAAATCCTCTGATCATGTAGAATTCTAACACTTTCTGTTTCTGAAATCATTGTCTCCAAAGAAAGAAAGAAAACTTCTCTCTGCAGGTTTTGTTTGGAAGAAAAGGGTTTCAGGGTGCAGAAGAAAAACACTTCCTTTTTATTTCAATAAGCCAGGTAAAAGGGAAGATTTAGAAAAAAAAATTTTTTTTTTTGCTTTGCTTTCTTTTGAAACGGAGCTGTTCAAAGTCCTGAAATGAGAAAATCAAGGGGGCAGTGATTATAAGCCCTTGTTTACTGATATCTCTTTTTGTCTCCTCGAGAGTGTGCTTACACTTCTTACTGGCTGTTTCAGCATTCTTGAGGTTGGTCATTGGCTATATAAAATGCTAAACCTTTAGATTCTTCATTTATAAAATTATCCAGCTCTAGCAGGCTAGATAGTTCTAAAAGATTGGCCTAAAGGAGCCATCTGGAATATAAGATGAAGCTGTGTGCATCCTCACAACATATTCTATAAATCTCACTACTTCAGTATCTTCTAAGGACACTTTTGATTAACAGTGAGATCAAGGCACTATAGTACACTGGCTTCTCAGGAATGGCCATGTAAGCTGGCAGCCCCAAAGCCATTCTCTTTCTTCTTACAGCCAGACTTTTCACTTCGAAGATGTTTCAAATTTACAAAGACATTTGACTATTTAAGCTGGTATGTTCCAGGGATGGTCACTCATGTTGGTAAGATTTTGTGGCTTTCTTTGGTGGCCCAGAGTCACTTAGGGCCAACTACACATTTCAGGATCTTCATTTAAAATAATGTATGATTCTTCCGTAAATCCAATGATATCATGTCTTGGTTTTGTAACCAACTAATGCTATCCCTTCCCACTACTCTCCACACATATGCAAGGTCACCACACACACAACTTCTGAATTCTGATATGATAAAAACAATATGAACTTTGAAAACAGAAAGATGCATGTTTAAATCCTGGGCCTGAAAAATGCTATCTGGATGACTTTAGACAAGTGACCTCACCTCTATGGGTCTCAGATTTCTCATCTGTAAATGAGGAATAGAGATATTCTCCTTAAAGGGATTATATACAATTATGCATATAAAGCACTTAGTAATTTATTGGAATAAAAAATTAAATAAATGTATTTACTACAATAATGACATAGTGAAGAGCTGTTAGCTGGTGAATGAATTTTAGCTCTGGGCCAGATATCCTATAATAATGAGCAAGTACAAGTTAGAAAAAGCTATATATTCTTACTAGAATATAAAGAAATGAAAAATCTTGAAAGATTTGCTGGAATGAGTCTGTTTTAAATAAACGTTGGAACTTAGCTTTTTGTGCTGTGCAATAGGAAAAGTCTCAAAAAGAACTCTGAGTTTTCCCGTGAAGCATTTTAAAATATGATAAAAGGAAGAAGATAAATATTATAGTTTTAAATATATTTACTGGTTACCCCCAGGTCATGGCCTCCTTATATGGGTACTTCCTTTGCTTTACATAATTCTGTTCCTTAATAGTTGTAGGCTGACCACAAAAGATACTGAAAATTTGATATAAATACCCTACCAAATGTAGACAGATTGGGGTACTATATTCTTCCAGTTGAGGTGAGGAACTGACATTTGTTTCTATGCAAAATTCTTGCAAACCACATGGTCCATAGCAATGAATTTGATTCATCCAAGTGAATCTAGTTCAGCTCTGCTACCAACCGGTTCTGTGGTCTTGGGCAAGCACTTTTATTTAATAGTACTTTGACTACTTCCTGGTTGAGTTCAGGACAACAAAAAAGTTCCCTATACTATTATGTGCCAGTGCTGATTCTGGACACTTGAGACCTAAAGATAAAATAAAGGCAAATGTCTGTATGTCCCTAATTATAACATGACAAATGCAAAAAAGAAAATGATTACAAGGTATACAGAGTGAGACATGTTTTAATCTAAAACATAGATTATCAGAGCAGTGCAAATAGAAGAGGCAATGCCTGGGCAGAATTTTGAATGGAGCTAGACATTGTCAGATGCAAAAAGTCGAGTTGGTGGGTAGAAGGATCATGTGTGCCAAGTCAGGAAAAGGCCTGGTGTATTCGAATCAAATTATAAGTAGAGCTATTTGATTAAGAGCTTTGTGAAAGTGGGGAACATTGTTTTATGCATGGATTTATTCCCATCTCCTAGCATAAGGCCTGAGACCTGGCACTCAACAAACAAATACATAATGGAGTAAATAAATTGGGATAATACAAAAGATGGACATTTTTCTCTATATATCCAAGGTCCATATCAAAATTCAGTTACTATGTTCCTTTGATTATTTGTCTTATTTTCCCAGCTAGACCGTAAGTTACTCACTAGCAAAAAGCTCTTGGAAGGTCTTCAGTTCACTCTTGACAATTGAATAATTGATTCAAGCCTGAAGTACTGCTTGAAACCTTTGTAGAAGGTCTGACTTGGCAGTGCCCACATCTAGGGATCACGAACTTAACATACCCCTCGTTTGAGGGGCAGCCAGCAGAAATCAGGTGGGTTAACTCTAAGAATTATCCTGGGAAGTATGATAGTGAAGCCAAAACAGCATCTGCAAGAAACTCAACTGGGTTTCCTAAGAAGGAAGAAAAGTATTAGGGAAAGACTCATTGGAGATTAAATAACATCCATACACTATAATGAGGGCCTGAGCAAGCTCAGATACCTGTGGTTAAAGAAAATCACAGCTTCTACACAACCAGCACAACTGTGGGCGTAGGGGATCTCCCTGCTTCATTATTCTGAGGAATAGCATTATTGGGGAATTGCAAAGATTTCAGCTTCAAAATCAATATGTGCTAAGAATTACACGGCAGGAGAGCCAGGAACTATAATACTTTGAACACTGTTTTTATAGTCAATTTTGAGAAAGTCCACAAATTCAAATTCAAGGACACGTCTTCAGCGCTGGTGCTCATTAGCTGATATGGTCATGCATTTGTTCTTTTCTTTTTCTTTTCCTTTCAAAGTATTTAATGAATATATACTATTTGCTGAGCACTGTTCTTGTTCTGTGGTGTATTTAGTGCTGTGGATCCTGCCCTAAAGGAGGATGCAGTTGTATTAGGGGAATGTCAGCCACTCTCATCCAAAATGTGTGATCATTCAAGAAAAATTGGAGTTAACTTCTTGCTCATACAACAGTACCAGCCAGATGAACCACTTGGTGAGAGTCTCTTTTCAGGAATGCAGACTGAAGGAGGCTCTACCATTTTCTACAAGTAGGTCTATGGGACCTTCCTGGGGTTAGTTTCCACAGGGGTCTTTATGGGCCAGGTTTAAAGATGGCACTCATCATTTCCACTTGCGTAGAATGCACCTACCAGGGAGAGCAGCTGGGAAGTGTGGTCAGGCTGTGTGTCCAGGGATTTGGGAGGGTCCTGCAGTCTCTGCCATCATAGTCTACTACCGAGAATAGGTCAGGTCCAAAACTTGTGGCAATACAAGAGAAAGGAGAACCAGGTAGATTTATTGACTACGAGGTCATCAGCCCCTTGATTTATACTTCGCCATGAATTAGAGTATTTTTTTCCTCCAGACAAAATTTCGTGGGTTATATATCATTATTGTCATTTTACAGAGAAATAAATGGAGACTCACAGTGTAGTAACTTTTGATGGTGCTTATTTGAGGCCAGAGATTGAAAGCACACAGAGGTGTCCCTCATTTGCAGGGAAATTAATAGTATTTTCACTGGCCAAAAGTAACAATGCAACAAATACTTCTCCAGACAGTTTTCAGCTGGAGATCATTGTCCTTGCTCTGGACGGCTCTCTACCATATTTTTGGTGATGTAGGACTTCCCATAGAAGTTTAGGTGGTGATACTCAGCTCTAAAGCATAGACAAAGACTCGTTGCTCCATCATCTATTTGCCTATCTATTCATCTTTCCTTCATTGATCCATTCTTTTTTTTTTTTCATCAAATATGTCTAATATTTTCTGTGCCCATTGAATGTGCCCAGCACTGTGGTAGGTGTTTGAAATACAAAGACAAAAAATATGGTGCCTTGTCTTTGGCATGCTCACCGTCTAGTAAGGGAATCAGACATGAAAATGGATAATTAGGGATCCCTGGGTGGCTCAGCAGTTTAGCACCTGCCTTCGGCCCAGGGCGTGATCCTGGAGACCCGGAATCAAGTCCCACATCAGGCTCCCTGCATGGAGCCTGCTTCTCCCTCTGTCTGTGTCTCTGCCTCTCTCTGTGTGTCTCTCATGAATAAATAAAATCTTAAAAAAAAAAAGAAAGAAAATGGATAATTAAAATGTTGTAAGGTTTTTAGAGGGCATGGGACAGAAAATGCAGCTGGACTAAGAGATAGGAGAACAAACTCTGCCAGAGAACACAGGCCAAGAGAGAATTCAAAAAAGGGAACAGATTTTGGGCAGCTGGAAAATTTTTTTTCCCAGTTAAAAGAAGCAACAGGCAGAACATTCTAGGTTAAGGAGAGAGCCCAGATAAAGGAAAAGAGGAATTTGGAGATGGGTTATATTTAAGATTGGTTAAAAAAGTTAAGCCAAGTGGAAGGTGACTGTGGAAAATAGCAGGAAATGTGGATGGGTTGGATCTCAATGTTTTAAGAAAGGCACACCCCCAAAGCTGATGTCTTTTTTCTTGTACCTCTATGGTAAGTCATGCTCCTGTGCAGTTGTCAGGGTTGCACTAAGGTGTGGGGGGAAGCCATCACTGGCACAATGTATGGTTGGCAGAGCCAAGATCCATCTGTCCTCATTGGATCTCTCCAGGGGCCCAAGTGAGGACAGGAACTGAGCAAGGAGTAGATTTTAGTGTATCAAAAACCAACCTGGTCCAGTAAGCAAACCAGACATGCAAAATGGAAGTCCTGGGGGTCAGAGACTGGAGAGTTGCAAGAAGAGAAGACTCTGAGGAACAGAGCAGGGACAAGGGAGATCAGGAGCCAGGGCTTTGGGTTTTAACATGGTTGATTATCTCCTCTCCATTTTCCCCACATTCTTCTCCCTTCCCCCAAAACATACACACACAGACACACACAGAAACAGACAGAAGAAGAGAGATTGAGATTCTATTTATTGGGAGCTTGCTGGATGTTTAGAATTTGGGGCAGCCCCGGTGGCTCAGCGGTTTAGCGCCGCCTTCGGCCCAGAGCGTGATCCTGGAGACCCAGGATCGAGTCCCACTCAGGCTCCTTGCGTGGAGCCTGCTTCTCCCTCTGCCTGTGTCTGTGCCCCCTCCCTCTCTCTCTCCGTGTGTGTGTGTGTGTCATGAATAAATAAATAAAATCTTTAAAAAAAATAGAATTTGGTTAGCTTAATCATAAGAAAAAAGCCACAGAGTTGGGGACAAAAAGTGTTGCACAAAGCTGCTGTGCATGTGAGAGTTTGTGGGAGAGATGCCCTATTAACTGCTAATCCTCTATGGAGTTTCTCCAAGTACATCTCAACTATTCTGTTCATTCACAGTGATTTCAGGGACTACTCATAACTATACCAAGTTAGGCAGCCCTTAAGAATGATTAAAATAAAAATAATAATAAACATGTAAGTACTGATCGATCATGGCTGATCAATCATATCTTTTCCATTTAGCTGGTGGATAATTAGTGCCATTAGCAGGCTTGATAGCTCACACATAAACTAGAGTAACTCCATCAAGGGGAGCCTCATAGCATCCACATTAGGACTCTAGCAGCTGGCAACCACCCATTTCAAGTCAATTCAACAAGTATTTATTGAGTGTCTACTAAGTACACGAATTGTGCTTCCAGAATAACAATGATCAAAGGATACTGATCTGAAATTGACCTTCTTGGAACTTTTCCAGTTGGTTTATTATGCTTAGAACTGTGGCTCTGGGGAATAGCAAATGAGACTGTCTAAAAACACAGTTGTGTTTAAATGTGTTTTGAAATGCTTAGAGGGTGTTTTGTTGCTTTTATAAATGAAAAGTGGTTTTAAAAAGTTGCTTTAAGAGTGGTCAGTAGATTACAATATTTAGTATTTATACTAATACTATAAATTAAATATTAATTTAATATTGTTCCTCTAAATATTAGGTAAATATTAGGATTTTTAATAATAAGCGATTTCAAAAAGTGTTAAATGTGTTGGGGAAAAAAACTGATTATGTAGAGAAATATCTGAAAATGATAAAGCAACCAGCAGGAAGTTACACGTAGACCCAAGGAATTATGTGTGTTGCTCTTTTCCTTGTGTATGTATTTAGTTTTGTCTTCCTCATGTTTTTTTTCCCCCCTTAAAAAGTGAGAATAAGAAAATTAGAAGGGTGGTAGATTCTGAGATAGTGCCTGTTATGAACATCTCCCTTAGAAACACAGGCATCTCCTGTAGCCCCTTGAGATACCTCCCCCCAACCCCTCCAAAAGGGCCTTGGCACTTTCCCACTCCAGGAGAGTCTCTTTGTCTCTTTATCTCTGTGCCCAAGGAAAATCCTTTATGATCTCTTGACCCAGAGTTAGGAAGATTAAAGGCAGGAGACAAGCATCTGAAAATGCTTTTGTCACCAAGATGCTCTGAATCCCCAAAGGAAAAGAAAAAACTGTATAAACATGCTTTTAACTCTTAGAAGAAGTTCTAAAGGAAAAGAAAAAACTGTATAACCATGCTTTTAACTCTTAGAAGAAGTTCATGATAAATAAGGTTTCTTTACCACTGGGTAAGTCAGAGGTTGCTTTCTCTAGGACTTTGGAGTTGGGTTTATAAAATACGCCAAACTCCTGCCTTTAACAATTTCATCCATAAATCTATAACCATTTACTTGTGTTATCTCTTCATAATTACTACCTAGGAAAGATAAACTAGCTCCCTCAAACCCAAGACCATACAAGCCATACATGGTTGTCATAACTCAGGCTCTTCTATGAGATGTTCTAGGACTTTAAGATTGAGAAATAAAAGCATTAGGGGAAATTCTTTGACTATGGCTGAAGGCATTAACAATATGCATACAGCTCTTGGAAACCTGGGCTTTCCTTCAGCAGGTATCAGAATATAAGGGATTATTAATATGATAGAAGGGGCCATGTAGCAGAAGATACAAGCGATGGGTGTTAATACTCCACAGTTTAGAGGAACAAGTCCCATGGCATCCTTTCCATGGCAAAACCCAGCCAAGAGCTCACAGTAAGGGGAGTAAGGTTTTCATTCCCAGGATAGGATCTGGCAAGGGCTAGACTCAGAAGAATTCTCTGTATAAGTGGGTCGTATTCCCATTCCAAATGAAGAACAGTGTACAACTGCTAACCAACTTGGCTGTACAGTCCTTGTGCACTGTCCAAGTCCACAGAAGACTGGTAACTCAGTTACTCTCTAGACCCCAACTAAGCCCAACATATAGTCTGTATATGGTAACATGATCAATTCCAGACCCTAACTGCTAATGAGGCTCAAGATCAGTTTTCTGCTCTGCTTAATAGACTTGAGTGAGAGTCAAGATACTGGAGCATAAGTGTTGCATATGGAGGTCATTGGTTTAGATTAGAGAGAGACTAGAGAAGGAAGGGTCCATGCTGACAAACAGTTATATTATAACATTATATAACAGTGTATTTCTCAGTTCTTTATTCCCATTCTTCCTCTCTCCCCCAATTACACTGAGTATATGTCTATCCCTTTTTGCCTATTATGTAGCAGAGACTGTGTTGATTGATAGTTGACAAGAAAAATAAAAGCAGCTAAGTTATTCATTTGGGGAATATAAAAAATAGTGAAAGGGAATAAAGGGGAAAGGAGAAAAAAATGAGTGGGAAATATCAGAAAGGGAGACAGAACATGAGAGACTCCTAACTCTGGGAAACGAACTAGGGGTGGTGGAAGGGGAGGTGGACACGGGGGTGGGGGTGACTGGGTGACCGGCACTGAGGTGAGCACTTGACGGGATGAGCACTGGGTGTTATTCTATATGTTGGCAAATTGAACACGAATAAAAAATAAATTTATATATATATAAAAAGCAGCTAAGTTCACGAATATAGTACATACTTACTGAGCACCTGATCTGTGCCAGGTATCTTGCTAAGTGCTTTGGATAGCATGATAAATACGGTTTCTTTACCACATTTCTTCATCCCACCCCCAGTTTTCTCTCTTAGCATATCCACCCTGCTTGTATATGCGTATGTAGTGGGATACACGCAAATGTGACTGTTGTCCATAATTTCATATACCCAGATGTGCATAGCTGTGAAAATCCTGCCAAGGATGCAAGGGGAGAGGTCTGCATTTATCTTAAATTGGGCCCTTCCCAGAACAAGAGAAAAATCCCAGAGAGAAGGTTATATAATTAACCAATCATTAATAGTAAGAGTGGTCCTTGTAGTTTAATCACATAAGTTGAATCTGCAATAGTAAGCTCAATTTAATGACTAAAATTTTAATTTCCTTTGTAGTATCATATCCATCCTTCATTTTCCAAGCCCATCCTCCTAACCTATTTCTAGCCCATGTTCATCATTCTTGTTTTTCATTAGTTAAATCCTAAAAATGGACACCGTGTTGTCTGGTGGAAGCAACAGAAGGTATACAGTCAGAAGACCCAAGTGTGAGTTTGGGTGTCTTCAATTTACTTTGTGACTTTTGTCAACTTCACATTTTCTGAGTTTTGATTTTCTTCATGTAAAATGTAGGATTAATAATGCTGGCATTTTAGGATTGGTGTGTCCAGTCAGATGATGTATGGAAACTGCTTAAGACTTCACCTGTTTTTTTCTTAATACCTAACACTGTGTATGGCACATTGTAGGTGATAAATAGATGTGTGCCATAAAACTGATTGAATGTTTGTATTGTATGAGATTCCAATACATTTTCAAGTGAGTTATTATTTGTTTTATTAAATTTCAATTTTTTTAATGTCTTGTCCCCTAATCAGATTCTCAACCCCTCATTCTGCCTTTTCTTTATACTTGTTTTGTCCTCTTCATTTTTCCTGTCCCAGGTCTTAAATAGAGATTTAAGTAATGCTTAACAAATAGTAATGCACTGTTTCTCATTTCTCTTCTAGCACCAATTAATAAATGCTTGTCATCAATGTGTATAAAGACATTACTTCTGTGCTCGGTGCAGTTGAGGTGGGTACAGTGTGCCACAGACAAACGAAATCTAAAAATGAGTAACAGTTCAATTCAAAATAATCAGGGTCAAGAGACGAGTAAGCTTCTCAAGGATAAAGGCTGTTTACTTTCTCATCTGTGAATTCCTGGTGGAGGGACTGGCTCGCAACAGGGGCTCCTTAAAAGTTTGTTGGTTGGGTGAATGGATAAATTAATTAGTTAAGTGACAAATGACCTGACAGACAATAAAAGTCTTTGGGAATCAGAAGGCAGAGAATTTATTAGTGAAGTGGAATGTTTGCATTTTTATCTGAAGAACCTCATTAATTGACTTGGGTTCTTTCTGAGTGAAATAATCTTTTGGATAGATAAATAGGGAAAAAAAAAAAGAAAAAGAAGAAGAAGAAGAAACAGAGTTATAGTCCTCCAGGCAGGGAAAACACACAGGTGGAACCTGTACTTTTCCTTAAATGTCTTCCTCTTTATAATTTTTTCATGTCAAAATCTAATTTGTTCTTCAAGATCTATATATAATTCATCTTCGCATTGACCCAAAGTGTTTCCCTTACACATGGTAGGGTGACAATGTAGAATAAATCTGGTTTTGAAATCTCATTCCATCTCTTAGAACCTATGTGTCTTCAAACAGTTTGGATAATCTCTGAGCCTTTACTTCCCTCTCTGTAAAATGGGAACAATTACTTGAAACTTACAAGGCTCTTGTTGAGATCAAGCATATTGTGCTTGAGCAAATATTTAATAAACTATGAAGTACTATTAGATACTAGTTACTTGAGCTATTATTTTTTTCTTAAAGTATTTCTTATAGAAAATGTATTATTTATTTGGTATCAGAAAATTTATAATTAATGCCTTTGCTTAGCCAATTAGTGGTAGAAAATTCGAGTGGCATTCCTAGAGAGGAAGAAAATCTACCTACTTTGCATAAAGCCATGATACTGAGAAGTAGTAAAGAAATACCTCTGGGCTATTCAAAAAGTCTCAGAAGTGATTTGTGTTTAATGGTAAAGCTTCCCCAGGAGAAGATGAATTGTTTCTCTGTGTGGAAAGGTGGCCTTTCATCTGTACAGTATCTGCTTCGGCTCCACAAACATTCCTTGGGTCAGATCCTGTGCTGGACATGTTGGGTATACCCACACAGAAAAGACACAGTCCCTGCCCTCAGAGAACTCAAGTCCAGTGAGTGACCAGTTCATAGAGTGTCCAGATATGACCCTGATCCCCCCTGGGACAATCTCTCTCTTTCCAAAGGATTAGGAGGCTAGAGCACTTGAGAGGAGAAATGGAGATGGAATCATCTGAGCAAATTTCAACTCTGTGTTCTCCAATAACTATTGGGGCAACCTTAAATTTAAATCTATTTACATTGAAAATCCATTTCCTCATTTGTACCAGCCACATTTCAAGTCCTCATAGACTACCTGTGGCCAGTAGCTGCCCCGCTAGCACAGAACATTCACCACGGTAGAGAGTCCCATGAGACCACCCTGGGAATCGGGCTCCTGTGCGTTCCCTTGGAGTGGAGCACATGCAGGCCTGGCAGGGCAAATGACATTGGTCTCCTGCCAGCTGTCTGCCCCTTCAGTTTGACTCCCTCTATCCTGGGATCACAGAGATCTCTTCTACTCAAACGTCAGGATTTCCCATTCTAAATGAAAGTTGGTCCTTGACTTCTAGTGCCCACGAGAAGCAAAGAGAAAGTCTAGCATGACATGAAAAGAGTGTGGTGATTTGTTCTTCCAGGGCCACTCGTGGCCCACATCCCAGGTTGTTCTTGCTATGCAGATGGCCTTGACTTACAGTGGTTCGACTTGTGATACTTTGCACAGTGGTGCAAAAGCGCTATGCATCTAGTAGAAACTGTAGTTTGAATTTTGAATTTTCAACTTATCCCACACTGGAGATAAGTGGTATGATCACCAGGGTAAACCACCAAACCACCTTAAGCCTGCTGGGCCCAAGCAACTGGTCTGTTTTTCACTTGTGGTGTATTATTCTGTAAATTACATGAAATAGTCAACTTTTTATTATTGATGAGCATGTTTAAAATAGGTGAGGCAAAGCTGTGATGTGCAATGGGTTAGATGTATTCAGTGCATTTTTGCCTGACAGTATTTTAGTCTTACCATGGGGCATCAGGATGGAACTCCTTCGTAAGTCAAGGCAGATCTGTATTGAATTCGCCATTTTTAGCCACACCTTGTAGTTTTATTCCTCTCGCCCTTTGCCTACTTCTCAGCCATTCCTCTCTGGGCACATTGTGTGTGCTCATCCTTCAGGGCGCTGGTTAAATGGCTCCCAGCTGTCTCTTCCTTCCCATGCTCCTATGGCTCTCCTGTGGCACTTCTGGTGCCCTGCCTAATGATCTCTTGACATGTCCCTTCTACTACTGTGAGCTCCTTGAGAGCAAGAACTTCACTGAGTATGCTTTGCAGTGCATTCTCAGAAGAAATTGAAAGGGACATTGAAAGAATAGATTCCCACATGCATATGGAAATTGCTGTGCAAACAGGTGAATGAATGAATGAATGAATGAATGAATGACAAACAAACTGGATGCCCCAGGCCAACTGAGAATTAATGAGCTTAGTGAAAGCCTTTGTATCCCCAGTCCAATTCTGTTCTCTCCTGTGCTGTAAAATTCTGGGTGATCTCTCAGAGTCCAGAGTCAAAAACCTTTGAACTCAGGATGTTAACCTAGATACCTGGGCATGGCACCCAAGTGTGAGTTAATCATCTTAAGAAGAATGCAGGTCAGGAGATAAGGAGACCTGCTGGCTTCCACTTAGACAGATGTTGCTAACAGGCTCTGTGTGTACTCCTAATGAAGTGGGTTATAAATTCTGAGCTGTGCATGCTGTGGCAAGGTGGGATGCTGGCATTGTGATGAGTCTACATTATTCTGTGAGTTTAGTGCGAAGGGGATTAAAATGCAAGCCATTAAGTTGTGCTTATAGTAGTGACTCAGCCATGCACAGGCCAATTGTTTCTTACAAGTTTAGGGTGAAAATTACCAACTAGGGACTAAGACAGTGCAGGTTGAGCTTTGGCTCTGCTCTCATTTAATGAGGAGTACTACGTTAATTACTTGAAACATTTTTTTACCTGTAAAACACAGGTAATAATAACTTATCTACTTTATCTGAATGTGTTGACATTTAAATGAGATGACACACCACCATTTAACCCATAAACTCCAGGAAAAAAAGGAGCTAATGTACATCAGGTAACTTTTATGGGCCAAGAGCTCTTAGAGGCCCATTAGGTTCTTTTTCATATTTAATCCCCAGCACAATCCTCAATATGTAGGTGTAATCATTACCACAAAATGGTGTTTTTTGTTTTAGGACCCTACTATCTGAGCACTGACTACATATCGTGCATTATCCTGGTTGATTTTACAGGTGTGACTTCTGTAAATCCTCATTCCTAGGAGACTAGATCGTAATGTCCTCCATTTGACTTATGATAGTGAGACCCAAGAGGTTAAGTAACTTGCTAAGAGGCAAACAGGTAATTAATGGCAGAGTGGGAGTCTCACCTGATATCACCATAAAGACTCTGAAACTCTTTTTACTCATTTTGTTGGCTGTAACTCCACGTTAGGCAGAATTTCTAAAGTACCCTCCAAAAGATATTATACCCTATTCCCTGAAATCTGTGAATAAGATGAGGTGCCTGCCACTTCGGTGAAATTACATCATGTTACACTCAAAGTTTACATCAAGAAGGGAGGTTACCAGGCACTTGGGTGGCTCAGTGTTTGTGCGTCTGCCTTTGGCTCAGGGTGTGATCCTGGGGTCTTGGGATCCAGTCCTGTGTCAGGCTCCCCACAGTGGCCTGTTTCTTCTTCTGCCTACGTCTCTGCCTCTTTCTGTGTGTCTCTCCTGAGTAAATAAATAAGATCTTAAAAAAAAAAAAGAAAAAGAAATAGAAGGGAGATTACCCAGGTGGGCTTCATCAAATCACAAGAGCCCTGTAAAGCAGAGATAGTTCCCCGACAGCTGGTAGAAGTTGGAGAGATTCAAAGCACAAGGGAGACTCATGGTACTTTTGTGGCTTGAAGATGGAGAGCCCCCATAGAAGGGATCTCAGCAGCGTTTAGCAGTGGTGAGTGCTCCCCACTGACAGCTGCAAGCACAGACCTGAATTTTGCCAACAACCTGAAGGCATGAGAAGTGGATTCTTCCCCAGAGCCCCTGGATGAGAGCAGAGCTGACCAGTATCTTGAACTTGGCCTGGTGAGACCCTAAGCAGAGAAGCCCTTTGAGCCTCTGGGACTTACAAACACAGAGCCATGAAATAATCAACAGGCATTGTATTCAGCTGCTGAATTTGTGGTACCTCATTACACAGCAAGAGAAAACTAATACAGACGCTTTATATTAGTTTATATGGTAGTTTATAGGAGCTAATCACACCTATGTGACAACGTTATTTTATGAACTAAGTAAAAAGAAAACCACAGCACTTAGCGCAGTTCTTGACATTTAGGGAGCACTTAAAAATGTTCTGTCTTATTTGTGCTCCTTGTAAAGTAGGGAAACTGAGGCCCCAAAGGTTAAATAACATGCCCAAGGCCCTGGAACTGGCAAGAGTCAAGATAAGAGTAGGCACCAAGGGTTGCTGCTCTCCCTTCATAGACCATGGTTCTTAGGCAAGAATGTGCATCGGAATTATCACAGAACTTACTAAAATAGGGATTCTCATGTCCTGATCCCAGTGATTATGATTCATACTGTCTTGGGTGATCTTTAAAAGCTTTATGGATGCTTCTGATATACACACCTGTAGAGTACACACCTGCACTAGACTGTGAGCTGCTTGAGTCAGGGGTGTTCTTGTATCATATTTGTACCCACAACAAGGCCTGGTACCTATGGTCTAATATATCCTTCCTTCCAGTGGATAGTTGGGCCCTTACCATTTCTGCTGCAGTGCCATTGACCTTGGAATCATTGTTGTACATTCATCGCTACCCTTCTCCTAATGAAATCACCCCATTCTGGCGGCTGGCAGTGAACCCTACGTTTGTTATATCTGACAGCTCCCAGAGCTATGAATCAGCTCCCTAGCACCCTACCTCCCCACTCACATCCAAGTATATAGTTGCTCTGTCTTTTCTTAGTCCGAGAAGGAGGCATTGCCACTCACCTGACAGCAGCAGATTTAAAATAAGTTTGTTAAGAATAGGAGCAGAAACTCAAAGCCATGTTGCTGAGCTGGGCTAGCCCTTCCTGAGTGAGCAGAGCTGCTGGGGAAAGGCAGATAAAAGGCAATATGGAGAGGGAAGCAGGCTAACTCAGGTGGGATCCTAACTTTTGAGCATTGGCACACAGTTCTTCTTTTTAGTCTCAGGAGTGACTGCCAGTGTCTTTCTGTTTTTTCCTACTCAGCTTTATTTTTAAAACCATTCCCCTTTCTCCAGACAGCCCACACAATTCTACGAGTAACATATCGTGCACTGAAAACCTTCAAGGAGACAAAGGGAAGGCAAGTGAAATTCCTCAGAAGCACTGGCTGCCTGCTGAACATTTTACTGGACATGGTCATGCTAATGACAGTTCCATTCTAAAAAATTTATATGGCTCCTGCTGTCTTTCCAAAGAAATTGCACTGCACTGTCAAATTAGTTTCTACTGCTTCTGGTGGAGCTGCTACAATGGAATTGAGAACTAACTAACTAACTAAATAAATAAATAAATAACCACCAAAAAGCAAAACAAAACACACAAAAAAATCCCCTAACTCTGTTCTTTGCCAAGCCATTTGAAATGTCCCTGCTTTCATGGCGCCTAATAAATGTCAGCTCACATGTTGCTCATCAGATGGGCGCCATCTGGTGTATTGGAAAGAGATTTTGATTGGGAATGGCAGAGAAAGTGCCAGTTACTGGCTGTTTGACTTATGGGTCTCACTTTCCCCCCTAAAACTGAGAAAGCGTGTTTAGGTCATCTCTAAGGTACATTTTATCTGTTAGCGCTCAAACAATATATTGAGAATGTAAGCTTCATGGGGTGGGGAAACCATCTGCCTGGTTCACTGTAGTATCCCATTGCCTCCCACAGAGCTCGGCAGGTAGCAGTGGTATACTTGGTATTTGTTAAGTAAATGACTGACTGATGGAATGAATAACTAATGTCAATGAAGCTAATGAAGAGGTCTTCACCATATTTGTTATTGTCTTTTATGCTCATTTTGATGGGGTTTATGCAAAGAAAAAAAAAGGGCTGATACACTGCCTTTGGAAAGTGTATCAGCTGTGGCGGTATGGGAGTGATTATGGATTTGTTGCTCTTGAACGCATCACACCCTGAGACAATTAGTCTTGTTATCACTCTTGCGTGTTATGTAAAAACCTGGGGTATAGGCTAGTCTGTGAATTACATGTCTGATGGGTTATGGTTGGCAATGGCAACCACAAGTGTCTAGAGCTCAGAATCCAGAGATTTCCTTCATACTCTAGGTTCAAGCTGTGAAGGGTTGAAATCTGGGGAAGTCATTTCAAGTGGAATAGAGCAGGTCTGCAAGCCTGGGTAGGTAGTGCATAGAGCCAATAGGTGAGCGACTTGGGGAAAGCAGCAAAGACATAGGGGGCTTGATGTCTGATATCGGGAAGGAGGTTGGATGGGTCAGAAAACAGATGTTTCACTTCTAGGGTCCCCTATATCATCCAAAAAGTACTGATTTTCCCC
The DNA here is from genome assembly GCF_048418805.1 of Vulpes vulpes. Taxonomy (NCBI): domain Eukaryota; kingdom Metazoa; phylum Chordata; class Mammalia; order Carnivora; family Canidae; genus Vulpes; species Vulpes vulpes. Next base: position 153,665,435 of record NC_132791.1, read on the forward strand.
AACTAGAATTCATTCTATAAATTGGGTGACAAAGATTAGTAGAGAGAATTAAGGGTTTTAAAATTAGAACAAAGTGCAGGTTCCTGGGTGGCTCAGTTGGTTAAGTGTCTGACTTGAGTTCGACTCGGGTCATGATATCAGGGTCATGAGATCGAGCCCTGTGTCAAGCTTCATGTGCAGCAGGGAGTCTGCTGGTGATTCTCTCTCTCCTTCTTCCTCTGTCCCTATCCACCCCCTTTAAAATAAATAAATAAATCTTTAAAAAATAAAATTGGGACAAAGTGAACTTGAAAGCTAGTGCCATCATTCATTTACTGTATGATATTACTACATAATATATTGACTATATTGAATGACTTCTTTCTCTGAGTCTTCCTTTCTCCATCTTTAATACATGGTTAATAATAGTGCCTGCTTCATTAGTGTTATTTTGAGGACTGAGTTAAATGTTGTATGTAAGGTGCCTAGCTCTGTGTCTGGGACACAGCAGGTAATCAAGAAGTACTTATTTTGTTTCTTTCTCATTCTTAGTCAATCATTAAATATTCATTGAGCACCCAGGTGGGTAAGCACTGTGCTTTTGTAGGGACACAGACATGAAAAACAGTCTCCTCCCCTGTGGAGCTCACAGTTGAGTCAAAAGAGCAGTAAAGAAAACAGTACATGACAATATCATTTGGCTAAATCTATATCAGAAATACAGAAGCATGAACCATTGGTGTACAGAACAGGAAATGCCCAACTCTGTCTTAGGGAGGCAGGGAAGGCATCCATTGTACTCCAGCTCAAGCATTTTTTTTTTTTAGATTTTATTTATTTATTCATGAGAGAGGCAGAGACATAAGCAGAGGGAGAAGCAGAATCCCTGCCAGAAGCCCGATGCAGGACTCAATCCCAGGACCCGGGGATCACGACTTAAGCCAAAGGCAGATGCTAAACCACTGAGCCACCCAGGTGTTCCGGCTCAAATATTTTGAAGATGCATATGCTAACCCAACTTGGGGAAGGAAAATGTTCTCTAATATTTTGTATTGTGTTGTTTGGTCTTTCCTTTTGGAAGTTTTGATTCCATATTTGAGTTATAGGAATCAGGGGCTGTTGATTGATGATCTATTGAAAATGGCAACAATGTCTCACATGTGTCAGTTATGTGTGTCAAGTAATGACAATTACAGCTAATATTTATGGCAGCTAAGAATAATACTAATAATTCTTAATTCTTGTTTATTATGTGACAGGCGTTTTTCTTGCATTCATCATCTTAGTTTGTTCTCCACTGATTCTCATAACATACATTTTATTATCCCATAACACTTTTATTGTTCCCATTTGACAAAGGAGGAAACTGAACTTTAGAGAAGTAATTTCCACGAGGTTACCAGTTAATAATTTGCAGAGTTGAACTTGAACCTGGTTCTATCTGGCTTCAAAGCTCATGCTCTGGGCAGCCCTGGTGGCGCAGCAGTTTAGCGCCGCCTGCAGCCCAAGGTGTGATCCTGGAGGCCCCGGGATCGAGTCCCATGTCGGGCTCCCTGTATGGAGCCTTCTTCTCCCTCTGCCTGTGTCTCTGCCTCTCTCTCTGTGTATCTCTCATGAGTAAATAAATAAAATATTTTAAAAAAACTATAAAAAAAAAGCTCAGGCTCTATATGAGAATATTATGTTGCCTCCATAAATCTCTTTATTTAGAAAAGAGAACTAGCATGGTTGAGTTTGTTAGCTGCAAACCCAAATTAGGATATTGGAAATAATGTTCGTTCATTTCTGTATAATTATTTAATTTTAATGATCCTATTTCCTTATCAGGATGACATTCTCTTTGAAGATTGGATAAGACACGATATCTTTGATGGCATTTAATTCATTTAACATCTGGAGCTGCTGTTTTATTTTTTTCTGAAGAGTTGGAAGTTGTACTCTTTAGGAAAATTTTTACTTCCCCCTCCCCAAGTCTCCAATATTGAAAACAAAACAAAAGGTTAAAGGAGTCTCTGTGTCATAGCTTACATGTTTATAGAGTAGTGGTGGTTAGCTTGCAAAAGAAGATAATATAGACACTGTCCAGCACAAGAGTCAAAGAGCCCAATTTGAGGTTTATAGAGAAATCATCCATAATCACGAGAAACATTACTTGGGTGTTCATTGAGTTCAGAACTGAAATACAGAAGTCTCCACAATAGTCATATGTTAGGAAGGGAGAATGTATGCTTCAATAAACAAGTCTTGAAAAGACCCAAAAAGGAAGGTGGGAACTGTGCCTAACCCAAACTGTAGTCAGTTTCTTACTTTTTTAAAAAAGATTTTATTTATTTCTTCATGAGAGACACAGAGAGAGAGGCAGAGACATACACAGAGGATGAGGCAGGCTCCTTGCAGGGAGCCAGATGCGGAACTTATCCAGGGACCAGGATGATGACCTGAGCAGAAGGCAGATGTTCAACTGCTGAGCCATCCAGGTGTCCCTGTAGTCAGTTTCTGACAAATTTCCCTACTCGTAATTAGGGAGATGGGCTTGGGGCATCCAGTCAGGGGCTCTCATTTCAGGTAGAGGCCAAAAGAAAGATTTCTATTTAAGTTAAAGTGAACCCACATGGAGAAAAGGCAAATTCACCTCTTATGACAACTAGAGTAATGCAGTGTGTTTACTCATGCATGGAAGTAGAAACTTCGGGAAGATTTATATAGCCCTACAGATGGCCACCAAAATGTTGGAAAAGTTCCACTTACAGCCCAGTTAAACCATCCTGATGTTTTATCGCTGCTTTTTAAATTATGAATGTTTTAAGCATATAAATATAGAAAATAATATCATAGACCTCACTATACTCACTACCCAGTTTCAGCAAAGCCTAATGTTTTTGTATTATTAACTTCATATTTCTTTCTTTGAGAATTAAAATATTATAGACACCAGTAAAGCCTTCTGTGGTATGCCTGCTTGAACCCATTCCATCCTTCTCTAAGTGGAAATTGGTATTTTGAGTTTGGTATTAAACATTTCTTACAAGGTCTTTAAACTCTTACTGCATATTATATATCTGAAGCAAAATGTCCTTGGGGTGATATATGTTTTTTAAAACTTTACAAATGTCCTTGAGGTGATATATGTTTTTAAAAACTTTACAAAAAAGCACATGGAATATGAACATATTTCTTTACTTTTGGCTCAGCATTTTTTTTAGATTTATCCATGTTGATATAAGTAGTTCTAATTTATTCATTTTAATGGCTACTTAGTATTTAGTTAAATGAATATAACAATATTTATTTATCCAGTCTTCTGATGTTGATAATTTAGGTAGTTTACAATATGGGGCTATACCCAAAAAAAGCTTACATAACTATTCCTTTATCTATCCCTTTGGCCTCATGTGAGAAACTGTTGCAAGGTAGACTATCCAGGACCAGATTGTTGGATCTTACTGAATATGCATCTTCAGTTTTAGTAGATACTGCCAAATTATACTTTAAAGTGGAGTTTTCCACTTTATATAACCCACCAGCATGATATGAGAGTTCTTTATGCTCCATATAAAAAGCAATAATTAAATCATTTAGTCCTGTTAGACTTTCAGTTTTTGCCAATCTGGTGGGTATAGAATGATTCCTCCTCTTCGTTTTAATTTGCATTTGCCTGAGTACATTCTAGGTGAGGTTATTGGCTATTCGGGTTTTCTGTCCTAGGTTTCAGGCACATATCCTTTGCCCTATTTTTATTTTGAGTGGTTTTCCTTTTTCTTACCGATACGGTAGTTCTTTCTGTGTTCTATATAACAAATCCTTTCTGGGCTACTTTATAAGTATTATTGTTACTGTTTTTGCAGATGATATAGTAGATTCAGTGCAATCCAGATCAAAATCCTAACATGTGTGGGTGCATTTGTGTGCAGTTTGACAGATTCTAAAATTTATACCAGAATGCAGATGGCCCAGAATAGGGAAGACTGTTTTAAAGAACAAAGGGCAGATATTATACTCCCAGATATTGAGATAGGAGCATGTACCCTGAGCCAGGCACTATTAAAGACACTTTGTTAATAGGATGAAGAGGGGGATCCCTGGGTGGTGCAGTGGTTTGGCGCCTGCCTTTGGCCCAGGGCGTGATCCTGGAGACCTGGGATCGAGTCCCACGTCGGATTCCCGGTGCATGGAGCCTGCTTCTGTCTCTGCCTCTCTCTCTCTCTCTCTCTCTCTCTCTCTCTCTCTCTCTCTTTCTCTGTGACTATCATAAATAATAAAAATTAAAAAAAATAGGATGAAGAGTTAGCAGCATTCCCTTTAATGCTGCAGGAACAAGAAGAATTTGTGCCATATCTGTTCCAGGTTACATGGCAGACAATAAGTAATGTTTCTAACCCATCCATTCACCGACAGAAATTATGTTTACTCCTACCACTCACCCCACACCCCCCAGTTATTCTGCTCCAGCATAATTGGCCCCTTGCTGCTGCTTCCGTGCCTTAAGACCACCCCTATGGGTGATAGTTACTTTCTTTTGCTCCTTATCTTCTTTTCCAGCTTTATTACTATTTATAGTTTATTACTACTGGCCATAATGGTCAAAATAAAATAAAACAAAATAGACACTTTATTTTTCTATTTTGTTTTATTGTTTGTCTTTCTTATTAGACCATAGGCTTTGTGATGACACTCGTTGGTGTTTATTGTAAACCACTGAGTCTAGACTAGTGCCACACATGCCACTACATTCTAACAGTATTTGTTGAGTGAATGAATGATTGAATCTGTATTATTCTTTGAAATCCTGTCTGTGTGAAGTGGTGTATTTCAATTCCGCTAGGGCTTAGGATATAAATGCATTTTGCATTGAAAGTATGGAATGGTTTCTTGGCAATATGGGTTACAATTAAGAGTATGGGCTTTGGATTTAACAGCAGTTGGATTTAAATCATTCTTGTCCTGCCACCTATACTTATTGGTGGTGTGACTGTTTACTTAACCTTTCTAAGCCTGTTTGCTCCATTATAAACGTTGATATAATCTTACCACTCTTGAGTAACAAGATTGGCTTGGTTTTTCAGAGGCTTGCCTGGTGGCTCTGTTGAGAATCATTTGAGATGAGTGAGTATGGAAACAAGGGAAACAGCATAGGAGATGAATATGGGCTAAATCAGAGTTGGAATAGTGGAGGAGTTGAGATACAATTAAATGCTACATGGATGTTAAAAATAGAGCTTGCAGATTTTATTAGGAGTTTGGCTTTGGGGCATGAGAGAAAGAGTAATCAAGAGTGACTCCAAGGGTTAGGACTGAGAAACTAAAATGGATTGCTGAAATACTGAGATGGATAATATTGAAGGAAGCAAAGATTGGGGAAATACTAGTTGGGATGTGAAGTTTGAGATGAAGAGTAGATGCCAAGTGTGATTGTGAAGGCAGCTGCTGGATAAAGGAATGTGGAGTTCGGGATAGTGGTATCTGTCACAGATGGGGATTTGAGAGGCTTTGTCAAGGAGATACCATTAGAAGCCATTTGGATAGAGGAGAGGACCTACATAATGAGTTTGAGTGGAGCAAGGAGAGTTTCGAGGTCTGAGCTTTGGGGCATCTCAACGTTTAGAAGTTGGGGAGATGTGAAAGGCCTGAATAAGAGTGGCCATTGAGGGTGGAGAAGTCCAGGAGAGTGAGAAGCCAAGAGGTGAGGGGTTTTCAAGAGGTGGGAGTGACCAAATGTGTTCATTGCTGCTGGCATGAGGGTAAGGTGAGGACTTAAAATAGAATTGATCAATATTAGACAACATGTAAGTAGTCTTGTACATGATATTCAAAAGGTATGGTGGAGCTTGACCCAGGAATCTTCTGAAAATTCCTTTTATAAAAAAGGAAAACCAAAACAAACAAAAAAAACATGATTTTCTCCACATTGATCTTTTAAAAATTTTAATGAATCGTGCTTTTCAAAGAGGATTGATTTGCACATGGACACTCTAGAGTTTTCTCTCACTTAGGTATGCTTTTTATTTTAAAGACTTTATTTCTTTGAAGCAGTTTCAGGTTTACAAGCAAACTGAGAGAAAGGTACAGAGATTCGCCAAGTACCCCCCTTTATCCACACATGCATGACCTCTTCCATTATCAGTGTTACTCACCAAAACGGTGCATTTCTGCCAAAAATGAACCTGATTGACACATCATAACCACCCGAAGTCCATAGTTTACCTTAGGGTTCACTCTTGGTGTTGGGCATTCTATGGATCTAGACAAAGCTATGACATATATTCATTTTTTTAATATCATAGAGGGTATTTTCACTGTCCTAAAAATGCCTTCCTCTGCCTGTTCATCTCTCCCCTGCCCCACACACATACCTTGGACACCCACTGATCTTTTTGTTGTCTCCATAGCTTGACCTTTTCCAGAATGCTGTGGGCTCAAAGACTGTGTGGACTCAAAGACAGGCTTCTTTCACTTAGTCATATGCATTTAAGGGCTCATTCCCTTTTGACTGAATAACATTCCGTGGCTTGGATGTACCACAGTTTATTCATGCATTCACCTACTGTAGGACATCTTGGTTGGTTCCACGTTCTGGCAATTTTGAGTAAAGTGATATAAACATCCATGTGTAGGTTTTTTGTGTGGACATAAATTTTCAACTCCTTTGAGAGGTTGCTGGATCATATGGTAAGAGTGTGTTTAGTTTTGTGAGAAACCTTCAAACTGTCTTCCAAAGTGGCTGTGCCATGTTGCATTCCCACCAGCAATGAATGAGACTGCCTGTTGTTCTACGTCTTTGCCAGCATTTGGTATTGTCAGTGTTCCAGATCTGGGGCATTCTAGTGGTCGTGTAGTAGTATCTCATTGTTGTTTAATTTGCATTTCCCCAATGACATACGTAGAGCATCTTTTCATGTGTGCATTTGCCATCTGTATATCTTCCTTAGTGACATGTCTGCCAAGGTCTTTAGCCCATTTTGGTAGCTGTGCTCTTTAGGAATGCATCTCTTTAGCCCCATCTTTATCTTCAGTTGCACACTCTTCTACTCCAACCCTTTGACTTTATGTTTATTGAAATTACCTGTTGTCACGTCTAGCCTAGGTCATAAGCTCCTAGAGGGCAGGAACTGTAACTAATAAATCTGTTTCCTGTGTGCCTACCACCTGCTGCTGTGGCTGTCTGTTCATGAATGTTTTATGGGACAGAACCTGCCAGTTGTGAGGGGTGGTGTTCTTTATCCTTGGTGGATGGGTAGGCAACATTGGAATCTGTGATTACATTTCGATACCAATTCTCCAACGACAACTGGGTAAATTCATTCCTGACATTTAACTATCCAGTTAGCATAGATGCCACAAGTAAAGGGCTCGGTCCCACAAGATTGCCCCCACTTCAGATCCCAGGTATCCCCAAGCAATCCACACTTCTGCCTGGCTGACTACAGATTTAGGGGTTCCCATGACCCCTCAGGTTCAGACTTTCCTAGAACACATCAGAGAACTCAGGTAAGCACTATACCTGTGATTATATTTTAATTATAAAGCATCTAAATGAACAGCCAGATAAAGAGATATATAGGGCAGCAAGATGGCCAATAGGAGGGTGTGGGAGCTTCCATCCCTGTGGAGTCAGTATGTCAATATGTCCATCAACCAAGAGTGTCCCTGAAATTCATTGTTCCCAGTTTTCATTTATGCTTCATTACACTAGCATGATGGATGACATCAACAGCCACATGATTGAACCCCATCTCCCCAGAGGCCAGGAGGCCTAGCTGAAAGCTCCAGCCCTTTAATTATGTGCTTTGCCTTTGTGATGATCAGCCCATCCTGAAGTATCTCAAGGCCTTGCAGGAGTCACCTTATCAGCATAATGGAATACTCCTATCACTCAGGGAATTCCAAGGGATTTTGAATTCTGTGCCAAGAACTGGGGATAAAAACTATATATAATTTTATTATACCACTGCGATGATGGTAAATGGGACACAGGTAAGGACTGAGCTCCAGGCCTGTCCTGAAGGGAGATCCTGTCCAGAGTAATACAGAGGACCCTGATGTGACTCAGGCTGGCACTGATGACCAAGGTAGCCCTCGATGCTAGCTGGTGTTGGGTGGGACACGGGAGTAGGACTGACTAGTTAGTCAGCAGTGTCTTGACTCAGAGTGGTTCACCCTTTGGAAGCAAGCCTTCCACTGATGCCACAAGTGGGGTGGGAAATAGGCCAGCCCTGTTCTCCAAACAGAGAGGTTGTTAAAATGCATGTGGTGGGCTGTAATCAAGGACGGCCATAATTCCAGCAGAACTCAGTTGGTCACCAGGGAAGAAGAGTGGCCAGAGTAAGAGAAACTGCTTCTTTTTTTTTTTTAAGGGCTCAAACCATGGCCAAATTCTTTGCACACTCCGCAGCAATCCATGGAGGTGGTGCTTCAGTATTGGTCTACATAAACTTGTTGACTTGCTACTAGTACCAGGCACTGGAGTAGGTAGACCCTGGGGATAAGATTGTGAGTAAGCCTGAGATGGTGCCTGCTTCTTAAGGAACTTGCAGTCTAGTTGAGGATAATCACAAGCTGTCTAGGACAGTAAAATGTGCTAAGCATAATGCAGGGAGCTTTGGAAGTGCATGGAAGGAAAGTAGTATCACAAGAAGCAGAGAATAGTAATTTATCTAAGCCACAGAGTAATAGGGGTAGAGCCAGGAACTGAACCCAGGTTTTTCTGACTCCAAAGCCAGTTCTTTCCACAGTCTTAACCCTGCCTCACCTGAGGAAGCTTCGTGGTGAGAAGAAGGTAGGCAGTATGTTAATTGTAGCTCACCCAAGGGCTATGGTGCTAGGACCAGCTCCAGCCCTGCTCAGTGGTGGGGTGTGATGGGCATGGTAACCGGGTGGAACTCAGAGAGCACCCACTGAAGAGCATATGTGTTGACTGCTGAGTAGGGTCATCCCAGCAGAATCCACTGAAGACCTTTCTATGCGGTTATTGCAGCTCCATCATAGCATGGATGCTCCTGCAGCCTGTGCTCACCTCCTCCCTGTGCCTGCTGAGGCAGCATGTCCTGGCATGGTCTTGGCTTCTAGCCACACTGCTAACAAGGAGGTGGATACCCTGACAGACCATTTCCTCTGTCTCCTTAATGAATACCTAGCTCTGCTGAGCATACAGACTAGAGACAGGGCTCTAGTCTGGTCCCTCATAGCTCAAAGAGAAAGTAGCAGACATGGAACTACATGCCTCGCGGTCAGTTTCTGAGCCAGCAAGGCAAGTTTCCAGCTTCTGGGGAAGGACCTGGGCCACATGGTCCTGGCAGATCCCGTAGTTGTGGACAGAAGCCTTATAGTTACCACACGAAGCATCCTCTTCTGTAATACCTATTGTTTTGAAATCTCTGCTTTTAGCTATTTTCTTCTCTCTTTTAAAAATAAAAGCACTTCACGAGGTGGCCACTGCATGTGCTTTTGGAAACCTCTGCTGCTGTCCTGGATGGTGTTTATTCCCCATGGCCTCTGGATGCTTCCTCCCTTTTGCTTCTCTAACAAGTGACTGCACTGATCGTACTCTGAACAGCACTGCCTTTGGTTTCCCGCCAGCTGAAGCAGGAGAGAGATTTCTGTGGCGGGAGGAGGTGCGTGAAGAATTCCCCATATGGCAGCTGTTGGGGATCTTCTCCCGCAGGAGTATTCAGAGGCAGGACTGGGAGATTTTAGCCTGCTAGGAGTTAACTCTACAAGGCTCCACAGGGAAGCCAGGCAGGTGCCGTAATGCCCCCGGAAGTGTCTTGTTTGGGGCAGCTCCACCCAGACTCAGGTGTGACATGCGTTATGTACAAGTTACCATTATTAATAATAAAATATGATCAGCTGTAATTTCTTCTTAAAAGAGACTGGAGATAGGGTTATTCTTCTCATTAACTGCCAGAATGCTCGATTGTTTCACTTCTTATGTGGGGGAAAACAGAGAATAGAGTTACAAGCATGCAGGGCAGTGAGCTGAATTCTATGTACACCTGGGAGAATGAGTTGCCTTATGGGAACGCCTTCCCTCTGTCAGTCTATAGAGAAACAGACGGTGTGAGGCTGGGCTGTGATGGATGAAGTCCAGATTCCATAGCATGGCATACCAGGCCCCTGTCTGGGCCATCCTCTCCTGATGGATCTCTGGCAGTCCTTCAATCACATTCTACACTCCAGGCATGCCGACCACTGAGCTGCCAGTGCCCCCAGCCAGCTTGGCTCACCTGCTTCTGGACTGTGTCACCTGAAGCTCACTGTGCCCTGTCCCCCCACCTTTTGAGGGACTACACTCAGCTGGGCTCATCTTGACAGCTCAGTATCAGTGACCTTCTCCGCGCTTCCACGTCCCTTTTTCTCTCTGCCACAACACTTGGGATTTTGATATCACTCACCACATCAGCATAGGGCCAGAATTTTCTATCCATAATGGCAGAGATTTGTTCCTGTATTTGGAAGGAGGAGGGGAAAGGAGGAGGAAGGAAAGAGGAAGATGAAGCACAGACAGGTAAGGTGTCCTGTGTACCTGGATCTCATTCACAGCTTTGCCGAGTCATTGCAGACAAGTTTCTTCACCCCTTCATCCTTTCTTTCTTCAGCTAGAAAAGAAAAAAAAAAAAAGGAATGACAATAGTAATAATGCTTTCCTTCCAGATTCATTGCAAGGATTAATGAGAAAACATTTGTAAGGGGCCCAACAGTGCTTGGCCCTTGGAAGGCAATAAATAAATGCTCGTTCCTGGCTTGTTTCTCCCAAACTGTCACTTTGGGCAAGGAAAAATAAAGAGAAATTTATGTGAAAAGAACTAGGAAAAATAGTGTATAAAACAAAAATCAAAGTTTAACTACCGCCCATGTCAGGGTAGACCATTTCTGTCCTTTAAATATGAAGCATAGGGTGATGCTGCAGTTAGGAGATGGTAGGTGGCATATTTGGTGACAGGAGAGATATGTACTTTTTGTTTATCCTTCTCTGGGAAAACTGACCACAGATGATGTCTCTGTTTCTCAAGGCCAAAGTACGGAGGGTGTGATTCTCCAGAAGGCACAGTTTAGTATCCTTGTACTGTCATCCTCAAAGGTCTTAACTCACTTATTATTAGCTCAGGATGGCAAAACATGGAGATTTAGGATTTCCATAAATTGACAATTCAAGCCCCATACGTGCTGGACAGTCTAATTCCAGAGCATCATGATTTTCTGAAAATATTTCTTTATTTATGTAGAAGAAATATCTCTCCTATTACTGAGCAGGTGACCTTGGGCACATCTTGCAGCTTCTCAAAACTTTAGTTTCCCTGGTTGTACAATGGATGTAGTACTACCACCAATGCCTGGCATCAGGAGATTGCCACACAGGGTCACACATCTTGATGCGTGTGAAGGCTTCTGTGAAATCTGGATGTTTACAGTTGTCAGTTCTGGTGACAGTGGTTGCCATCCATCCCCACGTCAAGCCTCACCCCACCTAGCCCTGTTGGAGATTTTTGTCTTAGATTTCAGGATGAAACAGTACAGCCGAATGTCTGATTTACAGCTCAGGACACACAGTCTATGGGTGTTACTACACTAGTGTTCTTGAAAGATCCTCTTGGCTTTCCAGAAGGCCTAACAATGTGACTGCAGCCCAAAGGAAGCCCTCAGAGAACTTTTGAGTCCATGAGGATGACCATGTCATAGCTCCAGCTGCACACTTTCTCATGTTTTGGCAGCCTGACAGGCAGACACCTATTCCTAACAGCCTTCAATCAGGGCCGGTCCAGTTTGTTCTGGAGTGTCTCTACCCTAGCATGTATGTGTGGACAACCATTCTAGGTCCTCTGAGATCTTCCTTCAAAAAGCACGTGGTGTGGTGCATTACTTAGCTCTTGCTACATTACAGATTAGCTGTGAACTCAGTGGCTTGAAACAGTACATCAGTACATTGATCGTCTCAAACTTTCCACGAGTCAGAAGTCTGGCCTCAGATTAGCAGAGTCCTCTTCTTGGGGTCTCATGAAGCTACAAGGCATTGGCTGGGCCATGTTCCTTTCTGGAACTTGAGTTCCCCTTCAAGCTTAGGTGGTCACTGGCAGAGTAAAGTTCCTGTGGTCAGAGGACTGAGTTTCCCGTTGTCTCTGCAACTGTCATCCAGAATCTGCACTCAGCTCATGGAGTCCCTGCTGCTTCCTGCCCTATGGTCCCCTCACTCTGTGGGAATGTTCTTCCTCAGAGAGTCCAGCAGGACAGTCTACCCTCTGTCTGCTGAGATGGAGTTGGAGAATTTATGTAATCACAGGAGTGGGGAGCCAGCCCATCACCTTTGCCATATTCTGTTGACAATAAGCAAATCACAGGACCTGCTAGCACTGCAAGGGGAGAAAATTACATGAGGTTATGACTCATTGGGGGGGGGGGTCACCTTAGGATAGATTGACCACATACAATATTGGAGACCCATAGGTTATCACTCCAGATAAAGACATTTTATAGTATCCGTTTGCCTAACCTGAACTGGTCTAATTTGAAATGAGAAAAAAAAATATTGTGGGGCTTATAAAGCCATATCTTTCGAGGTGATCCTTCTGTGTGTTCGTGTTGAAATGCCTTTCTTTTATGAAAGGACAATTATAGTAGATATATTTTTAAAAATATGCTTGATTGGTAAAGTAGAAAGAAAACAGGATCCATGTGAGTTTAATTATTTATTTATCTATCAGAACTTCATTGATCTGTTAAAGTCCAAAACTTGAAACTGTTCGACATATTGGCTTCCTATCACCAACCACTCTAGGGGTCCCCAATTCTTACATCTGTACCATAGAAGAATGAAAGTTCAGCACGATTCCCTTAGCTTATGTACGAGCCAGGAATTTTTTGTCAGCACCTGTCCCCAGCACGCAAAGCATTGTTTGACAATTTTTTGATGGTACAATTCCAGGACAGGAGTCTCTGATCTGGTTTGGTAAGACCCTCCCCACATCTCTGCCACCGTCTCCCTGAGAGAGCAAGGGGAGCAGAGGCTCAGGCACTGTTTCTCTCCGCCAGAGCTGCTGTGTGAAGCCAGCACTTCCCCTTGCACCCCACGTTGGCACCCACCTCTCTCCACGACTCTCATTTTCTTTGTTTTGTAGTCACTGTGAACACAGAGCAGGCTGTGGAATGTGCTGAAATGTGGGTTATGGAAGCAAAAAGGAAGGAAAAGATCACTTCACTTAGGATAATAAATACAGAAGGTTACTTATAAGAGATGTTATCTGTGCAGGGTTTTACAAAAGGGGTAGGATTTTAAGTGGTAGATGTGGCAAAGTGGGTGTTGCAGGTAGATGCAGGCTTTTAACCCAGAGGATGCAAAACTAGGGAATGCTTTCTCTCCTGCGTGCCTTTGCACAGACTGTCTTCTGCCCTCTGTGCCTTTCCCCAATCTTGTCCTGTTGGCGGATACCATAATGGACTCTCAAGATACAGCTCAGACAACTCTCATTCCCTGCATCCCTAGAGCATGCTGTCTTGCTGTGGCATGTCTATAATTATAGGTCTCCCTTGCTAGACTGAGCTCCTAGGGGCCAGGGTTCATTACTTGTGTTTTCACCTCCAGTGCCTAGCAGTGTCTGACACCTGTACCCACATTTGGGTGAGTGAATAATGGACGTATGGTGATTAGGCCCTTGCAACTTGAGCGGAAGCTATAGAAGAAGGCGTAGCTGGGTGGCAGGGGCTGGATGGTGGTATATGTGATCAGACCTTAGAAGAGTTTCAGTGCAGATTCAAACCTTTATTCCTCAGCTTGAGACGTCATTGTTCCCAAACAAGACAGTGATACCATCAGATCTGTGATTTGGAGTGAATCCATTTTATCAAGAGAATAAAACATGACTTCCAGCTTGCACCTTCTGTGTCCCTGTGATTCCATGAACGGAAGCTGAAGGTTTGCCAAATACCGTTTACGATCTCTCCCTGTCACCCGCCCCACTTACATGGATGCTTTGTGTTTCAGTGTCAGGTTTCTCTGTTTTTTGGGAATATTTCTTCATGTTTTCTTTTGGGGTTCCTGTAAGGTCTATGATGATGCCTATTGGAGTCAGCTCAGTGTTCATGTTGAACCAATAGGGTCAGCTTAGTGTCATGTTGAACCAATAGGGATGTGCCTGTGTGTCCACTGCCTGTGTGTCCAGTGTGCCTGGTCCCTTCTGGCATGCTGACTTTCCCACAGTCTTCAGGAGGTTGAGCCAGCAGTCCTAGACTGAAGATCAGAGTCCTTAATGCACTTCAGTGTAGAACTTAAAAAACATAGATTTTTATTTTAAGTGTTACTATCTTCCAGGAGCTTTAACAAGCCTTTAGGATGCTCAGTCATTTACGCATTGTGAAGGAAATAATAGGTATTTCAGGAGGAAATTGAAAGTGATGTCCTCCTTCCTAAAGGCTAGTGTTATTTTTTAGACATTCTACCAATAGGAGTTATTGGTGCCAGCCTGAGAAGGCCAGTTTTATAACCCATGAAAAAGATCCACCCAAGATCCAAGAGCTCAGCTGGTGGTGGAGTGGGAGTGTCACCATAATGCCAGACACGAAGTCCCTGAGTAGCCCAGTAAGTATCTCTCTGTGTGAATGAATGAAGTTTACGTAGGCTGAATTTCTACTGGAGCCTCTCTAATAGGAAATTAGAAGAGACACTGGTTTTATTTATCTTTTTTTTTTCTGGGTACAGTATACTTTGTTGATGGTACATGACGAGGTAGGGCTCCTGGTTTTAGAATGAAGAACAAACAAGTAAAAGCCTCAGCCCTGCCAGATATCAAGTACTCTTGGTCTGCAGGTGGTTTCCAAAGCATTTCTGATTCCTCGTTTTCTTATATTTAAAAATGAGGACAATAAAATGTTTTACAAGGTTCTCTTGCAGGGAAAGGTATATGAAAGTGCCTCATCATCTGTGAAGTGGTATAGAAATAAAAGGGCTGATTTTAAACATACTCACTGTATCTTACTATCTTGCACTTTATGATAGGTATTTCTGAGTATGCCCTTTTCCCCAAAACTAGATTAAAAATTCCTTGAGGCCAGGGACCTTGTTTGCTTGCCTAAACCCATTATGACAATCTCATCCAGAGCCCAAAGTGGCAATGTGTCATCTAATAAGAACATGTTTTACTTATAGAGAAACTAAAGAGAATATTTGAAAATAGCACCATCCTAGGAGATCTGGGACACACTCATAACTCTTTGTGTCCCTTATGGGGCCTGGCACAGTGCCATAACCTAAATGAGTATTAGTGAAATTAGAATATTATATAGTTGTATAAAGGTGCCACATTTCTTGACTCCCCAGTACACTCTAGACACCACGCTGGAGACCTTACATACATGTAATCCTTGCAGCAATTCCACAGAGAAGGAACATTCACTCTATTTTATAGGAGAAGACTCTGGAAGGATCAGAAAAGATAAGGAAACTTCCCAAGGTCACACAGCAGGTAAATTAAAGAATAAAACCTGAGCCCCACGTATTAGATTTTTGCAGGTCATTGTTCCTTCCCTAGCCTCTCTAAGGGTCACAGCTCCCCATGCAAACAGCCGTTGAAGTGTAGAAAATGCTAAGAATGGATCAGGGACATCTGTTTCTGGAATTAATTCTGATTAGTTCCTTTCCATCTCCCAGCTCTGGTCTGACTTACCTGGTTTTCCAATCAGATCAGCCCTGTACTTCAGATCCCAGAGGGGTTTCAGAGCCTTTTGTGGACATGCTGATTGCAAACAGAAGGATATCTCACCCATCTTCCCTTTCACAGACAGCTGCCTGTCTGGGCTTGGCTTTGTCCAAAAAGGGACTTTCTGAAATACACAGGTTTCCCAGTACTGGTCTAAATTTGGGCAGAAAAAAGAAAAGTAAGGAAGAAACCAAGTGTCTGCCTGGGTCTGGTTGGGGTGAATCCTGGAGAAGAAAGGAGGCACTTTTTTTTTTTTTTTTTAACTTTCAGTGATCGTTGTGTTTTCCATCAGAAGTAGGATGACCTTCTCAGAAAGGTGATAGAACCCTGATTAGAGACCGTCAGAGCTGACTAGACACTGGATTAATGGGGATTTGATAGATTTCTATAAAGAGCACTTGGACACAAAATTCACGGGCCAACACAAAGACATTTTTCCATACTTCAAAGGTTGTGCACTGAGAGAGTTTCTGGCCTTAGGAAGCTGCTATTGGACATAATTCAGGGAGCAGAGCGCACTGGTGAACCTACCAAGGCAAAGGCTGGCAGTCTTGGGAGGTACTTTTGTTTCCTCTTCTCCCACATTCTAGGGATGGTGTCAAATATGGGAACAGTTGGTTTGTTCTAGCAAGT
This sequence comes from Vulpes vulpes, assembly GCF_048418805.1. Lineage (NCBI taxonomy): Eukaryota > Metazoa > Chordata > Mammalia > Carnivora > Canidae > Vulpes > Vulpes vulpes. The sequence goes on from NC_132791.1 coordinate 153,681,727, forward strand.
CCTCATGGGGAACAAATGGTTCTTTGTTTTTATTAAGCCTCTACTTGCACATTCTTCCCTGATTGTCTTTACTTTCCATCTGATTTGGAAAACATTGCTTTTTCCCGTGCCTTTTTCATATCAAGTTAATATTATGCATCTATCACAGTGCAGGAAGCTGTGAGCTTGAAGCTCAGGATCAAACCCCAAATGTAACAGTCTCACTGAGGTAAATGGACCCTCGCAGGGCAAATCTGCATGTGGAAGAGCCTGTAGCAGGGTCCTGAGACATCAGTGATACTCAAGTGATTATTTACTTCATTGTCTCCCAGTCTGAAATCCCACATTTCCCGTCATGCACAAAAGTGATGAATCCTCAAAGCGATTTTCACATTTTCACCACGCTTTGTTTAGTTTTGTTGTTCTAAGCCGAAAGGGAAATCATGCTCTCTCCTTCTTAGGCTTCTTTGCTTTGGAGTGGAATTTATCAACTTCCCACAGCCACACTGGATGGCTCTTGCTTGCACTGGTGAAGAAAATTGGGAAAAGAAACGACTTAGTAAGTGCAGGGGGACAATCTCTCCTCTGTCAGGTTCTTTCTGATCTCCCTCCAACCAAAGGGTAGTCAAAGTTCTGGAACACTTTCTCCTAGGTGACCTGATTATACTTTGTGTCCCTCTGCATTACACTGACCTTCTTGCACATCTGTTTCCCCAGCCACTTTGTAGCTACTGAGGGCAGGGACTGGTCACTCAGAGACCCCGGTACCTAGCACAGGGCTTATCAATAGTACTCAGTGAATGGTGGAAGTTTATGGAGAAGGAAGATCAGAGATATATATAAATAAGATATGCATGTGTGTATAAGATAGGGAGGGAGGGAGGAGGGGGGTATTTATAGGGACTTAGCTCATGGGCTTCTAGAGCCTGAGAAGTCCCACGATCTGCCATCTTCAAGCTAGAGTCCCCAGAAAGCTGATGGGGTCGCACCAGTCTGAGTCCAAGGGCCTGAGAACCAGGAGCGCTCATGCTGTAAGTGCCAGTCTAAGGGTAGGAGAAGACCAATGTCCCAGCTCAGCTAGGCAGAGGAGAGGGATTGCCTTCATCCACATTTTGGTTCTTCTATTCAGGCTGTCCTTGGACTGAATGAGGCCCACTGGCATTCTGGAGGGCAATCTGCTTTATTTAGGCTACTGATTGAAATGCTAATCTCTTCCCGAAACATCCTAACAGACACATCTAGAAATAATGTTTAACCAGGTACCTAGGCACTCTGTGGCCCAATCAAGTTGACACATAATGTGAACCATCACAATAAGCAAGAGAAAGAACAAAATGGTGAAGTGTTAAGGGGGTTCTGGGTTAGCGGAGCCACCTCATTTTATAAGTGAAGCAACAGGGTCTGAAAGAGCTTACCTGCCTGGAAGGTAATGCTACCTAAGCCTTGTTCTATAGGTTAAGTGCTTCCTGCTTCCTCTCTTATTTTTTACCTAAGGAGGAAGGTGTATTAATACAACAGTGTTTTCTTGTTCCTCCTCCTTATGGATCTGTCCTGGGCCCAGAGGTCAAGACCCTGTCCTTCCTGACCCCTGCCCAGCCTCTGTAACTGCACTGACCAGTATGGTGGCCACTAGCAACATGCAACTATTGAACACCTGATGTGTGGCTAATCAAAAGGGAAATGTGCTATAAATGTAAACTACATGCCAGATTTCAACACCTTGGAAGAACAACAATAAAAATGTGAAGTATCTCACTGATAGTTTTTTATATTGATGACATGTTGAAATGATACTACTTTGGATACATCAGGTTAAGCTAAATGTATTCGTAAAAGTCCACCTGTTTCTTTTTACCTTTTAAAATGTGGCTAAAAGAAAATTTCAAATTCCATCTCTAGCTCAATTTCTGTTTCTTTTGGACAGTGCTGCCCTAGGTCATCATCCCAGGCCCTTGGCAGCCTAGAGCTTCAACTGGTCTCCCACCTGCTGCTCCTCCTGCCCTCTCATTCTCCAGCTTGTGGTAACCCCCTCCTGCCACACTTCACTGGCCAGATCCTCCGTGCCTTATTGCTCAGCACAGGCTGGCAGACGGTGATCTGAGATTAAGGTTGGATCCAGCCTTGAGTCCAAACTTTGCCACTGATTTAACCACTGAACCTTGGGAAGATTTGTGCTCCTTGAATGCTGGATTCCTCTTGTTTAAAATGGAAATAATAGGGGTGCCTAGGTGGCTCAGTCAGTTAAGTGTCCACTCTTGATTTCAGCTCAGGCCTGAGCTCACAGTCATGACAGCGAGCCCTGCATCAGGCTCCACACTCAATGCAGAGTCTGCTTCAGATTCTCTCTCCCTTCCCCTCTGCCCCTCCTGCTCATGATCTGTGTCTCTCTCTCTCTCTCTCTCCCTCCATCTCTCTCTCGACTCTTTCTTTGTCGAATAAATAAAACTTAAATAAAATGGAAGTAACAATAAAGACAAAAGATAAAAGAATATCTTTTATCTTTCTCATAGAAGATAAAAGTGAAAAAGAGTCCATATGACTGCTTTGTAAGTAACAAAATGGTGTGTACGTGCTAATATTACTAGTAACTATAGCCCCCTAAACTTGAACCACTTAGTTCCCTTCGCTGAGTGTCTGGTCATTTGTAAAACAAGGGGATGGACAAGGCATCTCTCCAGCCCTGTGGTTTTATGGTAGGATGCAGGATGCTGTCACACAGAGAACATTAGTTTGGGAAGCAAACCACCACATCTTACCTGCACTTCAAATTCTTTCACGTATCTTCTCTGAGGCAGCCTGGGTGGAGGACTCCTTGTACTGATGGTCATGAGCACAATGAAAAAAATCATATAAACATGATAAAATCTCAATCTTATACAGCCCTTAGAATTTAGTTTTCACATAAAACATTTTTTTTTTTGAGACAGGAAGCTTCATTTTTACTCTCAAACTGCTCGCTTCTGAGAGATGGCAGTTGTTAGGAGTGCTCCACATCCCTGCACAGCAGAGTGAACTTTAATGCCCTCACCTCACTTTGGAGAAAGGGAGGTCACACTTTATACCTGGGGAGACACCCCAAGGGTTGTCTGGTTCTTTGGTATGGAAATGATTTGGTCCAATTTCTTGCTGGCTTAGAATTCTGAAAGGCTTGTAAAGTTGATGGCTCAAACCCCGATCAGCTGGGGTAGGGCAGACGGTGGGCTGGCAGGTGATTTGGAGTGGATGGGCAGAGCGCATGCTCCAGCTCTTGTCAACAGAGGTAGCTGTTAGTACCCAGTCTACCAACTCACCACTCTGGAACCGCAGCGGATCTGTTTCTGGGCTCCTCCATGGAGCCGCTGGTACGGATGACATTCCTGCTGAAGCGGACGTTGTAGTCTCCCCAGATGGTGCTGGGAGTAGCCTATCCAAGCTGGTGTATTGTATCTTGGCCTTTGAGGTGTAGGCCATGCTGGGGCCTTCCCAGACCATGGACGCTCTCTGGTGCCTGCAGACCTTCGTCTCTAGCAAGCATAAAGCTCCACCTCTCAAAGTGCTGCATCACGTCCGCTAGGAGCCAGTGTTGCACCCCACCTAGGTTCACTACCACCAGCATCCCCTCCTGGGTCTGGATGAGCCCTCCTGACCTGGAAGCAGGCTTGGCTTAGGGCCCCTGGCCAGTAGCTGAGTGCAGAGAGGAGAGCACCCTGACAGGCAGATCCCCCAGAGGATGAGAGGGAGGGTTGGCCACATATAACATTGTTGAATTGACGTTTCCACCACACTTCAAAGCAAGTCTGTGTGTAACCCTAGTTTGCAGATGACTAAAGGGAGACACTTGATGCTAAGACCTCAGAGTTGCCTGTCTGTAAGGTCGGAGCAGGGATTTGAATGAGGCTCTCACTCTCCCCTGTACATCATATTATATCTGATGTGTTGAGAAGAGAAACAAACTTCCTTTTAGGCTTGTTGCCTTGTCACTTCCACCTGTCTTAACACTATGGCCTCTGTGTGGGGTCTCCCTCAAGACTGTCCATGGAGTGCCCCCAGTTTGCAGCAGCATAGCACTTGGAAGGCTGCAGCTTTTTTTCTCCAAAAGATCCCTCACTGAAGAGCCTAAAAGAACTCTGAGTGTTTTCATTGACTTTTCTGATCTTCCAACTCAAGTTAAAAGCATCATTTTGCTTCACTGTCAGTCAATTTCACTTTTGTGAGAATTTTAAAGATGTATAAGCCCCTAAGGTGACAGTCCCAGGCTGATGCTGTCACGCTGAGCTGTGTCATATTGAATTCTGTCACTGAAGAGAAACAAAATGAAATGCACCCAGGTGTAAAATTCCGGGCCTTGTTCATTCTTATCAATACCAGATTAGAATGGCAGAGTCTAATATTATGAAATTGATATGATGAAGATTGATGTTTTAACTTTAATGGGTTGGTAGTAAAATGTATCATTTGTATATTCATGTATTCATATACATGCACAGTGAAAACGATTTCCTTTGGCCTCATCTTTAAAATTTTAAATATTTTTTTATTGGTAATCAGACTTGGTATTGGTTGAAATATACGTACTCCCTTGTTAGCCTTAAAAATAAAATAACCAGTTATTTTTATCAGCAAAATGGGTTTATGTGGGAAAAGCAGAGACTTGTAACTTGAGGCACAGGAGCTAGGGCAAAAGCATAGGCAAGTCTGGAGAACAAAGGAGATCATCTTTTATAGAGGGAAGAAGAAAGTTGGGAGAGGCTGGTACAACCAGGAAGTCCATTGGACTAAACTGGAAGTCCGAAGTATAGTGGCTTTTCATTGGCTGAGTTGTGACAATCTCATTGGCTGGATTGTTGCTGGGTGAGGAGAAAATTTTCTTGCTCCGGAGGTAAAGTAGGCTTCTTGCCCTTGGGAACCCAAGGCACCTTGGTTCCTGTTGGGGTGTGTAAGTGGAAGTGTGTGCGAGAGCCCCTTTCTGGCCTCCTGACTGCATTTAGAATGAGGTTTCATTTGGTTTCACACTCTCCTTTGCCCTTCTTTTGAAAGCCAGTGAATTTGATTGCAACCATATGGTGTTTTCATCAAATAGTGATTTGCCTTTGGTTTGAGATGAACTTTACATGCATGTGTGTATGTGTGTGTGTGCGCCTGTGTTTGGGTATATATTCTTACAGTGTTCCTCAAAATGCAGACTATTTTTTGAGACAGCAGGTTGAGAAATGAAGCTTTTGGTGTATCACTGATGAGACGCAGTAGTCTAGGAGACATGAAGCTTTTATAACACTTACTAAGAAATCGCTACCCCCTCAATATCTGCACCCCTACCCCCATCCCACCCCCATCAAATGGGATAAGCAAGCCCCTGCTCACTTTACCTACAGGACACAGGCTGGAACATTTTATTTGTATTAGAGTTTTATCGTTATCTAGTGCAATAGTTCATTCTCAAGGGTTTTGTGGCAGAAAAATATTAAATGACTGCCCTATTCTATTGTCCTTTTTAAGTATGGTTTTGGTTATGTTTTAACATCATAGCTGTAGACTATTCTTTCAAATATTAATGGGACTGCTATGTCTTTAAACTACACAATAATGACTCTAGCAACACAATGCTTATTAATATTAATACCAGTGCTAATGAGAACAGCTACCATAGGTCAACTTTTTAAGCACTGGTTCAGATATTTTTTTTCTACCTTTCCATTTAATCTTTACAATAATCCTAGAAGTTAGACATTATTATCTCAGTTCTCTTAATGAGGAAACCAAGGCTTAAGGAGGTTAAATCATTTGGCTAAGGTCATACCATTTGTAAGAAGCTAAACGGAGATTTCAATTTAGGTCTCTTTAGCCCAAGTGATGAGGCTTTTCTGTAATCCTATAAATACCTTTTCCTATGAAATTGTGTTACGTTTACATTCCAGTAGACCAAGTAGGTTGAGAGTATGCCTGGTATGTGCAAGGGGAAGGTAAAGGATGCAGGTGTAGGGACCAGAGGCAAGGAACAACTGAGGGCCATTGAATTAAACAACAGTAAGAGGAATAGTGTCGTGATCTAGACATTATGCACATTGGTTCCTCCCATAGTGTTGTGGACTAGGCATCACGTATGTGGGTTTCTCCCACTTTGCAATTGCTGGTTATCCAGTAACGGTAGTCAAAGTTCAAGAGCAGATTAAGGTCAAATAAAGCAGCAAAATGTTAGCTGTCAGATTTGTTCAGCTCAGTGACAAGAGATGTGAGTTATATTACAGGGTGGTCCTCTTAGCTCGCAAAACAAAGGTGTGAAGTGGAATTGAAGCTGACCGCCAGGCATCCGTCTTCCCTTGTGATTAGGTAAAGGGCATTATTGACAGCAACAAGCACACCCTGCAGTGGAGGGACAGTTGTCTGTAGAAGCTTTTACTGTTGCTAATACCCACCCAGTTTCAATGCAAAGTATGAACTTTCCCCAGTTCATTTGATCGTCTTTATAGCAGAGGGAGAGCGTGTGTTTAAATGGAGAAGAAATCAGTGTGTTTACAGCATATGGTTTGGGTTGGGCTTTCTGAGTATTGCTTAAAAATATGGATGTTCGGTAAATGCTGGTCCAGTGAATAAAAACCCAGTCCAGAGACACTGAATGCAGTAATGTCATTTCCATGCTGAATCACCATCCCTCAGAATTCTTATCCTGGGAGTCCTCTCAGTTTATTCTTCTATTTATCTCCTACTCACTTACTCAGCATGCTCTGTCCAGTTAGCCCCCAGGGGACCCTCACTCTGTGCCAAGCCCTGTGTGATATGCTGGGATTGGAGGGCAGTCCTGCAGGGCTCTGCCATCTAGAGCTCACCTTCTCAAGGGAGGAACTAGCAGTAGAGTTGTTTCCTGAATAGCCCTGAGAACACCCTGTGACTCAGTGCATTTTTCTCCAAAGCCTAAGGTGGGCTCCGAATTCCTCGTAGCCCTGCTGAATGTACCCTGTATAACCCTCCAGTTCTCTGTGTTATAGTCCTGCTGAGGTAAGGACATGACATTAGAATCAAACACTCCTAGACCCGAATCTCTGTCTTGCCACGTTTGAGCTCTTGGTCTTTAGCTCTTGACTCCCTGGGGCCTCAGTTTTCTTACCTATAAAATGGGGATGAAAATTAATAAATAGGGATATCATGAAATCTAGGAAAAGAAAATGCAGTGAAATCACTTATCACAGTACATGCCTTTAATAAACACTTAGGTAAGAGTGGAATCGTTATTTTAACAAAGTGAGTGCTGAGTGTTTACCATGGGCCAGATTCTATTCCGGATGCTTCCACTGCAGAGATGATTGAGATGCAGATGGTTTTGGTATAATGGTATCAATAAGTGGCAGATGCCTAGGGAGATGGCTCCTGAAGGATAAGAAGGGGTAGACAGGTGAGAATCTCAAGAAGATTGTTGTTCCTGGCTAAGGGATCAATGTGATCCATGGCGTCTAGACAAGAAGCCTCATTAGGAAGGGATACAGATTAGGAAGGGGTTGCTGACTACCAGGGCCCTACCATATCTGTTGTTTTCTGTCATCCCAGTGCCAGCTGCCCATAGCTGCATTTCTGTGTGGACTTTTGTGGAACTGAGGAAGGTCATTCTGCTGGTCAGGGTTGTTGACATCTCTTGGGAGCAGCCCCTGACCAGTGACTCTGGGAGTTAGCTTATAAGTAGGCTATAAGTAAGGCTCCTTCACCCTTTAGGTGGGATAATTCTGAGGATATGTGTTTATATTGTTTTCTGTCTTTGACATTTGGTTTCATCCCTTTTCATTGGCTACCTTCTCTTTTTATAGCACTTCCTCACTCCCCTGACAGTGCTTCTTGCATCTCTCTCATCACTTACTTGCACTGGAATTTTCATTTCAGGGTCTGCTAGAGGGCAGCTCAAAGTAACCAAGGAAGTATTTTCCCAGCTTGGTTTACAGGGGTTTCCAAGGTCATATGTCTGTCTCTAGGTTTTTGACCTCTTTAGATACTTTTTACATGACCTGACAAATCAGCCATCAACTTGTTTTCAACTGTGGTTTTTATTAAACTCTAAAGAATCAAGCCCTTCAAGACATAAATACACAGTCCATCCCAAGACTTAAAGCCCTGCCTAAGGAAATGTCTAGCAAAGGCGGGTTAAGCTCCATTTGGAAAGAGAAAGGCTATAAAATAATTCATTAAATTATGTTTATAAATGGACATAAAGGTTTTTCTGCTTTTCCTTTGGAGACAACTCATAAACTAAAGAGCCTAAACTTTTATCATCTACATTTCTATGATATCTGGAGCAAACGGCATTTGTTAATAAAAATAAGTATGGCTGGGGTGCCTGGGTGGCTTAGTCCGTTTGACTCTTGGTTTTGGCTGAGTTCATCACCTCAGGGTCATAGGATCGAGCCAAGTCAGGCTCTGCCCTGGATGTGGAACCTGCTTGAGATTCTCTCCTTCTCCCTCTGCCCCTCTCCCTGCTCATGCTCACGTGCATGCTCTCTCTCATAAATAAATAAATCTTAAAAAAATTAATAAGCATGGCTATCATTAGAGAGCCCAGTGTGTGTGTCAGACATCTTACATACACAAAAAAACTGCCATTATAATGCCCATATCTGACCCAGGAGACTCAGCAGGGCCAAAGGAGAGACTTTCTGACTTTTGAAAACACCTGCACATTTCCCTATTTCTACTCTCGGGCTCTTGATAGAGTCCCTTGCTTAGGACTATGTTCTGAACCGTAGACACAGCCCAGCAGAAGAACCACAAGGACCAAGACTTCAGAAGCCAGATGAGCAGTGAGAAACCTCAGACCTGAACTTCCACACAGTGTTTTGAGCAAAGGAAAGAACCAGGAGCCACGCAGCCTGGCACATAGTGTCAGCAGTTTGTTTCATGAAAGGAATAGCAAATGGGAAGAGACAGGCCTGGGTGCTGAAATTTTAACTTTAATATAAAGAAGAGGTAAAAATAAGCACATTGGTGTTATAGTCTCTGCCTTTTTTCATAGAACCTTAGGCTGTTCCCATGTCTCGGATCTTAACTGACCAGGCAGTCAGAGCTGGGAATTCATGGAGCTGGAAATAGAACCCAGATCATTGACAGCCAAGCCTGGCGCTCTCTGCTAGGCGGAGGTACCATTTCATCCTCCAGGCTGGAGAGAGGGTGGTGAGGAAAGAGTGTATCCTGCAGCTTTGCCTCTCGTTCCCCTAGCTAAGCATCTCTTCCTTTCCCTCTCCCTCCTCCCCTCTCCCTGCCTCCCCCTGCTCTCCCCCAAAGCCTTTCTAACAAGCTCTTAGTTACCTAAATTATAGAACAAAACCAGCTTCCTGCTAACCCCTTTGGACTTCAATTAAAGACATATTCAAATGCGTTCCATGCTCCAGCGCCATCAGCACTAAATAGCACATAAGCACTTTTGCAGTGCTTAATGTAAACTTGTTGAAAAATGTACATTATTTTTCATTGACTTTAAATTGGATAAATGCTCATTGAAAAGAATAAAGTGAATTGGTATTGGAGAGAGCATTAAGAGAGAGAAAGAGAAGTGCCAATAAAGACATGTGGTTTCTAAATGGAGAGCCACTAATTTCTCTTTGCACAGTCGTTTGGTCTGTACTGTTTGGATGTATTCAGAGACATTGTACATACTAATGAAATTAGGCTTGTTAAGCCAGTGTGTTGGAGATGGAAGCCTGGTGGAAACACGTTGGCTTTGAGGTTAGGCCGTCTCAGGTCAGCCACTTTGTAGCTGTGTTACCTCAAGCAAGGGACTTTGCCTCTTTTGAGGCTCAGTGTTCACATCTGTGAGGCCAAAGAGGTAACACCTAGCTTCCAGGTGGGGGTGGGGGTGGTGGTGGTGCACATTACACGAGGTAGCATATTGACGTGTTCTGTGGTTTCTGACAAGCTGGAGATGATCAATTATTCTCCGCTCTGTTTCCAGGTAAGAAAAGTGGCTGATGTCTTAGTCAGAAGACTCTGACTTTGGGGTGTCGGTGGGGAGAACTTTCCTACCCCCCTTGTCTTGTCCCCTGCCCCACTTCCCCTTGACTAAGCCCAGAGAGGGTGGAGACTGTGCTGCTCTGTACTCAACAATATTGAGGGTGTGCAAAAAAATCATTGTTGGGAAGTACAGTGAGTGACATCAGGCTGAACCAGCCAATTACTACTGAGGTAGACTGCCAGGAAACCCAATTTTGGGGAGATTTTACTTTCTAGGGACTCTGCCTTTCATTAGATGGTGACACAAATTCTTCTTTGTGTTGGGTATGGGAGATGTTCCCCTTGCACTTTACAGTAACCGAGGGAGGCCACAGTGATAAGACATGGAGGGCTTTCTCTAACCTTCCATTAATACCCTCAAATGGGTGGGCTTTAATTTCCCACCAAGTAGCCTTATTTTCAAAAGGTGAGAAGCTCATATGAGAAATTGTTTCAACCATCTTATTCTCTGCATTGAAAGCTCTTTAAAGTGAGTGTTGCCATTTGTATTTTAATAGGGGTGGAGATTGAAGAATTATTGCCATTTTTCAAAGCCTTCTAGACATAGCTCTGATCGCAATGAATGAAAATCTCCTTTGGTAAAAAGCGCATGGCAATATAAGTAGCATGTTGACCTTAATCACAAATGCTAATTCAGCTTGCTGCCTGCCTATTCCATGAAATACTTTACCTACATCTCAACATGATCCACAGGACAGTTCCAGCAAAGCCTGTATTTACCCCCACCATACACAGAAGGAAACTGAGACTTTAGGTGTGCCTGCCTGCTCTCCTTCCTTCCTTCCTTCCTTTCTTCCTTTCTTCCTTTCTTCCTTTCTTAAGGCTTTTAGGAAGCTGGGATGGCTTCCCTATGATCATGTCATCAAAGAAGTGCCCAGGTCATGAATCAAACTCCGGTGACTCCAAATCTAGGTTTTTCCCCTTAATGTTTCAGATCTGTACCAAAGCTAGGCTAGTTTTGTAGTCCAGCTAATACCAATGCTAGGCATTTCTCTAGGCTGGTGCTTTCATTTTTCTTTCTCTGGAACCTTAGGTCTCTGGACATGCCTTAGGAGTCAAGAGGTCAAGCGGGAGCCTGAGTAAATGGCACCCAGAGCCCCCTACTTCTCTTTCCTTCTTTTTAAAAATTTTTTAAGATTTATTTATTTATTTGAGAGAGTGGGGGGAGCATGAATACACTGGGGAGGGGCAAAGGAAGAGGGAGAGAGAGAGAATCTGAAGTAGACTCCCTCCTGAGTGCAGAGCCCAACTTAGGGCTTGATCTCACAACCCTGAGGTCATGACCTGAGCCAAAACCAAGAGCCAGACGCTTAGCTGAACCACCCAGGTATCCCCCTGCTTTTTTTAATTTAAAGATTTTATTTATTTGAGAGAGAGAGAGCATGAGCAGGGGGCAGAGGAAGAAGGAGAAACAGATTCCCTACTCAGCAGGGAGCCCAATGCAGGGCTCAATCCCAGGACCCTGAGATCATGATCCTAGCTGAAGATAGCCATTTAATAGTCTGAGCCACCCAGGCAGCACCCCCTGCCTGCTTGTCTTTCAAAAGAACTATGTTTTATCTTTTTTTAGGCTTTTGTGTTTCCAGGTACTGTTTCATTTGGAAAAAAAATTTCTTTTGCTGGTATCTTTTTTAAAAGCACTGCTCTGAAAAGTCAAGCCAAAATCTAGCAAGTCAAGCCAAATCTTGTTTATACCAGTTGTCCAGAACCAGAACAGGTTGCATAATGTCCTTCAAACAAACAGGCATTGAGACACAGTGATGAAAAACACACAGATAGGAGCTTGGGTTGGAACGGAGACCGTGTATCCAATTGCACAGGCCATTGAATACAGTGAACTCTGCCATTGATGAATCACTCGAAGGACCTTTATTAGCTGTCAAATGGAAGTTATACAGAGATTCCCACTGGTCAGTTGGTTCTTGGTCACTTTAGCTTAAAGGCTGGCCTAGTTGCTGTTCTGTTGCCATTGACACCGTCATATGTGCTACTGAGAACAGTAACGTGGGCAGCAAGGTGGTAGCCCGTCTCAATAGTGACTGGTTCCCATCTCAATGAGGCCTCCTTGCTCATCACCTCAGGCAGCGGGTCCCTGCTCAGCTCACCCCTGCACGTGTATGTCAAGTTCCACATTTCACTTTCCTTGCATTCAGGGAGCTTATAGTCCAGTATAGGAAGAGATAGATGTAAATGTAGAACTTAATGGAGAAGCCGAGAAGACAGGAATATAGTAAGGGAGAGGGGCCTGCCAGGATTAATAACTGTTTATCTCATGGAGAAAGGATAATGAGATCTTTCTGTTCGAGTGTCCAAATCTTGGAAATGTGAACAGCTATGTGGCAGTCATTCTGTGTGGCTGTGGCTAGGGGTGATGATGCTCTTTCCTTGGGCTCCTTTGTAGGCACTGTTTCCTGGCCCTGAAGCCATTCATGCATTTCCACCCCAAACCATGCCTCTGCATTTCACCCCCCTTCACACACAGATGTCAACTTAAACCCCCTTTTCCTTCAGAAGCCCCCTAGTATGGGCCAATCCTAATATGCATGCACTTGAATTGATCCTCCATCCAACCTCTTTCGTTATACTGGAAGCAAGGACTATGCCTGTGGAATGAGTGAATGACAAAGAGCTGTGAAAGTGGGTTAAATTTAGCTATAGGGAGCCTGGATCTTGGACTTCATCCTGAAAGCAACAGGGTGTCTGAACTTACTAACGGAGGGGAATTACATGATCTGATTTGTAAAAAAAAAAAACAACAACAACAACAACAAAAAAACCACCCCACAATAATTGGTACCAGTGCGATAACTTAATCATGGGGCTTCAGTAAAGATGAAATGAAATAATGGAGGAATATTAAAAAAATATAAAAAAAAAATCTAAACTGTAAATGTTAACCCAAATGGAGTGTGTAGCTACTCTTTCTTTTTGAAGCCTGCTGTTCAGAATTAGTATTTCAGTGAATGAAACCACCCCCCTTCAATTTCTAATCTTGATTCAACTGGTAATTCAGTGGTTAACTCCCCTTTACATTTGCTCCTCTTCCCAGTGAATGCAGGTAAAGGGATCCTACTTATAGACCTGGCCTCTCTTTGCATTTCAATGGGTTCCCAAGTGGAACTGCCAAATTCCGATGCTGCTATTAAAATGGGCAGCACACCAACAAAAATCTGCCCTCATCAAAAATTCAAGAAAATAAAATAAAAAGATGTAAGGCCACATTTTCAAAGGATTCAGCCTGACCCCCTTGTATTTTTTTGTGTATGCAAAATGAATTTTTTCGCACCTGCAGGCATAGTCTCTATAAGCCAACTATAGCCTCCAAATTGCCAAGGCTTAAAAAAAAAAAAAATCTGCCTTTCAAATTCAGCCCAGAAACCCAGTAATGAAACCGGGATGGGTGGAGGGCTGCCTAAAACTATTTATAGGAATATTGGGGGAGATAATTACTACCTTGAGGCTTATTCTGAAATACCTCTGCTTGGCAGAAATATGTGTACCGCACGCACATCAGAGATTGAAGGGACTCCTTAAAGATGGCGGATTACTTTCATTTGTGACAGTGGCAGCTTGAATGCCTTCCTTTTCCTTAACCTCGTTTTTAAATCAATCTGGAGAAGATGCTTTGAAAATTTCAGCTGCATTCATTCATGTATTCATTCATGCATGCATTCCTCTTTCATCTGGGCTTTCATAGAACGAGTTTACTGAGTATCTTCCAGGACTCAGGCTCTGTGCTGGGCTCTGGATTCAGCAGTGAACACAAAGTCCCTATTCTTGTGCATTTTTTTTAACTGAGTGTGGAAGACAGCTCTCCAATGGTTATTCGGATAATTCATTAAAATCATGGTAAGAGTTTTTGGAGAAAATGCTAGTTTCTCTGCTAAAGAAGTTTCCATGAGGGCAGCACGTTTTGTCTGTTTTGTTCATTCTGAATTTCCATTCCTATAACAGTCCTGGCATGCACTTTTCACAAATTTTGAAACTTAGGGTGCTTTCTCAGGGGATATATGAGAAGGTCCTATTGCAGATGGAAAAGTCCAGGAAAGTGGCATTTCCCAGGGCAGTGGCATGTAGGGTGAGATCTGAAGAGTGACTGCAAGTCAGGTGGTTAAGGGCACACATAGGGGTTGGAGAGTGGTCTGGGAGAGGAAAGAGTTTGTGAGGAGACCCCACAGGAAGATGGCCCTGTACCCTTGAGGCACTGAGCGAAGGCTAGAATAATCAAGAAGAGAGAAGAGTGAGTCTGCAGATGTAAGCAGGGGCTGGATCACGTGGGATGTTGAAGGTGACAGCCAACATGCAGAAGTGCGAAGGGGTTCTGATCTGTGTTAGCCCTGCTGATAGAATCCAGGAAACTCTGCTTAGTGGTGGCATCATGTGCACTGGGTCTTATCAGAGTGGCTCCTGGGAGGATTTGGAAGTTGATAGACACCATCAATCAGCAAAGACTGTAGATGTGCTTGTACTCCAAGGCTCCAAGAAAGTATGGTTGGTGCATAGTAAGCGTGTTTTGACTAACAGTGGATGAATGAATGCTTATTCATGCCTACTGTGAATGCCTACTGTGTGCCAAGCAGGAAGGGGGTTTCACTGACAAAGCTGCAGAAATGTGACCGCAAGAGGTCTCTCTGCAGTGGCTTTGCAGAAGTAGCAGTGACTTCTGGTTTAGGATCCCAGCCCTTATTCTTGCTTGGCTCTGTGGCCTTGAGAGAGTCACCTAGAACTATCTGAATTAAATGTGTGCAATGCATCTAGCACAGTGGCTGTCTCATAGTAAATGCTGCCTCAATTCTCTCATCCATGTTTATTCATTCAACAAGCATTTATTACATGCCTGCTGTATACCTGGCCCTAGGTGAAGTACTGAGGACACTGATGAATGAAGACATTAGAAAAAATACCTTGCCTTACCCACTTACTCAGGTAGTTTGTTTTGATTATCAAATGAGAATATGTCGGAAGCTGTATTGGAAATTTGAAAGTGATGTAAAATATGAGTTGTTTTTATTCCATAACCTTGCTTATTTATTGATCATCACCTTCAAGCATTAGCTTATAAAATTACAAGTGAAATCGCTTGTGGACCTGGTCAAATGCAATTATAAAAAGTTTAGCTAGATTCTTATTAAGTTCCAGGCACTGTCCTAAGCTTTGCATATATTAGATCATTTAATCCTTACCATACCCCTATGAAGAAACTGAGGCCCAAAAAGCCCTTGCCCCAAATTAGATGGGGGGAAGCAACAGACTCAGGTTCAAACTTGGGCACCCTATCTCCAGAGCATGTGTTGGTAACCACATAACACATAGCACCAAGACTAGATTTTTGTTTCTGTGTGATACTAATCATTGTTTGCTGCCTCTCCTCCCTGTCACAGGCTACATTCATTGTCTGTTACCTGAGGGCTGAGAAGATGTTGACTTTTACCCACTGTACCTAGAACAGTACCTGGTATATGTATGTAATCACTTAATACATGCTGAGCAAATGCTTTCTAGCAGCTTCAACACTATCTGACACAAATAGATTGACCTCAGGACAGGCTGCAGGAGAACCATAGTTCTGAAATACCTAAAAGGGAGTAAAGGATGGGGGAGGCATAGTCACCAGTAATTTCAGACCCGCTAGGGGGCAGTATTCAAAAAGAGGTAGTTCTTTGCCTAAGGTCATTATGGTGATCTAATATTAAAAAAAAATGACTTGATTAAATAAAATGTTGATTTGAGTTTCATAGCCCTGCTAGAACTATAGCATGGACAGTGATGAATACCAGGAGACAAAAATCTTTTGGTCCTGTGCCCAAAAATTGCAGGTGTGCTCATGGGTTTGGATGACCTGCCCATGGTCACACACAGCTTGCTAATGGCAGAGACAGGCTGAGAACCTAAGGTTTTGGCTCAAGAAATAAAATGATGGTTTATTATGCCTACCAGTTTTAGAACTGCAGTTTTAAATTATGCTCACTTATTTTCCCAGTTTTTAGACTTGTATTTGATTTGGAAGTCAGTTCTTTAATTAACATGGGGATTGAGAGGAGAGCAAGACATAACACTAGGCTTCTCATTCTGGTTCCCATTTGTTATTCATGTCCTTGGTGAACTGAAGCAATCATGTTATTCCCCTGCTTTAACCTCTCTCGTTGGCTGCTCACACCTACAGGAAGGTGTCCATGTTCACGTACAGGAGGATGCTTCACATTCTTACTTCTGCTTTATTGTCCGCCACTGAAGTAGTGTCCTACTCAAAGCACTCCTACTGACCTCAGCGTGCATACTACCATCTCTCTGACCTCTTCAGCCTTGCCTGGCTCCTGCTCAGATTATAAAACTCAGCATAGACATCGGCTCCTCTAGGAAGCCATCCTGAAGTTCCCCTCCTAAGCCTTTCAGGCTAATCGCTTTTCCTGTTTCCTCTCATAGCACAGGGTGCTGACTTAGGATAGTATCTGTTGTGAACGTTTTGAAAAAAGGCTCTGTCTGGAATCTTCTGTGAATTCAGAGTTGAATTCAGTATATATCACACACTAGGTACATAAAACAAGCAAATAAATGCGAAACAAATTGATAAATGAGCTAGAGGACAAATCACAATTGGGCTTGCCTCATTTCTCTTTTCCTTCTCTGGGGGACTTGAGATTAGTGGACTTTCCTTGACTCTCTTGTGTGTTTTCCATTCATTAAACCCTGATGTTCAACCCACTAACCCTCCCTTCCGACCCTGCACTTCTGAGAAGCCTTTGGGGATCCTAGATGGCAGCCTGGGCAAATCTGGATCCCTTAGTGCTGCTTGGTCCTCGGCTAGACACTTTTCAAGTGCATTTTATGTCACTTATTCTTTAAAACCATCCAGTGAAAGACTGACCATTCTTCCCATTTGACAAGGCAAGGAGACATGAGATGCTTGACTCAAGGTCATGGAGCAGGTCATGAAGCTGTGGCTGTGCCTCTGACTTTTGACTCCAAATCCCTTTGTCTCTTTTTCTTACTTCTGAATCTTTAGTGGTAGGAATTTTATTCCACAAACATCCATAGTTGGCTCTATCCATAACCCGTGATTTCAGCATTGTTCGTGTACCAAAAAGAAGTGAAGAAATGATTCACACATAGCCCACCGTCATTCTCTTCCTCACTCACCACAGGCATGCCTGTAGTGGTATTTCCCTGCTGCTTCTTTAATAGTGGCTGCTGGGCCATCAGGGAGGCAGCTTCTCTCCAAGAAAAGGTGACAAAAACATCCCTTCCCTCCAGGTGGTGGCACAGCTCCCAGGAGCAGCCCTGTGTGGCTTACTCAAGCACCAGGCAGTTCCTGCTACCCTGTGACTTGCTGAGGTACCCTACATATGGATTTTTTTAAGGTTTCCATTTATTGATTCCCTTTTTAAAAAATAGACTTAGAATTTCTACTTTGCCAAGAGAAGAAATTATTAAAAGGTGCAGGAAGCCCACCCTTCTTTTGATGCCATTTTGGAAGAGACTTGTTAACAAGGTAATAAGGATGCTAGCCAAAGCCCCCACAGGGGTGAATGGGGTCTCAGGTATGGTGGTGGTTTCCAGACAGGGGCTGGTCTCACTAACTGTAATCCTAGATCTTTCCCTTTCCCCATTTCAGTGTCTTCCTCTGGGCAAGTGTAGTCTCTTCTCTACACAGCTGCCAGAGGCTTTTTCTTTCAGAACAAATGTTCATTAGACCAACGCCCTACTTCGTTCTCTTCTGGGGACTCCCATGGTACACACAGCCCATTACAGGGTACTAACCTTGACAGACAGACCCTTGCCAACTGGGCCCAACAGATGCTCTCGTCTTTTCCTGTACCCCACACACTCCTGCACCCCATACTTCACTGTTTTCCCCCAGTACACCCTGCTTTTCCACAGATCAGCACCTCCACCACTGCATCTTCTGTCTTGCCTTTGCCTTTCCCCTCTCTTGACTTGGAAATACCTCATCTCCTCCTTCAGATTCCAGCTGACATATCACTTCCTCTGGGAATGCTTCCTTCATTCTCCCAGGAAAATGGATGCTTAACTTGTGTGTGCCTGTGTGTGTGTGTGTGTGTGTGTGTGTGTTGGGCCAGAATATGGATGGGCAGGACATTCTAGGTAGAGGGGACAGAGTGCAAAGGGGGAAGAGTTTGGGGTATTTGAAGGACTAAGAGAAGGCGAACGCACCTAGTGTGTTCCTAGTAGGAGATGCAGCTCTGAACTTACAACCTCAGGCCCATGCACAGTATTTGTGGATTTTATTCTAAATATAGTAGGAAAGTCTTGAGAGGTTTCATGATACTCCATTAAATTACCTTGCTTTAGGACCATATCTGTCTTCCCTGCTAGACAGTGAATTCCTTGAGACTACCTTCAGCTCCATATCCCTTGCTCTGGAACATGGTAGGTGTTAGTGAATGTTTAGTATTTCTAGAAAGGTTACAAGGGAGGAGGAGGGATATGTTAATGAACCCAGGTCTGCTACAAGTTGCTTACATCCCTTCTCATTTCTTCCAAATCATATTTTAATATCTTTCCACCTACTGGTATAGGTTTGGCAGACAGAGTTGATGGGAAAAGCAAGTTTTCATTTATTGTAGTTTATGTTTATTGTATGTACTATATTCTCATTATTTTATGTGCAAAGAATGTTTCTTATGCAGTACTCTTTGGGGAGATAATATGCAAAGAGATCTTCTATTTCATTTTTACTAACACCCACTGTAGTTTGCTAAATCATCACCTTCAAACCATAGTTTAATTTAATAGACTTTATTGCTTTCCAAAGCATTTCCCAGGAGTCAGAGTACATTCCTTCCCTAAGTTTTAGAAATAACTGACTCTAAGATGTACAAGTATAGTTAAACAGGTGTTTTGTCCCCTTCAGCCTTTTGGAGTCTGTGTGTCTGTCTCCCACATCTGAAGAGTAGACTTTTCTGACTCGAGAAGAGAAAGATATCCAAAGGGGATGGAAAACCATGTGCTCTAAAGAATAGCCTGTGGATTTGCAATTACATCAGTCTGGCTCTACTAGTAATTAACAATGTGAGATCTTGGATGAATAAATATTTTAAAGCTTTAGTTTCCAGCTTTGTTTCCAGCTTTGTAAGATGAGGATAGCTGTACCTAGTTCATGTTATGTTTTTAACAGCACTTTTTAAAAAAGGAGTTTTATAAAGTGCTTGTCAAAGGTCTAATACACGGTAAGTGCTAAAGAAAGAGTAGCTGTTAATAGTTAAAATGCTACTTTTTGCCACGTGGCTTCAATTAAGCTTCTGAACTTTTTGTGCCTCTGTATCTTCATCTCTAAAATGGGGATAATGATAGCAGGCTACCTCGTAGGTTTCTTGTACAGATCAAATGAGCCACTACTGAGGAAGTACTCAACATATGGTAAATCCTCAGTAAATATTAGCTAGCTTCCTTTATTACTAATATCAATTATTTTCATGTATCGGTTCTTCCTGCTTTCAAACACCAAGTAAAAGTGAATTTCCAGACTACATAAAGGCCACGTTTTGCCCAAACAAAAAGGACTCTATTAGAGATTAATGATTCCTCACTTACTCTGAAGTGACTGCAAGTCAGAAATATTTTCAGTTCTTGATTTTTCTGAACAATTGCCTTTGTTGTGATAACTGTAATATTCTGGAGTCTCCATTGCCAGTTAGCTTAGCTTGGTTGACCCCATTGAAAAATGCCTGATGACTCAGAGTTCAAAAACTACCTTAATTAAACAAAATTGTCTAGGTCAGTGTTGGGCTAGGACTGATTTATTAAAGACCTTTAATTAACAAAAGCTTCTCCTCATTATGTTATTCAAGACTTCATCAAATCATCAAAAATGTTTGCTCTGCGACTTGCCAGCTACCCACCTGCTCCTGTTGTCACTGCATGGTCATCTCCTCCTGCCACATGACAAACAGAAAAGAGATGTTTGCTGAGATGAGAACTCCACAACTTCAGCTCTAGCTCTGGGTGTGGTATTGTGATGAGGGACAGGAGCACTGAGCTAGTGCCCACAAAATGGGCCCCTCTTTAAGTAGAGAATTCACACTCATATGCCAGAAGCACTTTTAAAATAGCTTTGTGGAAGTATACTTAATATCTAGTAAATTGCACATATCTGAAGTATACAATATAATCCATTTTCACATGCACATATATACTTATGAAACCATCCCCACAGTCAAGGCAACTAAACATCCATTACTTCCTTAAGTTTCCTCATCCCCTTGTCATCCCTCCCTCCTGTGCCTTCTTCCCTGTCCTCAGATAAAAACCAATCTGCTTTATTTCTCAGTAGGTTAGCTTTCATTTTCTAGAACTTTTTTCATCTATGAATTCATACCACTTGTACTCTTTTTTTGGCTTGGCATAATCATTTTGTAATAGAAATTTGAAGCCACACTGCCCACCTACAAAGTTGTGTACTTGGATTGTTTCTAGTAACAAACACCAGTCATCACATGTATGCTGCTCATAGGGATTCCATGCATACGTCTCTTTAAATCCTCACAACAACCCTTTACTGCCATTTCATGGCCAAGGAAACTAAAGCTGAGGCTGGATGCCCATTTAGTAGATAGCCTAATTCAACTACTACTTCTTTCCATCTTGCTGGTGGCCGAAGGCAGTTCAGGCTCTGGTGACAAGCCTGATTCTGATTTTAAAGAACACTGCATTCAGTCCTAATGCCTCCAGCAGTAAGACTTCGCACAGGTTATTTACCTGCTTTTCACCTTAGTTTCCTCACTGCAAAATAGGAATGTGATGGTAGAAGTTCAACTCACTCTTGAGAGAAATAATAAGAGGGTACATTTTAGTGTTCAGCCTTGCACACATGAAGTGCTCAATGAACATTAGATTTCTTTATTGCTATTAACATGTTGTGGTTCCTCAGTAATAGACATTGAACAAAAGCAGAAAAGTCCCCTTTAGTAGTAAACAGATAGTCTGTTAGTATCAGTGGACACCCTATGCTGAGGAGTGTTTAAGTGGTGAGAGAAAGAAAAAGAGAGTAGAAGGTCATGGTGAAATTTATGCTGCCGTTCTGACCCAGCAGATTATTGCCTGGCTTCTACTAGACTCAGTAAATATTTAATGAACCAATGTTGGGTGGATGCAGAAATGAACCAGTTTGTCAACAGTAGCACCACCATGATTCAGAGAGAGAAAGAAGCCCAGATCAGGCAAGAATGCTCCCCATGTCCCATTGGAGGTAGAACCCGGAAAGGCATTTTCTATTCATGATGCTAAAACCTAAGACCCTGGCAGTTACTACACTTTCCACTGTTACTAATTATTATATGTACCAATATGCACTTGGATGATAACAAGCCTCTCATCCTGCTATCTGTCTGTAGGCAAAGCCTTAGGGTGATATGTTGGTTGCATCATAAGTGCTAATTACTAGGCCAGCAATGGATGTGGCTGTGTTCTATGGTTTCCTGATGACTGTCTGGGAGATGTACTTCCACCACATTGCCCATGGAAATGCCTTCTCTGTAGGCTCACAACTGCTACTAACACACAGGCCAGTGAGTTTCAGATGATATGAGAATTTGAACCTGGCACTGAGACTTGGAGATGTACTCATGGGGCTGGCTCAGCTGGAAGCAGGAATTAGGCACACCTAAAATTACAGTGTTTTGTTGTTTTTTTTTTCTTAACAAACAGCCAAAGAAAGAAAGAGATTTTTCCAAAGTGACACAGCATGTGAGAAAGAGCCATCCCTAGGCATCACAGAGTAGAATTGCTCTTGCCTCTTGCATCACTCATCAAAGCCTCTCCTTTTATCACTGTCTTTGAGGCATCAGGAATATAGTCACTGGTATTATAATAGCATTGCATGGTGACAGATGGTAGCTATACTTGTGGTGAGCATAGTCTAATGTATACAGTTGTTGAATCACTATATTGTATACCTGAGACTAATGTAACATTGTGGGGTCAATATACTTCAATTAAAACATAAAATATATTATTTTACTGTTTAAAAAAAAGAATGAGACCATCCTTATGGAATGGGAAGTACTTTGCACATATTGGTTATAGTCCACGATGGCTTCTTCCCTAATTGCCTTTCCTGCTCTTCTGGAAAGCCATGGTTCTCAGAATGTGGTCCCTGGACCAGAAGATCAGCTCCACCTGGAAACTGGTTGGGAACTCAAATTCTCAAGCCTCCACCCCAGACCTACTGAACCTGGAATTCTGGGAAAGAGGTCAGCAATCTGCTTGATTTCCACTGAAGTTTGAGAACCACTGCTCTAAAGTGGCCTCACTTTTGGGGTCTGCTCCCAGACTCCAGATATTGTGCAGGATGGACATTGATTTGAACATTATGCTTCAGGCTCCTATCCTTCCTCTGACACTAAATTCTGTTTAGTTCTAGCATCAGCTGATATAATAATCCTGAGGATCCTGCAGGATCCCTCAGGCTATCACAGGCAGTGTTGGTGATTTGTTGTTGTTGGGTTTTTTTTTTTTCCCCTTTGCTATTCTCTGCCAACAAATGTTGAAACACTTCTGAGAGCCAGCCAGGTATCCCTGTTTTGGACAAGTATCCTTGTCTTTTTAATAGCTCTTCTGTTTACCTCCTTGGAATGCCTGTGTCCATCCAGTCTTCTCTCCAGATGGCTGGTGGGTGAGCCTAATTCTCCTCATCAGTGACAGTGTGGTGGTGACTTTGTATCTTCAGGCTGACATTGTGACCTGCCTGCCCTTTTACTGTCAGAGATGACAGGGGGCTCAGGAAAGCAGGTGGCAAGAGCTCAGGAGAATCTATTAGGGTTAGTGATTCCTGCAAAACCATTTGCTCCAGACAAGATTGCTTACAAATAACTCTGTCTCAACAAGCCAGGGTCTGTTATCCACTAATTATTTTTGGATTAGGAAGGGCTAACAGGACTTGGCCTTGGAAGGTCAGAATAATTTGAGTAGATAACTAGGTTGCTACATTCCCCGGGGAAAAGAAGAATCTGTGCAACCAAGGTTTTAGCACTTTGATTGAAGGGAAACCATGTTCTTGTTTTTCTCTGATAAATGTTGATAAAGGACTATAGTTATGTGATTTTTCCAAATGTCAACTGTTAGGTCTTGTGGTCAAACCACTTCGAGGATGATGCTCTTGTGGCGTCAGCCCCAAAGTTCTCATGGGAGAAAAGTAGGTTTCGAGGGGTAAGAGAGGAGCTAGGAAGACAGTTGATTAGGAGACCACAGTCTGTCTCCAGGTAAGTGGTAGTGAGGGCCGTGGAGTGGGGGATCAAGTGGAGTCCCACAGTCCTAGAATTTTTGTTTCCCCATCCCTCACCCCTCTTCAGAGCTGTGAGACTATGGACAAGTTATTTCACTTTTCTGAGACTCTCCTTTGCTGATTTCTAAACCATCTGTGCAATAATTACCAAGATTGAGAAAATGTTTTAAGATTTATCTTAGCAAGATGTACTATGTACCAAGTACATAGAAAAGCCTTAACAAATGTTAGCTTTGATTGTTTTTACTGAAATAATGCTAATGAGTTAACATGGTGGGGGAGGCAGAGTAAAGTCTAGGACTATATACTCCAGGTTTCGAACTCAAGTTGATAGAACAGTTTTTGGTAATGAGAGAAACAAAATTAAAGAAAATCCAAAGACCAGAAAGTATCAGGGAGAAGCAATATTGATGCAATATAAAAGCACTGGAGCTTTGACTATTTCTCTAGGGATCACACACACACACACACACACACACACACACCCTCTTCTTTGATGATGACATCAGATAAATGAAGTGTGAGACAATCCAAATGACAGCTCTCAGTACCTCTTCTCAGGGTCATTATGAAACACTCTCCAATTAGCTATGAGCCAAATTCTGGCCTTGCTTATTTTCATTGGTCTGGGGCACTTTTTTCTCCCCAAAGCCCCATTTATAATTTCTTCCCCCACCCCTGCCTTCTCCTGTAAATTACTCACATTGAAGTGTTTTCATATAGTGATGACTCAGGATGAAAATTTCTGAATCAGAGCATAAATAGTCAATGCATTTAATTGGTAAAGAGCCAGCAGACTTTGAGTAGGATCCTAGCTCTACCATTTGTGGGGCAAATAATTTTTAGCAAGTTAATCACTTTTTTAGCCTTAGTTTTGTAAAAGTTACAGTAAAGATAAAAACATATTTATACATATATAAGTATTACATATTTACTAAGTCTTTCCTGACTTCCTGAGCTAGGATTAGATGTGCTGCCTCTGTGTTCCCATGATACCCTAGACTTGCCCTTTCATGTGGTTTTGCGTATTCACTTAGAACTGTTGATATTTTGAGGTACCTGGGTGGCTCAGTCAGTTGAGCAGCTGCCTTCAGCTCAGGTTGTGATCCCAGGTTACTGGGATCAAGACCCACATTGGGCTCTCTTCTCAGCAGGGAGTCTGCTTCTCCCTCTCCCTCTGCCCCTCCCCCCTGCTCATGTCAATTCTCTCTCTTTCTCTCTCTCTCTCTCCCTCTCAAATAAATAAATAAATAAATCTTAAAAAAAAAAGAATTGTCATTATTTCTATCACTCTGGATATCTACGTTGTGCAGGTACACACAGACTGTCCAGGATGTAGTAGATGCCTAGTAAAATCTGGCTGAGTTGAAATTGCTTTACTCTATCCCTAGCACATGCCTATTAGTCATCTACAATCTCAAGAAGTGCCGATGGAAAGATTCCTTCTCTACAAAACTTTACTAACAACAGTCCCTTTAATTTGTTGACCACTGTTGATTGCAGAGCCCTTCCATGTCTGTGACATCACTGGCAGTGTGTAGGTCAGGGCGGGCAGTGGGACAGTGGGGCTCAGCTAGGAGTCATCAGATCTCCACAATCACAGTTTGTAGGTCAAGGAATGGGATCTGAATACAAGCTAGCATAACACCACCACCCATGTTCTTAGGATCCCTCTTGTGGTTTATTTCTCAGGGTTTTCTCCTAAACTTATCTCCATTTTTTTTTTTTTTACCACTTCTGTATTGAGTGCGTGGACCAAATTGATGTATGCACACATGGTTTAGGAACACTTGCTCAAACTGAGGAGGCAAGGTGTTCTCTGACTTAGAGATCAGAAGACCCATCTATTTCTTCAGAGATAAATATAATCAATTTTATAAGTATAGTGAGTGGGGTTTTTTTTGTTGTTTGTGGGGGGTTTTGGTGTGTTTTGTTTTGTTTTTTTATAAGTGGCCACTGATATACCAGAATTAACAAAGGAGGACTTTTTTCCTTTCCAAATATGGTTTTATACTTCTAGCAACCTTTGCTGCTGCTCAAACTTTATTCAGAAAGTAAAGGTTTTATTCTCTACCAAATGTTCCTTGTTAGTGTTTTTATGGTACTCCCACCATGGACTAGAGTGTCAAGGACACAATAACAAACCACTGAGGGCAGTGTAGACCTGATAAGTATACAGTCTAAGCGTTGGCCACGTGGCCCAGATTTCCTAGGAAGGTCCCAGTTTTCAGTATCCTCTGCCAGAGCCCACAAACACATTTATATCTTTGGTGCACATACTTTTCCAAAGTTATATACCTTTTGCCACATTTAAAATCTGATGCTTTAGAGGTAAGATGCAATGTTTTTTAACTGCTACTTTGTTACAAAGATGATGTGAAGGGGCTTCTAGAGATGCCTAAATTGTAAGGAAGGTGATTTAGATAACTATGAAGAAAAAAGAAAATAAATGATTGATAAAGTTGTGCAACAAGGTCCTGTTTGTTTGGTGTGATACCCAGTTGATTCTGTGCTTCCTAGTGGTCGAAAGAAAAAGGCAATAAAACCAGTCTTAAGATTCACAGTGTCTCTAGGAAGCAGGCAGGTGGGTCTGGGGAGCCCCAGAAAGTATGTGCTGCATTTAAAGTATGTGCATGTTTTAAAATTGTGTATGTACAATATGAAGTTTTTATACTATAACTTTTAAAAAGTAGAAAATTAATATCCTGGGATCTTTTAAATTACACCTTTTAGGGTGGGGAGGCTGAGGAGGCAACAGTGGCCATCAAAATTTGGGATTCTTGTATAAAATGAAAATCAAGCAGCCTTGAGCTAAGCTTATAGAAATTTTCAAGACCTCTTCAATCAACAATGTGTTTTTCAGTTAAAAAGCACATATTATTCCTTATGTAATTGTAACAGAATAATTTCCCACCATAATATCCTAAGACTTCTGGCCAGCCTTCAGTTGGAATACAATATATCTCTACTCCGCTAATGCAACTTTGCTAATTAAAAAATTCCTGAAGTTGGATACTGGAGGAAAAATGTTTTGCACACTTTACAAATAATATGCCTCTGTGGGGTGAATGCTGACTTGTGCATTTCAGGTTTTGGCTTATTTGGATATTCATAAGGGTCCCTCTTTGCTGATTATGTCAGCACTACCTCTTTATTGAATTATGGATTGGGCATTTAATCAAGGCTGTGCCTTATTATTAGCCATGTAACATTCCATTGTTTCACTGGAAAGTGGAATGTGTTAAACCTGCTTCACATGAAAATCTATCAGCCCGCTAATAAATAATGCTTTACGATACACTCCTTTTTATCCCTATGATCCTATATCTGCCAGAGAAGTGAGAATAAATAAACACACCTCAGCGCTGGTGGATGGGCTGACACTCCTATCAGAGTGCTGGCCAGCTGGATGCCGTGTGGGTTTTCATGAGTTTGCTTTTTCTATATCAATCCTGTACTCGAGGGGTGTCTGGGTGGCTCAGATAGTTAAGGGTCTGCCTTTGGCTCAGGTCATGATCCCAGGGTCCTGGGATCGAAGTTCGCATCAGACTCCTTGCTCAGCGGGGCGTCTGCTTGCCCTTCTCCCTCTGCTGTTCCCCCTGCTTGTGCTGTCTGACTCGCTCGCGCTCTCTCTCAAATAAGTAAAACCTTAAAAAAAAAATTCTGTACTCAAGAGTTGAGGCTCTTTTTAGAGAAATACTCACATAGAGAGAGAATTTGTATTCCAACTTAATTGCTCACATGAGGAGGTTTGATTTAATCTAGTGATTCCTACCACTTGGTTGCACCTTAAACTTTTGTAGAACACCTAAATACCATTGCTTGGACCCCCACCTCCAGGGACTGGGATTCACCTGGTCTGGGTGGTCCCAAGTGATACCAACTTGCAGCCAAGATGGAAAGCTCACTAAGCTGTGCTCTCAGAGGGGCAGTTATTCTGTTTAATGGCCAGGAGCTGAGCATCCCAGCTCCACACTACATCTTTGAGAATAAAAATCTTCCATGATCTCGTCTTCTGAAATCTACTATTCAGGGGGTCTGCTTGGGCATTTATGGCACAGGGGAAAGGTCTCCACTGAGAGTTCCTGAAATACAGGCTGGTGTCCTGGTAATTTGCTAGCTGAGATTCCCTGAGGAATCTACCTCAGTCTCTGGAGAAAAATCAGAAATTGTGCTTTACTGTGAATTTGGAATTGCTTACACGGGAGACAGCATCATAATTTCGATGCCCGAAAACCATCTTCTAGCTGTGTTAATACTAGTGAGTGTAGGCTGACTCATTGCTAAGAAGGGGAGGATAATTTTTACTTCTCTAGGCTGTCGTGAAGATTTAAATAAGATTACGTTACAAAGGGCCCTTCATATAAGAGGTTGTTATAAAGGTTTGTTCCATTCTCATTCTCTGCTTCCCTTCAGGTTCCTTCTTTTCACCTTTCCCTGTGTTCCTTTGGTATAACTCTCAAGGATTTTCACTGAGAAGCTGTGCATTAGATGCTCCTTTCTCTGTGCCTACATATACAAGCCAGAGGCACGTTAATTGTTAACAGTCCCCAGATTCTGACCTCCTCTACCAGTTGCCAAATCACAACTGGTCTTTGGGCCTCTAGATTTTCTGTTCTCCGCACTCCCTTTTTGCAGCCCATGTTGTGGCCCTAGAAGGAATTTACAGAGTAGTATGATAAATGTCAGGAGAGGGAATGTTCACAGTGTTATGGGATTAGAAAGGAGGCTCCTAATTTGGCTGGGGGTTGGGGACATTGAATCTCTGAAGACCTCTTCAAAGAAATGCCATCTCACTCAGGTTCTAGAGGTTTAGTTGGGAGTTAGCCTGGCATAGAGAGGGAAGGGTGTTTGGAATAGAGGAACAGCCTGAGCAAAAACACAGGGGTGGGCACGAGCTTGGCAGGCTGAGAGGATCGGAATGGCAGGATCCTCAGGAGGGGCACTGAATGCTGGGATAGTTTCTTTCCTTTTTTTTCTTTTTTTTTTAAGATTTATTTATTTTAGAGAAAGCACGCATGAGTGAGCAGGGGGAGGGATCCAGGGAGAGGGAGAGAAAATCTCAAGCAAACTGTGCACTGAGCACAGAGCCCAACTCAGGGCTCCATCCCAGGACCCTGAGATCATGATCCTAGCTGATCTCAAGAGTCACTCAACTGACCGACCCACCCAGGCACCCCACTGGGATAGTTTCTGAAGGAGAACCAGTAAGCTTACAGATATTTTGATGCCTGGTTATCTGTCTTTGTGGTACCTGGTACATTCCATGTGTTCAGTTATATTGTTAGATTAGTTCTCAGGGCTTTGTGGGTGAGAGTATAAGTAGATGAAATGGGGAGAAGCTATCCTTGGGTGGGTAGTTTTGAAATGGGCCATGAAGAAGGTTAGCTGGGATTTTAATGAGCACAGATGTGTGTGTGTGTGTGTGTGTGTGTGTGCATGTGCATGCGCGAGTGTGTGGTGGACTGGGATACCAGGTCCTGTGGAGCACATGACCCAAGGGTTGTCATATCAGGGGAGGAGGACTTCAGAAAGAGTGAGCTTCTGATGGTGGTGAGGGTAAATGGAAGTGTCCTCAGTGTGTGGAATCAGCTAGCCCAGCCTCACTTATTTTTGGTAACTTTGCATTTTTGAAACCTATAACTCCTGGGGTTTTCTGGGCTGAGGATTTGCTGCTTTATCCTATAGGAAGTCTTAGATGAATTTAAAGCAGAGAGCAGGGATGGGGATGGGGTAGTATAATCAGATAGGCATTTCAAGGTGACATTCTAGCTGCAAAGGGGAGTATCAATCAGAGGAGGTCAAGAATGGATGCCTTGTAACTTCTAAACTATTCTCTATCATCTAATTCAAGGCATCTCTTTTCTCCAAAATGTGTTACAAGCTACCTCCTGAATCAGACAATCATAATATTCCCTGTAGTTCCCAAAGGGCTCTCACCCATATTCTCCAATCTTAAGTCAGAGAGGACAGTCTTCTCTGATACCAGGCACTCATCTCTGTTAACCAGAGGGGATGCCCAGATGTGGGGAGGCATGGTGTCTGGTGCTTTCTCTACTTCTGTTTATGTAGTAGGCTCTCTTAGCTCCTTTTGGAAAAGTTGTCTTGATTTTTTTTTAAACAATGGTTAAAAAAAAAAGTGAAGATCAGCAGGGAAAATTGGTCCTCCTTAGTTAGATAAGTCCTTTCCCCTATCCTTTTAGACCGAAGCCAGCCTTGCACCCTCCATGCAACCTCCCCTCTTTCTCCTTTCCTCACCTTCACTCTATTCCCTTAGCCCTTTGTTGACTTTTGTGTTGCTCACTGTGGCATTGCCATGAGAGCACTGCTTCTTTCCCCTTGGAAATGACCAATCTCTGAGGAGAGGGATCAGTTACTGGTTTTTCTATTCTTTTTCCCTCTACAATAGAGTGATTGATCACAGAAGGTTTTATGGCTCCTGGTCCATAGCTCACCCATTATTAGGAAGAGTTGTAGTTATGGTCTTGGGATTCCTGTATCCAGTTGCCTGGTGGGCATCTCTGTTTAAATGTGCCATGGGCAAAAGATAAACATGCCTGGACCTCCTCCTTTCTCTGTTCCACATCCCAGGTGATGGTAACTCTGCACACATGCATCTTCTCCGCCCACACCCCTGGGGTGGATTTTGCCTCTCTCATTGTGCACAGCATCAGTTTTCTTGCTCCAGCTCTTGCGAGTTCTCCACGTTTTTGCACCTCTCCATCCATACAAGTTTGTACCCCAGTTTAACTGTGTCCCTGTCTCACAGTAGCTAAACCTTTGCCTGCCTTGCCATGTCACCCCCACCCTCTGCAGCCTTCCTGAAACCCAGACCCACTCACATCTGGGCAGATCCCCATCATCTTGGGACTCCTCAGGATCCTGCCCCTGTGTCCCTCTCCAGGGAGTAAACGCTAATTACCCTGACAGCTAGTTCCCCTAGCAGTTTACATTTTATCATCCAAGACAAAATACCACCAGTGCTCACTCAAAGAACTTTGCATGATGATGGAAATGTTCTGTATGTGTGTCTGATGGTAGCTATGAGCCACATATGCTTGCTGAGCCCTTGAAGTGTGTTTGGTGTGACTGAGGACTTACATTTTTTATTGTACTTGATTTTAATTAATTTAAAATTTTTAAAAGATTTTATTTATTTATTCATGAGAGAGACAGAGAGAGAGGCAGAGGGAGAAGCAGGCTCCCTGCGGGGAGCCCAATGTGGGACTCAATCTCAGGTCCCTGGGATCACAACCTAAGCCAAAGGCAGATGCTCAACCACTGAGCCACCTAGGTGCCCCTTAATTAATTTCAGTTTAAAACGACTGTATGCATTAGTGACTGCCATATTGGACAGCATAGTGCTAGATGCTAAATATGCTGTGCCTGCCTATATCTCTGTTTCTTGACTCAAATCTTTCTCTGTTTCCTGAGTGCTCATCCCTGCATTTTTTCCCCCAGAAATCCTTGTACTTATCCTGTGGAATTGGCTCCCCTCCCTGCCCCCAACACCTTTCCCAATCTTGAGACTCAATTTGATGCTGCTTTACCCTGGTATTCACTCCTACCAGGGGACTCATGATACACTCTATCTTTGCATTTTACCATCTCTCGCCTCTGCCTTTTTATTTCTCTTCTCCCTTCTAGACAGCAAGGTCCTCAGAGTAGGGCCAGATCTCTCCTCCTAGCCTCCCAAGAGCACAGTACCTGCTGGCTCCTACACGCCAAGGGGCTGGGAGACAGCGTGGCAGGGACAGACAGTCTGGACTCCAACCCTGATTCTGCTACCCACCAACTCTGCGGCTTTGGCCACATCCACCCAGCTGAGCCTTAGTTTTTTTTTTTTCACGTGCAGATGTGGCATTTTAATTCCTTCATTGCTCAAGTGGTTATGAGAATTACTGATCATATGCATCAAGTACCTGGGGCATGGCAGGCCCTCAGTAATTGGTAGCTGCTGTTATTAGATGTTCTACAAATGTTTGAGCCTTTACTATTACAATCCCTCAGGTACTTGAGCGCTAGCCAGTGTGTTGATTAGCAACGTAACACTCACTTTTTACAATAACCCTAATAAGGCAGTTGTTATGATTCAGTTGATAGTTGAAGTTACACTCCACAGCTAGGAAGTGGCTTAGCTGGGATTCCAACCCGAGTTTGCCTGAATGCAAAGCCCATGCCAGGCTTCCTGACTGCTGCACTCACATGCATTTGTACTTGATTCCAGGTAGCATTGCACATATTCGATTAAAGCAAATCGGAAGGAGAAATAGTTGTAACACAGCCAATGGAAATTTCCTGAACTAGTTGATTTGGGAGACTGCGCATTGCAGTCCTTGTGCGGTATTTCCATTCCCTGTTTGCAGGTTTTAGGTAAAGAGATAAGGAAACATTTAATCCATTCTCTCAATTAGGTTGTGTAATAGATTGTCATGGGCATTTTCAAGAGAAGTGTTCAATGCTAGTGTTGTGAAGTGCATTGATCAGCTGGTCTCAGAAGTCTCATTGATTATCAGGTCTATGTAAAGCAGAAAGGCTGCTAGTATCTGATCCTTAGAAAACTCAAAGTTCAGTTTTTGAAAGCAGCTCACAGGACCGTCCAGTCAGGGCCTCACTCTCCTCATCTGTACAGTGAGCTTCTTTTGAGAAGACTCCACTGGAGGCTGGCTTCTGGGCACTTCTACTAACACCACTGGGGCCCTGCCACTACTGCTCCTTCATGTTTTGTAAACATCACCTCCCTTTCCTATCCTCATTTACTGAGTGTCCACTCCATGCAGGACACTGGACTACCTGCTCTGAAAAGACACCTGTCACTGAGATAGGGCTGGACGTTTGGTCTCTGAACTGAGGACAAAGCTAAAAGGTCTCTACACACAATATTAGCTGACATGTAAGGTAAGCAGCATTTGCTGCAGGTAAGAAGAGCCTTAGTGATTGATGTACTACTCCTCACCTCAACTCAATGCATCAGGTACTACTGTCCCCGATTTTAGAGATTGAGGAAACAAACATGTGAGAGATTGCATGACCTGCCTGAATCACACAGCCAGTAAGTGTGACAGCTAGGATTTGAACCCAGGCTGTCCAGCTTCAGTCTTTGCTCATGGACCCACAGCAGTCTACTGCCTCTTCATTTCTGTACAGACGGTTAGGGTATGAGGTCCCATGGGGTAAGTTATAATAGGTGCTTCCCATGCTAGTCTACATCACAGGATTACCCAAGAAGGTTTTTAACAAGGACCCCAAGGCTTGTTCCTATGAAGAGGGCCCATAGAATGATATGCTTCTAAAAAAAGCCTGCAAATGGTGAATAGGGGCAGCCAGGTTTGGGCATTGCTACCACGAGAAAAGAATGTACCAAGTACTGGACAGTGCAAATGGAGGGAATAAAGACTAATTCTTCTGCAGAAGCGTAGGGTGGGGAGAGAGAAGGTGTGAGGAGAAGCCTGCGTTGAACTGCGTACGAAAAGATGAACAGCCATTAGCTGGGTTTTCTCCTGTAGGAATAACCTGATTGTGCCTGGAAGGTAACAGACTCTCAGGAGAGAGACAGAGACACAGAGGGAGTGGCTCCTTTCGCCCATTTCACTGGAAGTGGATGTAGGGGGGGCTTGGTGACATAATTTGTCATTGTTGCCCAGGACCTTAATCATTTAAAGTACCTTGTCTTATATGGCATCATTTCAGGGCCTCCTCAAATTACTATAGCAACTCTTTGCCAACTTTCCATAAACCTTGAAGTCTCTGAGTTCTGCCTTTTGATTTTAAGCCATTGCTTATTATAGCTGAAAAACAAAACATCTGGATTTGCTGACACACCAAAACATGGAACAGTAACATTAGCAGTGCAGCTGTTTTAACCCTTAGGGTTGTACACACATAGGGATGTATCAGAATTGGCAGGGCGGGGGGGGCGGATGGTGTGAAAATTGTTATTTGCCAAAATAAAATCTAGGTTAAAAGTAGTAGTCATGAAAAGGGGGTGAGGGGAGCTTAACTGAGAGGAAGGAAAGGTGGAGACCAGTAGCAGGAGGACAAGACACCAGTCCCCTGGTGTCTGCTGCTGTGCTCTGTCACCTAAGGCTGGCTGGACCAAATCAAGTTTGCAAACAGTTGCTCTGAGTCTACAGAAGAGCAAGAGTGGAGATGCTATAGCTTGGTAGGAGGATGAACACTTCAGCCGGGGTATGACTGGCATGTGTTAAAGAGGGGGTTCTGGCAAGGTCCCTGGTTTCTTCCTCTGCCATTCTTCCCCCCCACACACCCTGCTGCCCCCAACTAGAATGAAATGAACACAGAAAAGACAAGACTGATTGTAGAAGACTAGAACTGGTTTGTGAAGATTGGCATGCTGCTGTAATCCTCTGGTTGACAGATTAATATCCTGAGGGTCAGCGTTCACCATCTGTCCCAACGCTTTTCTTGTTTAAATGGTACTTTTCCTTACTACATGTAAAATCAAGCCACTGCAAATTACTTTAAACCTACGAGAAACTGAAACCTCCTACTGCCCACCCAGCCCCATGTCACACACACACACACACACACACACACACACACCAATTTAATAGCTAATCATTGTCTCAAGTACACAGAAATGTTTGAAGTATTTTTTTAAAGACTTCATTGTTTCCTACCCGTGCCCCCCAGCCCTTAAAGCAGATAGGGTTGAAGATTCGAGGTGATTTATTTTGATGATTTCAGTAATAAAACTCAAGGGGAAAATTGGTTCATAGTGAATACAGCCACTTTTCATTAAATGCAGCTAAGGACCCAAGAATGAATCTGAAATGGAGACTAGATCTGCTATTTGAATCAGGGACAAATATACAATTTGCATCTGACATAAATTCTCCTAGGGTCGTGTTAAGAATGCAGCAGGCAAGGAATGGAAATGAAATGGACTTCTCACCTATTGTTGCCCCTCCCTGAGCTCTGCTCCTCTAGAAGTCATTAATGGCTGCAGGTACAAAGGCTGGGATGTAGCCTTTTGGGCTTTTCCCGGTCACAGAGATGTTTAGCAGATTGCTGCTTCAGGCCTTGATCCACCAGCCACCTTGCCTGCGCTAGAATCTCCTTTAAATAAAAGCAGCAGGGGCCTCTTTGAGCGCCACAGCGTGGAAAAGCAGCCCCACATCATTAAACAGGGTGTCTGGGCCTTCCTACTAATCCCTCCAAACCCCAGGTGCCTGTTTGCTGTGTGGTGTCTGAATAGGGAATTTCAGAATTTCTAAATGAGGTTGAAATCCTCATTCTCCTCCTCAAACTAAAAAAAAAAAAAAAAAAAAAAATCTCCTCCATTAAAAGCAACCTAAGTGAGTTAATTGCTTTTGGTTAAAGAACATCTTTAAAATGTTATACTTCATGCCTCCTTCTCAGCTGTCCCTTATCTGCAGGAGGTGGAAAGGGGGCTGGGAGCTGCTGTCCCCCTTTTGCACCTAACAGTTTGTCACACAGTATAGTCAGGTGCACCATATACGTGATCACATATCTTATTTTTTTCCGCTTCTTTTTTATTGTGTAACATAGTAAGGATACTGAAAATAGAGAAAAATGAATAAAATGTAAGCAGATAGCCCAATGAATGATTATAAAGTGAACACTTAACAAAACACATACCCAAATCAGGACATTTAAAACATAGTAACTAGTGCCCCTGAATTTCCCCACGTCCCCTCTCAGTTATCATCCCTTTTTCCCTTCTATCAGAAACCCTCCTGTCTTCTATGATCCTTCCTTCCTTGCTCTTATAAATGAAGAAATACACAAATAGTTTCATTTTGCCAGGTCTGGAATTTCATATAAATGCAAGCACTTCTCTCCTTTTGCACAATGAATGTCTTTATGATTCATCCACCTCATGGCATATAATAAAACAATTTTTGGCTTTTATTTTTACTGAAATATAGTATTCCATCATATGAATATGCCACAGTTTTTACCATCCGATTCTATGATATCTGGATTTGGAAGTCTTAGAACAATGCTACTAAAACAAGCTTTTTTTTTTTTTTTACATGTATTCAGAGACACACACATAAGCATGTATTAAGATGGGATGGGACTATGGGGTCAGGGAGTGTGTGTACAGTTAGCTTTAAATAGAGTATGTCTATTTTCAGCTTTCTTGCTTTGGAGTTGAACAGTTTGGGAGGAAAAACTCTTTAAATAGCATCTGCTTTGGTCAGGATAAGAAAATAAACAGTAAAAAAGACAAAATAAAAACAAAAGAAAAATAATGCTAATAATAACTTCTGCCTTCCATCATTCTGGAAGAGATACTGAGCAGTGTCCATAAATTGTTACCACTGTACTTTTACATGACCATGTGCTTCAGTTCTTGAGTGATGTGAGAAAAAACAAAAGCTACTTTGGTGTGCAGAGCTTTTATTTGCTTCAGAGCCTGGATGTTTACTGCCCAGTCCTAAATGGATATTGTAGACAGAGTTCACCTGTGAAAGATAAACCAGTTTCCTTCATCCAGTCCTTATGACCTTGTTACTTGTACATGTTTCCCTTGGAAGTCTCTTCAAGGTAGTAGATCTCTACCTTGCATGGTGAGCTCTCTTGCATATCTTTACCCTTAAGCAGGAGGATCCAGATTTGATTAAACCTCTTTTTACTCAGTCCTTCCCTATGTTAGTGAAGTAGAACAAAATAGTCACAGCAGTACATATTTTACGTATCACCTGCCAAAGAAAGGTTATGATGTTCTATAAGATTCAGATTATTGTGGAAGGATTTTTGTTTAATACAGAAGGACATTCCTCTGCAACGTTGGTTAATGTTGAAACTAAAATGTCAGACCTCCAAGGGGAGCCAAGAATACTCACTCTTACCCTAAACATACATCCTCTTGTTTGACTATCATAATAATTGCATGAATACTATTGTAACTACATTATAGATGGGGAAACTTTGCTTTAGAAAGGTTAAGTAACTTGCCCCAAATCACACAGCTAGAATGTGACAAAGTCTGTGTTTGAATCCAGGTCTGCCTATATCGCTCTTAACTGCTGTGCTTTAATGCTTCCAATCAGAGGGGAAAAATCAAGCAGGAAAATTCAGCATATTCATAATAGCAGCCTGGAATCTGGCTCTTCTGCAAATGAGGCTTTCCTGGGGTTGTCATTCTTCTGGGTTTTAAACTTGAGTGTTTGGTGTTTGATACTCTCCACTGTCCACTAGCATCTAAAAGAATTCCAGTGTCAGAGAGCAAGCACCTGCATCATTTGGAATTTGTCCTGGAAGACTGCAGGCTTAGAATCTCTCTGGGTTGGGCCATCATTAGGCTATTTGGGTCCCTATTCTTTCAGTGCAGATATGCTATGTAAACGGTTAACATTTTTCTAGCATTCACCAAAGAGCTAAATGCAAAGGCTATAGTTGTAAATTGGATGTAATTTTTCGTGGTGATATAAATATGACTCTATTTGAAGTGGGTTGAATTAGAAAACTCATGAATAAATACTTTGACATAATCAGAATTATATAGCAAGGAGCTGACCTACTTTGCAGGAAGACTCCCCCAGAGTTCCTTGGCTAATAGTATGTTAACCCAACAGAGAAATCTTCTGCTAATAGCACTTAGCAGAGAAGATTGGAGCCTATAGTTGGTCAGGTAATCCAAAAAAAAAATCATTTCAAGTCTGGAATCATAAAAAAATATATTAGACCTTCTTTTACATTTTATTTCATCTGGAAATATATAATGAATGTACATAAATTTATTGATCTTTTGATGTTAGCATAAGGACTTTTTCTTAGCCTTGGAATACAGTTTTGCTAACTGAAATGCTGTGTACTCTTCTAACAAAATCCATACCCATACAACATATCTTCTGTCATTTCTCATTTTGGTTTCTGTAAAGTGGCATGAGGATTTAAAAACACTTGTAAAGCAGCTAGAGTGTAGAATCCTTCTGGGTCCATATGCTTTTTTTTACTTCATTTATTTTATAGCACTTTCTATTAACAACTTGACCTTTTTGACTACTTCCAAACATTAAACTCCATTTTCAAGAAAATAGCAACTCCCTTTCTTTTTGTACTCATGTTTCATTGATATATGTAACACTTAATAATTCTGTATTTCCAATAACAAGTGCAACTCTCATAAGCAGGTTCGGGAACAAATGTATGAGACTCTTGGTAAACATCTAACTTAACAGCATGAAACAGAAAGTCAAGTAGCCTACCTGGCATGGTGTTCAGAATGCAGCCAGCCTCAGATGGTGAGAAGGGTCAGTGCAGCAGGCTGATTAGCTTAACAGATTGTCTCCTGTACCTGTCCTACAGAGTAGCACTGGTGATGTGAAATAAAGTAAGGCACATAAATAAAGTGACTAGCTTAACAAAGTGGCGAGTACATAGTTGGATCTCAGAAATCTGTAGCTTAAATTTTTCCTCTTTTCTCACTCTCATCAATTCAGTCAATATATTTTTATTGGATTGTTATCAGTGGTTTAAATCTATAGGGTTTTTTTTTTTAATAGATTATGAGCCTGCTGGGGTTAAATTTAAGGGCATGCCATAGTCAGACTATTCTGTCTCCACTATATTGCTTAGCATCTAGTAGGCTTTAGGAAATGTGTTTTTAATTCACTGCAATTTGGTAGGGATGGAATAACTCTTAGGGAAGGGCAGGGGACCTGTGTCTGGGGTCAGGATGCCAAGAGCAGGCCCCAGGGGGCTAGTGTGTGGAAAGGCACCAAGTCTAAGAGGTCAGTGAGGGATCCTAATGGGGATTGTGGGGCCAGAAGTCTAAGTCAGACCAATTTTCTCAGGCACTTCTCTGGAATTTCCTTCTTATTTTGGTCAGTCCATCCTGCCAGCTGAAATCAGTGTATCAAACTCCTTATGCAGAGATTTGCTACCAAACAAAAAGATGCTTGCAAAAGGAACCCAACATGATTCCACTCCTGGGAACTTTTTTTCTCTTTTTTATTTTTTAATTTAAAATTCCAGTATCATGGGACACCTGGGTGACTCAGCGGTTAAGTGTTTGCCTTCAGCTCAGTGCGTTATCCTGGATCCAGGGATCAAGTCCCACATCAGGCTCCCTGCATGGAGCCTGCTTCTCCCTCTGTCTATGTCTCTGCCTCTTTCTCTCTCTCTCTCTCTCTCTCTCTCTCATGAATAAATAAATAAAATCTTTGAAAACAAATAAATAAATTCCAGTATGATAAACATACTCTATTATATCAGTTTCAGGTGTACAGTGCAGTGATTCAGCACTTAACACGCATCACCCAGTACTCCTCACAAGTGCACTACTTAATCCCCATCACATATTTCACCCATCCCCCGCCAGTCCTGGGAACTTCTTAAGCACAGTGATCATATCCTACTCATTTTTAGATCTAAATATACAAGAAGACAGATCAGAGATTCAATTTGGTAATTCCATGAAATTCCAGTCTTTCAAATAAAACTGTCAAGAGCTTCACAGCCTCCTGCATGGGCTGAAATTATCGCAGTTCTTCCTTGCTGGTGAATAAAAATATGCTGTTCCAATTGTTGGCAACTCTGTTAATAAAAATTAAATTCTCTTTTTTCTAAACCTCATCTAAAAAATAAAATGTTGTTTGGGCCCTCTGCCAAGTAACAAAGAAATGAAATGGCCTTTATGAAACGTCGAGAGGAAGACCATTTTTGCTTTAGCTTGCTTTAATTTGAGAAAGCTGCCTAGTGTGAGCCACAGAACATCCTCTCCTCTCTCATCTACTTCTCTGTCTGGCAGTTAGACTCTCTCTCCACCCCAGGGCTGGTTCTGGCTTTAATAACCCCATGATTTGCTATTCACACTGTTTCAGGGGCAAGTGGCTGGTACCAAGGGCCGCGTGCCTCTCTGATCACCATACCTGTGACATGCGGTTCTGTTCTCTGATGTGGGGGGCTCATTATGAAGTCCTGATACTGGGGACCAGCCATCAGTGGCAGCAGGCAGACTTGGTAACCAAGTGTTTTACTACAGTCCAAGGTGACGTCATGTAGAGAGCACA
Source organism: Vulpes vulpes (assembly GCF_048418805.1). Taxonomy (NCBI): domain Eukaryota; kingdom Metazoa; phylum Chordata; class Mammalia; order Carnivora; family Canidae; genus Vulpes; species Vulpes vulpes. The sequence continues at coordinate 153,720,916 of NC_132791.1, forward strand.
GGGTGGGTCATCAGGTGCAGGTTCAAATGTTAGCTCCGTCTGTACCACCTATGCAAGTTGGCCAGATCATTTGCTGTTGGTGAGCCTCCAACAACGTGTGGGGTTTTCTCATGGAATTGCTTTGAAGATTAAATGAGGCAACACTGATAAAGCACCCCTGTTACAGATAGAGTTATGTTCCCACCCTCGCCCCCTCCAGAAATGAATTGGATATATTGAAGTCCTAACTCCTGGTACCTCAGAATGTGACCTTACTTGGAAATAGGGTCCTCGCAGGAACTTATTAGGGTGGGCCCTACTCCCATATGACTGGGGTTTGCACAAAAAGAGGAAATGAGTACGGAGACAGACATGCAGGGAGAATGCCACTTGAGGATGACAGCAAAGGTTGGCACGGTGCATCTGTAAGCCCAGGAGGGCCACAGATTGCCAGCAACAGCCAGGCAGGTGTCCTGGAACGGATTCTGTCTCACATACCTCAGAAAGAGCCAATGCTGCTGACACCTTGATCTGGAACTTTCAAAACTGTCAAGACTATGGATTTCTGTTGTTTAAAGCCACTCAGTTTGTAGTACTTTGTTCCAACAGCCCTAGGAAACAAATGCTGCACGCCTGTCGGGCCGTTTTAGTTCTTTGCCTCTCTTCCCCCTTGTCCTTCCTCCTCCCCTGGCCTCCTTTAAATATATTCAAATAAACGCGCTGCTGGACCCTCTGGGGGGACATATGGCTAGGCGTGCAACACATCCATTTCTGATCTTCTGAGAGCACGTACAAGACTTGTCCTCTTCTCTATGATATGCAATATGTATTTTTTAATCCTTTGGGTAGTGCCTGCAGTAATCTCATGCACACACATCCTGCTGCGGAAGATTTGACAATCAGAGCTGCCTCATGAGGCCTACCTGAAAAGGAACAGCAGAGAGAAACATGTTGCCGTTCTTGTCATTTTGAAACAACATTTTTTAAGGCATCTCTGAGAGTTGGGAAGAGAGGGATTCTTTCCTTCTAGGCTTCCTGTTTCTCCTATAGCAGGAAAAGACCCCCACAGGTGTTGTGGAGACAGCAGGAGGTCTGCAGAGTCGGAGGCCTTCCCTGGAAACATCCCTGAGTGATTTGCATTGTATTCAGTGAGCACAAACCACCTTGCTTAGTCATTCATGTCAATTAAGCAATTTTAGAATTCAAAACGGAGTTCCTTCTGGGTTCACAATCAAGGTTGTGTCTCAATGCCTCCCTGGCATTTTCTTGAAATCGGCCCTATGGGGTCCAGCTTTGCTTTCTGTTTGATGTTATATGGAGAAATGTCTGCCTGGCCAGACAATAGCATTAGTATTGCCACTCTCAGTGGCCTTATTGTGAAGAAATTCAGGCTCTGGGAACCAGCAGCAGTGCATCCAGTGACGCAGAGGAGAGTTTTCCAGCCACAGTGCAAAACGCAGTCCTCTCTTTTCTACCGATCCATATTGAACCCTTTGCCTTGATCTGAGAACCTCGAATCTCAGCTCCTTCAAGTGTTCCAGGCAGCAATGAGGGAGCCAGGACCCCGCAGAGCAAGCCGCCTCCAGGCTGCAAAATTCCAGCAGAGAGAGGATTTTTGAAGTATCAAAAGCGCCACACCTGTGGGTGATTTCCATGCAGAGCCTGAGAGCAAAAGGAGCCAACCCATGACCTCTCCAAAACTCACATCTATCCCAGCCCTTTGAGGAATAGAGCGATCCCTTTTGTTTCCCTAGACATTGCAGGAATACAAAGAAAATGGGGTGTGTAGGTGTGGGAGAGGAAAGAGACAATGGGGTCATATCTGAGGACACGGGAGCTGGACTCAGAGATGTACCTTCCAGTCCTGCATCTGCCCAGTTACTTGGTGGGAAAATGTATCAAAGCCCCTGCACCTGCCAGAGTCTCAGTTTCCTTATTTGTAAAATAGGTGGATAATAAGTATCTATGACAGATCTTTCGCCAGGATTTTATGCAGTAGTGTATATGAGTATGCCTTGCACTTGTGTGTTTGTCAACCTGTTTTCTCTCCCTAGTTCTCATTTGTCACATTTACTGAATGACTACTATGTGCCCAGCTCTTAGTTAAGTTTATTCTCTCCACTAATCACATAATAATATGTGTATGCTTCCTAAGGGGGGCAGTATGTGGCTAGTGGTCAAAAATCACATTACTTGAGTTCACATAAAGTCCAGCTGTCTGTGTAACTCGGTGAAGCCCCTTTACCTCTCTTAGCCTCGGCTTCCTCATCTATAAACCGGGGATGACAGTGTCTATGGTACAGGATTTTCATGAGGAATAAAAGAGATGATTCTTGCAAAATATTGACACAAAGCCTGGCAAATAATTAGTGCTCCACAAGTATTAGCAAACCTAATAAAAAGAACGTGCTGAGGAGTAAGTTTCTCTGTAACTTAAAAAGGGATACACAGACGTGTAAGACGGTCCAGTGACTCTGTTCGTGACTAAATTTCAGCAGCATTAGAAAAATGTGTTTTGTAAATTAGTTGGTTTCCGTGATTTAAGGGTGTGTGTACTTGTTTTCGGTTTTTAAATCTTTACTTATTAAGAATCTTGTCAATGTGAGCTAAAGAGAACAGGGCATTGGGTAATGTCTGGGAATGAAATTAATAGACTAAAGGAGAGAGGTCGAGGGAAAAACAGCATTATGGGAGGAACTGAGTTAATCACTTAAGAGAGAACTGGGAGGCAAGACCCAAGATTTTGGACAAGTGGGCAGACGGTGGCAACAGGAAGGTGACAGACACTGCATTGACCTGGCAGGTGGGTTCACAGAGGCTCTTGCTCCTGACAGAGAAAGTGGTGCGGGAACATGCACAGATGTCCAGACATGTGGGATTTCCCTTTCCTGGGACCTGGCTTTCATGGGACTTCATTTGACTGATGTAGAGAGCATGTATGGGGGAAAAATGGGACTGAAGAAGAAGAAACTCATTTTCTTTCCAATCCAGAAGACTGCGGCGGTCTTCACGAGGGTAGGAGATTTGTCTGTCAGCTTCCCTCCTCGCTCCCCCCTCCTTGCTCAGCAAGTCTGTGTGTCATACATACTTGATGAACTATTGAATAAACGGATGAGTAATTTCTGTATCCATTTGCTTTGGAGGAAAGTGGAACCATTGAAGACTTTGAATAATAGAATGACACGATAAGCATGTACTGTCTCAAGAGAAATGTTACGGTTCTCTAGCAGATGGATTGGACTAGGGAGAAATTGTTAACAGGTGTATCAGTAGACCGGGGAATTATCTAGGTAAGGTATGAGGATCGGAAATGTGGTGACAGTGAGGATATTTTAGAAATATTATTCACTGTTCTTAGAATCTGTGTGAAAGGCATAGTAAGTAAGAAAAAGGGGAGAAATCAAAAGTCTCTTCAAAGCTTTTACCCAAAGTGGAGGGTAGACTGCCTAAGACATGCATTTATTTGTCAAATGTTACCTGCATTATGCTGGGCACTCTCCTAGACACAGAAGCCTTAATGATAAATAAGAATCCTGCTTGGGGGATGCCTGAGTGGCTCAGTCAGTAAAGTATCTGACTCTTGGTTTTTGGCTCAGATCGTGATGTCAGGGTCATGAGATGCAGCTCCACATTGGGCTCTGTACTCAGCCCAGAGTTTGTTTGAGACTTTCTCCCTCACTTCCTCTTCCCCTCCCCCACAGTGCTTGCTTCTTCTCTCTCTCTCTCTCCCTCTCTCTCTCTTTCTCTCTCTTTTTCTCTCTCTCTCAAATAAACAAATCTTTAAAAAGAAAAAGAAGCATTCCACTTGGTGCATCAGGCTTGCAGTATGCTGAGTATTGTTGCTAATGTGGCTATAATGCACTGTCCTGTTATTGTCACCATACTTTCAAAGGGCCTGGTGAGGCTGTATGGGATAGTGGGGATGTCAGGGGCAGCAATGGAACAGGCACCAAAAGAGAAGGCTGGTTGGAGTCAAGAGAAATTGGTCATCTCCATTCTATACCTATTAAGTTTTGATCACTGTTAAGAAATTCAGGGGCCAGCATATAGAAGGCAGACAGGAATGTGGGCTTGGAGCTTGGGAGAGATGTGCAGACTAAATATGCTGACCAGGGTGTCATCTAAGAGAGGGTGAGATTGTCAAGGAAACAAAAGACCACCTCAATCCTAGATGACCAAGTCAGGAAAGCAGGGGAACCAAGAGAGTCACAGAAGCACAAGAGGGGCAGCCTCTTCAAGAAGAAGGAGATAATGCAGTTACGTGGAGGGGCCAGGGAAAGTGAACACAGGAAGGACCATTGGAGTCAGTAAGTCCTTAAGGACCTCACTTCATGAAAGCATATCATGTTGCTAACTCTCCTGGTGGCCTTTGCTGTGGCTGTCTCAGTTTTGTGAATCTGGGGCCAGATTATCTAGTCTGTGGACTCTCAGTGTCCTGATTGCCTCTGAGATTCTTCACTTCTCATTGATTTCTTTCCTCAAATGGGCGGGGGGGGGTGGTGTGGAAGAATGATGTTCCCCACCCTGAATTCCCTTTCTTCAACTGTACACTTTCTCCATAACATGGTTCTGACCATGCTATAATAATGTCCCTAAACAAAGACATCCTTAACACCCACAGAGCAAATCTAGGCTGGCTTTCAGAGCCCTTCAGAATCTGAGCCCAGATTGCACAGGTGGTGGAGTGTAGTGGAAAGAGCATGGACTTTGGAGTCAGACAGGCGCGTCTGTCTACAGACCTCACCCCCTACCCAGGCCTTGCTGGTCATCTGATTCGGGCAACTCATGCCCCTTGCCCCCCGAATCTGAGCTGCTTTTCTGCACATGAGCATCATCTACAGTGTGCCTAGTACCATGCTTGGCTCATGAGGGATGCCAGTAATGTGGAGTGGTTACGACTATACCCAATTCAATAAAGCCCTCTTTCCAGCAGCTTTAATGACCTTGATTTTGCCTTTAATTCTGGCTGTGGGTGGTCTTCCATGCCCCCCCTCCCCGACTTCATGTAAATTGTGCATATGATTGGAGACGTGACTTCAGTCCTACCTCTTCCTGAAAAATCCCTCAAGGACCTTGCTTCAAAATCCTGTTTCTCAGGATCTTTAGGTGGCTCAGCAGTTAAGTATCTGCTTTCTGGCTCAGGGTGTAATCCTGGAGTCCTGGGATTGAGTCCCACATCAGGCTCCCTGCATGGAGCCTGCTTCTTCCTCTGCCTATGGCTCTGCCTCTCTCTCTCTCTCTCTCTCATAAATAAATAAAATCTTAAAAAAATAATCCTGTTTCTCTCCTCCAGACCCCTAGGACACTACCTACTATGATATATATGCTGGTTATGCCTGAGCTGACCTGGGCCATGACTTCTATTGTTTTTGACTTGTTTTTCTACCTTGATTTCTTGTTTCAGTTTTCAGAGGTTTATGTATTACTTCCCCAACTTGATTGTAAATCCCTTGAGGGTAGAGAATGGCCTTATAATTTATTGCACCTATAATTTGTAGCTCTTTCTTCTTCTTTTTTTCTTTTTGTCTTTCATTCTTTGGAAGACATGGTTTGGTAGGAACAATACATTATTGAGAGTCCTGGGTTTGAAATAGTCAACAGGCAAATGAAGATTGTGTGACATGGAAGAAATCACTTTTCCACTGTGAACATTACTATCCTCATCTCTAAAAGTGAAAAAATAATAATGCCTCCCTCTGAGGGTCATTGATGGCATACATATTGCATAATTGGTCCTTGATTATGACATCTTTTACCACTCCCTGAACAGGTGTGCAAGAATGAATATTTCCATTTTGTCAGGATTCCTTTAAAAGATTTGCTCAAAAATCCTTTGCATCACTTAGTATCCCACTGAAATGCCACCTCATCCATGCAGCCAGCCCTATCCCATCCATTTGAATGCGTGATTCACTTTTGGAGTCTTTGCACATTGGTGACACCTTTATTTATGAAACATTCACTTTTATAAACTAGCTTCTTCAGCTGGACTGGGGACCTCTTAAAGGGACCAATTCCATCTTACCCATCTCCTCAGGGGACCAACTCAGGTCAAGTGGAAAACACATAGAGAGGTGGAAACAACCATAGCTGAGTGGATCTTGGCTGAATCACATCTACTATTGGCCATGTGAACTTGGGACAGGTTTCTTTACCTCATCTGCACAAAATGAGGTCATAACACCACATAGGGCTCATATATGGGCTAAATGGAAAGTAATGTATATGAAAATGTCTATCAAAAAAAAAGAGAAAATTTCTATCACTGTACCTAGAACATAGTAAGTGTTTAATAAAAGATTAAACACCACTAGCCCCTGGCACCATGTCAGTCACATAAAAGATGCTGATAAAATGTTGACTGAATTAAAAGATTTAATATTTATTTCTGTTTTCCATTGACCTGTTATATCCGACTATTGCTGATTATCCAAATTTGTCATATATTTTTCGTGGAAATTTACTACAGTGCTTTATGAAGCCTTAAGATCATGCTTGTGACTACACTGAGATTTTTGGAGGGGAGGTGCTTTGTTGAAATCAGCAAGGCTGTGCAGGTTATTCATGCTTTTGTTATCTGATCAAATAGACCTATGTTTTTTCATTGGCATAAAAGGGACCAAAATAGGTTGTTTAGGAAATAATTCACTCTTGTATATTAAATTCATTGAAAGCTAAGCCATTCGGGGAGATGAACTACAAACATTAGACTGAGGTTTGAGATCTTAATAATGAAAGTGGGAGGGAAATCATCTAAACCCAAATTCTTTCTCTTTTTGTGGCTTTATTAACAGATGGAAAGTTGAGGGCTGGGAGAAAATGGGGATAAAGCAAGAGTTCCTGGGGCAGCCAACTGGGTGCAATTCATATCTCTTCTCTTCAGCAAGCATTCAGTGACTATCTCTCCCTTCCCACCCAGCAGTGGCGAGGAGCCAGATAGACAGCAATTCACATCCATTATTAATGAAAATCTTCTAGTTACAAGTAACAGAAGTCAACTTGAATGGACTTAAATATAACCAAAGGACATATCAATAAGGACTCCGAAGTGTCTCACAGAATTGAAGGGAGAACATGAGTGAGCTGAGCCTCTGGAAAGATGACTCAGGGATTTGGCCTCAATGAGGATGCCAACAATACTTTGTCTCTGTAGTCACTTCTTCCAGAACATCTTTTCCCTTTGCTTTTTGCCAGAAGACTGCCTTTCTCTTACTCAGAAAAAAGATGGCGCCCCAGAATTCTACAATCTTGTGTTAGGACTCTGTTCACAAGGATAAATTGACCCCTCTTTCTGCTTCAATTCTCAGTTCCCCAGGATGGGGCTCTAACCATCACGGTTTGTACCCAGTGTCACCATCCAGTTGAATCAAAAGAGGCCTGCAGGTGGGGTCATACTGTATAAATGAGGACACTGTGGTGTGAGACGGCATCAGCTGGGGCCCAGTCACTGAGACTGGGCACACATTTCAGGTGTCTGCTCTTGAGGAATGAGAGAGGCTCCCACCTCTCACTCAGTGGGGGGGAGAGAAGCAATATAGAATCGGTACAAAAGCAAACACCAAAACCAAGAAAGTACCCCTTTCATATGATAAAAATCATGCTGAGAAGAAGCCAGGGCTTTTCAGCGTTGACAAAGCTGAACTCTGGCTCTAAATTTAAACTGGAGGGACAGGACTTCCTCTTTGTGATGGAGCAGCTGTTTGGTGGCCAGGCCACTTTCCCACTTACTTCATTCACAAACTCCAGGGAGGGTCTTGTCTGTTTCCTGTCCTCTCCGTGAGGCCGGTGAGGCCGGGCCCTCGTGGCAGAGCAGGCGTTCCGAGGCCGGGCCTCTCCGTTCCTGAGTCCACGCACCCTGCACACAGCTGGGACGGGAAAGGCCTTGAACGTCTAGTCACCAGGTTCCACGGGCTTCGTGGCCATCACTGATCAGGACAACGTGGCATCAGGGAGTGACTCTGGCTTCCACTCAGGTCCTGAAGCCCACACTCAGCTGTCACGCCTGCTTCCTCCCTCCTCCTGCCTCGCGCACAGCCAGTCTACCGGGACACCCCATCTGCCCTCCCTCTGTCCCTCCAGGTGAACTTTGATTATGCCCCACTCCTCCACGTCTGCTGCCTCCCTCCTCATCCCACCTCTCACCTGGATGACAGGATGACTGCAGCTTTGACTTTGTCCCCTTTTGCCACAGAGCAGTCTGAGATATTTTTACAGCATGCGATCATGTGCCTGCCCAACAGCCCCCAAAGGCTTTGGATTGCGCCCTGGAGCCAGGTCTGCTTCTTGCCCTGCCTCCTGAAGCAGCCTGTGAAGGCCCCCCCTTCCCCATCTTTGCAGCCACTTCCCACCTCCTCCCCCTCTATTTCTCCAATCCCATCACACTGGCTTCTCTCTGTTTTGTAAACAGGCCAAACACATTCCCTCCTGGCATGACTGCCCTTTTCTTGTTGTTCACATCTCCTTTCAAATGTCATTTCTACAGAAGTGCCTTCAGTGGGCCAGCCTGTCTAAATGAGTCATTTCCCCCACCCCATCTCCGTCACTCTTCATTTCATCAGACTGTTTTATCATCTCCATAACACTTTTCCCTATCTGGAACCATCTTGTTCATTATTTATTTACTGGCTTATTATCTTCCTTCCCCGTTTAGACCAGAAGCTCGAGGAGAGCAGGGGCTTGCTTTTTCTCTCTGTGTTCATGACTGTACCCTGGCACCCGGGCCAGTGCTTGCATAGCAGGCATCAGACATATGTTTGTGGCATGGACGAGTGTGAAGCAGACTCTGTTAGAGACACAGGGGTGTCAGGGCTGGGCCCGTGCCCTTGCATTCATTACCAGCAGTGTCGGGGGGCACTTAGTCACTGTCTATTCTGGCACATTCCACTTAAAACCTCCATCACTGAGATTTATCTCTGAGTTTAATCAAATGTAATTTATATTGCAGCCTTCTCAGTAAATAATTGATTTGCCCTCTCTGTTGTCTTCATCACAAATACTTCTTTGTACTCTAAAGAAATAATTTAATCAGTCGATAGTATACACAGCCCTCTTGTTTAGAAGGCAGATGGGAGATAAAGCATGAGTCTTGCTTGCACCAGAATATACCAGGACCGAAATAATCTCCCTTAAAAAAATAGTCTGCAAACAAGTTGGCAGCAGAGACACTCAATTAAATCCTCTTGTTTTTTTCTAATGGAGATGACCCCACGGAAGTTGTAGCTGGCGCAGAAGGAAGTTCTTGGCCAATTGCAGGCTGCGTGTGAAAATGGGAACCCTTGTCCATCTGAGGTTTAATTAACCTCTGTCTGGGTCCAAGAGTGGGCTTTCACATTCCGAGTGCTCACACACATCGGGTGAGAACTCCAAACCGGGGGTTCGGCTGCTGTGGGCTGCGATGTGACCTCGGCTCGCTGAATAAATCCGGTTCTCCTGCTTCTTTCTCCTTTGCCTGCAGTCACCCAGCTTCACATGGGCAGCATGTCCCGAGCTTTTGAGGATTCTTTTGTAATCCAAATTATACAAACAACCTTTCTTCGCCCTCCTGTGTTTCCCCCAAAGAAAGACATTGGGAGAGGTAAATTTTACATTTGTTTTCACACATTTGTCGTTTTTGAGCCCACACTTTTCTGGAGTGGAAGAAGAGGAGGAGGAAATAATGAAGCATCAATTCTGATACTCTGTGGAGGCATCCTCACAGGGAAAATCCATCTCCTCTACTGTCTTTAGGAAGAATCCTCAATATTGTATTTGTTTGCACTGTTTTTAACTGGAAATGTTGTAACTGTCTGATGATAGGGGGATTAGTTAGAAGAATTGTTATTACATCCATCTAATGGGGTATTATGCAGCCACTAAGAATCATGTTACAAAAACTACCAATATGGAAGAAAATGTATAATGCACTGCCAAATGGAAGAAGCAAGACACAGATTTATAGCATGAAAAATTTTTTGAAAAGTGTGTGTTTGTGTAATACTTAGGAAAAAGTTTGGAAGAACTTATACCCAAATGAAACTATTGATACCACCAGAAGGTATTATGGGTGACTTTCCCTCTTTTTTTTTCCTCTCCTGCGTTTTCCAAACTTTAAGGGTTGAACATGTTTCACTTTGTAATTAGAAAGAGAAGAAAAGCACTTGTTTTAAAGAATGGATATAGAAAAGGTTTAAAAATGTATCTGTTATTTTTCGTTGGAAAACAAGATTGTCTACACTTGTCATCAGCTTCCAGGGTTTTGTAAATGCCTAGTGTCTGCTCCGGTGTGCATTTGCCACAACGGTGGTGGGGGGTGGGGAAGGCAAGTTGTGAATTTCAGAAAAGCAAAACCCACAGCACCTCCCTGGGTGGCTTGTTCCTGCAGACTCACTTGCCCAGGATGGTTGGCAAACACTCAGTACTTTTGCCGGGGCCTTTCTGATGCATTTGATGAGAGGGTGTTAGCCCTAGATTTACCTTCTTCATCAGGCTTATTCTCATGGAGCATCAGTATCACATAATATCACACGTTATGCGAGCATTGGGTGCTGTCCCTGAACTCTCCTCCTGTCACCTTTCAGTTATTGTAGGCACTTGCTGGCTTACCTCTCCACATCATGACCACACTCCCCCAGGAGCTGTGCATCTGTGCTAGGTGCTTCAAATATATGATTGCATTTACAGTAATCCTACAAGGTGAGTGTCACTGTCCTCCTTTGCTGAGAGATGAAGTGACTGGCTCTAGGCTGAGAGGCTTCTGACTGTCAAAGCCAGCTGATAACACACATCTCTCCTGGATGCTGTTCTTCCCCCTTCTGTACCCTGCCCTGGCCTGCTCCCACCCCTTTGGTGTTTTATCTGTATCCTTCTGCCTTCCTCCATGGAGCACCACTCCCTTCATAGGACACTTGTGGTTGCAAATGACAAAAACAAAAATAAATGCTGGCGTGTGGCTTCAGAGCAGTTTTCCCCTGCCCTTTGTGGTCCTACTTCTTACCCAGCCTGAATCTTCAGAATCTCATCCTTAAGACTTCTTCTGATTAACTCCATGTATTTTTTGGCACTCCTGGCTCTGTCTTGTCCTTACTCTGTCATCTCAGGCCAGTTTTTAGAGCCCCGGAGTTCTCACCTGTAAGAAGGGATTAATGATGCATACCTTCTCAGTTGTAAGGAATGAAGGTATGATGGAGAAGGACGTACGTATCCTTCAAAGTCTAGTCTGTGCTTTGGTCTGAACCTAGGAGCAACACAGACTAGTTTAGTTTGCCCCTTGACCACCAGGAAAAAGACACAGGCCCCACTGTAGAACACCCAAGAAGCCCATGATGTGTGCATTGTCCTCAGGCTCTCAGTAAACAGGCATGGACAAATCTGCACATGGTCCTGGATAGGCCCACGTTAGCAGGATACTCCAAGCTCCTCGATCTTCATAGAAGGGCTTCAGAAGGACTCAGCCACAGAGGATTACAGATACCACTATAATCTTAAAACTGAGAAGTTTCTCTGTTTTTTTTTTTTTTCCAGCAGGGGGGAAAAGAAAGGAAATAAGTACTAGTTGACTTTAAATAAAAAGGAAATAAAAGGAGAACCAGTGATCTGATCATAAGGACATACTTATGTGAGGTCACCATAGGTCCCTGATTTACACTTCAGTTGTTCCTCCTCTGACTCAGCCTCAGAATCATAGGTTTATCTTTGCAAATACGGACTCCCAGTCTCTCGAATTAGAATCTTTGGAATCTTAAGACTTGGCTTTACCTGGGAAGATACCAGTGGATTCCGGATGTTCTATATAGAGTTTCAGAAGTGTACCCATCAAGAACATCTTTTTAAGAGAATGTATGCATGAATAATAGGTTGGATATTATTTTGGCTCTTTAATTAGTTTACCTTTTAGCAATAATGACAGCAACCATGTTCATAAAATAGCACATTTTAACAGCTCCCTAAATGTGTGGTTCCCCTTATTCTGCTCGCTACCCAGCTAGTTAATTGCACAAAATCAGCATTCTCTCCTACGCAGCCAGTATACATAATTATTTGTCCATTGCAAATCAACACCTGGATAATTGCAAGATAGAATTCTAAATAAAATAAGTTATCTCTGCTGCTGGGCTCTGAAATTCCCCCCACAATCTGTTCTTAAATTGGACAACATAACAGACAATAGAGCTCTTTCAGCAGCAATGGATAGAATCACGCTGGACAGGCTGGGGAGAAAAAAAAAACCTCTTTGAAATTTTCTTATCATCAAGATGGATGGCTTGGTGATTCAGATAGATATGCAGAAGGAGGGAGGATGTCTCAGTTTGGGGATTGTGTTAATAATTCATAAGGTGATCTCCCGATTGCCTTCAGGAAGGAACATCCTGTTCCTAATTGCACCCTTATTCCCAGGCAACCAAAAGTATTTCCCAAACAGCTGGGACCATCACTCCTACTGCAGTCAACTTTGCTGTGGTTAGCTTTGGGCCACTGGTGCTTAATGTGAAATATATTATTTGGGGAGGAAGAAGGCAATAAATATTTACTGAATGACTGTAATGTGCCAGGGAGCGTGCTAAGAGCAAAATGTGCATAGTCTTATATAACCCTTCTAACAGTCCTAGAGAGCAGTGCAAATAACTATGGTGTTTTGCAGATGGAGAAACTAATACTCAGAAAAGTTAAATAACTTTCAGAGCATTACACACACGTGAAGTCGCAGAGCTATTGAAACACCACTGGACTCCAAAGAGTGAGGTGCTGCTGTCAGTGCAGCCTTGTGCCAGTGACCTCACTTCTTGTGCCCCAGTCCCCCCACCCCGTCCTCTGATTGGGCTGCCCTGTTTGTCTCCAAAGTGTTATGATTCTTCTGTATGACTGTTTATGAAAATAGGACTGGCTCGTCTTCAGGTATCATCCAGCTTTTGACTCTTCCTCCCAAATCCTGACCCCCATATTATGGACTGAATATTGATGTCTCACTGCCCCACCCCCAGCCACCCAAGAAAATGCACACCTCGAAGCCCTCACCCGCAATGTGATGGTATTGAAGGTAGGGCCTGTGGGAGGTAATTAGGTTGAAATTAAATCATGAGGGTCTACCCGTGATGGGATTGGTGCCCTTGTAAGAAGAGGAAGAGAGAAGATAGCACACTCACTCTGTCTACCCCAGGAAGATACAGTGATCTGCAAGCCAGGAAACAAGCACTTACTCAGAACTGCTGTTTAAGACACCTGCTCTCTGGAATTTTTGTTATAGCAGCCCGAGCCGACTGAGACACTTAACCTAGACTTGCTGAGACATTTCCCTCTAAACATAGAAGTGAACACTCAGCTCCATGTAAGGAATATGTTGAAGTTGACCTCTGCTAGACAGGGAAATACTGTAACTATCAGAAGTCAAAAGAACTCACAGCCAGGCTGACCACATGAGAAGAAAACACAGCAAGACACTTATCTTCACTCTTGTGTGGGTTGCTGTGGCCGGGCTCATTATCATCTGTGACAAGTTGGGGGGATAAAGAGAAAATAATCTTGGGTGTGAAATATCTTTTATTTGGCCATTAGCAGTTTTCAGTGAACAGCCTGGAGTGGGAGGCCATACATTACTCTAGTGGCTTCTGCTCAGTGTCATAAAAAATGTTAATTGCCTGCTTCCTCTAGACCCTGACTTTTGACAGAGGGCTTGCTAGTTGCAGTTCCTGCAAGGCCACTCCTGGTGTGGGACCTCCGCATTGGCGACACCTTCTGCTCCAAAACAGAGTCTCAGTGTTCTTCCTAACAGCAGCCTTGAGGACTGTTCAAAACAGGGAATTTACAAAGTGCACTGGGGATGACCTCAATTTAAATTCTGAGGCGAGGCATCTCCCAGGTTATGAGGAAAGCAGGTTTGTGATGCGGTTGAGAAATGCTCTTCCTTAATGGCTCAAAGCAAAGGCAACCTTAAAATAACCATGGGTGTGACATTTACTTTATCCCATTTGGGATTTTATTCCTTGGAGACAAAGTGAAGCACACTCACAGAATGGATTTGAAATAGGGTCTGGATAGAAGAGGTGTTTAGTGGCCCCATACACTTCCCCAAAATGATTCTGACTCCAGGAGTCCACTGCCTCTTTTGAATAAAGAAATAAATTCATTCAATTATTCAGCTATAAAGTAGAGCTGGGCACTGCGGGTCCACTCTATGCCAGGCACCATGCTAGGCTCAGAAACCACAGATGAATCCGTCCCAGCCCCCACCCTGGTGGAGCTCAAGTACAGAGAAGGAGGTATGAAGACAAAGTCAACAAAGTGCCACAGATGTCGTGCAGATGCTATGAGGGAATACTGTAGGATTTATGTCGATATGTTAGGATAGTGCCGAGCTCTGGTACCTTCACTAACAATTCAAACCTAGTTCCATATATTCTGGAGTTTAGAGACTAAGCAGAAAGCTGAGTTGAAGCATATTATTACAAATGAGATAGATTCATTGGGAAAATGCAATGAGGATTATCAGGAGAGCACTCTGGATGCATCTCAGAGGGGGCCTCCCTTTGGGTTCAGAGGAGCTCTGGACACATGGTACTGTGCTGAGACCTCAGGTATGGAAGGGGGCTAAGGGGTGGAGAGAGACAGGGTGGGGCAATGCCTTGTGCAAAGGTGCAAAAGTGCGGAGCCTATGTGTATTTTGCATATGTGCAAAAGTACGCAATGTCTTGTGCAAAACTGCAGAGCATAGCCTGCATTGCACAGAGCAGGGCTTGTGGGAAGGTCTGGATAAAGGGCAGAATGTGAGAGATAGGGGGAAAGGAGTCCAAAGTGAGGTTGATGGGTTTAAGAGGGTACTTGTAGGATATATTAAAGAGGTTAATTGTAGTTGGTGGAGAATGGGGGATATGGAGGGAAGAGTGCTTCCCCCCCTCCAAAAAACAGCCCTCATAACAGAAGGTATACTTGATCTGAAGGTATATTTGAAACATTTATCAAGGAGACAAGGCAAGTCAGAGAGGAGGAAATAGCACAGGCCAAGGGCACAGAGAAGCCTGGCCCGCAGGACTGGAGTTTAAGCAGAAATGATATGGGAGGAGAGGGAGGCTGCCCATTGTAGGTGGGGTGAAGCCAATGACATTTCAAGGATGGCAGCATGATGATGAGGTGGTGTCTAGGCTGGGTCTCTTTGGAGGCAGTGTGGGGCATGGATTTGAGAGTGACCATGGAGGCTCCTCTATGGTGGCTCCTGGATGCCTCCAGATGCTTAGAGTGATATGATGTATGTGAACCCCACCTGCCCCGACCATCCATGAAAGACAGCAGCCCCTAGGATGACCAGCAGTCCATTGTAAAATTAGACATGGACCATTCTAGGAAACCCAAATGCTTTATTGTGATTGTAGGTTTGCTGTGACTCCCTGAGGATCTTTCAGGTTGTTATTTCTCAGTCAGAGAAATCTGCAGGGAAGCATTATGAGATGCAGACCCCTGCAGGGGATGCAAGATTATCTGCTGGGGATGTGGGAAATTATTAGACATCTCTTTATGTTTGGTTCTATATAGAACATTTTAAGACAAAATGAGCTTTAATGATATCAATACATAGATTGAAAGTAGTTCATACATATAAATTATACAGAAATATACCTATTTTCAATGTATAGGCTCAACAGTATTTTACTGATAGAGACGTGTGATTAAAAATATAAACCAAAACCCTGGAAATCCTGGTTCTGTGGCCTTGGGCAGACCTTTGTTTAAATCTTGGCTCTGGCATTGACCTAGATGTATCAGGTTAGGCAACGTGACTGCTCTGAATTTGTTTCTATGAAGGGACCCAGTAGATTGAGTTGACCCATATACAGACCATCCTCAAAGATTACTAGGTCCTTCCTACTAGACTCAGAGTCTCAATAGATGGTATTTCAGAATCTGTGATTTGAGTTTTGGGGTTTGTTGTTTGGTTTGGTTTGGTTTGGTTTTTTACAGATGATTGATTCTCCATTATATTAGAATGAAAAAATATCTGCAGTAGCCTACTGGCTTGTAGGCTGAGTGCAGGGCTATTTATGTTTTGTTCACCACTGTATTTCTAGCACCTTAGAACACATAGTGGGCACATAATCTGTCTTGACTCCATGAATTAAGGAATGCATGGTCAGTCCTTCCTTCAGTCAGTGAGAGCCTCATGCTTCCCTAGATGTTGTCTCGGTGGTATTTCAATATTATCCTCACAACAGAAAGTATCACAAAGAGCTCCTGTGGCCTACACAACAGAGCCCAAAAGCTTCAGGACCCCCAGGAATAGGCCCCCAAAGCCTTGGCTAGCATCATGTGAGGCTGCTTTTAATACAGTGCTTCCAAAGCATGTGAATTGGCTCAGGTTCACCCCAGACCAATCTAAGCAGCATCTGTGGGGAACTATTTGTGAAAGCTCCCCAGGTGATTCTAAAACATTGCTTGGGCTGAGAAACACTCAAGACTAGACTAACCTAATGACTCACTTTTTTTCCTGAATATCATCATACTTTATGCTTTTCTGGAAGTTTCTCCCTTCTCTGCCTGATGACCCCTGCTTCCTCACCAAGCCTCCCTCACATGTCATTTCACCTCTGTAGCTGTTCCTAATCTTCTCCCCACCAAACAATAATTTCTCCTCCCCTCAGCTCAATATGACATTTAAAGTCCTGGTCACATTTTATGAAGCTCTGTGTGTCCCCTTCTGAAATGTGGCTTCCTCTAGAAAGGAAAGGAGACTCTTTCCACACACCCAGGCACCTCAGAAAGGTAGCACATTGCCTAGCACAAAGAAAACCCTGGGTTAGTGCAATGATGATGACATGATTAGGGGGACCACACAATTGATTATCCAAGCTGGGAGGATTGAGAGCAATAGGATGATAGTAATAATAGTGTCAGGGTGAAAGGTGTACACAGGGACTGTCCCAGACAAACTGGAAGTATGATCACCCAGGTACCAATGGTCAACTTTAACTGAGCTCCGACTGTCTCTCATTGCCCTCTGTTGCTGTGTATCATTTCTTTGACCTACACAGTGACCCAGTATTAGCTACACTTCACAGAAGAAAGACACTGTGGCAGACATGGAAGGAAATTTACCCAACACAACACAATTAGGGGAGTGGTTGGGAGAGCTGGGACCAGAATTCAGGTCCTTGGAATCCACAGCTCTTGTTCTGGGCCATTAAACCCTGTTGCCTCCCAGTGGAAGATCTCAGGTCTTAGAATAGGGCGGGATGAGATTCTATTCCCAGCTCAGCTTGCAGTAACTTGAATTATATACCTCTCTGGCTTTGGTTTCTTCATTCATAGAATGATGACAATGCCTATTTCCAGTAGCCCTGCGGGGGGTAAAGGGGATAAGACCTGAGAAGATCAGGCACAGTGTGTGTGTTTATGATGTGCTTTGTCTTAGGAGAAAGATAGCTGCCAATTTACTGTAGACCGCATAAGGCATCTATTCAAATAGCTGTGACACAAAGTAAAAAGTGGCAAGTGCCGTAACAGAGTATGCAGTAAGGTCAACTGATGCCAAGGAGCCTAATAGTTAGACATAAAACCTGGGTTCAAACTCAGGACGTCAGATTAGACTATGGCAGATTTTCTTATTTTTCTTATTTTTTAAAAAGATTTTATTATTTTTGAAGTAGTCTTTACATGCAGTGGGAGCTCAAACTCACAACCCTGAGATCAAGAGTTATATGTTCTTCTGACTGAGCCAGCCAGGTCCCGACTATGTCACATTTGAGTAAGAGTTGCTCCAAAGAAGATATGCAAAAGGACAGTGAGCACAAGAGAAGATAGATACTCAACGTCATTAGTCCTGAGGAGAATGCAAAACAAAACTCTGATAATCACTAAACACTCACGAGGATGGCTAAAGCAAAAAAGGTAAATATTGGCAAGAATATCTGGTAGAGAAACTGAAACCTTCATACTTTTGCAGGTGGGATTGTAACCCGATATAGCCACTTTGGAAAAACCACTTTGATAATTTCTCAAAAAATTAAACATAGAGTTACCATACGGCCCAGTATTATACCTGATAGAGAACGGGTACTCAGGGAGAAATGGTATAATACTAAGGATTAAAAAATATGCCTACACAATAATTGATACACAGGTGTCATAGCAGCATTGTGGATAATAGCCCCCAAATAGAAACAACCTAAATGTCATCAATTGACGTGGTACATTGGTAGAATAGAATATTATTCAGCCAGAAACGAAGGGCGTGAAGTAGTTGCATAATACTATAACCAGGAATAACCTTGAAAATGTGATGAAGAGTGAAAGAAACCAGTTACAGAGGACCACACATTGTATGTTACCGTTGACGTGAAATGAAATTTGCCTCCCAAACAGGCAAATCCACAGAGACAGCAAATGGACTTAGTGGTTGTCTGGATTGGTTTGGGGGAGATGGGGAGGAACTGCTAATGGATGCAGGGCTTCTTTGGGGAGTGATGGAAATGTTATGCAATAAGCTAGTGATGATGTTTGTACAACTCTGTGAATGTATAAAATCATTGAATTATATACTTGAAAAGAGGGAATCAAGTGGTATGGGAATTATATCTCAATAAAGCTCTTATTTTAAAAATTCAGGCTCTGCTATTGGTGCTGGTCATTGATGTTATCTTCTGTAAAATAGGGCAGGTGATAGAGTCTATCTTAAAGAGCAGGTGTGAGGGCTAAATGAGAGATTGCATGTAAAATTTTGGCCCAGCAACTGGTATAGTAAACGGTCGATAATTGGTAGTGACAATGTTGTTGATTTTCCTTAAACACCTGTCCTTTCTTTTGTCCATCCTGAAGCATAGGGCCACTGGTTCTTTCAGCAGAATAAGCTGGGGATTCGTGATGACTTGGGATGCATGAAGACTGACCCTTTCCCTAATACCCTCAAATCGTATGTGCCTCTGATGGAATAGCCTTATGGCTCTGATATCTGTTATTTATTTCTTAACTAATATAACTGAGACCTTGCTCAAGATGTGCTCATGAAAAATTACCCTTTTAATGGTGGAGCGTTTAATGAGAAACTGGATTATCTACTGCATAAGTGCCCTTCATACAAATTAGCTTGGCCCTGGGTCCTAATCTAAATTGGGCTCCCTACTTTCCTCTAAATGGCCTAATATTTTCTTATTAATCTCTGCCCTCATTCACCTGATCTGGCTCTGCCCCCTTATGAAGCATCCTACTTGGTTAGAGCTCTGTGCCTTGACAAATATTTTCTTAAGGCTGTCTTTGTATCTGACTCATAGACATTTTCTGGGACATGATGTGAAGGCTGGAAGCTGTTTGTTCCATTTTCAAGCTGTCTTTTCAAAGGAGTTTTAATGCCACCAGCATATTAGGTATCAACAGATTCAGGCCAGGTGAGTTTTGGTACAATATAAAGATGGGGAAATCAGGTAGAATGAGAAGCAATTAATCATGGTGGTTAAGAGAACAAGCTTGAAAACGCATAACACAAGCAAACTATAAGCCTGGTCTTTGGCATCAGACAGATCTGGGTTCAGGTATCACTCAGTAATTTTGGGGAAGTTACTTGGCCTCTCAGATGTTCACTTTTAGCTACTCATTTATAAAAATGTGAATAACAGTACCTATCTCTAGGATCATGTCTGTGGCTAAACAAATTGGCGTATACAGTGTGCTTTGTATAGAACATAATAAATGCTACCTGGGATATAAAGCTTGGAGAAATCCCAAACAATGAAAGAGATTTGATTAGTGACTAAAATAGTGTCATGTGTTGAAGAGGCAGAGGTGATATTTGGGATAGAGGAAGATAACCTTCCCTAGAAATAGAGCAAGCCATAGGCCATTCCTACCCAACATTGCATGATAATGCAGAGAGGTGACTTGGTAGACCGTGTTGTTGAGCTAGATGTCTGTACAGAGTGTATCATGGCAAGTGTCCTCTTTGTTCATAGCTTTAGTCTCTGACATCTGCCCTCACAGAATCCTGAGGCTGAATTTTTACATTTATTATAGGTTCTGACTCATCATCCCTGTGTTATATCTGCTTTGTGGAATGTAATTCAAAGGCTTTAATATACCAGAAGTCAGGAAGGGTACACTGGGAAAAAGTACCAGCTGGAAATTAGGGATCTGGCTCTGCAGACATTTCTCCTTTGTACCCACCTCCCTCAGCATGGGATCTTCTCTGTGCTTCTTTCACTGGGCTGATAATAGTGACAACAGCTGCCATTTTCTGGGAACTTAGCATGTGAATCTGTGCTTCACATGTACTCTCTCCTATAAGTTACTATTCACAATAAGTCAGAAGGTAGATCTCTTATCCACATTTGACAGATGGGGAAACTGAGGCTAGGTAGACAGTTCAGTTGGTTTTCAAGTGAGAAAGCCATGATTTGAAATGAGGATGTCCAACTAAACCAGTACCTTCTTACACAACTGGTATAATGTGTTACACATTTTTACCTTCAGTCGCCAAAATCTTGAGCTGGTAGGGTCAGAGACTGTGTCTCATGCGTCTGTTGCAGAGAGTTACAGCATCTGGCATAGAGGAGACACTCAATGAGGGACAACTGAATAAATAAATGGGCCACAAGTTATGTTTTTTTTTTTTTTTCAGTAGAAAAGCATTACGCGATGATTAAGTATTGCTGTTAGTTTTCCTCTGTTTTAAACTCCAATAATTCTCAACTGCACATGATAGAAAGGCCTTAGTTTGCACGTTATATAGATACAGGGAGGTAGGCTGAGATATTGCTCATGTGCCCAGCTCAGAAATTCTGCCCAGTAAGAGCAGGTATGATAGAGAAGGCATTGGAAATTGAAGTCAATGATGTTCCAGGCCATGAGTCTCAGAAGACTAGAGCACCTCATGTTTTAAGAGCCACACATGCAATGCCCCATCCTTTGATGAATTTTATCAAAGTTTGATGATATTAGAAATTTTAATTCTTGTGTATTCATCTTTTTTTCTGACTGTGTGAACTTGGGACCAGCTCCTTGAATTCTGTGACCTTCATCTTCTTCATCTAGATGATGGATATGGTTGAGTTTTTATGAAGAGTGCGATCAAGTTTATAAAACATCTCCCATGAGACACTCAGTTCACAGAAACTTTACTGTCCTTATTTTATGTGGTTGTATTTGAACTTCTGGTTGATATGTCATAGCAAAATATTATGTTAATAATTACTGTGTAGAAAGGCTGTTGCAGGATATGGGCACTCCGTATCAAGTACCCTACTTCTATACACATGAGTTAGCAGAAGAGATATTGTAAAACCATTTTTTTTATAGTTGTCCCTGGATCATTATTTGATACAAAGCTATTACACTGGAGCCTCACTAAAAAGCAGCCCATGGAATTGGGTGTAAGAGGGTCTTGGACCCTAACCAAAGAGGCTCAGTGCTAATACCACTTTCTAACAACAATGTCAGACATGAACTCCTAGTAGGTGATTCTTATTTGTTAAATATCTAGCGTGTATCAAACTCTGTATTGGGTGCTTTACACATGCTGTCTAGTTTAATTATCTTAATGCCCCATTGGGGTTGGTTATTTTTAACTCTTTTATTTTCTCTTGCCTGAGAAAACTCAGAGAGAAGTAAGTTGCCTCTGGTTTTAAAAGGATATAGCCAGAATTTGCATCCAAGAGAACTACAATTACTTTCTACTTGGTCCAATGATGTGACTTCTTAGAACATAAGTGAAACCAGAGAACAAATCTCAGCACTATGGCTATTTAAAGACAGTGGAAAAAATAAAAAATAAAAAAAAATAAAGACAGTGGGACCTGAATACTTACATGCCTGAATCCTGCTTTTCTCTGTTTCTAGGTCAGGATCGCAGTGAAGCCACTTTGATAAAGAGGTTTAAAGGTGAAGGGGTCCGGTACAAGGCCAAGCTGATCGGGATTGATGAGGTTTCTGCAGCTCGGGGCGACAAGTTATGTCAAGATTCCATGATGAAACTCAAGGTACTATGCAAATATTTTACTTTCAAAATCATGGGCTTAATAGGACTGAGGGAAGGGAGTGATTATGATCATTGTGGCAAAACTTTTTACTTATTCATTTTTTAGTAAATTACTTGGTTCATTGATGAGTCAGTGCATATATTCATTGGGAAGAGATTTCAGTCATCATGAAAATGTTTATTGAGCGCCTACTATGTGGAGATATTTTCCTGAAACTGGCTTTATAACTTATGAGCATATCACATTTTATTCAATTTTATCTTCATTGTGCACTGCCTGCAAAAAGAAAAGTTGTCAAATTTTATAGTCCCTCAGATTTTATAAATCTTTACCTTTTGTTATTTTTGAACACATTTTAAGTATTTTGCCATATGATAAATATGGTAAAAGATGCTACATTAAGATAAAAGCTAATTTTATTCATTTTTATCATTCCTATTAATGTTTCAAAATACTTTGTAAAGTGTTAATTTTTAAAGTAATATGTAATGAGATTATGGGATTAGGAGATATCACAGAGAGGTTTCTGATTATAAATATTTAAAGAAGGCTTTTTTATTGAAAAATCTAAGAAAGAAATTGGGGAAAAAGTAATATATAGAATAAAATTATGTTATTAAATGGCCTTTAAAAACATGTGAAAAAGAGCATCATTTGTTCCCACATTCGGATCTTCATATAGTCTATGTTTCCTTCTTTTAAAAAGTGACTTAAAATATTGGAAAAACAAATGATTTAGCAGGACACCTCAAAAATATCTCATGCATTTAACACATATAAATTAAGTGTTTTCCTGATTATAGAATTCACAAGATGTTCATTGTAAAATATTTTGAAAATACACAAAAATAAAAGGAAAAAATTAAAATCACCACATAAAATCAGTGTCCACATTTTTGTGTGTAACTCACAATCTGCCTTTGTATATTTATTTATTTTTTAAAGATTGTATTTATTTATTCATGAGAATACACAGAGAGGAGAGGGAGAGAGGCAGAGACACAGGCAGAGGGAGAAGCAGGCTCCATGCCGGGAGCCTGACGTGGGACTTGATCCCGGGTCTCCAGGATCATGCCCTGGGCTGAAGGTGGCACTAAATAGGTGAGCCACCTGGGCTGCCCTATTTATATATATTATATGAATTGCAAACATATGTAATGCACTTGGAATTACTACTTAGATAGTCTTTTTTTTTTTTTTTTTTTTTTTTTAGAGAGAGAGATTTTATTTATTCATGAGAGACACACAGAGGGAGGCAGGCTCCGCGCAGAGAGCCCAGTGTGGGACTTGATCCCCAGACCTGGGATCATGCCCTGAGCTGAAGGCAGACACTCAGCCGCTGAGCCACCCAGGCATCCCACTATTTATACAGTCTTATATCCTGTTATTTTTTTTCTCATTTAATATTATGAGAACTTTTTTCATACTTTGAAATAGTCACTCAGGATGCAACTTGGTCAGTGTAATTTTTTTAAGTATAAAAAAAGAAGAAGAAAAAATATATACACAAGGCTGGCCAAGTGCCTCCAAGTATGAACTGGGACAGGATCTGTAAAACACCCTCTGTGTTGCCTTTTTTTTCCTATTTGCTTAATAAATTGGAACTCTTATTTTTATTTATAGTATACAAATTTTCTCAGCAATTTAAGATATATATAAGATGCTAAGTATCTTGTAGTATGGCTGTAGAAATCATTTTTTATTTATTATTATTTTTTTTAAAGATTTTATTTATTCATGAGAGACACACAGAGAGAGAGGCAGAGACACAGGCAGAGGGAGAAGCAGGCTCCATGCAGGGAGCCCGATGTGGGACTCTATCCCGGGTCTCCAGGATCACGCCCTGGGCTGAAGGTGGCACTAAACCGCTGAGCCACCCGGGCTGCCCCAGAAATCATTTTTTAAAATCTTAATTTACTTTTAAAAAATTTTTAAGCAGATTTTATTTATTTATTTGTTTGTTTGTTTGTTTATTTATTTATTTATTTGAAAGAGAAAGAAAGAGAGAGCATGAGTGTGAGCTGGAGGAGGAGGGAGAGAGACTCTGAAGCAGACTCTGTGTTGAGCACAGAGCCCCATGTGGGGCTCGATCCCACAACTGTGAGATCATGACCTGAGCCAAAACCAGGAGTCAGACACGTAACTGACTGAACCATCCAGGCACCCCAGAAATCTTAGTTTTCTAAACTACATACCCATTATTTATTTAGCTGTTACATAAGCAAGCTTTATTTTAATAGTTATGTGTCTATTATAAGGTATACTAGAAAAAGGTTTTAAAAGACCAAAATCATGATTTCACAGACTGTCACCTTGGAAAAGGTTAATGTTTTCTTTCTTTCCTTTTTTGTTTTTATGATTAAGCAGTGTTACGAGATTTGAGGGCAATCTCATAATGAGCTCTTTTTCTGTTAAGCTCAAATCTGATTGATAAGTAGATAAAGAAGTCTGACAGGAGGACCTCTAACTCCAACCTTCTGATTGATAAATGCTGGGATGGAGGGTATAACGTGAACATACGGCCACAGTGGGCATCCTGAAGAGACACGGGCTGTCCCATGTAGTCTGTGGAGCAGTTGGATAACTGCAAGCCTTCTTGTTCCCACCAACCACTGTCCTGTCCCAGAGCAGGACTTATGATACATGCATGAGATCTGAGCAGAACACAGCCTCTCTATCAGTGGGCAGATTGCAGGGAAAACCCAGAGGAGACTGAGCCTGGGGTCCTCAGCTTCTCTCCAGACTTCCATCAGGTAGAGCCATGCCTCCTACCCCAGGGAGACCCTAGTCAGTGAAAGGAATGAAGGCCCAGACCTTCATTTTTGCTGAAGTCCCTCCTTACTTAATATGAGGCCAGGTAAATGAGATTTGCTCCTAGCAAATATTAAATAAAGGACATCAGGAAAAACCTCCCAACGACCTGGTTCTCACCCAGAGCCACGAGTAAGTCTGCTGAGGAGCTGTTGCTTCTTCTCTCAGCATCCTGCTAGATTGCCATTCACCAGGCATCTGTCACAAAGCACCTCGTTGGCCAACTGCCTTCACGGAAGCACTGAGTTCTAAGTGGCTTTGAGCAGCAGCCTGCCTGTGCTCTCTGAAGGTCCTCTGTCAGCATTAACGTTGACTCAAGCTAGCTGGACCAGGCCCAGCAATGATTGCTGACCTTGTGCGTGTGTTACCTGCAGTGAAGTGCCCCATCTGTCACCCCTTATAACCATGAGGTCCCCAAAGCCCTGGGAATTTGTCCTACCATAACACACTCCTGTCAGATGCGCTGAGCTTGTTGAGGGGGTTCTTGATTCCCAGACAATTGTGTTTCATTATTTGCAAGTTCCTGAGAAGAATGTTGACATTTCAGCTCCCAGTGGTTTTTCTTTAGGAAACAGAAACATAAATGATCGATTCTCCATTTGGCCACCTGCCCAGGAAAGAAAGAGGCAGAGAAGTACAAAATGCCTGTTAGCCTTGCAAAAGGGCCCACTTGTTCATATTAGGCCATAGGAGAAATAAAAAGAAAATCTGTTTTTCTTTGCTAGACTCTGAGGCTGGTACCTTTTCTTGTTTTAGAGAATTTTCTTTTGGATTACAGAGATTTGAGAGGGGAATCCTATTCCGAGGATGAGTGGACTGTCACCTATCCTCTAGCTAAACACCATCATCGTCATGTTTTAATTTAGAATCAACATAAGCATTTTCCCAGATAACATCTCTGAAATAGATATTAGCCTCTCTGTTTTAGAAATTAAAAATCTGAGATTGATAGAAGTTAAGGGATTTGCCCCACCTTCCTTTAACCTGTGTTAACCCCAGAATTCAGACCATGATATTCAACAAGACATAGTTTAGTGCTTAATTATATTCTTTTTTGTATCTGCATTTAACTTATCTTTGTTTCCCAGTGAGATTTTAAGCCCTTACTGATAAGTTACTACCCAGTCTCCACATATCATTGACTTACAAAGTAGTCAGCTTTTTTTTATTTAAGATTTTACTCATTTATTAATGAGAGACAAGGAGAGAGAGAGAGAGAGAGAGAGAGAGAGAGAGAGAGAGGCAGAGACACAGGCAGAGGGAGAAGCAGGCTCCATGCAGGAAGCCCAATGTGGGACTCGATCCCGGGACTCCAGGATCACGCCCTAGACTGAAGGCAGGCACCCAACCGCTGAGCCACCCAGGGATCTCCAAAGTGGTCAGCTTTTAGAGATGTTGGGCAAAACAGTGGTGTTTGAGACTCCAGGAGGGGATGAGATCTCCCAGAGACAGTGCCTGGAGGGCTAATTACAGAGCTCTAAATATGTCAGCTGGGGTCCTATAAGAAGCAGAGCCCACCTTGGCTAGGTCAGAGGAGGACATTTGAATGAAAGAGCCACTTAGAAAGGGTAGGTAAGGTTAAGTAAGGTACAAGGGATGGTTAACCTCTCAGACACCTGCAACAGTGAAAGCAATTACCACCCTAGAAAGAAAGATTACTGAAACCCAAGCAGAGCAGGATTGAGGAGGAAGTCCTCTCCCTCACCAAGCAGAAATATAGGCACAGCCAGAGATGCAGCACAAGGAAGGAAAGGATGTAGATGGAATACCCTGACCTCTCTCCCCATCCACCTTCTAATCTCTTGCCTCTCTTGCATGGGTGGAACTCAACTGGAAGCCAGATGACAGGAAGCCCAGAGTACCAGGGAATGCAGTCCACAGGGGCCAGGCTCTGGATACAAAACAGAATAAAGTCTTTAAATTCTTTTTTAACCGGAAAAAGTGAAATTTGGGGTGAGTTATTTCCGAGGCTTGTATAGCTGATAACTAGGAAGGCTGAAATTGGAGACCAGCGTTTTTAAATCGTAGATCATTCTGGAATAGCATACTAGGTTTTTGGCCATTCGTGCCTAAAGCCTGTTGTATTTTCCTTCCTGTTTTACAGGATCCATGGAGATCACAGCCATCCCATTATGTGTTTGCACCATGCTGGGGGAGGTTTCTCAGAGCCCTTTCTTGGGCTTCCCCTTTCTGATCCTCACAGCAATCCCAGAGCTGGACAGGGCAGCCAGTTAATCCTGCCTGGTGTCCCTGACCTCTTGTGTGTCAGTTCCTTCATGGAGATGCTACCTACGTGTGACTCCCTTAGGGATGCCCGTGTCAGCTATTTCACACATGGCATTGATTCATAAGAAGAATGTTACTACCAGTAATAATAACTGTTATTCACTGAGCTCTTCCTACATGCAGCTTACTTGCTTAAGTCCTGCGTGTGCATAACTGTTTTCAATATCTGAACACCCTTACAAAGTAAGAAATGTGATTATTATCATTTAAAATTCCCCTTCACTGCAGAGTCTGGTTGCTGGTGGATCCCCTCTGCTCTTTGCAGAACATTTTTGACATATCTGTAGTACATCATGTAGTCTTTTCTCCCCCATCTATGTTTTCTAAATAAATAAATAAATAAAAGCTCTTGAGGAAGGTTATAACAGAAAGAAGCCCAACATTGGAATCCAAATATCTCTAGTTTGAATTTTCTTTCTGTCTTCTTAGTTCCTTGAGGTTTGGGGAGATCACTTGCCCCCCTGGCCTTATGTTTCCTTATATATAAACTAAGCGAGATCATTTTTACTTCTCAGGATTGTGGCCTGGGCTAAATTATATGATACGTAAGAGAACTCGTAGCACGTAGTGTAGCTACTCAAAAAAATGCCTACTGTATTTTCCAGATTTCCAATGGTGACTTAGTCAGGTGGCAAACAGTGAGTGAGGCACTGAGACCCAAAGGGCACATCCATCCACATCTTCTGACTCCCCAGTCCGAGCTGTCTCCTGGACCGCCGCTGCTGCTGCTGCGTGCCAGCAATGAATAATCTCATGGTGGAGATGAGACCGTGAGGCGTGCTGTCTGCTAGCACACTTGCCTGGACTTAGTGCAATTTTTCAGAGCTTGACTCAGGGTCCTGTCTCACAGGAGAAACATGCTTGATAAAATTGGAGTTTTATTTCCCCAAAGACAGCACTGCAGGGATAGTCCTTCCCTCTTTCATTTGTCATGTAAAGCCACCACCAGCCACTGCCCCAAGCAGAAAAGCTCCCGGAACATGTGTGTGTGCTCTCCCTATCCTTTTTTGCATACAGCTGCATTCGAGCAGCACATTCTTTGGCACCAGGAAGCAAAGGGGGGCATGATCTGGGCAGCACTACTGTGTGCCAAGAGTCACGGCTGTTGGTGTGGCAGTGGTTCAGAGAGCTAAGGACCGCAAGGACTCTTCTTGATCAAAGGTGCCACCCTCTTCCCCACCATGGGCTGTGATGTTCTCGCCTAAGAGGAGTTAAACAAGAAGGAAGGGCTCCCCGCCCTTTCGACAGTCCTTTCTGTCCTTCCAGTCGTTTCGTTTATGACGAAGCCACTTCCAGTTCTTGTGTGTGTGTGTGTGTGTGTGTGTGTGTGTCTGGAGATCTGAAGCTGGAAGTTTCAGCTGTGGAGGGGTGGCAGCATAAGGTGTTTTATTCCAAACCCAGCCAAGAACACAGCGTTCAGAGTGGAGTTTCCCTAGGTTGAGAGTCTGGCGGGCCTACTCAGTTTCCTTTTTGAGGAAGAGGAAAAGCAAGGAGAGAGGATAATGCAAAGCGGGGGTGGTTCAGAGACAGTGTCCCCAGTAGGGTGGCATGAGAAGTAAGAATTACCCCCTGGGACTGCTAAAACATACTTTGGCCATTCTCCCCATGTTCCATAGAATCATCCTCAGGGAATTTACGGAAAACCGGCGCACATCAAGGACTCTAGAAATCTCTAAGCAAGGAAGTTACAGAGACAGAGGACCTAGCTTTGGGAGTGAGTCACTCTCTTTAACTATTTAGAGGAACAGGCATTGCAGGAGGGATCTCTGGTCAGAGTGTGGCAGCCCCAAGGGGCTGAAAGAGCAAGGCTGAGGAGGGTTACGTACACAGAGAGATCTGGGCTTGCTAGAAAGAAGACCCCCCCACCCCCACCCCCACCTCGCCCATGGAGAGGATTAAGTGCTCCCTGCACCAGGAGTCTAGTGAGCTGAGTTGTAGTCCCAGCTCTCCGCCAGGACCCTGTACCACCCTGTACTGTCCACACCCACCTCCCAGGCACCACTGTCCTCATCTGTCAGCTGGAACCTTGGAAGATCCTCTTGAGCTCTGACATTCCCTACATCTGCAAGGGTGTAAGTGGCGATTGAGAATGAATGGGTGACTCAGGAGGGAGTGAATTTCCTGCTAGACAGTCCCCAAGCAGCATGCAGAGCACAGACTTTTAGGGACAGTCCTCCATTCACCAGAAGAAGTTAATTTTCATGCCATCCCTGTAGTGTGTTCCAGGCACTGTACTAGATCCTTGACCTAGATTTTCTTGAATTCTCTCACTCACACAAGGGCAGTGTTTATGCTTGAGGATGTGGGAGTGAGAATTAAGTCATCTGTCTAAGATCACAGAGAGCTGGAAGCAGGAGCCAGCTGTTCTGATTCCAATACCCCAAGTGAGGATAACCAAACATCCTCAAAGGGATGCCTCGAACCCGTGCCTTCTGGTCATCTCTGTTCCTAACACTGCTGGCTCTCTGCCACTGAGGTTGTGAACATGCTGTACTGACAAGAGTACAAATGACTGGTCTCTCCCAGAAACATGATATCATGATTATTTTAGACTTCTAGAATTACAACTGCTAATAGTTGGGCTTGATCTTGCACTCAATGGAGGCGAACAGTGTTGAAGGGGCTAGAAGCACCAAAACACAATGCAGAGACAGGAAGGCCCCCATGCAGAGTATAAATGCCTTGGAATGTCCTCACCCTCTGAGTGGTATCCTCATATGAAGCCCACACTTACCTGTCACTGGCCACCACAGGAGCTGGTTTGAAAAGCACACATCTTTGCTCTTCACTTGCATCATGTCAACTTGGGAAGAAGTCTGGATAGCACATTCATGTCACAGTGATTTACAGAGTGCCTCTTCCCTCCAGGGACAGTCCCAGGCACTACTTGTAGAGCAGCAAGCAGTATCGCTGCCTTTTGTGATGTTTACCTTCTGACTGACTCACATGCATATCTTTGGTTTATAAAAAAAAAGCTTGGAAAAGTGGGGAAACAGATGCATTGATAAATAGAATGCATTTGGTAGGTACCTTCCTACCAGAAAGGGTAAAGGAAAATAGGAAACATATGTGGTAAAAAATATTGCAAACCATAAGCATATAACTCTGATGATCATATTCTTCCAGACAAAATGGAGACATGCAGTCTGGCAATGGTTTTTATTTTCTTTCTAATCTTGAAAATTGATTCCTAGGGAAACTTTCTCCAGAAGTATAATGATAAAATCACATTGAGGAATATATTTTGTGATTCATCTTTATGTAATAGATTGAAACCACATACAATATGAAGCCCAGCAAAATACAATTAATGAGAGGATCATATTGTGTATATCTTGGGGTCTTGAATGCTGAGCTGGATATCTAGGCACAAAGTAGGCTTTCTATAAATCTTGGGTTGTCATGTGAATTAGTGTTCAGGTTTCTATTTATACAATGTTAGAGATAACATTAGGGTAAGTATTAGCCTAAAATGTCAAGGAGAGGCAAACACACCAGGCAGGGGCTAGGGAAGCATGGAAGGAGCGAAGGGAGAGGAGTGTGTGTGTGATGGGTGGCATTGGCTGATGGTATCTGACATGCCTTTGGGACTGGAGGGAATCTTCAAATGAAAACACTCAAGTAAAAACCTTGTCCTTCCTTTCAACAGGGCGTTGTTGCTGGCGCGCGTTCCAAAGGAGAACACAAACAGAAAATCTTTTTAACCATCTCCTTTGGAGGTATCAAAATCTTTGATGAGAAGACAGGGGTAAGTAAAAGAATCACATGGCATTGTGAAATTGAATCCATTGACAGATGTGCCCTTAAAAGCCTCTACTCTCTGGGCAGGAATATCAAACAAGCATAAAAACACATAAAGCGACTGACAAACTTGATCAACTGTGATCGTCCATCAAAGGGAAGCTCTTCCCTGACTTGGCCACAGTGTTTCTAACAGTGTGATTGTGATAAAAGTGTCAAACAGTCCCCGTAATCTAACAGGAGATTGATGAGCTTTGAAGTGCGGTGGGTAATGTGACAGTTTAACTTAAATTTCTTTGTGTGTTGGCAACTTTAATGACATGCATCCTAGAGGGAGACACATGAATGTCTTTTGACTTGGTCAAAGCATCCAGACTCTCCTGAGGTTAACCTGTGCCACCTTGCAATTACTGTAATCGAAAAAGAATGGAGTTTTCAATCTTAGAAAAATCTGTCACTACATGACCAGGAAATGTAAGGGCTGATATGTTTGTTGAACCCACCAAAGAAATGGTTTGTGTTCTCATCAGCCCCCAGCAGCAGTTAGCTCCCACATTCAGCTCCAGGGCTGCCCTGACAGTGCTGGTGCTGTTCATGGATGATAAGGGAAAAACAGAAAAATGTTCTATGATCTGTTTAGTGCAGAGAGCAGGAGTCAAATGAATATGGTTTTTTTTTCTTTTATTCATTCAGTGCTTTACAGCTTATAAAACATCATTATATATGTCACCTCCTTTGCAGTTCCCGTTAATTTTCCAGTGTTGTGTAAGCTAGCCTCAACTAGCCAAGTTACTTGACCTTAGTTATTTTGCATTATATTTTCTTCCCTTTGTTCTGACTCCTATTAGGGTACCATCCGGGTAGGAGGATGATAATTTAACAGTAAAAATGGGTTTTGGAGAGAAGTGATTTCTGAGGAATTAGTAATAGAACTGATATATGTATACCCAGATTCATACTGGCATTATTCACAGCAGCTAAAAGGTGGAAGCCATCCAGGCATCCATCAGCAGATTGAGTAGATGCACAAAACATGGTGCCTATATCCAATGGAGTATTATTCCATGGCAGAGAGGAAGGAAGTTCTGACACATGCTACTACACAAATGAAATGTTAAAACGTTATACAAAGTGAAATAAGCCAGTTATAAAAAGACAAAGTCTGTGGGATTCCACTCAAATGACATATCTAGAGAAATGAAATTCAGAGAGACAGCAAGTACAGTGGTGGTTGTGAGGGCCTGCGGGACATGGAGGGGCATGATGAAGAGGTAGTGGTTGGTGAGTATGAAATTACAGTTTGGGAGGAAGAAAATGCTGCTCGCGCTGAATGGCTGGGGTGGCTGCACAACGCTGTCAGTGCACTTTACGCCACTGAACTGCATGCCAAGAAATACTTAAAATGGCAAAGTTTGAATTATGTACAGTTTACCACTATAAAAAATAACTAGTGATAATTAGTCCTCCTCATGGGGTACCTACTGTATACTACGTGCCTTTCAGTCTCGTTACATACATGATTCAGTTTTGCCCTCACAGCAGTCCTATGGGAAAATAATAATTATTTCATCAAGCTCATAATATGTACCAGGTATTGTTGTGAACCCCTTGTGAGTACCAACTCAGTTAATCCTCACGACAGCCCTGTGAGGGTAGATGGTGGCACCTCTCTATTTATTTTATAGTTGAAGATATCAAGGAGAGAAATGTACGTAATTTATTGAAAGTAAGTGATGATGCAGACGGGATTAGAACCCTGGTTAGTCTGGCTTGTGAGTCTTTTCACTGAGCCTCAGTGCCTGTTATCTCTCAGGATAAGTGACTTTGCCAAGGTTATCCAGCATGTGGGAGGTGAGAGTGGGATTTAGCCTCCTGATGGCCCAAGTCACTATCAGGGCACTTGACCTCTCTGTTGCAGAGAATGGTGGCTTTCCTGGGGATGCCTTAGGAGAAAGTAGTTTTTAGAATGAGGGCACGAGCAGAGGGCTGGAATACAGCAAGCTTAAGAGCCCAATGAAAGCCTCTCCTGCCTTACTAAAAGTATAGTTTCTGAAACCAGAAGAGCTTTTCCTTCTCTTGGGTAGACTACAGTTTGGAGACTTGTGCTCAATTTTGAACCTCACACTTGAGAAGGGACATAGGCAAATCAAAGAGCATCCCGATGAGGGGAACCAGGACAGTTGGTAGACTAGAAACTATGTGGAGCCAAGACTTCTTCTTTTTTTTTTTTTTTTTTTTTTTCTGAGCCAAAACTACTTCTTAACACAGGTAGAGCCTCATGGGATCCCGGGCAGCACACGTGAGGAAGAGGGCTGCAGGCTTGTAGAAACTTGTAGGACATCATTCATCCCTTAGCCTCTTTATTGGAGGGAGACAAGTAATGTGGACCAAGCCTAACTGGGAGATATATATACCCAAATACTACATCATCATCTCTGGTCTCCCTTGCCACCGTGTCAGCTGGTATAACCAGAGGGGCAGGAATGAGGTAGAATGTCAGATACTTTATCTTGTCTAGGGGCCATGTTTTTGGGCATTGCTGTTGCATTATGTAAGCCACCATGAAGCTGTGCCCAAATCATTAAAATTCCAATCACCAAATTTTAACTTATGAGATGGTTTATTATCTTGACCCAGATCTAGATCCTCAGTCAAGGGTGGCTAAACTGGCCCTCAAGAAAGATACCACCAAACTCTTGAATGCTCTTTTTGATTCTTCAGCAGGACACAAAAGGAACACCAGTAAAATCATTATTTTAGCTCAAAGCCATTTGACTTGGTGGGGACAAAAATGTCAGATTCCCGATGGAGACTCAGAAGGCAGAGTTGGATGTTTTCCGTTTGGCTTACTTCACTCCAGTTCTGTCGGATTCACATTAGGCCCCAGTAGCATCTGGCTTCCACAACCCGAGCTTGTTACTCTGCCTCAACGCAGTCTAGGGAAAGCTAGTAGAAAGGACTGAGCATGATAAAGCATGAAGCCGAAGCAACAGGGACTAGGACACCCCATATTAAGAGTGTTCATCCCTCCAAAGAGTCGTGTAGTAGCAGAAGGAGCTGACTTGCTCTGGACCCAACAAATAGAACCGAGACCAGGTGGCAGAAGTTTCTTTGAAGCAGTTTCAGTTGAGGAGGAGGAGGAAGAATTTTCTACCAGTTAGATGGACCACCTTCTGTGCTAGTGAGTTCACCATCACTTAGGAGGGTTCAGGCAACAAGCATAGGATGAGAAAATTGTGGAAGGGAGCCAAGTAGAGGATGAAGTATTGAACAAAGTCACATTGAAGTTGAATCCTGAGACTAGTTATAAAATTCTGTTTCTTCCTTAAAGTCATTGCTGTTGATGTGATTTATCTTCAGATAAATGGAGGTTTTTCAAACTCCATTGGAGATTATGAGCAGCAAGAGTTTACTAAACCCTTGTTGTTACCCAGCAGGGGACCAACTGATTGTGCCGGGTAAGAGTTTAAGTGAAGTATTTTGTCCTACATATCAAGGAAATTGAAAACTGGGTTTTTGTCATTTGGAATGACAAATTTTAGTTGTTTATCATATCTAAAGTATTCCTGCTCAAGCTTGACTGCATATTTTTTCAAACCAAAAAAAGAAACATTTGCAGAACGTGACAATAGCTAGAATTTTAAAATCCAAAAGCTGTCAAAAATGTTTTGATCCCAATTAAAGAGACCCTTTACAGCAATTTACACCTTGTCTTGAATTTCAAAGGGTTCTTGATCCCAATCCTTATTTGAGTAAATTCTGTTTTATTATTAGCATGTTGCAGGGGAATGAATCAATATTGAAAAGCTGTTCATATTTTCAGATATCTAGGTATTGATAATGTGTCAAGAGGATCAGTGAGAATGCAGAAAATGTCATATATAAACTCATTGTTATTGGTAATAGTAGGAGCTGTAGCAAATCAGGACTACTGTGGTTTCATATCAGTGTTACCAGGTCCTCAGTTCAGACCAGCGAGTACTAAGGCAGAAGTGATGTCATCTTCATTTTTGCAGATAAATAAGCTGAGATTTTAGGAGTGTCTGACTTGGCTGTCGACTTAGAACAAGCCTTCCAGTCTCAAATCTTCTGTCTTTCCAGGGAAACTCACTGACTCTCTTCTCTCTTAATTTACAGTTTTATTCCATAGAATTGCTATAATTTTGAGCCATAAAAAAAATCGTAAATACTGTAGGACCCTGATAATAAGTCTGTTTCTCAAGACACAGGGCAGTAGTCTGCCTCAACTTTCAAGATGATGTAATATCTCATTGCCATAATCACATGTGAATTTTACTTGTTCGTTTGGTTTAACCAACCCTGCTTTGGTACTACAATGTGACCATTTGACGTGCGTTACAAGAATTCTACGAAGTAGGTGCTATTATTATTATTATCATCAATTTTACAGTTGAGAAAACTGAAATCCAAATTAAGTCCCACAGTAAATTAAATAGCAAGAGCTGAGATTCAACCCCCAGCTGTCTGGCCCAGAAATCCTTCGTGCTAGTAAGACAGTACTGATGATAACATACCTACCTCAGTCTGTTTGGGCTGCTTTAACAAAAATAACATAAAGGAAGTGGCTTATAAATAACAAACATTTATTTCTCACCGTTCTGGAGACTGGGAGTCAGGTACCATGGCCCCAGCAAATTCAGTGTGTGTGTGGAGACCCCGCTTCCTCGTAGCTGGTGCCTTTTTGCTGTGTGTCCCCCACATGGTAGAAGGGGTCAGGATGCTTTCAAGAACCTCTATTAACATGACACTAATCTTATTCCAAAAGGGCTCTGCTCTCATGACCTAATTATGTCTCAAAAGCCCCACCTCCTAATACCATCACCTTGAGGGTCAGAATTTCAACATAGGAATGGGGGAGGAGCCACATAAACATTCAGACCATAGCCATACCAAATTTTATAAGTGACGTGCTTTTATATGTATTAGAGCAGATTCAGTACTCTCTCTGTTTTATTGTCACCATTATTCATTTTCATTCTGATGACCTTTCCTGAGGGAAGGTACAAGGAAGGGAGTTACAGTTGGAACTGTCTCGTGGATGGGACGTTGGCAGCATATCCAGTACATGGTTGGGCAAAAACAGATCGGATGCCTCTTCTGTGCCCTGTGATGTTGTTTCCTGGGGATTTAAAGGTGAATGAGACGTGGTCCTTGCCCTTGAGCTGTTCACAGTCTGGCTTCACCAGACTCACAAAGCAAACTGACAATTGCTGAGATACAGGTGTGAATGGAGTTGTCAGTACTCAGGGAACGGAGGCCCAGCTTTGCCTAGAATTTTCAGGAATTATTTCACAGAAAGGGGCACACCGACATGGCAGCGGGGGAGTTAGAGAGGACCAGATGAGCAAGTCAGGAAACTAAACACAGTATCTCCAAATGCACAAAAGTCTTAAAGAGAAAGATACGTATGTTCATCCTTTGCTGCAGAAAATATTTATTGAGCACCTGTATAAATACATAGATGAGCAAAGCCAGAGCTTTTTGTTCATCACTGTTGTCTATCTAGTTCGCACAATGACTCCCACATAGTAGGTGCTCAGTAATACTGCACAAAAAATTAATTGACAATGATCAAGAATCAGCAAATGTACACAGAATAAGTAGGCCAGAGCAAGGGAGAGGTGGAGAGTGACCCAGGATTGAATATTGTCTCCTGTAATAGAGGTCTAATGATGGTTTAAAAGAAGTCATTGTGGGGAAACCTAGGTGGCTCAGCAGTTTGGTGCCTGCCTTTGGCCCAGGGCATAATCCTGGAGTCCCGGGATCGAGTTCTACATCCGGCTCCCTGCATGGAGCCTGCTTCTCCCTCTGCCTGTGTCTCTGCCTCTCTCTCTCTCTCTCTCTCTCTCTCTCTCTCTGGCTCTCATGAATAAATAAATAAAATCTTTTTTTTTTTTTTTTAAAAAAAAAGGAAGTCATTGCACTTAAATTTCAGGGCTGATTTAATAATTTACTCTTCAGTGAAAACCAGATGTCACTTTCCTTGTATCTCACCAAAAACGGGACTGTTCTTCCTTCATTTTGAACTGTGTGTTTTGAATGGGCTTTGGAGAAAACAGCTCAGGAAGAAAAAGGAAGATTGCCCTGGGGAGGGAGACAGGGAAGAATATAAAGGGGCTGAAGAGCAGAGTGTTGGGCCTGAAAGTAGGGGGCATCCCTACTGTGCTAGGAGCCCCTGAAACAATATCCAGGATGCTTTTGTGTGTCCTGTCTCATTGGACACCCAGCAGTTCTGGAGGGTTTTATCGCTGCCTTTTACAGATGAGTCTCCTAAAGTTATAGGTAGGATAAGTGGCTTGCCTAAGACTATTATGTGTAGCAGAAATTGAATTCAAATTCACATTTTACGACGCCTGAGCTTGTTTTCTTTCTTTTACTCCAGAGATTCTCCACTTCATTGGTTCTTTCCCTGTGCTGAGTGTTTTGGAACTTTATGTAGCCATTATGTGGTTACAACTTTTGGGAGAGAGGGCCCTGATGCAGGAATTTATTAGGAGCCAAAGATGCTAGACATTCTATGGACTATAGGATGGGACCACGCAGCAAAAGTGTTTTCTGTGCTATATATGACTTTAAATTGTCTTATTAGACATATCTAGGTTTTTTTAAAAAACTATATTGAAGTGAATCTAAGACCTAACTATGCATATAAGCAAAGTATATCCATGTATATCCATAATACTGAATTTTCCAGAAATGCAACTGAGCTGCAAGAAAGGAGTACTTTGTTTTGTTGGATCCCCATCAAGACCTGCTCATCATTTTGGAAAACCATACCACGTGATGCTCTTCCTGTTTGAGTTACCAACATGGCACTGATGTATCAGTTTCATAGTACCTATCATGGTCACTATAACTTGACTCATTTGGCCCTTCCTTTAAAAATGTCAGATATAAGGAAAAGAACATCTGCTCTATAATATTGAATTGAACACTTCTTAAACCCAAATTTATTCATTACAAGAAAACGTGAACATGTACCAATGTCATGTTCTTCTGTTGTAGCTATAAATGAGCATTTCTATGTAGACATTCATGTTCTTTTTTATCAGAAATCATCTTCTATTTCTTTATATTATAATTAGGACATTTTGCTGTGCTTGAACTTTATATGTATAGGTAGATTATATTAATCATTTGCAAGCAATAAAGGAAAAATTACACAATATTTTTTATAAAAAGAACGTGTTTGGTCAGACAAGATTAAGAACCTCTGTCTAGACTGGGCCAAGTAATTGTTAAGTAAGAGGCATCCTACTTGGTGGACAGAGACAAACCAGCCTGAAACCTTTCCTTTGAGGAACTTCTGGTGTTGGAATTAAATCATATATAAATAACTAAAAGCTCAAAGCAAGAATAATGAATATAACAAGAGAAAGATGAAAATTATCATGAGAGTTTATTTTTTTTAAGATTTTATTTATTCATTTGAGAGAGAGAGCAAGCATGAGCAAGGAAGAAGGGCAGAGAGAGAGGGAGAAGCCCACTCCTGCTGGGTGAGTAGGGAGCCCAATACAGAGCTCTATCCCAGGACCCCAGGGTCATGACCTGAACCGAAGGCAGACACTTAACTGGCTGAGCCACCCAGGTACCCCATATCATGAGAGTTTAAAAGAAAAAATGATTTTTCTTTCACCTGAAAAATTATTAAATGATTTAGGAAAAAAAGGGCTAACCCTTGAAAAATGGACAAGATTTGAAATTGAGGATATCAGAGGACCAGTGTCTAGGCAAAGGGAATTATAGGGAGTGTTTACTAAACCTATACAGTGGGAAATTCATGAAGGAGGGCAGGAGGGAAGCGTGAGATGTCTATTGTTCTGGATCTGAAGATGGGTGATTGCTATCAGTGAGAGAGAAAACTGAGAAGGTAGGCAGGGGCCAGGTTGTAAGGCCTAGAATGTCAGACCAAAGGGTTTTGATTGCACCATACCCGTTAGAGGTCAGATACTCTTCAGTGTACTGTGGCCCTGAAGCTGGACTAGATATATAGAAAAGTAGATACAGTGACTATAAGGCCACCCTTTGTTCTTAAGATGCCTTTGTGCAAATCAGGAACAGGTCCCTTTCTTTAAGACTCATTGCCATTTGCTGGAAAATTGTTGGAATAGGTATATACATTTCTGATGACTTTATCATGTCTAGTTCCCCTGGAAGCCTGCAGTGTATACCCTGCCCAACCGTATGTGGCAAATCTGAGAGTATCGTCAATGGATGAGCAGAATGCTGGGGCTACCCCATCTTGCCATTTTCTGTGCAAACCACACACCGTCCAGCTTTTTTTTTTAAATTTTCTCAAGGCAGCCCCTCCACTCTGAATGTCCTTTGCCCTTTCTCTTCCACACAGTAGATGTCTCATTTTTCAGGGTGTAATAATGTCAACAGTAATACCAACAACAGTACAACACACTTAAATTTATCAAGACCTTTCTGTGGGCGAAGTGCTTCCTTTAACCAAGCACTTTACCCATTTTGTCCTCCATGCAGGATTCACATCGAGTCTCTTGGAATCCATTGCCCCCACTTCTTGCCATTATGATACAGGCACCAGAGAGTGGACATAGTGGAAGGAACCTGCGTTCAAGATCCAGGCTATCTTGGATCTTCTCCTGACCAGTTGTGCAATCGTAAAGCAATTCTTCTTAATGACTTTGTGCCTCTTTTACTCATCCGTAAGATGGGAATAATAAAAGTACCTATGTTTTGGGGTTGGTGCAAGATATAATGAGGATGTAATTTAATCATTTTAAGACTTAGAATAGTGCCTAGATACAAAGCTCTAGATCTTTTTTTTTTTTTTAAGATTTTATTTACTTATTCATGAGAGACATAGAGAAGCAGAGACATAGGCAGAGGGAGAAGCAGGCTCCCTACAGGGAGCCCCCCCATGCAGGACTGGATCCTAGGACCCTGGGATCATGACCTGAGCCAAAGATAGACACTCACTGCTGAGCCACTCAGGTGCCCCCAAAGCTCTAGATCTTAAATAATACTATATTATTAGCTATATTGTTCCTTCTTTAGTACAGACCTTCTTATGCCCTCTTAGTAGAATTGAGAGATCCTTTCATAATGCTCCTACAGCATCCTCTGTTCTCCTTTATCATAGCACACCATCATGCTCCCATCAGATGACACACACCATGAGGTGCCTTGACTCATCCATTGCTGTATCTGTAGGGTCTCACATAGGCCCTGGCATGTGATAGAAATGCTGGTTGGACACTGAAGAAAGAAGGGAAGGCAATCAGGGAAGAGTAGAACAACAGAGAAGGAATAAAGGAATAAGGAAATAAAGAAGTCAACTTATAATGAAAGGCTATTCATCTGGGCCAGATCTTAGAACCAAAGATGCTCATTTTGCCACGCAGGCAGTGAGAATGGAAAAAACAAGGTACGTGGTTCCGAGTTAGCCCAGTGCTAGGAGGTCCTGGATGGAAGGTCCCCTGTGCATTGACCAACCTACTAATTTGCAAGTGAAGAAAGAGAGAACCCAAAGAGAGGTGACACCTGACCCCTCCCAGCAAATCAAGTGCAAGCACTCAGGCTTGAACACGCCTCAGGGCTCACCTGAGGCACTCTGTGATGCTCACCAAACAGGAAAGAGGAAGTGTCCTCTTCCCTCCCTCTGCTTCTTTATTTTGCCTGCCATTTCTCTTACGGTCTCTTCCTTCTACACCATCTCTGTGCTCTTTGCTCTTTGGCTTCAGTGCTCAGGCTCTCCACATGCCTGATAGCAGCCCCAGATCTATTTTATTATCAAAGAGACAGAACATCTAAGGGAAAAACTTGGGTCTCTATATGTTTAGTGTCTTGTTGGATGATATTGGATTTTAATTTATCACAATAAAGAATCAATTTATAGCTCAAAACCAACGTATTTTTAGAAATTGGTACTGTCAGGAAGCTGCCTCTGTAAGATAATTTTTGACAGGACATAGATTCATGACGGGAAAAAGGATGTGCTTATTACCCTGGAAAGTGACACCATGAATGTTTTCAAGCAGATTTGGTAAAATCAGAAACATGATATCTTTCCCTTAATGAACGATTTTATCAATTTTGGTGTTTTAGGACATAAAGAGGTAACATTTTCTTTGCTAGCTGCTTTTATACACGTGGTCTCATTTCTTTCAGTCCCCTAAGGACTCAGCTAAGGAAGTACTATTACTCCCATTAAACAGATGAGGAAACCGAAACCCAGAGAGTCCAGGGAACTTGCACAAGGCCCAGTATT
This sequence comes from Vulpes vulpes, assembly GCF_048418805.1. Taxonomy (NCBI): domain Eukaryota; kingdom Metazoa; phylum Chordata; class Mammalia; order Carnivora; family Canidae; genus Vulpes; species Vulpes vulpes. The sequence continues at coordinate 153,761,914 of NC_132791.1, forward strand.
GAAGCTGGAACTGATGCCAACATGGCACAGTGGTAAGGCCCATGTTCTTTCCAGTTCCTGGTGGTGTTATATCTCCTCTTCAAGGGTATACTTAGGGCCTCCGGCAAGCAGGTGGCCCTTCTTTACTCTCCAGGAGGGAAGTCAAACTGTGGTCAGGGTTGTCATCATGCAGACCAGCCCTGTGACTGAAGGTTTATCAGCTACACTTTGGGATTCTGAAGGGGTGTGTGAACCACTGGTCTCAAAGTTGCAGAGCCTAAATATGCAGGGTGACCTTGGGGCTGGCTCATCTGTTTGCTCTCTGGGACTCGTTTTCCTCACCTGACGGTCATTCCACAGACTTTTCATCAAAGGTCCAGAAAGCAGACATTGTGGGCCATATGGGCCCCAGAAACCATTTAATTTTGCCTTTGTACCATGAAAGCCACCTCATACAATATGTAAACAAATGAGTTTGGCTGAGTTCCAATAAAACTTTATTTGTCAAAATAAGTATCTAGTTTGTGAGCTGTACTTTTCTGGCTCTGTTCCGGATGATTATTAAGGCATCTTTGAACTTTCTCATTCTGACGCTCTGATGAGTCCTATGAGAGACCAGCTGAAGATCTCGGGTTCTTCCTCTCTCTGCCCGTTGTTCACTGCCCTTTCATGGCTGACTTTTTGGATGTATGCAGAGTGGTTTTTTTAATAAACTTTAAAGATAAATATTCAGCTCTGATGAATTGTATTATTTATTGCTACCATTTGTTGAGCACTAATTGCCAGACACTGTGCAAAGTGCTTCCCATATATTTTTCTCATTGAGTTCTTGCAGTCTATCTGTTTGTTATATATGACTATCCTCATTTTATAGATGAGTTGACTAGAATTCAGGGAAGTTAGGTCCCTTAACCAGGCCTACTCTTAAATTTTCGTCAATTTATTCATTCAACCAATATTCTTTGAGTACTTTCTATGTGCCAAGGAGTAGTCTCGGGGATGTGCAAACATGGGTGAGTAGAAGGAAGGTCCCTACCTTGTAGAGTTTACATTCTAATGCAGGGAGACAGAGATAAAACAATAGACGTACATAAATCCTATACTCTTTAGGAGGGTAGTCCGTGCTATGGAAAAGGAAAAAGTAAAGCAAGGTCAGGGCATTTCTCCACATACTTTCTTTGTCCTTGCAAAGGGGCCTGTGACACATGTGCATTGTAAATCACAAATATTAACGTGCTCTGAGAGCTTCTTGTAGTTTTAAGGGTCAGCTGAGTAATGGAGAAAGACACTTCTGAAAATTCTCATGCAAATTCCAGAGGCTGTTACACTTGATAAATCAGAGCTGTCCGATTGGGGTGTTTCTGCTTTTATTTAGACGGCTGATGGCCTTCTGTGGGGTCCAATGTTGATTGTTTTTCTCCCTCTCATGCATTGCTTTGAAATTTTAATTTAAAACACATTTCCAGGACTCTGCCATGGTTACTTAATAGTTACTGCTATTTTTACGAACACACTTCTTACCAGAGCCGTTTGTATCGAAATGGTGATACTATAATTAGGCGCAGCACTGATAGGATGGTTCTTTGTGCTTCTCTGGAGTACTTCTCAGTGGCAGCCTAACGTGGGCAGCATTAATAGTTCTGGGCACAGTAAAGGAATGTGTGTCCTGGAACGTGAGAGTGGGTCAAGGTGAGCGCCTGGTGAAACCTCTCTTTTGGGAAATGCGCTGGGTAGAATGTGTGGGCTAGGTGACCAGAAGCATGGGGGGAGCTCTGGCTTTGCTGGTGGCCCAAAGAAGGCCCACACTATTGTTCCAGATATGATTGTAAGTGCTTTATAGACATCTCATTTCATACTTGTATAAAGCAGTGACTCTCGTAGTAGCTCAGTGTTCTCCTTTGGAGTCTGAAACCAGTCATTAACTAGTCAGTCTTGATAACCAGCCTACAAAATAGAGGGATTACCTGTTGTTTATAAGATGACACAGAGGTTCAGAAAGGTGCAGTGAATCTCCATGAAAGGTGCAGTGAATTACCACGATGTCTCAGAGAGTAAAAAGGTGCCCCGTGAAGCACGTTATGTAATCCCCTGCCCCAACCCCCCAGGTTGTTGATCAAGATAAAGAAACTGGTGTATGAGTGTGAACAGTCTCACATTGATGGCAAGCTGATACCTAGAACAGAATGCTTCAGTGTTCAATAACATCCTGGTTTATTTTTCATTATTTATGCTATAGTTACTGATTGTGTGTGTGTGTGTGTGTGTGTGCGTATAGCATTAATAAGGTGCATCTGATGTCCTCACATTTTTATGTCTTTATAGTCACTGCTTTCTTACACCTTTCCCCACTATTCTATGGACTAGGAGCAACAGGGCTAAGCTGGGAAGGCATTTGTGTTCCCTGATTACTTGCAGATATGAAAAGTAGGGAGATTTTTAAATGAAGAAAGAAAACAAAAATGCTAGACTGTGAGTCATTTGAAGGCAGGGTTCATGATTTGGCCATTTTTGTATCTCCTACCTCATGACCTGTAGCAAGCTCCCAGGAGATATTTACAGAATTGCACCAAATTCCCCATCGTTAAGTCAGACAGCCTGTGATTGACCTGCTTTTCTTAGCTGTGTTCATCTAAAACCATTGGCCATTGTGGGTGGCCTCTGAATTCTATCAGCTGTTACCTGGCTAAGATAGAAAACACGAGCTCCATATGCTCTGGGGGTGGGCTTCAATGGTAGAACCCATTTCACTCAAGCCACATCTGCCCTTCTTAGGGCCACTTGAACTCTTAGATGAATAATAGGTTACATTAAACATGTTAAAAGTTACATATTGGGGCACCTGGGTGGCTCAGTGGTTGAGTGTCTACCTTTGGCTCAGGTCATGATCCCGGGGTCCTGGGATCGGGTTCCACATCAGGCTCCCCACCAGGAGCCTACTGCTCCCTCTCCTATGTCTCTGCCTCTCTCTCTGTGAGACACTTATTTATGAATAAATAAATTAATTTATAAATAAATAAAATCACTGGGACGCCTGGGTGGCTCAGAGGTTGAGCACCTGCCTTCGGCCCAGGGTATGATCCTGGAGTCCTGGGATCGGGTCCCACATGGGGCTCCCTGCATGGAGCTTGCTTCTCCCTCTGCCTGTGTCTCTGCCTCTCTCTATGTGTCTCTCATGAATAAAATATTTTTTAAAATAAATAAAATCTTTACCAAGAAAAGTTGCATGTAAGGTATTAAATCTCCCCTTCTGGTATTATTAATAAGCTTAATATATAAGTGCCTCATTTCCCCCTCGCACTTTTCTTTCTCTTTCCTCTCATCTAATACACCTTTATTGTGCTCATCCCTATTCTCCAGTGCTCATATGTAAATAAGTCACTTTTTTTCCTACTGCCATATACATTTTCCAAGGACATTATCCAGTATCAACACTGTAGAAGATATAAAATATAATCTGCTATAAAAGAAATAAAATACACTTGAGGGGAAGGTAGGACAAACATTTATTTGAGCACCCACTGTGTGTTTAGCCTTCTACTAATATTACAGTACAGATTCCTGGAGGACAGCAGCTCTTGACTTCTTCTACCCATCCTGTGCCCCACCAGAGCAGGGAGTCCTCCCCAAGGAAGGGAGTCCCTTCAAGGACCTGTGGGATCTGCACCTCAGAATTTTGAGGTGCCGGCACCCTCGGTCCTAGAGCATGTACAAGTGTATTTCGCTCCAAAGGGTGAGAGAGAGAGAGAGAGAGAGAGAGAGAGAGAGAGAGAAAGAGAGAAATTTAGCCTAGCAGAGATGGGAGGCAATGAGGGAGTCTACTATGCTGGGTGCATCCCACACCATCTCATTCAGTGCTCACGTTCACGCTGCAGGCTATCGGTGTTACTAACCCCATTCTCCAGGCTGCAGCCATGAATGTTGTGGGTGGAGAAGGATAGAGGTGCTCTTGGCAGTGAGACCAGAGGCCAGTGACTTCACCGTTCTGACTGGAGCCCAAGGCCTCTCGGTCTGTCTGATGACCCCACATCAGATACAGTATGCAGCCATTTCCGCCGTAGGCAGCTCCCATACTCTGGCTCCAGCCCAACATTCTCTTGGGATCCCTGGAGCACTCATCCTCCAGCTGCCTCTGTCACATAGCTCAGGGATTCACCTGCCAGAATGGATTTGACTTCTTAAACTATTTAGAAAATCAGGAGATTGCAGATCTGCAAGAAATTACCAGGGAAACAGGGCCTTGGTATTTAAATACAGAATGCCTGTACCTCCAGAGACAGAAGTCTGAATTTTTCATGATGTCTAAGAGATGTGCAGGCTATTTTGAAATCCTGTATTTAAAAATTTGGAGATAAAGATGGCTCTGGCAATTGTCTAAACTCAAGACAGTCACAGCCACACCTTGAGGAAGGAAGGCACTCATCCTCTCTGTAAACGGGTCTGAGACTCGGAGGTGCGCAGGTGCATCATCTCGTGACCATGCAGTCTGAGACATTCACCCATGTGCATGGAGGCACAAAGCCCCGCCGTGATAATTGACAGAGCCTGATCCTTATTTGTATTTAGTGCCTCTTCTACTTATAAAAACAGCATATATTTATTGTAGAAATTTTACAAAATATAGAAAAGCTATAGAGAAGAAAATATCAATTCTCTGAAGTGCCACCACTTAGAAACAAACCCAGTCAATATTTTGATAACCTGTACTGCCAGTCTTCTTTATGCAGATGTAACTTTTTTCAAAACCAAAATTAACCTGTACATGCTGCATTGTAACCTCCTTTTTTGCTTATCTACATTTTTTTCTTTCATTAAGTATTTCTCCAACATTCTCAATCACTGTAAACCATTCTAGCATATGTGTGCAACATAATTTAATAAGCACCATCTTGTTAGTATCTGTATCTTTGGGCATGCCTTTTTATATACATCTGTGATGATTTCCTTTAGATAAATTTCAGAATCACTGGTTCAACATGTATGTATATTTTTAAGGCTTTGATTTTGGGGTGAGGGGGTCAAATGACATTCTAGAATGTTGTACTACCAGATGTATAAGTACTGACTGTTTCATTACATGTTTGTCAGCATGTTATCATTTATTTTATTTTTTAAATTTATTTATTTGAGAGAGGGAGAGAGAGAGCACAGGAGCATGGGGCAGGGGCAGAGGGAGAAGCAGACTCCCTGCTCAGCACGTGGGACTTGATCCACGTGGGACTTGATCCCAGGACCCCGGGATCATGACCTGGGCCAAAGGCAGACAGTGCACCAGCTGTGCCACCAGGTGCCCCGCATTTATTTTAAAATAGAAATTTTTAAGCTTTTTGATATTAAACTTTAGATGTAATACCTCCATCTTGATTTCATTACCCACTCAGAATAGTCATTATAGGGCAGCAATGTGACTGTAGAAACTATATTTTATACTGATGAGACTAATGGTCCTTTGGCCTCACCTACAGAACTGAATAATGCCAAAGGGCCTTGAGAGTTGGCTCAAAATGGATTTCTTATAGGGGTTGGCTTATCAATTCTCAAGCTGTTAACTATCTGGACCATAATTATGCCCTTGGTCCTATACTTTCTCTGGCCTATGAAGAGGGAAATATTATTGATTCCCCGTGTATGCATAAATGTCACCAAGAGGAGAAAACTTGACAGTCTTCACAATTATAATTTAATATTTCTGATCTTTGACTTTCAAGCAGAATAAAATATATGTATATATTCATCCCTACCCATAAAGCTCTACAGCCTTGGGCAAGTCATTTCACCACTCTGAGCCTAAGTGTCTTCCATCCTGAAATAGAGATGCGGATGACTTTGGCCTTCTTCAGAGGTCTGTTGCAATAATTCAGGGAAAGAGAGTGCATGTTAAAGCTCTTTACAAATGAGTGCTCCTTGATGACATGCATTATTTTTGTTACAAGAGGAGAATAAAGTTGGCATTCAGCAAATGTTTATGAGTGAATAAACTCCTCCTTTGATGTTCTTCATTCTAATAATTTGTATAATTTATAGAGAACAGGTTTATGGAGCTAAGGAATGCAGCCTAGGTCTGTCTAAATTGAGAATTAGTGGGATCTGAAATAATGAGATTTTCCTTCAGCTTCCTTCAGGATGGCTCCAATACCCCCATGGCGCTCATCAGTTTGGTTTTCTGCCCACAGTGCTTGTATTCCTGCCATTCAGATAAGGTCTTCTAGAGAACTGAATGTGCCTTATACCTCTTGGGGCCATTTCTCTAGCCTCAGAGAACTTTCTGCACAAATCTGCCTTTGATTTTATCTCTTTTTATGGAACTATGTGAATATCACTGGGAGAGTTAAAGTTAACTATTACATAGTGTATAAAATTCCATCAGTAAAAACCAGAGCTTCCATGAACACCTTGGAGAAGTCATTTGTTTTTCTTTTCCTGATATCCTCATCTGTAAAAATTAAATTCTTCTATCAGGCATTTACCACACACGCCCTGTGTCCAGGCACTGGGATACCAAGATGAATCAGAAAAACCCCCTTCCTCCACAGGACTCATGATCCAGCAGCTGAGGAAACAACCAGTTAGATGGCAGTGTGATAAGCAAGGTCATGGTGTGGTCGCCTCACTTCATGTTCATACATGTGTGCTTCTGTATTAATGCTCTGAAAAGGAAAGCAAACAGAATCATTTTACTTAAGAGAGCAGATGATATTTAATTGATGCATTCTAGGAATTTTAGCGAAATAGAGATACTGAGCAGAGAACAGCATCACAAAAGCCATCTCTGGTGGGGGTAAACCCCACTCAGCCTGGTGTCCCACTGACTCGCATAACCAAAGGGGGAAGCACTGACCATACACACTGCACCTGTCTTTCTTGGCCTTTGCATGTAGTGTGTTTTGGTTTTACTGTGTTTTCCTGCCTAGAAAGTTCTCCCCCTGCCTACCCCCAACCCACTTACTGTTTGCCCCTTCCTTTATTTGGCTGACTCTAGTTTGTCCTATAGGCCATTCTGCTCAGGTGCCTTTTCCTCAGAAATTCCTCTATAACCTACCAACTTAGGCTAGATTTTGTTTGTCTGTACTTTCAGGCATCAGCTACTGGCAGTAATTATTAAAATGTACTTTACGGGGATCCCTGGGTGGCTCAGCGGTTTAGCTCCTGCCTTTGGCCCAGGGCGCGATCCTGGAGACCCAGGATCGAGTCCCACGTCAGGCTCCCTGCATGGAGCCTGTTTCTCCCTCTGCCTGTGTCTCTGCCTCTCTCTCTCTGTGTCTCTCATGAATAAATAAATACAATCTTTAAAAAATAATTAAATAAAAATAAAATGTACTTTACGAAAGGCAGAAAAAGCCCAAGTGGACCCAGACAAGTGGTTCAATGAATGAGTGGATAAACAAAATACACCATATCCATATAGTGGAATGTTATTCAGTCTTAAAAGGGGAAGGAGATTGTGACACAGGCTACAAAGTGGATGAATCTTGAAGATATTATGCCAAATGAAATAAGCCAATCACAAAAGGACAAAAATATGATTCCTTTTATATGAAGTTCTTAGAATTGTCACATTCATAGAGCAAGTAGCATGGTGGCTGCCAGGGGCAGAGGTAGAGGGGATGGGGAGCACATGTCAGTAAGTACAGACTTTCATTTGGGAGCGATGAAGAAGTTGTGGATGCTTGGTCATGATGGTTTCACAACAGTGTAAATGTTCTTAATGCCACTGATCTGTACACTTGAAGATGATTGAAATAGTAGTTTTTATGTTATGTATATTTTATCACAATAAAAATATGTTATAATTGGGTGTATCATGACAGTATACCTTCCAATACCTTATGCTCCCTTGGGAGCAGGGGCCATAAGGGTTTTCATCATTGTTTCTCATTACTAAGCACACATCTTGTAGACAGTAGGTACTCACTTTTAAAAAAAAGAGTTGAATGAGGGGTGCCTGGGTGATTTCAGTCAGTTGAGTGTCCGACTCTTGGTTTTGGCTCAAGTCATTATCTCAGGATCGTGAGGTGGAGTCCTGCTTGGGGCTCCGTGCTCCATGGGGAGTCTGCTTCTTCCTCTCCCTCTGTACCTCCCCACACTCACATGCGCACACTCTCTCTCTCAAATAAATCTTTGAAAAATAAGTGAATGGATAAATGTAGAAGTTGTCGATTTCTATCCTATCAGACTAATATGCCCTAATTTTATAGATAGGAAACCTCAGAGAGGAGTGGTGACCTTACTAGGACTACACAGCTTATAGATGTCCACATCAGGACTGAGATCCAGATGCTGTTGACCCCAGTCCAAAAACATCCCTCCCTTCATGCCAGCACTTATTTGCCATCGGTGTCTACTCACAGTCGATAGAACCAGAGAAGGTAGATGCAGATACATGAACCCGAAATGCCATGTCTTCGGCCAGAAATGATTGTAAAAGTCTGGAAAGAAGGTAGAAAGGAAGAGGAAGAAAAGAACCCAGAAGATTTCCCTAGATACAGTCACTTTTCATTTGCTTTTTACTTTTTCTAATCTCTTACCATGTAACCAAAAGCATTGGAATGGGGAGATTGATTGAGCAATCAGTTGTTTCCCAAGGGCTGTACCAGAATCCCAGTCTCTTCAGTAATTTAACCTGGAAGGGGGTTTTGCTACAGGGAACAGCCCCCACAGTTGGGGATGGACAAGATAATTTAATGGGCCTCTTCCTACCCTAATTGCTAATCTTCCTTGTGGGAACCCCCTTCTCATGCTGCATTAAAGACTCCATTAATTTGTTTATATATAAATCCAAGCTACTTCAAGTCTGTGCCACCTCTAAAAGGCTCCCCTTCTAGAGTCCCTGGCTTGTACCACCCTGGATTTACTGATAAGAAAGATGCATTATACATTTTATTACCTTGTCTATGGAGCACATGTAACAACTATAAAGTATGTTCATGTATAGTATGAATAACTGTCAGGGTAATTGATAAAGTAGTCCGTAATAAAGGTAGCCAGAATGGCATTCCTAGATGCTGAGGTCTCTAAGTGCTCAAGAAGGGGGGCGGGGGAGGCACTAAATAAATCCACTCGTTCAGAAACTGCTGGCATTCAGAAAAAAAAAAAAGAGAGAGAGAGAGAGCCAACCAGAATCCTTAGGCCTGCATTTCACTTTAAAGTGGAATTATTTAATGTTGCAATTCATATCTGCTGACACATTGGAATCAACTCAAATAAAGGAATATCATAAATCTTGCATTGTTTGGATTAAGCACGTGTTCACCCACGTGTTGGCACTGGAAGAGGTCTAGGAGGAGTGTATAATGGTTTAAGAGAATCAAAAGGCTGGTAAAGATGTTGATCTAGTTAAGACAAACAATCTACCAGCAGCCACCCAGCCTTTATAAAGTACTCAAAGGAATAAGAAGCTCAGTACTTCATCCTTGTTGGACGCATTATAGCTGGCCACTACGATAATATCAGTGCCCACGGTAGATGACCTGTCAGTTACAGGGCTTCTCCTTTGTGCCAACTACCATGCGTACTAGCTGTTATCTTCAAAACAAGACCACACATGAGGTACTTCAACTGTGTCATCTAGGCTGTGCTATTTAACTTCTCTAGAAGTTGTTCTAAATGGCTTATTGGGAATATGGAAGTAATCATAGCATTCACAACCCTCACAAACCTCACGGGGCTGTTGAGAGGATTAAATGTGGTGGAACACACAAGGTGCCTAGAACACTGCGTGGCACGCAGTAAGTACTATGGAGTGGGAGCTGACCGTAGCATCTTCACTTGACAGATGAGGAAACCAATCACAGCGAGATAAAGAAACTTGCCCAAGGTCACTTATAGAAGAGTTGAACCTGGGTCTTTTCAACTCCAGAGTCTAAATTCATCCTGTACTTGCCACCTGCCTGCCACATCTTCCATATTAATATCACACATTGGTCCTCGTTCTGACTTTTGAGCCTGTAAGGAGGGAGCTTTGTCTTTTCTACGACCTTACTAGTTTTGTAGCCTGTCCAAAGCTGAGGGACACAGTGGAGCAAACTTCCTTGGTGTAGAATCTCTCACGGTCAACTGGGATCTGTTAGTACCCAAGTATATTCTGTGTCTTGTCCAAATGTGAATGAATATGGTCCCTTTGGACTTCCATTCTTTTTTGTAATAGGATCTCTAAACTCCCTCTCACCTTTAAATATCTATTGGTATTTTTTTTTTAAGATTTTATTTATTTGAGAGAGAATGAGTGAGCAAGAGTGAGAGAGAGAGCATGAGTGCATGAGTAGGGGGAGGGGCAGAGGGAGAGGGAAAAGCAGACTCCCTGCAAAGCAGGGAGCCTGAGGATGTGGTGCTTGAACCCAGGACCCTGAGCCAAAGGCAGACACTTAACCGACTGAGTCACCCAGGGACCCCTCTGTTGATGTTTTTATAGCAGCTCCACACTCTTACTAGAGAGTCTATTTGATGACTAACCATTACTGACCTCAGCCATGGCTGTATATTTTTCTTCTACAGCTATTTTAGCAACTAGACTGGTCTTGTTAGCTGTAAAAAGTGCTAGAGGAGGACTCAGATCTAGGATCTAGGCCTTTACCTCTATGCCTATATGTCTTACGTCTGTGTCTTACATCAAAAGAGAAATGCCAACTCTTTCTCTGGCTGGCTGAGTTTACTTTAAAGTCATTGGACTACAGTGTCCCCCTCTGTGCTAGGCTGTACCCTCAGCCTAGATTTGGGGTCCATCAAGCCAGTATGGCTGAAGGTCATACACCGAGTGATGCACTAACTATGGCGGGACTAACCTCTCATCCCCCCTGCCCTATGCCATCTTGAAAATCCTGCCATCTTTGTGAGGCTTTTATCACTAGTGCTGGAAGGGAAGCAGACGTCAACATTTTAGACAGATTTTCAGCGTGAAGACACAAATAAAACAGCTTAGAAACAGAACCAGTGCTTGGAACCAGTAGAGTCAGTGGGGAAAGTACAAGTTCGGTGCTGATTCCACCTGTGAGCTCTACCGCCTTGGCAGATCATACAAGGGCTCTGGAACTCGATTTCTTGAATGTGTAGGTACTACTATATCCTGTGCTGTGCAGAGGATTTGAATTAGACCGTGTATGTCAGAAATGCCTTGGAAGCTGAAGCTGGCCCTGCAAAATGCTCATTGCTGCACAGGTGGAAAGAGAGCAGCCTTAGGAGCCAAAAGGCAGAAATTTCTGGTGTAGCTCTACAGCTGACCAGCTATGTGACCTTGGGTACAGACCCTCTCTGAGCCTTATTCTTTAAATATGTAAAATCCGCAAAATAATCTTCAGACTCCACACGTTTCACAGAGTGGTCCTGAGGCTCCAATGGGATGTCAATAAAAGTGTTTAAAAATTGAACTCTAGGGATCCCTGGGTGGCGCAGTGGTTTAGCGCCTGCCTTTGGCCCAGGGTGCAATCCTGGAGACCCGGGATCAAATCCCATGTCGGGCTCCCCGCATGGAGCCTGTTTCTCCCTCTGCCTGTGTCTCTGCCTCTCTCTCTCTCTCTGTGTCTCTCATGAATAAATAAATAAAATCTTTAAAAAAAAAAATTGAACTCTAAGCACTCTTCCAATGGCAGCCACCATCTTTACGATGGGGACAGCCAAGCAGTGGAGTGTCTAGTCTATGTCCCTATAAGTCCCAAGGGCACCTTTGTAAATGCAGTAATTTTCCCATGGAGAAACCCTTATTTTTCACTGCATGATTTCCAGCTGTCTCAGCCACATGGATCTTCTCACCTATTCCGTTCCTTAATTGGAGAGGGAGAATAGAGAGAAAACAGAAGTCAAAGCCAGGAATCATTGGGCTTTTTCCACGTAGGTACGAATTACAAGAACTGTGGCTGTCTTTGCCTCTCATTTTGCTGTCTGCCGGACAATGTTTGCACAGTGCTGGGATGAAGTAACTAAGATCTCTATTCAGGATAAATGCTAGTTCTGCTCTGTACCAAAAGATATATGCCAGGACATAAAAAGAATTCTCTCCATGGTGTTCCTTTTAATTCATAGCAGTTATAGAGAGCTGTAAAAAGCCACCTAATTACTTCTTCTTGCTGTATATTTCAGAGATTATAGGTATCTTAGTAGATTCAAGGCAAGTCTGGTATTAAAGACACTGGGCTATAATCTTTTTTTTTTTTTTTTTTAAACCTCCCTTTGTAACCATCGTTTCAGCCTTTGGAATAGAATATTGGCTCCAGAAGCCATTTCATCCCTGGGCTCCCTTTATGAGTGGGCGAGACACCGAGGTGTCCCCTCTGCTTCTTTTGGCATCCATTCGGCCACTTGTACAATGAAGGCAATTCCTGCAATAGGTTCTGCAGCAGCCTGTCATTCAGGTAGGCGATGTGACTAAAGGAATATGTGAGGGTCCCAGCCTGTCTTCTAAGCTGGCTGTGTTCAAGTGCCCAGCACTCCAAGGTGAGAATGTGTCCCTAAACAGCTCTTGACCCTAGTCCACTGAGCCGTGGAAACAGTAGTTGCACAAATCCTTGACATATTCATGATACATTAGATCAGGGACAGAGTGAGCGGGAAAGAGCTAGAATCCCCATGAAACAGCTGAGCTCTAGAGACAGGAACTATTGTTCTTTGTCACCCTTTTCCTGCTGAACAAAGCTGCTCATGTCCTATTGAGGTCCCCTCCTTAGCTTGATAATCAAGCTCTTTATTTTTTTAAAGAGTTTATTAATTTATTCATGAGAGACAGACAGAGGCAGAGACATAGGCAGAGGGAGAAGCAGGTTCCCTGTGGGGAGCCCAAAGCGGGACCCCATCCCAGGACCCCGGGATCATGACCTGAGCCAGAAGTGGACTTTCAACCACTGAGCCGCTCAGATGCCCCTAATCAAGCTCTTTAAAGAAAGGCTCCAAGCCAGCCCAAATTCAGATCCCTTCCTTATAAACACCTTAATCCCTTTGGGAAATGCCCATGCCCTCATCTCCCAAAACAAGGCCAGGTTTTCCAAAAGTCAGGCTCCATTCATTTTTTAAGAGGCCAGCTCAGAGTAGACCCCCTAGCCAATGTGGCTTTTCCTCCCCCAAGCTGACTGAAAGCCCTGTCTTTCTGTCTTTCCTTCCTGAAGACTCAAGAAGCTTTAGGTCCTCCTTCTAGAATTCTGTTGTCCAAGAAAGTAGCCTTTAGTGCATGTAGCTATTTAGACTTAAATTTAAATTAGTTAAAATTTAATAAAATTTAAGAGCTCAGTTCCTTAGTCACACCAGGCACATTTCAAATGCTCAAAAACAAAAACAAAACAAAACAAAACAAAACACCATATGTGGCTAATGACTACCTATGAAGTACAAGAAAAAAAATACATACATGGTGGGGGGGTGTCTGCCCCCACTTCCTGGCATAGGGCTCCTCAAACCCTTGTAATTTTCTAAGTGTTAAAAACACTAGAAGCATCTTTTGTTCTAATATTTGACCTTTGACTCTGGATCCTGACACAGAGGTCCAAATCCCTTGGAATTTCCTGGATGACAAGGCGTCTTTTGTGCCAATGAGGCAATTTTTGGTAGGCTCCTAGATAGCTTTGGGATGGGAGCTGGTCACCAGAAAGACCACACCTTGATTAGGAGCTTGGAATTTTTCAGCCCCACCCTCCTCTGCTACCAATAGTAGAGGGCTGGAGATTGAGCTAATGATCAATTATGCCTACATGGTGAGGCATCCATAAAAAGTACAGGGTTTGGAGAGCTTCCAGGTTGGTGAGCATGTGGAGGTTCAGAAGAGTGGCTTGTTCAGAGAGGACATGGGAATCTGCGCCCCTTCCCACATACCTTGCCCTATGCATCTCTTCCATCTGCATGTTTCCGGGTTGCATACTTTTATAATAAACCAGTGATAGGGCAGCTCCAGTGGCCCAGTGGTTTAGGGCCGCTTTTAGCCCAGGATGTGATCCTGGAGACCGAGGATCAAGTCCCATGTCAGGCTCCCTGTATGGAGCCTGCTTCTCCCTCTGCCTGTGTCTCTGTCTGTCTGTCTGTCTCTCTCTCTCTCTCTCATAAATAAGTAAAATCTTTAAAAATAAATAAATAAAATAAACCAGTGATACAGTAAGTTAACCATATTCCTGAGTTCTGTAAGCTGCTCTAACAAATTAATGAAACCTAAGGAGGGGGTCATGGGGACCCTGATTTGTAGCCAGTTGTCAGAAGCACGGGTAACAACCTAGACTTGCTATCAGCATCTGAAGTTAGGGGGCAATCTTATGGGACTGAGCCCTTCACCTGGGCGATCTGACCTATGTCCAGGTAAATAGTCAGAATGGAGTTAAATTGTGAGACACTCAGCCAGTGTTGCAGAGAATTGCTTGGTGAGAGGAAAACAATCACACATCCGGTGTTAGAAGCATTGTAGTGTGGGAGTAAAAGAGACATATAGGAGGAGGGTTTCTTGTATATGACCACATTGGAGAGAGCAGATTTAGAACATTTCCTTCATCATAGAAAGTTCTACCAGACAGGGATGGGGTGAAAGTGCCCACCTCGTGCTGCTGAGTATGTACTCTGTGCTAACCCCATGCTCAGTACTTTATAATCCCCAATCTGCCATGATTTAACCCAGGAGAAGCCTGAGGCTTGGTGATATTAATGTGCCCAAGGATGCAGAGCTGGTAAGTTGCCGAGCTAGGACTGGACACTGAGTCTCTCTGCTCTGAAAACTACTCTCTGAACCACTGTTTTACGCTGACTGTTGACAATGTGTGCTCTGCAGTAGAGGCACTTCTCTCCTGTGTTTCTGTTTCACATCTTCTGCGAGCTGGCAAGAAGGGAGTGAGCTGCAGAGTGGGTTGGGTTGATGCTGGCACTAGGCTCTGCAGAGAATGATACCAGCTGTCCATTTTGTACATGTTCCTTTGTTAGGTACTTTCCAGGCCTGTGTCACATTTAATTCTGCCAATAACGCCATCATATACTTTTATTATATCCTTTTTATAGATGGGGGGGAAAAAAGTTTAGCTACATGGCAGTAAGTGGCAGAGCCTGACACGGAACCTGGGTGATCTGGACTTGGAAGCCCCTGCTGTGTCCACTGGGCCTTGCTGCCTTGACTTACCTGAGTCTGACTTCAGTCTCACTCCCAACAGAGGGTTCTCCGCCTCTTGTCAAGTGTGGAAGGCCTCAGTGAATCTTCTTCTTGCTTTGGGAGAGTAAACAGTAAAATATCTGAGTAGAGTGGATGTTTCTGAGTATAGGAGCTTATCTGGTCCCTGGAGAGCTGGCCCTGGGTAAAGGCTCACCCTCTCCCTCCACTACTGAAGTGCTAATCGATGCAGCAAATACACCTGATTGACTTCATGTCAGAGACCCATTTTGCAACAAAGGACAACATCTTCTGTAATTTGAAAACTGATTATAGACCTGCAATCCCAGTTTGCTTTTTTTTTTTTTTTTGTAAACACAAATGGAGCTTCTCTTTAGGAGCAAGCAAAAGCTTTTCCGGTTGATTGCGATATATTTCCAAAGAGGTTTCTTTGCCAACCCACTCTTAAGAATTTACTCAATTACAGTAACTGATCTAGAAGATACAGCAAAGGAGAAGAGAGTACCATCTGCATTCCATTTTCATTCATTAAGAATCTGAATAAAAGAGATGTACCCTCATAAACAGTATTTATCCCATTTTCTTGTATATCTGTAGCGGTCTGTTAACAAATTCTGTCTATAAAGCTGGTGTATCTGAAATCCCAAATACTAAATGGCTGGGAGGATAGATGAGAACACAGTGACTGGCCCCCAGCTCTGCATTCATATTTTGGCCAGGGAAGGGAATTTAAACAAGGATCACCAAGGCAGGGAGACCAGGTCAGTTTCCATAGAAACTATTCCTTACAGTGACTCTGAGGCATCACCAAAAGCAGCAGGGAAGTGTTCCAGTCTCTAGTTGAAATCCACTCTCCGAGTGTGCACGTTCGGAATTCTTTGGCCTTCCTCCTCAAATACTCGTCACGAATGGTAGCATTTATGAGAAAGAGCGTGTGCTCTGGATTGTGAGAGGTTTGGATCTGTGACGGTGCTGTACCTCTGCTGGTGAAGAGAACAGGCTCTCAAATCAAACCAAAGAGGCTCCCATCCCAGATCTAGAGCCAGAGTCTGCAAACTATAGTGGTTTCTAAGCTGAAACCCTCCCGCCCTCTGTTTTTGTACCATCACAAGCTAAGAAGAGCTTTTACATTTTTTAATGGTTGGAAAAAAATTAAAAGAATAAATAGAATGTGTAAAAATATCCATGAAATTTAAATTTCATCATCCATTAATAAAGGTTCACTGCAACATCCCCCCTCAGCCCCCCGTGATTGGTTTCCATATCATCTATGGCTGCTTTCACACTGTAACGACAATTGAATACTTAGAGCAGAGACAACATGGCCCCGAAAGCTGAAAATACTGTCCGGTCCTTTATAGAAAAAGTTTTTTTTGTTTTTTTTTTTTAAGATTTTTTTTCCACTTATTTGAGGGGAGAGAGAGCAAGCATGAGCAATGGAGGAGGAAGGGGCAGAGAGAAAAGTAGACTCCCTGCTGAGCAGGGAGCCTGATGCGGGGATCCATCCCAGGACGCTGGGATCATGACCTGAGCTAAAGGCAGACGCTTAACTGACTGAGCCACCCAGTACCCCTAGAAAAGGTTTTCTGACCCCTACTGTAGGTTCTAGACCCCTGCTCTAAGAGGTAAGGTTAGAGGCACCTGGGTGGCTCAGTTGATCAAGAATCCGACTCTTGATTTCAGTTCAGGTCATGATCTGAGGGTTTTGAGATCAAGTCTGCTTCTCTATCTCTCCCCCCTCCCCCTTTGTTTCTCCCCCTACTCACTCACAGACTCTCTAAAATAAATAAATCTCTTTTTTTAAAAAAAAAGAAGGTAAATTTACTGCTTTGTACCTCACTTTTCTCATTTTGAAAAGTAGGGTTAGTAAGAATAGTCCCGTTACACGATGGATGTGCAGGTTAAATGTGGTAATAAATGTCAATCATGGAGCACAGTTCCTGCACACAGTAGACACAGTAAATGGCACTTGATGACCATGTGATTTCGGTTAAGTTACTTAAACTCTTTGATTCTCAATGACCTCTTCTGTAAAATGGATCTCATAATACCTACTTCACAGGATTTTTCAAAGGATTAATGGGGTAACCTATCCATCACAATAGTGGCCCATTTCTCTTTAGCACTTACGTGACACATGGGAAAACAGAGACAAAAAATGTTGTTACATGACTTGCGTTACCTACCCAGGCAGTAAATGACGGAGCTGGACTTTGAAACAGGTAAGTCCCAGAGCCCATTGCTCTAAATAACTCTGTCGTCTAGCCTGGGTGGGTAACAGACTGTGAGTCTCTATGCATTCCCTTCCTCTTTGTCCTCCTCGTCCTTCATCCCCCTCCCCACCCTGCTCCCATGGTGGCACATTCCTCATGCCCATGCTTGACACTACTATCATTCTATCTTGTATCATCACTAGTTCTTCACATTTTTGTCTCAAATGTTCATTTACAAATGCATTATGATGGACCAAAGGTGTATGTACTACCCTTCCTAGAATGTGGTTTTCTTAAGCTTTGAAACCATATTTTTTCATCCTTGCATCCTGTAGTCTAGCATGGTATCTGGCCCATCACTGGTGCTGTTAGTGTTTGCTACTTGTATAAATGAATGAGTGAGCAAAACAATGGACTTTTTTGATGCTGTTTGTATATTTTATTACACTTCTCGTGTGTGGCTCCTTTGGTGGTATATACTGTACATTTGGCATACAGCTGGCATGAGAGCTCTCATGTGCAAAGAATCTCAGGAGGAGGAGCCTGTGTCTGACTGGCCCCTTGAACTTACAAGAAATTTATGAAAACATATTAGCCTCCTTGTTGAAAAAAGACCTTTTCAAGCTTGCCTCTACCTCTGCTTGGTGGTATTGTTTGTAATTGTTCTTTTAAAGCCCAGTAGTATTTCTCAGGCATAAGATGGCATTAGGACCTGCTAGGCCAGCAGTCAGACCACCCCCTCTTGATAATGATTTACCCACTAGGCTTCAAAAGATCTTCATTGAAAACAACAGGGACCTTGATGTGCAGCCTTGTGGATGTGGACTGGTCTAGGATGTTCTGGCCCAGAGATTCACAACAGGGGTGACCACAGCACTTCCTCTGAAGCAGGTCTTTGGCCCTCTGTCTGACACAAGTCCCTTGAGGCTATTCTGTGCTTTGTCTCCTAGACTGGAAGCAAACTTAAGACAGGTGGAAAGGAATGCAGAAATTAAGCAGATAATTTTACTTCCTACATGAGTCCCTAGAGGAAAGAAGTATGATGGCAAGAATGCCATAATGACATCACAGACATTAGGTATTAGAAGTTTTTCATTTATCCCTAAGTATTTAATAGGAATATTACTACCCATATTCGGCAGATGTTGAAACTGAGATTTCAGAGGTAGAGGTTGTCACTTATAATGTTCCAGAGCCTGGAGCAGAACTTAAGTTTTTTGACTCATGATCATTTAACCCAAACCTGCCGTAAATGCATCCTAAATTTGAGGTGGAAATGATTGAGTCATTTCTGTATTCAACAACTATTTATTGATCACCTAGAACAAACACTGAGGATTTAGCCCTGAGTGAGCAAGACAGATGAGGCCATGACCCTTATTACCTTTTATTTTATTGGGAGAGTCAGGCAATAACCATGTAAGTAAATAAATTCAATAATTTCAGATAGTGATAAGTACTGTGATTTTTTTTTAAATTGAGAATAACGTGATGGGGAGGGGGTTGACTGGCAGGGGTAGCAGAATTAGATAGAAGGGGTCTGGGCAGGTCTCTGATAAGGGGACATTTCAGCCAAGACTTGAACTGTAGAAGGCATGAGGAGGACATGGGAGGGAAGAGCTGTGTGCGTGGATGAGTGCCAGCAGGTTCTTGTACTCATAGGTAGAAACCGATGCAGGGGACACACTGCCAGCCTAATCCTAGCCCTGAGGGAGTAACAAGGACTGTGCCCTCAGCTCCAGGGGAGTTCAGGGTTCAGACTGGCCAGGCTTTCCTTACTCTTGCTCACAATTCCATTTGTCCCTATCACCTCCAATCCAAAACCCACCTATCTCAGCCTGGGCTGGACAGCTCCTCTCTCAGAAACCCGCCAGGGTTGCAGCCCCAAGCAGGTAGGCTTCCTTCCCCCATACCCTTTATCTGCACTTCCCCTTTTCTTCTTTTTCTTCCCCTATGCATCTTTTTCCTCTCTGTGTTGTCTAGATTCCAGCCTACTCATCAAGATCAGCGTTCACATCATCTTCAAGACCAGGGCACTGGGGTTTGGGCGGGTGGCACTGAGTCCCAGCTTTCTAAGGTGTGATTTGAGGGCGACTGCTTGATACCTCCTCACCCCTAAGTGGGCCCAACTCCAGGGCCTGTAGCATAGAGTTATTGAGAGGTGAGAAGGAAAGAATAGCCATGAATGGCTTAGTTCATCATCAGCACTCAGTGGACGCAGATTAATTGTCATCATAGTTATTGTGTGCCTCGCAGCCAGTTGTTCACACTCCATTATGAGGCTTGGGTTGGAGGGCAGGGACAGTGTATCATTAGCCTTTGTATCTGCAAGGCCTAGCCCACTCCCTGGTACAGAAGTAGTGCTTGATACGTATTTGGAGTGAATGAATGAAATCTTTCTTTTCTCTGCAGATATAAGTACTGCAGGGGTGTAGAAATTCAGAACCAGAAGAAATCTTAGCTGTTAATGAATTCAGCCCCATAATTTAAAAAAAAAAAAAACAATAAAAAACAAAACACAGAGGCCAGCAGAGGCTAAAGAGTTAAGCCTACAGTTACAACACCTATTAACAATGGATCTCAGAATTGCATCAGTTCCCTTCAGGACAGCAGTGTATGCTACTTGAAGGAGGTGATTGATAGCTCCAGTTCTCCAAGATGGCCCAGATTTAGAAGAGTTTGTCCCATTAGAATACTTGTTTTTCTTGAACATGTTAGCCTAGTTTTTATTTGGAAATGGTGGTCTCATTGATTTTTTTATCATTGCCAGCAGAGCACAGATCCTTGGACAGAACAGATGCTCCAAAAACAGGTGATAAATGAATGGACACATGTGGCCACCTTCCTGAGAGCTCATTAATGTAAAAGTGTTCACATGCAAACTAACCTTGATGTCAGCCTAAACACAGAATTTGGAATTATGCTTCCTGTGTCACAGAGTAACTTTTATAATCTCAGGCCTTGCCCCATCCCTATGGCCCATCTGATGAGGGAAGCAGTAAATTTCCGCCTCCCCGGGAGGTAATACGTATTGATCCATCCATGATTTGAAAGCTTGTGAGCATTTAAATGACACCTGGGGTTATTGATTTCAGAAGCAGAGCAGATTGTATTTAGAAATCATTTAATGGGCTAGGATTCATGTTCATGCTTATTCATATTCAACAAATACCAAGGAACCCCTACTATGTGCCAGGTCCGCTCTCTTATCCCCATTAGGAATATGTGAAAAATAATGGTGCTTCTCAACCCCTTCTTTCCCATAGGGTTGTTGTAAGGAAGGCTGAGTGAAACAATGCATGTGGAGCACCAGACACAATGCCCAGCATTTTTTTTTGGGGGGGGGGGGCGGAGAGAATGCCCAGTACACTTTAATTCTTCAAAATATTATCTAGTAGTTATAAAATATATGTGTTCATAGAAGTATGACAATGACTACAGTGGTGAGGGAGAAGTGGTGGCTACAGTGTACATTGAATTTTCACATTGCAAATCTGCTTCTCTTCCTTATTTTTTCAACTCATTTTACCATGAAATTACCTTATCTGTAAATCAGAGACAGCAGATAAGATGATGCCTAAAATCCTTTCCAGCCTCATGACAGCCTGACCACCTCTATTGAGACAGAACCCTGCTCCCCTGAGAATCTAATAGAATTGGTCATTCTTCCTCTATCCTCCTTTCTGTTTCTATTTATTATTTTTATAATGCCCATATTTACCTGGTTCTGTCCATCTGTCAATCTGTGAGTCTTGAGAAGGAGAACAGAGTCTTCTCCATCGTGGTTTCTACCAAGTTTAGCACATAGAAGGTACTGAGCAAATGAAGGATGAGTGAATACACTTCTTTATTCCTTTATTAACTTGACACCTTTAAACGTATCTCGCTTTTTCGACCATTCAGTGAAAAGGAAACTACTCTGTATGTCTCAGGCAATTTTATATCTTTGAAGGCCTCATAAGACATAAGTAAAAATTCAAATTTTTATGATCTCTAATCCTTCATGGGCCTCCCTAGACAAGGAACAGAGCAGAAGCTCCACCCCACCAACTGGATCGCTTTGGGACTGATCCAGACCCACATACATCAAAGGTGGGTTATGCTTGGTGCTTATAAAAGAGCTTTACACCCTGTGGAACATGGGAAATGACCTAAAATTTGTGATGAAGCATTTAAATTGGGCAAACAGAACACTTGCTCCTCCCCACACCCGTGTAGAGATGGACTTAATGAGCCTGTGTCTTGTTGAGATTAAAGGAGCTAGAAATCCACACTCCCCACCCCCTCCACAAACGTTCAGTACAAAGAGAGAATACTGGGGGAAAATAAATGAACAGGAAGAGAGATTTCCAAACATCAAATAAAATAGCAGCCGCTCTATGTGTCATCTAAGATCTTGTTTCTGTTTTAGAAAAGGTTAACCCAATGTGATTCGGGTTGCCTAAGAGAAGGGGTAGGGGACTCTAGTAGGAAGTGAGCGCCTACTAGGGGCTGCAGAAGACATGCCAGACCAGCCAGCTAGGTTTCAGTCTCTGCATTTGACAGATCAAGATACAGAGGCTAAAGTGGTTAGAGTGATCTGCCTGAGGTCACCCAAACTAGGAAGCATCTCAGCCTGGATTCACTCTGGGGTCCCAGCTCCACACTCAGGCTCTTCTCCCCCAAGCCAGTCCAACAAGAGCATGAGGTGTAGGACCTCAGCCAGCTGGGCTCCCAAGTCCTAGGAAGGTATGCCCTGGGAGGATATTGGACCACTCTTAAAATTAGAATATGAAACTAGAAAAGGAAAGAAAACTTTAAGGAAAATCAAAGTGGCCCAGTGAGATCACACTGGGTTTGGGAGGCTGTCCTTGCACAGGCTGTTTAATTGGCGTTGTATTTGGAGGGTTAGATTAAAGGAAGAAGAAAAAAGACAGTGTTCAAACTGATTTACATGAAAATGAGAAGAGGGGAAAAAAGTGGGGTATTAAAATGTGTGAGTTGAATTCTTAGATCTCTGCGTTGTGAGTGGAGCTCGGTAGAACTTTTAAATTGGCTACATTGCTTTAATTGAAATATAGAATTGTAATAACACAGTGTGACAGGCACCTACTGAGGGGGACTGCGGCCGCTCCCACCTCTCCCTGGAGCAGCAAACAACAAGGGGATGGAAAAAAATACACACCGAGAAGCACTTGAAAGAGCTTTGTTCTTTTCCAGGCTCTTTGAGGTTTGCTTTTTGAAAAATGCATTTTTTTCCCACATTCGCTCCAGGGTCCAATTAATCCATACCACCCCACCCCCATTGCTAGCATGTTCTTCCCATAAAGGTATTTTGCATCAATTAGGGTGTTTGTTGTATACCAGATGAAGGAAAAGAATTTGCAAAATATCCAGATTTGCCTACAAAGATCCCAAATCTGTAAGTTGGATGGAGATCTTGCTGCCCCCCCCCCCCCCCCAGAGATTCCCCTCCTGTCTCTGCATGACTGTGATCGTTTTCAAGTGTACACAGATGGCAAAGTTTATTGCAAGGGTACTTGACCTAGGGGCAGCCCTGGAAGATGGGTTCAGGCATCAAGGAAGGATGTTTGTGAACTCAGACCGTGCCGTGACCTAGGACTGGTGGGGAGGCCACCAGTTTTCTCTCTGACCTCGCTTTCTACAACCCGGCTCACCCCTCTTGGCAGGATTCATGCTATAGTTAGGACCATGGCCAACAGCCCACCCACCCACCAGCCCTCTCTTGGCTTTTTCTACATGCAGCTCTGCCCATGAGCTCAGAAACTCAACCTTCTCCTCTTCCCATTTCCTTACCTGTATCTCAGCTAAATGCTGTAAACTCCAGGTGTCCGGGTGAAGTCACCAGCCCCAACCTATAGGTGCATTTGCTCTGTTCTCCATCTTTCTGCATACCCCTGATGCCTGAAACACACGGGTCCCCTGAAATATGCAGCTTTCCTCAACCATAAGGCATGGGTTCAAATGCCAGCCCTCCCTACCCTAGTTCTCAGCACACCTAGTCTTAATGTCAACCCCCTTTGGAGTTAAAATTAACAAATTTATTTGAAAAATGTTAAATTGCCAGTTACAGAGGACAGTGGCATTCCTCTTTAACTTTGTAGGAAAGGACTAGTTATTTTCTCTTCCAGTCCATCAGGGACCAAGATGTGGTTCTGCAGTGCAGTGCACGGTTAATGCCAGCTCATGTGACACACCACGTGAGCTCTGCAGTGGCTCAGCTCACCTCTGCCCTGCTCAGTAAGACAGGTCCACTGAACACACCTCGCATGTTGCACCAACATCGCCACAGCAGTTTCTAAACCACCATTTTCATACTTACCACAGAACAGTGATAGTTGACCATTGCCAGCCTGCAGACCTCAAAGTACATGTTTGGGACATGATTAACTTCTCACTTTCCAGGGCAGTGGCGTTGTGAGATGAAAGAGACCAGCCCCCCTGCAGGGCCTTCTGCCTCTGGCACCACTGTTTAGCCATTTGCACAAGCCAGACACTTGACTCCATGTCTCCCTGTGAAAGATGTGGTCCAGTAGGCCTCCTGCCTGTCTCACCTCCCTGCCCCCCACACCTGCCATCATGTCTTCTCAGAGCCTTGTCTAACCTGGACTACTGTAGGTGCTTCCTCCTCCCACCTGGTCTCTCTGCGGCCCCTGGGGACATATTTTAGTCCTTCCTGCAGAATCCAGCCCCAGCGACCTCTTTAATATAGACAGCAGATTTCTCCTCTGAGAGAAGGTGACTTCTCTTGCTCTTCTGCTCACAGACTTGGCCTGAGGGGAGAGCCGGCACCTGCTGCTTCCCTAGGTCACCCTGTCCCCACTCGCTTGCTGCTGCCTAGCATGCTCGCCTTCCTCTCGTTCCCCATAAGCCCTCTGCCTCCCCACCCACGGCCCCCTGGGGGCCGTTGCCCCTGCCATGTCTCTGGATTCAGCTCTTCTCCCCACAACCCCAGTACAGAGCTACTCCACTCCAGGGCTCTGTTCTGGGAAACTTGCAAAGGGTGACCTCACTGAATTTTCACATCCCCAAGATATGACCAACCCCGTTTTTAAAATGGGAAAGCTGAAGCTCAGAGCAGGTGAGCAGCTTGCCAAGGGTGGGACGAGCAGCTAATTCGTGAGACCTGCACCCCCACCCACATGATCCAGGGCGGCCCAGGAGACCTTTTCACATGGAGATTTAGGGAGTTATATCGTATTCCCCAGCAAGCCTCCTCAGCATAGTGAGGCCTTCCCTCCTGTGCTTCTTTCTTGCATTTCCCTTTCTTAAGGCCGCCCATCCCCACACTCAGCTGACCCTCCTTCTTCCTCTTCCCTTTTAGCGGCTCATCTCATTTTGATAATGTTAGCATCCAGCTGTTAGCACACAGGGATTCAGTATTAGGCAGAGCCTTTAGAACAACTAAAAATAGCCCTATTTTGTCCATTGTCTCCGGAAAGGCCTGGGTTCCTGGGCATCAGAGACCAGTGATAAAGACAGGTGGCCCTCCTCTGCCCTGCTCGGGTCCTGCCATTTCAAAGGACGGAGCTGCCTTCCTCCCATCCAGGGTGTGGTGGTTTTCAGCTTCTTGAAGGAGCCTTCTTGGAGCTCCAGATACAAGCACCAGACAGAAAGCTACTGAGCTGACAATTTCCACAAGAGCCTTTGCAGATTCTGTCCTCTTAACACACATGAATATGCAGTTAAAAATCCATTTACATGAATAAATGAACTATTCAGGAGATGAAAAACCATTTTTGCCTGTTTTAAAATAGAAAGAATCCCCTGAACTTTGCAACTTCACAATATCCTATACTTTGTGTTACTGGCTTCCACCGGAAGCAAGAACAGCTCTGAAAAGAGGAGATTAAGAGCCTTCTTGATGGAAATAGTTGAACAGGCAGTGGCAACTGGAAAAATTCATATGGCGTAATTATAGATTTTTGTTTGTTTTAAATCCTGGCACTCAATCTGGGAGCTCAGTTTAATAATAAAACACTAGCATTATGCATGCAAGTGCAAATTTGGTATCGTGTCAGTCAATTCCAAACACTATTTACAGAATAGAATCATTACAATGCATTAATATAATGAAGACAGCAGTGTAGCCTATTTGAGAATAATATTCTTAAAACATCACCACAGGCTGGTGTCTGTAGCCCTTCTTAAGAGTTTAAGCTAAGCTCAAGCCATCTTAACACGCTTTGAGCTTTGTTACTGAACTCATGTGGCTTGAGTTCTGCTATTAGCCATGTGTATGGCAGTTGTTTATGATGGCAGGGAGTGGGAAAGAGAGAAGGGGTTAGGGGGAGGCCAAGAGAGAGAGAAAGAATCATTCCAGAAGGGAAGATCCTCTAGCTATGATTTTCTGTAGGCAGGCTTCTGTCACTGCAGAAATCACAGTGCTTTGGCATTTGATTGATTGTCTATTGCCTCAGTAGATGCAGAGCTCACTAAGAACAGGGGCCCTTGTTTGTTTATCTCTGAAATAGTGGATGATGTGGCTTAGTGATTAAAAGCACTGGCTCTGGAGCCAGATAGCCTGGATTCAAATCGCATACTAGCTTGGTGGCTTTGCACAGGTAATGAACTTCCCTGTCCCTCACTTGCCTATCCCAGAGAGTTGTGATGGGTATTAAGTAAGTGGAACCCTAGAGAGATGCCTGACACATGGAAAATGCTTGCGGGATATCAGCTATTATTCTCATGTCTGTACCCCTGGTGTCTTGTTCAGTGATGGGTGTGTAGAGTAGATGACCAATCAATACGTGAGAGGTGGAAGGATGGATGGATGGATGGGCGGATAAACAGCATGGCTGTGATCCACAGCGTGCATTGCTTATCTGAATCTGTAGTGTTCTGTGTATTTCAGTGACTCTGCCAGAATCCAGGCCTCTTCTTTGTTGGAACTTGAGGCTGCCCGGAGATGATTGGACTTGGTTCAGATAGCTATCGGGAGAGACAAAGAGGTTTGCACACCAGGGACTAGAGTTGAGCCTTTGCAAATGTGCAAAACTGAGAATTGATGCAGAAGTCATTATTAACTCACACATTTAACAGGATGTTTGCCTTTCAACAAAGGGTGACTAATTAATGTAACAGTTGATTATGTAGCTCCCTTAATTTGTTACTGGTTTTCAAATACCAAAGTAATTACATCACCAAAGGAGGGGGACAGTTAGTTGCTAGAAAGTCAGTGTATAAAAGAGATTCAAAAAAACATTGATTGTTGGTTCAAAATCCTGCTCAGATGTAGACTGTGTTGAGTCTGACTTGGCAGCAGTGTACAAGTCCCCGAGTGGAAGTCAAATCCGGTGCGATGGCAAGGGTGAGAATGATGGAGTCTGGCATGGCAAGTAGATGTTGAGGGACTGTGGGGTAGGGCTGTTCACATCCTGACTCTGCTGCTGACCACTTATTAACAGTGCCCACCTCTGGAAACGGTGCTACTAATAGCATCTCCCTCATGGGGAAGTTGGAAGAACGAAAGTTGGAACCTTGTCTGGCTTGTGAATGGGGGCTGAACATTCTTTATAGTTCATGATCTCCCTTCTGCTTTTCTCTCCAGCCTCACACCCTTAACATTCCACCCCCACCCCCCACCCCCCCCGTAGTTCTTATTTCTCGGGCCATGCCGAATTGTACTGCACCCTGGGATGCAGAGGTTCAGTTCCTGGTCGCCCTACCACACTCACCCTGACCCCCACCCCAGCTTGGCAAACTCCTATTCGTCCTGAAAATCCTAATCTAACCAAGTCTTCCTCCTCAAAGCACCTGCCTCTGCCAGAGAGAATTGGACACCCTTTCCCCTGTGCCACTTTATTCCTTGAATATGTATGTTTAAATTATTTTTCGGATTTTTTTCCCTCACATTTTAACATCTCTACCATAAGGATTGGCTTATAGTCTGCAGCATCTTAGATGCAGTGCAGTAGAGCACCTCCACTATAGTTTGTTCTATGGCTAGTACCATATGTGTGTGGCTCAGCAACCTGACAATGGAGACCATGGTATACGACCTTTGTGTTCCCCCAAGCCGAGACAAAGCACTCAGCCAGTGCCGCTAAACAAATAGAAGAATAAATGAACAGTTCAGCTAGGTGTCTCATTTTGCTGAGTAGTAAGATGCCTTTGGCTCTGTCCTAACATTTGAAAAGTAACAATAATAAAAGCAACAATGTAGCCCTTTCTCCTGCCAAGCACCATCAAAGCACATGTATTCTTTACTCACTTCATCTTCATGATGGCCTGAAGAGGTATATTCTATTTTTATATTGATTTCACTCATGAAAAAACTTAAGTCAAAGAGGTTAAGCAACACCCTGAGACCCTGTAGCCGGTGATGATGGAGCTGGGATTTGAACCCAGGTTGTCTGGCTCCAGAGCCTGAAAATCTGCCTCTTAACCATTGGCCTTTTATTGCTTATGAATGATTGGTTTAAAACACTCTAACCAGCATCCAGTCTTCCTTACTCTGTCATTCACTACTTGCCTGACGACCCATATAATCCAGTCAAGACAAGTGCCAGGTACATATTTTGCTCATATCATTCCTCTACCTTGAACTGTACCTGCCTTTGATTTATCATCAGTTGAAATACAGAATTGGATTCAAAGTGCATCCCATTCCAGCCCTTTTGTGATGTCTTTGGAACTTATCCCACCCTATATGGAAGTCCCTTTCTTTCTAATGCGATGTCTGTAGCTACCTATGAAAACTATTTACGGGGCAATTTATGCATGTATAAATGCATGCATTTATAGGTGTTCTGCAATCCCCAGAACCTGTGTCAGAGCTTATAGTGTATTGCCTTGTTTTAACCCCATTTCACCTTAGGGCACCATCTACTTGGGAGAGGGGCAAGTCTTAAATGTCTTTAGGGTCCTCTAAAATTCTTCCTATTCCAGGTCCTCAGAAGTGGTAAGGATGAAATAAATGGATGTTGATAGATAGATGATAAATGATAGATGGATTTCTTATGAGAAACTACATCTGTAGTGTACAACTGACTGTATTTCCATTTTATTCATGTATCATTCAAAGTTTTTGAGTACTCATAGTGTTCTCAAAACTGAGCTAATTACTATTACCCCTACAGCTGCAATTATTATTAATAATAGCAACTGACACTTACTGAGCACTTAGTTTTTCTCAGACATTGTGCTAAACCACATATGCATAATTTCTTTTAATCCCTACAACAGCCCTATTATCTTCAATTTACAAGTGATAAAACTGAGGCTTGGAGATATTGAATATCATGTCTTACAAACACCATGAGCACTAGGACTGTATTTGCTTGTATTCATTTTTGTATCCACCCAACAGTTTCTGGCCCTTATGAGGTCCTCAGTGGATATGTATCAACTGAATAAATGGATGAACCAATGGATCCATTTTTTAAATGGCAGTCTCACTTCTGAGCTGTCAGTCATAACCATTATGCTACCCTAAATTTCAACCTAATTTTGCGGAGAAGTATACTTAGCCTATGAGAAATAAAATCATTGTCCCAGCCCATGCAACTGAGAAATAGCTGAGAGGATACCCACGTCTATCCCGCTGTCTTTGGTAAAGAACATTTAGCCCAAAGGTAATTAATTGTACCATGTGAGTTATCTATAAGGTAGAGTTAAAATGTATCCTTTTTTGTTTCTCAAATAATAGGATCCACAGGGTGGGCAACATTAGATATATTTAGTCTATAAGCCCCAATTGTTGTTGATTATAGTTTTGGTTTTCTGAATGGGCCCCGTGATTGCTCAATGTCTGATAGAACATCCGTCCTTAACTTGTAATCCTCCATTTGTCTTCTCACATCTTTAAACAAGGAACAAGCCATAATTTATGCATGATAAATCAGAGTCTTTTATATGATGCAGTTTTATTTTTCTTCCACTGTGGCTTATAAAGTGTTTTTATAGGATGTTAGGGTCAAAGGGACAATAAGGAATCTGTCCTAGCAAATCACTTCTTTGTCATCCAGACACACTGGGTCCCAGTTAGATGGTCATGAGTTCTATGAGCTGTTTTAAGATAGACCTGAGTTCAAATTCTAGTTGAATCCTTATAATTTGTGTGACCTTGGTCAAGAATTTTAAGCCTCTTGAGTCTTGGTTTCCTTGTTTATAAAAACTGGAATTATAATATCCTGCATGGTTATTATGAGGATTAGATACTATATAAAGGACCAATCACACTGTACCAAATAACCAGTAATTAGGTGTGACCTATTATTTCAAAAAGCCTGAGAGAAACTATATTTACCTTTGAAAAAGTTGTGAACAATAATCAAGTGGAATTTTCTTTCCTACACTAAGTTAGAGTCATATCAACTCCTTGAAGTCTTATTCTATAGCTTATTCAAGGAAAAAAGTTCCCTTTGGTAATTAACCATGTCTTTGATAAATAAAGAATTAGACAGTGATTAACTAAAAGTCATTCGATGACATTTCTTAAAACCTGGAGCATATGGAAGCTTTGGTGGTTGGCATGGCCTTTAGGTGTTCTGCAATCCCCAGGTATAGCAAAGACATGCACTACCTACCTCACAGCCATGGCTCCTCCACATCTCTAGCTCCTGCAGTTAGGAGCCATGTGACTGTATCTGCCTTTGAACCGAAGTGACATCACTTCTAGGCCAAGCTCATAAGCACCAGATGCAACCCTCCAGCTCTTTCTTCTCCTGCCTTGACAACTATAAGACTACAGGTTGGGATGTGGAAGCAAGCCCAGTG
Source organism: Vulpes vulpes (assembly GCF_048418805.1). Classification (NCBI taxonomy): domain Eukaryota; kingdom Metazoa; phylum Chordata; class Mammalia; order Carnivora; family Canidae; genus Vulpes; species Vulpes vulpes. Next base: position 153,791,878 of record NC_132791.1, read on the forward strand.
TGACTGTGCATCACAGCCCCTGCCAACTCAGGTTGGACATGTAGCTTGAATCAAAGATGAACCTATGTGGTAACAAGCCATTGAGATTTCATGGTTTAACATAGCCCATTTTAATATATTAAGCCATAAGTCTTAGAGGATATATCAAGCAGTGTCTATAAATTTTAATTTCCATGGCTGAAAAACATAAATAATTATCCATTTTAATTCATCTATTAAGTTACCCATCCATACATTCATCAGCCTATATATTCAACAAACATTTTTAAACATCTATTAATTGCTATATACTAGTCTGGGTATTTATTAAGGATATAATAATTTAAAAGGCCCCATCACCCCTACCCTCATGGGGCCAGGATCTAGCTAGAGAAACAAACAAGAATCATGATCGTAATACAATATGATAAGGACTGTGATGGATAAGGGAAGTGTTATGGGAGCCCAGGAAAAGGGACACTGATCTCAGTTTGGAGTGGGGGGGTAGTGCTTGTGCTGGAGCTGAGCTTTGGTGGATGAGTAGGAGTTCTGTTTGTTCAACAAATGTTTATTAATCAGCTACTATAGCCAGGTTATAGGATAGAGTAGTAAGCAAGGCAGGCAAGACAATACATAAAGACACAAGTAAGTAAACAAATTAACTTCAGAGTAATAAATATTATGAAGCCCAGGGTAGAGGGTGATACGTTAGGGATTAATTGAAGGGAGAGACTTTAGCTTGGGTGGTAAGGGAAGGCCCCTGTAAGGAGGTGACCAAGAACTGAGTTTGCTGGGACCCAGGGGTTTAAGGCCCTAAGGAGACATGGTAGGATGTGAAGGTCTGAGGGTAGATGAAGATGTGGAATAGAAACACACAGGCTTAATTTTATGTCAGTGTTGCTGGGACACTCAATTTTTCTGTTGCTAGATTTAATTTTTCTTTCAATTCCTCCGCCTAAAATGGGGAATTTAAATATATCTCTTATGGTGGAGGTACATATTATTGGACTTACGTATTTTTATTTTAGGCATTTCAGAAAGCAACACTCTGAGAACAGTAATGAGCAGTAAGCCTTTAAGCAAAGAGGTTGAAATAGGAAATTGTTGTACTCTGAAGATCTGGAAAAACTCCAGGTCCTGGAGTTAGAAAGTTCTGGGTATGAAACCCAGCTCCACTACTCTCCCAGCTGGCTGATCTTGGGCGAAGGACCACCTCTCTCTACTTGCGTTTGCTCATAAATTAGCTGGAGATAATAACAAGCACTTATCCAACAGGCTGGTTATATGACTGAAATGAGATAATGTGTAGAAGTTCCCAGCATGGTGAGTGGCAAAAAGAAAACACTGAGTCAACACGCAGTCCCCAGTATCGGCTGCTGCCAGTGGCTGACCTCCTCATCTGCGTCTTTATTGTCATCATCGTCACTGTATTTATTTTGGTGGGAGGCAATATCCCTCCCATCATTTGCAATGATTTTTATGAGAGCTTTGCTTTCATTTAACAAATTACATTAGACTCTTGTCGCTGGTATGCCAACTCCCATATTCTCATCCTGACAACTGAGGCCCTTTTTCATTTGTTTTTAACCAGAGTAAGTCCACCTCACCTCCCACTTTTATTAACCCTACTCTCACCTCTCACACCCCAGAGTCCTCTCCCCATAGTTACCTCCATGCTTTTACTCAAGCAGGTTTCCACCAACATAACGTCCTCTTTCTTGACCATAATAAAATATGTAGTTCTTCACTTTCACTCTGTGCCAGCCACTAGGGTGAGTGCTTTACAAATACAATCTCATTGATCCTCACCTCTACAAAAGTAACAGAGACTAAGGGAGGTATATTTCCTGCCAAATCCAGGCAAGTAGGAAGTAGGGGAGGAGGATTGGTGGTAACTATGCCAACCCACTCAGCCCTGCAGGATGGGACTGAAGAGCTACTTCCTGCATCTTTCTGATCCAGGGTGAGGTATCCACAGCCTCACAGGCCTACGTCCACGTTGACATAAATAGGAAGGTCGAGCCAAGGACAGATGAAACAAGGGCAGAGGGACAAACCAGCAAAGCACTCTAAGGAGACAAAAATTCTTGTCTCAGTGAGTCCCACCCACTTAGAAGAACCATTGGAGGTTAGTGTTGAATCTTCTAAGCTCTAGATGGAATCCTGCCCTGTGTCCTGGCCTTGCTGAAACATGCAGGGTAAACCTATGTACAGTTGATGGATACAAGGGTTTTCTCAGAGCCAATGGAGTCACCCTAGCCTGAAGGAGAAGATGAATTTTAATAGATGGAGAAATTATAATTCAGTCTTGGGAATCTGTAGCCAAAGAAGGGCTTGTAATAGAAAGCTATTAATAGGTCAAAAGTGAGAAAAATCAGAAGGAGTGAAGACAAAGGGCACAAATAATTCAGGGCAAGCGATTGAGGTATAAGGCTGGCAACAACGCCTGCCAGGGTGGTTAGCAGGTACTGTGCTGTGGCACAGAAGTGGGGCACCCTACTCTCCCAGAAACCAAATGCATAAAGCCCCATCTCCTGACTGCCAAACAGCCTGGCCTCATGGGAATTAGGAGCCGGTGACCTCGTGTGGTCTGAGGATTAAAGCCAGCATTGGGCATGGGCAGTGAGGAGGCCTTCAGGAGATGATCAAGGTCTACCAACAGGAGATGCTCTCTGATACCAGCTTCAGAAACATGTTAGGAGACATAAACAGGTGATCAAAACTAAAATCCTGCTCAGTGTAAGGAGGTGAATTTGTGACGGTAACCTAGGAACGGGACTGGCCCATTCCAGTATGACTGGACACAAGGTTTCCCATGCTCCTACCTATAACCACTCTGACCTCAGGTCCTCTGATCGTTGTGGTAGGAACCCAGAAGTGTATTTAAGAACCAGAGCTCCATGTATGGACAAAGCAGGGACAAAAAGAAGGACAGAAAAGTCCTTCTGCTTTAAAATTGCTCAGACTCATTTAGAAGGGAGAATGTTGCAAAGCTTTGCAAGCTGAGGTTGGGCTCTGTCCCTTTCCTTTGAAAGTAGTGTTAGAAGAGCAGACACAGCCAAAGCTGCCCTACTGTGTACCTGCCTGGCCGCAGGGACTCACCAAATGCTAGATAAGAGACTTTGTTCATGAATAAGTGAAAGAAAGACATTGCACTCAGTTAAAAAGAAAAAAGAAAAGAAAAGAAAAGTTTTAAATATGTCAACTCCAAGGTTCTTGGCACTTGAGCCCATTGACATCCTGGGCCCTCTTCTAGGTACTTAAAGAAATCATCTCCTTCGACTCATAGCTTTATGATGTGCAGTTTATTATCCCCATTTCATAGACCAGGAAACTGAGGAAATTAGAAGCACAGTCATTGCCCAGGGTCACACTGATTCTTTGAAGGCTGGGATTTCCTCATTCCCACTATCTATTGGAAGCTTATTATGAGCCTGATTCTGTGTTTTATATGCAATATCCATTTTGTATGCAGTATCCACGTAGTTACCGTCAAGGAAAGTATATATTCACTCCCTTTTGTAGAGAAGATGAAGTCTTGGTCTCACAGTGCATGTTAGGTGAGCAGAGATTGCTCCAGTGATGGAAGGAATCTAAGGCCTGGATCCCGGGTGCTGGTCTGAGCATTAGAAGTTTTGCCTTGTGGGCTGATGCATGTTGTTTCTGGTGCTGAGACGGCTCGGAGTCAATGAAGGACTCCCACCTTTTGACCCGGAGAACCTCTCTTCACTGCGCAGGGTGCCCAGGCTCCGAATCTTGCGTCCACCTCTGTGACACAAAGAGGGAGTCAGTGGGAGAGCCTCATTTCCTATCATCTGTGCTGCTTACCAGCAGCTTCAGGAATAAGCCTGAGAAAGAACAAGCTGGACTTGGAATCTGGACCCAACTTGGGGCTGGCCTGGCAAATCCACGGCTGACAGCTGGCCGAGTGGCTCTGTTAGCATGGGGCTGCCTACCTCTGCATCTTCCCATCAATACTTTCACCTATTTTTCCTTTTCTTCTACAAATGGCATGAGTAAAACTGCCTGTACCCCATCTCAGTCACCTCCTTCCTGAACAAGAAATGGATGGTTGCATTTTGCGACTGAGAAGAAAAGGCCCGGGAAGGACTCATCTATTTATTTTCTAGGATAGGGAACTCAATTGTGTAATTTCTAATTGTTTCTCTTCATTCTCAGAATGCAGGCACTCGGACTTAACCCCTACCTCAATATCAGTCAGAGGCATCTCACAAGGGTTCCCCCACCACCCTGCACTTGTCCTGCTCTGGGCTCCTAGCACATACCACTTTACTATTTCTCATGCAGGGCTCCCCACTAGACCTTGAACTCAGGAGGAGTGGGTGTCGTGTATTTCAGCATTGTGTCCCTAGGAAGCGGTACCATGCTTGAAATATAGGAATTGTTCAGTGAATAATTTTGTTGAATGAACAAATACATACAATGGCCATGACAATATCCCCCTAAGGGTGTCCTTATAATGGCATGATTCCCCCAGGCACACCTCCTCACGCTGGACCAGGACAGAGAGAATCAGCCTGGGTCCTTTTCTGCATCTATTCCGTATTCAGAGGGAGAGAAATATGAGTCTTCTTGATACAGCTGAATGATTCAGACAGGCCTGGGTTCAAATCCTAACTCTTTCCCCTCCTAACTAGATAGTTTTGGGCTACTTACAGGGTCCTCTCAACTGTAGAATGACATACTACAGTAAGAGAAGGTGCATGTTCAAAAAAGAAACAAAACCCAATACTTATGTAATGTTGACTGGCTGCCAGACACTATTTTAAGTGTACTGAAAATTATAATCAACTTAATCATCACAGCTCCATGAGGAATAGGTACTGTGGTTGTGCTCATTTTACAGATGAGTAAACTAAGGCACAGGAAGGATACATGTTTACCCAACATCCCATAGCTAGTAAATGGCACAGCCAAGATTTGAATCCAGGCTGTCTTATTCCAGTGTCCATATTCTTAACCTGCAGTTATCAAGATGATGGAGTAAGATGATATAGTAAGAGCCCACATTTAGGGTTTAGAAGGTCCCTGAGAGTGCTGATTTCAGATCTGCTGCTTATTAGGTGTGACTTTGGGCAGATGACTTAGCCTCTCTGAGCTATGTAACATCCTCATTTTATCATAGGGATAATAAAATAATATAATGAATGAGATAATAAATTAGGTAGAGCTTTAAAAGCTATAAAGCTCTTTGCATGTGTAAGTATGAAGTGGCTATTAACTGTTAGATGCCAAAGAGCCTTGAATGATAAAATGAGGTGCTTGCTTTATAGGCTGCAGACCTGTGAAAGCATTGGGAAGTTTTTATCAAAAATGTTTACAGGTAGGTGGAAAGGAGGGATGGAAGGAGGGAAGAAAGAAAGGAAAGATAATCAGTATTTTGGAAGACATACTTCAAGTTGAAGACCCTTAAGGACGAAAATGTATAAGAAGCAGTATATTATCATGCTCTTGGACTTGGGAATTAGACAGTCGGGGTGGAAGTAGGGGGGTCCAATCTCATAACTTCTACTTTCTAGCTGTTTGAACTGCAACTTCACCTCTCTGGGTCTCCGTGTCCTCTTCCATCAAATAAATGAGAATAAAGCCATCCTTATTGGCTTGTAATGAGAATTAAATTCACTTCTATAAGAAAAGCATCAGGCTTAGAAGACACTCCAATCTGCCACCCTACCTGTTACCCCTGAGTCCCTTGTTTCCCATAGTATCCACATGATACAAAATTGCTAGATGCCTGTTTTGGGGAATTAGTTTCCTAAAGTAGGGAGAGGGCATCCATAATAAACACTGCATTTTCATCCTGTTGCTTACCTGCTCGCTCACAGGTGCAACCAGAGAGGGAGAGAAACATTCCCTTCAGCAGGGGTCTTTGTTCTGCGGCAATTAAAGGCGCCTCGCTAATCCTTCTGCTTCCCAGATGCTCTTGGAGCAGCTATATTTTTAGCTCATCTCTTTTATATGCCTCACTCCGAAGACATCTTATTATTCATTTCAAAACTTGACAACTCCTATCACTTTGTCCTGCCGTTGCATGCTCACACACAAAGGGAGCATGAAATGTAGCAGTCTCCAGCCAAGTTTTGCTTCTTCTCAGTTGAGTGCAGGGTGGCAAGGGTATCTGCTGGCCCTGTCCGCTCATGGACTTGCCTGTCCCTGGGTGTCTGTTGTGTGTCATGAGTTCTCACGCACGTGCTTATATGCCCCATAGGATAGACTGTGCAGGTATCTACATGCGTGCACGTGCTCCAGGGTACCGCAAACGCTGCCCTACAGACACAAACCAGCAGTCCCAGTGCAGTTCTGGGACCAGACTGAAGAGTGTGCAGGAGTGAATAACAGCAAGGATAAGCATTCCAAAATTAAGTTGTTTACTCAACAAATGTTTATGAAGTGTTGTCTGTGCACCAGGATATGCTAGGAGAGGGCATACATTCTGCATAAACAGAAAGATATCCCCTCATGGATTACACTTTAGCTTTGAAGTAACAAGATCACATTTATAGAAGCACTTGCTGTGCCCTGGGCACCAAGCTAAGTATGCCACGTGTGCTGATTTACTGGAGTTCTCCTAACAACTGGGGGAGGTGGAGACAGTTGTTCCCAAAATATAGGTGAGAGAGCAAAGTCCTAGAAAGGTTAGTGCCTAGCCTAGGTGCAATAGGTTGAGAATAAAGAAGCCAGGCTTTGACCGCTAGCTCTAGAGCCTGTCCTAACCACTGTGCTATATCGGGTCTCCTGGATCTCCACCTAGACTGCCTCCAATTCCAGCATCATAATAAATAAGACAGTGTCTATCACCCACTTGGCCTCATACAGTAGGCGGAGATTGTAACCACCTGTATAGTGTAAAAGATAAACACCCCTGGACAGTAAAGTGGTGAAAACACATTTTATTCAGTAACTATGGACAGTAGAACTGAGAAATCCATTCCAACCTATGCAGTGGTAACTGAGCATTTTTTAAAGATTTTATTTATTTATTTAGACAGTGGGTGCGAGCAGGGGAAGGGGCAGAGGGAGAGAGACAATTCCTAAGCAGATTCTGTGCTGAGCATGAAGCCGGTCCTGGGGCTTGATCCCACAACCCTACGATCATGACCTAAGCCAAAATCAAGAACATTTAACCAACTGAGCCACCCAGGTGCCCCATGACTGGGTATTTTAAGGGGACAATGAGGGAGGAGGAATAGCAGGGTTTCCTAGAGCCAGCTCAGAGAAACTTGGAAAAATTGCAAAATGTGGGCAGAAGAGCAGTCAGTACATGTGAAACCCATTTGGGTTTGCAAGCTGACTTTACCCAAGCTTTACTCAAGCTCAGGCTCCTACCCCCCTGCAGCTACTGGGAGATGGGGGCCCTATCTTCAGGTGCTGGTTAGAACAAACAGTAAATTCTTCTGGTAGCCTCTGAGTTTTCTCAGGTACTTTAAGCGGGTCATCCTTGGGATACAGCCTTGAGCTGTCGGAAGCTGCAGAAATGCCTCATTGTATTGTGATTCACTTTATTGCACTTTACAGATACTGTGTTTTTTACAAATTGAAGGTTGGTAGTCACCCTGCATCAAGCAAGGCTATTGGCACCATTTTTTCCAACATCATTTGCTCATTTTGTGTCTTTGTCAAATTTTGTTAATTCTCATTATATGTCAGATGTTTTTTATCATATTTGTTACAGTGATCTGTGATCAGTGATATATGATGTTACTGTTGTAATTGTTTTGGGGTTCCACTCACTGTGCCCACATAAGGTAGCAAACTTAATGGATAAATGTGTGTGCTCTGACTGCTACACCAACCCCTCCCATTCCCCCCCCTCCCTCTCCTCAAGCCTCCATCTTCCCTGAGACACAACAATATTGAAATTAGGCCAATTAATAATCCTACAGCGGCTTAAGTGTACAAGTGAAGGGAAGAGCTGTGTGTCTCTCACTTTAAATCAAAAGGTAGAAATGACTAAGCTTAGTGAGGAAGCCATGCTGAAATCTGAGATGGGCAGAAAGCTAGGCCTCTCATGCTGCTTAGCCAAGTTGTGAAAACAAAGAAAAAGTTCTTGAAGGAAATTAAAAGTGCTACTCCAGTGAACACACAGCGATAGAAGAACGTAAAACAGCCTTGCTGCTAATGTGGAGAAAGCATGAGAGGTCAGGATAGAAGTTCAAACCAGCCACAACATCCTCTTAACCCAAAGCCTGACCCAGAGCAAGGTCCTGGCTCTCCTCCATTCTGTGAAGGCTGAGAGAGGTCAGGAAGGTACAGCAGAGAAGTTGGAAGCTAGCAGAGGTGGGGAGGTTGAAGGAAACCTCAACCTGTTCATGAGGTTGAAGGAAAGAAACTGTCTCCAAAATAATGAAGTACAGGGTGAACCAGCAGGTGCTGGTGTAGAAACTGCAGCAGGTTATCCAGAAGATCTAGCTCAGATCATTAATGAAGGTGGCTGCACTAAACAACAGATTTCCAACATAGATGATTCAGCCTTACAGTAGAAGAAGATGACATCTAAGACTTCCATAGCTAGAGAGGAGAGAAGTCAGTGCCTGGTTTCCAAGCTCCAAAGGACAAGCTGACTCTCTTGCTAGGAGCTAATGCAGCTGGTGACTTTAAGTTAAAGCCAGTGCTCCTTTATCATTCATAAAATTTTAGGGCCCTTAATAATTATGCTAAATCTATTTCCCCTAAAGCCTGGATGACAGCACATTTATTGACAAAATGGTTTACTGAATATTTTAAGCCCACCATTGAGATCTGCTGCTCAGAAAAAAAGATTCCTTTCAAAATACTGCTGCTCACTGACAATGCACCTGGTCACCCAGGATCTCTGGTGGAGACTTACAATGAGATGAATGTTGTTTTCATGCCTGCTAACATAGCATCCGTTCTGCAACCCATGGATCAACGAGTTATTTCAACCTTCTTATTATTTAAGAAATACATTTCATAAGGCTATCACTGCCATGGTGATTCCTCTGGTAGATCTGGGCAAAGCAAATTGAAAACCTTCTGGAAAGAATTCACAATTCTAGATGTCATTAAGAACATATCGTATTCATGGGAAGAGTTCAGGATAGCAACATGAGCAGGAGTTTGGAAGAAGTTGATTCCATCCATCATCAGTGACTTTGAGGGGTTCAAGACTTCAGGGGAGGAAGTAACTGCAGATTGGGTGGAAAGAGGAAGAGAACTAGAAATGGAGCCTGAAAGTGGAACTGCAGGGCTATCATCTCAGGATAAAACTTGAACGAGCGAGGAATTGCTTCTTACAGATGAGCAAAAAAGGGACATTCTTGAGATAGAATCTTTTCCTGGTGAAGATGCCATGAAGATGGTTAGAAAGGACAAGGAAAGATTTAGGATATCACAGCAACTTAGTTTATAAAACAGCAACAGGGTCTGAGAGAATTGACTCCAATTTTGAAAGCAGTTCTGCTGTGGGTAAAATGCTATCAAACAGCATCACGTGCTACAGAGAAATTGTTCATGAAAGCAAGAGTCAATCAACAGAGCCAACCTCAGTGTTGTCTTATTTTAAGGAATTGCTGTGGGGACCCCAGCCTTCACAGCCATCGCCACCTTCATCCATCAGCAGCCATCGCCATCGAGGCAAGCTCCTCCCCCAGCAAAAAGATTATGACTCACTGAAAGCCCAGATGATAGTTAGCATTTTTAGCAATAAAGTGCCTTTTAATTAAGGTATATGCATTGTCTTTTTACACATAATGTTATTGCACACTTAATAGACCACAGTGTACTGTAAGCGTAACTTTTATATGCACTGGGAAACCAAAAATTCACATGACTCACTTTATTGTGATAATTACCTTATTGCAGTGGTCTGGAACAGAACCTGCCATATCTCCTAGATGCGCTTGTATATTAGCATTTGTTCAGGTCTTTACAGGCAAAGGTTGAAGCTTTGTCAAGAAGAGGCTTTGTCAAGGGAGCCTGGCTAGAATTTGGTGAGGAAGACTGTGTCATTGGAGTATTTCATGTCCTGTTGCTAGTCTGTGTCTGGCTCTGCCAGGTAGGCAAGCCACTGACATTCTTACACAGGTTCGTGAATGGGCACCCAGAGAAGCTAAAGATAAGTGTGTAATAATAGGCCATGGCGGATTGACTTGGCAAGTGTTCTACACACAGGGACAGCAGACCAGAAGCTCAGGAGGCAGAAGGCATGGGTAGCCAACCCAGCTGGGAAAAGTAACCTGTCAGGTAACCTGTCAGCTAACCAGGAGCCAGGTCTTCAGTGGCATGTCCCTGAAGCCTCAGTTGAATCCTCAGAAGGACATGACAAGGACATTTTGGCCTTGGTCTATCTCTCCTTTGCATCACACGGGAGATTGCTCTAGAAAATGTGCACAGAAGGAGACAGATGACCTCACACCCATACCCGGTGAATACCCAACCCTAGAACCCCTCCAGATCTCTTGAGGCTACCTTTTCTGCTCTGGCATTTGCACATACTGCAGCCTGTACCTCGGAATATGCTCCCCTTTCTACCTTATAACTCCTAATCTTTTGTGAATCTGCCCTCATGCCTCCTCTTCCTGGTAGCCAGCCCCAGCTAGCTGCCCCTGTTGTGTGCTTCCTCAGCCTGGTCCCAGTATCTCCCCTTCTCTGAGAGTGTACCACGCCCCACTGCAATTGTCTCAGGCACCTGGGTATCTCCTACAGACCATGTGCTCTGTTTGGAAGGACAGGGAATGCCTGGCCATGTGCATTTCATGTGCCCCTTGCCTCCATGGCACCCAGCCCATGACAGGTCTTCAGTGACTGCTCTGTGAAAGGACAACCGATACAGGAATCCAGGTTGTTCAGCTCTGCACCCAGCATACTTTCTGGCCCTCCCAGATCCCCTGTCACTTAACCCTGCCAAGCATCTGCCAGGTTACCATACAGTCTTCACGATGCCCCTCTGAGACAGCATCTCACAAATGGAGTCCCTGAGATCTGGTGCAGGGCTAGGACTTCCCTAAGGTCCTACCAGAGAAGAAAGAAGCAAAGCCAAGGAGCAATCCAGACCCAGTGTCAGAGCGTCTGACACACACACACACACACACACACGCACGCACGCACGTACACACACACTTGCTTACTCATAGATTTCACCAAAGGTGACATAAAGCCTATACTATTGGGTGGGAAACATCCATTTGTTCCCAAAAACTATCAGGATCCCTGGGTGGCGCAGCGGTTTGCCGCCTGCCTTTGGCCCAGGGCGCGATCCTGGAGACTCGGGATCGAATCCCACGTCGGGCTCCCGGTGCGTGGAGCCTGCTTCTCCCTCTGCCTGTGTCTCTGCCTCTCTCTCTCTCTCACTGTGTGCCTATCATAAATAAATAAAATAAAAATTAAAAAAAAAAAACTATCAGTGCAGCTCAGTAAACAAAGGCACAACACCATCACCATTGCCACCACTAGCACTGTCATTTGGCTTTCCAGAAGACAAAATCCCTGTCCTCTGGTGCCAGGGAGTTTTGAGTGAACTTTGGCGGGTAATGGACTGTGGGCCAGGGAGCAGGGGTTGTTGGTGGAGGAGGCAGGGGTCCGTCCACGGCCCACAGACATTTTGCCAGATGATGTCCAGCCCAGACAACCTGCTGCTGTCATAGCCCAGGGCAGCAGATTTGTCCAGGTCCACTTGTGGTCTGGCTAGGGCTTTGTTAGTGTCCCTGTCCAATGGCATTAAGCTGGGGGAGTCTGCTTGGCTTGTGTTCCTTCCCTGGCCTGAAGGAGGATTCCATCTGCAACTAACAGAGAGGGTCAGCTGCCCCAGAGATTAATAGCAGAATTGAGTAAAAAGGAGCTGACAATTCTAGGCACCCCAGTTTTTTAAAGTGGCCTTCAAAATCCTGCATCCCTGACCCCTGCTTACCTTCTCACACTTTCCCTCTCTGCCTAGCACTTTATGGCCTAATGATCCCAAACAGATTTCAGTTCCCTCTATCACATGCTACTTTATAGCTTCATGTCTCTTTGTTTTCCATCAGGATGGAACATCTTAATCCCAACCAACCCTGGCTGTTAATAATTTTTAGTCAGCTCCTACTAATCTATTCCACTCAGGCTATTCCCACCCTGTTCTTACCTTCGTTATGGCATAGACACACTACTCAGCTTATTCATCCCTGAGCCCCCAGTGAGTATCAGACACTTTAAGTGCTGGGGATGCATGGGTGAGCCAGGAACTGACACGGGGACTGCTTTCCTAGTCTTCACAGTCAAATGGAGAAGACATACATTAACAAAGTCTATTCTAGACTGCAACATTATGCATTAGGGAGAAAGGGAATGGTTTTCTTTGAAAACACTAAATAAAGACACCTGACTCCCTGTCTTCCGAGAAAGGATGAGCTCTTCAAGGGCAACGATCTTGCCAGCTCCATCATTATGTCCCCAGCACAGTGCCTGACACAGTTTCTGGATCAAGGGAGATGCCTGTTGCTGGAATTGAGTCATGGAGATGAGTCAGAGCTGGGCCAGCAGTTTGTGGTATTTGTTGCAGGAAGCACTAAGTCAGTGAGCCAGGCCTCCCTACATCCGTCCTCACTTGCATGCAGCTGTCTCCAAGTCTGGCACACAAGACACATGCCAGAAGGGAGGGGAAGAAGGGATAAGTGAACAGATCTAGGCAGAGCCTGATGCTCACAGCTCTTAAGGAAACACCTGATGTACTAAAATGGGCATGAGCTTTGCCAGCCCACCAACTTCTTGCACCAGCTCTGAACCTCACCATTGATTGCACATTGATCGAGCAAGTTGTTTCATCCCTCTGAGCCCTCGTTTTCTCATCTCAATGGGAAAACGACAGAGCCAAGGGTTAGAAATTTATTAGTTTATGTCAATTTTTCCCTTAAAATTTTAAGGTGAGTTGAAGGAGATGGCTACATGGTGGTGCTTGGCGAATTTCCAATGAAGGGGGTGATTTTGTACTAATTTCTTTTACTGACAGTTCATTTTCTAAGGCAACAGCCTAACAAATCATGGGGCCAATTAGTGTAAGAGAACCAATTGATCCTGGTACTCAGAGAGCTCAGCCCACCACCTCGGTGGTTTGGCGGTGTATTTGGGGAAATGCTGCACTGTACTAAATGGAAATAATTGGACAGATGCGGGTATAAATTGCACAGCGCTGCACTCAGCTTCTGTTTTAAGTAGTAGGGTCTGGCGGCAGTAGGAAAACTGAAGGCTTGGCTATCTTGCATTGAGAAGTGGAGCAAAGCTAGTAGGAACCAGGCCTGCCCGCTCATGCTACAGATGGGAAAATTAAGGCTTACTGAGGGAGCAGATGGGACGGATGCCTAAGATTTTGTTGTTTCACTCCTTTCTCTTGGTGAACTCCTCAAATGCAAGGATATAGAGAGGACCTAGCTGTATTCCTTTCCTAGGGCTGCCACAACACATTACCAGTCGAGAGGCTTATGAAACAAAATTTTTGTCTCATAGTTCTGGAGGCTATAAGTCCAAGATAAGATTTTGACAAGGTTGGGGGCACCTGAGTGACTCAGTTGGTTAAGTAGCTGCCTTTGGCTCTCGTCATGATCCCAGGGTCCTGGGATCAAGCCTCGCTTCGGGCTTCCTGCTCAAGAGGGAGCCTGATTCTCCCTTTCCCTCCCCCTCTGTCTGCGGCTTTTCTTGCTTGTGCTTTCTCTCTCTCTCTCTCTCTCTCTCTCTCTGAAATAAATAAAATCTTAAAAAAAAATATTTTTACAAGGTGTATTCCTTATGAGGACTGTGGCAGAGGATCTTTCCCAGGCCCATTTTCTAGTTTCAGGTTGTTTTCTTTTTTTTTTTTTTTTTTTTTTTTTATTTTTATTTTTATTTTATTTTATTTTTTTTTAATTAATTTTTATTGGTGTTCAATTTACCAACATAGAGAAAAACACCCAGTGCTCATCCCGTCAAGTGTCCACCTCAGTGCCCATCACCCATTCCCCTCCAACACCCGCCCTCCTCCCCCCTTCCACCACCCCTAGTTCGTTTCCCCGAGTTAGGAGTCTTTATGTTCTGTCTCCCTTCCTGATATTTCCCAACATTTCTTCTCCCTTCCTTTATATTCCCTTTCACTATTATTTATATTCCCCAAATGAATGAGAACATACACTGCTTGTCCTTCTCCGATTGACTTATTTCACTCAGCATAATACCCTCCAGTTCCATCCACGTTGAAGCAAATGGTGGGTATTTGTCGTTTCTAATCGCTGAGTAATATTCCATTGTATACATAAACCACATCTTCTTTATCCATTCATCTTTCGATGGACACCGAGGCTCCTTCCACAGTTTGGCTATTGTGGCCATTGCTGATAGAAACATCGGGGTGCAGGTGTCCCGACGTTTCGTTGCATCTGAATCTTTGGGGTAAATCCCCAACAGTGCAATTGCTGGGTCGTAGGGCAGGTCTATTTTTAACTCTTTGAGGAACCTCCACACAGTTTTCCAGAGTGGCTGCACCAGTTCACATTCCCACCAACAGTGTAAGAGGGTTCCCTTTTCTCCGCATCCTCTCCAACATTTGTTGTTTCCTGCCTTGTTAATTTTCCCCATTCTCACTGGTGTGAGGTGGTATCTCATTGTGGTTTTGATTTGTATTTCCCTGATGGCAAGTGATGCAGAGCATTTTCTCATGTGCATGTTGGCCATGTCCATGTCTTCCTCTGTGAGATTTCTCTTCATGTCTTTTGCCCATTTCATGATTGGATTGTTTGTTTCTTTGGTGTTGAGTTTAATAAGTTCTTTATAGATTTTGGAAACTAGCCCTTTATCTGATATGTCGTTTGCAAATATCCTCTCCCATTCTGTAGGTTGTCTTTTAGTTTTGTTGACTGTATCCTTTGCTGTGCAAAAGCTTCTTATCTTGATGAAGTCCCAATAGTTCATTTTTGCTTTTGTTTCTTTTGCCTTCGTGGATGTATCTTGCAAGAAGTTACTGTGGCCGAGTTCAAAAAGGGTGTTGCCTGTGTTCTCCTCTAGGATTTTGATGGACTCTTGTCTCACATTTAGATCTCTCATCCATTTTGAGTTTATCTTTGTGTATGGTGAAAGAGAGTGGTCCAGTTTCATTCTTCTGCATGTGGATGTCCAATTTTCCCAACACCATTTATTGAAGAGACTGTCTTTCTTCCAATGGATAGTCTTTCCTCCTTTATCGAATATTAAATGACCATACATTTCAGGGTCCACTTCTGGGTTCTCTATTCTGTTCCCTTGATCTATGTGTCTATTTTTGTGCCAGTACCACACTGTCTTGATGACCACAGCTTTGTAGTACAACCTGAAATCTGGCATTGTGATGCCCCCAGCTATGGTTTTCTTTTTTAAAATTCCCCTGGCTATTCGGGGTCTTTTCTGATTCCACACAAATCTTAAAATAATTTGTTCTATCTCTCTGAAGAAAGTCCATGGTATTTTGATAGGGATTGCATTAAACGTGTAAATTGCCCTGGGTAACATTGACATTTTCACAATATTAATTCTGCCAATCCATGAGCATGGAATATTTTTCCATCTCTTTGTGTCTTCCTCAATTTCTTTCAGAAGTGTTCTATAGTTTTTAGGGTATAGATCCTTCACCTCCTTGGTAAGGTTTATTCCTAGGTATCTTATGCTTTTGGGTGCAATTGTAAATGGGATTGACTCCTTAATTTCTCTTTCTTCAGTCTCATTGTTAGTGTATAGAAATGCCATTGATTTCTGGGCATTGATTTTGTATCCTGCCACGCTACCAAATTGCTGTATGAGTTCTAGCAATCTTGGGGTGGAGGCTTTTGGGTTTTCTATGTAGAGTATCATGTCATCGGCGAAGAGGGAGAGTTTGACTTCTTCTTTGCCAATTTGAATGCCTTTAATGTCTTTTTGTTGTCTGATTGCTGAGGCGAGGACTTCCAGAACTATGTTGAACAGCAGTGGTGAGAGTGGACATCCCTGTCTTGTTCCTGATCTTAGGGGAAAGGCTCCCAGTGCTTCCCCATTGAGAATGATATTTGCTGTGGGCTTTTCGTAAATGGCTTTTAAGATGTCGAGGAAAGTTCCCTCTATCCCAACACTCTGAAGTGTTTTGATCAGGAATGGATGCTGTATTTTGTCAAATGCTTTCTCTGCATCCAATGAGAGGATCATATGGTTCTTGGTTTTTCTCTTGCTGATATGATGAATCACATTGATGGTTTTACGAGTGTTGAACCAGCCTTGTGTCCCAGGGATAAATCCTACTTGGTCATGGTGAATAATTTTCTTAATGTGTTGTTGGATCCTATTGGCTAGTATCTTGTTGAGAATTTTTGCATCCATGTTCATCAGGGATATTGGTCTGTAATTCTCCTTTTTGGTGGGGTCTTTGTCTGGTTTCGGAATTAAGGTGATGCTGGCCTCATAGAACGAATTTGGCAGTACTCCATCTCTTTCTATCTTTCCAAACAGCTTTAGTAGAATAGGTATGATTTCTTCTTTAAACGTTTGATAGAATTCCCCTGGGAAGCCATCTGGCCCTGGAGTCTTGTGTCTCGGGAGGTTTTTGATGACTGCTTCAATTTCCTCCCTGGTTATTGGCCTGTTCAGGTTTTCTATTTCTTCCTGCTCCAGTTTTGGTAGTTTGTGGCTTTCCAGGAATGCATCCATTTCTTCTAGATTTCCTAATTTATTGGCATACAGCTGTTCATAATATGTTTTTAGAATCGTTTGTATTTCCTTGGTGTTGGTAGTGATCTCTCCTTTCTCATTCATGATTTTATTAATTTGAGTCTTCTCTCTCTTCTTTTTAATAAGGTTCGCTAATGGTTTATCTATCTTATTAATTCTTTCAAAGAACCAACTCCTGGTTCTGTTGATCTGTTCCACAGTTCTTTTGGTCTCGATATCATTTAGTTCTGCTCGAATTTTAATTAACTGTCTTCTTCTGCTGGGGGTGGGGTCCATTTGTTGCTTTTTCTCTAGTTCCTTTATGTGTAAGGTGAGCTTTTGAATTTGAGTTCTTTCCAGTTTTTGAATGGATGCTTGTATTGCGATGTATTTCCCCCTCAGGACTGCTTTTGCTGCGTCCCAAAGATTTTGAACGGTTGTATCTTCATTCTCATTAGTTTCCATGAATCTTCTCAATTCTTCCTTAATTTCCTGGTTGACCTTTTCATCTTTTAGCAGGATGGTCCTTAACCTCCATGTGTTTGTGGTCCTTCCAAACTTCTTGTTGTGATTAAGTTCTAATTTCAAGGCATTATGGTCTGAGAATATACAGGGGACTATCCCGATCTTTTGGTATCGGTTCAGACCCGATTTGTGACCCAGTATGTGGTCTATTCTGGAGAAAGTTCCATGTGCACTTGAGAAGAATGTGTATTCAGTTGAGTTTGGATGTAAAGTTCTGTAGATATCTGTGAAATCCATCTGGTCCAGTGTATCATTTAAAGCTCTCGTTTCTTTGGATATGTTGTGCTTAGAAGACCTATCTAGTATAGAAAGAGCTAGATTGAAATCACCAAGTATAAGTGTATTATTATCAAAGTATTTCTTCAGTTTGGTTATTAATTGGTTTAAATATTTGGCAGCTCCCACATTTGGGGCATATATATTGAGAATTGTTAAGTCTTCTTGTTGGATAGATCCTTTGAGTATGAGATAGTGTCCCTCTTCATCTCTCACTATAGTCTTCAGGGTAAATTTTAATTTATCTGATATAAGGATGGCTACCCCTGCTTTCTTTTGAGGACCATTTGAATGGTAAATGGTTCTCCAACCTTTTATTTTCAGGTTGTAGGTGTCCTTCTGTCTAAAATGAGTCTCTTGTAGACAGCAAATAGATGGGTCCTGCTTTTTAATCCAGTCTGAAACCCTGCGCCTTTTGATGGGGTCATTAAGCCCATTCACGTTCAGAGTTACTATTGATAGATATGAGTTTAGTGTCATCATATCTATTCAGTCCTTGTTTTTGTGGATTGTTCCACTGAACTTCTTCTTAAAGGGGAGTTTTAAGAGTCCCCCTTAAAATTTCTTGCAGAGCTGGTTTGGAGGTTACATATTCTTTCAGTTCCTGCCTGTCTTGGAAGCTCTTTATCTCTCCTTCCATTTTGAATGAGAGCCTTGCTGGATAGAGTATTCTTGGTTGCATGTTCTTCTCATTTAGGACCCTGAATATATCCTGCCACCCCTTTCTGGCCTGCCAGGTCTCTGTGGAGAGGTCTGCTGTTACCCTAATATTCCTCCCCATAAAAGTCAGGGACTTTTTTTCTCTTGCTGCTTTAAGGATCTTCTCCTTATCTTTGGAATTTGCAAGCTTCACTATTAAATGTCGAGGTGTTGATCGGGTTTTGTTGATTTTAGGGGGGGATCTCTCTATTTCCTGGATCTGAATGCCTCTTTCCCTTCCCAGATTCGGAAAGTTTTCAGCTAGGATTTGTTCAAATACATATTCTGGCCCTCTGTCCCTTTCGGCGCCCTCGGGAACCCCAATTAAACGTAGGTTTTTCTTCCTCAGGCTGTCATTTATTTCCCTTAATCTATCCTCATGGTCTTTTAATTGCCTGTCTCTTTTTTCCTCAGTTTCCCTCTTTGCCATCAGCTTGTCTTCTATGTCACTCACTCGTTCTTCCACCTCGTCAAGCCTCGTCGTTAGGACTTCTAGCTTGGATTGTATCTCATTTAATTGATTTTTAATTTCTGCCTGATTGGATCTCAATTCTGCAGTCATGAAGTCTCTTGAGTCCTTTATGGTTTTTTCTAGAGCCACCAGTAGCTGTAAAATAGTGCTTCTGAATTGGCTTTCTGACATTGAATTGTAATCCATATTTTGTAACTCTGTGGGAGAGAGGGCTGTTTCTGATTCTTTTTTTTGAGGTGAGGTTTTCCTTCTAGTCATTTTGCTCAGTGCAGAGTGGCCAAAAACAAGTTGTATTGGGAAAAGGAGAAAAAGAGAGAGAAGGAAAGAAAAGAGAAAAAGAAAAAAGAGAAAGAAGAAAAAAAAGGGGGGGGAAGAGAAGAAAAAGAAAGGAGAAAAAAGAAAAAAAAAGGGGGGGGTGGGGGACGCAATCAGAAATCAAGAAGAAAGAGAGAAAAGAAAAAAAAAAAGCACAAAACAAAACAAAACAAAAAAAAAAAAAAAAACAAAACAAAACAAAAAAAACACGGGGGAGTATCTTCCGATTCTGTGTTCTTTAAGTCCCTTGACTTCCCTTGGAACTTGTCCCTCTAGCTGGTCTTCTGGGGGAGGGGCCTGCTGTGCTGATTCTCAGGTGTTAGCACTTGGGGGAGCTGCTCTGCCCCTGCCTGGTGCAGGGCTCAGTGGGGGGTGTTCACCCCGTGAGGCCCCGGGAGGAAGCCACAGTGGCGGGGGCAGCTCTGGGACCCTGAAGTCAGCCCCCGCAGTAGCTCCGGGGCTCTCCGTCTGCAGGGCCTGGAGGCTCCCAGGCGGGGCCGCTGATCTGCTCAGTTCCAGGCAGGAGCGTCCTCGCTGTCCTGGGCCCTCCCGGCCTCTGCCTGTCCCGGGGGGAGGCCGGATCCTGGGCTGTGTCCCGGCGCCCTGTGCTCCGGGGCCTGCGCTGTTGGATTCGCGCTCCCGGCGGTGCAGCCTCCTCCGCGGAGCCGCCGCCCGAGCCCCTCCGAGCTGTTCCCGGAGTCGCGCCGCCCCCTCCGGGCTGAGCTTCTTCCTCCGCCCGAGCCGCCGCTGCCGAGCTGTTCCCGGAGTCGCGCCGCCCCCTCCGCGGAGCTTCTTCCTCTGCCCGAGCCGCCGCCGCTGAGCTGTTCCCGGAGCCGCGCAGCCCCCTCCGCGGAGCCGCCGCCCGAGCCCCTCCGAGCTGCTCCGGGTCCCGCCGAGCGCTGCAGCCCTTAGGGAGCTCGGCGCATCTCCCGGGGCGCAGGTGCCTGTTAGTGTCCCCGGGAGCCCGAGAGCATCCCCGCTCTTCTGGGTCCTGCTCCAACTCCCTGCGAGCCCCTTTCCGCCCGGGAAGGTTGGTGCAGCTCCTGCTCCTCCGGGACGGGGCTCTCCTGTCCTGGGGAC
The DNA here is from genome assembly GCF_048418805.1 of Vulpes vulpes. Taxonomy (NCBI): domain Eukaryota; kingdom Metazoa; phylum Chordata; class Mammalia; order Carnivora; family Canidae; genus Vulpes; species Vulpes vulpes. The sequence continues at coordinate 153,811,853 of NC_132791.1, forward strand.
ACTCGCCCCGGCCTCAGCCCGGCTCCTCGCGGGGCCCCTCCCCCTCGGAGGCCTTTTGTGTCTTTATTCCTTTTCCCCCGTCTTCCTACCTTGATAGAAGCACGAACTCTTCTCACTGTAGCGTTCCAGCTGGTCTCTCTTTAAATCTCAGGCTGAATTCGTAGATTTTCAGGATGATTTGAATGTTTTCTAGGTAATTTGTTGAGGACAAGTGACTTGGAGACCCTACTCTGCCGCCATCTTGCCCCTCCTCCCTCTAGTTTCAGGTTGTTTTCTAACAATCTCTGGTATCCCCCGGCTTTTAGACACATCACTCCAATCTCTACCATCATGTTTTTGGGGTCTTCCTCCCATGCATGTGTCTGTGTCCAAATTTCCCCTTTTTATAATGACTAGTTGTATTGGATCAGAGGCACACTCTATTCTAATATGACCTAATTTTAAGTAATTACACCTGTAGGGGCACCTGGGTGACTCAGTTAAGCATTTAACTTCAGCTCAGGTCATGATCTTGGGGTCCTGGGATTGAGCCTCACTTCAGGCTCCCCACTTAGCAGGGAGTCTGCTTCTCCTTCTGCCCCTCCCCTGCTTGTGCATGTTCGCTTTCTCTCACTTACTCTCTGTCAAATAAATATTTTTTTTAAGATTTTATTTATTTATTCATGAGAGACACAGAGAGAGGCAGAGACACAGGCAGAGGGAGAAGCAGGCTCCATGCAGGGAGCCCGACATGGTACTCAATCCTGGGACTCCAGGATTCACACCCTGGACTGAAGGTGGCACTAAACCACTGAGCCACCCGGGTTGCCCAAATAAATATCTTTCAAAAAATAAAAGCAGTTACACCTGTAATAATACTATTTCCCAATAAAGTCCCAAAGTTTAGTACTTAAACATGAATTTTGGGAGGGCACAATTCAACGTGTAAGCATGACAAACAAGTTAAATAAAAGAATCCTGGAACTAGAGAGGACCTACCATTTCTTAAGCATCACTAGGTATCAGGCAGGATACTGCGCATTATAGCAGAATCATCTATTTTAGTTTGCTCACCCAATCTCATGGAGTTCTGGATGAGCACACCAAGGTTCAGAGAAGTGAGGTGATCTATCCAGATTGGCACAAACAGTCCATAACAGATCTAGACTTCAGAGGCTGACCTGGGGCTGTCCAAAGCCATATGTTGCTTCAGCACCCAAGTGTCTTTGTAAAATGGATCTTAGAAATCGTATGTGCCACCACCACCACCAGTTACCCACCTCAATTTACAAACGAAGATACCAGGACCTGGAATCCAGCTATCTCACTCCTAATCCGATGTTCTTTCCATTAGCTGCATTTTATTTAGTCAGTGCAGTTTTTCATAAGTTTCTGTCTGGCGTGCGAGACTTGGTTGTGACCAAAGCAGAGGTTAATTTCAGACTGGTTACAACACAAGAAGTAATTTTCTATTAAATATAATGACCTCATTTCTGCAGTGACTTGTAGCAAAACATGCTGTTTCATTTCCATTCATCCACACTCATTTACCTACTTGCTACGATAATTTTACACTATAAGCTAAAATGTTGAAATCATTGGTTATATTACTAAACACCTACAATGGTTATTAGGCTTCTTCATGCAGAAAGAAACAGAAATAAAAATAAGAATTTTAGGAGAATGAGAATATAAGCAGTTAAAGTACATTCAAAGCTGTATTCAGTGTGCAGAGGCTGTAGGGCCTGGAGCCAGCCATACCCTAGAAGTAATGTAGGATTAGCCTACCTTTTATCTGCAGTGAGACCTGGGGGCAAGTCACCCAGCCTCTCTGTGTCTCAGTTACCTCAAAAGTAACAAGGGAATAAACGATACGGAGGGCTATTGTATGGAGTGGGGTAAGAGAGGATTGCATGCATAGGGTGCCTGACATGGTGCCTCGCACAGAGGAGGCACTCAGAATAGTACCTTTTCTTTTTAATATAATGAAAATAAAATGTGAATTCTTAGACACTGAGAATCTTCTAAGTTTGGGATTTTTTTCCCCCAGAGTTTCAGAAGTATAAATTGCTTCCATATTTATTCAATCTGAACTTTTAAAAATGTTGTTGAAAATAGAGAGGTAGTGGCTGATGTTTATGTATGCTGGCCATGGGAATGCAAGAAGAACAAAGAGAATTGGCAGCTCCCAACTGTAAGCACTTCAGAGCACGCTAAATGGCCCCCGTATGCTTTAGACCAGTGGTTGCCTGGGGTGGACTTGATAAAGGCCTTTTGTCTGCAGCTTCCTTTCAATTAAGCTCTTGAAATGTTCAGTGTCTTAGTTTCTCCTGTTCTCAGGAAGAGGGGGGAGAGGGCAGGAGTTAGAGAAAGAGGCATGCTAGGGTCTCACGTTTGTCTCCGACATTCCGTCATGAAAACACTCCAGCAAACAACATCTCACCTTTTACCATATTTGCTTTCTCTGACTCGCTTTCTCTCTAGATAGGTTAGAGATCAATAGATTGCCAGATAGCTAGGTAATAAATAGCCACGTTACTAATAAACAGCACATCCTTCCTCCTGAGCCCTTTTTGCAAACGATGGTAGGAATATGGTTTTAAAGTCATGAGTTCAAAAAAATAAAAATAAAAAATAAAGTCATGAGTTCATATTACTATTTCCAATTCAAATTTAAAATTATCTGGTTCATTCTTAACTTTTCTATTTGTATCTCCTTTTTCTTCCTTTTTTTTTGTAAGATTTTATTTATTTATTCATGAGAGATGCAGAGAGAGAGGCAGAGACATAGGCAGAGGGAGAAGCAGGCTCCACACAGGAAGCCCCATGTGGAACTTGATCCCAGGCCTCCAGGACCATGCCCTGGGCCAAAGGCAGGTGCTAAACCTCTGAGCCACCCAGGGATCTCCCTGTATCTCCTTTTTCTTTCATTGAAAGTCTTGCTTTCTAGAAACAGTGGTTTTATGTATTTGATTTATCCTAATTCATACCCAAACCAACTTCAAATTGCAGTTCCAGTAGTAAGTACTACTAGCCATAAAGAAGGCAGAGACTTGAGTGTCAGTGAGACTTGCTAAAAGCCCATGTCAGCCTACTGTTCCTTGGCCAAGTCACTTCTTTCTGAGCTTGCTTCCCCCTAAGACAGGGGTAATGGGATCACTATATTATTCAGAAATCTTAGTTGCGACTAATATAGAAACCCACCTCCAACAGTCTTGAGCAAAAAAAGGAATTCACTGATTCATACAACTAGAAGTACAGGGTTAAATTTCCCAGGCTGGCACCATCCAGGTTCTTCTACGATGTCACCACGTTCAAAACTCTCCTTAACCCTCAGCTCCTCTCACTTTCCCAGTGACTTGATTTCCCATTAGAGTCTTGTTCTTAGCACCCTTTGTCTACTCAAGGACTGCTCTCCTGTCTGCTCTAAGGAAGACCTCTCCTGAGGGAAGCATCTTGGTGATTGACTGTGTAGTCCAATAGATTGAGGATCTTAAAGTCAGTTGCCTGGGGGGGAAAAATCCCAAGTATTAAGAGTCTAACATCTACCAGATATACTGCTCAATACTTTGAGTGATCTTCCTCATTTCCTCCCTATGAGGGAGCGATTATTCCCATTTTACAGATGAAGAAACTGAGATTCACTGAGATAAAGTGACTTGCCCATGGCCATAAAGCTGAGATTCAGATCCCTCCCTTAACACTACATGCCTCTTGGAAATGGCAACAGGGACAACACCATATGCAAACTACTCGAGTATTTAGCAGAAAAGGAGCCCCTTCCCTTCCACACACATACTCATAGTGCTGGCTTTTGAGAGCCCTGACTGCCTTGGGCATTCCAGAGTGCCTGGTCCCAAAGGCCTGTAAGGGGTGAATGTGAACTGAATGAGAGAGGACAGCTAGTCCAACCTGCCACCACTGTGACTGTGCCAGAGCCGCATCCTTAGTCATGGGATGTGGAATTTAATGGAACCCCAGTGTTAGGAAACTAGTGTTTCACATGGAAACCAGTTTTCTGGTTAGGGTGGTTTTCAAGTCTCTGGAGCAGAAATCTGCTTTGTTGTCACTTTGGTGATTGCTAATTGATGAGGCACACCTAGCTTCACTTTGCCTGTTAGACAAATGTAGGCCCAAATCATAGGTCTAGGATGCTCTTAGCTACTCACATGGTTCATCTGCCTGTTTTTAGGCAAGGACTTCACTCCCCTCTTTCTAGAGTTGTGTATTTTTTTTAGTATGTTGCTTGTTTTGAGTTTTTATTTATTTTAAAGATTTTATTTATTTATTCATGAGAGAGAAAGACAGAGAGACAGGGACACAGGCAGAGGGAGAAGCAGGCTCCATGCAGGGAGCCCTATGTGGAACTCCATCCCAGGTCTCCAGGATCACATCCTGGGCTGAAGGTGGTGCTAAACCGCTGAGCCACCTGGGCTGCACCTTGAGTTTTTATTTGAATTCCACTTAACATACCGTATAATATGTTATACGGTAACATATTACCGACCCCAGCTCTCTCTCAAATAAATAAATAAAATCAGGGCAGCCCGGGTGGCTCAGCGGTTTAGCACCACCTTCGGCCCAGGGCCTGATCCTGGAGACCCAGGATCAAGTCCCACATCCGGCTCCCCTGCATGGAGCCTGCTTCTCCCTCTGCTTCTCCATCTGCCTCTCTCTCTCTCTCTCTCTCTCTCTCTGTCTCTTATGAATGAATGAATGAATGAATGAATGAATGAATAAATAAATAGATAAATCTTTTTGAAAAGAAAGAAAGAAGAAAGAAAGAAAGAAAGAAAGAAAGAAAGAAAGAAAGAAAGAAAGAAGAAAGAAAAGAAGAGAAGAAAGGAAAGGAAAGGAAAGGAAAGGAAAGGAAAGGAAAGGAAAAAGGAAAGGAAAAAGGAAAGGAAAGGATGAGCAGAGACTGAAGCTACTGCCCTTCTCCAGGCTGGAAGTGACAAACATGGTAGTAGAATTGGAGAGAAATGGGCAGAGTGAAAGATACTGGAGGATGCACTTGACATGATGTGGTTGTGGGAGCTGAGAGTGACAGAGGTAGGGTGGGCTCCAGGACAACTGAGGAAATATACAGATGGCTGTGCATGCATTGTCCACTGAATCCAAGTCAGAAAAAAAGAAGCATCTTACGTTCTCTCTTTAATACTTATTAGTATTGTATTACTTATGGAATGCTATTAGTATTTATGTGATTGGTATAATTTTTTAAAAATGAGTATAAATAAGCGAAAAGATTCTAAAAATCATGGTAGTAATTCCACCACTCAAGAGAAGTCTTGTAAAGATTTTGTTGGATATAGTTCTAGACCTTTTATACACGTAGATGGATATGCATACTTGTTTTCCAACAACAGGATCATATTAAACATACTATTCTGTAATATCTTTTTTCATTCGGTGGGATGTTATGAATATGTTTCTATGCTGAAAATTTGTTCATTCCTCAGATGATTTCCAGTTACTGCATAGTATTTTATTGTATAACACAATGCATGTTTTATAACCAGTCAGTCAGTGCTCAGTATTTAGGTGCATTTCTAATTTTTCACTATTCTAACAGCACTGCAGGGAATATCTTGTGTCCAAGCCTTTGCCCCATGCACATCTTACATTATTTGCAGATAATTGAATCCCTACGAGAAGAATCACAGGTCAAAGTTTATGCATGTCTTTAAGGCTTTGAAATGCACAGCCAATCTTCCCTCTAGAAAAGTTGCACCAAATCACACTCCCACAAATAATAAAAATAACCATAATGGCACCATCTACACAGCCCTTACGACATGCCCCGCACTGTTCTAAGCCCTTTCTATATCCTAAGTCATCAATCCTCCTAACAGGACCATGAGAGAGTTATTATTATTACTCCCATTGAACACATAGAAAACCAGTAGCCCAAGAAAGTCTGTTTCCCCACACTCTGTCAACACTGGGTATTACCTCTTTTTTTTCATTCTTGTGGGGGGGGGGATGACATCTCATTTATATCTGCTATGTTTTATATGAATTAACTTAATATTTCCAACCACCTTTAAGTTTCCCTGTCATTCTTCATATCACACAAAAAAAAGAGAAAATAAGGCTCAGAAAGTCAGAGTGAGCTGCCCGGAGCTACACATCTGGGAAATGATAATGCTTAGATTTGAATTGTGTTCTCTCTGGCTCCAGAGTTCATATTCTTCCGTCTGCTATCACACTGCCTCTTCAGCTAGAGACTAGGATATCTGGAACTGTGGTTTTGTCCTTGAATAAAACCTTCTAGAATATGTCAGGATGGCAACTAAGGAAGAGTTCACTCTGACCAGCTCCGTTGAGCACTTGATGATGGGGTGCCTGGGGGTGGTACAGAGGTTGCTTCCCAGCCTCATTGGCACTGCGATGCAGCAAACGCATCCAAAAATATGTTAGAAAAGAGAAAGGCCTTTATAATGAGCCTGGGCCTGCCTTTGTCTTGTGAGGTTTTAACTACTGTAATTGCCTGTAGTGTGAAGTAGTGTATTTTCCATGTATCTATTTTTATTCTGTGTCTATCTGCGTATCTGCTTTTTTGTTTTGTTTTGTTTTTTTGTTAACTCACTTGAATCCTGGTGGGTATTTTTCCTGTGAAAAGCATTGCCTCAGGAAAGCACATATTCCCATACATGCACATGCACACACACAAATAATATGAAGGCTAAATGGGGTAGAATTTATTCTTTAAAAGAAAAGCTAGTGGTAAAGTCTGAGCAGATGACTTTCCAATCCATACTGTATTTAATTGGTTGTATTGAACCATACTACAAATTAAGTCTCCTCTGTAATTTATTCTGTCAGATGGTAACCCTCCAAACAATTTGATACTTCATTTAAACATTGGTAAATGGCTCATGGAGATGCTAAGGGGAGTGGGGGGATTAATGATGATCAGATAAGAAAGTCTCCATTCACAGAATGAATCCTATGCAAAATATCATGAGTTGACCTGATTCCATCAGTCACTGAGCATTTATTGAGCAACTACCTTTTGCAGCACCTGCCTTCAGATGGTTTGGTTCTTCTTTCCTTCCTGAACTCATTATTTAGCACTCACTGTTCAAAAAGGAACAGAATTAGGAGCTGGGATGAGACTGAGAGTAATCAGACATGGATCTTTTTCTCTCAAGAAGCTAACATCGCCAAAGTAGAGAGAAAACAGGTACACAGATATGTTCCCTTGATTTTCTAGGAACTTCCCATTAACCTTCAAGATTCAGTTCAAGGCCAGCTCCTTTGTCAAGTCTTCCCTGAAGCCCTTTCCCATCCCTTCTCTGAGCCAGTGTAACACCCCATACACACCTTTAATATAAGCTTGTCTTATTATATTGTGGTTGTGGGTTTCTTTGCCTGCCTGTTCTTACAGGATCACAAGGTCTTCGAGGAAAGGACTATGTTATAATATCTGGGTGGATTAGCAGTAAGCAGAAGACTGGGCACCTAGCAGCTACTCAGTAGGTACATATGGAATAAACAACTGGGCGAACAGGTAAATGTGAAACAAAACGAAGACGTGTGAAGCATACTAAACAGAAGAACAGATACAGTGCAGTGAGATCTGGGGACAGGAATTATCATGGGGAGTCAGGGAAGGTTCCTTAGATGAGCACCCTGTTGGAGCTAACCCTGAAGCATACGTATAATTTAGTTACGTGGAGTTCCAAAAGCGTGGGTGAGGGGATGAAGAGGGCGGTCAGCAGAGATAGCATTGTGAACAGTGGCAGACAGGTGGGGAAACACAGAACACAGAGGGGCAGTGATGGGCTCTTCAGACTCTGTGTAGCCTGAGTCACCCGGAGTTCAGTGATGGGAGGAAGGTCAAACCCAGTTGAGGAGGCTAACGTGCAGTCTGTCTCCAGAATTTTTCAGTAACAACCTTCCGTGCACAATAGAACGAAGAGGGTTCAGGATGGGAGAAATGGACAAAGCCGTGGCAGAGAAAGAGGGTGTTGTTGAAGACTCTTTCTAAAACCAAATACCTGCTTTGATTTTTGGCAGGACTTGAATATGCAGACTGTTTTTCTGAGACAACAACAACAATAACAACAACTGTTTTCCAAAGGAAACATGAAAGAAGGATGGCCAGGGTTTGCCTTTCTCCCCCCTCCCCTCTTCTAGCCCAGTATTGTCTCCTGCCTCCAGAAGGACTGGTGCTGCCCCAGGAGCTCCCCTCAGAAACTCTCCTGGGATGGACTGGTCTTCATTTCCCATGACCAGGGTCCTCCCCACACTTTTCCAGCCTGACTGCTCCGCAGACACCACAGAGAGCCACAGGCTCCTGAGTCCTCACTCCCAGAGCGTGCCGTCTTGACCTTTTTCTTTGAGATCCTTAGAGCAAACTGGCCTTTACCCCAGACCTTCTGATTTATGACCCTGTCTGACCTCCGACACCTGCCAGAAGCCAGAACAGCTTCAGCTCTGCCTCTGAGCAGGCTCTCCCTCTCCTAATCCCAGTCTGTCAGGAACCATGGCTTTGTTGTTGGACTGAGGAGGTAGGAGTCAAAGGGTTAGAAACCCCAATCCTATATAATCTTGCTTTCTTTTTTTCAGTGCTTTGTCATCCTTCCTAGGGAGAGCGAGGGCTACATTTAGGACTGGTCCCACCAGAACTCTCTCGGACCCTTCATCCTTTCATAAATTCAGTTGAACAATATGATGCTTAAGGTTCCTCTGGCCTTGATGATGCTGATAGAATCTACTTGAAGACATGGAGCAATTTTGAGCCTCAGTGAACAAGTATTTGCCAGATTCTCCGAGTTGCCAAGATGAATGCAGTCATATGACCATGGGGGTTATCAGGATCCTGATATATTTTATTTCCACGTATCTGTATCATGTCTGCACAGTTGAGGTTGGAGGAAGCGGAGACCTATCCCCCTTAATGATTCTTCATTTCCAAATAAATGAGCCACTTTCACAGCAATCCTTTTTAACATCATAAAATTAACTACGGGAAAAGATAATGTTACAGATATCTTTAGGCACTTCAGGCACGCACAGAGCTACACTTGGCGAGGCAATATTAGGTATCATCAGGCGTTAAAAATGTTTTGATTTTAAAACACTTAATGAGGATTCCCAGATGAATTAAAGCATCTCCATCTGCTGTCTTGCATAGTAGGTGCTATTTTACCCTTGCACAATCATCTCCAAATCTCATTCCACCAGGAAGACTTCTAATCACAGTTTAATTTTAGAGCAATATTCTACTTGGCAATCAATAGGTTACTGTCGTCAAACTTTGAATTATTAGGCGACGCAGATAACATTGTCCATTATGCAGGGAGAGAAATACTTTCTGGAAAGGGGAGAGAAGGAGGATGTCTTTGTCTCCCACTTTCCCCTGCTGCATACCATTCTAGTTCACAAAAGCCTATAAATCAATACCCCTGTGTTGGGTGAATATAAATCTCATCAGTTTTACATCATTAACACCATGAAAAAGCTACCACTCTTTGAGCACTTTTCTTCCACCAGCTAAGTATATCCTCTTAATGAAACAAGGATAAATGAATTCTGAGTCTTTTGCTAACAAACATTTCCTTCCCCACCAACTTTATTTGGGTCAGAATTCACGAGTATCATGCAGTTGTCTTATGGCTGACTAGGGGCGAGTGGGACCAGACAGTGACACCACCCTCCAAGTATGATGTCCAGTGGACAGTGAGCAACTTAACAGGGCATGAACCTGAAGGGAGGGTCCCAAGAGTAGTCAGAGAAGTTAGTGAGTGATCAGAGTCTAGAAGGTTAAGGTACAGCAGCAAATTCTACGGCAGAACTGATTCATAAGGTTAGAAGCCTAGAAAGACAGCAACAGTCTGGGAATGGGCATTTTGGAAGGCCAGGGCCAGGGGTCCAGAGCTAAGGTGCTGGCCATAGTGAGAGCCACATGCCCACTGACCTGAAAGGCTGGCTGTGTGGTTCAAGTTCCCAATGACTAAAGGATCTGGGCTGATAGAACAAGACCTTCTAGAACATCTATTCCAGTGATTCCCACCACTTTCATAACTAAGTCCCCTTTATGTCACATGTCTCCCTCCCTCCACAGACTCCATAGTGGGAAAGAATTATATCCACCCCCCAAAAATGTATTTATAATCATTCACTTGCCTATTTGAATGATTCAACCCCATAACTAAATGCCAAAGAGAATCTTCCCAAAGATGAACTAAGGAGGACAACAGTAACCTGATACGATACTAAAATGTTAACAGTAACCTGATACAATACTAAAATGATAACAGTAACCTGATACAATGCTAAAATGATCTTGGCATTTTCATTTGCATGTACAATGAAATGTGTCATCTTAATTAAGGATAGTTATAAGTTTCTGTTTTGCTTTTTGAAATGTTGAAAATTGCTTAGGACTTATTTTATTTTATTTTATTTTACCTTTAATGACCCAAGGAGATGCAGGGCTTTGGGTTAGGAGCCATTGATCTGATACAAACTTCTTGTTGTGTAGAAAAATGGATGAAGCTCTAGAGAAGTATAGTGAGTGCCTTGTGTTCACACAGTAGCTAGAATTCAAGCCTCTTAATACCTCATATAATAAAAAGGCTCCTTATATAATGGCTTTAAGCACATCATATAATGCCCAGTTGCTTATATAAGCCTTTACACAGGGTGCTATTTCCTGAGGTTGCCTTAAGTAAGTTTAATTTAGGAAAATGGCCATAAAGATGATCATCGTCAACAGGATGGTGAGCCTTATTTGTTGAGGCTTAGGTAATAAAGGAGGGAAGATCAGTGTTAAAAGATTTTCTAATTACTGATTAACTATCCCAACTTACTTGAGTTCAGTAACTGTGGGTCAGGCACAGTGCAGGGTTTTATAGGATGACAGAGTTGAAGCTAGAGCCTGGTGGGGAAGACAGACAAGGAATCAGGCAAATGTGTCAGAGAAGGAAGGTCTTTGAAAGCAGGAGCCCACACAGAAAGCTATGTGTGAGGACTCAGGAATTTGGGGATCAGTAGAGACTGAAGTTCTATGGAATTATTTCTGCAGGGGGAGGGAAAGCAAGCCTTGTTCAAGGGAGGGTTCACAGAGACGGTGCTGCTCAAATGTCCTTTTTTAAAAGATTTTATTTATTTATTAGCACGAGTAGGGGGTTGCAGAGGGAGAGAGACAAGCAGACTCCCTGCTTAGCAGGGAGCTCAGTGCAGTGCTCCATATCAGGACCCAAGCCAAAGGCAGATGGTTAACCAACTGAGCCACCCAGGTGCCCTTCAAATGTCCTTTTAAAAGAGAATAGGATTCGGGCAAATGGATAAAAGAATGGGCATTGCAAACAGAGCAGCAAGCCCATAAAAAGCCTCAGAACTAAGGGAGCCCAGCTACCTCTAGCCCAAATGGTGACTTTGGTAAGATAGAAAAAGGTGTTCATTCCTCAAGGCACTCTTGTCACCATCTGTCAAAAAAGGGACGGTGACCCTACAAATGTACAGTCCCGTGAATATGAACGGGGCCGCCTGTATTTGCACAGCGTACTCTTCCACCATGGCAAGCAGAGTCCCTGGGGACGTAAGTGTCTTAACTATCAAGCCCCAACTTCGGCCGGGCTGTGTCCTGAAGAGAGCTGCAGCCGAAGCCTGCACCGCTGAGTTACTCTGACTGGCCCTGGCAAGCTGAAGGAAGGCACCGCCGCAGACGCTCGTTCAGCATATGAGCAGTCCTGTTTATCTCTCTGGTCACAGCACTAAGACCATGGAGGGAAGCCTCCATCTCTCAAGGGCAGGCGCGGCTCGTTTTCCTTCCATCTGGACCCAACAGCTTTCCCAGAGCCCTTCGGGCCTGTTCACACGTAGCTGAAACACAACTCTTATTGATCAACAGCTCGAAGGGAAAGTCTCGTGAAATATGCTCTTCCTTTTGTCTCCAATAGGCCCTTCAGCATCATCATGCTGTTCACGAAATTTCCTACATTGCAAAGGACATCACAGATCACCGGGCCTTTGGATACGTTTGTGGGAAGGAAGGGAATCACAGATTTGTTGCCATAAAAACAGCCCAGGCGGTGAGTATCCCCATCCAAGGAGGGCGCCTTTCCTTGTAGCTTTAGGGGACAGTGCGTACGGTCACGCTGCTGGTCTTTGAAGGCCGCCTCTGATGTCAGACGAAGCCATGCTGATGCTCAGGCTCCCATCTCCAGAGCACAAATAGCCTCGGAGCAAGGAAACGGGCTCAGGCCCATCCAGTCTTGTTGGTTTTTTTCTAATGCGTGTTTCGTAATGACTAATTATTTTCCTTTCTGATTAAGCTGGATGGAGGCACACTATACAAATAAGTTTCCTTGTGCTCATAGCCTCATTTAAAAAGAAAATAAGGGAAAACAAATAGCTGTTTTGCATCAGGCCTACCCTAATTTTATTGTATTCGAAATTACTAATAAATAAAAGCAATGCCTTTTATGCTTATGATTATTATGAATTTGCAAATATAATTAGTTGAAGAAATGAACTTTAGCCTAGATGCAATTTGCTAAACCAATATAAACAAGGTAGAATTAATTAAAGATGGAATGCTTTCAGTTTAATAGGAAAAGGAAGGGCTGTGGGTTGTAGCAGGCAAAAAACAAACAGGCCGCTGGGTCTCCGTACCATTCCCTGACTAATGCGCTTTATACCACCTTTTACTGCAGGCTGAACCTGTTATTCTGGACTTGAGAGATCTCTTTCAACTTATTTATGAATTGAAGCAAAGAGAAGAATTGGAAAAAAAGGCACAAAAGGATAAGCAGTGTGAACAAGCTGTGTATCAGGTATACCTGTGAATTTATCCGAGTGCCAGAGAAGATTGGGACTTAAAATAAACAGATATGAAAACTTGACAGTCAGGACTTGTCCTACTGCTGCCAAGTAGAAATAAACAAAGATGAAAGGTCCCCGTGTACATTACAGGCACCGAAAGCAAGCCGTTAGAGAAGATCTTTTATTTTCTGAAATTCTGGACGTGTTAGAGAAACTGAAATTTTGAATTCTGAGGAAGATTTCTGGGGAGGAGAACAGAAAGAAACACAATTGCATTTGCTGTTGTTAACCGTGGGGTTGGGGGGGGGGTGGCTATAAAGGTTTTCATTTTTCCTCTGTATGTTTTCAAACTGAAGTGACCCAGCAGCCTATCCTCCCCAGAGCTGGTTCCTTTACTGTCCTGCGTTTTCTGAATACAGTCTCATAACCTCTCCCTTTATTTATATCCTCTGCTTTTCAAATTCCTTTTTCTCGCTCTGCTGTAGACAATTTTGGAAGAGGATGTTGAAGATCCTGTATACCAGGTAATTTCTGAAAGCCGTCGGGGTTCTTAGGGTCAGGAATGGCGAGGCCCGTGCTACAGACACTTTGTCAAAACCCTGAAAAACCCCCTGACTACAGAAGCCTGGAGAGGGATTGAGATTAGTTCTGAGGGTGAGAGCTGCCAGCCCCTGGGGAGTGGATTTCCATAAAAATGAACAGAAGTTTGGCTAGCATCCATAACACGGGATCTGGAGATAGGCTTCTCCCTGCTTGCCCCAGCCTCAGCCCCCTCCACAATCTGTAAATGTTTGATCCCAGAGCTGGGTGTTTTCTGGAGTCTCTTGAATATTCCAAGTTCATGAGATGGCCTCTTCTCTGAGTTAGGGATGGGGACTGAGTTTTGGTGACATTGGAGTACCAGCCCAAAGGGCAGTCTGTAAGCTATGTCGAAGGCTGTCGGGGCAGGTCTCTCTGGCCCCTTTGATGAGCCGGCTCATGCTATGAGGGCTGTTGGAATGAAGGTAAGGAAGATCCTAGAGGCATCCTAGTCCATAGCTTTCCCTGAACTCGGCAAGGCTGCCGCCCAGGTGTGGCCGGAGAGATGACTTCTCTCGGACCCAAGCTTGTGCTCTATACAAACAGATGCAGAAAGAAAGGAAGAGGAGGCCTCACACCACCATCCCCAACCCCACTTGTGCTTATTCCCAAGGAGAGAAAGGAGCCCCAAAATGGACTTATTGGACATAAAACCCGAAACTTGTATTTTTAACTGGATACATGTGGGTCATGTGTGTGTGTGTCACACGTGCATTGTTTATCAGTGCTTGTTGTCACACTGAAAGCTGGTACAGCTGGGACAGAGATCATATGGATACAATAAGTAATATAATACGAATAACTTGAAGTAGAAGTATCTAGCATATGTGACTTTTAACAAAAGCCAAAAATGCGCCTAGCAGGATGCCCTTGCTGTAGAATGCTGGGGGCGATGATTTGTCTAGAATGGGAGCTCAGCCCCTGAGCTGGCTCACAGAGAATGGAGAATACTGCCCTGTTTGAAGTGGCCCAGTCCTTCAGAGTCTGAAACACGCACAGGAGAACACATTGATTTTCAATATTTAAAACTAGGAATACAAAATCAGGTGATATTTATGGGCTGAGGAGGTTTGGGGTTTGTAAGCACATCAGAGCCTAAGTTAGGACATCAGGCTTTATGGAAGCCAGGGGGGCAACAGCTGTAACCCAGATCATGGAGTTGGGATCCCAGATGTCCCCAGGAGACGTCATTCCCCCTCAGTGGTACCGCACACGCAGACATTATTGAATCGAATGCCATCGAATGAAGTGGCTGCGTCTCCAGAAGAATGCACAGGGGGTCCCATGCATTGACTGCTGTACAACCAGCCATCAGACCCTTGCTGTTTTCCTTAGAAAAGTCAGGGGGAGCATGCAAGGCACGTGCAGTGTTTCAGTGATCCACTTGTCTCTTTAGGGTGTTTTCTGTTGCAACTGTTTCTTTAATGTTCACTGTGATTTGTATCCTGAATTCCAAATGCCTTTTTTTTTTCCTCCTTCTTCTTCCCCTCTGACCTTTCCTCTCTGGCCGCTCCATAATAGTACATTGTGTTTGAGGCTGGACACGAGCCAATCCGTGATCCCGAAACAGAAGAAAACATTTATCAGGTATAAAATTGCTTCTCTTTCCATTGTGCTCTTCCCACTCAGTGTCCTGAGGGGTCTGCAGAACCAGGGGGGCCGCTTCATAGGGTCACACCGCTCTCTCTGTCATCCTGGCTTGGTAAAATACCTTCCTCTGAGCTGGCTTTGACCAATTGACCAGTAGTTTCCTCGCCTTGTTGTGGAAATGTTCAATGGCCCATTGAGTGGGGTGTTTTAATAGTTAATGATCTTAACTATTTTCAATGGACTCAAGAATCAAAGATTCCATTGTAATGACTGTAATCCATTGGAGAGTTGTTGTCCGTGATAAAGGAGGGTCCTTCATCTCTCAGAAAAAGGTGCTCATCAGATTTCTTTAAAAAGCCATTTGCACTACTGCAAATCAAGGACAAATTCAAAAATGCTGTTGGAAGTCAGCATTGGGGATATTAACTGAATAAGAGAAAGTACAGCTCAAGGTTTTACCCCTCCTAAAGGGAAGGTAAATTAATATTCTTAAATGTCTGCTTATGTGAAGAATACTGTACACACTTTGTGATTCATTTAATTCTGACAAACATGCTAAAGTAAGTATTTAATCCCACTTTTACAAGGGAAAACTGAGCTTCGGAGAAGTTGAGTTGCTGGGGTAGGGGGGGATGCTGTATAGCTATTTAGGGCTGAGATCAGACCCAGTGTGAGTGAAAGCAAAACTCACACGTCCTCCCCCAGTGCTTTTGTATCAAAGAATTTGAGAAATTGCACCATAGCAACACATCAAACAAATATGACTACATCCAATTTTTCACTAATTAGAATTTTAGCCTTAATTTGAAATATAAACATTATGGAGGAAAGAAAAAAATTTAATGTATTTAATAAGTGATTTTAATTTCCTTAATTTACTCAGTTGTGCAGTCTGCTCTTCTGCCTTGGGCATACATTACTTGTGTAATGAAAGTAAAACAGATTTTCAGTTTCTGTCAAATGCACAGCATTCAAATGACCAAAGTGTAACATCAGCTCTACCAACAACTTGGTTTAAACCAGTCCATTGGAGTAATAATCTAAGTATTTCTGTCCACTGGATCTTTCTGGATTGGAGGCTGTGCACTGAAGTTTTGTTTAGAAATCATCCTTCACAGGGCACCTGGGTGGGTCAGGCAGTTAAGTACCTGCCTTTGGCTCAGGTCATGATCCCGGGGTTCTAGGGTCCTGGGATCGAGCCCATATTGGGCTCTCTGCTCAGCAGAGGATCTGCTTCTCCCTCTTCTGCTCCCTCTGCCTCTCCCCTCTCTCCACTCCTGCTATCTCTCTTGCTCACCCTCTCAAATAAATAAAATATATATTTTTTAAAAACTTTAAAAAATAAAATCATTGCTCACAAAGTTTCCATCTTTACATGGAAAACTTACATATTTATTCTCAGTGTCAGGCTTTAAATTGCCACAACCTTGTGATGTCTGAATGTGAGGCCAAAGGAGCCATTAACCAGTCATCCACTGAAGAAAAAAATACCTTTTAAGATGAAATTAGGCTTTTTAGTGCAAGGTTTCTGAATTCCGACTGAGCTGTGGTCGGCGAGGCTCCCACTGTGCCCTGTGGGGGTGGAGGGTAGTGTTGGAGGTGTGAGAAGAACTGGTGTAGGCTAACAGAGAACTGGGCACCTGCCTTTGGCTGAGTGGTAGTGGGCAGGACACTTGCCCTCTCTGAGACTCTGTTTCCCCAGTGATAAGGTAGGGGCGTAATTTCTCCATAACTCATTGTCATGAGAATGCAGCAAGATCCTGTGAAGGATATAAAGAAGAAACTTCATCCTGGGTCACACAGTGTGTGGATTCGGAATCTTAGTCCAGGTACCAGCTCAGCGGTTCATCTGGCTTATCCAGTTCCTTTCCTACTCTGAGCCTCAGTTTGCTTATCTGTAAAATGAACAACTAAGACTGAAGAGTCTCTCGGACAGGCCCTTTGCTGCTTTTTGCAACTCATGCCTCATCACAGGACAGTGATTCTTTAGGGAAACATGTTTACTTGCTCCACAGGGTGACAAGGCCCCTTAGAAGTCACCGCACACGTGGCTTGGGTAACATTTATTGAGTGCTGACTGTGGGCCGGCTCTGTGAGCGAGGTTAACCTGCAACATCTTCTGTCTCACAACAAGACTGTGAGGCTTGAACCATCATTCCCACCTTACAGACAGAACAGTAGGGCTCACACAGATATGGTGTCTTGCCCAACATCACAGAGCTGCAGGGAGTGGCATCCTGCCTCACAGCCAGGTCCCTCCGACCTCGGTAAATAAATCCCAAGGCTCTTTTGAGCTCAGAATATCCTGACGCCAAGTTGCATGATTAGATTCTGTTCGGGTTTCAAGTCACTATCTCAAAATCACACTTGTTTTAACAGTTCTGACCTCCGGATCTTCCCATCTTGTCCATCATGAGCAGGAAGGTACCATTTAAGGAAATGAATATTTTATCACCCTCTGTTCTCCTCTCTTGCTTTGCCAGTCAGCTGGGCCTCAATTTGCTTAACTCGAGATAAGCTCTTGGGCCTGAAGATAAGGCTAGGCTTTTAAGGAGCTGTGATTAGGAACCTCGCTCTTCTTTGCATTTTAAGGGCCTGCGAATGTTCCATAGCTATTCCTCTTGAGTCCATTGTAGTGTTTCTCAGTCTTCGGTGTGGCCCACAGTGGCCTCAGATTTTTCATCCCTTCCCTATTTTCCAGAATGAGGTAGACAGACCCCAGGTGTCATCTGTTAGCTGTTTTGTGGCCCTGGATAACGTACATAACTTTCGTGTCTCAGTCTCCTGGGCAATAAAATGAGGGATGCTG
Source organism: Vulpes vulpes (assembly GCF_048418805.1). Lineage (NCBI taxonomy): Eukaryota > Metazoa > Chordata > Mammalia > Carnivora > Canidae > Vulpes > Vulpes vulpes. The sequence continues at coordinate 153,829,590 of NC_132791.1, forward strand.
TGTCATCTGCTTCTAGAAGTGATGTGCAGGTGTAAAGCACTTGGCCGCTTGGCACATAGTAGGTTCTAAATGTTAGCTCCCTTTGCCTCCTAAGAATGTGATCAAGATGTCTGATGATGATGTATTAAGCGAAGTAGAACATGACTTGCTCGCCTCATCTTGTCAGAGAGCCTAGCGGAAAGTTGCAACCTCGCTTGACTTTGCTATTTATAACTCCGGCGCAAGGGAGGGAGAGACTCTTGAGCAACTGTAACCTCTCTTTGAGGATCAGTAGTCTCATTTTCCAAACCGGATTAATAATAATTGTCTTTCTTTTTGCGTGCATCAGAAAAAGTTATCAGTCATCTTTGTAAAACAACACGGAACCTTGTGGTACAAGGGCTTTTACACCTCACTTAATTTTGACCCTTGCAGTAACTCAGTAAGATAAGAATAGCTATGATGACTATCAATTTAAAACGTAAGAAAATCATGTCCTCTGATTTAAGTGCTGGGCCCAAGGCCAGAGCCTCAGCTTCTCAACCTGGTATTGAGAACAGAAATATTAACAAGCTTCCCATGCTAGCAAGACTGCAGCTTTCCACGCGGGCATTTTTCACGTTCTTTGGTTTGAAAATCATTTTTAATCGCCCATGATGTGTCAAGTATTGTTATTTTAAAATGAGAAGTCTCTACTCCTAGTCACTCAACCCTTAAACTGCCTCTCTAACACTATTAGTATGATACTGAGCTAAAAAAGTATCTTCTGTACCTACAGCACTTAATGTATAGCTTTTGCAGTAATTGCACCTCTGTTAACTCCTTCATTCAAAAAGCAGTTCTGGGGCAGCCTGGGTGGCTCAGTGGTTTAGTGCCACCTTCAGCCCAGGGCCTGATTCTGGAGACTCTGCTTCTCTCTGCCTCTCTCTCTCTCTCTGTCTCTCATGAATTAAAAAAAAAAAAAAAAGCAGTTCTGTATGGAGCACCTGGCATGTGCCTGCCACATGAAGATGTGATAGACCGTAGTGCGGTCCCAACCCTCAAGGAGCTTCTAGGCACCCCTTTGAGTGCCTCTGACAGCAAGATGAGAAGACTGAGATTCAGAGAACAAAGAGACCCTCTAAGGTCACATAGCCTGTGCTAGAGCCACAATCTGGAACCAGATCTCCCACTTCCTTTTGGTCCAGAACTGTTCTCGCTCACTCTACAATGTCGTGTTAGGGAGGTGGTCTACAGGCAGCATGGACCCACCAGGCGGGGATGAGAATCAGGACAAGGCTCTCTCCACTCTCTCTCAGGCACTTCTGCCAGTGTTCTGCTCTTAGCATATACACAGTAAAGGTTTGATGCTTAAACACTTCCTATGCAACCAGTATTTACCTGTGGAGAGACAGGTTTGTAAAATATGTGCCTTGTCCTGCACAAGCTTACACCTGCAGTGTGGTTTGACAGCTCCCATATAAGATAAAGCACATTTTGCACGCATGCAAGTAGCCTGATTTCTTTCCCAGCTACTCCCCCCACCCCCACCCTCAGCCCCCACCGCACCCCAGTAAGATAAGGAGCTCCTTCAAGGAGAGGCCATATCCAGCTCACTCGCCATCATTGTCCCGGGCAAAGCACAGATCATGATACATAATAGGTTCTTGGCCACTTTTATTTGTTAGTGGAAGGGTATTCCAGAGGTCACAAAAGTACAGAGGAAGTCTCCAACCAGGTAGAGAACCATGCAAGGCTCCCAAGAAGACATCCCAGCTGACATAAATCTTAAAGGACAAACAGGCAGATGGATATCTCACCCATGGGAGAGCCAAGCAGCAAAGCTTTTTCAATTATGCAGTTTGGGTTTATCCATCCTGCCGCTTCTCCTCCATTTGCAGGGATAATTGAGAGTCAGCTGCGGTTCAACTTGCTAAGTGCCCATAGTGAGCAGTGAATTACGGGGAACAGAAATGCTGTTCATTTTGCTCAGGAAAAGGTGAGCTAGTAAAAATACAAGTGCGAGCTGGTAATTTATCGGCCCTTGTTAACAAGGACTCGGTAGGCATTCTTAGAGGGTTCCTTCTAGATGGAGGCCAGTTATCAGGAGCAAAGAAATTACATTCTTCATTGGATACCTGCAAGCTGAGGTTTGCAGGAGCAGCTCAGAAAGTGCATCCTCCACACGACCATGCCCGCTCATAGTCCTGATGTCTGCAAGAATGTGCACCACCTTTTGAAAGTGGAGAATATGATGTCAAAGAGAAAGATGCGATCAGAACAGCTACGGGGACAGTGGAAACAGGGATGAGATGCAGCTGTCTGTATAGTTGTTAAAAGGCAAAGTGCCAGGACTCCAACTCTGGCAGCCTACTCCCCTACAGGGCCCTCTCTGGGTTTCCTTTGCCTCATCCGCAACACAATGACGATTGTCACCCTCACCCAACTGACTTGCCTGAGAATACCTGTAAACACAAACATTCAGAACAGTGCTTGGCACACAGAAAGCGCCCTGTCAATGTTAGTTGATGCCATTAGTAATAAATGTCTTGTCTGGTAGCCAGAAAGAGCTGGATTTGAATCTCCTCACTTAATGAGCTTGGAAGCTTTGGAAAAGTCTCCCTAACATCTCTAAGCCTCACTTTCTGCTGCGTAAAGTGAAGATTCTAATACCAAGTTCTTAGGAGCAATATAAGGATTCTGAGTTAAGCTGATAAGGATGAAAATACCAAAAGGGACTCGAGAAATGAGCCCAAATTCTTACTTCTTATCTATGGAAGAGTTAGCTGGTCCAAGCCTAAAAGACACTTTTTCTTTTTCTTCACTGGTGCCCACATTTCTTATGATACATTTACCCAGAAGACATTTACCAAATGCCTACTGAGTAAGCACTTAGGCACTGTGCCTGCTCTTAAGGAGCTCCCAATCTGATGACAAGAAACACAGATTAGCAGACAGTTGTAAAACCAGTACAGGCTGTGGCGTCCATGGAGGTGTGAGCTGCGCGGTGCTGGTTGCTGGGAAGCACAACTGATTGCTTTCAAGCCAGAATGCTTCAGTGTAAAGCCCTTGATTGACTCATTAGAAAAGTATTCAACGTATCTACTGTTGTTAGTGTTATAAAATGAGTTCTTATACTTACCTATATAATGTATCAGCGGTGAAAGCAGCTATCATTCTAACACTTTACAGCACTATAGTTCCTAATCATTTTTATTTACCATCTCTTTTCTCATTTGATCCCCACAAAACCCAAATGAGAAGCAGAGCCAGTAACACCCATTTTTATAATCGTGAAGCTCAGAGGAGCTAAGGGACCTGCTCGGGGTAATACCATTACCAAGCGACCCAGTAAGATCAGATGGATGAGTAAGAGGAAGGAGGGGGAGAAGAAAATACAGATACATATTTAAAGACAATTGAGGTTTTTCAATTTTTGTCTTAGGCTTTTCATGCCATTGATGCCCCCTTTTCTTGGAAAAAAAAAAAAAAACTTTTGGTGAATATTGCCTGGCTTGTCCACAATCCCAGCAGAAGCCATTCTTGATACTGAGACCTCAATGTTTGCTATATTTTAACTAAACTGGATCCCAATCTTTGCACCGAGCAGCTTAAGCTCAGCTGAAAACTAGTTTTAATCACTCTGGACAAGTTGGAGCACCTCCTTGTCTTTGGTGAAACGAGGATTATCTTTTTCCCTCACGGGACCCCTGAGGCCTCTGCAGCCTCCTGTTCCATGATTCTATGAGAAGCCCAGCGGCAGAGACCCTGCAAACATTTGTGAAGTGATTCACACAGTCCTCCCTCATCTAGCTGTCCCTGGGAAGGAGCCTGGTCTGCTGCCCCTATAATTCCAGCAGCCCCTTTGACTTGGGACCCTCAGGCGCTATCCTCATACACACTGAGCTAGCTTAGAGTTGAAGTATGGTTTCTTTAGTCTTTGAAAGTGGAGTATCAAAGTGTTTTGACTACATCAAATTTGATTCTTCCACAGGTTCCCACCAGCCAAAAGAAGGAAGGTGTTTATGATGTGCCAAAAAGTCAACCTGTAAGTGTAAGTATACCTCCTCTCTTCTGCCAGGTTCCGGTAACCTGCATTCTTATGAGACTGTATCTACAACCTGAGGAAGGGAACTCCTCTTCTGGATAGGTGTCACAACTCGTAGAGCTTTGCCAGAGTCCACATGCTAAGGTCTCCTCTGTGAGTTGGAGGGAAGGAGGCATAAGGCAAAAATGGTGGAGATGAAGAAAGGGTGCCAGTCTGGACCAAGGTCTGGCCCCATGAGTGGTAGTGAGTTGAATTGTGTAAACCACTATGTCTGAAGGTCTCAAGGTTTCAGATATTCCTTGGTCAGAGTCTGCAGCCAACTTTATTATATACCTAGTCAAATAGAGGGCAGTGTCTCGATCCTGAGAAGAGAGATGCCCATCCAATTTAAATGTGGTTCACAGGACTCAGAGGGACAGCAGAAGAGCTGGCCAGAGCCTCTGGAGTATATGAGGGTCCCAGCCAGTGGCCAGACCACTATGAAAAAGGCCATATGTAGTGGGCTTGTAAAAACCCAGAAGGTCCACTACATCTAGACCCCATCAGCTGGTAGGACTCCTAAAAATGAAAAATCTCAAGCTCTGTGCTACTGCCCCATGCCACTGCTAGGCCAGGCCGGTACATAGGACCTCCAGTCAGCACCCAGAAGGTGCCCTCTGTACATAATTCAAGGGACACTGAGGAACTTCTGCTCAGAGGGACGCTGGACTTGGCCACGGCCCATGTCAAAAGAACTAGGGTGTTTGGTCACTATTGATCACAGTAATCTCAGTAATGGGTAGAAAGAGCACAGGCTTAGAAGACAGACCCTCAGGAGTTCCAGCTCTGACCCTAACAGGACTGTTGTGAGGCTGAATGACTCTATCTGGGACATTGTTATTGGTCCTAAACCCTACTGTGTGAGAGACATGAAGGCATCCCCGCAGATTTCAAGGTCACATGGATAGGGCAGTTTGAATCCCCATTCCCAGGGAAACAGAACAGCTGAAGGACCTGGAAATGCTTGGCCTGGAGAAAAGAAACCATAAATATGGAGATGGAAGCCCCAATGGCCACTGGTTGGAAGAGGGAGTACACTGTTCTGTGTTGGCCAGCTCATGGAACTGAGACTGGTGGGTGGCACTGCAAGGAAGCCACGTCCAGCCCAGCGTGAAAGTGACTGTCCTGAACAGTGAGTCGGAGCTGTTAAGGATAGAACATCTGGCACCTAAGGGAGTGAGCTCTCTGCCACTGGAGCTGTGCAAGCAGAGGCTGGGAGACCACAGGTCAGACCACCTGTTTGCATCCTCCCATAGTGAGGTGGGTGGAGGGGAAAGAGGACCTCCTGTGGTCCCTTCCAAACATGAGCTGCTGTCTTCTTTTTTTTTTTTTTTTTTTTGTTTCTTTTTTTGAGCTGCTGTCTTCTTGAGTTGAAAGTCTTTCTGGTTCATTCTAACCCTCTCCTGCCTCCACTCCCCTTTTACCTGATGAAATTTCTTTTCTTTCTATCAGCGTTCCTTGCTCTACACTGTCTGCAACCACCATACCCAACCTAAATACTGCTTCTGGAAGCCCATGGGTTTTAGATTTCATAAAAAAAGCGTATCCAGATGTAGGGCCCTTCTCACAAACTCAGTCTACAACGTAATAGAGAACATATAACATGATGCCACTTGGAGAAAAAGCTGTTTTTCTCCCTGAGGCCTTTACATTTGTCAGGCCTCCTTGTCACTGAGACACTGGTGTGTTCTTCCTGTTTCTGTTTGGTTCAGCTCCCATCACACAGCTCCCTACAATTCAATTTGTGCCTAAATTGCCTCGCTTGCCCCTAACAGGTTTAGATACGTGAGGAAACATGCTCCATTTGCTGCCTAGGTTTTTTGTGAATTTATTAACCAATCTGGCCACACCATCTCCATGCTTAAAACCTTAAAAAAAAAAAAATCCAAGCTCCTTAGCCTGACATACACAACACTCAGATGCCAGCCCCAGCCCATATCTCTCGTCTACCTCCCCCTGGTCCAGCTCTAGTGAACTCTGCAGCCTCCTCAAGGAGCCCCATCCTCCCCTAACATCCCAGCTTAGCTTCAGGCTCTAGGGGCTCAGGGAAACTTTCTGGTCTTCTCCTCCACCCAGTGTTAGCAGATCACCCCTACCTCTCTACCCTGCTCCCTATCATTTCTCTATTTTAACAACACTTAGCACACAGTGTCGAAACTCCTGTCTTTGCCCATTATACCCAGGAGCTTCCTGAGGTCCGTGGATGACCAGAAGTAAGCCCAGGGCCTGGAACGTGGAAGTTGGGCATGACACAGCCATGCTAGGAATTAAATGTACAAATGACCTTGCCCTGTAGAAGGAATTGATAGAAATTCCTGGAACTTTCTTTTAAAGGAAATTCCCTGTTTTTTCTAACTCTGAAATGGGCATTAAATAGGCATGGTAAGGTTTTGCTTGGGAAATAACTGGGCTGCCTGAATGGCCTGTAGTAGCTCCCAGCCCTCTGTTTCCACAGAGTCCTAGAAGCAGCTGGGGTGATGGTGGCTTTTCCATGAACAATTTCCACATTTTTCAAAGCAGAAGAGAGGTAGCAAGTCAAAAGCACCCACTCTAAAGGAGAGGCAGATGCTTGGATTTGGAATCTCAGCTCCTGCTCTTACTATCTATGGGGCTTCTGATAAGTTCTCTTGTTTCTCTTTGCCTCATTATTCTCATCTACCCAACAGAGCAACTGAACCCAACTTGCTAAATGATTTTGAGGGGAAAATAGCATATGAATTGGAAACTTAATCCCACTTGACTAAACCTCCCAGAGGTACTTTAATATCCCATATCCCTCAGTGTTCTGGAATCTTCTTGTCCTACAGGCTTGCTCCTATAGACCTGCCTCTCTGATGAGTGCATATTCCCGAGGATACCTTTGAGCTCTGAAAATCCCTGCTATGATCTTGCTGTTTGCTCCTTCACCACCTGCTCCTTAGCCAGAAAGATGAGTAAACCAATGACAACCAAGTTAGTGTATAATAAACAGCTTCCTTCCAGGTAGTTTGGGGGCTTCCACAAGTTTCCCACAAGAAGGGTGACTGCCCAGTGACCTGTTGCTCTGGATACCCTGGGTTTCTTCTTGCTTGGGTCTAGGTCTGCTCAGAGCCCAATAAGAGACTTAGTTTGGGGCAGTCACTGGGGAAAACCACAAATCAACCCCAGACAAAATGGCCTGATCTTCAGCATCAGACCTGGGTATGCTCTCATCCCTACCACCTACCAAGCGTCCTTGAGCATATTTTTCCATCTCTAAACCTCAGGGTCATCGTCTGTAAATGGAAAGTAATGCTGCCTTGCAGCTTTGTTTGGAGGACTAAAGGAGACATCTATGTAAAACCCCTAATAGGGGATATGGATTAGATTAATTGGAACATTTCCATTTGATGCCATTACAAGCGATGCAGCAGCAAACAGTTCTCACCGAGCAGGGGATTGCAAGTGTGCTAGATGATTGCACACCTCCTCTGGGAAGCCTTCTTTACCTTCTTTTTTTTTTTTTTTTTTAATAAACTCCTTTCCTGCACACACCTTGCCATGTTATTAATATCCTACATTAGGTGGCACAGCTGTTATAAGTGATGAGCCAATATTTAAACGCTCTTTAAAAAAAAAAGATTTTATTTATTTTTCTGAGAGAGAGTGAGCGAGAGAGAGCATGAGCAGGGAAAGGGGGAGAAGGAGAAGCAGACTCCCTGCTGAGCAGGGAGCCTGATGTTGGGGCTCAATCCCAGGACCCTGAGATCATGACCTGAGCCCAAGGCAGGTGCTTAACCAGCTGAGCCACCCAGGTGCCCCTAAACACTATTATTAGCTGAAATCCCTTTTTTATATTAAGGTTTATCGTTGTGTTATACAGTTCCGTGGGTTTTGACAAATGCAAAAGGCCACGTATCCGCCACTACTGCATCAGAGTAATCAGCCCCCCTGGGAGACCTCTGTGTTTCTCTTTGCAATGATCACAATGCATTGTCACTTTTTCTTAACGAATCCATGTGAGCCATTGGACCTTGATTTTCTTACAAAGGCCTTGCCTTTGGGGTTAATGACAGTACCTGCCTTAGAGTGTTTGTGTTAAGGACTAAATGAATTGAAGGATATGAATCACTATGGTGCTTGGTGCAGAGTTGGTATTCAACAGCGTGAGCTGTTACATTCTATTCGTTTTGCCTTCTTTTCTGTGAGCTCCTTGAGGACAGGAATCCCTTTTAATCATCACTCTCTCTAAAGTAACTCCTCTGGGGATTTCTGGTCTCTTTGAACTTTTGATGGTGTAATTTTTCCCCAGAAAACAGTAACAACAACTTGTATTATCACATGTACTCATGTAAATTTTTGAGGGTCCTGAATCCAATGGGATCTTGATTGCAGCTCCAAAATCTCTGTCCTGGAGCTCAGTCCCTGGCTCATTGTCACCTTCCATGGTCAGAGATATACTCATCGAGGTGTCACATTTGGTGTATTGGATCCTAGAGTTTGGCACAGGAGTTAGAATTCATTACATTTCTTATGGGTCTCACCCACCTCAGTGCATCAGCTTATGGCAGCACAGTTTTGTCTCGATCAGCTGGGCTGCAGGCATGACAGAAAGCCGATCCCGTCTCCTCACTCTCCTCCCCACATTCATGCATCCATGCCCTAGTGCCCACCAGGGTGCTAAGCTGTACTGGCTCCTTTCTTGTTCCTCTTTCACAAATAACATGTTAGGATGCTTTTGTTTGCTTGTTTTAATCCAGATCTCTAATGTTCCCTTCTAGCAGATTTGTTCTTAGGGTCATGCTACACACCACTCCACCCTTTCCTAGGACTCTGAGCCAAGATAAGGATTAATCCCACTCACTCCCCAAAATATACACTTCCTCTATTCCTAGTCAAGGCAGCTGGAAGATTTGACACAGCCTTTATTTTTATGCAGGGGTCTTTGAACCCCAGGAGCACAGATGCTGGCTGATAGGGAATGTTAGCTGACTAGGGAGACAGGGAGGAAGGAGGTATCACTTGGGCAGAGCCTTGAAGGATGAGCAGGACTTGAACAGGCAAAGCACCTTCTGGGCATATCATTGAGGTCCTTTGGGTGCCTGAGTTTCCACCACCTGTACTTAGCAGCACTCAGAACCAATGAATTTATCATCAGTTTCCTTCTCAAAGAAACAGGGGACATGCAGGTAGTCTTCCTTTCTGCTGGCTGATAATGCTGCTCATGTTCTTTAGACAAACATCCTGGCCTCTTTGGGGCTGTCAGGAATGCACATCCCTGAGTGGGGAGGAAGGTGACTGCTAAACAGCCCATTACCACATCCATTATTTAGTGCTTTTTGCACTCTTTTAGCCTTTGAACATGATTCTGATTCTGCAGGGGGACCTCAAGTGAAATGATGCATTCACAGGCTACAGAAGTGCCTCTTTCAGGCCCTGTTATGCCCCCACAACACTGAATTTGGATGACACTTAACCTTCACGGTCAACTGTTTCAATGACACACACCTAACCCTTAGCATGCCTCATGTCGCTGTCACATGAGAAACATCCAGCACTTGTATTCTCCCCTCCCCTCCTTTCGACCTCGTGTAATATTCTTATGGCTGAAAAAGAATCCTTCACCCTATAACTGTCCAGTTTAAACCCCTTTTGTGTAGTTGTAATAACCATGAAAGACTTTGTAATTATCAGTAATAATTATCAGTCAATGGATTCTAGCAGAACACTTTTTGGCCTTCAAAAGAGAAACTTAAAAGTTGGGCAAAGTGATAAATAGGAAGGACACATAGGTTGTCAAATTGATAAGTTAGTGTCAACCTTTATTATTATTATTTTTTTTTTTGGATGAAACAGGGATTCGGGAATTGAAAAGAATGATCAGAATCCTCCTGAGATTCTTTCCTCACTTTGGGTATGATCTTTGCCAATCACTTCGAGTTTCTGAGATTCATTTTTCTGTTGTGCAGAGTGGAAGTGACCACCATCCTTGACCAATGTCTCAGGGCTTTTGGAGACTCACAAAGCAACATGAGAGCATTTTCTGTGAGGATGAGGGATTGCTTTCAAAGACCCCAGGGGTGCAAAGATTGAGGGATGGTGTGTATTAGTTGCTCCAGTTACTTTATAGGTTATCCTAGGATTACAAGAAAAGCTCAAGTTTTATGACAAGAGAGGGCAAATCTGGGCTCAACATCAGAAAGAAATTTGAAACCATCTGAGCTGATTTTCAGAAGAAAGGACAGCTCTCAAAGAACAGTGAGGTCTCTGGCCCTAGGAGTATTCCAGCAGCAGGTCCTTATGCTGTGAAGGTGACTGCAGGAGTGGACCTCAGGATCACACATCTGTCTTCACATTCACTTGCCCCCATGTTTATTAAGTCTAGTATTTACCCCATCATCTTGCTCCCACTTTCCCAAGCTACCAAGCCAGGTACCCCAGAGACCCCATCCCCATCTTCATCCTTCTCTCCCTGGCTTTAATTGCCCACTCTGAAGTGAACACCAGTAAGTTGTGGCATTGCCCTGTGAAGTCACTGCTCTGGATGGAAACAAGTTTACCAAGCAAGCATTGTAATCGAGGCACCACACTGAGCAACCACTAGGCACAGAGCAGGTACCTAGAAAATCTGTTCCTCAGTTTCCTTCTGGAGAGCTTGACATCAGGGCTCTACATCTATCTGTTGTGTGCCGAATAGGAGCCACGCTGGGAGAAACTGGTTAAAACCCCAGTGATCAGATTCAAAGTCCAGGCCTCCCTTAATTTCCTTTCTTTGTGGTATAATACCAGGCCACTAGCCATGCACACTGAGAGTCTAAGGGATCTCAGCTGGGAAAAAAGCAGGTTGACTTTATTAAGCATATGCTATGTGCCACGGACAGCCTAGATTGTGGTCTCAGCCTGTCTCATTCAGTAATCACACCTGAGAGGTAGACGTCATTTACATAGGAGGAAGCTGAGGCTTCCAGAGGTCACATAACTCACCCACAGTCACAAAACTGGTAAGTGACAAAGCCCAAAGTTGAACCTTAGGTGATACTGACTCAGGCACCCGCACAATTTCCACTAAGACCTACTGCCTTTTAGGATTCAAAAAAATGCCAAGTTCCTATCTCCTCTTCCTCCACATAGAATTATTATCAGGTCAATTTCTGTCTCCCATTACTCATTGCTGCTCACGCCGGCCCCAGGGGTGGCTGTGCATACCTCTCTCCCCCTTTAGCCTGAGTTCCATGAGGCACACCCATGTCTGACTCTTTCCTGACCCTTCACTCTGCCTGTGCACTGTTTTCTTCATCCTGGTGTTGAAAAGATAATTGTGAGTCCCAGAGAACAAATCTCAATGAAAGCTTTCCTCCCTCTGAAAATCAGGGAGCTGCTCATTTGGCCTTGCCTGCCTCCCACCCTCCAAATGCCTGATTTTCTGTACAAGACCCCTGCCCCCAACATCAATATTTGCTTGATTTTTCTTGCCCTAGATTTTTTTTTTAAGATTTTAATTATTTATCTGATGGAGTGAGTGAGAGAGCACAAGCAGGGGCAGTGGCAGGCAGGGAGAAAGGGAGAAGCAAACTTCCCACTGAGCAGGGAGGCTGACATGGGGCTTAATTCCAGGACCTTGGGATCATGACCTAGCTAAAGGCAGACCCTTAAGCAACTGATCCACCCAGGCACCCCTTCCTTACCCTAGATTTAGTTCCGTTTCCCTGATACAAATGTAGGAAGAGTGAGTCCATTAATGTGAAGAATTGCTGAAATTCTCTGGACAACTGTTCCTAACCACCCCCTCCTCCCCCTCCCTACCCCCCCCCCCCCCCCCCGTTCCCATCTTTCATGGCAAATAAATTTTCATTCACAATTCAGCAGTTGGTTTTTCCTTTAGTTTGAAATCTGGATCAAGATGTTTCATAATTGAATTAAATCTAGTCTGAACATTTGTCAGTTTCACTTCCTCATTAAGCACCACATTGTAGAGAAATGATAATTATCAGAATGCAGTTAACATAGATGTCACACAAGAGGAGGTCTTCCTGAACTAAGGGAAAGGAATCTGAATCTGCATATTCCCACAAAGGAGATAGAAGTTGGCCCCATCTCATGTTTCTCAGGCAGGCTTTCTTTTTGCAGTACTTAACAAAACTGTTCTGAGATATAATCCGAAATTCCTAGAATCTCAGGGTTAAGGAGGACATTAAAAGCTGCTGGTTTAACCTCCCCACCAATGCAGGAATCCCTCTAGAACACTTGTGATGAACACAGATGAACACACCAGACTGGCATCCGTCCTCATGCCTGCAGTGACAGACCTTCAGGACTTCTGTAATCCCACAGCTCTAGTGGCTGGAGAGCCCTTCTTTTTTGAGTTCCCTTACAACTTCTATTCATTTATTCATTCGTCCATTTACCAAACATTTTCTAAGGACTCCTACCTGCCAGAAACTCCCCTACTCACTAGAGATAGAAAGATGAATAGGGCTAGCTGCTTGAGAATCTTAATGATCTCAAGAAGGTAGACATATAAAATTAATTGCAATTGATGTAATTCAGGCCCTAAGGGGCTGTCTAGAGGATGCCATGGGAGCACAGTAGGGAGGCAGCAAACTTTGCCCAAGGGAGTTCAGGGAGGTCTTCACCCAAGAAGTAAAATCTTAAAGGATGATGCAAACTTGGCACCAGAGCAAAGGTGGAACAATATTCAGGAAGAAGGAACTGAATGTTTAAAGGCCCTGAAATATGGAACAGTGCACCATATCCCAGGGGCTGATGAAGAGTCTAGGGTAGTGGGACTACAGGATGCCTTCATAGGAGCAGGAGACAAGGTACCAAGGGAAGCCAGTGCCAGGGACTAAAGGGCCTGGAATGTAGTGCTTAGAAACTGGGATTGTCTGGGAAGCCATGATGCTCTCAGGTGTGGAGTGGCACTGTTAGGGTTACAATTCTTAGCGTCACTTTGGTGGCCTGCAGCAGGTGGCCTGGCTGCTGGAGAGACCATTAAGAAGCTAATGGGATTATCTATGTGTATCTATCAGGATGAAGTCAAGAAAACAGAGCCCACACGAGGTAATTTGATAGAGGAAATTTAATGTGGAAAACTAGTTACAAAGGTGTTAGAAGAGCTGCAAAGCCAGAGGACAGTGGGGCAACTCAAATTAGTAATAGTCTAGTAGTCGGAAGGTGCCACCATCCCCAGGGCTGGAAGGACAGAGAGGGGCCAAGGCTGCAGAGGGAGCTGTCCAGCAGGAGGGGAGCTGTCCAGCCAGAGCAGGGCTCTTTGGCAAGAGGTCTGGTGGAAACTGAAGCCATGGAGGAGACGCCACCACTGCCAGAGCCCTGCCTGAAGAGACCCAATGAGAAATTCAGTGTTTCTCCCTTCCTGCCACTATCCAGCATCCAAATACCATGTCCTGTTGTCCAAATCTAAGTGGGAGTGGGTTGGCAAGGGAGCTCAGGCAATGTAGTTGACAGGGATTAGCCCACATCGACCAGAGGGAGGGCAAGAATGGGTCTCAGGGCAAAGAGGTCAAAGGAGCAGGCAAGTAAGGACTCCTAAGGGTCTGGGCTGAGGGTGAGATCCTGCAGATAGGGAGAGGGATGCAGGGAGGGAGGTGAGTAAATTTGAGCGAAAGATGGGTAAATCTGGAAAGATCTTGCGATATCGGGGATGAGAGAAACATGAGATCTAAGCTCTGACCTCTGAAGTGGTCACTTTTGGGAGGTCATAGGTCTGAAGGTTCATGTTCTCTCCACTAGCTCTGTCATTTACCTATGTGCTATTTATGTTTCTAGGTTCTTAGAATGTTTGTAGACCTGCCTTGCCATCCACTGTCTTTAGGTTCTTGCCAAAGACAGTAGTCATCCTTTTCATCCCCCTCTCTGTTCTCAGTCCATGACTCACATTTGGGTGGTATCACATTATCACTTTGAATGATATCTGGCTCTTTCTTCGCAGTTTGAAAAACCGGGCTGTCATGAATGGAATCAAGCAGAGCTGTAGACAGCTCACTGTTAAGTCATTCCCAAAACTTGTTTTCCACAAATGCAAATGTTGAAAGGGATAAGTGCTTGCATAAGCAGTTGCCTGATGTCCTGTTTGCTCAGTTGTGTGTTGGCAATAATTGCGTCTGAACAAAACAGTGATCACTCCATTGCCGTGCTAAAATACCTGCCACTGGTCTCCTGGAGGAATGGTCTTCAAGCTTTTTATAAAACCCCAGAATCTATATTCAAAAGAAATGTACCCAGTACTTTATATATAAACAAATGGAAGGGGAGCTGTGGTTGAAGCTGGATTGGAGTCTCAAAGCCTACCCATTTGGAATCCTTTACAAGAAGGATGGAAGGTTCTAGAAAGGAAGAGATACAGAGAGGATAATGTGAAAACTAGTGTCAAAAAAAAAATCAACTAGTTCGTTCCATGGGTGGGAAAAGTGGGGTGTTCAGATGAAAAGATCCTTCACATTACTTTCTATTAGAGGCTTTGTTATTCTTTAGTTGAATTCATGAACACAGACTGTGAGCCTACTCTTTGGGAGAGAGTAAAGCAGCAGAAAAAAACACAAAATTTGAAGTGAATCAGAGCTTTATACTTCACAGTTGTATGACTAAGCAAGATGCCTTACTTATCTTTTGGATTGGTCTAAGTGACCAGTTATCAACATGAACAAAATACTTGGCATGCAAGTTGTAATTACAGTTAGAGGTGTGAACCTTTCAACACTACTACTTAGGCCTTACATTTTTCTCCCTCAGTTACCAACTGTGTGGCCTTGGATGATGTATTCACTCACAAAATGTGAATAATGGCTATGGTGCCTACCTCATAGAATTCTTCTGAGGACTGAAAAAAAGTGATACACATAGAGAGAGCAGCACCTGTCACATAAGTGCTCAATAAATGTTAGCCATAATTATTATTATTATAAGCTATTACATGGTAATAGGACCATAGCAGGTACTTTAAGAGATAGGAGGAGGAATAAGACCTGAACCCTATCAGTAGTTTGCTTGTGGCCTATGGGTGGCAATAACTTTGGTATGTAGAGCATGGGTTTGAGTGCCTTTCATTCTCCATGGCTAAGCAAAGTCAACAAGGTCAAGTGTTACCTGAGAGCATGGGATAGAGCTGAGCCTGCAGGACAGTTTCATGACTTTGGGACAGGGATAACATGTGTCATTACCAGAACAAGGGACTGAGATAGGCACTTAATACACTGCTGTCAGACTATACCAAGCAACCATAAGAAGTAGGTCTCTCCTCTCCTACAGGGGATATTGAAGATCAGAGAAGTTGGTTAAATCACCTAGCATAGCTAGAAGAGGCATCACTAAGAATAAGCCAGTTCTCTCTGAACTTAAAACTACAGTGACCTAGTTTATCCTCCAAACTGGGTCACTTTTGAGAGCAAAAGGGGTGTGCTATTAACAATAACTTTGGGACAGCAGGCGTGAACAGGCACTATCCTAAACAAACCGGGATGTAGGGCCACCCTACCCAAAGCTGGTGAATGTCCTTTCCAACCAGGCCAACCTGCCTCGAAGACCAGAGCACATGGGGATTTCAAGCAGAAGGCCTAAGGGACTGTCCATTTTTGTTCTTGGCGCTCTGTGTCTCTTGTGTTACTTGTACTGAAGCAACCACAAGACTACCCACAAAGTAGAGGTGCCCTGACACATGCTCGCTTCTTCTGTGGGCATAAATCAGATTACTTTGGAGATCTGTTCCATGGTGAAAAAATGTGGTCCAGGGATATCTGTGAACTGCTGCTGCTAAGACTCTATCATTATTCCTCTAATACAGACCATTAACATTCACAGAACCTTAACTACAGCATCTCTAATGAGCACAGCTATAATATACAGCTTCCCCATAAATATCCATTGATGCTGACACTCATTCTCTCTTGGTACAGTAATTCAGCTTTTCTGGATAAATCATCACACGGACACTCTTTTTTTTTTTTTTCTCCCTAACTGCCATTATTAGTGGTTACAGAAGGATGATGAACAAACTCTAGTTGTAAAAAAAGAATGAAATGAGTGATGGAGAATACAAAAATATATACTGGTGACAGTCCCACCCC
Organism: Vulpes vulpes; assembly: GCF_048418805.1. NCBI lineage: Eukaryota > Metazoa > Chordata > Mammalia > Carnivora > Canidae > Vulpes > Vulpes vulpes. Next base: position 153,845,673 of record NC_132791.1, read on the forward strand.
CAAACATGCAAAAACGTGTTTTAGCGATGACTTAGAGGGGAGGCAAGAAATGAACATTTGCTGAGCACTTACTGGGGGCAAGGAGCACTTGTGTTGCTTGGCAAGCTGTAGTGGGTTCAGTGAATCCCAAAGACTGCATTGCCTACACAGCCATTTGTGATACTTTCTGAAAACGCAACTTCCTTAGCCCCGCCCCCTGGATCTGCCTCTATAAGGCTTGCTTGTGTGTGTGTGTGTGTGTATGTGAGTGTGTGTGTGAAGGGAGATTTATAAAACACCCCCCGTGGATTCTGATGCTCAACTAAGTTTATCTATTTTAATTAACATAGTAGTAACCATTTTATGGACGAGAAGACTGAGGTTGAGATGCTAGGGGGAGACGGAAATAAAGTCTGGATCTGAAGGAGGCATCCCTTGCTCTGGACTCGGACATAAAGAATGGCTCCTGTGAAGGTGACATTGACTCACTTGTTTCACATTCTCCTGGCCCCACCTCCCCTTTGCCGCCTTTCGCAGAGCTCTGTTAGCGCCTTGCTGTGCTTCTCTCTGGCAGGTTAGCAGCTGTCCTTGTGTCTGTTACTCATCGTTTCCACCGTTGTGTGCTGTCAGCCCAATACTCTGGCTTTGGTCCCACTTTCCTGCATTTTTCAGTCTCCCTCTGGCTGTTTCTCTTTGTTCTTTCCACAGTCACTTAGAAATTTGAACCCCATGATACCAGACCTCATTACTTGCAGTGTAATCTGCCCAAGGTCCTTCAGAGAAGGTTGGGATGGGCTCCGGTAGGGCGAGCTCCTAAACTGCCTACTATGGTTGCCCCTTCCAGAACCCTTAACTCTCTCCCTAGTCATAAAGCACAGATGGACTGACACCTTTTCGTTCCCCTCACCATAGCTTAAGAGTTAAGAGCACATACTGCCCCACTTTGGTGAAAATTGTAGCTCTACCTATTACTAGCTGTATGACCTTGGGCAAATTAATCCTTCTGTGCCTCAGTTTACTCCTCTGAAAATGAGGATAGCAATAGCACCTACATTTGTTGTAGTAATTAAAGGAATTAATATGTAAATAGTGTCTAAACATACAGAGGAAGTTCTATCTAAACACTAACCATTATTACTGTTGTTCTACATTTTCAGGAAGGGCTGTGGTCTTAATATTAAAACTATCCCTTCCTCCTCAGACCAGAATGGACTATTTGGGATATATTCTAAAGATAGAATTACCATTTCTTAATGAATGATTGGATGTCAGGGTGTGGGAGAGAGCTGAATCAAAAGTGACTTGTACATTTGGGGGCTTTATGGCTCTACCAAAACCAGAAATAATGATCTCCACCACTTGTGACCTAATCAAGTATATATTGATGAGTTTAAATTACAGAGGTCTTTCATAGAACAGACATAGCCAGCATGCAGGTAAAGAGGGTTTTTTCCCAGGAGTTCTGTGTAGGAGCTCATCAAATATGCCACACTCTTGCGCTACCTACCTGGTCTTCAGAAATAGAGTGTCCAGCAGCAGAAAACAAGCAGGAAAAGAAGCAGAGACCAGAGCAGTGATGTCAAAGTAGCAAACGTGGAGTTCCCTTGTACCTATAGTAGTATGCACAAGGTGTCTCTATCATTGTTTTAATTGCATAGTTTCTGCAATACTGCAAGGTACGTCCTAGAACCAGTCCCTGGTCACTTACACTTGCTCTGTTCAGGCATTCATTCCTTCACCCATTCCCCAAATACTGTCTGGTATCCACTGTGTGTGGAGCGCTGTGCTAGGCACAGATGCTATATGAGTCAGACCAGGACCCAACCCTTGCCCTGCTCAATTCCACAGGGGAAGGCTACAAGCAAACAAGTTAAAAGACAAACAGAGCATAAGCACAAGTCACAAAACCAAAGGAGATAATGAGATGAGAAGTGGGGGTTTGATCTTCTATTTAGGGAAATGGTCACAGGAGGTTTCTCTAGTGAGGTAGCACTTGAACTGAGCTCTGAATTATGAGAAGAACCTGGTGGGACAGGGAAAAGAAGAATACAGGAACGTCCCAGTGGGCCATGAGGAACAGAGGGAAGACTGATGTTGGCCAGACCACAGCAGGAAAGGGGGGAAAGAGGGGAGTTGGAGCTGAGTTCAGACACAGGCAGGGGCTAGCCAGGCAGTGGCGCAGTTTGGATTTTATTTCCCTGTAATGGAAGATAGTGGAGCGTGGTAGTCCGGGAAGTGAATCTGATCTGATTTAATAGGGCTGTGACTGCTGTACTAGAGGTGAACTTAAAGCGCAAGAGTAAAAACAGAAGTTGAGGCAAAAGAGAATGCAGCAGAGGGGATGGAGAGAGGCAGGCAGAGCTGAGGTAGCTTCTGGAGAGAGTCAGCATTTCTTAGTGAATGGTTGGATGTCAGGGCTTGGGAGAGGAGGGATCAAGAGTAACTTGTATGTGTAAGGGCTTTAGCTTCTAAGCATGAGTTGGTGGCCCTCACAGAAATTGGAAGACAAGGAAAGAGCAGGTTGGGAGAGATCCAGAGTTCTTTCCACACGTTAAGCTGGAGAGCCTGAACAATATGGAATACGATCACTTCATCAATTACTAGCAACTAAGAGGGGAGGGTGATAAGATCAGATATTGGCTGAACTTCAAGTAATGAGGTATGTCACAGATTGACTACCATCCTTTAGCCACCGATAGATCTCACTAATGGGAAGGACCTGAGGAATTCAGAGGAAAATGCTTTCCAGGTACTAGAAGGGCCAGAAGGATAGCATATCTCTGGTTTTATAACTTTTTCTGGGACACACCCCTAGCATTTCTTTGAAATCAGAACAAGGGCCATTTACCTGGATTGCAGACCCTCACCAGGTCAAGTGACAAGAGTGGATATGAGATCCTTCCTAGAGTTTATAATAGTAAATGCCAAGTCTTTGTGAGCGAGCAAGCGTGTGTGTATGTGTGTGCATACATGTGCACACACATTCATGCCGAACATTTGGAAACACCATATGGACTACCATACCCTCCGCTTAGTAAGTCATGCTATAACCAAGTTTCTTTCTGTTCAGTTTCCTATTCTCATATAAACACGTTCGTCCATTCACTCATTCTGGTTTTTTTCACTTGCCAATTCAATATAATTTCCTTTTGTGTGCTAGTCACAGAGCTATCTAGATATTAGGAATGTGAAAATGAGTAAGATATGGTGTCCCATAAAAGAAACTTAGTCTCTACAAGGTCATAGTCTGTGATGAAGAAGAGAGAATCAGCCATTGCAACTGGACATATGATATTCCCAGGGGAGGATCATCTAATCCATCCTGAGGGCCTTGGGGAAAGGCTTGGAAGAGATAACTAGACCCAAGTCCCTAGGGATGTATTACAGTTTTCCTGATGAACAAGAATGGGAAAGGCAGCCGGTCATAAGGAGTAGCTTGTACCAAAGCCTGAGGGTGAGAAATATACTGAGAGACCTCTTAGGAGGGCATGTGAAATTATGACACAAAGTTACAAACTATTTGTAGGTTGGACAATCAATCAGAGACTGTTGAGGGTAGTGCTCTTCCAGATTTCCTGACTTCAAACCTTTAGGCTGCTGCCCAAGTCTATTCTGAACATTGCTGAACATTGCCTCATCTGATCTTCAGAGATCTGTGAAGGAGCCAGTTCCCTCACTATTTTACATATGAACAAGCTGGGCGTTCCTTGGGACCTTAGTTTCCTTGTTGTAGAATATATGCAATGTTTCTCTGCTCTGACTTGCTGTCTCCTCTTTGTCTATACAACTGGGAGGGGAATCAAGATACTTATTTAAAGGTCTTACCTATACATCAGGCAATATACATTTTAGTATATTTAAAATCTTACACAAGCTAATCTTCAAATAGTCTTATGAGATGTGTATTTCTCCAGTTCCACAATGAGGAAGAATTAAGAGATGAGTAAAGTAGTCAACTTCCATTCATCCAAAAATAGAATTCTGGTTTTGGTTGTTTCCAACGGCTTCAGGCCTGTGCATGGTGTTGCAGCAGTGAAAGCGGCACAAGCTCTGTGGAAATGCTCAGTGTGGTACCTCTGTTGTGCCACTCCTCATGCTCCGACCTGAATTGCAACCCTCCAGTTTGCCTAGCTTGACTCTTACAACTCAGAGAAGGGACAGCCTCTCAGTCTTTGCAGTGTTGGCCCGGTGCCTTGCTCATAGTGGGCACTCAGGAAGTTTATTAATTCGTAAATGAATGCTTTGGGGATTGAATCCAGGAATGAAGAAGTGAATAAGGAAATGAATATGCCTGAGTACATAAAATATGCATTCTTCCAAAGAAGAAAAGGAAAAGCATTTTGCCGGGAACGGCTGTCGGAGCAGCAGGCAAAGCCCTCTTGACTATTTTTTCCTCTGCTGTGACATCTTTCCATTTGTGATTTCCTCGGATTTGCTCCGCACTCAGCCTGAGACTCTGCTACGCTCGCTTGATTTCGACTCCATCCAGTATTTCTTGTTCCAGTTTGGGTGCCATCTGGATCCCAGGAGTAGCCTCTCCAAGAGACACACACCAGCAAGAAAGAGATGACGGACTCTCAGAGAAGGTCCCCTGCCCTCCTCCCCACCAGTGTGTTGAGATCCTGTCATCCCGCTGACAGGAGCCAATTTCACATTACTGTGATTCTAATTCACTCTTTTTCAAAGTACTGAACTGATGCCAAGTCTTGTTAGGAGTTTTGAAAAATCCTTGAGTTTTTGCTAATGTAGAACTAGAATAATAGATTTTTTTTAAAGAGAAGCAATAAAGGAAGAGATCATCAAAAACAAATAATTACAAGCTTTGGGACATTCCCCTTTGGCTTCCAGTCTTCTCTGGACCTCTAGACCTGTGCAGATGTGTTTGCTCAGTAACAACCACTCAAGTAGTAAAGCCATCTTGCAGCGTGACAGAGGAGCTAAAGCAACAAAGGGGACTCCACATTCTAAAATTCTCCTTGTTAGGGGGATCCCTGGGTGGCTCAGCGGTTTAGCGCCTTCCTTCATCCCGGGGCGTGATCCTGGAGTCCCGGGATCGAGTCCCACGTCGGGCTCCCTGCATGGAGCCTGCTTCTCTGTCTGCCTGTGTTTCTGCCTCTCTCTCTCTCTCTCTCTCAGGAATAAATAAAATCTTTAAAATAATAATAAAAAAATAAAAATTCTCCTTGTTAAATAGGAGAGCTTTAGAGTGACGTCATGGGTTGGGACCAGGATCTAGAGCCCAGGAGGCTTCTAGGAGTGTAAACATGAAGTCACACCAGTGCTCCTGCAGAAGCTCAATGGCCAGGCTGGTGTTTTCAGTGTTTCTTCCTAATCCCAGTCACTGGCCCCATTTTGACCATCACCATAGATGATGTACCATCATCTGTCTTTGTGATCATTGCCTCATGACAACAGCATTGATATGATCAAACTCCCAATAGCACTACTGCTGACATCTTAAAATGTCAGCTGCTTCCAGTTTTCCCTGACCCTCAAGATTGGGTTGGATACCATGTGTTTCATAGTAGACAACAGTAGTGGAAGCCACTGTCCTGAGCCTTGTCATCACTATACCAAGCAGGCTTTGCGTGTTATCTTATAACATCAATTACAGGATAATTGTCTGTTTTCTTTTCCATCTCCCTCAGGTGATGTAAGGACAAGGACTGTGTCTTATCATAGTTGCTCAGTAAATAGATGTGGAGTGAATTAGCAACTGGTTTCACAGTCATAACAGATGTCACTGTCCCCACCACTGTCGTCCTGCACAACCAGCACTGCCACATTGTAGGCACCGTAACCTGCATTTCCTACCCTTCATCACTGTTACTGAGATCAAACATACTTAGCTCTTCTTGCATAACCTACCCTCAGCCTGTAGATTGTGTCACCATCCTTACATTTTTTTCAAGAAAATAATGGCTGTGTTTTATAAAATCTGGGCATGAAAATGTGGAAAGTTTCCAACTGGGTTCTGAAATAGGGATGGAGAAGAGCAGAGAAGAAAATGGCATGGGATTAAAAAAAAAAGAAAAGAAAAGGGCATGGGGTAGGAGGGATGAATGATGGGGCTGACCCCCAGAATGGTCCAGCTTCACCAGTGTTAACACTGGGGGAAAGGAACAGGAGTGGGAACCTGCTGTGGCGGTGTCTGCTGTGGGAGGGCCATGTCATACCTTCAGCTTCTCCAGGTGACTTTGCTCCTTCCCAGGGTCAGTGTTTTCCAAACCTTTACAATGGCCTGAATTCTGTCTATCGTCCCCTACCAAGTAAATATTCCATAGTTATCCTTCCTTCCTTCTTCCTTTCCTTCCTCCCTCTCTCCCACCCTCTCTCTGTTCCCCCTTCTTTTCTTTCTTTCCTTTCTCCTCCTTCCCTCCCCATCTCTTCCTCCCTCTCTCCTCTCTCCATCCTCCTTGTCCCTCTCCCTCTTCCTCCCCTCCTCCCTCGCACCCTTCCTCCCCTTTCTATAATCTTGGAAAGGGAACTGATACCCATTGAGATTTTTTCTGCCAGTTACTGTGCTAATTTTATTCATACACATCAACCTTCTTGCTGCTTCCTCTCAGCAAGCCGACACTGGCCTATTTTTCGAGGAGAAAACTGAGGCTCAGAGTAAGGAAGGAATTTATCCAAAGAAATGCCAATGATGAAGCAGCAGTTTGATCTGCTGTTTCAGACATCTGTCTTGCCATCCCCCCACCCTGCCTAGGCTAAAAACACCAAATTTCTCACCCTAGAAGTATCAATTATTTTCAAATGCAAGCAAATTGGTTTTCTTGACATTTGATTTAAGTTGGGAAGCTTGAGAAACCAGAGTCAGATTCCTGAGCCCCAGCAGCCCCCTGTTCATTCATTCACATTAGCCTCATCAGGTCATCTTAGCGCCGTCAATTTTCAAGGGGTCTGCCTATCCTGAATAAAGTTCTAGCAAGTTCCTTTCACTTCCAGCCCCCATCCTGATTTTCCCCTTGCATAGTCGAAAAGGCCATTTCAACCTAAATGTCCACAGAGGATGGACAGATTAAGAAAATGTGGTAGATGCACACAGTGGGGGACATCCATAAGTGACAGCTCGGCTGAACCTTGAGTACATTTCACTAAATGAAATAAGCCAATTACAAAGGACGCATACTGCATGATACCACTTATCTGAGATCTGTGAAATAGCCAAAGACATAGAGGCAGAGGGTAGAATAGTGGTTGCAACGGGCTGGGAAAGGGGAAAGTAGGGAGTTACTATTCAACTAGTATAAATTTTAGTTATGAAAGATGACGAAGCTCTAGAGACCCGCATTGTGCCTGTGGTTAACAGTACTGTATCATACACTCTAGAATTTGTTAAATGGGTAGATCTTATGTTAAGTGTTCCTGCCAGAGTGAAAAGAAGTGGCGATGGTGGGGAGGGGAGAGGCTACTTCAAAGACCAACTTAATTTTTAGAAAGCCAGATATAAATAAATATTTCACTGTCCAAGGATTTACAAATGTATTACACTTGAAGGCTCTTCCAGGGAAGATGTTAACTTTCGTCTAAGCATTCCCCTCCCACTGTAACTTTCTGGACAACCTCTGGATTCCTCCTGAAATGGTAGCTGGGGAAAGGAGGGCCATTACCTGCTAAAACAACGCCCAACTTGGAGTAACTACAGGCAATTTCTCGATCATTACAGAGAAATATCCTCCAAGCAACACCAATTCCTCTATGAGATTAAGATATTGGGTCCAGAAAGACCATTGAGGCCCAGATCTCAGTAGGCCTGGAACATTTTGACATTAAATGGGACTCCATTTTGTTGTAATGGTGGTCAGGCTTCATGGATTTCCTTTGAGACATGAATTTTAATCTCCTTTAAAAAGCCCTACAGATATCTAGCTCTGGCTTAGCTCAGGCAATGAAAAAAATGTTTTACACCAGAAGAAGACTACTGTTTTTACAGACTTGAGTTTGTTTTCATGGTACTGTTTAGACGGTGCAAAGAATTCAGTCCTTCCATAGAACCTTTTCACTCAATACAAAAGTAGGATATTCTTTAAAAGAACAGAAGAGATTGTATAAGGAAGCAATATGTCCACTATTTAGAAAGTTCTCCATCAACTGGAAGTTGTTTTTTTAAGATTTTATTTATTTATTCATAAGAGACACACACAGAGAGAGAGAGAGAGAGAGAGAGAGAGAGAGAGAGACATGCAGAGGGAGAAGCAGACTCCATGCAGGGAGCCTGACGTGGGACTCGATCCCAGGTCTCCAAGATCACGCCCTGGGCAGAAGGTGGTGCTAAACCACTGAGCCATCCGGAAGTTGTTTTTTAAACATATTCCCTAGAGCTGAACTATCAAATAGAGTAGCCACTAGCTACATATCAGCTATCTAAATTGAAATTAAAACTAAATAAAATTTATTTTTCCAAGGTTTTATTTATTGATTTATTTTAGAGAAAGAATGAGCACAAGCAGGGGAAGGGGCAGAGAAGGAAGGAGAATCTGAAACAGACTCCATGATGAGCACAGAGCAACAATGTGGGGCTCGATCCCACAACAGCAAGATCATGACCTGAGCCGAAACCAAGAGTCGAATGCTTGACCGACTGAGCCACCCAGGTGCTCCCAAAAGTAACTCCCAAAATTTAGAGTTCAGTTCATCAGTCACAGCAGTATTTGAAGTGTTCAATAGCCACATGGGCTACCATATTGGATATTGTAGACATAGAACTTTCCATCAAACAGAAAGTTCAATGGGACAGTGCTGCTCTTGGGAGAAATCATGTATTTCACATCATATTTTCTAGTCCCCATCTCAACTCCACCACCACCCTCGCTTTGTTCTTCACTTGCCAAACAGAGTTCTTCTTGTCTCTCTCAGCCAGGAAGTAGGAAAGCCGCTGTTTACTCTTGGCTAGAGGTGATAGAAAGCTAAACTCCTAGATACTACAGAGGGAATTAGCCTTCATTAGCACGTCTTCCTCTTTAGATCACTCACCAGGGAAAGATACATGCATTCCAATGCCTGGAACCATGAAGTGCCTTAATAGGACCCACTTTGGTGCAGTTACAAATCACTTAAGTTAATCCATTTCTCCTGAGCTTTTTAAATGGATAATTGCATTCATTCCTTTACAGTATTGGCCTGAGTTCTGAGTTTAGGTCTAGATGCCTTGCACCCTCCCTGGCCCACTCCTGTTCCACCCCCAGACTAGAATAATTATATATTCTTGCTCTGCTCTGAGCTTCGGGAGAGCAAGGTCCATGTATTATTATTCATCTTTGTATCTCCAGCGCCTCGCCAGAGTTTGGCATGTGAAAAGCACTCAGTGAATGTTTGTTGAAGAAATTATCTAATCAATTACATAATCAATCAAGATGTCTTCAGTTTTCCCAGTAGGACTTTCACTAATTATTCCTACAGAGATTTCATTCCCCAGCAGAGTAATTCTGAAGTCTGGCTACACATTAGAATCACTGGGGATCTCTTAGAACCTACCGATGCCAGGACCACACTTCAGACCAGTACAACCCAAATCTCTGATACTAGGGTTTAGGCATCAGTAGTTTGCTGAAAGCCCCCCCCCAAAGAATTGCATTGTGCAGCCAGGGGTGAGACTCACCATAGGGTCTGATTTGGCAGCCATAAATATATTTTCATCCTTTTTTACACGCTCATCCACATCTCATCTCATCCACTGTCACTTTTCCTGTAAGATTAACAGGAGTCTAGTCTTAATAGTTAATTTGTTCAGTTATGGGACAAGTGTCCTCACTGCTCCAAACAGAGACTCTAGGAAGACAGACTCCCTGTGGAAGCTTTCTTTCAGTCTATTAATGAAGATTCAGGCTGGTACCATCTTCAAACAACATAAGAGACTCTCTTCTGTTAAATCCTCCCTGGAAGTGTACATTAGGAATAAATTTGATGTCATATTGAGTCTTGAAAAGCAGAATACAAACCTGCATGGGTGCCATCATAATAAGTGTGAGAAATGTATCTATAAGGGGAAAAAGAAGACTTGAAGATAAATGAACAAAAACTCTAGTAGTAATTGTGGGTAAAGCAAGCTGGGGGTTGGGGGGTCCTGGGAAAGAGATTCCAGGTCCTGGCCATGAGACTCAGTGGGGAGGAGGTGCCCTGGTGGCAGGGTCTCCCCACTGGCTGGATGAAATGCACAGGGTGCTCCAGAAGCTTTTCCCTCCCCAGGAGGAAGGGGATCCAAGGAATGACTGAGCCAGGATCAAAACAGGAAGGTCACCAGCACCAGGTATGAGAGGTGTGGCCAGGAGGATGAGCAGGCAAGACTCTGGCCAGAAAGGAGATTCCAGGGAGAAGACAGGATCAAGAATGGACTGAGGGGTTCAGGACTAAGGCCAGAAAGTATGGGGAGGCCTTTTACATGCAGGTGCTCTATGTTGTCAAGCAGGGGTACTTTCTAAGGAGGGGCTTCGCACGAGTTTTTTTTCTCTTTTTTTTTTCCAAATGCCGTCTAATAGTAGTTTCCTAACATTAAAAACTGTGTGCCTGCACCTTCCAAAAGTGTACCACAGGAAACAGAATGAGAAGATACGAGGAACTGCTATTTATTGAGCATCTACTGTGTGTCTAGCACCAAACAAGACCTCACACACGTCTCAATCAGTCCTCTCCAGAAACCTGAGACAACGTTAACGTTATCGTCAGCACGTTAAAGATAAGAAGACGAGCTGACCAGCTTGTTGTCCAAGGATCACACAGAACACCGTGGCACAGCTAGGGTTCAATCCACATCTGTGTGACTCCAGAGAGATGCCTTTTCTCCCACACCCAGACCAGGCTTTGTCTGAATGGACGGAAATGGCCTGTCCCACCGCAGCACCACTCCTGACCCAAGGCCACTTCTTCCGTCACCAGGAAAGTGACGGACTCATACCAGTGCTGGTTAGCCTCACACATTTTCATTATATGGTGGGGGTTTTATGAGACTCTACCACAGGCTGTTTTTCAAATTTATTTAATTCATCCATCATGCTCTGAAGCCATTTGCTTTTTTATATTGGACAGATGTAATGAGATTTTGGACACTAAAAAATGTTTTTATTAAAAGTTATGACCCAGAGCTAGTTGGTAGGGGCTGTGCCATAAATCCCTAGAAGTGTGTGAATTTATAAAGGATGTAGAGACATAACCTTAACCTTTTAGGCCACACCATAGATTACAGGATCACTTAGGCTAATATTGCCTGCCCCCCCCCACCTCTGGCCAAATAGAACCATAATAACAGCAATTTATGTGGTTAACAGATGTGGTTGCTCTTCCTCTCCTCTTTGCCACAGTTGACTCCAGGAGAGCCAGGGTCTGGTGGAAGCAGGTGGTTGAAGACAGAAATGGTGGTGATGAGCCTGAAGGCCCTGCTGTGGTGGGTGTGGGCACATTGGTTCTCCTACTCTGCTCTGCAGCCCTAGAACTAGGAAGCTCTCCTCAAAAGCAGGGAATGATGCAATTATTTCTATTCATGCATAATACTCCGCTTTAATGTCAATATTGTCAGATCTGTACTAATGTTGCAGTACTTCGAAATCATCCAAAAAATGATTAGCTTGTGCATATTGACCAAAACATGATGACTAAAAAATATATATGTAATAGACACCATATATATTATCTATAATATATATTATTCTTGTGAATTTGGTAATTAACATTTGTTTAGCAGAGTGCCAGGGTGTCCAGTGGTGAGCACAGTACAACAAAAGACTAAAAGGAAATTGTAATAGAGAAGTTTATTACTCGCAGGTCCTGGAGGAGGTACGTAGCACACCTCAAGAGGTGACTCGGGGAAAGTCAAGGCAGGGTGCAGGCGGAGAAAGTATGGCAAGTATGGTAACTAAGGTGCGTACCCTTATTAGGGCCCACAAGTGAAGGGCTTTGGGGTCCCAGATTGGTCAGTTCACACCACAAAGGGCAGGGTTTTGGTAAGCTCCACAGAGATCTTCTCTAAGGGGCAAGGTGGGAGAGACTACTAATCACAAGCCATTGGGAGAGTCGTGCTAGGAATTTACAATTACTTGTGACTCTGCTGTTTATCCAGGGTCTGCCTCATGGGAGAGGCTGAGGTCAGTTCGAGGCCCCTGAAGTTAGCTGAGCCACACAAATGGATGCCAGTGCAGCAATATGGAGTAGTTTAGCGAAATCCTCAACAATTACAAACAATAAAATACAAAATTAACAAAACAATTAGATTTGGTCAACTGCCAGCCACTTTTAAAACATGCATTTGTTCATATATTTTTGAGCACTGCTAGGTGCCAGATCCTCTACGAGCAGCCAAGATTCAGGAATAAATACAGCCTGGCTGTGCTTCTGGAAGCACAATGTAATCCGCACAGATGATATGCTATTACTCTGATGATTTTCAGCTCAGAGGATCAAGGGGAGCTTCATGGAAGAGGTGGCCTTCCAGCTGGGTTTGAGGAATTTGGTACTTGAAACTTGCAGAGATGAGAAGGAGAGCCTTTCAAGCAGAGGGGACGGCATGCATAAGGGCACTCACAAAACTACCTGTTCACAGACTACTCCAAAGAGCTAAGAGTTTGGCTAAAGCACATGATAGTATTTTTTCCTTTTAAAACTTTTCCTTTTCCTTGAGTGTAAATAAACATCATGCTCTTATCTGTTGCCAGCATTGAGGCTGGCTAGGTAATGCCTGGAATTGCAGGAAGATAGACTTTAAACCTACAAACTTACCACTGCTGGCTTTCCTCCTGGTCAGGCCCGTGTTTTATCGTCTACTTCTGCTGGGAACACACTGGCCACAGCTCCTGCCTGAGGAGACCGTGGGAGCAGAGAACATAGATACCGTCATCATTAAACTCATAAATCCATGCCATTTGTGTGTCAGACTCTTCATCCTCATTCATCATCCCTTACACTTTCAGAACGGTCAACCATTTGAGGATTTTGAAGAACGGTTTGCTGCGGCCACCCCGGTAAGAATGAGAGGGCCCTATCTGATTAACTGTTTCAGGTCATGATCCCATCGTTCATTTCATGTTCATAAGTCGTGCCTTGTGGTTACAGAACAGAAACCTGCCGATGGACTTTGATGAGATTTTAGAGGCAACAAAGGTAAGGCCTCCAGGCTCTTGTTAAATGAGAGTAGTTCTGGTCATTCTCATGCATCCCATATTCTCCTCACCCAGCCTGCGTGAAGGGCAGCTGCCAGCTGTGCCCCAGTGGGTGCCTAGTGTAATATTCACAGGCAGATTATTGCTGAGCCCTGTGATGAGGTCAGAGAGTATGTGTGTATGAGAGATAGAAAGAGAGAGAGAGAGAGAGAGTGTGTGTGTGTGTGTGTGTGTGTATGTGTGTGTATTCCATTGAACAAATATTTTTCAAGCTTCCAACATGTCCCAAGCATTCTGATAGATGCTAGATATTTAGTAAAATGGGAGGACACAGACTCTGTCCTCAAGGAGCTTACGTGTCACAGTGCAACATTGCACAGCATTGGTAAGATGAAGTAGGTTAGTCTAGTGTAGTGCACTAGAACCTAGTATATCAGGGGTTCAGGCATATAAGCAGGATGTGTTGAGTGCACCTAAGTGAATAAAAACCAGGCAAGGCTGCCATTGGGTGGGTATACCCTGGACTAGATGTACCGGTTGGTAACACAGGCCACCTCTGACTAGAGGGTATTTGGAAAGTCTCTAGGACAGGGGTCCTCAACCTTGGCTGCAAATTAGAATCATCGGGATATTTTTAAAGTCCCAGTTACGAGGCTGTACTTCAAACCATCTGATTCAGAATCTCTTAGGAGTGGGAACCAGGCAGCCGTATTTCCCCCCAGGTACATCAGGGTTGAGAACCTCTGATCTAAGAGTATCATATAAGCTGTTCTGGACAGTGGGATGGGGCACATATTGAGTTAGGAAACACTTCCCAGAAAGAAAAAAAAGTCCTCTAATTTCTGTCCTGAAGGATGAGTGGGAAAGGCAATTGGGAAAGGAATATATGTTCTCAGTAGAAGGAGGAACGTGTGCAAAGGCCCTGAGAGGACCCCTCCTGTTGTAACTCTGTAACTCCTGTTTCTCTTCTCCATTATGTTGCCCTGATTTTATTGATGGTCTGTCTTTCCATGAAATAGCCAGCCCAGGAGAGTAAGAGCGGGAACAGGCTCATATCCCCTCTTCTCAGTACAGCAGCTGATGCTCAGTAGGGGCTCCATACTTTTCCTACACGAAGGAGCTCCTGATGCCAAAACATAAGGAGTGGGCCTGTGAGAATGTGTTTTGGGGGTCAGCCAAGGACAACTCAGCCTTTATCAATGGCGCTTTCAGAATTTCTCTGCAGGAGGAGCCTAGGAGTCCACTTGCAGCCATCTAGTTGAAAGAAGGACCAGGGAACTAATCTCAAAACAGCAGTGGCACAACACTCTAAATATTGCTCGAAAATCATCGCTTTTTCATATCAAAGAATGGCTGTGAAGGGGCTGGCCCAGGGGAGAGATTCAGGGCCTTCCTCCTCAACAACCAAGCTACCTTGATCCCCTTCACTGGACTGGGCAGCCTCCAGTATCCCCCTGGGAAATGCCCAGGGCCTGAAGAAGGCGAAATCTGCCATCGGCAGCCTCATCTCTACCAGAAGATCTCTGCAGTGCTGGTAATGGAAAGGCGAATAGGCGTCTTGAACTGACCTTCCAGTGGAGTTCTTCGGATGGATGTCTGTTTCGGCAGACCCTTCGGGAACCGTAGCTTCTGGTTAGAGAATATTGTGGCTATACTCCCACCATCTAGGGATGCTAAGTAGGGCTTGTGAAGGGATAGATAAACGAGGTGTTGCTTGGCCTGTGGGTCAAGCCCAGCTTCTTTTAGCCCACTGATCATGGGTAAGTCTCATCACCTCTCAGTCTCCGCTCATGTGCAAAAAGGACAGATAGACAGCTATGCCACCAGTGAGCTCAGGTAGCGTCAAACATGATGATAACGTATTGGAAAATGTATTGTAAACTATAAAATGTTCGACAAATGTGAATGGTTAGTTTTAATTCTCTCGAGGCCATTAAAATGATTAATTACCACAATATTATCAGATGGAACATGGTTTGTTAGGTTACAAATAAAAGGAGTATGGCGAGCATGGTGGGGAGGGGTGTGAAAATAGATACTATTCCAGATTCTCAATCACATATGGTTATTAGAATTATTTTTAATTTTATGGCCTAAGAATCCCCCTTTTCTATAAAATTTAATTAACTCAAGTTTCTATTTAAACAGCAAATCCAATGGAATGAAATAACAATCTATGTTTTATGCCTCTGCATGTTTTTCTCGTTTAATCCTTGAATGAAAATCATCTGGTAAGAGGAAAGTCTATATCTCAAGAATGAAGGTTATTTTAAAAGTTGTGCTTAAGGAGAAAATTAGCCAATAAATTATATTTATGATGTTAGTAAAAGTGTGCCACGAGTTCAACACATTTGAAATGTAAATTGTGTGACTTAATTATTAACTTCATTTTATTATTTTCCTACCACTGAAAATAGTTGTAGGCCATTTTAAAAGCATTGAGTCCCAATTGCAAGGAAGCCTAGAAGCTTCATGTTAATCGATTAAATAGAAGTATTCCTTATATGAATCTGGAAGAAAGCATAAGGATTGGTATAGTTTCACCAAATGACATAAAATACTGTAAACATGGTAAAGACTCTTTGGCCGAGACAAGCCAGTATCTATAGAGTCCAGCCGGGTCTGGTCCCACTGTGACCTTACTCCTGTCCACTTGGCTGGCCTGCTTCCTGCTGCCCTCCACCCTCATGCTCATTACAAACTGCTTTTCTGCCCACCTGCTCAGACCCTCCAGGCCTCTTTCCTTTCTGCTCATGTACTTGCACCAGCCTGGATTGTCCTTCCTCTTCTTGTTTGCCTGACTGACTGCCTCATCTTCAGAATTCAGATCAGATCTCTTCCCTTTAGAAAACTCTCCTTAAGCTTCTTTGCCAAAAGCTGGCCGAGTCCCTTTCTCTGTTCTCCCACAGAGACCCCTGTCGCCATCTCTGCCACATTGCTTTGAAATCATCTACTTCTGTGGATCATCCCGCCAGACTGCAAGCTCATCTTGGCATTTCTCACTATTCTGTTCACAGCACCTAGCACCCAAGAGGTGCCCAGCATGTATGGAAAAGGCATTGTGTAGTTGGGAAGGAAATTAATATGTGTGTAGGGCCCTACTGTGTGCCCAGCGCTGTTATTTGGTCTGAAACCTTAAGGGGAAGAATTGAAAGTTCAATAAGCAAGCTAAACTTATTTCAGCAAAAAGAGCCTTTTGTGCTTTTTTAACAAGGCTTAGATGAACTTCAAAGAAATTCCTGTTATTAATATTGTCAATAAATCTGCAAAGGAAGTAGTATCATCTCTACCATCCAGGTAAGGGAACTATAGCTCCAAGGAGTTGCAGAAGTTAGAGGTGAATCCATCAACAGCTGGGGGACCTTTTCCAGTGCCCAGAGCCCACTCACTCTTCAGAAGGAGAGAATGATGTTTAGTTTTATGGTACTAAATTAGTTTTTTGGTACTAAGTGTTCAGACTTAGAAATGCCTGGAGACTGCAGAATCCAGGGGCCTGCGTGGCAGGCAGGCAGACTCTTCCAGTCCTTTCTATTGATTGATGTTTTTAGGTTCCCCCAATCACCAGTCTCCCTCTCTTCTCTGTCCCAGGGGTAACAGCTGCATCCTGGGCACTAAGAAACTCAAGCTATGGAGCCAGAAAGGTCTGAAGAGATCTTTTAGCCTGTCCCCTGCATTTTACAGATGAGCTGAAAATGTTTTTCCCCAGTGGGCAGGTTTTGCACAAAGCATATGATTATATACTTTAAGGCAGGCTGTTTGGTTCCTGCCCATAGACTTCCTACAGTCTCTGAAGCTGGAAGTGTATGCAGATTAATTTCTAAGTATATCTTAAAGGGTTTCTTCTGCTGCTATGGCTGGCCTTGCTCAGACACTCCTGTATGATGGATGGGAATATAGACGATACAGTGTCTGTAGTGATGGAGTTCCTAGCAGTGATTAATAGTGTAGATACTGGGCTGTTTTTGTTGCCCTTCCTGGTATTAAATGATATGTTTTCTTTTCTTCCAACTACATTTTTTATCCAAGGCTGGCATTTTCAGAGACTCTCATTTGACTGTATGCTCTTTATGGAGAAAATTCAAGTCCTGGCTTGTGTGACCTTGAGGTCTTCTCTGTAAGACTCAGTTGATTGATCTGTAGAAATGGGGATGATGAATTACACACCTGAGGTTTGTGGTAGTGGGAGCATTTTCTGAGAAGTAGCCAAAAAGTCCTATCTCCTTATAGCTGGCACATAGAAGGCACTTTGTACATGTGTGCGCACTCATAAAAGAAAAGTAGTGAGGGCATCACTTTCTTGCCTTTATGTCCTGGAGAAGAGAGACAGCACTGCACTTGATGGTGAATCAGAGTGAAGTGGTATGACAGGTTACGGGAGGTGGCTAAGCTGGAATCCCCTTAACTAAGCCCAGATAAACTGCCAGACACACTGAAGCAAGAATTGATTCCAGCTGCATCCCAGATGTTGTCTTTACGATCATGAAGTATGGTAATGGCCAGCTGGGCTTACTATTTGTATAGTCATGATGACAAAGAAGCAAGGGTCCTCATGTCACACCGTTTTAAAGCAGTGCCCAGTAGCATTGGCTTCCCTTGTGGTGACTTCATTATCTTTGTGTCTTTTCAGGCTGTGACCCAATTAGAACTTTTTGGGGATATGTCGACCCCTCCTGATATAACCTCTCCCCCCGTAAGTATGCACTGCAGCTCAACCCTCCCTCCCTCCCCTTCTCTTCTTCAGCTGCACGATGGTGAGAAGAAGGGCCTTGGGTAAAAGAGGGCTGCTGGTGGGTTTCACCTCTGCCTCTTTCAAATTGTGTGATTTGGGAGAATTAACCAGCAATCTGAAACCTTGGTTTCCTCTGCTGCTTTTTAAAGGAATTATAAGGCTTCTGTTTTGAGAAGCAAGTGAAACCATGCATCAGCAATTATGAGATACTTGGGTACTTGCTATTCTGTTGGTCAGTGGAGAAAGACATAACTGGGATGAGGTCCCTATCTGCAAGGAGCACACAGTCTAGCTGAGAACATGGGCCAGAAACTCAACAGGACTATAGACACTATGAGGCATTTGTCAGCACCTGCCCAGAGTCCACCCAGCCCAGTGTTCAGCCTAGGAAATGAGGTATCCTCCCTCTGCCTTGTCCTGTCTCCTGCCTTCTTTCCTTCCTCTCTCTCCCTCTCTTCTTTTTGTCTTCTCCTCCCTTCTCCCCTGCCTCCTAGCTTCGCTGAGCTTCTCATAAAGCTTTGGACTCCCCACTCTAGTCTCAGCCAGGGTATATAGCCCATTGCTTGTCATTATTATAGGTCACTGATCGCAGGAGGATAGAGATTACAGGGAACCCTAATTTAAAAATGAAAAGAAAAAAGAATTCAACCCTAAGCAAAATTGAATCCTGGTGCTTTGAGAACTGGTTGCATTCAACGGCAACCCTATGAAAAAAAAAATTAAAAATTTAAAAAAGGCAACCCTATAGCCACAGCAAAGAACAGAACCCAGAAGCCCCCACCAGGTCCTCCCCTGCCACTTCCCTGGAAGCAGGAGGTGGGCAGAGAGCAATGAACCACAGCTGCACCAGCAGAAGCTGCTGGGAGAGGGCAGCTCCTCTGGGCTCCGCACAGTTGTACATATCGAGGGATGGTGCTATGTGGTTTATTGGGGAGATGCACCTTACAGAGAAAAGGCTGTAATCTCAGCACGGAGGACAGATGGCATGAGACTCTACTGCCCACAGCTGCTGCCAGGGACACTAGACACAGCTGCCCTGCTCCCAACATCTGATGTCCAGAGCATACGTGACAGGGGACAGCAGCTCCTGTCTCTGCGGAAGCTGGGGCAGCTCGAACCAGTCTCCTTTTCTCCTCCATCCCAGGGGTAAGAGCTGCATCTTGGGCATGTAGAAACTCAAGCTGTGGGGCCAGAAAGATCTGAAGAAATCTTCTAGCCTGTCCCCTGCATTTTACAGATGAGCAAACTGAGGCCTAGAGAGGGCACATGACTCCCCCTAAGATCACGTGGGGGAAACAGAACAGCCCCACTTATGTTTAAAAGTGCTTAACGCAGCAGCTCACGGCTGTTTCTGGCCCTGAACCCAAGTGCAGTCCAAATGGGTATTTAATAATCCCCAGAACAATGCCACTCCACCCACAGGCTGCTGGTCTAAAAATGGCCCTGTCTAATTGCCATGGTTTCAGGATTAATTACTTGCCCCAGACTGTTCCAAGGGGAAAAGAAAAATAAGGATACAATGGCATCACATAGACATACTTTATAAGAGAAAGGCTGCTGTAAATGGGTGTGAGCCTTTGAAAAACTGAGTACTGATGCTTTTCTTTGAGTGCCCCCTCTGTATCCCTTCTGTCTGTTTGATTTGTCCCAGTACCTCTCACCTTCCCCACCAGTGCATGCGATGGACCTGTCTCGAGTTCCAGCAGAGGCTGGGTGATTTAGAGTTTGCTGCTCCTCAGGCTTCAGTTTTTTTTATCATTTGAAAATATTTCCTTGTCTATGCACATAGAAACTCAGACAGAATGTGGGAGGCATCAGGAGACAGGGGTCTCTGTTCTAGTCTCTGAGCTCTATTTGGTCATTTTGTCAGGCTGTTTATTTACTGTGTATTAAGTGACAAACCCTGAATTAGGTGCACAGTGGATCCTGAGTGGGTTCATGTCAGTTTAAGTTGACCCCCTCTAAAGGATGAAAGCTACATATTGTGGAATAATTCGATGGCCTGAAAAACACCCCCAAGGAGCAGGGGCTCAAACCAAAGAGTTGAGATTCTGGCCACTGTTTGCTGAGCACCTGCTAATGTGCCTCAGCATGGTACTAAGTGAATTAAATGCAGGATCTCGCTTCATTATCACAGCTGCTAAAAGGTAGGTCTCGTTTGTCCTGTTTTATGGTCAGTGTATACAACCAGCTTGTGGTCTGCATACCACAAGTGTGGCCTGGACCATGGCTGGCTTCTCCAGTCCCTCCTGCCCCTGCTTCCTGCACCTACTGCCTCTCATCCTTGACGGCTCCTGAGCCCAGTTTCCCAGGGACCTCACACACCTTCTGCACCCCCCTCTCTCTCTAACAGACTCCTGCAACTCCAGGTGATGCCTTTATCCCGTCTTCATCTCAGACACTTCCGGCGAGTGCAGACATGTTTAGTTCTGTACCTTTCGGCACTGCTGCTGTACCCTCAGGTAAGCTGTCTTCGGCCCGCTTCCCTTCCTTCGGCCTCCACCTGTCAAGGAAGAGAAAGGGTTGATGTGAACCAGCTGTCAAATTATGCCCGAAGACTTGCGGAACCACCAGCCTCTCCTGTGACTCTTCAGATGACTTTGAGAGGCTGCCATTGGGAGGTGGGGGAGCATTTGCACACCTGTGGTAGACTGTAGGCTGGAATTCAGTGAAGTCTTTCACCTGGAAAGGTCAAAATTCTAGGTTACTCAGTAGTAGACAGCTTCAGGGAGCCCAGTGCACATGCAACCGTGTAAATTAGTGCGAGTTCTCCTCGTGTGCATCCCAGCCAGAGGGAGGGAGGATGGCAGGTGGGGGGAAGTATGAACTCTCCACAGACCTCTTGGGATCAGATTGCCTCCTTTGGTAGAGATTTGAGAATGGGGAGGCTCTCCATGCAAAGTGGGGTGCTGAGGGGACAGTGCCAAACTGCTAACAGTGAACTGGGAAGGTGATGGGGCTTTTAATGATTTTGAAAGTATTTGTTCTGTTTTCTAAGCATTCTTTAATATTTATAAATATATATACTGCTCTTACAACAGGTCGTGCATATATGTGTGCATATGTATATATAGTGACAGTATTGCAGGTGAGGTAAAAATTGGCAGGATCTCTTTTCTTAACTTGTCTCCATGGCATCAGGAACTCCATGTAGCCAGACCGCTTGACTTGGGACAGGTCAGAGGTGGTATTCCACTCTTTACATACATGAGAGCCTTAAAGACTGTTTTCTTTCTATGTATTTGAAATCTGTGGCTTTATCTTTCTATTTTATTCTTATATACAGCCAAAAGAACCTGAATATTTCCTTTTTTTTAAGAAAATATTTTTATTTATTTGTTTGAGGGAGGGAGTGTGGACATGCAAGCAGGGGGCAGGAAGCAGAGGGAGAGGGAGAGAATCCTCAACAGGCTACACCAAGATGAGCATGGGGTCCAACAATGTGGGACTCGATCTCACAACACCAAGATCATGACCTGAGCCCAAATCAACAGCCCCCAACAGTTAACCAAATGAGTCACCCAGGAGCCCTGAGCCTAAATATTTTCAAATATACATTTCCTTGAGTTTTTCTCTATAAACAATTCTAGCCATACAGAGTTAGAAGCAAATTCTTGCCACCGAATATGAACCTTGCTGTTATTCAAAATGAAGTAAAAATTCATACTCTATTCTGGAATAGTTAAAATTATTCCCCATAAGCCCAGAGATCATTATGCACTTTCAGAAGCGACAGAGGTCGGTAGCCGTTGGATCTAGCTAACACTTTAGAATCTGCAAGTAATGCAGACTTTTAATTGCTGAGCTTCCCAATCAAATCTGTTTTACCCATCTCTAAAATGGGACCGTGGTTATGGCTGGTTTTTCTTACCTAAAATGGATATTAAAATCTCCTCGGGAAAAAAATAAAAAATAAAAAAATAAAAAAATAAAATCTCCTTGGGAATAGTGTAATAGAATGCATCATTTAAAATAAGAGTAACAGTTTTCCATCAGAAATGTATCACCTTCCCGTGTTGAAACTACCATGCTTTCCCCTCATTATCTGATCTATGAAGATGAAGTGCTGAGACAGGTAATGGGAATGCTCAGCCCCAAACTTACCAACTTGCAGATGTGTTCATTCCACAAATATTCACTCCTCAGTGAATGAGCCAGGCCCTATTCTAGGTGCTTGGGGTGTGCCCGTGAACATGACAGATGCAGGTCCTGCCCTCATGGCACTTCCCTTTCTACTGTGGAGACAGGCAACAACATAAAAATAAGTAACATACCTAGTATGTCTGAAAATAGTAAGTGGTGTGGATAGAAGAAAGTCAAGGGCAGTGTAGGGGCTTTAGAGCAAGTGTAAATAAAGGTTATGGTCAGGAGGGGCTCATGCAGAGGTGAGGTGTGAGCAGACTATGTGAGGATGGAAGCCAGGAAGCTGTCTAGGAAGAGGACTCTAGGCAAGTCTCCATCCTCCTTCTCCATAAGTGAGAGTGGGACAGGATGCAGTCACACGGCTCCCTGCCCTAACATTTGCATAAAAGCACCCCGAGGACCTGGCCGAGCCACACACATAACTACTCTGGACCTTGTCCTGAGCCTGTGTCAGATGAGGGCTTTGAAAACCTGGGTTTTAGTCTTGCTACTTGACCAGCCGTGTTGCAAACTACGGACAAGCCAGTTCACGTCTAGGTTTGGGTTCTTCAGCTGCTCAAAAAAAAAAAAAAAATTGATTGATTACCTCCACAATTCCACTGTTTAGAATGTAAGTGTAAAATTAATTTCATTGAGCACATTTTGGTTCTCAAAGTGCCTGCTTCTATTCAGATATGCTGAGAAACAAGTAGATGTCAGTGGGTGGTCAACTATCAGCCTCTTCCTTGGAATGGCCCTAAGAAATCTCTGCAGATGCTGAGTCGCCATCTGCCCGTCCCCCAGTTGTCCAACCAGTGACAGGGAGCCAGGGACACGAACCACGGCATGCAGTACAACAGATGGGCTACAGGTTGGGGGCCAGGGTGTGTATGTGTGGTTTGCATCTGATGGGCTGGGTTCAAATCCTAGCTCATCTATTTATGTATGTTTTAGACTCCTGAGCCAATTACTTAACCTGCCAGAGCCAGAGTTTCTAAATCTTTATAAATGAGTAAAAAATAATACTTCCCTCGCAACAATATCATGAGAATTAAATGAGAAAACAAAGTGAAGCACCCTGAAAATTGCCGGCATACTGTGGATGCTTCAGTGAGCAAATGCAGCTCGTGTTGCTACTATTATGATTATTATGACTCTTATTTTTAAAGTAGAAGAAAATGTCTTGTCCTGCCTATATTTTTTCCCTTTAACCTTTTTGGAATATTTAGAAAAACATCCATCTAATAAAGTTTAGCTTTGACCTCTTAACTGTACATGACAGAGCTGGCCTGAGGGCTTAGAAAATACTGTGTATAAATACAGACCTGCCACTAGCCAACTGGGTAAAACTCAGCTAAATCTCCTCTGAGCCTCAAGGAGCTTATCTGTGAAATGGGGATGGTAACTCCACCATATAGCTGGTCAGACGATTGCATGAGTTCATACACATAGTGGAACATTTAAAATGGTGCTTGGTGGTGTTTCTATCGGTAAGCAGTCAACAGATGTTTGCTAGCCTGTCTGTTAGGAGCCTGGCTCTGTTCCCCATACCCTATGGTAGCTGCCTCAAGCCTTCCCCTCAGCCACCTACAGTATCTCAAACACAGAGTAAAGAGATACTGTATCAGCGACACAGAGGCTTGTTGCAAGGATCAATGTCACATAAATGTAAGCTCCATGAGGGAAAGGTTTGTTTTTCTTAATTATTGTGTTCTTTACTGGATCTCCAGAGACCAAAACAGTGCTTCACACTCAATAGGGATCTTTTTGAATGAATGAATAAATCAGTGAATGAATGAGATCATGTACATAAGCATTACCATACAAGTTCTGCATAAATGTCGGGAGAGTCCCTTAGTTTTCCATATTTTTCTCACATTTTAGGCTGCTTTTTAAATTCAAATAATGAGGTATCCCCAGGTGCAAGCATCTGGTTATAAATTGCAATTTTCAACACTCCTTAAAAATCTAACTGCAAGGCAGTAATGCAGGTGTTTCCTTTCACTTCACAGCAAGGAGATTTATGATTGATCTGAACTCCATGGCATAAACAGATGCTCCGTGGCACCTCCTCCCTCCACCGTCGAACGTTAATGAGTAAATGTTACTAAGCAGTTAAGTGGCTGCAGTGGCAGCCACCAAGTGGCTCCCCCATGTCCGCTGCTACCGCAGCGCTGCCACTGTCGTGTCCCATCAGGCGTGCATGATGCCATGTGGCCAGAGAACCTTAGCTCACAGGTCTGGGGGAAGCCCAGGCTACAGAGACCCCTACCCCCCAGAAAAACTAGTAAGACCTGCGAGTTCCCTAACATGATACCCAATTACCCTGTGCTGCTTTTTTTTTTCTTTTGAATATTGTGCTTGGGTCTGAAGCAGATGGCATGAAGCCAGGGAGACATGCTAATAGCTCTCTCCAGAAAAGTGTGCACAGCCCATCTGTTGGTTCCTTGTGGGGAAAAAAAAAAGACAGGGAAAAGAAAAACCTGCCACCAACAGTAGAATCATCAGTGATCACAGCACTTACAGATCTTCGAGTTTAATTGTACACTTGGAAAAATGCAGTGAAGGCATTTATTCCACTATGACTCATTCACCTTTATAGAGAGACACTCTCCCATCTCAGGCATTTATGGAGCAGCTGATGTGTGCCCAAAACTGTGCCAGACACAGAGGAGAGGGAAAGGGAAAATAAAATGTTCCTACTAGCAGGTGGTTTCTTGTCTAATGATGGAAGACAGAATAACTGGGCAGTTGCAACACAGTGTGACCAAATGCCATCCACAGAGATGACCCCTGGGGTCTGCAGAAGCCCAGAGGAGAACCAGTGGAGTGCAGAGGGCAGAAAAAGTGCCCAGAAGAGGTGCTACTGAACTGGTTCTCAGAGAGTGCATAAGGAGTAGCCAGGTGAGGTAGGGGTGTCTGTCCAGGCGGGAAGCACCAGCAGGGATGAAAGAGAGCCAATGGAGCTTTGTTTGCAGCTGCTGTAGGGAAAGGTGGGATGAAGAGGTAGGAAGGGGCCTGATCCCTGAAGGCTCCTAAGCCAAGCTAAGGCATCCAAACCTTATAGTCAAGACAGTGAAGCACTATATTGCATCTTAGAGCAATCCTCCGGTGGCAACGAGGGCTGTGGAGTGGAAGCAAAGTGAAAGACAGCCTAGCCTGTCTGCAGGCTGAAACCTTCCATCCCTTTCCCAAAATGGGCATCAGGATTGAGGTCATTGAAAGATCTGTGTCTCCTCCCCATCAGACCTAGTGCCCCCTTTTTACGACAGATCTTTGTAATGTCTCCTTTAAATTCTTGAAATGAAATTCATAGATGATATAACTTATCTAATAGTTTTTTTTAATATTAATGACTTCTTTTTTTTAATTTTTATTTATTTATGATAGTCACAGAGAGAGAGAGAGAGAGAGAAGCAGAGACATAGGCAGAGGGAGAAGCAGGCTCCATGCAGGGAGCCCGACGTGGGATTTGATCCCGGGTCTCCAGGATCGCACCCTGGGCCAAAGGCAGGCACTAAACCGCTGCCCCACCCAGGGATCCCTCTAATAGTTTTTTTTTTTTTTTAATATATAATGCCTTCATTATAAGGAGGAAACTTTTTTTAAAGATTTTATTTATTCATGAGAAACAGAGAGAGGCAGAGACCTAGGCAGTGGAAGAAGCAGGCTTCCTGCAGGGAGCCCGATGCAGGATTTGATCCCAGGACCCCAGGATCATGCCCTGGGCCAAAGGCAGATGCTCAACCGCTGAGCCACCCAGGTGGGGTGGCTTAAAAGGAAGAAACTTTTAAAAGCTAATTTGTAATAAAAAGGTACCTATTTCAATAAGGGAAATACCCAGGTATAGCTGCGCTAGAAGTCCTACTAAGTGGCCAGGTGTGTAGAACTATAAATAGAGTCTCTGCAGGTGCAGAGGGACACAGGAACGCCGTGTGGGTTCAAACACCAGGGAAAGTGTTTCTGTCGGGAACCTCAACTTTCCCAAATGGTGAGCAACTCTTGACCGTGTTCCAAACAAGACAAAATACAGTCGGCCTTCAATGTACACCGCTGTTACCTTCCCAGAAAACTAAGTGCATTGAAACTATGCAAAGAAACTGAATTTCTAGGTAATACAATGTCCAGCCCATACTCAAATATTATCGTAGCCAGAACGTGGGGGAATTCTCTGTTATGCACGTTGGTCTCACACAGTATAGGATATCAAGTATCCAAGCTCTCTGCTTCTCAAGTGCACATAGTGGCTCCCACTAGCAAGTTAACCTGACAACCAAAATATACCCCACAAATTTCCTAATCATCCCCCCATCAAAGTAAATCAGAAAATATGAAAAACAGTTGTGGAATTCTTAATCTGTTAGTGGGCTCGAGTCACTGCCTTATTATGTGATGGGTGTGGTGAGAGGCGATGCAAGCAGGTCTCAGGTTTGAAATGCCAGCACCAACGTCTCTTCACCCCTCTAATTTCAGTGCAGTAGGGCTAAGCGATCACATAAGGATATGGTCTGTTTGCCTTGTCGACGCCCCCTAGGAGCCTGTCACACTGCTGGATTCATCAGCAAGGAGCCTGTGTGTCCTGTCTCCTCCACCTTTCTGGAACCTCTTCTCACCTCACAAGGAAATGGCTGGACCTGGAATGTTGTCTCCATTCCTTAGTCATCATTTGAAGGGCAGGGGATCTGAGGCTGGAGCATGAGTGAGGCACTCTGCACATGGTTTCTCTGGGCTCCCCACAGTCATTGACATCACCCATGACAGGATCAGAGCCACGGGGCCTGCCTGCCTTCCCTTTGGAAGTTGCTAGGATACCTTGCACCCACTCCTCTTCTCTTGGCCTCACTCCTGCATACCTGTAAACTCCTTCTGACAGCCATGAACATGCTGGTTTTGAGAGATCAGGCCAAACCAGCTTCTCCCTCCTCTCCTCTGCCTGGCCTGGGCATCTGTCTCCCAGGCTCAATGGCACATGTGTATGTCCACGGGGCCCTCTGAGAAGGGCAGGGATCACTGGAAGCACGTGGGAATTTCTCTAGCCCTGTCCAACATTTGCCAAACCCCGGTGTACTTACTATCCAGATATCAGAAATTGGTCTTGGCTGTCTGGCTGGGGCAGTGTGATGTAGAGGGAAGAACACCACTAGCTGTGGGGACAAGTGACCTCAGTTCAGATCCTGATCCCACTTCATGCTGTCTCTGTGACCCTAAGCATGGACTTTCCCTCTCTGAACACCTATTTCCTTATCCCTAGAATGGGGATGAGAATACCTACCCTGCAGGGATTCCGTGAGGATGTGAAGCACCTAATACTGTACCTAGAACATCATAGACATCGAATACAAGGAAATTATTTGTGTTACTATTGATACTGTGAAAAGTGTCACTTCTCCTTTTAAAATGGTTATATCTCATCTGAAAGGACTTAGTACAGCCAACAATTAACAGGGTGACATATGTGAGTAGACCCTTGGGAGTTTTGGCGTCCCAAACCTATGCCACTGTACAAGGTGCTCCTGAGTAGACAGTCCCTAAAATTGGCATGATGACAATGCAGAAATAATGTGTTCTAATACCTGGAGCTACCACTTATTATATGGCTGCTCTGTATCAAACAAGGTATTAAGTACTTCCTAGGATTTCTCTGACTTAAATCCTACTAATTGCTAACATTTACTGAATGCATACTTGGTGTCAGGTGCAGTAGTCCACCTCAAAAATGTCATCTCCATTTATCTTTAAACCAAGCCCATGAGGCAGACAGTATTTTTTGCCCATTTCACAGACGAGGAGAGAGAGCCCGAGAGAGCTTGTGGCGCTCTCCCTAAACTCCGCAGATAAGAAGCAGCAGTCCAAATTTTAACCTAGACCTCAACATCCCCGATACTCTGATTCTTCTTCCCTCAGCACATGTTTTCCATGCTGAAAAGGAAGATCTTATAACCTGGCTTTCTAACAAAGAGCTTGAGGTTTAGAAAGTTTAAGTGTTTGGTCTAGCCAGAAGGGGAGGCAAGATTCAAACCCAAATGTACCCGATGTCTAGTACTCTACCTTTTCCACTGAGACACACCAGCTCCTGAGGCTGTGTGGAGTCGGAAACCTTTAATTATAACAATATTATCATCATCTCCCAAACACCTGCCCGGCTTGCTCGCTCACTGCATTCTAGTTTTGCTTATGAGTCCCCTTCTTAGAGAGGTTTCTCCAGACCGTGGCTCTGGAAGGAACACTCCATTGAAAGCCGGAACTTTCATCTTACTCATCTTTGTGGCCCAGGTCTCTAGCACAGAGCCTGGAACGTAACAACTGCTCAGTATCTTTCTGCCGATCACCTGAATCCATGAATTATTCTTTCCCAGGGTACATGACTCATCTTTCTCACCCTTCCAGGTTATGTTGCAATGGGCGCCGTCCTCCCATCCTTCTGGGGCCAGCAGCCCCTCGTCCAACAGCAGATCGCCATGGGTGCTCAGCCACCAGTCGCTCAGGTGATGCCGGGGGCTCAGCCCATCGCATGGGGCCAGCCGGGTCTCTTCCCTGCCACTCAGCAGCCCTGGCCAACTGTAGCCGGGCAGTTTCCGCCAGCCGCCTTCATGCCCACACAAACTGTTATGCCTTTGCCAGCCGCCATGTTCCAAGGTCCCCTCACCCCCCTTGCAACCGTCCCAACCACGGGTGACTCCACCAGGTCAAGTCCACAGACCGAGAAGCCCAGACAGAAAATGGGGAAAGAAATGTTTAAGGATTTCCAGATGGCCCAGCCGCCACCCGTGCCCTCCCGCAAACCCGACCAACCCTCCCTCACCTGTACCTCAGAGGCCTTCTCCAGTTACTTCAACAAAGTCGGGGTGGCACAGGATACAGATGACTGTGACGACTTTGACATCTCCCAGTTGAATTTGACCCCTGTGACTTCTACCACACCATCAACCAACTCACGTGAGTGCCCTTCTTGGGAGACCTAACTCCAATGAGAGCGATGCCTTGTTTCTTGAGTCACAGAACTCATCTCAGTTCACATTCAGCAGGCATCTTGGTATATATGATTACTAATAATAATAGCTACCAGTTATGAGGTGCCAATTATACATATCTACCTCGTAACCATTGTTTTTATACTTTTATACTCATAACAATGCTTATTACGGGTTTTGTTAGACCTGTCTGACCAATAATGAGAGTGAGGTTCAAGGACAAGGAGAGTAGTAGAATCAAATACAAACCTGTTATTTTCCTACCAGTCACTCTGCTTCTAATGTTTTTGTTGATCTGCTCATCTATCCATTCATTCATTCATTATTCCTCCTTATGACACAGATTTTGGTACGGCTTGTTGAAATGGAAATGAATAGTGAATATGAATTTTAAAACTCTGGGAAATAAGGACAAAAAGTTAGAATAGAAAACTAAAATCAAGAGAAAACTTACGGGAAAGAAAGAGCAGCCATAAGATCTCATCCAGCTGGTTTAGTTGAAGCCAGATTTTGGCTCAGGGCTTTGGGTCGTCAAAGAGAAAAAATGGTAGTGAAGCAGAAATCTCTAGACTGGGAACCTAGAGAGCAGATTTATCACTTCCTTGTTTTGTGCCTATCAGCAAGTCATTTTTGTGAGCCTCAATTTCCTCATCTATCTTAGGCTAAGAGATATTACAAGGATCAGTGGTACATGTACTGAAACATTGTATACATCACAAATTTTAAGGTATTTTTGTCACCATTATGACTGCATATTGAATGGTTCTGTGTCAAATCCCTGGACCAGAGTTCCAGCCTTTGCTCTTATACCACAAGCTGTGTCTTTGGCCATATGTGTGACTTTCTTAACCTCAGCTGTGTCATGGGTAAAATGCATTGAGTTGGCTTGGATGATGAGGAGTGTACTTCCTTCTAGTTCAGGGACTCAGTGATTCTTTCCCAGATCACTTTTCTACTGTAAGCATCCAAAAAGCCATGACCACGCAGCCAATCAGAATCTAGATACACTTGAGCACACATATGCTCGGAAAGGTGTCTGGTAGTTCAGCCCATGCCTTTGACAATTGATAGGGAAAAGAAAAAGTCTCATGGAACAATGAGTTTGGCGTTTTCATTACTGTCACAGATGATAGGGATCGCTGCTTGGCCAATAGCGAGAATTGTCAAAAAATCTAATGTTAACACAATTAGGTGGTGTTATTTCAGCCAGGTTCAGAAGGCAGTTCTGAAAAGGAATACCTTTTATGTGTATAAACAACCTACTTCTACTCAGGCCATGTGATCTCCATATGAGGGCATCTCTATTAGCTCCACGTCACAGGGTTTCAGTGAAGAATAATGAATAAAAAATGAAATGCTGGGGGAATGAGAGCCATGCATAAATAAGCAAGCATCTTTTGAAAGCAAGTGTCTCTCTTTCAATGGACTTGCATGCCAGCTATAAATAAAAGGGAAGTTTCAGTTCTTTGAGGACAGGACATATGTCCTAATCGCCCGTCTACTTCTTCTAATGCTAGCATAGTATCTAACGTGTGGGAGACATTTGGGAAAAATCGTAGAGATTGAAATGAACAGAACAAAGGCCATTCGGCTGTGGTTGTGTTTTACAACCTGGGCTTTATTGATATTTGGGGCCAGATAATTCTTTGTTGTGGGGTGTGTGTTGTGCTTATAGGATGATGAGCAGCATCCCTGCGTCCACCCACTAGATGCCAGAAATACATGTCCTGTCCCCCGAGTCTTTATAGTCAGAAATGATCCAAGAAAAAAAAAAAAAAGAAATGACCCAAGATACTGTGAAATGTCTCCTAGGATTTAAATTGCACCATTAAAGAACCACTCTTTTAGATTATTCAGGTATTCTAGAAGAGCCTTCTAAAGGCTAAGACACTTACATAAATGAACTTCTAATTATGCTTCCAAATGACTTCATCTGATAAGTAGGACCAGTACACCTCTCAGACTGGCACCTCAGCCTGTGTTCTCGGCCTCTAGTAAGCAATAAGCCACTTCAAACACAATTTGGAATCCAGTTACGCCAACATTTATTCATTAGCTGTTGGAAATCGGGGTGTTCTCACTTAAACCTGCTAGAACTATTCTGTTCCATAATCATCTCATAAGACAGAGTTCCTTTTAAATAAAAAAAAATAATGTTTTATTGTAAAGAAAATGAGTAAAAACAGACATTATATCCTTCTATCCATGAGCATCACCTTCAGAATGTTTTGAGTGGAGTTTTTTTGTTAGTTGGACCAAAAATCTACGTCAAATTGACATAGACCTCACAGCTGGCCCGACAGTGTAGATAGAGCTGTATTAAATCCCAGCACTCCTATTCTGTGGTGCTGGTGACCCTGAGAAAGTCCCTTCACCTTTCAGGACTGCAGTTTCTTCATCAGGAAAGAAAAATAGGTCCCACACCACTTTGCAGTATGTGTTAGGGAACACAGTAAATACAAAATGCCTAGCACCGTGCCCAGCTTGCTGGCACACAGTAAATAGTGTTGTTATTCTAAATATAGATCCATCAAGGCAAAAGGTGCTCACCAAGTTTTATAATCACTCTCTGTCTGATAAGCAGCCAGATTTGGGAAATTCTGGGCAGTTATGGCAGGATGGGGGCCCTTATCAGTGGCACTGGAAAATTAGCTACTAAATTAAGCCACATCATCTCCTCACTTGGGGCCGAGCCAGTGACTGGCGTTTTCAATGCCAAATTAGAAATTATTGAAAAAAGAATAGCTTCAAATGGCACATTTGTTATAACCTCTGGAACAAATGAGAAGAGGAACTTGTGGGAAGGCCAGGACAGAAGATGTGTATCCTTATGGAGTGAGGGATAAAGTGCCAGTGGGGAAGTTGCCAGGAGCTCCCTCCCTTTTTCCCACATCACAGAGGCACTCTTCATCCAACACGGGTTTCTCACGTTATCTCCCATGTGCAAGGATACAAGGCCTGGTTCTACCAGTAACCAGCTATGTGGCCTTGAGCAATTTAGCAACTTCACTTCCCTTAGCTGTCCTGGGATAACCCCTACCTCAAAGAGGCACTATGAGGATTACAGATACTCGCTGTAAAGTTTCTGACAATGTCTGAAGTGTAAAAGGCACTTAATCGATGCACATCACTGTCCTCTGATTTATTTATTCTTATTAAAACATACACACAATGTTGAGAGAGAGAGAAGAAAGAAAAATTTGTCCAGTGGTTCTCACCTCGAGTGTGTAGAAACATGGAGCTTCCGAGTCAGTGGGTCTGGGGTGAGGTCTAAGACTGCGTTTGTGACAAGGTCCCGGATGTGGTAGTGTCCCTGATCCAAGTGCCATTCCTTGAGAACCACTGCCTGCCCCATCCGTGTGCACCCACTCTTTCCTGTCAGCTGTATGACAGGACAAGATAGATATGTACAGAGGAGATGCTCAGTTGTTTAACTGACCTACCTCAGGATAGAAAGCTGAGTGCTGGACTTGACTTGAATATAGCCAGACCCCTGAGGTCTCTGTAGGATGTAAATGGTGACAGCCAGACACTTAACGATGTTCCTTCTTTGTGCGTGGTCCCGGTATAGCTCCAACCCCAGCCCCTCGACAGAGCTCTCCATCCAAATCATCTGCATCCCATGCCAGCGATCCCACCACAGATGACATCTTCGAGGAGGGCTTTGAAAGTCCCAGCAAAAGTGAAGAGCAAGAAGCTGTAAGTGACCAGTTTGTTCTCTCTGGTTTTGCCTTTCCTAAAAATTAAAACGGCTGTATCTGAAATGGATAGTGGGCGCGGAAACCTGCATAGAGAAGAATGCTTGCTCGGATTCCCAAGTTCTAAGCGGGGCACTAGAGGGGCTTTCTTTTATGTTCTAATGAGCAGCTGAAAAATGTTGTCCTTTCGTGAGGTCGGTCCCACAAGTTCCCACGTTGGTGGGTATGGCACCTTCCAACTGCAGTTGCTGCCTCCTTTAAAATAACTGATCATATGTATGCATGAAAATATGCCCTGCTGTCTTCTGCTTTCCATTGTTGAAAAGAAAAAAAAAATAGTGTTATCTTCTTGTGTTCTAGCCTGATGGATCACAGGCCTCATCCAACAGTGATCCATTTGGGGAGCCCAGTGGGGAGCCCAGTGGTGATAATATAAGTCCACAGGCCGGTAGCTAGATAGCACAGGTCTGGGTAGGTATCTGTTCTTTTTATATACTTCACCCTTAAGCTCTCTGCTTTCCCTTTGGCTTGCCTTTCATTTCTTAAGTCATATCCCCAATGTCTGCACCATCTCTCCTTGCCTGAGCATATCCCTGATGTTTGCACCATTTCCTTGCTCTTTATTCGCTATTGTGTTTTGCCTCATGGATGCATGACCTTTGACACATACTTCTAGTCAGGGGTAGGGGTGAGGAGTGGAGAATGGTCATATTCTTTTATTAATGACATGTTCTGAGTGGATGGTGATGATGGAATGAGGCATGGTCACCATTACACAACAAAGATTCAGTTTCAGAGAGCATCAACATTCAAGGATGGACACATTCTGCCCACCCTAATGATTATTTTCTCACTGCAGTGTGATCCAAAGGCTCCAATCTTTTAAGCGGAGTGTCGCTGCATTTGCCTACACTCCACAGATCTAAAGAGTTCACCAACCAAACATTCTGAGAAGCCAGACGAAGAAGCAGAACCAAGCAGTGCTTGAATGAGATAGAGAAAGAGAGATCACAATAGCCCATTTTGTGTAGCCAAAAGCGACCCCCTCACCCTTAGTAATGTAAAAATGAAATTCAAAGCTCAAAGACATGTAGTATTTGCTTGAGGCTCCACTGTTTGCACCTGTGCTACGGCATATGGTTCACCACCGAACCACTTCAGATTCCATCAGCAGCTACTCTGAACAAAGTGTACTTACATTTACTAGAAGTGGCTTTTGGCACTTGAATTTCAATACATCTGATTTGATCGAAAGAAAGGGGAGCTGATGAAGCAAACCTTCTCAGGAGACAGAAATATACCACGTTACCCAGACATGATTTCTGAGGTCACCCCTTGACAAATGTGTTCAATTTTCAGATACTTTCCTAGTTTTCCATAAATGTGTAGGACTGCAAAGCTCTACCCACAGAGCTCCTTCTATAGTCCTGAATGGGGTGGTCAGAACCGTTAAAATGGTAAATAGTTTTCACCATCCCTAAATGGATTCTGAGGCTACCCCAAAATTCTTCTCAGTTCACATGGAAGTTATTTTGACAGTTAGTGAAAGCCAATACAGTGTTTGGAGAGTGTATTTTGTTAATAGATTTTATGATTAAAGGACTTAACATACTAAATATTTTGCCACATTTTTCTATCAGTACAGTAGCATATAATGACACATCATGCCATGCAAAGCCATGAAGTACACCTCTAAAAATCCAGTCTTGCAAAGCTATTTGGGAAGCTGGTGAATTAAAGGCAAAGTCAATGTTCCAGAAAAGAGAAGAGCTGGGGATTATGGGTGGATGCCTTGGAAAGATTCCCCAAGAGGTTTTCTACCCTGGTGCATGTTTTATTTCACGTGCTCAACCCTGTCTTGAAAAATTTGATGAATGAACTAGAGATGACAAGAGCCATTCATCAGTATAACAGCTAACATCATCCTAAAATTGAAGTTCTTCTAGAAAACAAAGATGACTTACACCATTTGCAGATCAGTGTATCAAACCCTCATCTTTATGAGCCTGTTCAGTTTGAGACAGTCAAACAAGCTGCACTGTTTCTTAGGGCTTCAGCCTATTCCATGTTTGATGCTTCATCCAGACCCCAGGCCATGACTGGTTGTAAATGGATGGAGCATGGGATATGATAGTAGGCAGAGCTCAGAATTTGGAACTTGAATTAAAATTCTAGCTCAGCTCCTTAGTAGCAGGAAATCTTGGGCAAGAACCATAATTTCTTTTTGAGTTTTGGTTTCTTCATCTGCTAGAAGGTGCTTTATCATCCACTAGGTTAGCAGAGATAGTGTCTCAGTCTCTAGTGTGGAGACAGACACTTATCACTCAACTCAAAAATCAGCTTAAAGATCTAGGCTCTGGAGCGAAATTGAGTTTAGAATCTGGCTCTACCTATGTGACTCTAATGAGATTTCATAATAATTCTCTATCTTATTTTTGAAAATAAGGATAAAAACAGTGTCCTCCTCAAAGGGTTGTTGTTTGGATGAAATGAGGTGATGTATCTGGAGCTCTTAGCACAGTGTCTGACACAGAGAAAGCTCCCAATAGATGCTAGCTGTCATCACCACTGTCGTCATCATACATGCTCAATAAATGCTCCCCAGTACCTTAGAGTGTATACATTTTGCCTTTATATTAAATAAATTATACCATAAGGACCCAGGCTACTGGCTGGGAGGTTTTGCTATGTACTTCCTATCTTCAGATCATTAATTTTCAATATGCCTCAAAACAGTTTTGGAGAAAAAAATTAGGAAAAGAAAAATATAATATCTTAGCTTTCTGGCTTGCCCAGTCCCATAAATAGGATAATCCAATGAGGGTCTCACAGGCCACCTGTCCATTCCAAAAAAATGAGCACTCTTAGGTTGACATATATGTGTCATAATCAATAGCTCCCACCCCAAAAGGGCTGGACTGTTATCTTCAGGGTAACAGTTTTCTCTTTCTGAACACTTCGTTTGGCAATATCACAATTGCCTGTTGAGAATCCTGTGCCAAGAGGCTGATGCCAGCCTTGCAGGCATATTCCCCCAAAACCCCCCCATAAGGGAAGTCTAAATGAGCTTTTCTGGGCCCTTCCATCACTAGCAACCCAGGCCATATATGATCCTTCCACCTCTGTCACATTCACTCATCCACCCAACTAGAAATATACCGACTGCAATTTCTTAATGCCTTTCCAGACATTTGGAGAAGGGATACCATGCAGGGAAAGTCACATCCGTGGATCTGTTTTCCCCTTTGCCTTCATACAGTTGGGAAGCAGGAGTCTTGTCCTTCTTATCACCCTTGCATTTTATCTCCAGCTGCTTTTTATTAGAAATACCCACACAATTCTTAGCAGGTAGGGGGTGACATCTGTTGATAAGTGAAAGCCATATCGCACCATAGTAAAAGGGGAACAAACGGACTCAGTCCTCACAGGTGGAAGCTTCAGGACCAATCTCAAACAGCATTTCTGTTTTAGCAATAAAGGGAAATCTCTTCAATTATTTCATTTTCTCCCCCTACCCTCCTGTCTGGGAGAATCACGTGTCTTTGAAAGCCTGGGTCAACAGGAGCAGAAAAAAGAACCAAAATAATATTGTAATGGCTGGTGTGGGAATGGCAGGTAATTTATACTTCACTGATGTGTTGCTGGAGCAATTTTAAGGGCAAAATGTTAGCTTTTGAGGAGATGAAAGAAAAATGAAAACATTTATTTGGTTAAATGGCTAAGTAAATAAACTGCCTATCAGACTTCCCCAGCTGTCAAGTCAAAGTAGCATCTGTAACAATGGGGAATTGTTGGGTCTGTCTCCCTTAGTAACAATAGATATTGCCATAAATAATAAGTCGCTGTCGTGTTTGTAATACGGACCTTCGTAGTGGGAACCCAAGATACATAAAATATTACCTGATGGATTTCTAGTGTTTGAAGGAAAAGAAAGCTGAACTTCAGGTGCTTTCGGAGGATGAATCTACAAAAACAAACAAACAAAATCTTTTTAAGAAGAAAGAAAAACACACAGAGTCAGAGACATAGGTCTGGATTATGGTTTTAAAGCAGGTGACCTTAGGCGAACACGTAACTACCCCTTTATACCCTGGTCCCTCACATGGATATATATGGATAATTAATTATAACAGCTCCCTTCCCAGGCTGTTCCATAAACAGAAACTATGAATATGAAAGTGCTTTTGTAAGCTTTGAAAGCAGAATACATGTATTTGCAGTTATTGTTACTCTTCTGTTTTTAAATAGAATGAAACAACAGAGCCTTAACCCAGAGAACCACAAAAAAAAAAACAAAAACAAAAAAAAACAAAAAAAAAAACAGAAAATCAACTGTCCATTTCTTGGACATAGCTTTCAGAGGCAAGTCCCACCCAGGATGTTGTGAATCATGCAGTCAGGAGATGAGAGGGGCCTGCTGAGGGCTGTGTCAGCCAGGAAGGAGAGGTAGGCTTGGTGCCCAGAAAAATTGAAAAGATGAAACCTGGAGAAGTTAAGACTGAAGGGAGATGGGAAGTGAGGATGAGGACATAACCTAAGACGACCCC
This sequence comes from Vulpes vulpes, assembly GCF_048418805.1. Lineage (NCBI taxonomy): Eukaryota > Metazoa > Chordata > Mammalia > Carnivora > Canidae > Vulpes > Vulpes vulpes. The sequence goes on from NC_132791.1 coordinate 153,882,810, forward strand.
CACATTTCTGTTTTGGGAATCTGGGTGGGGCATGCCAGTCATGTGATGAGGAACATAGGATGGCATGCTTGAGCAGAGAGAGAGTGGGTGTACCTTGGAACTTGAGTTGTCCTTGAGATGCTCATGAGACACCCAAGTAGAGATGCCAGAAGGCTGCTGGATTCAAGAAGCTGGAGGTCAAAGGAGAAAACCAGACTGGGCAGGAAGATTTCCATATGGTTTTAAGCCACTAGAGTAGTGGGCACAAGTAGACTATGTTGATCATTTAGACCAGAGGTCAGCAAACTCTTTGTAGATACCTGTGCTTGTGGGCCAAGTCTCTTGTTGCAACTCATGTACTCTATCATTAGAAAAAGACATCAGCAAAAGACAGCACATGAAGAAATCAATGTGGCTGAGTTCCAAAAATATTTTATTTAAAATACTGTATTAAATTAATTATTAAACAGAGCCATCAAAATTAGCCAATGGACTATGGTTTGCTGACCTCTGATTTAGATCCCACTCCCTGATTCTAGAATCACTCTACAGAAGTCAACCACCATGCCTTTCATTTACTACTACTAATACATTTGTAAATTGCTAGCATGTTTATAACACTTTCATAAACATCACCACCTAATTCAATCCTCCAAGGAGTCCTCTTAAATATTTTTATCATTCCCATTTCACAGACAGGACAGGGAAGGTGAAAAGTTAATGGTTTGCTGAAATCATAAGATTCACATGTAATAGGGCTAGAATTTCAATCTACACTCAGATGAAATAACTCAAGAGCTCTCAGCCAGACCCCGACACATGGGTTTTAGCAGCTTCTCTTAGACTTAACAGCTGTGTGACTTGAGGCAGATGGCTTCATTTCTGACCTTTGGTCTTCTCTTCTGTACAACAATTCCCAGATGCCCTCCCAGCTGACATTCTAGGACCTCCTAACCTGCCTGGGTCACCCGATCAGAGCACAGAAGACCCAATCCACAAACAAAATCTTCTAGCAGCACGCCTCCCCCCAGCTGTCTTTATTCTAATGAACGACAGGACAGCGGACACTTTAAATATGCTGATTTTCTGGGGGTTCCTAGCCATTATTGCCTGAGATCCAGAACCCACTCCTGATGACCAGGAGTTTAATCTGGACAGGATTCTCTGCTTAGGGCAGAGAATTGGTGTCAGCAACCTCAGTGTCCTCGTCTGCTATGTGACGGAGTCAAGAAAGATGATGTATGTGTTCAAAGCGGATGATTTGTCTCCTTCATTGTTGGAGAAATGGAGAATTGATCACAACATAGGCAGGACCCCCCCCCCCCCCCCCATGGACTTAGATTCTGCTTCTCTGCATTCAGCAAGTGGGTTTCAGCACCTGAGACCTCAGGAAGCAAGTGTTTTTGGCAGCAGTGTCAGTCTCTAAGATATGTCTTAAATCCATCCTGTGTTCGAAAGACTTTTCTACCCTGAAAGGCAGACAATCAGGCTGAAAGTGACAAGAAAGCTTTGTGGGGTTTGTTTCCTTTTTATTCAAAGTCTCCCAGCACTTGTTAATATCATTTATGTTTTTTTGAACTCATGTATTACTTGTTACGATTCCTTGAGGTAGATGGCACATGCCCCCATTTTACGGGTTAAGAAACTGAGACCCAGGTACAATGCTTGCCTAAGTTCATGCAGGAGGTTAGGATTGCTGGGCTCTTTCTGGCTCCAAAACTCATGTGTTTTTGATGACTCCATGCATGTCTTCAGGTAGGACTTTAAGTTTAACTTTATTAAAGCCTCTTTTCCTTTCTGGCTGCGCCACCACCTTTTTCATTTGCGAAGGCAGAAAATGTAAAACCCCACAGAACTGGGCCCCAGTGTTGGGGTTTGTGCTTGCCTGGGCAGAGTGGTACTGAGGGACTCAAGCTTTGGCTCACCTCTGGCTTATCTGACCCCTGGCTTGGCTAGGTATTGATCTCACCCCCAGGCAGAGACAGGCTCGCTCAGCAAGCAGATTGCATGGCGCACAATGACCTCACATCTGAGACCACCTTTCTCAGCATGCCGTGTCTTCGCTCCACTAATCATTTTTTCAAGGGACATATGTTTGGTAGATGTGGCCGAGGTTTCCAAAAAGACACATAATAAAAATTAAATGAGTGCAGAGGACTAAGCATAATTTAGGTGGCTTTAAAAAAGGTCTCATTACAAGGCAGGATAGGAAACTGTTGGCCCCTGCCCACCAAGCCAAAAAGGTGGGGCCAACTGGGGGAAGTGAGGAAAACGTACATCGTATGCAAATTATACCTCAATCAAAATAATTTTAAATGAGAATAGGTGAATTCATAGAACAGGAACAGAGATTAGAGGTCACCAGCGGTTGAGGCTATGGGGGGAGTGGGGAGTTATGGCTTAATGCGTAGAGCCCATTTGGAGTGATGAAAGAGTTGCCCAACATTGCAAGCACAATTAATGCCACTGAATTGGACACTTAAAAATGACTAAAATGGCAAATGCTATGCTGTATATATTATACCGCAATTAAAACCAAGCTGGGGAAAAAAAAAAAAAAAACTAGTTATATCCCATCTCTGTGCTGTGTTGGCTGAGTGACTTTGGGCAAGTCACCAAGCTCTGAGGAGGCTTATTTCTTCGCTCTAAGTGGAGGTAGGAATATCCAGGGTACAGCCTCAGTGTGATACCCAAGTGAGATTGTGTATACGCAATAAGAAAGTCCCTATAGACTGTAAATGTTTCTGTAAATATAAGCTCTTATTACCCTAATTCTGTGATTCTACGTGGCTGCTGTATATGAGCACACAATTCATACTGGAAGTAGTCTGTAAACATGTGGCAGACTCTTATCCACAGGGCTGTGCACCCAGTTTCTTTAGATTAACCCCTCATGCTTTCTGCACCATTTCCCTGGGCTACCCCAGCGCCATTATTACATTTCCTAACAGACGCCGTTGCAGGTGCTCTTGTGTGCTATGAAGGAGAAGCCACCTACAGGTGATGATTATTAGGTCTAAAACCACCTTCTACAAAGGAAGGATAAAACCACAATACACAGAAGGGACCTAACCTTTTGGGAATATTTCCTATGTGTCAGCCTCTGTGCTAGATAATCAGTGTGTATTTTCTCCTTCAGTACTCACCACTGAAGGAGTAGAGAGGTAGAGAGGATAGCCTCATTTTACTAGTGAAGAAACTGAAACTCAGAGGGGTTAAGTAACCGGCACAGAGTTCTCCAGTCCTAGACTCTTTCAGTCCCCTCTGTAGACCTCTGTCTGCACTGCATCAGGTTATCTTCTAGGATGTTCTACATGGTGAGATCCACCATGCTCCAATTCTGAGTGGGAACAGAGTAGCCCACATCACCTACAGAGTCCCGGAAGCCTTTATATTGGAGCTGGGTCTGAAACTATGAACTCCCCATTGGAGGACAAAGAGAGGCCACCAAAGGCACAAGGAACTGCCTGAACAGAGTCTCAGAGATGGGAAAATCCTGTCGTGTCAGGGTGACCAGAAGAATGGGGCATAGGAAAGAGAATGGAAGTAGATGAGGCTGGGCAAGAAGGTGGAGCCATGTTGGAAGGGCCTTGTGTGCCATCCTGGGGGGTCTTCATTTTTCTTGGGAAAATGAGTCAGGAGGTTGTCTTGGAGCAGAAGAATGGCATGACCAAATCTATTTCAGAAGGATCATTCTGGCAGAGGCATAAAAGACATTGGAAAAAAACAAAACAAAACAAAAAACTATGATTTACATGACCTGAAAGTTAAATTTTGATTCACGATCTGAAAGGGGCATTTATTAGCTCTAATGGACTACGAGACAAATGGGTCTCGTGTACCCAGCTGAGGAGCTTTGACCTTACCCTGTGGGTGATGGGGAACCTTTGAGGGATTTGAAGGAGGGCAGAGATGTGGTCAAAGCTGCCAAAGGAAAACAAAAAATATCAACAGGGTGCTGTGTTAATGTATGATTCCATTTAGGCTTCTGGAATATTGAAAATAGCCTGAAGACCCCATCACGACCTTGCCAGAAGGCAGGTCAGAAATTTCTGGATCAAATGATTTCTTACACCCCTCTAGCTCTGACAGTCTGAGATTCTGTAACAAGGAAGGTAAAGCTATTGCCAAAACGTATAATGCATCACAATGTCAGACTTTGGGATTATCTGCTGCTTGGGGTTTTCCACACCACTGCTCCCCTTCATTACTGGGGATAATTGAGAGTTGACTGCAGTCCTTACTGCTGTTGTGATGGGTATTTGAAGTTAAATTCCGGCAAGCAGGAGATGTGTGAATATTTATCTCAGCTGCAGAAAGTTAATGCAGTGTGGCATTAATTACCCTGTCTGAGCCTGCTGTCTTCTTCTGTTTTTAGGTGTCATTCTCAGTTGAATAAATTAGTTTCCAAAATTAGAATAGAGCAAATTGTAGGGTGAGATCAAGGCGGCCTGACTTCTTAGGGTATCCTAAAAGAAGAGTGGGCTGAGCATTTCTACCCAGGAGAGATCAAGATACATCCTCTAACACAGCATAGGCAGAAGAACATGTTCTTTCCCAGAACTTGTACTTGATGTCACCACTCTACCTTGGCTCCACCCAGTCCACCCCCAGAACACAAACACACAGTAAAGTTATGTGGTTGGTATTGGTATTGGCCTTGCAACAGGTATTTGAAACATTTCAAAGCATTGGCAGGGAATGGATTAGGTGCATGACAAATGAACTTGCTATAGATTTTGCTAGATTAGATTTTGAGAGAATAAAGCCAAACGGGAGGGTATTTAGGACAAAGTGATCAGAACAGTGAAGAAAGTAGAAACTGTATTATAGTCATTCATCAATCCAACAAATCCTCATTGAGCGCCTACTGTGCTAAGTCAATGTGTGTAAAATAGCATGGGGACGTGGCAAGCAGTAACCCAGAGGTGGGATATGGAATAATGAGCTTCCATATATCCTGTCGTTAGGCATTTGGAGGAGGATCATACTTACTCTTTACATTTCCAAGAGTGATATGAAGCCCATAGGTAGAAAGCATGGAGAGACAAATCTGTATTCTGTTACAGAATAGGGGGCCTCAAAGGATAGGAAGATGCCTTTCCCTGGAAAAATACAGACATAGTGAGGTCCAGAGGATGACATCTTGGATTTGAAGGCAGGAGTCTTGGGTTCTGTCCATGACATGGTTTCTAAGTGACCTTTGACTCTGGGGAAACCAAAACTCCCTTCTCTAGGCTTCAGATCCTTCACCTGTCAAATGATGGATCTGGACAAAATTATCTCCTAGTCCACTTCCCCTTTATAATAAAGACAAACCATAGTATCTATTAAATGCACAAGGTGTACAGCACAATGACCTTAAGATCATACCACCTCTGTGACCTTCAGTTTTTATCTGCAAAATGAGACAGAAAGAATAAGAGCCACTCCCAGGACTGTTAAGCAGGTAAAATAAGACACGAGGGTGCTTTATAAATTCCAAAGCACTCTACAACACTACAGATTGAAGGATTGGTCTTTTCTCTTTTATGACAGTTGTTGTTATAGACTAGAAAAGCCCTGGACCCTACTTTTAGGTCTCATATCCCAAGCTTACTAGCTGTAGGACCGTGGAAAAATTGCTTAACTTCTCTGTGTGATTTCCCACTTGCAAAGGATAAATAAAGCATCTACTTGACAAGGATGATTTGTTAAGTTAAAAAAAAATGTACTTTAAGATAGCTAACATGGTGCCAGACACATAGTCAGGGCTCACAGAATATCAGTTAAATCTAATGGCTCCAGAGAATAAGCAAATAGAAAGGATCTATACTCACATGGCAACACACAGGCTAATATAGAAATATGACACAATTAAGATGTCACCTTGTCCGTTTAATTCTGACACAAATACCCAAGAGTGACAGCAAATGGTCAATTAAAGGAAGGGCCTGTGTATGCTTAAGACCAGAGTCCTGACCTGATCTGCTTGGCCAGTGCACCGTGGGCCATTTCAACAGGAGGAAGTCAAGTAGTTTCAACAGAGCTAAACACCACTTCCCATCTACCATTGGACTGAAGGTTTGCCTTATATACTGGTGAAAATCCCCTGTGTCTCAGGACAGCCATTTTCATGGGTACAGGCAAATGAGAGGCCATCCCTGAAACAGGAGGTTGAATGCAAACAGGTCCTAGAAACTCTTAACTAAGAGCTAAAGTCCTAATTGCTGTTTTGCTTGCTCCAAAGTGTGCCCGGTCCTCACTGCTTATAGAAACCAAAGAGCAGTTTGAAATAGAATTTCAGCGGTTTCAAGTAGACATTCATAAAACTTTGTTGGAAAAATCTCCACTTGTCTCAAGCTGATTGTTAGCATTTTGTGAAGACTTCTTACTGCCAAGCACTGTGCTAGATGCTTTATATATATATATATCACCTCAAGTCTCTCAAGAACTCTGTAGGAAAAACAGTGTTCTTCCCATTCAGTGGTTGGGAAAACTGAGGCTTAGAAAGGCCAAGGATCGTGTCCACATCACACAGCTTGTCCAGCTCTCTCTGATACACCATGCTTTTTTTTTCCCTAACTGGGAAACCAGTTTCAGTTTGAAAACCAAGGGCAAAACAGGGTGAGTAGTTATTCTTGATGATTCAAAAAAAGTCGCCAAAATGACATGCATCATGATCAAATAATCCAAAAATTACCTAAGGTCATCCATCATAAACTGTCATCTTTCTGTTCTAATCCCAAACCTTCCTTCCCATGCTGTCTCAGAAAATCCTATCTGGAAAAGAGCAGCTCTCACTCTGTCCCTCTGTCCCCAGGAGCTGGAGCCTCTCTATGCGCAGATCAACAGACCTAAGAAGTAGCATCGAGGTGAGCTCACGGCAGGTGCTTCAAGACTGGCATGGAAATCAGCATCGCGACAGGCTCTCTCTTGTATTCTTCTGCTTCACCTCATCCCACAACAAAATTCACGATTGCCCAATGGAACTCATTTGGAAGAGGAAACTAAGGGTTTTTGGCAACCATGGCAGATAACTATGGCAGCACAAAAAAAAAAAATCAAAAAAGTATAAAAAAATCATACCCAACATTAAATCACAAACCAAGCAAATGCTTACCCGACAAATGTTTGGAGCTCTCTTAACATGGGTTTAAGATGACCCAGTCTGCAAAATCGTAATTCTCTTTTATTTTTCGACCTCTTTGACCGCTGTAAAGACATCAAATGTGGAGTGACAGGCCTCAGAGAGTGACAACAGGGTTGGCGCTGACTTCTTTCAGACAAAAGCAAGAGGTCCTCCGTGACTACAGTATCCTCATCCATATGCCTTTTGACATGACGACATCTTCTCATCACTCCACAGGGCCTGGTCTGCCATTTTCCCCCTTTCCTTTGTCATGTTTGAAAATTAATGGGTGTAAAAAATTTTTGTATTGCTTTTGACTTTTTTTTAGATATGGGTGAGGAAATCTAACTGGAAAAGAAAAGCCTCATATGAAATGAATTAACTTGAAAATCACAAGACAAATAAGTGGTTGATTATTCTTTATGATCAAGAATGTTGCCAAAACAATCCTTTAACTATTCTGCATCATGGCAAAGAAAAAGACAGCTTTTGGTTGGAACCTTCATTCTGTGAGTTGGAAAGGACATCGGATCCCATTGATGAGAAAGATGAAAAATGCATCTGATTTTCTCAGAAGCTCTAAACTCTAAGTACAATAAAATGATATTTTTTATTTTTCCGATATCTTGCTGCTGTGATGCTATGCAGACAAGTGTCTTCTCCACGTGCCATTTTCAAAGAAAAGTCATTTGCCAAATAATTCTGGTACAATCCTGGGAATGTGGTTTTGGATCTTAAAACCGACTTTCTAGTGGAACAGTGGTGACATGGATATTCGGAATAGCAAATGGATTCCAGGATCACAATGGTTCATCTCTCTTTTTGTACATCAGAAAATTCAAATGGGATTTTTATTTTATAACTTGAAAAAAAAAACCTTACCATTAAACTCTTTAAATATTTAAGGGAAATGGCTTTAAGGAGTTCTAATGAAAAAAAAAAATGCCAGTTTTTTTTTTTGTAAATATAAATGTTAATGAAAATGCTTTTTAATAATGCCATTACACTGTAGAGAAGGTAGCAGATTGAGTGCAGGATGTGACAAACTTGATGGATGGGGCTCCCTCTCCAGATGTTACTGTGGAGCATATGGGAGGAAGCTGGAGTTTAGGGACAGCTGGCAGGAACACTTGGCCAATCGGCAGCTAGTGAACAGGAAGGGGGGCACGTGACCCCACAGTCTACTCCAACCTTTCCACAAGAGTATCCACCATCGCTGGCAAACAGGAAAACGTTCACATTTTGAAGGCCTGTCCTTCAGATTCTGAAACGCCCTCTCCCCCCACACACACACCTCTTCACTACCACCAACCCCCATAGAGATCACTGGACTGTTTGTATGTGAAACAGAAGAGTTTAAGCTTCCTTTTTTTTACATTTATGAGACAAAAAAGTGCAGTGTTCAGTTCGTATGTTTAGCACATGATTTTCATAAAGAATCTATATATTTTTGCCCTACAGAGAATTGTTCTACAGGTCAAGTGTGTTCTCCGGATGTTCCTATGCAGTTCCAGTATGTTGAATTTAGTGGTTTAACACTAAGGAGAAAACTTGAGAGGACCGTGTGATTAACTGGGTTTGGGGTTAACTGTTATTACTTGGGTTTTAAAATTTGGAAAGTAGAATTGACATTGATATGATTGACTTAAATAGGCCTGTGTACTGTGCTTCGTCATATCAATAGAAAGTAAAGTGGTTTGAAAGAAGGTATACTTGTTCACAAAGAAAAAAATCAAAATTCAAGGTAATCATTACTGCTCGAGGCCCAAATTTTACACTATCGGGTCACTGGAACGTGATTTTTTTTCCCAGTTAGGTAAACTGACCAAATGTCCTTACAGAATATATGTCGATGTCATCCTAACATGGAAGGTCCAAAGAATCAGGAAAGTGAGAAGGGCCATTTACCCCCCTCTGTAACTATCACCTGTTGGTCCACATGATTTCTCCAGGAATGTGCATCCATTTTATAATTAAGTCATCCTTTCACCTGAATGGGGAAAATGGGAAAGATGTGGTGATGACCGTGAGAGTCGTCCTGAAACCGGTTCGATTCTGTTTTCTGGGGATTTGATACGATAGGCAGTTCCCCTGGGGGACATGGCTTCAGTTGCTCCGTTGTCCGAGATTCTGATTCTAAACAAGTGGTGCTAAATCTCCTCCCTCACTATGGCTGTCTTGAGTTTGTCTCTCAGTTATCACACCATTATACCGATTCTTTGGGTTGCTTGTGACATGTTCAAAGTGAACGCTGACCGATGTTGCTGTTTCGGGTACACCGTCTGGAGTTAATTTCATAGCAGAAAGTGACAGCCCAGTGGACTTGTCATCATTCATTGAATGTGATTGAAAGTGTTACTGGCTCTGAACCTAACAAAGATGCCTGTGTGATGCATTAAAGTGAGGGAAATAAAGTCAAGATTTTAAACTGCCATCCATGTTATCTTTGGCAGAATTCTGATCCTTAACAAGCCCTGTTTGGTGAGCTCAGAACCACCACATCCTATCCCAAGAGTACAGTGGAATTTCCAAGTAAGAGCCGGGGAGCCAATACCAAAAGGCCATGGGGAGTCTGCCCAGTTCCGGTTAGATCGATAGAAAATCCGTGTGTAACAACTGTTAATTCCTCATCCTTCACTAGCACTAAATTTGTCACTTTAAATTTTGAAACCAGGGAAACGCCACCTGTCATTCTGTCCCCATGACCCGTAGCTCTTCGATCTTTCCATGCCACAAGACTTTTTTTATAATCCGTACTCATCCCAGTGTCTACTGAAACCCCATCATGTCATGTACTGGGCACCTTCTTTTAAAAAAAAAAATGTTTACTCTGTGGGTTTGGTTCATTTCAATTTCTGCGTTCTGACACATATTTTTTTAATAAAGATGAGAAAGAGAAAATGACTGTTTGCAGTACATTTCTAGACCTACTTTAACTTTACCTCAGATGACAGTTTGTTAACATATATGGACACATTATTTTTAACTTTATGTACAATACATTCAACAACAGTGAAATTTTTAGAAATTTTCCATTAATTTCTGTAACACGCCATGTATAACTGTTAACAAATAAACATGTTTGAGAACAACAGCTTAGCCTGGTTTTATTCTACAAGTTTCTACTGGACACTCAGGCAAAGGACTGGAAGGTGAAATCGCTTCTCTGTAAGCTTCCATCTGACCAGGCGAAGGCCTTAGTTTTCCTGGCACTGGGCCAGAAAGAGAAAGCTTCATGGAGGAGTTAGATCAGCTCATCCTCACTTGACTTCAGACACTTGCTATTCTTGGAGAAGCAGTCACAGTGAAGAATGAGGAAGATGTCGGAAAAGACACAGCCTGTATAGATGTGGTATTTGAACTACATGTAGGCTTCCAAAATTGGGAAAGACCCCGAGACTAGGTCTGTGAGTTGTCTTCCCCTAAATAAACAAAAAGCAAAACACCCTGCTCAACTGTTGGTTCAAACACTGAGGTTAATCTATACCCTCAAAGAGTTTGCCATAATTCAGTGCAAGGTTGTCTTCTTTAAAGGACCCAAAGAAGGAAGCCTTTATCTTCCTTCACGTTCCCCCATACACTCCACATCAAAAAACATGAAACATCATAAGACCAAAAAAAAAAAAAGTGTATATGTGTGTGTGTTTATGTATATTTATGCGTGTATGTGTGTGTGAGAAAGATTTTTATTTCATTTTATAACGAGATTAGTTTGTCTATCCAATAATCAGCCAGATTACAGGATGCAGTTAGATGACTGAGATGCCAGAAAGACACCCCAGTCTAGGAATGGTTATGTTAATGATTGGATACACACGTGTCCTCGATGTGACCTCATTATACAGAAAGTATTAAACGGGTGTTTTTGCCACAGTGAGAAAATGAGGGAATGGGCTTAAATTCCAGCAAAATAAATTTGGGGCAAATAGAAGAAGCAACTTTTCCTACACTGAGAAATGCTCACCCCTGGATCAAATTGCTAGAAAATGTTGCACAAGCTCTCCTGAACAACGACAGTGGCTTGCATTTTTTGAGCAACTTACACGTGCCCAGTAGATGCTATATGCTTTTTGTCCATGGCCTCAGTTACTTTTCTAAACTGTGGGTGGATATAGTCCCCAATTTAGAGACTAAAAAAGACGCAGAGATTGAATAACTTCCCCAGCTCTTACATGTTAGAGTTGAGATTTGACTTTTGAGTCTCTTCCCTCGTAATTGATTTTAATTGTAAAAAATAGCTGAATGTTCGCTCTTTTAAATAGTTCTACATAAATTTGTTAATGGTATTGACTTTCTTTCCCAGACCTCTGGTTGATCTATGGAAATAAATTAGATATCTAAGTTCCTCTGGTTTAAAGTAAAAATAAAAATCCATTTGATGTTACCAATCTTCAGTATGGGGCTAAATACCAGTTTCTTCTTTAATTGGCAGTTTTCAAAAGGCTATGTGCCAGAGGGATAAAGAATATACCTTCTTGTCCAACTAGTTCCAGTTTAGCTGAAACCAAGCACTGGTGATTTACTTTCCCAATCTAAATGAATCTTAAAGAAGTGACAATTAAAAGGTGTCCTATTTAACTGCTAGGCGGATGCCAAAATAAATCAGGCAGACGTATCTGCTTTCATTTTGTGCTTGAGAGCAAACCCTTGTTGTTTTGACAGTAACTGTTTTTTTGTTTTACTGAGAATGACAGTAGGAAAAACGCCTAGAATAAAAACAGGTTTCATTGAAATCAACCTTCAGAGCTTTGAAAGCTTTTAAAAGGTGTTTAAATTCAAGGGAAATGTGAGCAATGGTGCCTGAAAGATTAGGGGGAAAAAAACTAAACAGATCTAAATGGCTTTTAGTGACCGGTCCTCAGTATTTTTGTGAAAATATGAATCCTCACCGCCACTCTTGTGTTTCTACTTTGTGTCACTCATTTTCTAATTCCTATCTCTAAATCTTTATGCAGCCCTTGAGAAGAAACAGTGCGATCCCCTTTTTACAGCCTAGGAAACCAACTCAGTGATGTTATGGAGCAGCTATCAATGAACAGAGCCAAAGAGCTAACCCAGGGGCTGGCGCAGTGCCCAGGATTCAATTCCCAAGTCCCTCCTGTAATCCGTGGGTGCTTCTGTCTGCAGGGCGTCTTCGATGTCCAAATGCCCATGCACCCACTATGAAACACTTGGTGTCTTTCTGTATCCAGTTCTAAGTAGCGATTGTTATATTAGGAAAACCACACCACGTGGTACCCTGACTGATGTAGTACAGAAATTGATTCTTAAGTGAAATGACTGTTAGTTGTTTCAAAACAAAGGAGAAATTCAGTTTTATTCTCAAGAACGGTAATGGCTCTGACCCAATCCAATGAATATTTAATTTCAAAACAAAACCCTAGCATTCACTTTATCTTCCAAGGTATGGAGATCTGAAGAGGGAAGCTTTTTGAACAGGGTTTCTGTTCATCCTTTGCTGGAGAATATTAATGATTGCCAAGTAGAAAACGTCCAAATATTCTTGCGAGATGGCAGCCTCCGGTGACTTGGGCCTTTAATCTTCTGAACACCTCTCACCACTTCTGTCACTCAGCTGGGGTCACAGCCTGAAGTGGTGAACAAGCAGGAGGGGTCGGAGATGGAATCCGTGGCAGTCCAGCCTGGGTTATTATCTACAGGAAAGTGGTAAACTCCTCTTCTTCACAGTCTACTTTTAGTACTTCTACTGTGCCTCCCTATTGGAATGGGGGGAACCCTGAAATCCATCCTATTTCAGATCAGAGGTCACCGACACTCACCTATACCTCCGGACCATGAGCTCAAGAATGTAGGAACTTAATTATTAAAGGAAAGTTGTCTCCTCTTTACCTGTCTTGTCCCTCTCATCAAAAGAGAAATAGAAAGATGATCCATGCTCACACAGTCCAATGTGCATCCTTTGGGTATAAAGCAGCATCTTAGCATAAACTAAAAAGAAAGGAAACCTTACTCAAAGGTGCCTACTTTCATCAGAAGAGAGGTAGATAATACCAAAGGCAAACAGGTAGATATTCTTATTAGTGGGTTTTTTTTTTCCCTCTCTGTTGTGCACTAAACTAAGGCAATACCAGGGAAGTAGAGTATTTGACCAAATCTTCACCCTTTGCTTATCATTTGTCCCTTTTCTCACATAAATGGAGCATACTGTCTTTACTGATGAGTCAATACAGAGCAGTTTCCAGAGAGTGGACTCTGAATTCCAAAAGTCTTGGTTTTTGGAATTCTTGGGCTGCACGACTTGCCCGTTGTTTGACCTCAGACAAGTCACTTAAACTCTAAAATTCAGCTCGCTCGCATGTAAAATTGAAACAATACTATCTACCTCATTGGGCTGTTATGAGAAATAAATTTGATAATTCCATACCTGGAACATAGTAAATGCTCAGTGCACATTACCTATTATTACTATCAAAGACAGTCTGATAGCTATTGTGTATTTTTGTACCTAATTCTTTGACTTTATCCTTTATCCTTTCACATCCGTTCTCCCAGCACAGCAACTCTGCTAAGTGTGCAGAATGGCAGTGAGTGATTATTATCTCTATTTTATTGTCAAAGAAAGGCAAAGAAGCATACACATACCTCTTTGAAATTTTTTCACTGGCAAAATTTAAAGCAAAATGTACATGGATTTATTCATGTAACAAGGAGTTATTAAACACCTGCTGTGTGCCAGGTCCTGTGATAAGCACTGGAGATTCAGAAATTTCTCTTTTAAATGCATACATGACTGTCCTTGCTTCCAGAAGCTCAAAATCTGATGGGGAAAACAGGTTAATAGATGAGTGAATTATACTAGGATTAGTGCTGGAATGAAGGCATATGCTAACATTATGGCACAAGGCTATAAAAGTATTGATGGTTGAGTTGGGTCTTAGGAAATGAGTAGGAAGGAGTTCATCAGAGGCAGTGGCAGCAGAGAGGAGGTGTTGGTGGAACTGGCCAGGCCAATGAATATGGTGTGCCTGGAGTGGCTATAAATGAAGGGAGAAAATGACTCATTATTGAAGCTATTGAATAACACAGAAAAAAAAATGTATAGTTCCTCAACTCATATTTCAAAGCTAGAATAATAAAACATCAAAAAGTAGTACAAATTATAGCCTAATCTTTCTAATGAATAATCAAATTCCTAAATTAAATATTAGCAAATTAAACACGGCTGTAAACCATGACTAAATAAAGTCGATTCTTGGAATGCAATTAATAGGTCAGGAGAGACTGTCTCATCTCAGTGGATGCCAAAAAGGCATCTGATAAAATTCATTATCCTCTTCAGTCAGAAACTGAATTAAAGAATTCCCTTCACATGGGAAAGAACATCTATGTCAAACCAGCAGTCAGTATGAAATGTAACAGTGAAACTTGAAGGCATTCCATTAAAACTAAATGGAGGTCAAAACCGTCAGCTGTCACTTTTCTTAACATTATTCTGAAATTTGAGGTAGTGCATGCAGCTAATATAAGAAAAACTCAAGTACTTAATATGAGAAAATAATCAGTGTTTACAGATTATATTTTCTAATGAGAAATATCTATCAGAAGCTGAAAGAACTAATAAGAGAATTAAGATGATTAGTTTAAAAGCAAGTATGTGAAAATCAATATTTTCTATATTGCTATAAATAACATTTTAGGACACTTAATGCTATAAATAGATTCTGTTAATTATAGCAACAAAAATAAAATACCCAAGAATAAATTTAATACTGAAGATGCAAGATCTAGATTCAAAACTTTACAAAATTGCAGAACTTTGTCAAAGGGCAGAAAGTAAACAAGTTGAGGAAAGAAGGTTCAATGTTCTAAAAACATCACTTCTCCATGATTACAGATGGTCCCGATTTATGATGGTTCAACTTACAGTTTTTCCACTTACTGGGGTGTGAAAGCAGTACACATTCAGTAGAAACTATACTCCAAGGTTTATTTTTTTCTAAGGTTTATTTATTTGTTTTAGAGCATGAAAGAGTGAAGAGCAGAGGGAGAGAATCTGCAAACAGATTCTGAATCTGAAAGCACACAGCCCAACCCAGGGCTCAGTATCACGACCCATGAGATCATGACCTAAAGGAAAACCAAGAGTCAGGTGCTTAACCAACTGAATCACCCAGGTGCCCCATTTGAGGTTTGATCTATTTTCCTGGGCTAGGGATATGTGGTAAGATACTGTCTCGTGATGTTGGGCGGCTCCCAGTCAGCCACACAATCACAAGGACAAACCAACAAATACACTTACAACCATCCTGTTTTTCATGTTCAGTATGGTATTAAATAAATTCACGTGATATTGAACATTTTATTATAAAATAGGCCTTGTGGTAGTTGATTTTGCCCAACTGATTTTGTAGGCTAATGTAAGTATTTGAGCACATGTAAGGTAGGCAAGGCTAAGCAATGATATTCAGTGGTTTAAGTGTATTAAAGGCATTTTTGACTTAGGATACTTTTTTAAAGATTTTATTTATTTATTTATTCATAGAGACACACAGAGAGAGAGAGAGAGAGGCAGAGACACAGGCAGAGGGAGAAGCAGGCTCCATGCAGGGAGCTCGACGTGGGACTCGATCCCGGGTCTCCAAGATCACACCCCGGGCTGCAGGTGGCGCCAAACCGCTGCACCACCAGGGCCACCCCAATTTAGGATATTTTCAACTTAAAATGAGTTTATCAGGACATAACCCCACTGTGAGTGCAGAAGATCTGTAATTTATAACAGCGCAATTCCAATCATCTTAATTCTATATCTCCAATCACATATTCATGCTCAATCATATTCTAATGCATATCTAAAGAGAAAAGCTAATGAGAATATTCAAAAAAGTTAATTTAGCAAGAAGAAATTTATACTATCAAGAAGATCTCAAAACATAAAGAGAATATACTTTAAAATTACTGTTAAAGGGCAAAAAATAGAATGATCAATGAAACAATATACAGAGGCCCCAGAAATTATAATCAATGTGTAATTGAAAGTATTCAGGTCTGTGAGGCTAAAGACTATTCAAATACATGGAAATGGAGTAATAAAGACTGCTAAAAGAAGTTAGATTCCTACCTCACACCATACTGCTAATGAATTTCCATATAAATGAAATATCAAATGTATATAGACATGAAAATGTATGGGAAAACATTAATATTTATATAGGGGTAAAAAGGCCACCATAAGTATGCAGAAAATACATATTTATGAAAACATGGATAGATTTAACTTCATGAAAATTTATGTTTACATAAGAAATGCCATAAAGAACATTAAAGGCCTTAGAAAATTAAAAAAATATTTATTGCATACATTATAAACAGACCTTTACTATTCTGAATATACAGAAAGTTCCTAAAAGTTTATAGAAAAAGTTTATAGAAACATTAGTAAACAATATGAACAAATAATTCCTAAAGGATAAATTCTGAGGGCTCATAAACAATAGCTAGATATAGAGAGCAACTAAATGTTTCACCAGTAGAGAACCCATGATGGTATTATGCAGTATTCTTTTAAAAATAATATAAGTCTAAATAATTTATATGAAAAAAATTGCAAAGATACATAAGATTGGATTTGGTTCCTGTTTCTATTAATAAAAGAAGTATGCATGTAGGTGCTTATGTATCCATAGAAAAGTTTTATTATGGTATTCAGAAAACTGCTCATTCATTTAATAAATATCTATTGAGTGCCTGCTATGTTCCAGGCATTGTTCTATATGCGGGGGAAGCCAAGTCCTCACCCTCATCCAGCAATGTTAGGCACATGCTAACCCAGACTGAGGGGCAGGGGGGAATTGTAGGGAGCTTGAGGGGAAGAAGTCAAACTTCTCATCTAGACCTAATTGCACTTTTTGAAATGTTATGTTATTATACACTTTGTGTTTCCAATATTGCTATGGCCAAAAAGTATTTTTTAAATACATAGATAAATTAAGACAAGATAATTTCTGCCTATCAAATTAGCAGTGACTAAAAAGGTGATTATCCCCATCTTGGTAAGGATAGAAGGAAACAGGCATCCTTAAATACTTTGAGTGTCTGATTCAAAGATATTTTTAAATAAAAATCTCTTAAAAGGTGCATGATGTTCAACATGGTAATTCTAGGACTAAAACTGGAATTTATAAGGTGGAAATGCCCATGGCAGCGAACAAATGGATATTAAGATGTTATTCACTTATATAATGAGAAATACTGGAAATCTAAAGTACCAATGCTCTGAGGTTGTCTAAATGTTATATATGTCAAATGGGATGCTGTTCCCAAAAGATCAGTGATAAGCTCCTTGAAGACAGGAGCCATATTTCTCATGTTTAGCTTCAACATCAAAAAGTAAAGGGATCCCTGGGTGGCGCAGTGGTTTGGCTCCTGCCTTTGGCCCAGGGCCTGATCCTGGAGACCCGGGATCAAATCCCACATCGGGCTCCCGGTGCATGGAGCCTGCTTCTCCCTCTGCCTATGTCTCTGCCTCTCTCTCTCTCTCTGTGTGACTATCATAAATAAATAAAAATTTTTTAAAAAGTAAAAGTTTATAAGTATGGACTATACAGTCATTAAAATAATGTTGTAGAACCTGTATTTTATCCCAAGGTTTCCTATGCCACTTTTTTATTAACAATTCAGTATAGCAGAGTGTAAAATCATCTATACATTATGATTCTAATTTGGTTATATAAATATATGCATTCACATACATTCATTAAAAAACCTGCAAAAACTCAGGTAATAGGATTAACATATGACTTCCATTTTATCCTTTGTGCTTAAAGTTTTCAATTTTACATTTTCCCTATGATGAATATCATTACCTATTTAAGCATAAAATTTTTTAAGAAACAAGGAGCCATTAGACAAAATATATTAAATGGCAGGCATCATCGTAATGCATAATATTTGTTGAGGATTTTTTTGTTTCTTGTTTGTTTTAAAGAGGGGCAGGGCGAGAGGGAGAAAGAGAATCTTAAGCAGACTCCATGCCCATTGTGGAGCTTGATCTCACAACTGTAAGATTATGACCTGAGCTGGAATCAAAATCATATCTTAACCAGCTGAGCCACCCAGGAGCCCCATTTGCTGAGTTTTTAATTTGTGCCAGATACCATGTGAACTGCTTTACTTAAATCAGTTCATTATCCTTACTACAGCTCTGTGAGTTTTAAACTCCTCTACTTTGCATTTTACAAATAAAGGCAGTAAGTTTAGAAAGAAAGCACCTAGATCACAGAAGCAGCTATTGGAAGAGCTGAGATTCACACCCAGAGTCTAACTCCAGACTTCAGTTTCTTAATTACACCAGAATGACTCTTCACTTAGCATCAATACAGAAATTACCCACTGAATTTCTCAGAGGTGACTTGGTAATGTTGGACAGTATAGAGAAAAGGGTTTGGAATCAACACAACTGACTCAAAAACAAGCAATTTTTCACTCTGCACTTCAAACCACCCTAATGAAGTAGTTGCTAGAGATCTATTGATCCCCTTCTTGAAGCTGATCTTTGGACAAGATTTGAATGACTCACGATCTTCTTTTGAATAGGTTCGAAGAGGCCAGAAGAAACACCCAGCAGTCTGCCCTGCATGCATGCTTCAAAAAGGTGAGAACAGTCTGGGGAGGGCTGGGCCAATGTGCATATTGCATAGCCAGTGGGTGCTATGACCGACAGCAGCCACAAAATTCCACTGTGAAACACCAAAGACATTTTAGAGATGGCAGCAGTGAGTGAGTTGGAAGAGGGCCTAGAGGTTCCTATTCCCACGTAGCCATAATCTGCCTTTCTTCTCGTGGCTATCCTAGTCCCGTGATCACCACCCTGGTCTCTTTGCCTCAGAAAGCCATGCCATGATCAAGGGAAACCATCTAAGTTAATCTATGAAACCCATAATTTAGGATTTATAACTTCTAACAACACTATTCTCTTTATTTAGCAGGTGCTCCTTATTTTAGTAAATATAAAAATTAAAAACATAGTAAATATTAAATATGGAAACATAAAGCTTTCCTAAGTTTGCTTCTAATGCTGCTCTCTCTGCCACCCTGTTTTGCCATTAGTTTTTTTTTTTTTTTAAATATGACAGTAATTTTAACATTACAGAGAAAACAAACTCTTGACCATGCCCTTCCATCTTTGTTCCTTTCCTGGAGAAAACCAGTTATTCATTCAGCCTACTCTTCTAGAGTCTTCTAGGTATTTCCCCTCACAAGAGTTGACTACAGAAATACTTAGTTTTATCTCCTAGGTGTTTGCTTTTTAAATATATAAACATTATGCTATGCCTGTAATTTGTTTATCTTCACTGAACCGTGAACTTGGAATATCACCTTTCATCTACATATAGATGACTCTAGATAAATGCATATGCACATGTGTGTATATGAAACAGGCACAGTGTTCCTATGGTAAAGTGCACAAGGCTTCAGTGTACAATTCACGTCCCAGCTGCTCAGTTCCGTCACCTAGTAGCTCTGCGACGTTGGGTGAGTTAACATCTCTGAGCTACCATATTCTCATCCATAAAACAGAGATGAGAATATCATTGTAATGAGGAATAAATGAGCTGGCATCTGCAAAGTGCCTAACATATGTAAACTCTGCATTCATGTCTGTTAAGTATTAATGAAGCGTCTGAGGTCCACAGCTGGTGAGGAGCAGAGGTAGATTTGCTCTCGCAGGTCTGCCTGGCTGCTGGTGCTCCTTACGGTCCCTTAAAATCCTCTCTTAGAAGCAGTAGTGGTCACCAAGCCCATCCTTCCCATGGGAAGCAGAGAAGTGATTTGAAAGTCAGCTGTGAAATGAGCCAGTGTGACCTCTCCTTCCCTCCTTCTAAGGCTCTACCTGAACCACCCCAAATGGCTGGGTTCTCAGCCTCACCCTTTCTTACAGCCCCAGTGGGCTTCTCCATTGCAAGGAAGAGTAGGGTGGGTGTGGTTATCCCAGTCCTTCTCCTGTGGAGTCAGTTATCTTCAACTGGCAAGGTAACAAGTGCTGTGTGATCCACCATCCCATCCTCCCCCCCACCCAGCCTTTACAGGAAAACTCAGACAATTCCACTTTGAGCACATATGTCCATCTGTCCCTTCTTCTCCATCCCACTGCCACTGCAGGATATGCCTTCTAAATGGTCACCTTGTCTTTCCTTCTAAACAATGTCTAATAAATATTAAGCATGGCTCTGCCCATTTACTCCATTCTTCTAAGGACTTCCATGGTTCCATGTTACCTGTAGAAGTAAGTCCCAATGAATCGAATACTTCTACCCAGGCTTTCAAACAGACAGGGAAGAATTAAAATTATAATGAGTGGCAAGATTTCTGGAATTTTGTCATGAAGTTATACCCTGAGCAGTTGCTGAGTCTCCTCCTTAAATGTCCTGGAAGCCTCCTGAAAATTTGCACCACCCTACTCAGCCCTGAGCCAGTTCTGACCACAGAGGCAATTTATTAGCAGTTGCATTCCCATCGGCAGGTGGGGTTTGGAGCTGGCTTTGCTGCCCCAGTCACAATGGATCTCGTCCACCCCGCCTGATGGATCCTGGCAGTGGGCACCCAAGCCCAATAGTCAGGTTTTAGTTACAATATCTGATGCCTATCCCAGTGCTGCAAGGAGACTGGAGTCCTGCCACAGTGCCAGCCAACAGGCCTACTTGGGGTTCTGACATACTCACCCAAGCCAAGCCCTTGACCCCACCAGGGAGACTGGATCCTATCCTGTTTGTCAGAATGGAAGGCTGCTTGATGTCTCCCCTTAGACCCCCAGAAATTTCCCTCTGACTCATGACTGAGCTGGGACAGACCACGCTGTCCCCTTCCCCTTGACATGGTTATTTGACCTTGGCCACCAGCACCCTCTGGCTCCTCACTCTCAAACATCTAGCCCAGGAGTCTGTCCCTTGGCCAGCTCATTATTATCTCTACCAGTCATGTTTCCCCACTTTGCCCAGGCCCTTCCTCAGTACTCCTTATGACCAGGTCTTTTTCCTAGACACTGGTATTTGGGGTGGGGGCTAGCCGATCCACATTGTTATTTTGTTTTCATACAGCCCTATGAGATGAGTATTCTTCACTAGCATTTTATAAAGGCAGATACCAAAATTCAGGGGCAGGAAATACCTCTCCAGATAAATAGTGCAGCCAGGATTTGAACCCCGACCCACAGACAGCAAATCCTTTGCTCTTTGTCTACTCTGTGCTTTCTGGGGAAAGTGAGAGTGAGGTGACTGTTCTCCCCCTTCCCGGGACCCACCTGGCTTTCAGGAGGCTCCTTGGCCATGGTTGGCTATGATATCTTTCTCCAATTCTTTCCCATTTACCTGAGCAGAGGATGGGAAGAACTTAGCTAGTATCTGTTACATTGATGTGTGAGATTCACTGCTAACGATGCCATGTTCTCTCAGTGGAAACATCTGGCATATGGATCATGAAAAAAAGGTTTTTATCAAACTCCACATGCGTTTCCGGAAAAAAATCATATTCTAAAAAGCCATCCGTGCTCTGCACTGACAGTGTTTTAGGTGGAACAAGGATTGCATTTTGCAAATGCTGCTATAATTTGCAAACCAAGTGCTACACTGGAAACCGTCATCTCAAGAAACATGTGCTTTAGCAGATTCGTTCTCCGGTAAAAGAAAACTAACATTGCCAGAGGCATGAAGAAAGTGGCCAATGGAATTACCTCTGTAATTGTGCCAGATTCAAGTTAATTTCATTGTGGATGCTAGCATTAGCCTGAGGAATAGTAAGGAGTGTGGCAGAGGGGATTTGTGGGGTTGAAAACTGAAGTAGGGAGTCTATTGAGAAAGCAAGCAACAGTTTTGAGAAGAGCCTCAAGATCACAGAAAAAAGCCAGGAGAAAGAGTCAGACTCCAAAATGGGGGTGAACAGAGGACAGCATGTGGACAGAAACAGCTGTCAAAGTCCGAGTACAAAGTGTAGGGTTCAGAATCAGGAGCATTAGGCAGCTAGCACAGGTGAGGACAGGGCAGTGACCCCTAGGGAGCATTAGCCGGCATCTGTGACCCACTTGCAGGAGGTGGTTGCTCAGTACATTAGTGGATCAGTGGGACATATATTTTCATGGCTGGTTTAGATGACGTGAGTGAGTGTCTTTGCTTTCCTAAGAGACGGTAAACCCCTTGAGAGCAGGAACCATGGCCATGCTGATTCCATTTCCCTATACCTCATTCAGTGCCCAGCACATAGTAGGGGAACAACAAAGGATGAGAAAAAGGCACAGGCCCAAAGTAGGAGTCCTGGAGTTGACGTGCAACTCTGTGTCTGTTTAGCTGGCTAGCCTTGGGTGAATTTCTTTACTTCTCTGAGCCCCCAGTTTCTAAGTTAAGTGAAGAGGTTAGATGATAAATGTAATATATTTCCATGTTTTACAATATTCCAAGTCTATACATAAATAAATTAGTGAATAATAAAGGCTGTTTGGACAGGGTTATGACTATTCTTACTGATAAGACAGTATCAAAATAGGACTTCTCTACAAGTGCTCTGAATATCAAATGAAGAAGGACATGACCCTCCCCTTGAAAAAGCGCAAGGGCAATTTACACGTTTAATGCAATCCCTATCAAAATACCATGGACTTTCTTCAGAGAGTTGAAACAAATTATTTTAAGATTTGTGTGGAATCAGAAAAGACCCCGAATAGCCAGAGGAATATTGAAAAAGAAAACCATAGCTGGGGCATCACAATGCCAGATTTCAGGTTGTACTACAAAGCTGTGGTCATCAAGACAGTGTGGTACTGGCACAAAAACAGACACATAGATCAGTGGAACAGAATAGAGAATCCAGAAGTGGACTCTCAACTTTGTGGTCAACTAATATTTGACAAAGCAGGAAAGACTATCCACTGGAAATGACAGTCTCTTCAATAAATGGTGCTGGGAAAATTGGACATCCACATGCAGAAGAATGAAACTAGACCACTCTCTTTCACCATACACAAAGATAAACTCAAAATGGATGAAAGATCTAAATGTGAGACAAGATTCCATCAAAATCCTAGAGGAGAACACAGGCAACACCCTTTTGGAACTCGGCCACAGTAACTTCTTGCAAGATACATCCATGAAGGCAAGAGAAACAAAAGCAAAAATGAACTATTGGGACTTCATCAAGATAAGAAGCTTTTGCACAGCAAAGGATACAGTCAACAAAACTCAAAGACAACCTACAGAATGGGAGAAGATATTTGCAAAAGACATATCAGATAAAGGGCTAGTTTCCAAGATCTATAAAGAACTTATTAAACTCAACAGCAAAGAAGCAAACAATCCAATCATGAAATGGGCAAAAGACATGAACAGAAATCTCACAGAGGAAGACCTAGACATGGCCAACAAGCACATGAGAAAATGCTCTGCATCACTTGCCATCAGGGAAATACAAATCAAAACCACAATGAGATACCACCTCACACTAGTGAGAATGGGAAAAATTAACAGGGCAGGAAACCACAAATGTTGGACAGGATGTGGAGAAAAGGGAACCCTCTTGCACTGTTGGTGGGAATGTGAACTGGTGCAGCCACTCTGGAAAACTGTGTGGAGGTTCCTCAAAGAGTTAAAAATAGACCTGCCCTACGACCCAGCAATTGCACTGCTGGGGATTTACCCCAAAGATTCAGATGCAGTGAAATGCCGGGACACCTGCACCCCTATGTTCATAGTAGCAATGTCCACAATAGCCGAACTGTGGAAGGAGCCTCGGTGTCCATCGAAAGATGAATGGATAAAGAAGATGTGGTCTATGTATACAATGGGATATTACTCAGCCATTAGAAATGACAAATACCCACCATTTGCTTCGACATGGATAGAACTGGAGAGTATTATGCTGAGTCAAGTAAGTCAATCGGAGAAGGACAAACAGTGTATGTTCTCATTCATTTGGGGAAAATAAAAAATAGTGACAGGGAATAAAGGGGAAAGGAGAAAAAATGAGTGGGAAATATCTGAAAGGGAGACAGAACATGAGAGACTCCTAACTCTGGGAAACGAACTAGGGGTGGTGGAAGGGGAGGTAGGCGGGGGCGGGGGGGTGACTGCGTGACGGGCACTGAGGGGGGCACTTGATGGGATGAGCACTGGGTGTTATTCTATATGTTGGCAAATTGAACACCAATAAAAAATAAAGTTATAAAAAATAAATAAAAATAAAAATGATTAAAAAAAAAAAGAAAGATCAAGGTATGGTAGCTGAGGAATCCGAACCCAGTGTCATGAGTACTGTCCTAAAGATAGTGCTGTGGGGCCAGAAAAGGAAGTGGTTTCTCTTCTCAGGATAGTCCAGGAAGGCTTGGTAAAGGAGATGACATTGGAAGTGGATCCTGAAAATAGGAACATGAGCTCCCCAGACAGGTCTAAGGAGAAAGTCCCTCCAGACACAAGGAATGACATGTACCAAGTAGCACCAGTCAGGAAATTTAGGGTTTAATCTATGAACACCCAGGATTTGACTCAGAAGATAATGCATTTTCTCATAAAAGGAAAGGAAGGGAGAAGTAAGAAAATATCCTTTGAGGCTGGGGATACATTTGTTTCTGTCTTACCTAGTTGATGAGTAACACTCAAGAGCTAATACAGAAAGCCATGAAACAGCATGACCGTGGATTTCAGTTCACATTTAGTCTTTATGGAAAAAATTCAGGAACTAAGGAAGCACTTAAGTGACCACTGTTTTCCTTCTTTATGTTCATGACTTTGCTATTGACTCTTCGTGAAAGAAATGCTGATGCGTTGGCCCTCAGTGTAGTGGATGGAGTTTGTTTTTGTTGCTTGCTTTTTCTATCCTGTTTAAAGCATCTGGAAAGAGGAGGCAGAGAGTTAAAGAGAAATAAGTGATATTTTTCATATACTTTGTGTGTTGGGAATAAAAAGAGCCATAGGTCACACACACACACACACACACACACACACACAAACTCACATCAAGTGTGAGTTCCAGGAGAGACTTGGAAACCACTCAAACTAAAATTTCCTAACATGAGCATTTCTTTTTTCTTTTGTGCATCATCTCCTGCTGCCTCCTTCTTCCCCACCCTCATTTCTGAGATTGGAAATAGGGGGCTGGAATTTGTTTTGTTTTGTTTTGTTTTGTTTCCAGCTATACTGGGGCTGGGAAACACAAATTACAGGTGAACTTCGGAAAAAGACAAATACCATATGACTTCACTCATGTGGAATTTGAGAAACAAAACAGATGAATGTAGGGAAAGGGAAGAAAAAATAAAACAGAGGGGAGAACAAAACATAAGAGACACTGAACTGGAGGAAACAATCTGAGGGTTGCTAGAGGGGAGGAGAGTGGGGCGATAGGGTAAATGGTGGATGGGCATTACCATGATGGAATGAGCACTGAGTGTTATATGCAACTGATGAGTCACTAAATTCTACCTCTGAAGGCAGCCTGGGTGGCTCAGCGGTTTAGTGCCGCCTTCAGCCCAGGGCCTGATCCTGAAGACCCAGGATCGAGTCCCGCACTGGGCTCCCTGCATGGAGCCTGCTTCTCCCTCTGCCTGTGTCTCTGCCTCTGTGTGTGTGTGTGTATCTCTCATGAGTAAATGAATAAAAATAAATAAATAAATAAATAAATAAATAAATAAATAGATTCTACCTCTGAAACTAATAAAAATAAATAAATAAAGATTAGAAGGTTGAGGCCCAGATAAGGGGAATTACTTTCTCAAGGCCTCAGAGCTAGTGAGTGGCAGGGGTGGGAGTAAAGCCTCAGTCCCTCCACTTTCTTGGCTCAAGGCAATGATCCTCCTAACTTCTCCAAGCTACGGTAGGAGCATCTACATGCTCCCATCAGCCTTTCACAAAGCAGGACACAAGATATGGGCAGGATATGTCCAGAGACTGGGAACTGTACCACTGTGTGCCAATTTCCAGACCATTGGCTGGAATCCTGCTCTAGAAAGATTCAAGGGTATTGCTGCCTATCACATGGCTCTTGTTCTTTACCTTCAGTGCCAACAGAGACTTTCAGGTGTTCACCTGCAGAGCCTTTGGTTTACTGTCATTCCCTGGGATTTTAAAAGTGAGGGAAAGAGGGGCACCTGGGTGACTCAGTGGTTGAGCATCTGCTTTTGGCTCGCGTAGTAATCCCGGGGTCCTGGGATCGAGTCCCACATTGGGCTCCCTGCGGGGAGCCTGCTTCTCCCTCTGCCTGTGTCTCTGCCTCTCTCCCTGTGTCTCTCATGAATAAATAAATAAAATATTTTTTAAAAGTTAGGGAAAGAAATGAGAGAGAAGGAAAGAAAAAAAAAAAACCCGACTCCAGTTTTCCATCAGCAGAGGAGAACTGAGGTTTGGCGTAAAGCCCTTGGCTAAGATCCTACCTTTATTATATAATTAATATTAATATTATTATTATTTTAATGGTAACAGCTAGCATTTATTGATTCTGTCCTTGGCGCCAGGTGCTATGCAGGTGATTTATCCACACAAAACCCCAGGAAGGTTTCATCATCTCTGTTTTGTTTGTGAAGAAGTGAATGGACCATGGGGTTCTTAAACCCCTCAGCCAGAGTTAGACAGGGACAACTCGGCTGCTTCAGGACTTGAGTACAGATCACTCCGACTCCAAACCTTATTTTTAACAGTTGTGTGACCTTGAGCGATGCAGGTTCCTCATCTGTGACACGGTGGGTAATAATAAAAATTCATGTTGTGGAAAGACTCACAGAACAAATAAATCAAAATAAATAAAATAACTCCTACCTATCAGGGTTGCTGTCGAAATTAAATGAGTTGATAGGGGAAAGTGCTTTGTAAACTGCCATACACCATACAAATTTTATCATTATTATTATTTCAAAAAATATGGCTGTTCCCATACAATAAAGCAGTCCTGTGGCATATATTTATGACAACATGCCTGAGAAACAATTTCCATTCTGATGGGTTGCCTCCCTATCATGTTATTAAAAGGTTAAGGAAAATGAACAACGGAGGATTAAGATTAGATCTTTCACACATGAAACCACAAAATCAATAGAGCCCCCATAATCCATCCGGTGATAGGAAGAAATATACCTGAGGCACCTGGAACTATTACTCAGAGAAATGTCAACAGGTATTGACAAGAAATCTGGCAAGACAGCCCTGGCTGGGGCTTGGCGGCTGCCTCCCTCACTCTAGCGCCCTCCTGGCAACCTGACACTCAGACTCTGCTTTCCAGAAGGGCCAGCAGTGAGGGCTCTGGGGGAGAGGGATGCTTTCCTTTCTCCCAAAGTTCTGCAGAGTTGATTTTTCTGCAACTGGATCAGAGCTTGGGGAAAATGACAGCCTAAGAAGCACCGTGGGGACCATGTGATTACACCTTTTTGCAGTCCATGTGAAGCCTAGTTTTTGCGACCTGCTGTGATCATCCTTATGCTCTGATGGTCATTATCACTGTCATTCTTATTCAGTAGTTAGAGGACACCAGTGCTCTTCCGGGACACCTGTGGAATTGGGGCCACGGCTGGAAACTCAGAGCGATGAGTTTTCCTCTGAAGGTTTCTTCTTTCTGCTCAGCTAGAAAGGGATGCCTGCAGATCCCAGGAGAGGACAGAGTTCTGGTGAGTGTTCTGGTCAGGCTTTCTGTCTAAAGTCTGAGATTTGGCTAAATGGCCAATCAAAGTCTGGACCTGGGATGCCCTAGGTTAGAATGACCTATTGATTGACCCACATGGTTGTTTGATTCCACATCCATGTGAGCCCCTTGCCCCATCCCAGTCGTGGATAGGGCACTGTAGATGGTAATTTAGTAAGAGTTCCAGTGGGAACAGCAGCAGCAGATACTGAATGCCTCCTGCATGTCAAGCACAGGCATAGGAAGTTTGTACATATTACCTCTAGTCCTTCCAACTCCCATACAAGTACTGTCCTCTCTACTTTATAATGGGTAGGGTCAGAGAGGCAAAGAAACCTGCCCACAGTCACCTAACTAATGAGTGACAAAACTGAGATTCCAGCTTAGACTGTGGTTCCTCCAACACCCACCCTCTGCCCACTCTTTGGCACTGTGTCTCAAAAGTAAAATTCCTCAAAACAGAAGCAAGTGCTGTGATTGGGCAGAGCTGACCTCTCACCAAAGGGACAGCAAAGTTTAGGTGCTCATGGGTGGTGGAAGTAACGGGAGCAGATGCCAAAAAGAGCAGAGGATCTGAACAGATTGGAGAGGCCTGGGATGCTTCTCCAGGGCTTGGAAAGAAGCCTGCTAGCAAGATCCGTATGGGAAGGACAGGCCGGACTTTGGGGGGCCCATTTAGTATACCTTGGAGCCCACTGCAAGCTGTCCTCACAGCCTCTGAAAACACAGGCTGTCAGATGTAGGGGTGTAAGACAACCTAGCCACTCTCTCTGCAAGCATCTGAACACCAGACAGCTGATGGCCTGCCTCTTTAAGTCTTTGGGAGTCGGGCTCCAGGCCTCACCTACTTCCAGGTTTCTATGGGAATCCAGGTGACTCTGCTTGAATGCCTGGATGCTTGGGCTTGCCCCGCCTCAGTGAGTCTGCCTGGATCTGAAAAGTCCAGGTGCCCTGTCCATAGGACATGGTATACGTATTGTGCAGATGAGAACTGAGCCTCAGATGGGACACACATGGTGGCATGCAAGTAGCAAGAATGAGTCCTGAGTCCCATTCTCTAGTGTGACTCCCAGAACTTTCCCTCCCAGTCCATTCTGCCTCATAGAAGAATCTCAAAGCTGGCACCAGCCTCCAGGCATCAAGTGGAACTCCACATCTTAAAGGGTCACCCCTCTGTTTCACACTTTTCCAGAGAAGTCCTTGGAGTTCAGGGTCAGAGTCTAGACAGGAGAGGCCTGGGGCCTAAAATAAACCCCCATACTTGATATAGAAGCTGAATAATAATAATGACTAATGTTTATAAAACGTACTCATCATGAACCATGAGTTGTTCTCAATGTCTTATGTAATGTTAACTCATTATCTCCAGAAGAGCCCTAGGAGGTAAACGCAATTAGCCCCATTTCCCAGATAGGAAAACTGAGGATAAGAAGCATCCCTGATAGAGAAGCCCACTGCTGGAGACTGCATGTCTGTGCCCCACCCCCCAAAAGTAATACGCTGACAGCTAATCCTCAGTGTGATGGTATTTGGAGCTGGTGCCTTTGGGGCATGATTAGGTCATGAGGGTGGAGCCTTCAGGAATGAGATTAGTGCCCTTATAAAGGAGACCCCAGAGTGCTCTCTCATCCTTCTACCATGTGAGGACCCAGAAAGCTAGAATATGGCAGTGTTTGATCCTGGAAAGGGGCCCTCATCAGACACTGAATCTGCTAACACTTGACCTTAGACTTCCAGCCTCCAGAACTGTGAGAAACAAATTTCTGGTTTTTATCAGGCACCTAGTCTATGGTATCTTAGTGATAGCAGCCTGAATTGACCAAGACTCCCACCACCCCACACTTCTGCACCATGAAGCACTGCTGCAGAGTCTGTGTATCCCAGTGCCTCATGGTGCCCCTCTCAGGAGACAAGGAATGCCCTCATACCTGGCTTATGGGTGGAGACTGTGATGTCAACAGCCAGGGTCATGAGAGCCTCTGAACAGGAGCAATTGCACACCTCAATGAATGTAGTTATTCAAATGTAGTTATTCAAATTCACCAGGTCCAGAGCTAATAGACTTGTGTACTTGGGATACATAGAAACTTGCAAAGCAGTATCTTGAATAATAGTCAAAACCATCTATCTACATTCACATAGGACTTCTAAAATATCTCATGTGTACATCAAACCAACATAAAAAAGTTTTTCTTGGGTTAGTCAGTCAGTATGACTTAGACACCCAGATGATTCAGCCTTAACATCGACTCTGCTGTTTATCAACCCTGTGCAGGAAGCCAAGCTCACGAGGCCAGAGTTTTCCTCTTCAGTAAATGCTGCAAAGTTGCATACTGGCGGCACGTTGACAGATGTTAATAGTCCCCTTGTGAAAACAGGGCTATTATTTTGCTTTTGCCCCTCTGGGTGCCAAAATTTTCACATCAATAGGCAGATATAGTAGCCCATCCAAGTCAAATATATAGCTGGAAAGATGTATAAGTTGGAAATTATGAAATTAACAATATGAGCAATAGTAATATTAATAGTAAATATTTATCAAAGTCCTGTTATATATGGCACTGCACTAAGCACCTTGGCAATCCTGAGCAGAAAAGTGACATAACTTGACATGAGGCCACTTATTCAGTGAGTAGAAGAGGCAGACATTCTGGCTGCAGAACTTGTTCTCTTAACATGTATAGAAGGAGAGCCTAGAGTCACATTCTTTGTCTACCACATGGTTAAGCCAAAAACATGTAGAACGACCGATGGGGATGGTAGGCTGTGGTTCTGATGTCAGAGCTGACATCTTCTTCAGCTAAGAGTACAGGCTCTGTCCAGGTAGGACCAGGTATCCTGCTTTAGTTTGCTTTTAATCTGTTGAACCACTTCAGAATGTCCCTGCTCTTCTCTCTCATGCCTTGTCTTAAAATTGGCATCATTTCCATGGGTTGGGGTCTTTGAACCTTTGAAGCAATATCTTGGCCTTTACACCTGCCAATTCTCAAAGCCCATTCTAAGTCCTGATCCCAAATGAAACTAGAGGTGGTATTTCCCTGTGGGTGGTGCTACAATGGTATATTTAAGCCTCTAATCAAAAGGCTCTGCCTATCTCTGTGAGCTGCATTTTGTTAGCAGCAAAAGTTAAAGAAAGGTGCTTCTAGACTCTTTTAGGGAGAAAGAGTCTATTCCCGATTATAAGACTTTTGTTTAAAAAAAAAAACCACCTCATTTTTTTAAAGATTTTATTACTTACTTGAGAGAGAGAGCAAGTGAGAGAAAAAGAGAGATAGAGAGAGAGCATGAGTGGGCTGGACAGGGGGGAGAGGGACAGAAGGAGAAGCAGACTTCCTGTTGGGCAGGGATTCCAATGCAGGGCTCGATCCCAGGACCTCAGGATCATGACCTGAGCCGAAGGCAGATGCTTATGAGCCACCCAGGCATCCCAAAAGCCCACCTCATTACACAATGCCACCTCCTAAATAGTAGTAGCTGGTCTCCAAAGATGGTTCCCAATGAACCACCCCTCCCTGTATTCATACCCTTGTATAGCTCCCCCAACACTGAATCTGGGCTGGCCCTATGGCTCACTTTAGCGGGTAGAATGTGATGGGAGTGGTACTATAGCTAGCTTCAGGCTAGAGCCCGAAGTGGGTCTGGGAGCTTCTGCTTTTATGCTCTTGAGAGCCCTGAACTGCCATGTAAGAAGTCCGGCCAGGCTGTGGAGAGGCCTTGCAGAATGGCCACCTGGAAAGGAAGAGGCCCTGGGGAGGACCAAGGCCATAGTCACACTGTCCCAGCCAGATCTGAGCTGTCCAGCTTCCCAGCAGAGTCAACAAATGTCCAAGTGGTCATCTTGACCACTCCTGTTGTGCCACCTTCAAATTCTTGACCTCCAGAATTGTAAGTAATAGTAAAGTAACTGATGTTTCAAGCCACTAGTGTTGGGATTGTTCTTTGTGGCAACACCAGAGAGCAGAAATGCTGTGTGCTACTATGTAGCATCAGCAGCTCAAAAGTCTGACCATTCAGTCACTTCGCCCGTTGGTTTGGGGCTTCCAAGCACAGGGGAATTTCCCAGAGTTCCCTCCCCACCCCCAGTCACCCTGCCCCCCCCCCCCCCCCCCCCCCCCCGTCATCAGGGAAGTGTATTTTACTACTTAAAGATATCCAAGCCATCGTTATGGATATAGGCATAATTACCTTGTTTATTTCCTCTATGAAACCAGAAGCTCCATGTGAGCAAGGAGCCACGAGTTCTGTTTATCTCGGTGTACCCTGTTTTAGCACAGTAGGCACCGAAATATATACATATTTGAATGAATACATGAATTGGTGTGACATTCAGAGTAGCCGAGGCATACAGATTTAGAAATCATTCATTTGCCAGGCTGAGGAGTTTAAACTGATCTGCTAGTAAGTGAATGAACAGATGAACAGGGTGGCTTAAATTTCTTATTTGCCACAGTTAATCCACAATATCAATGCAACTACATAATCCATCGAGTTGTTGAAAGTCCCCCAGGTAATTAGTTTCTTGGCTCTTTGCCAGGTGGAATCCCATTTCCCCTCCTCACACATTTCTAGCATTCCTAGAAGTATCTGACGCAGAAAATGAGCGCTCAACATTTTATTTTTAAAGAATTGCCTGTACTTTAATATCACAAAAATGGGCAGCTCTGAGCTGAACTCGAGATGTTTCCTTGCCCGTGCCAATGATGTCAATGAGCAAAATGAGGTCAGTAAAATATCCTAAGACTGTGGGAACCAAAAAAGCGTTTAATAGAAAATATAGTGTACTGTGCTCCAATATTAAACAGGTAATTATATATAGACATTGAGAACCACAGGGTGGCCTGTGACTCATCTGCCTTGACAGCATGTGAATCCTAAACACACTACTGCTTCATGGTCCATGTCTGAAAAGTTTTCCCCATTTGGGGGACCCCACTAAAAGCATGTTTTTCACTACAGTCATGGCCCACCTGTCTTCTACTGTTTCTTCTTTACCCCTTCTCCTCACACGTACTGTGTGGTCCTCTCTGATCAGCACTCTGGCAGTGACCGAGAGCCAAGCAACGAGCCTACTCCAGGCCCTTGATCACTAGCACCAAATCATATTGCACCTAAACCTGGTCTCCCAATTGTATTTGGCAATTGCATCCCAAATGACAGAGGCAAACCCTGCAAAGTCACCTCTCAGCAAGCTGGCCAACCTTCACCTTGGAGCTCTGTGGGCCCCTTCTGCCTACCTGCTCTGTTGTCACCATCAGTGCTGCTCAGCTCTTCTTGGTACACTTCTCTTGTTTTGCCGAACTGCGTGATGTGCACTTAGTATCCCGTATCTATTCTTCCCCACTTAAAGCCAGAGGAAGTTTGTATCTATACCATATACTATATTCATGTACATACACAACAGGAGAAGCAGGGCATCTGCGTGTCTCCAGGGAGAAATACACATCCATCCTCACCTAGAAAGATGTACATGATAGAGGACACAAAATCCTCATGTCTGTCAGCACAAAGGACAGACGAAACCCTGAAACATACAGTGAGCCTCCTCTGCTAAGGAGACGCTGTCTTTCTGCTCTCCTCCCCGCTCCCCCCCAAACTGCCTGCTGTATCCTAACATTAGCTACTTGCATGGCTGTTGGGAACCTGAGACTCTTCCAGTGAATGTTTGTCGATTCCGTGGGGTAGGGAACGGAGATTGTGAGGACGGTGTATTGGTGTATTCGTTTGGGTAGTGCTAGCCACCGGAACAGGAAAACCCTGGAATGTCAGCAGCTGGAACACAAGGGAGGATGGTTCCTTACGGAGGCATGCTGTAATGAGCGGGGAGTGCGAGTGCGGAGGATTCCGCTCCATGCAGTCACGCAGGAGCCCAGGCTGCCAGCTCGTCTGCCCTGTGAACACGGGCTTCCAAGGTCACCCTGGCATCCACATTCAGCAGTGCAGATGCAGGGAAGAGAGAAGGTCAGGTGTGAGGCCTAGAAAAATCATGGGAGTGGGGGTGCCAGGAAGTGCAGGGTAGCTGGATGCAAGGGAAGGTGTGGGGCATCCCTGGAGGGCTATTCTCTTTGCCACAAAATGAGGAGACTCTTCATTTTGCGGGCTTTCTTTCCTTCTTATTCTTCCCATTGGAAATAGAGCCATCTTCTTTTCTCCTTTGGGTTATTTTTCCCCAGTTAGTCCTCTGGAGGCCTTGCTTCCCACTCAACCCACCCACACTTCTTTCTGGTCCAGGTTTGAACCACAGTGGTGTCCATACCCTGCCATGGAGAAGGAGCTCCTTCTCCTGGCACATGACCTCCTGGAGCGATGTGGTCATCGCACAATTCTGCTGTGGGCTTTTTAAAATCAGGCCCCCAAGCCTAAGGAAAAGCGTGCAGTGAAAACCCTGGAGACCGACCAGGGGATCCCAGAAATGATTAGGACTCTGAAGCAGTAGGATGAGATAAAGCTTCCCTCCCTGCCTCCCTGGGGTCCAGAGAAGGTGAGCCTGGAAGATGAGGAAGTCCTATGAAGGGGGATAAGCGTGGGCACTTTAATCCACAGGACGGTGAGTTGACTAAGGAGGAAGTGGGTGACATGGGAGCAGTGCTGCTCTGAGCAGCTACCAAGCTCTGCCCTGGGGCCTTCATTTACTTTCCTTAACACAGAACCACAATCTCAGTCATAATGACCCCACCTCGTGCAGAGCAGCATCCTTTACAAAGCCCTTTACAAATAGTGTGTTATTTACTTCTCTCCCCAACAGAAGGCAGATGGTAGGCGCATGCCCTCCTCTCCAACTCTGCTGGCACTGCCCTGGCTCAGGCCTCCTGCTCTCTCAGTGGGCTGTCTTGGCTGGGCTCTCTGCTCCGGGCCTATCCCTCTCACTCACCTTCCCAAACCGCAGCAAGAGCAGTCTCCTTCCCCTCCCATCCCAGAACCCTCCAGTAGTTGCCCTGGCACTTAGGATACAAATCTGTACCATCAGCACCGCCCATCTGGCCCTCCGTGATACGACTCCTGCCTGCCTCTGTTTTTTTCCTTCCTACGACTGAGGCTGAACTCTGAGCTCCCACAACACCAAGTGACTTACGGTTCCCCAAACCCTTGTATCTTGAGTTTTCTGGCCTCTCTCCCTATGAGAGCACCTGCCCTCCCCTTGGGTCCTTTGGTTTGCTGCCTCCTCCTCACCCCTGATGGGCCAGTTCAGACATCACATCCAAGAAACCTTTCCCAGTGACCACATGCACGCACGCACACACACTCAGATGCACACACTCTCACCCTTCCATGCATGCATACACTTGGCTGTGCCCAGATTATACATGCAGGGCTCTGCTACCTACCACTGCACTCATTGCCCTAGCGCCCTGATGTATTACTGTGTCTGTTTCTCTCACCAAGTTGTCAGCTCTTATGTGGAAGGTTTATTACATATTCATCTTTAGACCCAAGCACCTAGCATTGTGCCTGCCATGTAGAAGGCTGGCAATAAATGATTATTGAAGCATTATTTCAACAAGCCTGCATTTTAAACTAGGGAAACTACTGCTCAGAAGGCTTAAGGGATTTGTCCAGGATCTAAACTAATAAACGGGAGAAATGAAATGCTAATCTAGGTCTGTCTGCTGCCTCTGACACTTCCAACTACTCCACACTGCCTTCCAGAGGGAACCCACAACTCCGTGAGCTGAAAAAGTTATGTCTCTGGAGAGAATTTTTCCTTTTTGTTTTGTTTTGTTGTTACCCCCTTTGAATCTTAGATTTTTTTTAATCTGAGGAGAGCTATGGGCTTTTTCCTCAGAAAAAATGTGCATACATACACACCAAATTTTGTGTGAAACATGGGTATAATCAGAATAGGGTAGCTGTTGCTGCAGTAACATATAAGCCACAAGCTGTCAATGACATAACACAACAAAAGTTTAATTCTCCGTCGTAAAGTTCTCTGTGAGCCAGCAGGGGTTCTTCTCCATCCAGCGAGTCAGAGCTAGAGGCTCCCTCCACCATAAGACACATATCTCAACACACGCTTCCAAACCACAAGGATGAAGGAGGAGAGAAACAAAGGAGGCACAGTGGTTTTTAACTGCTTTAGTGTGAAAATGGTGTGTGTCTGTGGTAGACTGCAAAATACCCACAAATTCCTTCCGACCTTGGATGCACACCCCTTT
Source organism: Vulpes vulpes (assembly GCF_048418805.1). Classification (NCBI taxonomy): domain Eukaryota; kingdom Metazoa; phylum Chordata; class Mammalia; order Carnivora; family Canidae; genus Vulpes; species Vulpes vulpes. The sequence goes on from NC_132791.1 coordinate 153,918,654, forward strand.
GCAAAGTGACTCTACCTTCCCTCCTGTCAACAGGTATGATCTGTGTCTCTCTCTCTTGAATGTGGATTTGGCCATTGCTTTGGTGAGTGGGACATTAAGAAACATAATTCAAGCAGAAGCTTAAGAGGCACTGTGCCTTGGAGCCTATCCTTTCTTGCTGTTCTTTGGAACCATGAGATCACCATGAAGAAGCCTGAGTTAGTCTATTTGGAGACGTATCTGTGGCCCATAGATCCCATAGCTTCAGTCAACAGCCAGCACCAGTAAACAGAATGAATCCTCAAGCAGGTAAGGCCATCCTGTATCAGCCAGCTCCCTGCCAACCCACCAGCTGGCTGAGGTTACATGAGTGTACCCAGCAAGACCAGTAGAACCACCCAGCTTAGCCCAGACCTACTTGATGACCCAAAGAATTTTGAGCTAGTAAATGACCATTGTTTTAAGCTACTGAGTTTAGGATTATTTGTTATGCAGCAAAAGCAAACTAATACAAAAACAGGTACTGGGGGTAGAGTAATGCCATAACAAAACCTAAAATCTGTGGAATTGATTTATGGAAATGGAAGATAGAAAATCAGTTATCAAAGATGGGAAAAAGCAATGAATGATCTGTTAATGGACCCATAGACCTGAAACTGGATTTCTTCATAAAATTTAAAGGCCTGGGGACACATCATCATTTTTGAAAGCTTTCTCTTGGTGAGACAAGAGAGCTACGGCCAGAGAGTGGTGAGGTGTGGTCATTGTGCTGGGCCTAGATCCATCCTGGAACTTCCTAAGAGGAGGGTAAAGTCTTGGAATTATAAACAGAAGAGTTTGGGAGTCAGGAAAAAAAAAATATCTGACCATAGATTTGCTACCTTGGAATCAGTAATGGAACCCTATCCAAGAGGCATGAAAGGTGACACTTGTTTTTAGCCTTTTGTCAAAATCAAACAAGATGATGTATGGGAAAAACTGTTAGAATGCTAAGACCTGCCCATGAAAAACATGTTTTATCACCACAACCTGAAGGCACCATCCTCCTGGCCTGATCACAGGTGAGCAGCACCTGAAACCACTAGGGAGCGCCATGAGGTGGGAATTCCAGAACCCCAGGAGAGTCACTTGGAAGGCTTTCTGGAGAAAGTGACATGAGTATGAAACATAAATAATGAGTCCTGTTTAGCCAAGTAGCACACAGTCTGGGGAAAAGGAACAGCTTTCACACACACAAAAAAAAAATCTGGCAAGAGAGAGCACATGAGTCATTCAAGTCACTGCTCTCTGAAATGTGCAAGTTTCTCTGTGAGTCCAGCAGGTTGAGGAGATGGAAGGGGAGCCTTATCTTGTAAGGATGTGGCTTCTCTTAAATGCAGGCAGGCACGGGAGAGGACATGGATCTTTCTTGAAATGCAATTTTCTGCTTGTTTACAAATGATTAACTACCACAATCAATTGTGGCAAAGTTCAGGTCACTGCATCCATTGGGACAACAGTGAGATAGTGCCTTGTGCTCGGGGTAATGATAACTGGGATGCACATAGGAGGGTCTGACAGCAGAGTTTGTGTTCTGTGTTCTGGACCCAATTAATGTGAAGGCATGGCTGCCCTCTGGGGCTTTCCATCTGTCCCCCCCGCTGATCTTCCTCATCTGCATTCCCAGCCCCAGCTGGGCTCCTCTGGCAGGTGTGGTGGGATGGGGAGCAGGCTGGCACTCAAGAGTACTCCCCCCTGTGTCAGGAGGTAGGTTAAAGCCTTAATGTTTTATACATTCAAACCCCAGAACCTCATAAAGTAGATATTAAGGAATTATCATCTCCATTTTTCAGATTAGAAGACAGATTGGGTACCTTGTGTAAGGAAGTCACATGCACTTTCTCCCAGCCCATCCTCAGGCTCCCTCCTGTCTCCCCCCACCTCGAGTCCCCTCGTCTACACCTGCAAGATTAACAGCAACGGAAGGGTCATCCACCACATTTATAAAGCCCCATATGGGCTGCGGATGCCAGGTCCGTGCAGGTTGGACTTTAATCTGTTGATTCTGGGCAGTCAGTGATGGTTTTCAGGGAGCTGTGTGTGGGAGCCTTGGCCGTTTGCACATTGCCATGAGTTTGTGCTGTGCTGCTCCACAGGCAGGCCAGGTGCCATCTCCAGCTGAGAGGCGGGGCTCACATGTCCACCCTGCAACCACAAAGGTGAAGACACCCATCCTCCTTCGGCTTGCGGGTCCTCTGGGAATCATTCCTAGAGGTGTTGAGGTGCACTTTTGCTTGGATTCGGCCGTGGCAAGAGAGCTTTAGGGGACGTTTTTCTTTAATCCCATTTAAGGGGGAGGCCACAGAGAAATGACCAGGCAATCAGTGTGTTTATTCAGAATAATGAAAAGTGGAAGGTGAAACTCTCTTCTAGGCTTAAATCAAACAGGTTGGTCCACCATACATGAAGGGCACCTGCCTTTGCCATGTTCAACCTTAGAGGGAGGACAGTGAGTCCCCCCTACCCGTGACATGGGAGAGGTGATAGGTGAAGAGCAGTGGTGTTTATGGACTCTTTTCAGGTTGCTACCGCTCATGCTTGTATGGGGGTTACTAGCAAATGTGGGAGACACATGTGAAATCTAGCCCTACCAGCCACCTGCTTCACTTCCCAGAGAGGTCAGGGAAGCTCTCTGTTTCCCCCTAGCTACAGTGAAGTTCCACGTAGTTATATAGGAACACCACCGCATATTTGGATAATTATTCTCTTATAGTTAGCATTTTTATAATGTCTACCTGTGAAACATTTTCATATCTAGTATCCCATCTGACTCTCTCAACTCTGCCAAGTAAGCATGGTCCTCCACATTTTACAGATGAGGAAAGAGAGTCAGAGAGAGTCAATAAAAATGTATCAGTTTACTCATAGAGCACATAGAATGTGCCAGGCACTCTTCAAAGCATTTTCGGAGCGCCTGGGTGGCTCAATCAGTTAAGCATCTGCCTTTGGCTCAGATCGTGAACCCAGGGTCCTGGGATCGAGCCCTGCATCAGGATCCCTTGCTCAGTGGGGAGCCTGCTTCTCCCTCTCCCTCTGTGCACTCTCTCTGTCTCAAGTAAATAAATAAAATCTTAAAAAAAAAAGAAAATTAAAAAAACAAAGTGTTTTAAATCATGAAATTTATTTAAATTTCACAACAACCTGTGAGTTGGGTACTATTATTCTTCTTGTTTTATAGATGGGGTAAGTCAAGCTCGGAGAGGTTAATGATTTGCCATGGGCCACACAGCTAGTGAAACATACCAAGAGAACTGGAACTCAGGTAGATAGGTTCTAGAGCTCTACGCCTCTCGTCAAGTTGCTCAAAGTCACAGAGCTAGAAAGAGACAAAATGCAAAGCTTGGCTGGACTTCCCACCCTGCCTTCCACGTCGCAGTAATAGCTCACATATCTGAGTGTTTAACATGGGCCCGTTCAACTCACTTTACTTCTGTTATTCTACTTAAGCCTCACTGCTTTGCATTTGAGGAAACTGAGGCTTCAATGTAAAGTAACTTGCCCAGGTCAGCTGGGGTGGCTCAACGGTTTAGTGCTGCCTTCCGCCCAGGGCATGATCCTGGAGACCCGGGATCAAGTCCCATGTCAGGCTCCCTGCATGGAGCCTGCTTCTGTCTCTGCTTGTGCCTCTCTCTCTCTGCGTGTCTTATGAATAAATAAATAAATCTTTAAAAAAATAAAATAAAGTAACTTGCCAAAGGTGACAAAGTGAGCAAGTGGCAGAGAAAGGATTTGAACCCAGGCTTTCTGGACCTCGAGCCCCTCATCCTCACTAACAGCTTGTCCTCTTGGCTGCCTCTTCCTTGTGTAGAACTTTCCATTGTTCTCCCTGGTGTTCAGAGTCATAGGTAAGTTTCTGTCCGTACAAAGTCTAAGGGGTTTCCGGTCACTGTTGATTTTTTGTTTACTTTGCTGACCTGTTTGCTCTATGGGGACAGAAGCTGACAGCAGTGCTCCCTGCGTGGACCTTTCATGGACCTAGGAGCCTCAGCAGAAGCTCGGTCTCATACTGAAAATGAAGACATCTCGGCTGCAGGGGTGGAGGGCACTGGCAGAGCTGATTCTTCTCTGTGCTGCTCTGGGCTGCCTCAGTTTACCTGGCTCCAGGTAAGTGACGGTTACACATGATTCCCCAGTCAATCATGTGACAGGGAGTATAAAGCCACAGAGTGCTGACCGCCTCTTTGTCGAGTGCCTTTTGAATAAGGAACATCTCTTGAAGCAGTTTGCATGCATTTGATAAAATATCAACAACTCCCTTGAAATTATTGTGGAACCAAGCATCTGACTTCAACAAAAGTGCCCAGAAGAAACTGACATGTTTGAATGTATTTTGTCACGCTGAGAAGAATAGGATACTTGTTCTGTGTTCTGAACAAAGCCCCGGTGTGATTCTTTATGCAAAAGAAGGTTTGTTGTGTATGGAAAAAAGAGCCAATTCACATCAATGATTTTAATTTATGGGAGGGACTCACTCTCTCTGCTCATCAACCCAAATTCTTTGGGTTCTCAGGTGCTCTTGCTCACCCAGTGGCGTTCTCTCTCTCTCTCTCTCTCTCTCTCTCTCTCTGTCTCTCTCATACACACATACACACACACTCCATATGTTCTCAGCAGATAAATGCTAATTGATTTATTTCATCATTTTGTTAACAGGATATAAAACAGGCTAAAGAAATTATCTGAGTGAAAGCTCAAACTTGAGCTTCAGTGAGATAAGTGCCAGTGACTTGGCAATTGGGGGATCCTCTCTACATGAAAAGTCCCTACCATGAATGCTGAAGCACTCAGGTGTCCCAGGCCACCTTGTGAGCAACCTTCTGGGAGGAAGGACTGTTAGTTAGTGCTATTCCTTTTGTTCATTCCATAAATGTTTCCTGAGCACAACCTCCCACTTACCGTGAGGAGCACCAGTACCCATTGGACACACGCCTTGGTCTCAGCTCTGTTTAGCACTCAGCTGCCACTGGGCACTGTCCCTAAGACCAGGACGGTGAGTGTTCACTACGCATTGTGCACTCAACAAATAGTAACTATTATGATTGTCGAGAATCTCAACTTGGCCCCAAGAAGAACCAAGGTTACCAAGGCCTTCCTTAGGTGCACGCACTCTGTATACACAGAGAAGGGTTATGGACCCTAGGAAATGTGTCTGGAATGGAGGGTTGAAGGGGCTCATAGCAACCCTGCCCACAGCAGTGACCCCTGCATGATTCAGAGATGAGTAAGCCACAGAGAGCTTGTGTTCTCATGGAGAAAGCCAGCACGTGAGCACACTCCATGTGTACTGTTGCAAGAGAAGATACAGGGACAGGTGGAAACCAAGAGAGGGAGTGACCAGCTCTATTGGGCATGCAGGGTATGTGGGAAGGCTTCTAGAAGACGGGGTACTCGCACTGAATCTTTATATATGAATAGGTGTTGTCAAACGGCCAAGGCAGTGGAGGGAGCTCCAGGCAGAGGAAGCACCACAGACAAAGGCATGGAAGTAGGACAAACCTGGTGTGTCCCTGAAGCTTCAAATCTATTTCAAGAGGCCTTGAGCACAGGCCACAGTGGAGTGCCACCAAAGTGGGAGTGAGCAGGGTCAGAGCAGAGAGGACCAAGAACACTAGGGTACTGGCTAAGGAGCTTGACTCTTACCCTCCCAGGCAATAGGGAGCCATTGAAAAGTTCTAAGCCAAGGAGCAACATGATCATATTTATACATTAGAAGGTTCACTCTGATGTAGGAAGCGGAGGTAGGAGAGGGTAAGTAGAGGCCCTGTTCAACCCTCCAACCATGTCCAGAGGTGGATATTAATCTCATACTTACACGGTGTAGAGTAGCAAAATGATCCTCAAAGAGAGGAGGAGATTCACTCATGCTCTGTCAGTCTCAAACCAGGTGTGGTGCTCAGCCCCTCCCCGTGATTTCCACCAGGCACCCCTGCAAGTGGCAGGTATGGAAGAACAGGCTTCCACGTGAAGCGTGGAAGAACAGGCTTCGGTTCTGAAACAGGAGAAGCTGAGACCTCCCTCCTGTTAGCTGAGAACGGTTTCTTGTCTTGAGTTCCTCTTATAATCAAGCCAGATGAAATCATCACACTGTCACCAGACCGGTGGCTTATTTATTGCCACTCTGTGCCAGGCACTGAGCTACATGAGCTCTCATTCCTCACGGCTATCTGGGGTACGTGCTGTTTTTTACAGTGTAACTGAGAGGAAAAGAAACTAAGATTGAGAGATAATGTCATTGTCACAAGGCTACTTACTTCATATGTAACAGAATATGGATTCAGATCCAAGACTTTTTCTGGTTCCAGAGCTCCTGTGTAACACTGCACCATTCTACCTCTCAAGTGCATTATCCCCTCTCGTTGTGTATCTGACCTACTGGACCTCCATGCCCTTTCTCTGTCCCTGGGCCACACATTTGTTGCCTTGAGATGTTGCTTTAAATTTCACGCCTACAATGGCAACTGACAGAGAAAGGAGAAATTGAAAATCTGCCACCCAGAGGCTGCCCCTTCTAGCAAAGAGAAAGGATGCTGGTTGCAGAGGGGATGCAGCTGCCTAACAAATTGTGTGTGACAAGAAAGTTGTTGTGTCAGGGCATTTCTACAGAAAGCCAAAATATATTGACATACCACATCTATATAAGCTGATGGCTTACAATTTACTGCTGACCTAATCCTGCCTTACTCGGTGGATCCATCTTTATTTTGATCAGAAATTCCTGTTAGAAAGAGAGTAAGAGACAGGGACCCAGTGAAATATGTCCTGATGTTGGCAGTATCATTCCACACACCTCGAGGAAAGGCACATCCCTGCCATTCCTTATGTAGAGGGATATGTTCCAAGAACCTGTAGCAGGGTGTTTATTGTAGTATTATTTGCAATGGAAAAACAGTGGGAAAATATAAATGTCCTTCAAAAAAGAAAAAGAATAAATCAAATGCAATTTATGTCCTCTGATGGGATATCTAGGTAAAGATCTCTTTTTGAACCAACGAGCATTGGGCTCAGACATAGAGATTGACAAAAGCAATTTACACAATGATATGTACAGTAAGAGTAAAGCATACAAAAACAGTGTTCTATGTTGCACATATGGATAGATACATAAAAATATTTAAAGGATTCAAGGATATGTGTAAATTCCTAACAATAGTTCCCTATGAAAAGGAGGAGAAGGAAACAAAACTGGGACTGGTATCACACGCAGATGTGAAATGTATAGGGTTATTCATTTTTATTTAAAAAAAGAAAGACTAGAGGCACCTGGGTGGCTCAGTTGGTTAAGCATCCGACTCTTGATTTTGGCTCAGGTCATGATCTCAGGGTTGTGGGATGGAGCCCCTGCATTGGGCTCAGCTCATCAGAGTCTGCTCAGGATTTTCCCTTTCCCTCTCCCTCTGCCACTCCTCTGCTCATGCTCTTTCTCTCTCCAATAAATGAATGAATGAATGAGAGAGACTTGAAGGAAATATACCAAAATGTTAATAATGGCCAATCCTGTGTTTTGAGTACATGAGTGTTTATTACTTTATTTTCTGTACTTCTCTGGGCATGTTTAAGTTTTCAACATTAAAAACATACAGAGGATTAAAAAAAACATACAGAGGATTTTTTTAAAAAAAGATTTTGTTTATTTATTCATGAGAGACACAGAAAGAGGGGCAGAGACACAGGCAGAGGGAGAAGCAGGCTCCATGCAGGGAGCCCGAGGTGGGACTTGATCCCGGGACTCCAGGATCATACCCTGGGCCAAAGGCAGGCGCTAAACCGTTGAGCCACCCAGGCATCCCCCATACAGAGGATTTTGAATGACAGAGTCAATTCAGCGAGTCAAAAGTGCATCTAGTTTATTTCTGTAAAAATCCATAGGCGTGAGAGCCATTAGCTATATCCCTACACAGGCCAGGATTTAAAGATGCGACTTAGTGCCAGCCTTTCTTTCAGATTTGCGTTTTGTAGGGCTAATAAACCACACACATCCCAACTGCTGTAATTTACAAACATACTATTTACGCAGCTGATTACTTCATTATATTGCCACCTCCATAATGAAAATGGGGCACAAAAATGAGACATCCGGTGGCTCTAACTACTTTTTACAAGTTCCTTCTGTAAACGATCATCTTGCCTACTAACAGGCTTTCAAATCTTAGAGAGGAAAATAATTGTGACTCTGAATTGTGTGTGTGTGTGTGTGTGTGTGTGCACTCCTGTTAGTTATCCACCCCGTCTCAATTGTGTCCCAGAATTGGGTTGATCATTGCTGAAAACACAATGTAACCGTTTCTGAGTTGAAACAGGAAGAAGGTACCCTGCCGAGCTGTCAAATATATACTTAGGAGAAGCCGAATCACAGACAGTATTGTTTTGTCAAACCTGGGCAAATTAGTAGATAAGAGCACATTCTGAGCCCCCCCACTGGTGTGCAGCATCCTGCCTCAAGTAACCATTTTAAAGCATCCACCTGTGGTTTCCAGGAGAGTCTTTGACCTTTCGTTAAAGATCCAACTTTACTAGGCAATTGATTTTTGCTGGTCTCTGGGGCGGTTGTGGAGATGGATTTCACTGTAGTTAATATTATACTCTTTTTAGGACTTTTGCCAAGTGAGAATGTATTGTTAATGACCTTGTCTGGAGTGATGTACTATGTATTTGAGTCAGTGGAAGCTCTGTGATGCTCTCCCTAATGACTCAATCTTGGACACAAGGAGGGAAGAAGCGTTGCACAGAGAAGGAGGGCACCGGTGGAGTGGATGCTGGCCTGGTTCCCGGTTTGGGGAAACGGTTGCAGAGGTTCTAGAGTCCAACGGACCTCAGCTAAGACCCCCAGACCACCGCGAGCCAGCTGTAGGACTCTCGGGCATTTCCCTCATCTGTCTAAGCGGCAGTGTCTTCTCACATTGCTGTGGGGACTCCGTGAGATAGCACAGGTCAAACTCCGTGCTCGGTCTTGACATGTCCTGGGTGCTCAGCAAATCTGTTTTCTCTCTCATCTCTCGTGCCTGTAAAGGAACACAGATGACAAAGATCTTACAGTGTTATATGCTCTCCGATGGAAGAAAAGCAAAATCCTAATACACCCATCATGTTACACGTGGGGAAACTGGAGGCCTAGACAGATTCAGTGACACGTTCATTTATTCATTCTATGGAATGACCCACTGAGTGCCAGGAACTCAACAAAAAGGGTTCCCTTACTTTCTGGGCATATTTCAGGTCTCACATCGCTTGACTGCTCCGCAGATGTGACACTGCCTGTCTCCCCACCATCCACCCTGGCCTCACCTATGCCCCCACCCACTGTCCTCTGATGCCCGTGCTCAGGACTGGTAGGGCACCAACCTTTCTTGGTCTGCGGGTGGTAGTGATGTTCCGCAAGGACTTACCCTTGGCCTTTGTCTCCTCTCAAGAACAGTCTCATCTTCTTCCATAGCTTTGCACGATCAGATCCATATCTCTGGTGAAAATCTCTCTTCTGAGTGTGAATCCCACGTAGGAACCAATTGCTGAATACTCTATACAGGTGTTCCATGAGCACCTGGGACTCAGCATGTCCCAACCACATCTTCCCCGACAAGCCCTTTTGCTCCTAAACGGGAAACAAGCATCGGCTCGAACCCCGTCCTCTCTAATGCCTTCCTATTCCACCTGGGCAGCGCCTCATATACCTGTCCTCCCCAAGTGCTCTCCCCCAGATGCTGCCATGGTTCAAGCTCACATCACTCGTTGGTGCTACTGCCAAGAGGCTCTTACCTGCTTGTCCCACATCCAGGCTCTCCCCACCCCTGCCCAGGCTCCATACTGTAGCCCCTAAAAAGCAAAGCTCTCGCCATGGGGCCTGCATGCTTAAAAACCTTGCCTAATGGATAAAGTCCCAAAGAGCTAAGATAGGAGATCTGGTTCTCTTTTCCCATTCTAAAACAAACTGAGACTTCTAGAAGGCAGAGTCCATGTTCTCTGTGTCCCTGTGTGCCCTGTAGCTCAGTACCCTGAATGTTGTTTGTTCTCAGCCAATGTTTCATGGGCTCTTAACATGACAGGGTGCCTGAAAGACCATCTAGTCCAGGGGTGTCTGGATGGCGCAGTTGATATGCCTCCAACTCTTGATTTGGGCTCAGGTCATGATCTCCGGGTAGTGGGATCAAGCCTGGCATTGGGCTCTGTACTGGGCATGGAACCTGCTTAAGAGTCACTCTCTCTGTCTTCCTCTGCCCCTCTCCCCTTCAAAAAAAAATTAAAAACAAAACAAAAAACAAAATACCATCTAGTTCAAACCTCTCCTTTCCTACGGCATAACACAAGACCTGCAGAGAGGGGGGATTTGCTTAAAGTCCTCTATCCAGCTGTGGTTGTATTACCTGCATATCTATAGCAGTTTAGAGTTTATAAAGTGCTTTCATATGTACTTTCTTAGTTAATCATAGAAAAAAACCTTGTGGGATAGCTATAGTTCTCCAATTATATAGATGAGAAAAAGTGGAACTCACACAGGTAGAAAAAGCACCCCAAGATCCCCCAACTGCTGATCTTCTGCTCTGAGCTCAGTACTCTTTCAACCACAGCTAGCCAAAATATAAGGCACTTATGGCTGTTCAGTAACTGTTTGCTGGATGACTTAACCTATACTTGAATGATAAACTACTAGCCTCACATAATTGAGCAAGTATATATTTACTGAGTGGATGGGAGGGATGGTTGCATGTATACTTAATTCCCTTCTGACACTTGACTCTGTTTTCTCATGATGATCCTGTAGAAGTGAAAGGCCACAATCTCTTGAGTCAAACGCAGTCAATGAGAGCCTTGCCAAGAGCAGACAAACACGGAGTGTGGATGTCACGCTGATGCCTATTGATTGTGAACTCTCCAGCTGGTCCTCCTGGACCATGTGTGATCCCTGTCAGAAGAAAAGGGTAAGTACTCTGGCCTGGGGGGAGCTGTAAGCTTCAAGAAGCCCTAGCTCTCAGCGAGATTGGCTGGGGCAGTGCTGACAGTGCCTGGCACATGGTAGGACCTCGATAAATATTGGCTTATTTAATTCATGAATTCTGTTCCTCTGTGCTTCCAAGTAGTAGATCCTTTCTTCGACCTTCCAGTTATTTTCCTAGCATATCTCTCCTGGCTCTTGTTAACAGCTTCCTTCTCAGACTTACTGCCTCCAACTTTGCTATCTCAATGCATCTTCATTTTGCAACCAGAGGAGCTATCAAAAATGCAAGCCTGGCCTGTCTTTTCCCAGCTTGAAACCATTTGAAGTCTACACATGGCCCTTAGGCTCAAATCCAGACTCATGACATTCAAGGCCTCCGGAACATAGACCTGGCTGACATCTCCATAAAACGTCCCCTGCTCCAGCACACAGAACACTTGTCTCTCTCTGACCACTTTTCATGCCCTCTCTGCCTTTATTCATGCTGTTTCCTCAGGCTGGAGTGACCTTCCCCATGTCCATCACTGGCTAACACATACTCATGATTTGAAATTCTTATAGGCCACCTCTCTGAGCCTCTCCTTGACTTCTCAGCCATATGCTCAGTTAGATAGGCAATCTCTGAGCTGTAATAGCTCTGTATTCTTCCTGTCACTTACTTTCCCTTAATTATTTACCTTTATGTTAAATGGTGAGCTGTTGAAGGTTTATTCAGTTCTGTATAGAATTCGGTGTAGTTAAATTTCTGGAACATAATGGGTGCTCCATAAATGTATATTGTTTGACTTCATGATATTTTATGACACCTCTGTAAGAAAAGGAAGACGGTTGTGACACTTTCCGTGAGGCAGATGAGTAAAACAGACTCAGAACGGGTGGTTTGTCACATTCACCTGGTAGCAAATAACAGGCCTTGAACTCAGCCTTCTGGCTTCTTGCATGGTGTTTTCCCATAAAACAACCTCACAACAACAAATAAACCACATGGTCTTTGCAGTATTTGCTATTCAGATTCCCTTGTCCTAAGAGAGCTGACCCAGGATCCCAGCCGTGGGCAGAGCAGGTGTGTCAGAGAAGAGAGAACAATTGCCATTTCCCCAACTCCTCAGGACATCAAAGCATCCATGGGCTAAGACCCTAATGAGGTTGTGAAAGTGAGCCCAGGTCAGTTAAGTAGAGCTTTGTGAAGATTCGAGCTGTATCATTCCATTCCCAAAGTGAGCTTTATTGCTGAAGTTATCAACATCGATCCAGTTATCTGTATAATTGCCTCATCTGCCCCATAAACCAGGAAGACTCCGTGTGAGTCAGCCAGCCAGCCAGCCAGAGCTCTTCACTCGGAGCTTGTTACGCGCTTGCCCTCAGTGGACATCATCACTCTCTGCAGGGTCACTGGCTGGGAGTATCAAAACCTTCCAACTGGCATCTCGAGATGTCTCTTTTCATCATTTCCACGTTCCTCAAACCCATTTTGTCTTTGGTGCCTGGGGCTGGTCATCTAGCATATTCTTTGAAGACCTCATCTCTGTCCTGCCAGTCTCAGCCTTCCAAGAAGAAAGACCCTCTGGAAGTGCAAAAGAGCATGGGTGAATGGTTGTCTGTATTTGGGGGCGGGGCAGGATTTCCAGACACTATCCAACATGGTTAGCTAACAACATGGTTGGTTACCATGGCATTCTTCAAAGGGGCTGCTACCTTGGTTTGTATCCTTTTGTTGCACCAGATTCTTATCTACAACTAAGATTTGGAAGCCATCAACTCTGATTACTTTCCCCTGGGAATTATTTCTCATTGCCTCGTAGTAAAATACTGAACCTAACCTAACTGAGGTCTGGGAGACCCCGCGTTACCTGTCCCTGGCTATATCTCCCTCCACCCGTGGCCATCTGCCCTCTTGTACCCTTCTCTCCAGCCATGATTAATTTCTTTTTGCATTCTGAAACAGGCACACTCTAGTCTCTCAGGTTTGGTATAGCAGTTTTCTCCATCCAGATTATTCTTCTCTACCCTTCTCATGCCACCTCTTCCTGTTTGCCTGACATCTCTACTCATCTTTGCATCTCTGAGTTTGCATCAGGGATGCCCCTAACAGTTAAGGAGCAGTCTGTCCTTCCTCAATCATGGCAGCCATCACACTGTGTTGTCACTGGCTGGTGCTTACCATCACCACCACCACCATCTGTGACAACCTCTTTGAGAGCCTGCTAGAGGCCAGGACTATGATTAAAACCAAATAAATAAGCAGTTACAGAATGAACAGGTCCCAGGGTGAAAGGTACAGCATAGGCAATATAATCAAGGATATTATAATAGCGTTGCATGGTGACAGATGGTAGCTACACTTGTGGTGAGCATGATATAATGTATAGAGTTGTGGAATTACTGTGTTATACGCTTGAAACTAATGTAACATTGTCAACTGTACTTCAGTAAAAAAGAAAAAACAAACAAGCATAAACACCTACCTTTTCAACATTGGGTGGCTCAATTAATGTTCTAGAAATTCAGTATTTTTGGAATAAACAGGAAGTTAGAGAAATATTGACTGCTAAAAATTATTAATAATAATAAAGAAAAAGAAGTATAAGAAATTGTGTGCCAGCTACGTACCAGACAACATAATTTGATTTCACATATAAATCATATATGTAATTGAAACTCCGTAACTGTATGTTTAGGTAATTCATTGCCCCTACTCTATATATTTAACAAAATGAGATCACAGAGGCTAAGTAACTTGCCAACATCACATAACTACAAAGTATCAGAGTCAGGTGCCCCTGCTTTTTCATTTATAAGATACCAAGTAAACAAGAACACTTGAATCAACCCACTGGAGTAATCAAGCTGAGAGATTGTGGTTTTGTATTATTGAACTGGCTACGTCTACTCACCCTATTGAACTGGTTTACTCACGCTTTGACTCTGAAGCTGGGGTTTTTCTCCCATTCAGCAAATCTTTATTGATCACTGGAGCTGCAGAGATCAAAGGCAAGGTCTCTGCCCTCAGAGAGCTCACAGTCTAGTTCAAACAGGCAAGCCAACAGCCAATTGCAACATGGACCCCGGAGTGTACCCCTCAGTTCCTGAGGTCCCCGAGGCTCTGCCCCTGGTTCACCTTGCTCCTCTCTGCCATAGTACAGACATGCCTCCTTGCTCCGGCCCTCTCAGTTCTATGGGGAACCGTGTAACTTCTCTGACAAGGAAGTTGAAGACTGTGTTACCAGCAGACCATGCAGAAGCCAAGTGCGATGTGAAGGCTTTGTGTGTGCACAGACAGGTATAAAGGGATGCAGGAGTGGGAGGGGAAATCTAGCAAATGAAGTGATGAGACCTAATGATGGGGGGGACTGGCCATAGCTTAGTGCTCAAGGTCAGGGTCATATGTCAGGCTGGGAGGACTCCTTGTCCTCCTTGATCTCTCTTTACATGTATTATTTCACAAAAACAGCCCTATAGAGTAGGTGTTAATATTATCTCCACTGAATGAATGAAGAAATTGAGACTTGGGGAAGTTACTTGCCCAACATCATACAGCAGGTAAGTAGAAGAGCTGCGGTGAGAAATTTGGGATGCAAATTACATTCACTGACCTGAAGGACACCAAAAGTATGTGTGCTGGAATCAGGAATCCTGAGTCAAGTCTCATTTTGACTTTGTGACCTAGAAGAAGTCACTTAATCTTTCTGCATGTTGGTCCTCTCAACAAAAATTGAAAGTGATGTTAGTACTTTATAAGTGTGCTCTAAGCATTAAGTGGCACAATGGATATGAATATTCTTTGCAGCGCTGCCTCTCTCAGAGGCTTGGGGCTCAGTACAGCTTGGAGAACCTACAATGGTTACACAGGTGGTTAGATCATTTATCTCTGAACAGTTTTTGCAGAGATAGTTCTTGACTTTTGCATTTCTGCATAACCAAGTATAGCATCGCCCCTAATATGTGATATAGTCAGTAAAATTTTTTGGTTAAAGGAAGTAAAGGAGAAAAAGGACAGATGGATGGACAGAGGGAAGGAAATAAATAATCATCTGCTGCAGAACTAAGTCAACACTTGTCTTTCCAACTCATTCATCTTATGAATTCAAGCAAACCTGTGCCTATTTCTCAAAGTCTGCCACAAAACTCCGAGTATTTTGACCCAAACTATCTAGATGGTGTTGCAACTCTCTACAGTCACTTTACTCATGTGAACTGTGCTTCAGGATTTTTCAGGAAAGAGTTAGAGATTTTTAGAGGAATTTCTAGGGCTTATTGCAAATGCAGGATTCTATGTAATAAATCTGAAAGACTTTTACGGTGTGTCCGTGGACTCATTATGGCCAGTGTTCCATGATTCTGACCAAAGTCATAATGGTTATTCAGGCAGGCTTTAGTTTAAGTGCCTTGTAAGAAATATTTGAAGACCAGATTGATATTCTTCTGCTGTTAATATTGGTTATAAATGATCAGACACACCTAAAGAAACAGGGTCACCTGTCTTACAGGCTTTATCCCCCAAGAATATGCAAATAAGAAAGGGAGTCAAGTCAGGGGGGTAAGACATTTAAAGGAAGCAAAAGTGCTGCAAATCTTGAATATATAGTCCAAATACTTTTAAAGCTTAAAAATAATCTAAATGGCTATGGTGTTGAAGGTGGTGTTGCTCAGTGGGAAGAATTTGTGATTAGAAATCCATAGTTTCCAATCCTGTTGCAAATATTTACCAGCCATGGGCATTTGGCCTACCCAAATAGTAATTAGAGGAATGACTCTTATCTAGCACTTACCATGAGCCACTACCATTCCATTTATTCATTTAAACCCCCCAACAAGGGGGGGTTTAAGAATGGATGACCTCCCTATTTTACAAATGAGCAAACTGAGGCAGGGAGGTCAGGTAACCTGTGGAAGGTCACACAGGTAGCACTGTGCAGGACCCTGCAGGACAGCCAGCCTCAGGGAGAGAAGTCTAGACTTCCCTCCTGTCTGGCCACTTTGATCCTGCCCACACACTTTCCCTTTCCCCATCCTTAATAATCTCCCCTCCAAGTGCATTGGGAAATGCAATACTGGCTTCTTGGGGGGAAGAATGTTAATGCCCTACTGACCCACCCTGATACATGAGGACTAATCAAAGTGGCATGAAAGACCCAGGAGCATGTCTGGCCATAGTTGGTGCTCATCCCATGTTTGTTCCCCTCTTAGCAGCCATGTGAGTATAGGTAACACTCTTTCTCCTTACAGGGAGGTGTGTAAACCGCAGACTTCTCTGCAATGGGGACAATGACTGTGGAGACCAGTCTGATGAAGCAAACTGTAGGAGGATTTATAAAAAATGTCAGCACGAAATGGAACAGTACTGGGCAATCGGCCGTCTGGCCAGTGGGTAAGTCACTGTCTTTCTGCCGTATAGATAGGAAGGCACAAAATCAAATGTCAGTCTGCAGGAGAGGAAGGGAGCTGATTTTGGCAGAGTTTCTCCTTTATTCCTTTCTGAAAAAAGATTGTGGTGTAAGTGGATGCTTTGTAGCCGCTCTCTGAAGAAGGCTCCAGGGAGCTCCAGGGACATGTCTTGAGGAGAGGTACAGGCCACATGGAGGGCCGGGCTAGGAACACTAGGGACAGAGCTGTGTGGAGACGCTGGGGTTGGGCGGGGGGGAATGTTTATTTAACACCTGTTATGTGACTGTGTTAGGTGCTTTCTAAGCATCACCTCCAAATCCTATTGACAGCTTTCAGGGGAGGTTTGAATCTGCTTCTGTATATCTAGGCCCCAGCATAGGGCCTGGCCCAGAGGTTAGGCTCCTAAGTTGTTAGTGAAGAAATGGATTTCCAAGATGGGTCTGCAGTCTGTATTTCAAGCTTCTGGGGATCTCTGAGTTGCTCTAATCCTCTAGAGAGATCAGAGGAGTGAGATCAAAAGGGACCAAGCTAGCCTGGTGTTTTCCCTGATTTCCTGCCACATTCTGCAGCTTCTTAGTTTCCAAGAGGAAGGGTGAGAGCCTCCCCTCACATGTACTAGAAGTCATCGTATATGATGCAGTATGGGGAGAACAGTAACCCTGAGTGGAATTCACTTTCTTCCTAAACAAAAATCAAATCTCATTCCTTAAAGGTTGTCATCAGAGAGAGAGATACTCCTCATATGGAGAAGACCTGCTCTCAGGACCACTTCTAAACCAGTGACTATAATCTCCACCTCCTCAATAAGGAAACTGAGGCCTAGAAAAGTTAAAAGAGTTCCTAGGGTTCACATGACTAAGAGGGCAACAGAGTGGATATTCCAAGCCAGCCAGACTGGACCACGTAGGAAGAGATGGAAGGACAGCTCACTGGCCCTGGGACCTTGCGGGAGGCACGTTTGTAGGCGGGGCTTCGGTTTTGTCATCTGTAGAAGGAAGTCAATAATATCCTCCCCTCAAGTTCTATAAGGATCAAATAAGCTACTGTGGTTGTAGCAGACAAGCAAAGAGAGGCAGCTTATGTGGTGGGGAGGATGCAGGCTGGCAGTAAGACCTTGGGCAGGTCAGTTACCCTCTGTGCCTTACCCTCCTCCTCTGTGAAATGAGCACCATCATCATAATCGATATGTCTTTTTTTTATAATCGATATGTCTTAACGATGAATCCTTATAAGGATTAAATGAGCCAATATTTGTAAATCGATTACAACAGCTGCCTCCACAAAGTAAGCACATCAGCACATCATTGTACTGTTTCATAAAAATAAATGTATAGACATTGTTATGATGCATGAAACTCTGTCACAGGGAAGAGAGCCTGAGATGATTCTGTTAGGAACAGAACTGAGGCCAGTGCGCAGAAGCTGAGGGAACACAGAACTCCTTCCAACCACACACACAAAAAAGAGCTTTCAGTAGCAGTCAGAGCTGGGCAGGAATGGAGGCCTGCCTTGGGAGGCAGTGAGAAATAAAGCTACAGCCTGGATTTTCATCCGTTCTAGATAGACATGATGATATCTGCTGCCCGGGGCTTGGCGGGACATTATATATGGTGATCCGTACACAGAGCCACCCGCTGCTGGTCTGTTTCCAGTTAGCTCCTAGGTAAATGATAATCGTTCAGTGTCTTGTGATGGACATCATGGAGGATTGAAGAAGGAAACCACCACCCTTGAGGGCACACAGTCTAGTGGGACAAATAATACCAAACATTTATCACAGACTGAGCAGTGTTTGAACACAGTGGGTATATGTAATCCTCACACCATGAAGCAGGAATTGTCCTTGTGCCCATTTTACAGATGTGCCATTTTACAGATGACGAGACCAAGATACAGAGAGGCTAGCTGGTTTGCCCGAGGTCACATTACTAGTAAATGGCAGAACAGGGATTTGAATCCAGGTGTCTGGCCCCGGAGCTCATGTTCTTAGCTATTTTGTTAAGCCATTCTCCTAAGCTAACGGTAAAGTACAGAGTGATAACTCCTTGAGGGGGCAAGCACGGCAAGTGTTGGACATCCAAGGCAACAACAGAGCTCAATCTTGAAAGACAAGAAAGAGATAAAACAGTGAGCGGCTGCAAAGGCATTCTGGGTACAAGGAACAGCACTTCTGCAAAAGAGAAGGAGCAGAGCACACTGGTGGAAGATTAAGCATCTCCAAATGGCTGGGACTAGGGTATGTGATCGTGGTCGGGAAGGGCCAGAGGTGAAGCTGGAAAGCTGGTTTGGACCAGATACTGGGGACCTTGAATGTATAGGAGACAAATATCTTGAAGGTATAGGAGACAGATCTCCTCCACCGAGGAGATTTGGTTTCATCATGAGGGTCTACCAGTCAAGATTACATAAACCGATGACCCTAACCCCTCCCCCCTCTCCATGCCTTCCGTGCAGGGTAAATCTGTTCACCAACAGTTTTGAGGGCCCAGTGCTCGATCACAGGTATTACGCCGGAGGATGCTCCCCCCATTACATACTGAACACGAGATTCAGGAAGCCCTACAATGTGGAAAGCTACACCCCACAGGTATGTGACGGCCAGGAGGCCACTGCTGGGGCAAGGGAGGGAGCGCGTTCTAAGGAGCCAGCTGACCGGGAGTCCAGGCTCTGCCCCGCGGCCTGCTAGCTGGTGAGCGTGGATGTATCACTTCTCCTTGAGCTTCCATCCTTTTTATGTAAAATGGACAGTTCCTTCCTCTGGGCAAAGTGGTGAGCCTGGCGTGCCACATACAGTAACAGCAAGAGTTGCAGGAGCAGAATTATTTGAGCAACAGCATCAGAGCTGCTGGAAGACAGAAGTAGAGCTTCGGATTTGGAGACTCAGACTGGGTGACTGTGCAGGATAGCACCCGAGTAACCCTACATGCTCTGAGCCTCAGTTTCTCAGTCTTTACATTGAGGGTTGGAAGGGTTCTGCGAGGATCAGTGAGACCACGTGTAGAAATGCGTAACACATGCAGCAAGCCCTTGGCTTCATGGTGAGTCCTCAGGAAATATAAATCGCTTTCTTGTTGTTGCTGCCAGTCCCCATCTATTAGAACCAGCATTCTGCGAAGCCTCTTAAATCCAAACTGGCTCTGTCAATATAAGCCTGTGTTGCTATGAACATGCAAACTTCAACGCAATATGCACAGAGAGTGGGGTTTGGGACACACAACGCACATACACGCAGGAGATCCAAAGGAAGGACGTGAGTTCCAGCCTTACTTTGGGCTGAGATCCTTCTCCATGCTGGACCTCCTCCTCCTCCTCTTCTCCCCACACATACTTAGTGGCAAAAAAAAAAAAAAAAAAAAAAAGCCCAGGGAGGAGCACAGCCTGCCCTACAGTACCCACTGCCATTCCCCTCCTTGGTCTCTACTTTCAAGGGAGGATCTCAGCGCAGCCATTTATCATCGCAGTTGAAATAGCCCCTGACCCGGCAGGACATACATCGTAGGTCTTCCCTCTGCAGAGCCAGTGGTTTCAGAGTATCGAGTCAGGCACTGTGTGTGTTTTATCCACATAGATTCAATCCTCAGAATAAGCCTAATGGGAGGAACAATCATCATCTCTGTTTTACACATGAAGAAATTGAGGCATACAGAGGTTAAATTGGTCATCCAAGGTTGCTCAACTGGAAAACAGTGGTGACGTGTTCCACTTCAGGCCACCTTACCCCAGGCCACACTGGGAATCACTTCTCCCTTCCTCAGCAGCTGAGTGTTACGGGAACTGCAGGCAACCGGCAGCTGACGTGTATGAGTGGAGACCCGTGGGGACTGGTCCCTCCAAGGCCATCCCGCCAAGGCCATTTGGCAGCTCCCCTGTGCACAGAACAATGCACACTGATTTTTGAGCAAGCGGCTCTTCTAAGTTCTCTGGAAGGCACTTTCCTTCCATGCCACTTCATCCCTGCTGCACCCCCTTTGACCAGACCTCGTCCACTATCAGCTGCTCTTCCCTGATAGCCTCCACACTGGCCTCTCTGACCCTAGATCCATTCCTTCCAGTGCAACTTCTGTGTTATCCCAAAATGATCTTTTGGAGGCTCAGCTATGTCTATGTTGGTTCATCTTTGGATTAAGTCCACATTTCAGAGCCTCTAGTAATGCAGAAACCTCAATGTTTTTTTGCCAGCACACCCTCGCAACACCTGTCCCTTCCTCTCACTGTTGCGTCTTCTGGGTCAACCACACTAGAATCCCTGAACTTTGTAGAATGCGTCCTCTTCTTTCCTATGTGACTTTGCCTAAGCCGAGTCCCCAGGCCAGAGTGTTCTCCTGCATTTCTACCAGCTGAAACCCAAATCAAGCACCCACCTCTGAGTATCTCCCACAATCTCTCTCTCCTACTGGATTGGGAGCCATAGGGCTGGGCCCCAGTTGGCCTTCAGGTTTCTGTATCCAGACCCTCTAGTTGGAGAGCCTTACACACAGGAAGAGTACAGTGGAGATCTGTTGACTTGTATTGAACTGATGTGAGTCAAATGAAATGAGACATTCTCCTTTTTCCTCCTTTAGACCCAAGGCAAATACAAATTTGCACTGACAGCATATGAGTCGTACTCAGATTTCGAACATAACATCACAAAGACAGAAAGAAGCACGTCCAGTTTCAGCTTCGGTTTTAAAATACCTGAAATATTTGAATTTGGCATTAGCATGGCAAGTGATAATGGCAAACATTTTATTAGCAGAATCAAACGATTCTCTCACACCGTAAGTACCCTCTACTGCTCTCTAATGTACGTATTTTTATTATGTATGTATTTTTCCATTTGAATTTTCATGCCTAGATGTGTCTGTGTTCCCCATTACTACTAAGCCTCATAACCAGGTATATTTCTGTGGTCTTGAAAATCTTCTCACACACAAAAAAAAAGCATGGTCTTATATGGACTTACTTTTTAGAAAGACCAGGCTGAGGCATATAGTTACTTTCTTCTTCTATATTTATGTTCTCTCCCTTTCTAGTGAGCTTTATCCCACGGTTTTCTTTCTTTCTTTCTTTCTTTCTTTCTTTCTTTCTTTCTTTCTTTTTTAGATTTTTTTAAAAAAGATTTATTTAAGAGAGAGAAAGAACACACAGGGGCAGAAGGAGGGAGACAAGTAGACTCCGCAATGAGCCCGGAGCTCCATCCCATGACCTGAGATCATGACCTGAGCTCAATTGACTGAGCCACCCAGGCGCCCCCACCCCACCATGGTTTTCATTAAGCTTGAGATTGTAGCTTTTCCAGACCAAATCATCTCTGGAGGTATTTCACCCCCAGCAGTTTAACTTTTATCCTAAATATTCAGCTGAAGTCCCCCTCCAGAATGTCACCCAAGACCTCTTCTCCGACCTCTTAGGGCATCTGGTAGAGTCAGCCACACCATCACACACCTGTACCCCCTGCTTGCCTGCTGCTCCTCATCACTTCCCTTTCTGGGTTCTAATCTCCTTTCCTGCTCTTTATGTAATTTGAGGCCATCTTTTCTTCCTCTTACCCTTCAGCCATACCAGGTGACCTCTTCTGTTCACCCTCCACCATCACGAGGGCAAACTGTGCACCTTAATCACTGCTTCTGACCTTTCTGTTACATTCTGACCTGCACTGCACACTCTTTGGGCATCATTACCTGGATGCCTCATGGACATTCCAAAGCAAGCTCTTCCTCCCAAATTTTCCACATTAAATTGCATTTGTTCCCTTCTACTTTTCTAGGCTAAGCATTTCTGAATAATATTTCACTCTCTCTTCTCTTCATTTCCACATTTTTTGGCCATCAAATCATTCAGTGTCACTCTCCAATATTTCTTAATCTAACTCTGATTATATCTTAACTAACCTGGATCCTTGCACCTCTTGCTTGGTCCCCCTGAGGGGTCTCCTGTCTCCCGACTTGCCCCTTCATATTTATGTGCTGCCAGAAAGATACTTCTACAATCCTAATCTAATCATGGCACCTGCTCCCCCTTGCCTCTAAGATGGAGGTCAAAGCCTGTGAGTTGGTGGAAGAGGAGTCATTGAATCGGGAAGTGAAGGGATATGATGTTGGAGAAGCAGGTGAAAGGCAGCCTTGAGGAACCTTGAATTCTTGAGTGAGGAAGATGTATTTTA
The DNA here is from genome assembly GCF_048418805.1 of Vulpes vulpes. NCBI lineage: Eukaryota > Metazoa > Chordata > Mammalia > Carnivora > Canidae > Vulpes > Vulpes vulpes. The sequence continues at coordinate 153,941,129 of NC_132791.1, forward strand.
TTCTCTAGTCCCTGAGCATTTTCAACATGGGTGCAATATGTTAGAAAATTAATCTGAGTGGAACATGGAGGAAATCAAGTCATCTATAATGATTCATATGAGGAAAAAGTGTTGAAGGGCTTAGAAATCTCTGCTGCTGAAATACCAACCACCAGAAAATGAGTAGTAAACTTTAACAAGATTGTTATGGTCTTTGCATGTTTTTCCTTATCTATGCTCTGAGCCATTTGGGGGCAAGGCTGTTTCTTTCATCTTTAGACTTACGATGGCACTTAGTAGGTGTTTAAGACTGAAATATAGGGTCGCCTGGGGGCTGAGTGGTGGAGCATCTGCCTTCGGCTCAGGATATGATCCTAGGGTCCTGGGATTGAGTTTGCGTCGGGCCCTTCGCAGGGAGCCTGCTTCTCCCTCTACCTATCTATGTCTTTGCCTCTGTGCGTGTGTCTCTCATGAATAAATAAGTAAAATCTTTAAAAAGAAAGACTGAAATATAGTGATGAAGGGTGGGACTGATGAAAAGGAACATATTTTGTTGGGAGCAAACAAGGATGCCATCCATTTACTCCTTCCCTTTCTCCTGCTCCCCGCCCTCTCCCCACCTCTCTGATTCAGATAGCCAGTTAGAGCATGCTTAAGTGTTCTGAGCACTTTAGTAGACTTAGAGCTAGAGATAAATACATCCTGATTCTTCCCTTCAGGCTCACATTCTAGGAAGAGAGGTAAATGTGTATGCAGATAACTAATTCTCAATTTTTTTTCTATCAGTAGTAATACAGCATGGTATGTGCTCTAAGGGAAATATAAGCAAAGTGCAGTGGCATCCTGGAGAATGGAGTGGGAAATTGAGAGATGGTGCCGTGAAGGCAGCAGTAGCTGAGCAGGTGTTTAAAATATAAGTAGATGGGTATCAAGAAGAAAAGGGAGGGAAGGGCATTTAAAGCAAAAGGAACAGTGTGTGCAAAATCATATTATGAAGAGAATGGCAGATTTGGGGAAAAATGAGAAGTTGCACAGATGTTGATGTATGGTGTGGGTGGTGGAAAATAGGAAAGTATGGGAAGAATACTTCACTGCCAGGGAACAGAGTATGAATTCTTATGTTCACAGTGAGGGAATGGATTTTATTCTGGAAACAATAGAGAGCCAATGCAGGGTTTTGTTTTAAGCCCAGGGGGCCTTGTAATACAGGTATACCTCAGAGATATTGCAGGCTTGGATCCAAACCACTACAATGAAGTGAATGTCACAACAAAGTGAGCTAAATGAATTTTTTGGTTTCCCAGGGCACACACAAGTTATGTCTCTTAAGTGTACAGTAGCATTATGTCTGAAATAACAATGGACGTACCTTAATTTAAAATACTGCTGAAAATGCTAACCATCATCTGAGCTTTCAGCAAGTCATAGTCACTGATGACCATAACAAAAATAACAATAAAGAAAATGTTGAAGTATTGCAAGAAGTACCAACGTGGGGCACAGAGACACAAAGAGAGCAAATGCTGTTGGCAAAAGGTGCCGATAGCCTTGCTTGATGCAGGGTGGCAAAAACATAGTATCTATGAAGCACAGTGAGACAAGACATGCCCATAATACTCTTAGGGTTTTAAGACATCAAGTCTGATTGGTGCATTGAAAGCAGGCTAGAGAAAGAAAGGAGATCGGTGGAAAGGCTTTTCTCAAAATCCAAGCGAGAGAAGAAACCTACAATATTTAGAAAAACCATGAACAGAGCACTGCTTAGCTTGGAAGGGTAAGAAAGAAGGGAGAGTTGTGAGTCTCTGGGGCAGGACTAGAATGAAGTGAGGGGAAGCCAGGAAGCAATGAGGGGCCTGGGCAGTAGGCACCATGGGAATTAGCATGGCCTTCTAGAATAGGTAGGTCAAACTAGCAGGAAGTTTTAAGACTGGAGCAGAATGTGCCTCATGGACATTTCTCACTCTTAGCTCTCCTTCCCTGTACACCCCAGTATAAGAAGCCCCCCTCACTTCGTATTATACTAATACCTCCTGGATGCTTGCACTTCACCTAGCATCACCATCTTTTCAGTCTGGTCCCCACACCAGGGGTCACCAAACTTTTTTCTGTAAAGGGCCAGATAGTAAATAACTTAGGCTTTGTAGAGTCTCTATCACAGCTCCTTAGCTCTGCCATTGTAGGGGGACAGCAGCTATGGACAGTGCATGAATGAAAGGGCATGGCTACATTCCAGTAAAACTCCATCTGTAACACCAGGCACCTGATTTGGTGCCCAAGCTGTAGTATGTTGACCCACCATACTGCAATGTCTGGCCTTCCTAAAGCACCACTTTGACTCTTTCTTAAGATGCCTTTCTTCAGAATTTGAAAAGCATAAACAAGGAGGCTGCTTTTGCAGGCAGGCAGACCCTGTATCCCAGCAGAGTGGGCCCATGTGCACCTGCTGCTCCCCGCCATTCTGGCTACCTACCCTTCTCATTCCCTCTTTGCTATTGTAAGGAAGTGAGTTAAGAGCAAGCTCTCCCAAGCTGAAAGGACATTGGAATATTTATGAGAAATGAAAGCTCATCAAAGAGGCCGTCTTCCCTCAAGTATCCTCAAGGAATCATAAGAGTGATGACCCCAGGCCAAGAACGTTGGATGGTATTTGTAAAGTTCATCTTCTCGTTCCAGATTCCTAACTTTAAAGGTCTGGTTTTCCCATGTTGGTATTTCATTTAGAAAAGCACATTTCTGTACGCGCGCTCTGACCTTGAAGTAGCACATTACAAGCTGAAACCCAGAAGCCTCATGCTCCATTACGAATTCCTTCAGAGAGTCAAGCTGCTGCCCCTGGAGTACAGTTATGGGGAGTACAGAGATCTCTTCCGTGATTTCGGGACCCACTACATCACAGAGGCTGTGCTGGGGGGCATTTATGAATACACGCTCATTATGAACAAAGAAGCCATGGAGAGAGCAGGTACACGGCCCAGGGGACTATGGCTTTGCTGCTGGGGCACACACAAGCTCTGTAAGGTTGTGGAGAGACGCTTCCCTTAGTTGGTGGGAGAAGAGTTATAAGATCTGCTCCTAGTTCCCTTCTCCCTTCCTGGCTATAGTTTCACTTGCAGTTCTCCCCTTGTCATAACCTGTTCATGTCGGTCCTCCGGCACCCAAACCTGTGTCTGGGGGTCCTCTTTTCTACAACTATTGTATCTAGACAACAGCATCCAGCCTCATGGCTTTAAGTGCCTTCAACATATGGAAAACTCAACAATATTTCCACCTTGACTCTCTTCCCTGCACCCAGGAGCTTACATCCAAATGTCTCCTTGATACCATCATTGGAATGTCCAATGACCATCATAACTTTACCATGTCCCGAAAGTCAACTTTTGCTTTTCTTTCCCAAAGTTGTGTCTTCCATAGTCACCCACATCTCAGAATGGTTTCACCATCCAACCAGTGGCTCAAGCCAAAAACCTAGGAATCAACCTTGACTGTATTTCTTTTCTTCCAGTCAATTAGCAGGTCCCATCAGTAAGTTTGAGGTGAAACCCAGGATTCTGCATTTCTAACAAGCTTTGACATGATATCAGTGCTGTGGATCCATAGACCACGTTTTAAGTATCAAGGTCTAAGGTCACAGATTATTAAAATAGCCTCCAAACTAATATTCACCTTCCATTGCGCCTCGACAGTCTCTTCTCCCTATACATATAATTACAGGATTTTCCACTCATGACCAACAACAGGCATAAGGTACGACTCCTGATTCCCAATCCAGTGTTCTCTCACATGGCACTTGCCAGGTGACATGACCTGGGTCACACAGTTGACAGTGGCAGAACCAGGGCTCAGTTATAACTCCAGTATACTTGCAAGAAGATACATGGCATATGATGTATGTAAATTTAAGCCCATGTGGCCTCAGTCTCACTAAGGTCGAGGATAGCTTCCTCCATACCACTGGTTTCAAAAGAACTTTTCATCTTTCCTCAAACTGCTTCCTGCAGAGGGACTCGATTATCAAATTAATTGGGGAAACATATAATGGATCCCACTTTTAGCATTCCACAAGCCTTCTGCCATAAAATGACCTCTCCACCTCCTCTGAAACAACATTGGTCACACTTACTTGACTACAGAAGCACTACTTCTCATAATACTTACTAGTACAAAAATTACAAGATATATTATCATGAGATTTGTATTTCAAGGAACATGCTTTGGGGGAAATACTGATGTGCACTAATACCACTGGACAGCCCAGTAGTTAGAAGTGCTCTCCTCCCCTTGCCTGGCCTCAGAGTGCCCACAAGTCACACCTGAGTTCTGAGCAAGCCCAGGAGAGGAGGATGCTTTGGGGAGGACTAGGGAGGAACAAGAAGGAAAGGAGCCAAGAAATGAAGAGAAATTGGCCCCTTCTCTTTGCCAGGTCCTAGACCCACATTTTAAATGCATCACCTCAATTAATTAATGAACAAGCTCTCTCTTCTATAGCAAAGATTTTAAAAGAGTGGGTCAGGGTAAGGGGATTCAATTCACTGGATCAATCCCTAGAGGTTCGATAAGGAGCCACATTTTTAGGAAGTGACTCTGAGCACTTCTGCTCTTTGGAGGGCAGCAAAGAGCCTCAGAGCCTCTGAGGACCTTAAAGGGGAAGCTGGTGTAGATTCCTCATGAGGTCTCCACCCTGGTGTCAGTGGATGCCTGCATTGCGGTCACCAGGCTGGCCACCCTTTTACATGAACCTGCAACACTGGGGGCCCCATGACATCCAGAAAGAGCAAGGCCTTTGGAATTGATGACAGGAAAAGGGACAGGGTGAACTACCCCAAGGTCATGGTCCTCTTTCTTGCTTCCATCAGATTACTCTCTTAAGGCTATCCAAACCTGTGCCCAGAATGATTTTAAAATCGGTGCTGCCATTAAGAAGATCTACGTCAAGCTGGGTGTGTCAGTGGACACGTGCCAGAATATTCTGAGGGAAATAGGAGGTGAGTAGCAGGGGTTTGTGACTTCTATGTACATTATCTTTCCCTTCCTAACATCCCCAGAACTGAGTCTCTCTTTAAGCCAAAGGCTGGCTATTCTAAGGCATTTCAATTAAAATAATAATTCATTCAATAAAACTTATTTAGCTCCTACTATATTCTGGGCATACAGAAACAAATAAAATTGTATTTCTACCCTCATGGTGCTCACCTGAAGCAGGCAAACAATTAAAGATGCCATGATGAGACAGCAATAAGCACCAAACCTGGTCTGGAGCATAAGGACAGGCTTCCTAAGGGAGGGAACATTGGGATTGCTGCTCAAAGAGTAAAGCAGCAAGGTTGTGGGGTTTTTTGTTCTTTTCTTTTAAGATTTTTATTTATTTATTCATGAGAGACACACAGGGAGAGAGGCAGAGACACAGGCAGAGGGAGAAGCAGGCTCTCTGCGGGGAGCCTGATCCAGGACTCGGTTTCAGGACTCTGAGATCACGCCCTGAGCCAAAGGCAGATGCTCAACCACTGTGCCACCTAGGTGTCCCAGCAAGGTTGTTTTTAAGGCAGGAGAAAAATGACAATGGTGCTTGAGAGTTGGCCTGGCTGGAGGTAACAGGTAGGGGTCAGGAGCAGGTGGAAGAGGTGGGGGAGGCAGGTGAGGAGACTAGTCCTTACCTGATACAATGGGGGGACAGACTAGAAGAGCGGGCAAAGACCTAAGTCACGTACTAGAGCCCACACGGCAGGGGAGACCAGATCGGAGGGGAATATCAAAGACAGGGTGTAGCACCAAGTGTCTGGGAGCAGGAAACCTGGAGGTCATTCAAGGGAACTGGGAATCAACACAGCAAGTGGAGTAGGAAAGAGAGGCCAACCAGCAGGGACCCAGTCCCTGACCTCTGCTGCACCCTGAGCAGCAATCCTCTACCTGTTCCACTTACTCAGCTTATGCCTGGGATGGTACATGGAGAGAGTTCCACAGCTGAAACAATACAAAATAAAACAACCAAAATTTAACTACTGGTCTAGAACAATCCCTTGCCTTTGTGAATGATATATGGTTGATATTGTTTATTTGTTCATTCTGGCTAGGTTGCAAGATATGTCCTGTAAGAGAGGCGTCCATAGAATAAAGGTGCTCTTTAAAGAAGACTCATAGGGGCACCTGGCTGGCTCAGTCAGTGGAGCAGGCAATTCTTAATCTTGGGGTTATAAGTTTGAGTCCCATGTTGGGTGGAGATATGACTTAAAAATAAAATCTTTAAAAAAAATTTAAAATCTAAAAAATTAAGAAGACTTGTAAGTAACATCCCACGCAGGTCACTGGATGGAACATTGCCCTGTTCCAATGTTCCAGGACCCTGGAACCCTTGCTAACTACAGCTCCTCCTCCCTTTGGGAGATAACATCATCCTTGATTCTATGTTAAACACATCCTTCCATTTTACCACCGTATGTGTCACTAATAAATACAGCTTAGTGTTGCTTGTTTTTGAACTTTATATGGATGGAATGTAATCTTTTCAGTTCTGGGTGTTGGTTGGTTGTTTTTTTTTTCATCCAATATCGTGTTTTTGTGTATAACTATAGTTAGTTTCCATTGCTACATAGTATTTTATTCTAAGAATGTAGCACTTTGTCTTTGTCCATGCCATTGTTGAATTTGGGTTAGTTCCTGTTCTGAGCAAGTGCAATCACTGGGGCTGTGAATATGCTCATGCAGTAGTCTGGTACACACATGCAAAGGTTTCTCAGGGAATGCACCAGGAGTGGGATTTTGGGTTGGAGATGTGTACTTTTTAAGGAGGACTAGTTCCTACAAAGCTTTTTAAGGAGGACTAGTTCCTACAAAGCTGTTTTCTAAAATGGTTGTACCACTATACACCCCAGTCAGCAGTGTACAAGACTCCCTCTCCATGGTCCTCAGGTATTGCAAGCTCAGGGCTAAATGGTCACTTGACACCACTTCTTTTGGCATTGGGTACATGAACAAATTAGAATGGGAAGGACTCACTGATTTGATTCAGTACTTTCTAGGAAGCTCCGTGAGAAGTCAAAATAATAATAATTTTATACTAGACACTCTTTAGTGGATATCTATCACATGCAAAACCCAGCATTTACAAATTTCCTACCTCTGTTATTGCATACAAAGAAGAACTATAGCTTAGAGCTACCTGGATAGGCCTTTTCACCCCTAGTGCCTAAGATTTCTTATCTGCAAAATGAGGATTAGATAGTTCTTATTTCATAGTGAAGATAAGTGAGTTAATACATGTACAACAATTAGATTACTGGCTGACACATTAGTAATCCATAACCCATATCCCTATCAACCTATTCACCTGTCTATCCATATATATATTTATCTGTCCATCAGCTCTCTATCTTTCATAGACTCAGTGACTGGCATTTAGAGATGTCCCTTCCTTGTCCTGCCCCCTTCCTTGTCACTTGTGTCCTACGTGATTAGCTGAGCTGCCTTTTATTCCTCTCACCATGAATTCCTAGACAGCGGGAATGCATCTTGTCTACTGGCACTTGCAAATGAGCTTAGTGAATATTGTGGTAATTAGGTTGTTGGTTGGGTTGCTGTGCCAAAGTAGATCCCTTGACATGCCAGGTGCCACAATGCCAAAGAATCCCTTGACATGCCAGGTCTCTGTGTCCATTCCAGACAGAAACAAGAGGAACACAATGGTGGAGGACTTGGTGGTCCTTGTACGAGGAGGGGCAAGTGAGCACATCACTACCCTGGCATATAAGGAGCTGCCAACAGCGGACCTGATGCAGGAGTGGGGAGATGCGGTGCAGTACAACCCAGACATCATCAAGATTAAGGTACAGCTGGGCAGCTGCTCTACCCACCCTTTCCTCTATTCAGAAAACAGCTTATGAGCTGCTACTAGGAGCCAGGATATGGGATACAGAGCTCACTAAGACCCACACCCTAATTTCAAGGCACACACATTATAGTGGATAATATATCTGGAGTGGACCGATTGCAATATACTGTTCAGCATGAGCTAGAGAACCGTGAGTCTGCCTTACTCAGGCCCCCAACTTGCTAAAGGAAATTAACCATCAGCTTCTAATTCCAGCTTCTTAAATTGATAATGTTTCCATTTCATCAGAGAATTGCTCATTCCATTATTTATTTATTTTAGCATTCATTCATTCAACCAGCAAATAGTTAAGTTCCTGCAATGTGACAGGAGCTAAAACAATGGAGGAAAACACAAGGAGCTCTAAGGATGAAGCATATGGTCTGTGCTGAGCAGTAAGACACATCCAGGCACAACCGTCTTACAGGACAGGGTAATACCTCATGGAGATCACTAACATTTCGAGCACCACTGGATTCATAACACTCTGCCAGTGGCTTTAGAAGTGTTATTTCAATCTAATCCTCATGAGTCTGCAGATTGCATATGTTGATCTCCATTCTGTGGCTGATGAAAATCAAGGTCATGAAGGTGATACATCCGTCTGTGGCTGCTTGAGAGCCTCCATTAGGTCTCGACCCAAGTGACCTCTTGCCTCCCCTCCAGACTTTCCTGTGGGTTTGGTGAATAAAAACCACCTGTCACCCACACAAGAGCAGTTTTGAAACCTTAAACTAAATAGATGTTTGCTTGAACAAGATTGTCATGAACAGCACCAAGAGTGGGTCCTTGCCTATGGGAACTTCTGCACGGTGTCCGTGTTCCATCCTTGGCCATCTTCTTCTTGTCGTTATCTGTACAGTCATGGATTGTCTGGCATCCACCCCCCACCACCCCCAGAGATTTAGTCTTGCCGCCAAGGAGGGACAACAAGGGACTGGAGCTCTTGACAGAAGGCTCTGCAGTTCCCAGCCCTGGCAGTTGCCCATGGTGTCTTTACTTGTATGTCAAATACATAGTTTCTATGGCACAAGAAGGCTGCCATTCAAATTCTCTCCTCTGCTGTGTGTTCCATAGTGACACTATCAGTGTCACTATGTTAACAAGCATCAAGGAAGATAAAGTCAGCTGTAGGTTGTAGGCAGATCCAGAGAAATCTGGGATTGGCTGTTGGTGTGGTGACATCACTTGGTATCACAGAGGGGCATGGGAATGAACAGAGCTCAAGGGAAAGCAGATCCCTGGCCTTTACTTAACACTTATATTTTACCTGCATCTTTTTTCTATAACTGAGACTTAAGAGAGTTTTCCCTGGTTACCCACCTAAATAGGTTGGATATGCCAGACTGGGCTTTGGGAGTGTCAAGTGCCAAGCATGTGGTATGATATGGTGTGTGTGTGTGTGTGTGTGTGTGTGTGAGAGAGAGAGAGAGAGAGAGAGAGAGAGAGAGAGAGAGAGAGAGATTGAGGGAGGTAGGGAGGGAGGAAGAGAGGTAGGACAGGTTACCATGCTAAACATCTTGATCAGATCTGCAAACAACCTCAGAAATACTACACTCTACCAAAGGCCAGTGACTTCCCGGCCTGCATGTGATGTAGTGGAAAGTATCACAGCCACTGTCAGTGCAGTGTTGTGAAGGGCTGTGTGGGCTATCCAGGGGAAAGCATGAAAGAATGAGAAATGTTTCCAGGAGCTGGGGAGGTGAAGGCTTTGAAACCTTCCCTTTGCAAGTCTCAGACCTGAGTTGGAAACATACATTCTGGGCATCCCACTCTTGCACACACTCTTTCTGGCAAGAGAAAACTGCAGATGGCTTCATATTATCTCACCATAATTCTCTGCAAAGTCAGCTCACCAAGTAGTTGGAGGAGTGATTGCTTTCCAGGACGGCAGAGGCCACTGGGTAAGCCATTCCTAGATACAGAGTAGAGTGTTGGCCAGGGTTACATACATAAACCATTCTGGAAGATGGAGACTTGCAGCACGATTCCCATAAGAGCGAGGTGGACAGGAAAGAAGAGCACTGAAGAGTCCACTCTCACTGTTTACTGGTAAACTCTAGACTCAGAGAAATCGCTCTTTGCTCAGGGTTAAAAAATAGCAGTGACTGTCTTGTAAAGAGAGTCCCAAACACAAAAGGTTGAAATTACATTGAAGATGCAGGAGACCAGCCTATATTGAAAAGTGGAAAAATAAAAGTAAATTTTAGGATGCATTGCTTTGTGATAATAATGAGATTTAAGAAAATGAAGAAGTTAGGAAGTAAAAAAATAGAAGCTGAGATAGTGAGCACTCATCAGATGAAAAAGGAAGTGGCTGACTATAGGAAACCACAGGCACAAAAGCAGGTGAAAGCCTACATTGGAAACTGTAAAGAACAGAATTGACACTGCAGAAAATTGAGTCAGTGATGTGGAAGGTGCCATAAAAATGTTCTTATAATGTACAAGCAAAAGACAAAGAGATTAAAACAATGATGTAAAAGAAATATGATGGAAAGAGAGGACAGAAGGAGAAATCTAAAACTCAAGGACTTCTTCCTGAGAAGGGGACAAGATTAAATTTGAAGATGCATTAATCCTGGACGTAATAAGAGAGACTTCCCTGAGCTGATAATGCAACATGAAGAACTCACTGAAAAGGAGTCAAAAGTACGGAAAACAAAACAATACTGAAGCATATCCTTGTAATTTTTTTTTTTTTGCTTTTAGAAACAAATATAATCCTACAAAAATAAAAGTTGTACTGGTCTTAGAATTCTTCAAAACACTAAATGCCTGAAAGACTAGTGGAGTGACAACCATGATTGTGAAGGAAAGACTCATAGCCCAGTGAAATGGTCACTGATGGATGAACAATCCCAAAGACATTTTCTAATTAGTAATGGAGTCACATAAAGAGTTGCCAGATTTGGCAAAGGAAGATGCATGGTGTCCAGTTAAATTTGAATTTTAGACAAACAATGGATAACTTTTAAAGTATAAGCATCCCCCAAATATTTCATGGGAAATGCTTGTACTACACAATTATTTGTTGTTTATCTAAAATTCAAATTTAGCTGGGGCTTTCTGTATTTGACTGGCAATGCTAGTCACAAACTCTACCATCCAGGTACATTTCTATAAGTAGTCAGGGTGGCTAGGTTGTGGTCTGAGGTCCAAGCTGATGGAGAAGCTATTGTACAGAGCTCAGGCTTTGCCCGGGGTAGAAGGAAAAGATAGAGTTGTGAATGGTGCTCATATAGAGGCCAGGAAAGCCTCAATTATGCTGCAGTGAGAAAACTTCCAAATCTTAGCAATTTAATACAACAAAAGTTTATTTCTAAATCACAAAACATGCCCAAAGCATATTGGGGAGGGGGCTGTTTGAACTGCCCCTCAGGGATCCAGGAGATGGAGGCTTTATGTGATCATGTGCTCCCGAAATCACCAAAGCAGTGGTAAAGGAAGGGGAAATGTCACCTCACTCTGCTCTGAGAGCTTTACCCTCTGCTTACTTTCCATTGCTCAAAACAAGTCACGTTGTAAACCTGCCCTTAAGGATGTCAGGGAATGGCATCCCTGCTATGTACCCAGAGAGAAAAGCAGCTGATCAGTTGGTAAGCAGTGATAATCACACCTTTCTAAAGATGTGACCATCATAACTTTCTAAAGCAATGTACTCACAGATTCTCTAAAGGCAAATTACTCTGCCCGAAAAAGGTTTAAAATACAGATGTTGAGGTAACATTCCATGCTAAGATAATGTCGGACTTGGGCTACTGATCTCACCTCCAAAAATAAATTCTGAATTCCAAATAAGGAAACCATGAATAATAATTAAGTGGCAGATGACACGCAAATAAAATAATTTTGCCACAAATAAAATCCTTAATGTGTAAGGAATGAATGATACAATTTATACAAAAGACACATTTCAAAGGAAATAGACAACTTTCAGAACTACAATGGTGAATAAATATGCAAAGTGTTTCACTTTTCTAGGAATAAAAAATTAAAGTAACTGCATAATGTTTTTTACCTATCAAGTTGATAATGATTAAAAATCTACAATACTCAGTGTCAATGAGAGTGATGATATGGGCACTTTTATAAAATAAGATGAGAACAGAAGTTGATACAACACATTAGAAAAAGAATGTAATTATACCCATAACATTAGAAATGTTTATAGTTTTTGATCCAAGTCTCAAATGCAATAATCAACTAAAGGAATCATTTTTTTAAAGATTTTATTTATTTATCATGACAGACACACACACACACACAGAGAGAGAGAGAGGCAGAGACACAGGCAGAGGGAGAAGCAGGCTCCATGCAGGAGCCTGATGTGGGACTCGATCCTGGGTCTCCAGCATCACGCCCTGGGCCAAAGGCAGGCACTAAACCGCTGAGCCAGCCAGGGATCCCCCTAAAGGAATCATTTTAAAAGTTGCTAAAGATGTATGTATAAAAACATGCCTTCTTTTATGTTGTTTGCAGTAGCAAAAAAAAGGAAACAGGGGCATCTGAGTGGCTCAGTGGTTGAGCATCTGCCTTTGGCTCAGGTCGTGATCCTGGGGTCCTGGGATTGAGTCCCCCATCGGGCTCCCCTCATGTAGCCTGCTTCTCCTTCTGCCTGTGTCTCTGCCTCTCTCTGTGTGTCTCTCATGAATAAATAAATAAAAATCTTTTTTTAAAAAAAGGAAACAGACAATAACAGGGGAAGAGGTGACTACATTGTAGTCCGTCGATACAACAGGATTCTATCCAACCCTAAAAAATCGTTTTATCAAAGAATATTGAATGGCATGGGAAAATGCTCATAATAGGATATTAATTGAGGTAATGGAAAACTGTGCTTTCTTATGCCACCAGTTTGGTATAAATATCTGTCCATTTAACCAAAAATATACACTGAAAGGACACAAACCACAATGCTAACAGTTTGAATCCTTTTCTTCCGTTTACTGACTGTTTGCCTTTGGTATATCCATTTAACTTTTCTGTGTTTGACCCTCTTCATCTGTAAAATGGGGCTACAAAAGACTACCACCTCATAGGATTGTTGTAAAGGTTAAGTTAGATAATGTATGTACTTGGTTCAGCAGCTAGTAACTGCTGCCAGTGCAATGGTTAGTTATTATCATTAAGAATGGTGATCACCTGGGGAGCCTGGGTGGCTCAGTTGGTTAAACATCTGACTCTTGATTACATCTCGGGTCAGGAAGTCAGGTTCACGAGATCAAGCCCTACATTGGGCTCCATGCTGGGTGTGGAGCCCGCTTGAGGATTCTCTCTCCCTCTCCCTCTGCCCTGCCCTCCAAACAAAAGAATGGTAATTACCAGGGTCCATTACAGGGAACCGCATGGAGTTTAATAAGTAGTGAGCACCATCCTTTTGCCATGATATGATAAAGTTTTCACAAGGGCAAGTGTGCTTAGGACCCAATGGTCAATATGAGTAGGTAAGACTGTGTGTTGGGGGGAGAAATAAGGAAGAAAGAGAGAGAGAGAGAGAGGAGAAAAGAAGGCGAAAGAAAGGAGGGAAAGCCCAGCAAATGAAGGGACAATTATGCCCTACTGACTGAGAATAAAAAGGCAGCTGGGGAGTCTAGGAGGTGCTGCTCAGTCCCAAGGCAAACTGCAGTCCACAAAACTTGGAGAACACTGACATAGAAATTGGAAATGGGAATAATTAAGCCATTTTTATCAAGAATTATTATAAACTAGTAAGAAAAACGAACGCTTTGGTTCAGAATCTTGGCAATACTGTTGCATGAATTCTTTGACTTTGTTCAAGTCACTTAACCCCATCTGAAAACAAGGCTAGTCATTGCTACCTTGTGAGGATGGAGTGGGATCACGTTTGTCAACCACCAGCACAGCTGCCTGCACACAAGTAGGAGGTTTATTCTGGTTTTGCCACCGACTTGCTCTCTGTCCTGGAGCAAATCTCAGTGCTGGTAGGATAATGCCTGGGGGGCTAAAGGCAGCCTTTCAAGGTGCTGTGGCAGGGAATGCAGATTGTTGGAGGAGCTCACACTGGTGTACAGCAAAGCCCCCACTTCTCTACCATCCCTCCCCCACGTGTGGCCAGCAGGCTGGACGGTTCTGCAAACCGCCTCTGGATCAATTCATTGACCACAAAACGGTGAGACAATGGGACCACCAAGGGACCTTGCTTTGCCCACTGGAGCGAAGGTCAGCGTCAGATGCATTAAGAAATGGAAGCAATTTTCTTCCCACTGGAGGCTTCTATTAGGCATGATTGCCTGCATTTAGACAGACCCTAAACTCTCCAGAGCTGGATTAGGGCAGGATCACAAACAAAATCTGGAGAGGAACCTGGCCCTGGAGCTGAAAGTAGGGCCAGGAGGCTCTGAACATTTTTAACTACCTCTTTGCACTTTGCCTCAGGCTTTTCCTAGCCTGTCAACATCACCACACTGGCCTGTGACTTCCTCTTGTGGAACACTGCCATGCCCAGGGGAGACCAGCATCACTCTCTCTTTGTCTACATGTCTCCTGTCCAGCTCCTCTCCCCCCGCTATTGCCTTGATGAGGTCTCCCATCCCCCATTCATTCTCCCATCCACTTTTATTAGCTGTTCTCACTAAGCTTGGGGCTAGAGCCCAGAGACACAGGGCTGAGCAGGATACAGTCCTGATCTCCAGCAGCTTACCTTCTAACTCAAGAAGGGAAACAAGGAGATTTCAACACATTTAAAAAAAAAAAAATAATGACCACAAAGGAGCAAAGAGAATTTGTATCAGATGAGCACTGGACTGTATCCTGAACACTTCATGATGAGAAGGTGTTCTGTGAGCTTTGGAGCTCAGGAAAGGCTTCATGATGGTGGTGTTTGCATGATGTGAATGATTTTGCCAAATTTGGAGAGGGAAGCGATGTTGGGACAAAGCTCCATAAGAGTTTCAAAGAGCAGCTTAAAAATCACTTCCTCTCCTCCATCAAAGACAGACTGACCACCTGCTCCTCTGCCCCCATTCCAAGTTTGCACTCATGCTCTAACTGCGATGGTGTAAGAACTTGTTACTGCGTCTCTTTCCCTCTGGATACCGAGTTTCTTGAGAGTGTGGATTTTATCTTACTCATTCCTTATGCTTAATGCTTGACACTTAGGAGGTATCCAGTAAGAGTTGACCTGAACTCGAATGAATTTATTTGTGGATATTGAGTGGGATGGGACAGCTAGAGGATGGAGCATCCACCTACATACTGGGGCATCCAGCCAGTTCCCGATCAACCCACTTGTCTCCATGCACTCCATGTCTCCATGCAAAAGTGAGCACTCTTTGCTCACCCCTTTGGAACCGTGCTCCATCCTTCTGTTGGAGGTTTTCTGTTGAAATCCATGCCTTTCCTCTCCCCAGGCAGAGCCTCTGTATGAACTGGTGACAGCCACGGACTTTGCCTACTCTAGCACAGTAAGACAGAACATGAAGCAGGCTCTGGAGGAGTTCCAGAAGGAAGTCAGCTCTTGCCGCTGTGCTCCTTGCCAAGGGAATGGAGTCCCAGTTCTGAAAGGTACCATTTCCAGGCAGCTGGTGTCTCTGTGGAAGACATCATCTGGAGGGGCTGATGCTGGGGGCCAGAACATGTCTTCAAATCCACATACCGCCCAGGGTATCTCCAGAAGAATTCTAGGTCAGTCCCAAGGTCTCTATCTGGGGTCCCAGGGACTATCATAAAGCCCTCTTTATTTTCTCAGAGGGAAAAAAAAAAGAGCCCCCTGGCCACTCAGAGCCTCCTAAACTGACCTCCTCCACTCTCATTAAGCATTAGAACTACCTGATGCCTTCAGAGCTACTGATGCTCAGGCCCCATCTGGATCGTGTGACTCTCAAGAAGGCCCCTCATCAGGATGGGTAAACCATCTCCAAGTAGTTCTAATCTGCAGCTGGGGTGTGACTCACAACTGCTAAAGTCCCACAACGAGGTGGCATGGGACCAAGTTGCCCCCCACACACACTCAGGTGCAGCTCAGGTACAAAGAGCACTATGTGCCTCTAAGGCAGACCCCAGCCCAGGCTGCATGTGAGAACCACCCGGGGAACTTTAGCACAAACACAAAGTCCTCAACCCAGAACAGCTAAAGTGAATCACTGGGACTGGCCTTTGAAAAACCCTTCCAGATGATTGCACCGTAGAGTCAGGGCTGAGAAGCTGCTCTACAGCTGAATTCACTGGCACACAGGATCCATGATTTCCCCAGCTTACAAGCTAGTGGGGGAGCTGGGCCTGACCAAAGAGTCACACTGAAGTGTACCAAGCATTAGAACAAGTGTTATTCTATTTCCTAAGAGGACAGAATGTGGGCAACTAGGTCCTGCTGCTCTGGCCACCAGAATACCTAAGATCCAGTCGCAGGGGACACAGTAAAACCCATCTGTCCTTAGATGTCTCATCTAAAGACAGATGGTATGATGCATCACAGGGTATGATGCACATTCACTGTGCATCACAGGGCAGCCCATAAAACCGAAGGAGCAGGCTGAGACTGTGAGGTCTGTAACAAGGGGTGGGATGGATGTGGGAAATCTCTCTGGGCCAAATAAGAGGCCCTGGGCGGTGCGTGTCCTGACCAATAACTGGTGAGAAGATTGGGGGATGGGAGGGAGGATTGGCAGCAAGGATGGGCCACTTGAACTTGATTCCTAACTTAAGGGCCATTTCCAGGGCCCTGCAATGGACACAGCAAATTTGGCATTTGCTAAGCCTTGGGACCTTAAGCTCCTGTCATGATGGCTGAGGAAGAGTCCAGTCCAGCATAAAGCCAAAACAAGGTGTCATGAGCAATTGGGTGCAGCAGATCCCCACCCAGGGAGGGTCCAACCTGGACTTAGCCTATGTGGACAGAGCCAGCTCAACAGAGGGGACACAGAGACCTCTTCCCAAAAGAGACTGAGACTCTTGGACAGAGTGGATAGGAGCAAAGCAGACAGAAGTGAGAGCCTAAGGCTGGGAAATTCTGCCATTGGGATAGGGACACCTAAGTGGGGATGAAGTGAGCAAGAAATTGGATCAGCCCATCAGCCCAAGGGCTTGATCTAGGGTTGCTGAAATCCCCTTGTGTGAGAATTGGAACCACCTGAGAAGGTGCACTGGTATGAGGGAGACTGTGAGGGCAGAGACTGAGGTGTTCATGGGCCTCACCTAGAAAGGATAATCCTGCGAAAGTAATCTGTGTGATCCAGATGAGAGTAGCTCCAGGATGACCTGTTGCAGATTAACATAAAGAATAACTTCCAAAGGGTCAAAATTGGCCAAAGATAGGATGAGACATCTAAGGACAGTGAGATTCCCCCCACCTCCACCCCAACACTAGGAGTGTTCAAGCAGAGGCTGGACAATTAAATGCCTCGTGGTGAACTTGAGCACCAATGACCAGGGGCCTCAGTGAACACTCACATCACTTCTGATGCTAGAAACTTACCATGCTGGGTGGGTCAAATGTCAGCTCACGCGTAATTCTCAACAATGCCGTGTGATTCCCCATGATGGCAATAAATGCCCTTCATGAGCAAAAGGCGCTCAAGGAAGGAGGAGGTATCCTTGGCACTAAAACCATTCAACTAAATGTTTCTCCTACTTTAATCTAATGGCACAGTGTCACCCCTTTGCTGTGAAGGGCTGAGCTCAGGAGTTGTGCTTCACAGGGTATGATTCACACTCACTGTGCATCATCTTTTCCAGAATCACGCTGTGACTGCATCTGTCCTATTGGATCCCGGGGCCCAGCCTGCGAGGTCACCTATGAGAAAAGTAAGGAGACTGAGAGTTGGTCAAAAAAAGGAAAATCTAGAGAATTCCAGAGGATCAAAAAAAGGAAAATCTAGGGAATTCCAGAGGTCAAAAAAAGGAAAATCTAGGGAATTCCAGAGCATCATCCCCCCCCCAGGTTGGGGATGTCAGGTTGGGAGCTGGGTGCTATGACATTTGAGATACATCCTGGCTCTTGATTTTATATTTTGTTGTTCTCACAGCCAAGAGTGCTTCATCTCACAGGACTATTAATGCGTGGCATTTACAAGTCATTTCTTTGAATCATTCTGGAATGCTTACCTTCTTTTTTTTTTTTAAAACTGAACTTTTATTCAACCCTCAAAATCCAGCACAGAATCACCTTCTTTTGTAAAAGTTCTAACCCTCCGCCCCTGAGTAAAATTAGTGAATTCCTCCTATGTGCTCCCGTAGCACTTTGAACATATGCTTTTATAGTACTTAGTACATTATATGTTGGATTATGTGTGTCTGTCTCCCCTATGTGTGTGAGCAGAGATCATGTTCCATTTATCTCTGTGTCCCCATGGCCCAGCATAGTTCCTGCTCAGTGGTAGCTGCTGAATGAACCAACGAAAGACTGGACTATCATCAAGATCCCTTCCAGCTCTCAAATTCTTTGGCCAGTTTATTATCTGAGTTCTCAACATGCTCCCTTCTCTTCACTTCCCTTCCCTCTGCTCCCCTCTCTTCCCCTCCCCTCCCTTCCCTTCTCTCTGCCCGCCTCCCCTCCCTTTCTCTTTTCTTTTCGGTGGTACCATTAAAAAAGGAAATGACACACCCAGTAGAAACAAGGAGGCACTGTACTGTGTATCGGGCACCTTGCTGAGTGCTCAGACTCAGCATGGGTTGGGGTTTCATCTCTATCATTCAGTAACTGTGATCTTGAGCAACTTAAGTGACCTCTTGGTGCCTCAATTTCCTCATCAGTAAAATGGAGGCGACGATACGAACTACCTCTTAGAGGTAGTTCGTATCGTCTTGAGTTTCTCATGAAACATATAAAACCCTTGGAATAATGCCTAACACATCATAAGGGCAAAATAAGTGTTGGTTAGTTTGTTTTAGGGAAAAATGAACAGTGTTACTTTGTATTTTACACATATCAGATCCTTTTGGTCCTCACAATATCACCGCAAAATAGGTACCATCCATATCCCCACTGTATTGATGAAGAAACTGAGGTGTGGTAGGTCACTAACTAGTTTCCTCAGTGGTTGCACAGTGAATGTAGGGCCCCAGGTTCAGGTCCAATGGGTCTGTCACAGCCTTTGCTTTCAACTCCTGCCTGCACTATTCTCCTCCCTAGTGAAATGCTCAGGATTGTCCTGACCCACCTCCAGCCCTACAATGCAACCAGGCCCCACACAGTGCTGTGCCCCCTGAGCGTGTGGTGCACAACCATAGGATTTCTCCTGGTTGGAGGAGGCCTTGGACACCTCCTACTGTAGCCTTCTCATTTTACCAGTGGGCAGGCCCAGAGATACTAAGTAACGCATGTGGAATTGTACTGCCCATCAGAGGCTCAGCCAGACACATGATATATGTGGTGGATGGAATCAATTACATGTCAATCTCATCAACAACCAAAAAATCCTCAAGGTAAAGACAAATGTCAGGGAGGGGAGAGTGCATTGTTTGTTATTATTTCATATGACACACAACACCCACAGATAGGTAGATAACAGAGCTGCCAGGTTATACATTGACAAGAAGTAAACTACCCAGTATCCTGTGGCTGGGAAATGACTAAGTGGAGAGCCGTTCATTCAACAGATGTTTACCAAAGGCCTCATATGTGCCAGCTTAAGTGCTAGGGTTCAGTGGTAGGCAAATCCAGTCATCCAATCATCATGGAGACTGCTGTTCAGAAAGAAAGACCTATATCATTTGAATTGTCTCCGAAATACATTTAAAGTTTTAGTTGTAACTGCTATAAAATGCTTGAAAGCTTGAAATATGAAGAATTGGTGGGAGGTTAGAGGACTGAGATCTGTAGGGTAAATGGGATTGACCAGATGAACAGAGGAGGAAAGAGTATTCTGGGCCAGGGAAACAGTATCTGCAAAGGCCCTGTGGTGGAAGGGAGCATGCAAGTACAGTGGTGTGCAAGGACAGCTGATGGGAGGGAGATCAGAGCTGACTCCCAGAGCCTTTTGGCTTATAGGCCCCACCCCTCCATAGGGCACCAGGGTGTAACAAGGGCTAACTAATGTTCACTGATCTTTCTTCTAGATGTCCCCATTGATGGGAGGTGGAATTGCTGGTCAAACTGGTCTCCGTGTTCTGGAGGACATAAAACAAGACAAAGGAAGTGCAACAATCCACCTCCTCAAAATGAAGGCAGCCCCTGCTTGGGCCCTGCTTCAGAAACACTTAACTGTTAAGGAAGAAGAGCTTCTAGTAGATACTTCTGTGGGCTGCTCACTGCAAAAGCTCTGAGCTCTTAGGAACTCCGGCTCAGATACCTCATACCAGTTTCCACCTGGGGCCGGCCCAAGGGTAGAGGACTGTGCCATTCAGGGTGTTTGAAATAAAGCTGTTATTTGCAAAATGCACCCTGATTTGAACAAATAATGAGTTAAACATAAACTACAGGTTCCTTAAAGGCTTAAGAATCTCGGAAATGCTCACTTCTCTCGTGTGTAGTTTTATGCCTCTCCCATGTACTAACCAGCCAGGAACTGTGCTAGAGTTGTTCACACTGAAGTCCTACTATCCAGCAGTGATAGGCACAGAGTAGGTACCCAGGAGTGAATCAGTGAATGGCTATTCAGTTGTTCTTCCGTTGAGGACAACATGGTCTCATTCAGTGACAATGGTGGTGACTACGTATCGAATGATTACTATGCCAGCCACACTGCTCAGTGTTAATTCATCCCATCCTCAAGCCGGCCTTATGAGGTGGGTGCTGTAGGAGCCCTATCTAATAGCTGAGGGAACTGGGGCCTCGACAGCCAAGTGGCTTGTCCGGGGTTGTGCAGTTAGGAAGTGGCAAAGCTGGGCTGCAAGCCCAGGCGCTTGGGCTCCGGAAGTTTAGGATGTATGTGTAGTTTATGTGTAGTTTAGGTGTATGTGTGTGGTATTGACAGTCTTCACCCCCTGCGTCCTGAGGAGGGTGATCCTGGCTCCTCCGCTCCCGTTGAGGCTGAGCAAAGGAAGGGCAAGGTTGGGCACGTCTGAAGCAAGAGTTTTGGGACAGAGTTCAATTGTGATGTGAGTGGGTGCCCAGAGGAGGTCCTGAGCTGGAGAAAAGAGCAAGGGATACTGATCACTGAATGGAAGAGGAAGGAAGGAAGGAAGGAAGGAAGGAAGGAAGGAAGGAAGGAAGGAAGGAAGGAAGGAAAAAAAGAAGGGGGAAAGGAGGAAGGGGGAAAAGAGGAAGGAAGGGACAGAGTGGGGAGGGAGGGAGAAAGAGAAGAAGGGAGGAAGGAGGAAGGAAGGAAGATGTAGTGGCTGGAAGAAGGAACATCAAGGGAAAGTTCAATTTGATGGGTCGAGCAATGAGCAATATGCACCTTCCCCTACCTCTGTACGTCTCACTTTGCTCACTTGTGCTTTTGTCCGAATCCCACCTGGGTGAGGAAGGTACTTGAGCAGAGAGAAACTCTGCCCCCTCTTGGGCAGTTTGTTGATGTTCAAGTCACTAAAAACCAAAATACTTTGGTTTCTTAGACTGAGTCAAGGTGATCATTCAGGCTTTCTTGCTCTCATCCATTCCATCACACTGAAACAGCCCTTAGGATCTGTTTGTTTTTGGATGCTCCCTGTCTGGTTGCAGAAGTTCATGTGAGTTTTCAAAATCAAATTGGCCCGGGGGGCGGGGGGGACAGTGGTTGAAGGTGAATTGGTTCATCCTATTCTTTTTAAACCAATTTGTTTTCAGCCGTGTCATCTGCTTCCATTTGCCTCTGGGCTAGGTGGCTGGTGCCTAAGACCTTCACACATCCATGGCACCAAAGCGTGGGTCACGGCCACCCACCAGTCTGGCCCACCCGGCCATCTGGAGTCGAGTCCATAGAAGAATCTGGAGCCCAGTCCTGACCTCTGGGGGTTGTTGCAGCAAGCATGTAGGTTCCCTGCCCTGTCCCCTCTCTTGTCCCCCACAGCCCTGCCCCTGAGCTGATGGGCCTAGGCTTGTTTGCCTTGATATTATTGCTTTGCCGTCTGCTGTTATTTCAACAAGCTAATTCAATAATGTTTTATCTCTTTCATTATACCGAAGCTGTATAATTTTCTTGAGTTATAATCTATCTTCTTTTAAGGTTCCCCAGAGACGGGAAAGAGTGGTTCTGTCTTTGGTTGATGGGAGGCTCCCAGGAAGCCTGTGCTAGCACGTTGAAGCCAGCACTGCCAAATTAAATTCTGAATCTCAATCACAGCCACCGCTTCTAATGGGAAATTTAAGTTGATTATGGAGATGACAGCCCAGGTTCACGTTTATTGCATTTAGCAGAAATTGTTTATCCTATTAAATACGGTCTTGAAGGAGAAACTATTGAATTTTGGAGTGCCGGTGAATACCCGGGTGACGCCCAGGTACTGCTAAACTGTGTAATAATTATATTCTTATTTGTGGGCTGAACTTCCCCTCGTGGCTCTTTTTGCAAACAAATGCATTTAGGAGGAGGCTGAAACATAGTGTAAGAATTAAACAAAATAAATGCAGGCTGTGTTTTTGGCAACCCTCGGCAACTGTAGCTCACGCTGGCGTACCCGGGACAGAACTGCAGTGTCCGTGGGGCACAGTCCAGGCAGTGTAGTTTGGCAGTGGTCCTGGAAGCTTGAACACGCCACCAGATACCTGGATGTGGGAGAGTTTTGCATCCAAGAGCATGAATCTCTGAAATGCCATGAGTGATGCTGTGCACTTGATGTCGGGGCGGGGGCTCTCCACCTCTGCTTGCTCCTTGTGTGACCTTGGCCTAATCACATAACTTCTACGGGAATAATCATTATTATAATTATTTTAACAATAGTAATAATAATAACAGCTGCCAATTAGACAGTGCTGTTCAGTTTATGGAGTCTTTTAACCTGCATGATCTCAGTACATCTTTATCTGAATTTGATGGGGCGGAGATATTAATACAATCATCAGGTGATGTGTAGAGAGAGCTTCATAGGGAAGCAAGATCCTTACCATGAATGGGCTCACTGTGGAAGTCAAGGTGGGCTGCTGAAGTTGGGAGAAAGAGCATCTGCTGATGCTGAATCCAGAGGCACATGCCATCTTTATTTTAAAGAAGAGGACTTTGGCCTGTTTCCAAGCACTTATTTGAAAAGCTCTTGGGAAAGAGTGAGCCTGCAGCAGAAAGCCCTTGGGACACCAGCCAGGTCTCCCTGGGGACCTTCTGATTAGCCTCGTGGTGGAGAACTATTTTGTTTTATGGATTGAAGATGTCTTTAATGACATTATGTCTCCTTGCCAACATCTCTAGGCTTTGAGGACATTTTGTTATAATTTACTCATGTACCATCTCCTAATCTTCCTCAAATATAATGTCCGTGAAGGAGGGATAGTATCTACTGCACTCTGAGGTCTCAAGTACCCAGCGCAGTGCCTGGCACAGCAGGCAACAATAAATCATTGTTGCATGAATTAATTAACTACAAATAGGCGTGTGAGTGGGCCGAGGGCAGAACGTTCCCAGGCTGGTGAGAAACTTGAGTGAATTCGTGGCACATGACGGCAGCATCATGAAATTTGGTGTACAGCAACCCAGAGGGAAGGGACAACCCCCATAGCAGTGGCTGGGGGAGGCATCCTCAGCCAGCTTTGTGGGTAGCAATATAAAAGAGCTAGAAAAAGAAGAGAGAGAAAAACAGATTGGGGCTGATGATCCTCAGGTAGGGGTGTCAGTGACACCCACTGGGGACCGCCAGAAACCTTCAGGGCAACTTTATTGAGGAAGAAAGCAGAAAACTCTGCAACCATTGGTGGGGTGAATCTAAGAAGCACATTTCGAGAGGATGCCAAGCCAAGGCTCCGGGGGTTAAAGGCCGGCCCAGCAGGTGGCAGAGGTGGGAAATGAACAAAGAGTAACCCCCTCAATATTTTGTCTTCTGGTATTCTGCTTCCCCCTCATTTTTTCCTCTATGGATTCATTTGAAACCTGGAACGCCCACCTAAAAACCCAACAGCCACACACTGGAGTAGCCCCCACCATAAGTCTTTGGGATTCCCTGTTTATTGAATGTTGCTGTCACGAAATCATATTTTTCTGTATAATGTTTTCCTCTTCGAGCTATTTTTCATGAATGGCAGGCCAGATTCCATACAGAGGCATTCAGAAATTTAGAGTTTACTGAGCTGCCCAGGGAAAGGCACAACCTCTTAGGCCAAACTGGAGACACATAGGAAGAGAAGCTGAGTGCCCTGGTTTATGGGAGCGTGTGCTCTGGTGCCACGCTGCCTGCCTCTGAGGCATTGTCTGGCTCTGCGGCTTATTAGCTTTGTGGCTTGGTGCAAGCTTGGTACCCATCTGTGTGCTTTCATTTCTTCATCTGTAAGATGGGGATGGTTACAGCAGCAACCTCCTCGGGCTCGGGGAGCATATGTGAACACGCACAAAGTCAGCACTCCAGAGTTAGCTATGTCACTGACGTTGTTGTTTCTGGGGATTCTCAAAACATCAACAAGGGCAGTGGTTTGATGGTTTGTTGGTTTGTTTTTTAAAAGTCATTCAAGACTACTCTAAAAACATTTCAGTGCTAAACCCACTATAACCATGAGAACAAGAAAGATGTAAAATCGCTTAGCTCCTAGGAGATGTCTTCATAAAGGACATGGAAGGCTTTTGTATCCCAAGCTGTGGGTTATTAAGGGAAAATGTAACAGCATAATAACTAATATTTGCAGAGGGCATTACCAGCTACAAAGAACTTTCACATACCTAATCCAGCTTAATCCTCTCAATGGCTACAAGAGGAAGGATTTATTATCTGCCTTTGACAGGTGATGAGAAGGAGCCTCGGAGAGACTGAGCAATTTGCCCAAGACCACACAGCTGCAAAGTGGCAGACCTGCCTCAGTCCCATGGCTGCACCCCAGTTTCTTGCCACAACAGAAGCAGACCCAGCTGCATTATGCAGCAGGTGCCTGACCACCTGCCCACTGCATAGAAGAGGTAGAGAGAGGCCCCCAGTCTGGCATCCCTGCAGCAGGGAAGCAGAGCTGTTTCGGAGGACTTGCAGGCAGACAGAGGTATAAAACTCAGTGCCACCACTTCCTAGATGAGTGGTCATGATCAAGTCACTTATCCTGTGTGCCTTGGTGCCCTCATCAGAATATGGGGCCAGGGGATCCCAGAGTGGCTCAGCGGTTTAGCACCTGTCTTTGGCCCAGGGCCTGATCCTGGAGACCTGGGATCAAGTCCCGCGTTGGGCTCCCTGCATGGAGCCTGCTTCTCTCTCTGCCTGTGTTTCTGCCTCTCTCTCTCTCTCTCTTTCTCTCTCTCTCATCTATCATGAATAAATAAATAAAATCTTTAAAAAAAAAAAAGAACATGGGGCCAGTGGTCCTCATGGCACAATGTGAGAATTGAATGACATGGCATGAGCAGAGGGACGGCCATCACCCAGGTGCGTGGCACATGGGCGCTGCTCAACCGCCTTTCCATTCTTGGGTGCTAAACAAATAAACCCTGTCTACCATCTGCCTCTTCTCACCCTGCCTAACATCTGTCTCTTTTGGGGGCATGTAGGTTGCATTTTACAGAAAGGAAAAGGGGAAGAAACAGGGATTGCATTTGCGGTAGGAAATTCTTGGAGGATTGTCAGAGAGTCAAATGGCTGGTCTGACATTCACCTCTGTGCGGGAGGCCGCTGCAGCGCCCAGGCACTGCCATTATCCATGGTTGCACCCACCGGTTATCTCGCGTCTCCACCTTGCAACCCCAGGTGTTCCTTCATCCATCACTGGCCATTGTCTGGTATCCACTCCTTCTTCCCCCCACTGCCTCCTGCCTGACGGGCCTCCTTGTTAATAAGCCAGTTTGTTCATATCCTGAAAACTATCTGATTCTGGTCCCTTTTATCCCAAACACCATCCATCCATCAACTGCTGGCTCTACATGCTTGGTTAGGAAAATAGGAATGGAGGAGGGAGGCGAAAAATAGATAAAACTTCTTAGCTGCTATCTCTAAAGAAATAGAATGGATAAATAGATCCATCAGACATGTATCATGCCACTGGACAGCAAAGTCCATTTGTTAAAAACTGGTTAGGCAGGAGGATTTATCTCACATTTTAAGCTGCTAATGTAGAAGGGAAGCAGTTTCCTTTATCTCTCCCAGGGGAGGGGAGAACCCCCAAGGCCACTAATGCAGAATTTTTAACTCGATTTGATGGGCTTTTCTTCACTAAGGTTGAAAAGGTGGTCTCTGTCTCAAGTTTACACAGCCTCTTGGAATGGTGTGGGCTCTCCTCTGATACACCAGGAGGGTTGCAGGACCTGGAAGTCCTATGAGAATATCTTCCATGGGGTTCTCTCCCACAAATTCTTGACCTTACATGCTAAGGTCATTTCAGAGCCCTTGCTTCTAGCACAGAGGGACCAGAGAGAGAACAGCATCCAATAAACTTTGACTAGGAAGCTCCTACATGCCTGACACTATGCTAGGTACCGAGGTTCCAAAAGTAAAGATGAGTTTCTATCTGCTCTACAAATGCTACTAGGTGAGGGAGACAGACAAGTAAGCCATAGTGATAGACTGGAAAGTGCTGGAATACAGAACCATAGGAAGGAGTGGCACCTGATGAAGTGCAGGCAAATGGGAGGGGTCGGAGTTGACACCTAACCTCTAGCCTGAAGATTACTGGCAAAGAGCTAGGAGAAGGGGGCGTTGGCAGGTAGGGTGCTTCATTCGGGGTAGTACGTGCAAAAACCTGCAGGGGACAAAAAGCCTGAGATGTTTGAGGAACTAAATGGGAAATCATTCACTCAACAAATATTTGTTGACACACACACCCCCCCCCCCCTTGCCATTAAGGGCAAATGCTATTCTAGGCACCTTGGATCTAGGCATGAAAAAAATTTACGTATTAATGGGGGAGGCATACCAAGAAAAATAGAAGATAAGCAAATCTATAATCTCCGGTAGTGCTAAGTGCCATACAAGAAAAATAAATAGGAGTAAGGACCTTGGAGGGGTAATATTTGAGCAGAGACTTGAATGAAACAAGAGCATGAGTCTTGGATGAGCTCATTTAGTGGATGAGCATTTCAGGCAGTGGGGACAGCAGATGCAAAGGTTCTGAGGCATGAGAGAGCTTGGCATGTGTGAGGAACCACAAACAGGCTTTTATGGCTAGAGCAACATGATCGAAGGAAGGACTAAATAGAAGAAAACAAAGAGAGCCAAAAGCTAGACGTATAGGGCTTTGTACATCCTGTAAGGGCAATAGATTTTTAGTATAAGTCACTCATAGAACCTAAAAAAGGAGCTGAAGATGGAGTGGCATCAGATCCTAGAGAACCTTATGAATCCAGTTAAAAGCACTTGGGCTCTGGGGTACTAACCACCAGGAGTGCCCGAGATGAGCAGGGAAGTGACAGGGAAGTGGCATCTACAGAAATTTCCCCAGGACCAAGCACCAGCTGCCCTCAGGAAAGGCTCAGTGACCAAACCAAAGGTCTGAACTCAGCAGTCCCCAGCCTGAGAAGGACCAGCATCCAAAACAAGGCGCTGAACAGTAAACTGCCACCCCTGCCACCCCACCCCATGGGTTCCCACCCCTGTGACTTTGTACATGCTGTTTCCTCTGCCCTTTCTCCACCTTTCCTTGCTTATCTAACTCCCACTCATTTCCTAGACTCCGCTGGCCATCCTCTCCTCCTCCGGGCTGTCCTCCCTGCTCCCCCAGCCGGGCTAGCCCCCGCAGCCCTCTGGGCTTCCCACTGGCATGAGACCTGTAGCCATCCCTGGCCTCCTGCACCAGACTGGGGTTCTTGCAGAGTCAGAACCACATCCGATTCACTTCTGCATCTCTGGCACTTGGCAAGGGGCCTAGCACCCTGAGCTCCCCCGGGTGCTTCGCCTATTTCCCAAGCGAAGGGGTAGCAGCCCTGATTGCCTTCATACGCATCACATCCCCTTCCCTTCCTGACTCCCGACGGTTTCATTTCTGCAGCGTGGTTTTTGCAGCCTATCCTTCCTCTCTGTCCGTTCTCTTCACCCTAAAGGCATATACAGTTCAGAAGAGATTCATTGAGTGAACTCTTTAGATCTTCCTCTCTCTCAAAGAAGAAAAAGCGAAAAGAAGCCTCTCCTTATTGCTTCTCAGTCTGTCATTAATTTACTTTCCAAAAGACACCTTGTCAAGCTGAAGATTATATCTTTAAGCCATGTTTTTACATCTGCTACCTATAAAGCCGTAGATTATAGGTCTCCTGAAAGGACCTGAGGGAAAATACATTTGACGAGCTTTATGCCTTTTGCTTGGCGAGAGCCAGGCATTCTTGAAGAGGGAAAGGCACTGATCTGGGGAGGGGTTGCTGCCTCTGAAACTGCCCTGCCAGTGTATTGTGATTTCTGAAACTGCTGGAGATGCAGCATCCTTGGAGGTGGGGGGCAGATGCTGGCCTTGGTTCTCCGGCTATGGCGACAGGAAGGCGGGATGGCTCAGATGGTGGTTTTGGTTCACAGGTGATCCAGGCACCTGCTTAACCCTAGTGTTGTCATCTCCCGCCTAGATGACTAGACTTACCCCAGAAGGAGCTTCCTCACCTCTCCCCCGCAGCCCACACACCATCCTGTGAGTCTCCGCACTGATGGACATCACAGAGCAAAGGTGGGGAGCACTGGCCTGCTGCACTGCATTCAAACCCTGGCTGACCATGAGGCTCAGCCTTGCCAAGCCTCAGTTTCCTTCACCGTGACATGGGACTCATAAAGCAAACCCGAAGAGGTCCCTGGTCAGGCTTGATGAGATACAGATAAACCCTACCGTGGCTGCCCTTTTTGCTTTGTTACATACCTATTCCCACGAACACATGATGACTCCTCGACACACAAGGGTTCTCAGCCTTGGCTGCTTGCTTCTTTCTTGTTTTATTGAAGAACAGCTTTAAAACTACTGATGTTTGGCTCTTATCCCCAGACATTTGGATTTAATGGGTCTGAGGTGCAGCCTCTGGACATCAAGGTTTTTAAAACTCCCCGGCTCATTCTACTGTGCAACTGAGCTTGAGAACTACCGTTTTCGGACCCAGCTTGGATGTCCTCTGTAAATTGCCCACCCGGCCTCAGTCAGTTGCTAGCCTGTAACTACCACTTCCTAGTAAATAATGAGTGGAAATTAACTACTAATGTAAACTGACTTTAAAAAGAAAAAAACAAATTAATGACAGGATGAGAAGGAGTAAAGGAGTCTTCTTCTTTCACATGGAAGATCTAATGAGTTCAGAAATGAAACTTCCAAACTATATGTTTTAATTAATGATAGTAACAATAGTAATCATAAGGGTGATGCTAATAATTCCATGTGTGACAGGCACTGTGCTGTTTTATATGACATATTTACTTTCACCTTCTTCCCCACTCTCCATTCCCAATACATGTGCACCTCCCCCCCTGCAAGGTTCCTTCTCACCTTCAAATTTTGTTTTGCATGCCAAATTTCTATCTTAAAGGCCTCTTCCCTCTTTGCCTAGTTTATAATCCTTTAAGGTCTAGGTCAAGCCCTGTTTCATTTATAAAATACACACAAGGGAAGGTGAATCTCTCTCCCACCTGACCTCCCTTGGCACTTATTTGGGCATCAACTTAGACATTAATACCCTGCATCCCTGACACGCCTTCTAATTGTTTCATGTATATGTATCCTATTATTACCCTAAAAAGATGGAGGATTACCCTAAAAAGATGGAGGATTCTGGAAAGATAGGGAGCACCAATAAATGTCAACCTACAAATGTTTTTGTCCCTACGGGAAATGCAGGTTTCACCACCGAGGAGCTCCCAACCTATAGGAGAAACTTGGAGGTTCAACAGAAAAGTCAGCATGACACAACATATTCTCCGTCCGAGATATGACTGGAGTATTGTGGGGATACTGAGGCAGACTGGTGTGACAGGCTCTCCCACAGGTGGCAGGGAAGGCGCACGGATCAGCATTGTTTGGCCTCTCCACATCCACGCTCCAGTCTGGGGAGCTGACTACTATGGACGTTTTGGAACTGACTCTTGAGCTCAGCTCTCACTTCAGAGATGCTTGGATGGTCTCTCCCAATTCAAGGCTCAGCACGGGACTCTGGGGAGACAGTGCTGAACCAAACACAACTGAGCTCTCCTGATAACTATCTCAGGGGAGGCAGGTCATAAAGAGTCACAGGACCTATGGCAGCCAACATAGAATGATTAATTGTGAAAAATGCAACAAAGGAAAAGGATAGGGGACCATGAGAAGCTAACTGGGGGAACTGTGTTATTTGTGGTAAGAACGTAAATGAGAGAGATTAAGTGAGGGAATAAATGAAAATACTGTTGAATCCAGAGGAAGGAAAATTGAAGGCACTCACGTCGGACCTCATTTTTCCCTCATTATTTCAGTGGGTCTGCTTATTCTACTAACTAGTAATGGTTCTTTGAATGAGCAAATATTGTAATCAAAGAACTGAAATCATTCTCATCATACTTTGTTTTATTTGCCATCGATTGTTTCAGCTACATCTGCTGGCCTCAGACCTCTAACATCCTATAAATCCCTCTATGGCATGGATTGAGATCTCTCTCTTGGTTTGGGATTTTTTTTGGGGGGGGGGGTTGCTCCAAAGTGCTGTGAGCAGGACTGAGCCCCTAGTTAACGTCCAGCACCCAGTTGTTGATTGACTAGAGTCATAGGGCAGTTGGTTGTAGACGGCTGGTCCTGGGCCTGGCAGTTGGCAGGACAAAGAAGAAATCCATGTTGATTCAATTTTCCCTCAGCTGAAAGAAGTCGTTATCCAGTGACATCCACAGCATCTGTGCCCAGAGGCCATCAGCAAGCCTGGGTCTGCGCTTTCCACCCTGGACACGAGGCACCTCCATTCTGGGGTGCGGGGTTGTTGCACTCTCTCCTCCTCTCCTGGGTGCCTGCTCTGCAAGCCGACCAGGAGCTCCAGCAGCTCCAGTGACCATCGGCCTTGGCTCCTGCACAGATTATTTCCCAGGGGGAGAGGAGGTTAGCATACAAGAAGCAGCTCAGACTTTATATAAGGAAGGAGGCCCATCCCACTACCCTAGAGTGGTCTGCAATCTCTCCTTGGGGAAATGCCTGGTGTAGCCAACCAAGACCTCTGTGCTCGCCACCTTGCACTTAATTTGAAACTCTGGATGGAGTGAGAAGAGGCCACTGAGAGCCCATCTCATGAAATTGGAGTGCGCGCTTCCATGGAAGATAGATAGCAGAGTAAGGCAGGAAGGCATGCTTCTCTGGAGGAATGACACAGAGCCACTGGAGGGTCTGAAGAGCAGAGAGCATAGCCCAGCCAAGGATTCAGACAAGGGCCAGCCTGACAGCCCCGTGGAGAGGCTTGCTGGGCTTTTGTGAGGGTTTGCAAGTCAGATTCGCTCAGACTCTTAAGGTGGGGCCACAGTGGGTGACAGAGTCTCTGCTCAGAGCATGACAGCACAGGCACTGATCATGGGTCACCTCTGGAAATCCAGCTCATGCAGTCCCTTGGCCTGGGGCTGCTGCCTTCCTCTGGCTCTGTGCCTTGGGGCAGACCCTCTCTCAGCCTGAGTTTCCATTTCTGTAAATGAAACAGCTAGGCTAATCTGGTGGGGTTTTTCCATCATTTTTTTTTTCATTACTGGTTTTTCCCCCTTAAATGAAATCTTATAAAAGCCCTAATATGGCAGCCAGATGAAAGTCAAGCTGTTTTATTTGAAGCTGGAGTGTCTATCAGGTTTGCCCTGCTCCCCTGGGGCAGCCCCTAAGACCACAAGTTTTCACAAATCCCAGTGTGAATATCACTGGATTAGATTATCTTCAGGTCCCTTCCAGTTTTGTAATTATACTCCCTGGTGGGACAGCCGCAGCAGGATTCTCTGTCTCTGTTTTTTCCCCTGGCTCTGTGACTTGGTCCCCATAGGCAAAGGTTTGCAGGGAAAATCCTTAGGGACCAATGTCAGTGGGTCTCCATGGTGGCTGACTTCCCAGTCTTAGATTTCCTTACTGAATTAATCTTTGTCACGCTGAACATTCAGTCCCCAAGGCTACCTGATGTCCACACAGTGTTTGTAACAAGGTTAATGGAATACCTGTGAGCTGCCTGCAATTGACTGAATGTAATCTAGCAGGAGAAATGGGCTCTGAGGAAGAAGACCCATCCTCTGAGCCCTGTCATCACCCCCGGGTCATTGGCATCATGTCCCCCTTCCCCAGGGCCCATTGTGTGTACAGATGACTCAGCATGGCTGCAACTGAACTCAACATTGGACCATTGAAGAGACATAATTAGGTAACCCACACTCCTTCTTCCTCTCTACCTCTGTGATTTTGGACAAGGATCCAAGGGATCCAAGCAAGTCACTGGTACTGCGGGCACATGCCATAGTGTAATTACTGAGGCAGGGTTAGGCTAATGACTATGAACCAGGACATACCTTCTCTTCCCACCCCCAAAATAATGGTCAATGCAATCATCTCAGACTCTCTGCCCTCATTTCTGAAATTTCCTGACTCTGACTCTCAGGATGTACATCACTAGAATGTAACAGTTTAGAGCTTGTGTCCTAGCATGGGTCCACTGCCCTGGGTCCAAATTCTGGCTCTGACACTCCCCAGCTGGATGACTTTGAGCAAGGTATGTCACCTTCCTCCTGTGCCAATTCCTCCCCTGCGAATTGGGGCTAGTAACAGTACTTATTCTTGGAGGAAGAGATGAGTTCATGCACATGAAGTGTTGGGATAGCACCTGGCACAGAATAAAGGTTAGTTATTCTTTCTGTCCACAGACCTTTGGTCCCTCTGGAAAAGCTGGCTGGCCAATGGGGCGAATGAGGGCTGAAACCCAGTCCACAGTCTGCTTGAAAAGTAAAGAAATCCCTGGGCCCTAGAGCTGATCTGTATCAGACCCAAAAAGTTTCATTGTTTCTTTAACCACCTGTCAGGTAGTGCTTTTTTTCAGTTTACATGAGAAGACTATGCCAATCTCTGCCCCAGTAATTAGTCTACTTGTTTTTTTATTCTCTGCATCCTTCTTCATAAGGACCCTTGGATTCACTCACCTTCTTGGCTCATTCCTCTCAGAATTCCTCCTGTAGGAGGATTTAATTTGCACTCCCTTCATCCAGCAAAGGAGGGATTAAGACAAGGCACCAAGCCAAGATAGATCCTCTTGCTCTTATGTATCATAATAGAGCCTGACACATGTGTTGGCTAGTGTGTAACATCAACACAAACTGTGAGAAAGGTACTGATACTAACCCCATTTTTCAGGGGATTCTCAGATGAAAATTGGCAACCTTGGTATTCAGAGGCCTATCTGCCACCAGAACTCTGCTACCCTGCTTCCTGTTTAGATCTACTCCTCCAATGAGGAAATTATAATCCACCATAAACTCATTTTAAACCCAGGCTCCCACCCCATCTTACCATGGGTATCAGAAGTTCATTTTATGGACCTCAGAGTAATACCTTAGATATACCTCTCCAGACTTCCTTCTTTTTTCCTTCACATTGTCTATAATGCACTTGCCAGTTGAGAACGATTTATACATTGTGTCCTTGCCATCATTCCATGTACAGTATAAGCAGCTTTGCATGTGTGGAAAATTGGAAGCTTAGAGATTTGGGATAAATTTTTGGGCTAGAGATTCTTGAGCATCAGAGGAAACTTAAATGAGAGTGATGAGCCCCAGAAAAAAGATATGGTTGGCGAGGATCTCACAGGAAGTTAGGGAAGAAGTAGTTGGAACTCACATCCAGGTCCTCAGACTTCATCTTTAAGGAATATGGAATTCTAACCCTTGTTTGAGAGCCTTCTTCCCCGGTGGCAATCGGTTCATGCTATGCCATGATACATTTAAACCTCACTTGCCCCAGCCCTTTTGGATTTTGCTCATAATTCCTTGCACTGTAATGCAACTACTTAACTCTTGTAGTGAGTTGAATTGTGTGCCCCCAAAGATATGCTCAAGTCTAAATACCATCCCCTCTAAAGGTGACTATATTAGGAAATAGAGTTTTTAGAATAAGTCATATTAAAATGAGGTCATGATGGATTAGGGTGGGTCCTAATCCAAAGAGTAGTTTTCTTTTTTTTTTTTTTTTAAGATTTTATTTATTTATTCATGAGAGACACACAGAGATAGAGAGAGGCAGAGACACAGGCAGAGGGAGAAGCAGGCTCCATACAGGGAGCCCGATGTGGGACTCGATCCCAGGTCTCCAGGATCAGGCCCTGGGCCGAAGGCGGTGCTAAACCGCTGAGCTACCTGGGCTGCCCCAATGAGTAGCTTTCTCATAAGCAGAGAAAACGGAGTTGTATGGATGAGAACACCACGTGGAGACAGGCAGAGATTGGAACGGCACATCTACCAGCCAAGGAATGCCAGGGATTACCAACTACCACCAGAAGCTAGGAAAGGTAGGTCTACCTTCAGAGCCTCCAGAAGAAATCAACCTGGCCAATACACCTGAATTTTGGATTTCTAACTTCCAGAAGTGTCAGACAATAAATTTCTGTTTCTTTAAGCCACCCAACTTGTGGTGATTTCTTATGAAAACTCTAGGAAACTAATATATCCTTCCAGAAATGAATCCTATATCCATCTACACCTTGGCAAAATGAAACAAAACAAAACAAAAAACCCACAGATCTCATCTGAAAGAGGGTCTTGATAGCAGGGAGAAAGCATAAGCGCCATTAAAGCAGAGAGGTGGAGTCAGCCATAAAACTCAGAACACAGGTTCCTAGGTCAGGGGGCAAGAGGTCACAGAAAGGAGAGGCTGGGAACCCCAGAGATCCTTTCTGTGCTGGCCCCTCTGAGCTGGGCCAGGCTCAAATCTAAGTATGGACCTGGGGCACCTGGGTGGCTTAGTGGTCAAGCGTCTGCCTTCAGCTCAGGTCATGATCCTGGGGTCCTGGAATTGAGTCCTGAATCAGGTTCCCCACAGGGAGCCTGCTTCTCTCTCTGTCTCTGTCTCTCTCTCTCTCTCTCTCATGAATAAATAAAAATAGAATCTTAAAAAAAACAAAAACAAAGAAAAGGATGCATGGGTCTTACCCTTTTGCTCCATTTGCTCACAGGCAAGGCCCTTGCGACCCAGCGGGCACTGACACTTGCAGCTGGTGCCCTCAAGGATGGGCTTCCCATTGTTGAAGCAGGGCCCACAGCGGCAGGCATTGAATTCCATCAGGTACTGGTCCAAGGCCCGGTGCAGGTTCTGGCGTTTGGTCTCCAGGGACCCCAGGGTTGTATGTCGTAGCACCTCATGGATGGGCTGCATCTGTGGGTGCAGAAAGAACAGAGAGCCCCTCCCTGGGTCTCCAGCTTCCCAGAGCCCGAGAACTGGCCATCAAGCCTCTGGAGGGTCTGCTACATGCCAGGCATGGAACTAGACACTCAGTTCTATCCCACTGCGTTGAATCCTCACAGCCACTCCTCGGAGCAGGTACTAAACTCCGGAGACTCCGAGTGTTTGAGTAACTTGATCAGGCTCAAACTATTAAGTGCAGGAGCCATTCTGTACATGGGCCTGCTTATCTCTGAAAGCTGCAGTCCCCTAATCCCAGAGAAAGAGAGCTCAGCAGCTGTCTATGCCAACTCATCTGCCCCCACCAGTACATTTAGGAAGCAGGGAGAGTGTAAAGTATTTATTATGTGTGATGTGCTGGCAATACTGAACACTTCTCTTTTCGGTAAAAGTGTGGAGAGGTTAGGGGAAAGGGGTCATTTGCATTTGAGGCACCCATTCCAGAAATGACTTATAACCCAGCAGGTTTCCCAAGCTCAGCATGACTGCATTTCCAGCTGGATAATTCTTTGTTGGCAGGGGAGGGCAGTTCCGTGCGTTATAGAATGTTTAGAAGTATCTCTGGCCTCTACCCACTAGATGCTGGCAATAACTTCTGGTTGTGAAAACCAGAACTTCTCCTGACATCGCCAAATGCTCCCTGAGGGTGAATTGATCCCTGATTGGGAAGTAGTAGGTGTGGTAGAGAGCACTGAATCTGGAACCAGAAAATCTGGCATCGATTGGATCTCAGCTCTACTAGTTCCAGCTGTGTGATCTGTCAGATTACACAGGGAGCTTGCCTTCTTCATCTCTAAAAGGGGAACAAAACTCTCACTTTCCAGGTTTACTGAGAGGATGAAAGCTGATAGATGGGAAAGCTCTATCACAGAGTGAAAGTTCAATAAATGCTGCTCACATCCTAGTTATGTGGCCTAGAACTCTTTCCTGTCCATCTTTAAACCTGAGCCTCATTTTCTATAAAATGGAAATAATAACCTACTTCCTAGAATTCTTATGAGGATCTAAAGAAGTAATGAATGAGAGATACCATTGCAAAAGGGAAGAACAGTATAAAGTAAAGCACCATTTTTATTAGTTAGATGTGATGATGGGGGAAAAAGCTGAAATTTTTCAAATTGCATGTACATATGGTTGTCTTCAGCATGCTTTTAAGGCTATATATTTTAACGTAGAATCATAAAATGAAAGCTCCTTTGAAGATCTCTCATTTTATGGGACAGTAACCTGAGGCGCTGAGATGGGAGTGATTTGCCAAGCTTGCAGGGCAATTCAGAGATAGGACTGAGCCACACTGCAGCCATCTCACTTCAGAACCAAAAGTCAATAGAGGGCACTTGCAGTAGCCTTGAGTGGATTCCTGGTAATGTGTACAGAAAGACCCGTGACAAACAGACCTTGGCTTGTGCTCATTGGTTGCAGCTGAGGTCACCAGCCTGGTCATTTCAGGACTGGATGGGCTGCCAGCCAAAGGCAGACGACCACTTACTGGAAGTTCAGGAAATTTGGCTCCATTGTTAGGCGGTCAGTGCAGAATGGGCTGCCCTGTGACTCTGGTTAAAGATGACTCAATTCCAGGGAAGGTCAGGACCATTGGGCAACTTCCCCATGACCTCCCAGCAGAGCTCAGCACTCAGTGCCCTGCCTCTCACTCCTCACTCCCAGAATCCACAGGAAGAGGAAAGGGAGCATTCCTTGGGAAGGGCAGGTAGAAGCTAAAAGGAGGTTGGGGTGGAGAAAAAGACTCCTAGAGCTTGAAAAGATACTGGCCATGGTTTTGTTCCCATTTTACAGATTCAGAGAAAGCAAGTGGTATGATGTTAGCGGCACAATATAACATAACTCAGAATAATATATAACATAGCACAACATCATACATTAACACGATTCCTGTATTCACTCAGTCTAAGTAACTGCCATAAATAAGTGCTGCTATTTAAATAAGTGCTAAGCTATGGGGATATGCAAATGAGTAAGACATTGTCTCCACGCTGAGCATCAGGTTCCCAAAAGCCCCCTGACTGGCCTCCTTGTCCATTGTCTGTCGGCCTGTCTCTCTCCCCAGCCCTTCAAGTCACCCTTCATATGTCTTTAAGCATCCTTCTTTTTTTTTTTTTTTTAAATTTGAGGAATTATTTATTTATTTATTCATTCATTCATTCATTCATTCATTCTGCATTTAAAATCAGAATAAATTAGTTTTACTCTTTTTTTGGCATCAAAACGTTACTTATTGGCATCCTTCTTTTAAAATACAGCTCTAGCTGTGTCACCTTCCTGCTCTATAACCTACCAGCCCCATTCATGCATCAAATCTGAACTTCTCAGGAGGCAGCATGTATTGTAAAGAGATCGTGTATATTAGAGTCTGTTGAACAGAGCTCAAGTTGGGCTCTGCCATTTACCAGCTATGGTATTCTCACTTAGCTCCCATCAACGTGTTTCTTCAACTGATGTTCACTAAGTACCCTCTACTCTTTCCCTAAACCCGTGATGTAGCATTTTATTATCCCCTTGTTATAGACCAGGAAACTAGGGCTCAGGAAATAAAGTAACTTGTCCAAGGTTATACACTGAAAAGGTAGCAAGCCAATGATTCAAATGATCTTTTTCACCCCAAACCTAGGCTCTCTTTCCCTAAAGACAGTATTTGGTCTTCTCCAAATCATTTATATCGAACTTACCCTTGGAAGCTTTGCTCAAGGCAAACACAAAGTTCACCTCTTGTCCACAAAAGTTTATATATTGCTCCTGATATCAATTTTACACTTTTTGCCTAAAAGACTAATAGCTTGATGATAGCAATTTTCAGACCCTATGTGAATTACAGGTGCGTGAAAATGGTCCCTTACTTATTGGAGAAGAAATGAGATCAGGGTTAATCCACCTGACCTCTTTCTTCATAGAGAGCAGGGTGAGATAATAGACTTTTGTTTCAACTGTTGGTATATCTTTTAAGAAAACGAATGTATCCATACCTGGGATTTAAAATATATGTAGAAAATGGCAAGAGTCCAGAACAAATGGGCAAGAAAACAATAATATGTTACTTAAAAGCCCCAAATACAACTCTATTCTTAATGGACTACCCTTGCCTATGTATAGAAATAGTTTGATGACTGGTAGACAATCCATCTCCTCTGCACTTTGATTATTATTTTATTGCCTGTGTGAGGTTAGGCAGAGTTTCTCAACTTTAGCACTATTGACATGTGGGATCAGATAGTTCTTTGTTGTGGGGGCTGTCCTGTGTGTTGCGGGATGTTTAGCAGCCTCCTTGGTCTCTCCTCAGTAGATGCCAGTAGCACCTTCTTATAGCTGTGACAACTAAAAGTGTCTCCAGATACCTGCCAGATTTCCCCAGAGAAGCAAAAGCAGTGGGAACTGGTTGTGAAGTCCCAAGGTCTGAGATCCAGGCGGTTACATATAAGCTATGTGACTGTAAATGGCTCATTGGTGGGGCGTCTGGGTGGCTCAGTGGTTGAGCGTCTGCCTTGGGCTAGGTCGTGATCCTGGGGTCCTGAGATTGAGTCCTGCATTAGGCTCCCTGCATGGAGCCTGCTTCTCCCTCTGCCTATGTGTCTGCCTCTCTCTGTGTCTCTCATGAATAAAAAATAAAATCTTTAAAAAAAATGGCCCACTGGTGACTTGAAGCCTCAGGTCCCTAATCTTTTCCATGGCAAGACTCATCTAGACAAGAGGTTCATTATGATGAGGGGATGGAACCCTTTAGAGCAGAGGCAGCAAATACAGCTTGGGACCATGGCTTGTTCTCGAACGTCTTTTGTGCTAAGAATGGTTATTATGTTTGTCAAAGTTTGTATAAAAAGGAGGGGAAGAATTTGTATGACAGAGACTGTATGTATGTCACAAAGCCTAAAATATTTACTATCCATTCCTTTACAGAAAAAGCTTGCCAACCCCTACTTGAACAAATGTAACTTTAAAGTCTTTTCTGTGTGGATGCAAGTTCCTATATTTTAATGTGGCCTAATTCTGAAGAAATTCTGGGACTACTAGTGTAAAACTGGGCTCTGCCCAGATATAAAGCTTCTGCCCCCAGTGGTCCGGTGGCCTGGGTTTAAAGTCACGCACTCCCAATAGTCAGGCATGGGGTAGGCCAGGAGATCAGTGTGCCGTTACATTTAATCTTGTTCTTTGATGGGCTCATAATAAGAAATATGAAATGATCTGGTCTGCTTCACTTTCATTCCTCATGGACGTAGAGTTTCTTCAAGTGCGAAAAGACTTACCTCAAAATCAATAACAACAGGATTATACTTTAATGACCTCCCCCAGGAACGGTATGTAATGGTGCTCCTCTTTTCAGTCAAGCCAGCACCCCAGCCAGAACTGCCACCTCGCACCAGAGAAATGACGTCTTCCACAGCTGTGGTCAGCCTGTGGCCTTCTGCCATCAAGAAGATAAGTGCATTAGTTCATTTTCCAAAAAGCCAAAGGACTGGTCGGTAGGCTCCACTGCTCCCCTTAGAGCTGTCTCCTATTCTTCTACCTTGCTCAGTTAACTAGCAGAACAAAGCAGAGGAGCAGGACAAAACCCTAGAAATGGACCCATTAGAGCAGACACTGGAGGACAGCCCAGCCCAGCCCAGCATGGCAGAAGGAGAAGATGAAAGAATGGAGGAGGAGTCATTCATGCATACATTTATTCCTTCATATGTCACATGTTTCCTCAGTGTCTGCTGCCTACCAATGAGATTCAATTAAATATCAGACGTCCTGTGACAGATGGGGCTCAGAAGGGGCATGAGGAAACACATACAAACTACAGTGGAGGAGGGAGGAGGGTGGTCTAGGTGAAAGGTGTAGAAAAGTGAATGAATTTTTATAGATAAATGGAGAGAGGAGGGAAGAGCATCACAGAGGAGAAACGATTTGGCTTAAGGCCCTGAGGCATGAATAGCCTAACACAATCGGTGTAACTTGAACCTGTTTCATATCTACCACATGCACTATACTGTAATCTGTTTCATCATCCCTGTGTCCTCTGTGTCTCCCACCTGAAAAAAAGTACATACATTTGATGTATGTACAATACATTTGATGAATGAATGCATGCACGAAGACACACTGACTTGTTCAGGAAATGCCACAAAATATCTGTGTACAGTCTTTCTCTAATAATTGTTCTTTGACCTTGGTGACTATATTTGTCCCTCTCAGAGGACTTGTTTCTTCCCTCTGGACTATAACATGAGGGACCTTCATCTCAACAGTCAACTACCCAGGTTCAGTCTATATATTCCTTTCATCCCAGTTCGTTCTTTCATCTTTGTCAAGTGCTCAAAACCTAGGAGAGCGTACTTTCCAAAAACCACACATCTCTAAGGTGATCTCAGCCCATGATGAATTCGAAATAGAGCCACAACAGGTGATTGGTTTGGGATATTTAGCAGCTACTCAGTGTGACCATTGACTGTAATGAAGTCAGTTGAGGGGGAAAATCATGTTCATGCCCTGAGTGTGTATCCAAGGAAAGGTCTAGCTTCTTTTTGGGAGATTCATTACTCAATACTTACTAGGATCGCCACCTC
The DNA here is from genome assembly GCF_048418805.1 of Vulpes vulpes. NCBI lineage: Eukaryota > Metazoa > Chordata > Mammalia > Carnivora > Canidae > Vulpes > Vulpes vulpes. Next base: position 153,981,774 of record NC_132791.1, read on the forward strand.
CAATATTTTCACAACCTTTTCCTTCTAAACTTCCTCCAATTTTCATCCAGTTTGCATAGTCATATTCAATGCCCACAGAAATTCCAAAGCACTTCTCGATATCTCTGCTGGTAATACCTGCAACAAGGCGATGGAGAGACACAAAATGCTGAGGTGCTTCAAGACAGTGCGTAGAGAACAACAACCATCCACAGCAGTTGTAACTTCAGTTTTGGAGTCTAAGAGATCTAGGTTGAGAGCCCAGTCCTTTAACCCAAGCTCAGTGTTCTCTTCTGTGTGACTCACGCCCAAACAATTCTTGAAATGAGGAGAATGTGTACTGCACATGCTAGTTGCTCAAAAGTGCCAGTTCCCTTTCCTTTGCACATTCTTCATGGAGCCTCCTTGGGGCAGAAATTCTGCTTCGTCCATCCATATAGCCCTGTGCCTCTTGCAGTAACTGGCCCATGATTGGCACCATTTTCACTCTCCCATTTTGCACACAATGCCTCTTCCTCCCTCCCTCATCGTTCCAAAGTCTACTCAAGCTCCAGTTCAAATATCATGTTATCCATGAAGCAGATTTGGATCAGAATGCTTCCTTCTTTTTTTAGAGCTACCAATGTGTTTCAGTCAGGCATGAATGATCATATTTGCACAATTTTTTTTTTTTTTGCTCAGGACCTCTCAGTACCTTGGAGAGGTCAGAGTGCTGTTAGAAGATGGATAGATCTCCATGGCGAGTCAACCTGACTTCAGGCCCCATGATAACTGAGTCCCACATTAGCTATCTCTATATTTGTCTACATCTGGGGACCCACGGAGGAACCTGAATCTTGTAGATGAGGAGCATCATCCTCAAAGCTGTAAAATCATTTTATCCCAATCCCTCACTCTGTACACAAACAAAGCTGGGTTTCCAGCCCTTTGTTGGGCTGGCAAGTAAGGCTAGAAAAATCGACTAGGGCAAGGTCCTGACCAGAGTCCAGCTTTATCTGTGGCTCAGGTTTTCTGAAGGTTCTGAACTGGAGTTTGCATTTTTGAACTATCATTACTTTTAACTACAACTATACAATAATTATTACCAATCCCTGCATTGTTATGGCAACCACAAGGAAAAAATAATTTAGGTCAGTTATTCAATTGAGCTAAGGATTAGATCTAATCTTTTCAAGGGAGTATTGAGGAAGCAAGTTTATTTGCCTGCATCCCCATCAAACTACAAACTCTGTGAGGTCAAATATTTGTGCCTTATTCACTGCTCTCTTGTCAACATGGCAGACAGTGTCTGCTGTGAAGGAAATGCTCCCTAACTATTTTGAGAATAAGTAATTGATTAATGAAAAAAATGAGCGAATACATATACACCATGAGTCCTGTGGTATGGGCTTCTGACAGAAAGAATCTCAGGAGTCAGGAATCCTGAATTCAAATTCCAGTCACTTAAATAAATGGATGAAGAAATCATGGTGTGTGTGTGTGTGTGTGTGTGTGTGTGTGTGTGTGACTATTATATCTCTATCTCTGTATCTACAGCTATATCTATATAATATAATGTGCCACAACCAGGTTCATGGATGAACCTGGAGGATGTCATACTACATGAAGTAAGCCAGACACTAAACGAAAAAAATGACATGATCTCATTTATAGGTAGACTCTAAAAAAAACAAATAAATATATGGAAGCAAAGAGTAGAAAGGTGGTTGCCAGGGGTGCAGAGGTGGGGGAAGAAGGGAGATGCTGGTCAAAGGGAACAAAGTTGCACTTACGTAGGATGAATAAGTATGGACGTCTAATGTGTTGCCTGATGGCGACAGTTCATCATATTGTATAGAACACTGAAAATTTGTAAAGAGAGAGGTTCCAGGTGCTCTCATCACATAAACACAGGCAAAGGAAACTATGTGAGAAGATACGTTAATTAGCTGCACTGCAGTAATCATTTCCCTTTGTATATGTATATCAGATCTTCATGTTGTATACTTGAACCGGGTACAAATGTTGTATTTTTCAAAAGCAAAACTAAACAAATCCTAGTCACAGGCACCCTGTATGAGCTGAGAAAAGGCTGGTGGTCACACTGGGCTTGTTTCCTATTTGCAGAGACAGGGGCTGGCTCTGTCCCTCTCTAGACTCCCCTGAGCCACACACAACTCCAACCCCATGCCTCTGTGCACTCTTCTGAATCACTCCAGGGCTGGAAGCGCCTGGAAGGGGATGCTGTGAGGTATGAGCACCAGCACTCAGCATCAAGCACAGGGCTTCTCCTGCCACTTCTATTTGAGTACTTTTAATTGTTAATGCATTACTAATTGAGGAAGATTGAGCATATTTAATTGTTTTGATTAAAAAATGCTTCACCAGTGATAAACAAGAGTGGGGAAAAGGAATTCACAGGCAGAAGCCAGAGTGATTACAAGGAGAATGGCAGTGGAGGGCTGCCTGCTTCCAGTGACAGGTTAGGCTGATTACAGGGTGGGAGGAGGTGGTGCTGGAGAGCACCCACAGAGCCCTTATGCTCACACAGGGTCTGCACAGCCTGCCATGTGTGGGGAGAGTGGAGTGAGGGTGGGGGGGATTCCAGTTCAATTTGAGCAGCACTGTTCAACTGCAAAGATTTGCCTTCCAAGGACACCAAGGTAGGGTTTCAGCCAGCAAGGGAAGGTCTGTGATTTAAGAATCATAGGATGTGAGAACTTCAAGCATCCTTGGACACCTAGCCCACACTCCTTATTTTTAATTGAGATGTTCTCAGTTCATAGAGGTGAATTATCTTTGCCTAAGATCATATAGGTAAGAGATGGTGGAGTTGAGATTCAAATTCAAGTCTTTTTCACTTAGAAGCCTGTGGCATTTCCATTAATTGCAGTTATCACATCAGACTAGAGAATTCTGCTATCAGAGAGAAAAATTTTGTAAACAATGACTGTGTATCATCCCCATCACGATGTGTGTTAGGCAGTGTAGACACTGTGAATTAAATAGGAATATGATGTAAATCTGAATAAGGTCTTGTCCTTGAGAAGCTAGCAGGTTTGGGACAACATACTAAACAAAAGCTAAGGTGTATCCCTAGAGTTGCCTGTTTCAATATACGAGGGTGAGAAGTGAAGTCACTCACCAGAAGCTGTAGGGGAGGCCAAATCAGGGCTGTCTACAGAAGGCCCATGGGAAAGCAATACCAGAAGGCTGGGGAGGGGGCTAGAGAGTAAAAGGGGAGGGGGGAGGGGGTAGAGAAGGTCTTACGTAGTGCCCAAATCCAGGACTTGAAACTGGTATCAGAAGCCAAGACACAGAACCAGAGACTTCTTGCTTTCAGCAAGTAAAGAGCAGAAGAGGAAGAGGAGAGAGAGAGCAGAGAAATGTCTGGAGCAATTGTGTGCACTTGCCCAGATGGGTGTGGGGTATGAGTGGACTGACTACACAGCTGAAGTTTGAAAAACACAGGAGTTAGGGGGCGTGGACCCTCCACCCAGTTGAAAATTGAAGTATAGGGGATCCTGGGTGGCTCAGTGGTTTAGCGCCTGTCTTCGGCCTAGGGTGTGATCCTGGAGTCCCAGGATCGAGTCCCACATCAGGCTCCCTGCATGGAGCCTGCCTTTCCCTCTGTCTGTGTCTCTGCCTATGTGTGTGTGTCTTTCAAGAATAAATAAATGAGATCTTAAAAAAAAAAAAGAAAATCCAAATATAACTTTTGACTCCCCCAAAATGTAGCTACTCTTGATGGGATGCCTACAGTTAACATAAATGGTTGATTAAAACATATTTTGTGTTTTATATGTATTATATGCTATATTCTTAAAGTAAGCTAGAGAAAAGAAACTTATGGAAATCATAAGGAAAATACATTTACAGTACTGTATTTATTGAAAAAAATCATGTATAAGTGGGTCTACACAGTTCAAATCCATGTTGTTCAAAGGTCAACTGTATTTATAGAACCAAACAGTGATCCACCATGGCTCCACCCCATCCCATCAGGCTAGACTCCTTAGATGTCAGCTTTGGACCCGTATCATGGCTACACAGTGAGATTGTCTGGAGTGCTTATTAAAAATACAGGTTCCCATGTCCCACCTATATCAGTTCTAATTCTGTATTTCTGTGTAATCAGCAATCTTTATTTAAACAGATAACCCAGATGATTCCTAGTCTGCACATCTGGTGCCAGATATTGGATACCATGGTTCTACAGCAAGCTCTGGTGGCTCATCACAGAGCACTGGCCTCCACCCTGTCTCAGTCAATGCCTTTGTCAATGCCTTGGATATGGACTTAGCAGCCAGGCTCATCACATCTACCCGTAAGAAGTAACTAGGAAAAGCCAAGGATCATTCAGATAAAGAATCAGGATTCAAAAAGCCCTCAAAAGGTTTGGAAGAAAAGACAGACCAAGCATGGCAAAATGAAGCTCAGTTGGGAAAGCTGTAACATCCTTCCCTGGGGAGAAAATACCATGTACAAGCATAATAGGGAATGGGCACAGCTTAGGAGAGCAAGAGAAAAGGCTGTAGGGTTTTGGACAACTTCCAGCTCAGGAAGACAATGAAACCAGGTGAAAAACCAGGAGGAAATTATAATCAATAAAGTAAAGGAGGGGATAATCTCACTCTCTTTGTGTAGCTGAGAGAAACCTAGAGCCTGGCACAAAGTTCTGTAGTCTACATTTTAAAAAGGAAATAAGAAAATAAGACATTCACTCAACACTATTTAGCCTTAAAAGAGAAGGAAATCCTGCCATATGCAACAACATAGGTGAACCTTAGGACATTATTGTAAGTGAAATAATCACAGAAGGACAAACATGCATGATTTCACTTATATGAAGTATATAAGATAGTCCAACTATCAGGTGTAAGAATCATGGTTGGCAGGAGTTGGGAGAGGGTGAAGAAATTCAAAACCACATGCTTTGGGAATGTTTGAGGGGATGGGGGATGTTCACCTGAACAACAGAGGAAAGATCTCTCTTTAAGAGAGATCAGTGGAAAAAAAAAAAATAAAAGAGATCAGTGGAACTAGATTCAGCTCTCTCCAGAGGGTTGTCTTGAGGAAGAGGAATTAGGCTTATTTGTGTGGCTGCACGGGCAAGAACTAGGAGCAAAAGGGCAAAAGCTACAGGAAAATAGATTTAAGCTCAACACAAGGTAAATCATCAAGATGGCCACAGGCCAAGGAAATTTGAGTTGTCTCATAAGGCAGTGAGCTCCCCATACTGAGAGGGTACCAAGCTGAGGCTATTTGCCTGTATGGAGCACAGTAGAAGGGTTTGACGAATTGACCAGTGGTCTTTTAAGGTTGCTTCTAAAGCCATGATTCTGAAACTTTGCTCTCAGTGAGTTCACAGGCAAGTGTGAAGAACCGGAAGGGCATGATTACTACTCAGTGTGATGAGAGCTGTGAATGAGGCCAGCAGAGGGGACTCTTCCTCGGGGGTCAAAGGATATAGAGGCACTGAAAGGATGAGTAGAAATTAGCCAGACAAAGCAGAGACATGGAGAGCAGAGGGATGCCATGTGGAGGCCTTGCATCCCTAGCAGCAAGATTCTGCTCGGAAAAGCCAACCCGACCTAAACTCAAGAATAGAAAAGAGAGATGCCAATCAGTGTAAGAAGTACTGGTAGCCCCTGGGCTCCTTCCCACTCTAGTCTGGACCTGAGGAGAGCTGTTGTGATGCCCACCTGGCAGACCAGGAGCCCAGAAGACATGTCTCTGGCCACCATGTCTACTGCTTCTTTCCCACCTCGTCTTGTCTGTGGTACAGGTGTTAGAGCTGTTCTCCTGCCTCTTTGGAGAGGCTGCATCAATGTGGCGGGGAGGCAGAACCAGGCAGCTTGACTTCCAAGGTGCCAGAGCGCAGCAAGTCTGTCACTTCTCAGATGAAAAGCATCAGGTGGAAAACAGCAGGTGTAATACATTATTTATCTCTTTGCAACAAACAAATGCCATTCAGGTTGCTGTGATCTATCTGCTATGTTGGCTTTGCTACATTGGTTGCCCCCAAAGACAGGCTCAGAAGGACAGGGAAGACTCATAGAATCTATTTCATGCCATGATATTGGAAAAGATGATTATTTAGCTGGGAAGTGTAGGCTACTGTTTATGCATTGAAATTCATGCTCCTTCCCAACCACCTAGGAATAATAGTATAAGTACCTCTGTGCCTTTCAGATGCTGTTTCTTCTCCCAGTCAGCTCTAGAAAGCCTTTCTTCTCTCCCAAGGGCCCAACTCTGTGTCCCCCACGGTATCTCTGTGCTTCCCTCCAGCATAGTATTCAGCATACCCTATTGTCAGTTTCTTGGTCTATTCTTCCAATTCAGCAATTGTCGGTTTCTTGGTCTATTCTTCCAATTATACTGCAAACTTATACAATCGTCTCTTGGGTTTACAGGTCTTGGCACAGAACCTGGCATGTGACAAGCCCCCAGGAGTGCTCAGGGATGGGCTGATTCCAACCAATCTAGACAATACCTCTAAATGTTTTTGATAGTCTCAGATCTCCTTTTGGTTGATGATGCAAATCACATCTTTGTAATATCTCACAATGGATTAAGAGATGATATTTTATAAACCTTCATCTTCATTATCTCATTGGAGGCTCACAACAATCTTAGGGAGCCAGGAGGATTTATCCATTTTGCAGGCTCAATGGCTAAGAAAAGCAGTAATTGTGGTCAAGAATGTGAACTCTCGAGTCAGAGTTTTACATTCACATTCACTATTTGTGGAAGTTACCTGAACCTCTTTGGGCCTTATTTTCCCCATTGGTAAAATGGCAGTGATAGTTTCCACACACGAGTCTCTAAAACCAGCATCTGACACAATTAAGTGTTCGACAAATCTTAGCTACTATTAAGTTGCTTGCCCCACATTGCGGTTGCTTGCCCAAAATGCAGTGCATGCTTCGTTTTATCACCTCAGTGTTAACAGTGCAGAGAAATGTTCCTCATGTGGCACAAGTAGCAGTAGCCTTACCAAGTCCCTGGTTCCATGATCACCTCATTCTACCAAGTGGCTCAGAGAAAGGAATCCATGCTCCCAACAGGCAGCATTGGGACTGCAATCTCAGATGTCCCTCCTGACTGATAACAAGTATCTTCAGGGACTCTGGTTCTTCTAGATGATTTTGGAGATATACACACACACACACACACACACACACACACACACACACAAGAGGCAGTATAGCTGAGGGGGTTGATGTGGCCATGATAAGAGTCAGTATAGCAGAGATTTTCAGTCCTTCTAGAATGGACACTGCTTGAACTATAATTCACTTTTGCACACCTACTGTCTGGGCAAATTATTTAACCTCTGTGTGCCACAGTATTCTCATCTGTAAGGTGGGGGGCTCTCCTGGTGTCTGCCTTGTAGGGCTGTCTGTGGTGCTAAAGTGATTCGAGCTGTACTGTGTGCAACGTGCAATGCTTGGGATGATGCCTGGCCTGTCAGACCCAGCAATAACAGTCAAATATTACTATTATTACTATTGCTGTGAATGCTACAGTGTACAAAGACTGGGCTGGTTGTCCCTGCTACTGAACTTGGAAAATCAGAGAAGGATGGAGACTGAGGAGTTTGTCAAAACAGGTTTTCTTAATCCGCATTCTGCAGTATATATTGTTAGGCCACAAATGAGTGAAGATTATGAGAAAAGCCATATTTGATAAGGACCTATTATATGCTAGGCAAAACTTTCCCATGGGTCATCTCATTTCATATTCACACATTTCTCCACAGCAGGTGCAATCATTCTCATTTTTAAGCCAAGTAAACAGAAGCTTAGATAGTTTGAGTCACTTGCCTAAAATTATACAGTAAGTAAATAGTAGAACTAGGATTGAACCAAGGTCTGTGTCCAAAGCCCATTTTGTCCATGCCATATTATGTTACCTACAGGAGAGAAAGCTAAGGGTGGCACTGGGGGTAATTTTGACAACATCATGCCTTTTTCCCCTTTAAGGCTGGGGCTGTTTCAGTGACAGAGGTAGAAATGCAAAATTAGGACAAGATCAGGAGTATGGTGCTGAGAGTGTCTCAGTTCCAAGTGTATGCAAATGACTTAGGGGGGATGGGGACAAAGCCAAGACACCAGGAGTCTGTCAGTCAATCAATACCATCCATCACTGTGAAGCCTGGTTGTCATGGTAACTGGGGATAAAGCCTGGAGCCTGTTAGAATCTAGTGCCTGTCTGTTCAGGGTGACTGGTTGGTTAGCAGGCACAGCAAAAGACCCTCTGGGCCAGCCCAGACTGTTGTGCCATAAATATAAGACCCTTCACATTCAGATTCCTGCCCACCATACCCTCTGCCCTATCCAATCCAGTCCAAACTTTTTAGGACTCTACCCTGACACTACAGAGTGTAGGAAAGTTCCAGAGGAGGCTGAGCATAGATAGGCTTGGATTCTGAACCTCTCTTGCTAGAAAGACACTGAGCCTTTGCTATAGACCAGCCTCAGTCTATGGGCAAGCCTCTGGGGACACATCACCAACAAGATGCATGATGGAAGTAGACAGTAAAGTGTGATAGATCGAACTAAATCCCAAGTCTCCTGAAGCACCTAGGAAGTCTCCCAGGCCATGGAGACTGGAAGGGTCCTATCTAAGCATAGATTAAGAATGGATAAGCAGTAGCCAGGTGAAGAAGAAAGGGTATGGTTAGGGAAACAGAAATCCAGGTAGAAGAAATAGCCTGTTTCTTCTTATAAAGCCCCAGGGGGAAATGGGGTATGATTAAGTTGAGGGACCAGCAAATAGCTCAGTACAGCATAGCCCATAGCTAGGGCTGAGTGAGGCCAGAGCATGCTCCCTTGAACACTGGCCATCTCCAGGGGCAGGAACCCTCCTGTGCTCAATGGTCACCTTTGCATGGCTCCAGCAGCTTACCATTCTGCAACTTGTCATCCTCTCTGTGGCTCCCTGGAGGCCAACACTGACTGCATTTCCACCTACTAATGCCATCACTCTTCCTGCCATAACTCAGCCGCAGGATTGCTCTCCTTAATGCACTGGCCTCAGGGGCAAGCCCTCTACAACAGTGTGGCCTTTGGGTGAACCTGGACTCTTGTCTCCTACCACTCACCCACTCTCATGAGACTCCCTCCACCTAAAAAGCCCTAGCTCCCTTCTCCGTTAGGCAAGCTCCTACTCCTAATTTTTGGAAGTTCAGGTTTGGATGTCTTGCAGTCTAGAAAAGGGGGAGGGGCAAAAGGGGTGGGTTTATTTCTATTTGAGCATTTTCACATTGTATAATTCCTGGTGCCCAACTAACTGCATATTTCTCCAGGGCTTGGAGCTGTGTGTTTCATCTCTTTGTCCCTGGAAATCATGGGTTCTCATTGACTGGTTGAGTGGTTGGGAGGATAAATGAAGGGATGGGTGGGTGGATGCAGATTAGATTAGAAGGATTCTCCCCAGAGATTAATTGTTTGCTGCCTCTTAATTTGGGTAACAAGGAAAAAAAAAATGTTGTTTTCTACTCAGTACCTTCCTGAAAGGGAATTATAAGCAAACAACAACAATAATCTATAAATGTGATGGAAAATATGAGAATTTGAGGGACTTAAATAACATGTTCATCCCACTCCAGTCACTCCCCACATACAGCTTAGTTATTTGGGCTGCCTTTGTCTCATTCTCTAAATGGAATAAAAAATGCACAGCCTAGGGGCCCTCATTCCCCCATTCTACTGCTTCTGACAGACATCACTAATTGATCACAGCACTGTCAGGCTCAGCCCGTCCTGTGTCATAATCCGCTGGCATTTGCTATTGAAACCAGCTGCCATTACTGGCCTAGACACTTTTTCTGTCTGTCAAGGCTCTGAGGTCCACTTCTTTGAGTGCTACGATTGTCAGCACACCATCCTTTTTCCTGGCTCTGTCACTGTACCTAAGCTTCAGAACAGACAATCACAAGCTGGGCGATTTAAGGCTTAACAATTCTCCCAATAACAGTTCCTAATCAGCCAAACTGACCCCAAACTGCATTTAGGAAAGAGTATTGAGCATAATACTCCATTAGTTATTTTTTAAACCTGATTTAACCACTTTCAAAGCTATTGCAAGCTGTTTTATGTTTTTTTTTAAAGGAAGAAAAGTGAAAAAATAAAAATACAAAGATAAATGAAATAAAATATCCAGATAGACTCCAAGAAGCATGGAGCTGGGAATAAGAATCCTTGTGTCAGACCTCACCCTGCTCCTAGCCAGTGGTTTCACCTTGGACATGGCATTCTACCTTTTAGTACCTTGTTTTTCCTGTTTGTAAAGTGGGAACAGCCATAAAACAGCTCAAAGCATTGCTGAGAGGCTTGAGTGAGAGGATATTCATGGAGGCACTCAGTGCTGCCTGCCACAGACTCAGTTAGAAGCCAGGGAACATTCCATCTTTCATTGCCATTTGGATAAACTATTTCATTGGATGAGACTTTCCAGCCTTTCTTAGCAGTGATTACTTCACCTCCCTCCAGCTTTTTACCTTGTCTGCCTTCCTGTGATTGTTAATTTTATGGGCCAATTTGACTGGGCCACAGCTGTGTCCAGATATTTGGTCAAACATTATTCTGGATGTTTCTTGGAAAGTATTTTTGGATGAGATCAACATTTAAATCAATAGAGTAAAGCATTCATCTTTCGATGGACACCGAGGCTCGGTGTCCATCGAAAGATGAATGGATAAAGAAGATGTGGTCTATGTATACAATGGAATATTACTCAGCCATTAGAAATGACAAATACCCACCATTTGCTTCAACGTGGATGGAACTGGAGGGTATTATGCTGAGTGAAATGAGTCAATCGGAGAAGGACAAACATTATATGTTCTCATTCATTTGGGGAATATAAATAATAGTGAAAGGGAATAGTAGGGAAGGGAGAAGAAATGGGTAGGAAATATCAGAAAGGGAGACAGAACATAAAGACTCCTAACTCTGGGAAACGAACTAGGGGTGGTGGAAGGGAAGGAGGGAGGGGGTGGGGGTGAATGGGTGACAGGCACTGAGGGGGGCACTTGACGGGATGGGCACTGCGTGTTATTCTGTATGTTGGTAAATTGAACACCAATAAAAAATAAATTTATTATTTAAAAAAATAGAGTAAAGCAGATTGTTCTCCGTAATGTGGGTGGGCCTCATCCAATCAGTAGACATCCCAAATAGAACAAAAATGCTGATCTTCTCTTGAGTAAGAAAGGACTCTTGCTGTCTGCCTGCCTTCAAGCTGGGACTTCAGCTTTCTTCCTGCCTTTGACCCACACTGAAACATCAGCCCCTCCTGGGTCGCAAGCCTGCCAACTGCAGATCTGGGGACTTGTCAGACTCCATAATTGGGTGAGTCAGTTCCTTATAATAAATCTTTATATCTTATTGGTTCTCTGAAACCAGTTAGTTAGAACCCCAACTGATATATCTCCCAATGCTTTCATTATGGCCACTGATGTTTTCCTCTATTTAAAGTAATGAGATATGCATGTATAGTCAATGGAACACACTAGATGGTATTTTTAATATTTTTTTACTATGCTGAAAACTAAGCAATACACTTTACTCCATGATTCAGCCCACATATATCCAGATAAAATAAGTTTTAATACTTCATCATACTTTAATGCACTCTGATATTTTCCATCCTATTTCCCTTTATTTTGTTTTGTTAAATGCTGATAATGACTCACCAGCTTTCTTTTTTTTTTAAGATTTTATTTATTTATTTATTTATTTATTTATTTATTTATTTATTTATGAGAGACACACAGAGAGAGAGAGAGAGCCAGAGACATAGGCAGAGGGAAAAGCAGGCTCCATGTGGGGAGCTGGATGTAGGACTTGGTCCCAGGGCTCTGGGATCATGACCTGAGCCAAAGGCAGATGCTCAACCACTGAGCCACCCAGGCGTCCCCCCACTAACTTTCTTTTACAATTTACTAATGGACTATGACCTGCAGTTTGAAAAAATCCCAGGCAAAACATCTCTGAGACATTATAGCATGTCAGTTAATATCACAGGTTCCTGAGTTTGATCCCTGGCTCCACCAGTTAATGGCACCATGACCTTGGGCCAAGTTATTTAACATCACTGAGCTGCAGTTCTTAATTTGTAAATTGGGGATTATAGTATCTTCTTTACAGGTCTTTCTTGAGGATTAAATGAGATAGTATGTTTAAAGTGTTTAACTCAGTGTCCACCACATAGTAAAATGCTCAGTAAATGTTGACCATCTTGCCACCTCTGCTGTAGGCTAAGCCTCTGATGTATGGTATCAGAATAAATAAGAGAGTATATGAGGAAATATTGGGAGGGATAAATACTTGGGCAATATACAAACTCTATACCAGAAGATGTTGATTCAATACTAACTGAATCATGTTGAGTGATTTCCTTAGGCTCTTTGTACCTCAGCTTTCTCTCTATAAAATTGGGGAAAATACTAATTCACCTCCTCATAAAGTAATTTGAAGATTATCTGGAATATTAGATGTGACTATATTATACTTTACCAATATTGGGTGTTATTATGTGTAAGTATATTTATTAAAACCAAATATTTCAGTTAGCTCTAAGTGCAGTGAATTTTAAAAATTAATTCTTTAGGTAGTAATCAATTTGATTGTCCACAGGATATATCATTGCTGACTGTAAGTAGATGATTATGACAAAGAGAAATCCCATTACCTTCTATGCACCCTTGATGAGAGGAACCATGTTGGTATCTAGACAATGTGTACTGTGTTTGTGTGCTTAATAAATGTTTGTTGAATGAAAAGCTGAAGGAATGAGTAAGTAAAGGAAGGGAAGGAGAAGGAAGGAAGGGAATGTGGAATTACAATTGACATCAACTTTAATGAGTTTTAGTTGTTTCTGTGGCTTTTTCTACCCTGTAAGTTAGGTGGTAGACCAGCTGGTCCAGGGACCCTTGCTAGAAGGTGATGATCAATGACGGAGAGAATGTACTGTGCTCTTGCTGGAAGGGTCTTTCCCAGGGTCACTTATCTGGCATCCATCAAGGGGAGGAATGATGGAACACAGGCCCTGATTTGGGCAGAGTTGTTAACACTTTGAAAGATAGTGATGAGAATTCAAAGTGACCTTGATGAATGGGAGAAGCAGTCCCTCCAAAACTGGATGAAGTTCTAGGGACAGAAATGAATGACCTTGATCAAAAAAATAGGCAGGTGAGGGAGAAGGCATGATTGCTGAGGCTCCAAGTCTACAGCAGAAGCACTGGCCACTGCAGGCTGGACACAGTGATAATGATTTCCTTTCCATTTGAACAGTGTTTCAGAGCTGACCAATTGCAGAGAACGATGAGATAGGTTATCTTGTTATCCTTACTTTACAGATGAGAGGGCAGTTAACATTATAGAGTTAATAACTGAAAATCTGGGAATAAAATAAAGCATGTGGTAATAATAAAAAACCCATCACAGTATAGCAGCAACAGGTCACATTTTTTAAACTCTTACTATATGCCAGGCCCTGGGCCATGTGCTCACATAGTTTCATTTCATATTCACAAGAATCCTGTGAAGTATGTACTATCATTGCCTCATCTAGAAGAACAGAAAACTGAGGCATGAGGAGGATAACTAATATGCCTGAAGGTCACTTGGCTAATAAATGGTGGAGGTGAGATTTGAATTCAAGCACTCTGACTCAGAACCTTTTTCAGTAATTAATATTTATTGGGTGCTTGTTAGATATTTTCTGTGGATATGTTCACTCATTCCTCAAACTTCTCTGCGAGATGAATGCCATTAATACTTCCAGTTTACCAAGCTAAGAAATTGAGACTTAAAATGATTAAATAAGCTGCTCATGATCATACAGCTGGTAAGTGAGAGAACCCATGTGTTCAACCACTGTGCTACACTACGATTAGCCTGAATCAAGGGGGACAATATCTGACCACTTACCACCAAAGATGTGGTTGGAATTATTCTCAAACACACAAACCTTGGTTATCATTCCAATATGGGCCTTGAAAGGCTGAGGTTTAGGGAAATTAAGTACCCTTGATCACAAAGTCATGCACTACTGACTGGTAGAACCAAGACATACACCCAGATGTGTAGACATGTCTGACTCCCAAGTTTAGGTTCCTTGTTACCATGTCACTAGCATGTGTTTTCCTTCTATAGTCCTTGATCACGTGCCCTTACAACCTACTGACCCCACGTACAACTGTAATCCATAATAGTAACCACTGGTTGGACAGTGTTTTACTTATCACAACGCTTTTAAAAAATATTATCTTGGGATGCCTGGGTGGCTCAGCATTTGAGCATCTGCCTTTGGCTCAGGGCATGATCCCAGAGTCCCAGGATCTAGTCCCACATCAGGCTTCCTGCATGGAGCCTTCATCTCCCTCTGCCTGTGTCTCTGCCTCTCTCTCTCTCTCTGCATCTCTCATGAATAAATAAGTAAAATAGTTTAAAAAATGATTAATAAAAATATTATCTTGGGTAATTCTTCTAACAGCCTTTAGAAGTGGTTTATTGTCCATATATTAGTGATGGGAAAATAGACTCAGAGACATAAATATTAGCTTTTAGATGGCAGTGCCTACATGGAAAGCGAAGATATCTCAATTGGAAAAAATATTTTTACTATCACACTGACTGCTGGCTTTTATGGGGCCAGACAGTGGTGCTGGTTTCCTTCACAAGCAAAGCACCAATAGAAGTCATTTTCTATAATGTCTTTGCAGAGTCCTTTCAATATGGCCAAAGTCCATATAGTCATGAACCTTTAGGGCCATTCATTTACTTTCTATTCCATGCATAGTTTCCATTACAGCTTCCCTGGTAAAGGTATCCAATCAGATTTACTTAGGTTCTTAGATTTGGATAGGAAACTCTATTTCCTATTATGTTTTGAGAGACAAAAGACACAGAAGCTGAAACAGATGTGTCAGGACCTATCTATATTAGCCACAAAACAGGAGTCCAGAGCAGACCACTACCATCTTTGTCCCAAAGGTATTTATGGAATATCCACTAACCTCTGATACTTTTCTCATGTAACACATCAACATGGATGGAGGGAACCGGCAGAAAAAACATAGCATAACCTGATAAGCAATAGTTGTGGGAATGGAGAGGAAGGCCCAGAGTTCACATACTAGGGAGGTGACTAATGAGACATATGAGAAGAGAGTAAGAAGTCATAATTATTCCCAGGTTGTGAGTCTGGACAAAGGCAGTTGGATAAAAGGGAAATAACTCTGAACTATAATTCAGAGTAACTCGTATATTTTTCACTTACTTGTGATAGAGCTTTTAGCCTCAGTTCCTTATCTGTAGAAGTAAGAAAACCTCTCTTCTTGCACAAATATTCGGAAGATTAAGTAAGAAGATACACAAACAGCCAGCAGATATAAAAAGATGCTGGACATCACTAATCAGGGAAATGCAAATCAAAACCACAGTGAGATATCACCTCACAACTGTTCGGATATCTATTATCAAAAAGATAAGTGATCACAAATACTAATGAGGATGTGGAATTAAGGGAGCCCTGTGTAGGACACCTGGGTGGCTCAGTTGGTTAAGCATCTCCCTTCAGCTCAGTTCATGATCTTGGGGTCCTGGGATTGAGCCCTGCATTCCCCATTGCTCAGTGAGGAATCTGCTTCTCCCTCTACCTCTCCTCCCTCGGCATATCACTCCCCTGCTATCGTGCATGGGCTCTCTCTCTCTCTCTCTCTCTCTCTTCCCCTCTCTCACAAATAAATAAAATCTTTTTAAAAGGGCAGCCTGGGTGGTTTAGCCATTTAGCTCCACCTTCGGCCCAGGGTGTGATCCTGGAGACCTCGGGTCAAGTCCTGAGTCGGGCTCCCTGCATGGAGCCTGCTTCCCCCTCTGCATGTGTCTCTGCCTCTCTCTCTGTCTGTCTCTCATGAATAAATATATTTTAAAAATCTTTTTTTTTAAAAGAAGGGAATCCTGTGTGCTGTGTGCTGTGTGTGAATGTAAACTTGTACAGCTACTATAGAAAACAGAATGGAGACGCCTCAGTTAAAAAGAGAACTACGTATATGACCCAGCAATCTGACTTTTGTGACTATGTCAGAAGGAAATGAAATCATTATCTAGAAAAGATATCTATACTAACATTTTCACAGCAGCATTATGCATATTAGCCTAAGTATGGAAACTGTGTAGTAAAACAGATCAATGAATAAAGAAAATGTGGTACAGATAAACAATAGAATATTATTCAGCCTTTAAAAAGGAGATCCTGTCATTTGTGACAACATAGATGAACCTGGAAGGAATTATGGTAAGTGAAATAAGGCAGACATAGACAAATGCTGCATAATGAAACAAAAAAAAAATCAACTTCATAGAAACAGAGATCAGAAAAGTGATTATAAGGACTGAGGGTGGGAAAAATAGGGAGTTGTTGAAAGGGTAAAAACTTTCAGTTATAAAATGGAGAAGTTCTGATACATAACATGGTGACTGTAATATATAATTAAAATTTGCTAAGAGAATAGAACTTAATTGTTCTCACAAAAAAATAGGTAAATATGCAAAAACAGTGTGGAGGTTATTCAAAAAATTAAAAATAGTTACCATATGAGCCAGCAATTCCACAACTGAGTATCTACACAAAGAAAATGAAAATACTAATTTAAAAAGACATAGGGACCCTGATGTCTTTTTGATAATAGCCCTTCTGACAGCTATAAGGTGATATCTCATTAGGGTTTGGTTTGCATTTCCCTAATAATTAGTGATGTTGAGAATCTTTTCTTGTGCCTGCTCATCATCTCTATGTCTTCTCTGGAAAAATGTCTTCATTTTTTTCTGCCCACTAATTTTTCTTAAGATTTTATTTATTTATTTATGACAGACACACGCACAGAGGCAGAGACATAGGCAGAGGGAGAAGTAGGCTCCCTGTGACGAACCTAATGTAGGACTCGATCCTGGCACCCCGGGATCACACCCTGAGCCAAAGGCAGATGTTCAACCACTGAGCCACCCAGGTGTCCCTTTCTGCCCACTTTTAATTGGATTGTTTATTTTCTCATTCTTAAGTTGTATGAGTTCTTTATATATTTTGGGTATTAACTCCTTATCCAGATATATCATTTGCAAATTTCTTCTCCCAGTCAGTATATTGTATTTTCATATTGTCAAGGTTTTCTTTCACTGAGCCAAAGCTTTTTAGTTTGGCCTCATCCCAATTGTTCATTTTTGCATTTGTTTCCCTTGCCTTTGGAATCAGATCCAAAAAATTGCCAAGACCAGTTGCTTGCTGCCTATGTTTTTTTCTAGGAGTCTTATGGTTCAGGACTTACATTCAAGCCTTTAACCATTTGAGTTGATTTTTGTGTATAGTATAAAATAGTGGTCCAGTTTCATTCTTTTGCATATAACTGTCCAGCTTTCCCAACACTGTTTATTGAAGAGACTTTTCTTTCTCCATTGAATATTCTTGCCTCCTCTTTCATAAATTAATTGTCCATGTATGTGTGGGTTTATTTCTGGGCTCTATTCTGTTCCATCGGTTAGTATGTCAGTTTTTATGCCAATACCATACTGTTTTGTTGACTACCACTTTGTAGTATAGTTCAAAACTAGGGAGTGCGACACCTTCAGCTTTGTTCTTATTTCTCAAGAATGTTTTGACATTTGATATCTTTGTGGTTCTGCATAATTTTTAGAACTATTTGCTCTAGTTCTCTGAAAAAAATGTCATTGGAATTTTGATAGGGACTGCATTGTATCTGTAGATTGCTTCAGGTAGTATAGACATTTTAACAATATTCTTTCAGTCCATGAGCACAGAATATCTTTCCATTTACTGGCATCTTCTTTTCTTTAATCAATGTCCTACTATTTCAGAGACTTTTACAAGACCTGTACACTGAAAACTGTGAGACATCCTTTTATTTTTAATGCATGTTTTCATGCTGCCTTTGAGGGAGAAGCATTTTATCTAAAGGGACACATTAGAAGAAAACAGCCTTGTGCATCCTCTGGGGTGAACCCAGAGAGGATCTGAGGCAAACCCAAGGACAAAAGATTCTTCCAAGGCAAACCAGCCAGTGTGTTCACTTAATCATTCCATACCAAGCTCAGCTCTTTGAGGACATGAATATATACCACATGTGGTGTTTCTTAGAAACAAGCACTTTATAGAATATAAATATTATTATTTGATATGGATCAAAGATACAGAGAAAGAGACAGTAACAAAGAGGAAGGACAGAAAGAAAGAGAAAGAAAGGCACCAAAGAGAAAGGGAGAGACAGAGGATGACAGAGACAAAGAAGGAACTAGAAAAATATCAAACATGGCAAGAAGAGCGTGCATGATTCGATTTGTCAAAGGGAAAGAAGGTAGATATTTTTGTTCTTTGTAGGTTAATATGTAAATGGAATTCTGATTTATTAGCGGTCTCCAGCAGATGAGGTGATGATTAGCACATTTCCATATTTATAGAAAAGCAACACTAACTTTCCGGATTTATAGAAAATCAGCTCTTCACAAATAGCAAATTGTGCTATTATCGACATATGGTTTTCTATAAACAGAGCTGAGGTAATTATCCCTGGGACAATTTGTTGGTGGGCTCCTTTTGAATATTAACCACATTGGAAGCCCATTTCTGCCTCACAGATTTTAAAGAGGAGGGGCCATGAGACACCCCAGACAATTAATTAGTAATCCAACACCAAAGACAGAACCCAAATGAAAAGCTCTACCCAGGACCACATGGTGGAAAGACCATAGGTCCAGGGCTCTGACGCCAGCTTCCTGCAGCCCTGGGCAAAGTAATTAACCTCCCCGAGGAGCCTCAGCATTTATGGGATAAAACTGGGATAATACCAGCCACCAAGTGTTGTCAAGAAAACTAAATGAGAATGTACACAAGAGTACCTGGAACCTAGTAGGTCCTCAACAAATGTTAACTGTGTTTCCTTCTTTGCATTTTTTGATGATTCTAAAAAGACCCACTTGAATTAGTTTTTCAAACTCCTTTTTTATATTGATCTATTGTAAACTATTTGTTTTGTATCATGATTCCATACATGTATGTATGTCTTTATTTAACTGGAAAAAATTTCTTGAAGCAATAACTTCTATTCACTACCTCTAATCCTCTGTGATATTTTCTATTCTCTCCTTTGTTGCTATTATTTCAAAAGTTGTTTGTGATCCATACATTGATTTTAAGGCCTGCTATTAGGAAGGCAGTACTCTGCTGCAAGGGATGGGGACCATATTTAGATTTGTTCACCATTGTATCTGTAGCACAGACACGTAATAGATAGCCAAGAGATATTTGAATTATAAAAGAATAAATACATGGATAGAAGGATGAATTAATGAATGACTCTAACCAGGAATCTAAATTAATGCCCTCTTTCAAACTCCATGTCTTGTTTTACATACTACGTACTAAGAGCTGTGCTGTGTGCTAAAGAGATAAAGAAGTGTCAGACATAATCCTTGCTTTCAAAGATCTTGCTATCTTTATGAGAAAAATATTATAATTTGGAAAATTATCTTTTGAAGACTAACTAGTGTGAGGTTTATATGAAGGTGCTGAGGGAAATAAATGGACATTCTGAGCTGGTTCAGTCCGGGAAACTTCTTGAAACTGGGAATTTGAACTTAGCTTTGAAATATGGAGAGATCTCTTAGCCTTTTATTCACTCATTGATTAGGTCGGTGATTCTCAAACTGTAGTGAGCATCAGAATTACCTGGAGGGCTTGTTAAAATACAGACTGCTGGGTCCTCTACCAGTTTCTGATTTAATAGGGATGGGAGCCTGAGAATTTACATTTCTAACAGGTTCCCAGGTGACACTGATGCTGCAGTTAGAATCTACCCTTCAAGAATCACTGTTCTAGCCATTCAGACTGAGATCATGATGGCTGTTGATGCTGTGTGAAGGAGTTTCGCTATTCAGGATTTTAGGCAAGGAAGTGATATTGTTTTTTATTTTTTATTTTATGTATTTTTATTTGTTTATTTATTATTACATTTTTTAATTTAAATTCAATCTGCCAACATGTGGTATGACATCCAGCGCTCATCCCATTCAGTGCCTTTCTCAGTGATATCATTGTATCTGTACAATGAAAGATCATTCTGGAAGCAGTTGTTGAGAATGGATTGCAGAGGTGAGCCTTCCCCTAGAGACCATTTATTTTTTTAATATTTTATATATTTATTTATGAGAGACACAGAAAGAGAGAGGCAGAGACAGAGGCAGAGACAGAGTGAGAAGCAGCCTCCATGCAGGGAGCCCAATATGGGACTCGATCCTGTGGCTCCAGGATCAGCCCTGAGTGGAAGGCAGACGCTTAACTGCTGAGCCACCCAGGCGTCCCCCTAGAGACCATTTAGAAGCCAATGCAGTGATAAGTGACAGGTGAGAACCCAGCCTACCACTGGATGGGTGGAGGAGACGGTTGGGGGTTGGGGGGCGGCAGGTATGAAGGCTAGTCCAGAGCCAGAATTGAAGGTTCTCTGAGATCTGCAGGGGTAAATGAGAGGAGGAATCTGGGATGACTCCAGGTTTCTAGCATCACTGACTGATTATATGGCAGTTCCATTAACCAAGGATCTATATTTATAACAAGTTTTAACATTTTTTAAAGATTATTCATGAGAGACATCGAAGGAGAGACAGAGACACAGGCAGAGGGTGAAGCAGGCTTCCTGTGGGGAAGACAATGTGGGACTTGATCCCAGGACCCTAGGGTCACACCCTGAGCCAAAGGCAGATGCTCAGCCACTGAGCCACCCAGGCATCCCCAAGGTTTAACATTGTAAATAACAAAATCCCAAATATTATTTATTATTATCAAAGAGGTAATTGTAGCGCAATAGAAAACACATAGTCTTGGGGAGCCAGACAAGTCTGAGTTCAAATACTGTTTGTGATGCTTCCTAGGAAGTCATTTCACCCCTCTGGCCCTATAAATAATAATACTATAATATATATAGTATACTATATAATATATAGTATATATATATTATATATATTATATATTATATATATATATACTATATAATATATAGTATAATAATAATACTCTTAACTGGGGTGTTTACTACAATGTCCTTCTTGATCTCCTCACTCTGTTCTGCCCCCAATCCATTGTCCCCTCCACAGGTCTCCCTGCTCTGATTACAGCACTGCACAATGCAACCTCCTGCACAAATATTAGGTATGTTACCTTATACGGTTTTCCCAAATGAGATCATATGTGGTTCATAGTCAGCGCTCAGAACACTGCAACCACATGTGTTGGCCACTGTGTGCATAAAGCTTCTGTTCTACTTACGTTGTGATTCCATTTCTTCTTTGTCAAGCACCAGGATATGTTCATAAATGCCGCCCATTGATCCAGACGTTATGTAGTGAGTGCCATAGTCATTGATGAACTTGGCATACATGCCATAATTGTACTGCTCCGGAAGTTCCATTAATGACTGCAGCATGCCTTCATCCAGCACAATATTATCTCTCCTCATCTTAAAATGAGCAGTCTGCACCTTTGTGAAAACTCTGAGGAAGCTATATTTCTGCCAACAACAACCACCATGGAATAAGGGAAAAGAAGAAAGAGTACACATTTTATTACATGGCATGATGTGAAAGGCAGCATTTAGGAGCTATGGGAAGTATGTTTATATATATATATATATATATATATATATATATATATATATATATAGTGGGAATATATATGGGAAATATGTTTATATATAAACATATAAATTTATATATATATAAACATATGACTATATATAGTGACTATATATGTCATAAACTTATGACATATATATATATAAGCTTATATATATATAAACATATGAGCATAAGTACACATAATGAAGTATTATTCTATTTTACAGGCATGCATTAAACACCAAGATGTGCCTGGCTGCCTCTCCTGTGCCTGCATCTCTGTTCCCCGTACCCCTGTTCAGGTCCCCTTCTCCTCAACTCTCAACTGGGTTGATTACTGCAACGCGCTCCATGGTGCTGCTCACTCTGTCCCCAGTCCATTGTCACCTCCACACACCTCCCTGCTCTAATTACTGCATGGCACAAAGAAACCTCCTACACAAATATTCAGTATCCATGAAAAATTATGCTTAGGAATATTTTTGATGACATGAAATGCCAACATTATTTATTTAGGTAACTTACTGAACGAGTAAGAGCCTTGCATTAGTCACTTGCATTATGCTAGGAGCAGAGGACATCATCTTGAATGACATAGACCCCTCCCATCATAGAGCTTATGTTCTAGTGGTAATCTTGTACTGTTAAGTAATAAAGTGAAGCAGGCTCCTGAGATAATAAAAAAGACAAGAATGGGGTAATATTGGATTGGTTTAAGGGAAAGGGGATCAGGGTGCCTAGGTGGCTCAGTCAGTTGAGCGTTGGACTCTTGGTTTTGGCTCAGGTCATGGTCTCAGGGTTATGAGATCAAGCCCTACATCGGGCTCCATGCTGAACATAGAGCCTGCTTAAGATTCTCTCTCCCCCACCCCGCCCCTTTCTCATTCAGGCTCTCTTGCCCTCTCTCCCCCTCTCAAAAAAAAAAAAAATTAAGAAGAGGATCGTGTATGGCTATTGCTTCCAAGTAAACCTTGATCCAAAGTGATAGTGAAATTTTGAAAAGGCCACCTGCTTTGAGAAATGTCCACATGACCATAGCCAGATCTCAGAACCATACTTTCCCTTCAGAGCGACAGCTAACTTTGCTTGCAGCAAAGCTCCCAAATGTAATTTATATCTGTTGATAAGTTAATTTTCATAACTGTATTGTCATCATCCAGAATAATTTTTTGAGCTCCAAGTAAATCTACAGCTCTGGTATCAATACTGTTGAGGCTTTTGGTAAACTTTTAATCAATTCGGTAAATATTTACCAGATGATTTCTCCATCTCTGTCACTCCCTACTTTCCCTTCCCATCCTGTGGGTCAGCTGGTTGAAGTCTTTGCAATCCCAAATTTGTGTGATGCAGTCTGTCATCTCTAGGCCTTTGTGCAGTGCTGTTCCCTCGGCCCAGAACACCCATTACTAACTTCCACCTCACTTCATCAGGACAGCCTGTACTAGTCTTTAGATGCCAGTTTTTAAAAAAAAATTCTTAAAAATAAAAAAAATTAATGCCAGTTTAGGTGGATGTCCGTTCCTCAAGGAAGCATTGCCCGGTCGCTTAGGTTAATAGGAAGTTAGTGGTGAATGTCTGATAAATAAATGAATGATTGATAGAGCATGCCAGTCCTCCAATCTATTCAGAAAAGCCTGGCTCACTTTAGGATGCTTCCAAATCTAGTTCACAGGGCCTGGCTGTTTCCCTTTAAGCCATTACTATTCTAAGTATTTCCCTGTATGCTCCAGGTAACCATGAAAAAGAATGGGGTGAAGCGATAAGAGTTCTACTCTTATCATTTAATTTTATTCCCTTTGTGATGATTCTGTGTCCAGAAGCGTAATAAGAAAAACAAACATGATTACCACTGATCAGACATTTCCAATTACACAAGCAAATGCAGTTCAATTACTACTGTACTTTTTAATGCAATTAAGGTAATACATGTTCAGTGCAGATTATGGAATACTGTTTGACACAGGCATTATGCTTTAATACCTTCTTATTATACTTCTTTAACTCATCCAAGGATGAAGAGTTTTGTGAACTGGATACACCCACATCCACCGCTACAGAGCTGTCTGTGAAGCTCACACCCACAGTCACCCCGGTCGACACAAAGTTGTTATTTTTTACTTTAGAAAGAAGGTCATGTGCATCATCATATAACTCTGAAGAGAATCTAGTATCTGCCAGCGCCTGAAAAGAAGCAAACAGATGTTAGCTTTGTGCACATAGTTATATTACAATTTGTGCTTCATATTTAAATCTTTGTTCTGTAAAATATCTCAAGTTGCAGATTATTATAAATAATTACTTTAAAAGGCTACTCCAGGCGTCAAATTGATGCTCACTCACTAAAATACCAAAAGTACAGCAGTTAGTTTAGTTATTGCTTAGTGGCAGTGCTAAAAAAAATTATTTTTAAATACACACACACACATACACACAACTCATGATTCTGATAAAATGCTATATTGTTTGAATACAGATTTTTTTTTCCAGCTGACTTATCCTTCCTGTAGGGGAGATCACCTATCTCTGCAATGGAGATATCCAGAAAGCCACATCTGGGTGCAGATCTGGGAGGAAAGGGTCAAGGAAAGAGAGTAGGTGGTGGGAGTTGCAGGCGAAGTATGCTCTAGTGCTGCCCACAAATGCAGGGTTATTTCATTCCAGGCACACGGTAGGGTTGCACTTCTCTTCCAGTTTGAACAGAGGCATGGCTTTGTTCCTGGCCTAAGCCAAGAGAGTAAGGCTTAAGCACAAGTGGTTAGCTCTGCAATCACAGGAGCATGTGTTGAGATAGAACCTCCATTAGTTTGGATCCCAAGTGTCTGTGATGATGAGTTCCCCTTCCACCCTAGGATAGGCATGTAGCATAGGGCCACTGCTGCTTTAAAGCACTGAGACTTCAGAATCCTTTGTTGCCACAGCATAGCCTAGTCTGTCTTGCTGGACACATAAGCCTCAGACTATCCTCGAGGTTAGGGAAATGGCATTGTCTGTGTCTTCCAGCTCAGCTTACCATAGGCTTGATGGTAGCAGTGCAAGTGGGGTAGGGAAGTAGGGGTGGAAGTGGGATGGGGAAATAGAATATTCCAAAGCAAGGAGTGGGGTGGACTTGTCCTGTCTTCAGTACTTTTTTCTTGAGAAAGTTGGGGGAGGGGGAATGTTACTAGTAATTGTTCAGAATCCCTGGATCCTACCATCTCTCTATAAAGATAGAATGCATATGACTATATGCATGTAATGTGTATAATCTGTCTTTCCTTTTAAATGATATATAGCCAGGCTTCACTGAGATAATCTGGGTTTGAATCTTGTCTCTGCCACCTACTGCAGCATACCTTTGGGCCTGATACTTTATCCCTCTAAGTCTCTTGGTCTTTTCATATCTGAAATGGGGCAGTGATAACACGTACTTCATTGTGTTTGTGAGGATTAAATGAGACAATTTGTGTGGAAGTGTATGATCTGGTGCATGTGAGTAACCAGTGAAGCTGTCTGTGTAGCTATCTCACCTAGAGGGTAAGGGGTACAGCAAGGAATGGTTGGGAGTAGGCCCTGGAGCTGGTCATGAGCCATGTGGCGCTCTGAGTGACCAGAACACCACAGAATTTTAGAGATGGATGGAATTTAGGGATCCAGCAGCATTTTGCAAGCACTTCTCAACAGCAGATCCCTTTCTTTAAACAAAATCACATATGGAAAAAAAAATCACATATGGAAAACCAAGATAAGAAAGTTATCAGAGAAAGACAAACACCATGTAATTTCACTCAAATGTGGAATATAAGAAACAAAACAAATGAACACAGGAAAAAAAGAGACCAAAAAAAAAAAAAAAGATTCTTAAATATGGAGAACAAACAAGTGGTTGGCAGAGAGGAGGTAGGGGGAGGATGAGTGAAACAGGAAGAGAGAATTAAGAGTGCACTTAACCTGATAAGCACAGGTATCCTGTGGGGCTATTGAATCACTATACTGTACACATGAAAGTAATATAATAGTGTGCGCTAACTATACTGGAATTTAAAAAAAGAAAGAAAGAAGGTGATCAGTGGGGAGCTGCTCTTGGTGAAACTGGGGGCCTTGGGCTCAGAACCCTACCCAGACACCTCCAGTCCTGATCCCTAATTTACATGGCAGGAAACTGGGCCCAGGGAGGGGCAATGATCTGCTCAAGGTCCCAAATACTTATATTCTACAAGAGCACAACATGGAAATAGGCCTTATGAGAACTGAACCCGGGATCTGTGTCATTGATTATGGAATGGAGCCAAGATGTAGCCAGTGGATGGTCACATTTCTGTCCTGCCTGTCATTGGCCCTGCCCTCGTTGTCAGTGCCCTCCAGCATGAAGCGTGCATAGGGGCAGATGTCAGGGAACTTCAGCCACCAGCAAGCTCTATAGCAACTAGAACCTTCCAAATCAAGGAGTCCATCTCCATCCACAGGCCTCTCTCTCCCCGCTCCCACCCTCCAGTGGCCTGTGAGCACCCCATGCAGACTTACCTCAAAGTGGTACTTGAGGAAGTTGTAGGGTTTCCGGAAGTACTTCTCATCCTCTCCATAGTAGAGATGCTCACAGGTGGGGTCATATCGAATCTCCCTCCATTCCCCATTGTATACTGTCTCACACTGGCCCCCATAATACCTGGGGTCATACACATGCTGAGCTTCTTTCTGGGTCAGGATATTGTATCTAAATCGAAAAGGCAGATAGCTTCTGGGAGAGAACACTGAAAAGGCCAAGATAGCATAAACTCTCTTCCAGAAGACGTTATTGCTGGTCCAAGCAGTGGCTTCTCAGACTTGGTTCTGGGTGGAGCCCTCGGGTTCCTCAAAGTACCTTAAATTCCACTTTGGGTAACACTGGAAACCTCAGTGGGTTCAGCCGGGCCCCAGTTCCCTTTGACCAGAGCAGCTGACAGCTCTATCCTTGCCTACAACGATGCTCCCACAGAGAAGGCACTCCTAAAAATTTGTTGTGTGAGTTACAGAAGAATAGGCACAATTATCAGAAATCCAAGAACAGAGTCCAACAGGTTGAACCCACATCCCAGCTCTGCTAAACCTCACTATGTGACCTTGGGCAAATCATTTAACCTCTCTATGCCTCAGTTTAGTCATTAATAAAAAGCAGTTAATACAGCTGCCCTCAGAGAGTTAAATATGAGTTACAACATACAAAGGAACCAGAAAGTACTTAGCATATATCAAATACTGAATAAATGTTGCTATTGTTATCTTTATGCTGTTTCAGAAAAGCTCTGCTGGTAAAAAAATAGATTTGACATGTTGACTCTCAGTACCAAGTTGAGACTCTAATCCTCAGAAAGGCTGTTGTCTTCAAGGTGGCATGGAACAGCAGAGGGTGTGATTTGAAGATCATGGAGACTCCTGTTTAATTTCTAGCTCTGTCACATACTAGCTGTGTGCATCTGGACACATTCTAGATGCTTTCTGAAGCTCATTTTCCTCATTTGAAGAACAGGCATAATAAAACTACTTCTCATGTTTTTTGTGAAGTCTAAATGAGAGTATTAAAGTAAAACGGAAGCAAAGTTATAAAACATATTAGGCACTCCACAAATGATACTTCCTCTCCTCTAGCCCAGTACCCTTCCAGAAACACATTCCTTCACTTCACCCTCTGGGAGGCATTTCACATCCATCTGCCCAAGAACTACATTTTAGGCTATAGATGACTGAACTATATTGAGGCATGAACAGTGTTACATAGATGAAAGAAAGGCTTAATTTTCTACAAAGGAGAGAGTTAACTGAACAAAAACATTTCAATTTGGCTAAGAGATCCAAGGCCTAACAATCAAAGCCTCTTCTGAAATAGATAATAAAATGTTTGCTTGTCTCTGCCCTTCAAACTCCTATGCAGCCTTTTAAACCCAACTCAAACATTGCCTCCTCTATCTGACCTTCTATGATTATCCTGGACAGAGTATCGTTGCTTCCTCTGTGTTCTCATGGCATTCAGTGATTACCTTTGGTATAGCATTTGTCATATTTGCTCGTTCCCTCAGTGAAAAGGCACAAGGGCAGAAGATGAGCAGGGGGTTAACTATGAATAATACCTGCCTCAAAGGAATAAATGGATAATTATAGAGCACTTGGCATACAGTAGAAATTCAAGGTATGTTACCTTCATTCTTCACCTCCTCTCTCCATCTCTTTCTTCATATTAATGGAAGTGATGTGGTAATAGCTATGGTGAATTGAATACATACTCTACCAGACATTCAGCATTCATTAACTTTCAACCTCATGACAATGTTGTAAATGCAGAAATTGAAGCTCAGGAAAAGTAGGTAATTCGCCTGTAGTCACAGCTAAATTTTTTTTTTGATACAAAATCTGGGTGCCTTCCCTTTACTTTACCCCCTTACTTTTCTTTTTGCCCATTAAACATGTTTCTGCTTTTGGCTTATAAATATAGACTCTCTAGTGAGCTAAACAAAAATTCAAAGAAATAATAATTCCTAAGATTATAATTATAACCTCTAAGCATATGAGGTTACTAAGCCATGTATATTTAGAAAAGCAGATTGCAGAAGACCCAGTGAAAATTAAAAGACAGAGAGAAATTCCACTTTTAGGAAATCTGTGCAGAAATACTCACACACATACAAAGATAAGGTACAAGGATGTTCCTTGCAGCATTGCTTATAAGAGGGGAAAATGGGAACAAGCTAATTATCTTTCAATAGGAAGTAAACAAATAAATTTTCATGTATTTATACTATGGGAGAAGAGTCAGCAACTTTTTTTTATAAAGGGCCAGATATTAAACATTGGCTTTATATAGCCCATGGGTATTTGTTGCAAATACTCAACACCCATCATTGTGGGATGAAAGCTGTGTCCCAATAAACATTTATTTACAAAAATAGGAAGCAGCCTGAATTTGGCCTTCAGGCCAGTTTGCTGACCCCTGTTATAGAACACTATGTTTCTTAGAAAAAGACAGTAGAAAATGGGGGTGGAGGGCATCTTCAAAATATACTGTTAAGTAAAAATCAAGTTACACACAATATGTATAGTATGATCACATTTATGTAAAATATACTTATGGGTATCATGTACAATACTTATAGGCATATCTTCCATACATTGTATATTGTCAGTATATTTTTTACATGATCTGAAAGTCCTACACCAAACTGTTGACGGGGGTCAGTCAGTTCCAGGGAAGGAAGTAGGAAGAAGTGGCCTTCTGTGGTACAGATTGGGGAGGATGAAGGAAGACTTTTGGTTTTTACCACAAACATGTATTACTTCTGTGGCAATAAATAAAAATTTAAAAACTGACATCCTTAAATTAAAAAATGAAAAAAGGACACCAGGAAAGCCTTCTGAGATCTTGGCAGAATGAAAAACTCAAAGTGTCGGCTATTGGGAGTGGAGGTGGGGCCATTGTGTTGATGTCAGTGTTCAGTGTGGGCAAAGCACACTTGGGAAGTGTATTCAAATGCTCCTTTGAATCACATGAGAGCAAGATCATGGTCTTCAACCTTTTTGCCAATAAGGAGGGAATTTTTTTTTTTCAAAGTAACAACTCATCATTTCATGCTTCTCCTCTATTTACCCACAATCACTTTCAAAATAAACAAAATCCCCTTTTATTAGTATTAGGGGCTGAGTTGTGTCTAACATTTAGGTGTTGAAGTCCTGGCCCCAAAACCTCAGAATTTGACTGTATTTTGGTAAGAGGGTCTTTACGTAGGCAATTGAGCTAAAATGAGGCTGTTAGGCCCTAATCTAATATGACTGGTGTCCTTATAAGAAGAGATTAGGAAGCACCTGGGTGGCTCAGTCAGTTAAGTGGCTGACTCTGGATTTTGGCTCGGGTCATGATCTTGGGGTTCCGGGATTGAGCACCCCTGTGTTGGGTTCGGTGTTCAATGGGTAGTCTGCTTAAGAATTCTCTCTCTCTCTTCTCCTGCGTTACCCCCGCTTGCATGCTATATCTCTCTCAAATAAATAAATCTTTTGAAGGAGAAGGAGGAGGAGGAGGAGGAGGAGGAGGAGGAGGAGGAGGAGGAGGAGGAGGAGGAGGAGGAGGTTGAAGAAGAAGAGTGCCTGGGTGGCTTAGTTGGTTAAGCATCCAACTCTTGATTTCAGCTCAGGTCGTGATCCAAGTCCTGGGATGGAGCCCAGTGTCGGGCTCCCTGCTAAGTGGGAGTCTGCTTCTGCCTCTCCCTCTGCCCCTCCCCCCATGCTCTCTCACTCTCTCTCTCAAATAAATAAAATCTTTAAAAAGGATAAAGAGATTAGGACCCAGACACACACGGAAGGAAAGCCATCAACAAGCCAAGAAGAGTGGCCTCAAAAGAAGCCAACCCTGCCATCACTTTGACCTCAGACATCCAGCCTCTAGAACTATGAGAAATAAATTTCTGTTGCTTAGAAGCCACCCAATGTGTGGCATTTTGTCATAGTAGCCCAAGTGGACCATCACGCTACCTCAGAGGGCTGCCTCATGGGATGCACTGCCAAAGGATCCTCTTCTGTCCTCAAAATAATACTGGTGGTCGAAGAGAAACCATTCTGTGTCCCCAAACAGCTGGAAGGCAAGACTCACCCCAAGGCCGCACTCTCTGAGCCTGGAATGGGTTCATACTGGCTGCAGTCATTTTCAGCCACCCTGACATCTTCACAGTCATCCTCATCAGAGCCATCAAAGCAATCCTTGTCACCATTACACACAAGGTGGCGTTTTAGGCAGCGACCTAAGAGAGAGAGGAGAGGCTGTGGGAGCTTCTCAGACTCCTCCCTCTCCCCCGTGACCCACATCCAGAGTCACCACATCCATCCCACTTCCCAAGCAGCCCCTCACCCCTCTTCATCTCTCTGTCCTCTGCCCTCCTTCCACCCTGTTTCCTACTCCTAGCTCCCACTCCAAGCTCAGGCCCTGCAGTAGGCTCCCCTCTAAAACTCATCCTCCATGTGGCAGCTCCAGTGATCTTTCTAAAATGTCAGTGTGGCCATGTCATCCCCCTGCTCTATATCCTTCCATGACTTCCATTCCTGTTCTTCTAAATGCCACAGTATGTCCCTCCGTTCCCTACCAGACCCATCCCCTATCTCTCTTCCCAAAGCCCTGATCTGCAATCATTCTGCACCCATTGCCAGTCCTTAAATCCCTGTGTGTGTTTGCATATTCTTTCTCCTCGCTAATTCATTGCTACTTTCTAAATCTCAGCTCAAGTGCCACTTTAAAGCCTGTTCTGATACCCCAACACAGTTTGGTCATTCCTAGCCAGTGAGGGCCATTGACCCATGGGCCTATGCCCGTTACACTGGCAATCACACAGTATTGTCTTCTTGTAGGTCTACGACTAGACCTATGACTCCTTGTAGGTCTCACTCCCAAAGACACTAGGGCTACCTCATTGTCAGGCACATTACCTTTTCATCTTCTGTGTCACCAGCAGGTAGCCCACTGCCTGGCACATATGTGCCCAATCAATATTTATTCAATGAAGGGATGAATGAGTGAATTAATTTAGAATTTAATCAATGGATGTTCCTACAAACTTATATCAAAATTACTTGGCATACTGGGTGGGTTGGCTTAAAACGTAGGTTCCTGAGCCCCACCCCAAACCTAGAGAATGACAGCCGCTAGGGGAAGAGCTAGAGAATCGGCATTTGAACAAGCTCCTGGGTGACTGTTTTTGCACATTTAGTTTGACAGGGCACAGCTGTTATCCCACTGGAATGCTACTCACCTGTCTCCTTACACTGGAAATCCTGTCCACACTGTTCTTGGTGTAGACAAGCTGTGGGACTGTGACAGCTGGCTTGATCCCAGACATCACCACTGCAGATGGTTCCCCCAAACTTGTCTGGTTGCAGGAGGCTCCGGTATCGGTACTAAATCAGATTTTGAACCAGACAGATTCACTGTCTATCAATCAAACAAGATTTGTGCAGGCGGGTCTCGGCTCAACATAAGGAATAACTGTCTGATGATTGAGAGCTGCCTAAAAAGCTGTCTTTTCAGGGGATGGGTGTTACCAAGTGGTGGTGTTCAGCCAGGGGTGGCACAGTAACCAGTAGGAATGTTGAATAGGTCCTCCAAAGATCAAATGAAAGACTTGAACAAAATATTTCTTTTTACTTGTTAGGAAGGACCTTCTCTCCCCACCTCTTCAACCAGTTAGTACCTATTCATCTTTCATGATTCCCAGTGTACCTCCTCTACATTTTTTATAGTTCCCTGTGCCTCCTTCTCTCTTCCCACTTGTCATCCCTGGCCGACTTATTTGTTTATTTACCTTTCTCACTAGTTTAAGAATAGTTTGCAAACAGGGGATGGAGTGGCAAAAGGAGGACCATGTCTTATTTGGTTTCATACACTTGACACTTAATCTATAGTCATGTACGTGAGAGGTACTTTTATAAGATGTTTGTTGCTTTCCCTCTGCAACATTTCTTCTGGTCATGGCATCCTCTTTCCTTGGGACATATCTCATATGGTTCGAGTGGCATTGATATCACCCCCTGAGTCACAGGAATGTGTAATCCAGGCCGGATCAACCAGGGTACCACATCTGCCAAATTGCAATGATTGGCTTTGGGATCATGACTCAACCTTAGGGCAATCATTATTCTCTCAGAAGATTTTCTTGAACTATTGGAAAAGACAGTATCTTTTTTCTGAAGTTACTAGGAACTATGGGCATCAAGTGGTCATCTAGCCTACTAGGTAGAAAGAGCCTATCCAAGAGATAGAGACATCATCTGAGTCCCTGGGTCCAGCTTTGACTGCACATGAACAAATTCTTGTTCAAAGAAAGACAGAAAGAATAAAAATGCATACCAATCTTGGAGCTCTATGGTTTCATGATACTACTTTCTATATGGTGTACAGCTTTGGGCACTAATGTAGAAGAAGGAAGCTGAGCACTAGGATATCCAGAGAAAAATGAAATTCCATCTCCACCTTCAAGAAGCTTAGCGTCAAAAAAAAAAAAAAAAAGAAGAAGAAGAAGAAGAAGCTTAGCGTCTAGTTGAGAAGATAAAAAAGTTAACATAGGAAACATGCTGAATGGAGAGCTCCATATTTTCTGCCGCCTCTTGCCTTGGCCCAGCCTACAAGCTTTTCTTTCAAAACTGTTCGGAACTAAGTAGGAAAGCAGTGTTTTGAACAGCAAAGAAAGTGAATTCCTAGCCTCTTTCTTTCTTTCTTTCTTTCTTTCTTTCTTTCTTTCTTTCTTTCTTTCTTCTTTTTTTCTCTTTCTCTTTCTTTCTTTCTTTCTTTCTTTCTTTCTTTCTTTCCTTCCTTCCTTCCTTCCTTCCAGTATAGTTGGTGCACAATATTACTTTAATTTCAATTGCACAACAGTGATTCAACTTCTCTATGTTATATGTTCACAAGCATAGCTATCACCATACAATGCTGTTACAATACCATTGACTACATTCCCTATGCCATACTTTTTATCCACATGACCTACTTATTCCATAAATAGAAGCCTATATTTCCCACTTCCCTTACCCATTTTGCCCATCTTCCCCATCCCCAGCCCTCTGGAAACCATAAATTTGTTCTCTGTATTTATAGGTCTGGTTCTGCATTTTGTTTGTTTGTTTGTTTATTCCTGAATCTATTTCTTACTTGCTATATAAAGTATCAGTGCCTGATACTTTGTGCTTCGGTTCCCAAATCTGTAAAATGAGGTGGTTGATCAAGATGACCTCACCAATTACAGTTGCTAATGATTATTTCACCTGTTCCCTGTAGGTGAAAGAGCATGAGCATGAGAATTTAGACTGACTGGGTTCTCAGAGTCACTTACCAACTCACCATAAGCAAGCCACTTACCTTTTCCGAGTTCCTGTTTTTTAATATGTAAAATAGATGTGATGACCCTTCACTTTGAAAAGGTGTTGTGAGAACTAAGTGAGAGAATGTGTGAGCAAAGCACCTAGCCCTGTGTCTGGCATATCATTGGTGCTCAATAAGAAGTGCTCTCCCCATCATTATCAGTGGAGTCTTTTCCAGCTGATTCCAGTGGGTGTGTGTGAAGCATGCAGTTTCCCCTCTCTCTCCTCTTGCCTACTTTTGCCTCTGCAACTGCTCATGAGTAAAGAGACAGGAGTAGCAAAAAAGATGAAAAGCAAATCTGTCCATTTGCCTTTCCTGCCTCCCAGTTAATAAGAGTGATAAGAGATTTGTAAACTCAATGGGAAGAGATTAGAATTAACAATCAGTTTGGGAATATTAGGATATTTTGATTCTCTTCCCACATCTTGCCAAGATACGGTACATAAAGCACTACTCAGCATACTAATGTAGAGCCAAATTTTGTCACTCTTCATAATGTTCATCCGAGTTTTAAGACCTGCAGTTACCAACATGATGATGGCTGTATAGCTACCATTTATTGAGTGCTCACTACTGGCGGGATACTTCACATTCTTTATCTCATTTAATCCTCACAAGTTGAGGAGGTTAAAGACTATTCTGAATCCCATTTTTAAGCTGGGTTGGAATTCCAGTTCTGCTGCTCACTCTCTGTGCATCACTAGATAAATTACTTAACATCTCTGACCCTCAGTTTTCCCATCTGTAGAAGGAGAGATAGGAGAGTCTTGTGAAGATTAGTGATAAGACTTGTATAGAAGTCAGCACTTGGCCTGTTTCCTGGAGTGCACTCATTAGTAATAGTTATCAACATCAGCATCATTTTTGTAGCCAGCTGTTGGGCTACTCCAGAAGGATTTATGACTGAGTGGGGATTGGATTAGATAGCCACTAATATCATTATGATTCTTCACAGAGTTCGAGGGGAAGTAGTAGAGTGAAGTGGTTAGGCACATGGGCATTTTCGAATCCGACTGACCAAGAGTTAAATCTAGGCTGTGTCTCTATTGGTGACCCAACCAAAGGGGCAATGGTATCTTAGAGTTGGCTGTGAAAGTCAACTAAGACAATTTATTAAAGCATTAGCACAGTGCCTGATATATAAAAATTATTTAATAAATGGTAACTATAAATGCCATTATCATTCTTCTTGTGGTTTCTGTATTGGAATGCTGGTACAGACACGAGGTTCATTCCCACTGAATCCCCATTTTCTGGGTTATTATCAAATAATGAAGACATTGTGCTGCAGAGAGGTTGGTGCAGATACTCCCTTAGAGACTTCTCCGTGCTGGTGCCTGTGTTGGTATCATTAAGACATAATTTTCTTTTCTAGCTGGTTGATAATGTTTCTTTCCAGAAATGCACATCTTTGGGTGATTTTGAGAGGGAGAAAAACACATTAATAAGAAGAAACTAGGGTGGTCTTTCACTTAAGTAGTTAACAGAATTTAATGATTTTAAGGATTATTTAAGGACACATATGTTGGGGTGCCTGGGTAGCTCAGCTAGTTAAGCATCTGCCTTTGGCTCAGGTCATGATCCCATGGTCCTGGGATTCAGCTCCAGGTTAGGCTCTGGCAGGCAGTCTGCTTCTCCCTCTGTACCAACCGCCCCCTCCCCCCCGTGTTCTCTTTCTCTCTCCCTCTCTCAAATAAATAAATAAAAGATCTTTTTAAAAAAAATAGACACGTATGTCTTTTTTGAGCAGTGAAAGGAGTAATTCAATTCTGATCTAAATAGTAAGTCATTCACCTGTGCTATCTGTTATCTAAGCTGCAACACAGGACAAATATATCTGTATCTATCTATCTATCTATCTATCTATCTATCTATCATCTATCTATCTAGATATATATAGATAGAGAGTTTAGAATATATAAGAAGTTAATAATGGCCATGCAAAGAAGTCAAATCCTAGTCCTTGAAAGTTGTAAATGTTACCTTATTTGGAAAAAGGGTCTTTGCAGATATTATTAAGCTTTTTGAAATGAAGAGATTATACTGGATTATCCAGGTAGGCCCTAAATGTCCTCACAGTAGCCTTATAAGGGAAAGGCAGAGAGAGATTTAACACAGACACACAAAGTAGACACACAGAAGAGGAGGAGGTGATGTGGCTGCAGAGGCAGAGATTGGAGCACAGAGACTGGCCGTAAGTCAAGGATTGCTGATGGCCACCAAAAGCCAGAAGAGGCAAAGAACAGACTCTCCCCTAGACCCTCCAGAGGGAGCATGGCCCTACCAAACTTCTGGCCTCCAGAACTGTGAAAGAATACATTTCTGTTGTTTTAAGCAACCCAGTTTGTGGCAATTTGTTACAGCAGATTCAGAAAACTAACATAGGATATCAAAGCAAAATGAGATTTGGGAGCTAGATATTTTTGAGCAGTGCAGTCTAGGATTCTTTGGCATATCTCAGAAACAAGAGAGGCAGAATAAATAATTTCAGGCTTAGAAGCTGAATAAACTAGGTCCAAATTGTGTTTCCATCTGTAATGATTTTGCATTCCATGTGATTTTGAACAACTCATCAAGCCTTCACAGAGTAGCACTACACCTAAGTGGGGAGCAGGTCTGGAAGCAGGAGAACCACCAGCACACTCTGGAGAAGCTCAGGTGCGAAAAGAGCCAGTCTTGATTCAGGCAGTGGAGAGTGGGGGACATGGCTAGTTAATTATAAAAACAGCTAAGAGTTACTGAACATTCACTATATGCCAAGGCGCCATGAAAAGCACTTTGTATACCTTACTCATTTAACGCTCATAGTAACTCTATGCTATAAGTACTATTACTACTTCCATTTATAGATGAGGAATCTGAGGCATAGAG
Source organism: Vulpes vulpes (assembly GCF_048418805.1). NCBI lineage: Eukaryota > Metazoa > Chordata > Mammalia > Carnivora > Canidae > Vulpes > Vulpes vulpes. Next base: position 154,018,134 of record NC_132791.1, read on the forward strand.
AGGATAAAATATATGCCCAAAGTAGCACAGCAAATAAGGTGCAAAGCCAGAATCTAAGCTGGAGAATCAGCGTTTAAACACTTAGACTTGACAGTAGTGTGCCAATAGACATGCTTTAGGCAGTAGTATACCCATTGAGAGAGGTGGGAGCCTGGAGGCATCCTACCCTGGGTTCATCCAGTAAAGGCATGTGTTGTCTGTAAAGATCTTAAAATATAATTAAACAGAACAGAAGTTATTCTGCCTTTTATTATCACCATGAGCCAGTAACCCCTGAACAAGGTCAGAATACTCCTCTCCAAGTGCTCCCAAAGTTCCCCTTCCCTTGAGATGCCACTGGGGTTAGTGGCCATTTTGGACCATTCAAAACCATTTAGGTGGGCAAGATAGACTCATGTGCGTTTATTGGGTGTGCCAGTCTTTTCAGTCTGTAAACGTAGAATCCTTAGGAACATTCTGTGGTTTATCTTGGCTCCCCCATGCGTCATTAGCCCCTGTAGATGATCATCACTGGAGGCTAACAGATTGACCAGGACCCAGAGAGGCCATAGAGATCAGTGTGTCCATGTCTGAATGACCACCTCTCTGCACACAAAACATAATATACATTATCTTTTGCAGCCTCACCCAGTAATGGCTTCTAAACAAAATCAGAAAAAGTTCTACCATCCATGCATCCATGGCTCCCAAATACCTATTTCTAGACCTGATTTCTTCCCAGATTTCTAAATTTATAGACCTGTTCATCTCCATTTAGGTGCCTAGTACACCATCCAAATATTAAATAATCCAAAACCAGTCACCAAGTTCTTACCTTTTTGTCCTGACATGGAAAGCAATCTGTCCACTCTGACCAGTTGCTCAGTTGGCAGGGAACTGCTGTGATGGGGGCACTCTGAACAGCCCGACTCACTCTCCTATAAAGAGGAAGGACATCTGCTTCAATTTTTAAAATTTTTATTATGATCATTTTTAGTGTTGTTATAAACTCAAAAACATCTCTTAATATGAATGTATCTTATTAATATGAAAACATATTAATTTTTCCCCAGATTTTTTGAGGTATGAATGACAAAAATTGTATATATTTTAGATGTATGATGTTACGGTTTTATATACATTGTGAAATGATTACCACAATCAAGCTAATTGATACATCTATTTGCTCACATATTTATCTCTGTGTGTGTGTGCGTGTGTGTGTATGTGTGTGTGTGTCTGGTGAGAACACTTAAGATCTACTCTCTTAGCTAATGTCAAGTACACAGTACAGTACTATTAACTCTGGTCACCATATTGTACATTAGATCCCCTGAATTTATTCATCTTATAACTGAAAGTTTGTACACTTTGACCAACCAGTTTGTATTTAACAGTCTGTTTTCCCCCTTTTCTTTGTTTCTTTGTTCATTTGTTTTGTTTCTTAAATTTTACATATCAATGAAATTATATAGTGTTTGTCTTTATTTGGCTTATTTCACTTAGCATTATATTCTCTGGATCCATCCCTGTTGTTGCAAATGGCAAGATTTCATTCTTTCTTATGGCCAAATACTATTCCATTACATATATATAATATAAATAAGAATTATATATAATTTTATAATGCAATATCAATAAAATAATATAATGTATAACTTTATAATTATATATAATGTATATTATATTTATAAATATATAAAATATAATAATATGAATATAAATAAAAATTATGTAGAATTTTATATATAATATACAATTTTTCTATGATTTTATAATGCAATATAAATAAAATATAAAATATAAATATAAATAATCAAATATAAATTATATATATTTTATAATATAATATAAATTTTATATAATATATCCTATTTATAGATATATAAAAATATATGTATTATATATAATTATATAAAATATAATTATATGAAACCAACATTCTAATCCATTCATCTATTGATGTACACTTGAGTTGCTTCCATATCTAGGCTACTGTCAATAATGTTGCAATAAACATTGGTGTGTATGTATCTTTTCAGATTAGTGTTTTCATTTTCTTAGAGTAGATCTCCTGTAGTGTAATTACTGGATCATATGATAATTCTATTTTTAATTTTTTGAAAAGCCTCTGGGGGATCCCTGGGTGGCTCAGCGGTTTGGCGCCTGCCTTTGGCCCGGGGCGCAGTCCTGGAGTCCCGGGATCAAGTCCCACATCAGGCTCCTTACAAGGAGCCTGCTTCTCCCTCTGCCTGTGTCTCTGCCTCTTTCTCCCCCTATGTCTATCATGAATAAATAAATAAAATCTTTTAAAAAAATGAAAAGCTTCTGGACTATTGTGCACATTGGTTGCACCAGCTTGCACTCCCACCAACAGTGTACAAGGGTTCTTTACATCATCACCAACACCTGTTGTTTCTTGTGTTTTTTATTTCAACCATTCTGACAGCTGTGAGGTGAGATCTCATTGTGGTTTTGATTTTAATTTTCCTATTGATTAGTGATGTTCAGCATCTTTTCATGTGTCTGTATGTCTTCTTTGGGAAAATGTCTATTCATATCCTCTTCCACTTTTAATTACATTATTTAGTTTCAGTTTTGAGTTGGTGTTGGGTATGAACCCCTTATCAGATAGATCATTTGCAAATATCTTCTCCCATTTGGTAGACTATCTTTTTCTTTTTTTTTAAGATTTTATTTATTCATAAGAGATACAGAAAGAGAGAGAGGCAGAGACACAGACAGAGGGAGAAGCAGGCTCCATGCAGGGAGACCGACGTGGGACTCAATCCCGGGCCTCCAGGATCACGCCCTGGGCTTAAGGCTGTGCTAAACCGCTGAGCCACCCCCACTGCCCTCTTTTTCTTTTCTTGATGGCTTTCTTCACTGTGCAAAAGCTTTTTATTTTGGTGTGGTCCTAGAAGTTTAATTTGCTTTTTTTTCTCTTACCAAAGGAGACATATCTAGAAAAATGTTTCTACAGCTGATGTCAAAGAAATTGCTGTGTATTCTTTCTTCTAGGAATTTTATGGTTTTAGGTCTGACATTTAGGTCTTTAATACATTTGAGTTTATTATTGTGTGTGGTATAAGAAAGTATTCCAATTTCATTCTTTCACATGTAGCTGTCCAGTTTTTATAGCACCAGTTGTTGAAGAAATTGCCTTCTTTCCATTATATATTCTTGCCTCCTTAGTCGTGGATTAGTGGACCATAAAAGTGTGGGTTTATTTCTGGGCTTTCTATTCTGTTCTGTTGTTGTATGTGTCCATTTTTGTGCTAGTACCATACTGTTTTGATTACTGCAGCTTTGTAGTATATCTTGACATCTGGCATTATGCTATCTCCAGCTTTGTTGTTCTTTTTCAAGACTGGTTTGGCTATTTGGGATCTTTTGTGATTCCATAAAAATTTTAGGATTATTTGTTCTAGTTCTGTGAAAAATTCTGTTTGTGTTCTGATAGGGATTACATTAAATCTGTAGGTTGCTTTGGGTAGTATGGACATTTTAATAATACCGCTCTTACTGTATGCAAATGTGATGCTGGAGGATTTATATAAATTATCTGTTTTAATTCTATATCAATCCTATTATGAATCAAATTATCCTAATTTTAGAGACACAAGTACAAAGGAGAACTAACTTTCTGTACATTAATTTTGTATCCTACAGTTTTACTGAATTTATTTATTACTTTTAATAGTTTTCTGGTAAAGTCTTTAGGGTTTTCTATGTATAGTATCATGTCATCTACAAACAGTGACAGTTTTACTTCCTTCTTACCAGTTTGGATATGTTTTATTTCTTTCTCTTGTCAGATTACTGTGACTAGGACTTCTAGGACTATGTTAAATAAAAGTGGTGAGAGTGGGTATCCTTGTCTTATTCCTAATCTCAGAGAAAAAGCTTTCAGTTTTCACCATTGAGCATGATGTTAGCTGTGGGTTTGTCATATATAGCCTTTATTATATTGAGGTATATTCCCTCTAAACCTACTTTGTTGAGAGTTTTTAATCATTAATGAATTTGAATTTTGTCATATGCTTTTTCTACATCTACTGAGATGATTGTGTGACTTTTATCTTTCATTTTGCTAATGTGGTGTATCATGTTGATTGATTTGTGAATATTGAACCATTCTTGCTTCCCTGGAGTAAATACCACTAGAACATGGTGAATGATCCTTTTAATGTGTTGTTGAATGTGGTTTGCTAATACCTTGTTGAGGATTTTTGCATCTGTGTTCATCAGAGATTTTTGCATCTGTATTCTTCTTTTTTGTGGTGTCTTTGTCTAGTTCTGGTATCAGAGTAATGCTGGCCTTGTACAATGTATTTGGAAGCCTTCCTTCATCTTCTATTTTTTGAAATAGTTTGAGGAAAATAGATATTAGCTTTTTAAAAATTTTTTTGGTGGATTCAGCTGTGAATCCATCTAGCCCTGGACTTTTGTTTGTTGTGAGTTTTCTGATGACTGGTTCAATTTTATTAGTGACAATCAGATTTTCTATTTTTTCCTGATTTAGTTTTGGAAGATTGTCGATTTCCAGGAAATTCGTCCATTTCTGCTGTTTTTCAATTTGTTGACACACACTTTTTTGTAGTAGTCTTTTATAATCCTTTGTATTTCTGTGGTGTCAGTTCTCTTTTTTCACTTCTGATTTTATATATTTTGCTTCTCTCTCTTTTCCTTGGTGAGTGCACCTAAAAGCTTATCAATTTTGTTTATCTTTTTGAAGAATCAGGATAACTGACAACATTTTTGAAGAGTCAGAGTAACAGAAAGCCTGGTGGTTAAGAACATGAGGTTCAGGGTGAGAGGATTGACTTCAAATCTTGCTACCTGCTGACTTTGAAAACTGGAGCAAGTTACTTAACACCTCTGAGCTACAGCTTTCCCATCTGTAAAACTGTTAAAAACAACATTACCTAATGGAGTTATTGAAAATATATTAAAATGCTCATGAAGTATTTGTTAAAGTTGGCTTTTGTTACAAGCTGGCTTTTGTTATTAAGTGCTAGGATATTACATGGATTATCTCATCATTTAATCTCTATAATGATTCTAGGAGGTAAATATCATTAGCTCCTTTTGTATGTAAGAAAGCTGAGATTCCTAAAAGCTAAGTAATCCCAGAAGTCATAGCCTAAGGGGTGACAAAGGTAGAATTTGACCTACTTGGTTTGATGCAGAGCCCATGTTCACTTCCCCATCATGCTGCTGCTTCCTCGTTTTACAACTCAGCCAAAAGAACTGAGAGAGAGCCTTGCCCAGGATAACACAGGTAGAAGGTAGAAACTGGCCTATCTCCAAGGCTGTGTTCTTCTTATTACCCCATGCTGTCTCTGAGAGGTGAGAGAGCTTGTCCGGATCACACAGAGTGAGGTGGACAAGCCACAAGCTTGTTTGGCTCCAAGTGTGAGCTCCTTTCCATAGCATCATTGCTGCTATTTCAGTGTTAGAGCCTGGTCAGCCCACTGAACAAAGATTGTACAAAGATTGTCTGTTACCACCAATTTTATCATAACTTCTGAGAACCAGGCAGCCTCTGCTGTGACAAATGGCACGATTATCACCCTAGTATAGGAAAAGGGTGCTTCGAGTCTCATGCTAATTATTCCATGAGCTACTAGTCATGATGAATGGTGATACCCAAGACAAGGAGCTATGGGCAAAGCAATACTCGTCTTTAACACTGGTTTTCAAACTTGGATCCCAGGACTCTTTTACACTACATATTACTGAGTAATCCAAAGAGCCTTTGTCTAAGTGGGCTACATCTATTGATATAACATTCAAATCAAAACCGAAATGTTAACAATATGTATTTTTCTATTTAAAATTGCAATATCAAACTCACTACATGTTACAACATATGCCATAATTTTATTTGGAAACACATTTCTTAAGAAAAATAATTAGTTAAAAGTGTGTCATTGTTTTACATGTTTGCAACTGTCTTTGATGTCTGGGTTAGTAGAATACAGTTAGATTCTCATTTCTGCTTCTTCATTCAATCTATTGCTTTACATTGTTTTGTTGAAACCTATAAAGAAAATCAGCCTCGTAGACTTATGTAATTGAAATGTTGCGTAGTTGAGAAGAATTTTAATAGTCTTTTCAGACTGGGTATTCTTCTTTGACACTATACCACAACTTGATAAGTGGTAATTTCTTAAAGATTAGTTGCAATGTGGAATCTGAAAGCATGTCAATGAATATTTTTGCACCCTGTTACACTGAAGTCCATTGATCCATGTGTACTTTGAATGGATCTGGCACTCATACATGACTTTTGTAACACCAGGCATTGGAAATTTTTTTTTAGGCATTGGAAATTTGGAAAACAATGGTTCACTATGTATATCTTAACAGAATTAACACATTTCCTTTCCAATATAAAAAGTTCAAATTTATTAATATAATCGGTGATCTCATGAAGCTCAATAGATGTGTTTTCCAAAATTATATTTTTTTGAAAGCTCAAATCTTGTCATTGGTAACAAATAATGTTATTTGGTTTCCTTGAAGTGATGACTCTCTCTGTTCATCTTTGAGACAATGTCTGCCAAATAACTAAGCCTGAATAACCATAGTTTGGCAGCTATTTTGTCCAGTAAAAACAGTGTTCCAGGAGAAAAAGTGGGTTCCAGGAAAAAAAGTGGTTGCTTTGACTTACAATTCAATAATTGCTTTTTTTTTTTTCAAAACAACCACCATACTTCAGTGCATCAGAAGTTCCTAATGCATTCTCCCTATTTTATCACATGGAATATTTAAATAACTTGTATTCGAAGATTGAAGTGGGTTTTTTTCAAAGATTGAGGTTTAATAAAATTAAGGATTTTGACTCTTTCGTGAGGGACTTTTTTTTTTTAGATTTTATTTATTTATTCATGAGAGACAGAGAGAGAGGCAGAGACATAGGCAGTGAGAGAAGCAGGGTCCATGCAGGGAGCCTGATGTGGGACTCAGGATCATGCCCTGAGCCAAAAGCAGAGACACTCAACTGCTGAGCCATCCAGGCATCCCCATGAAGGACTTCAAAAAAAAAAAAAAAAAGATTTTATTTATTTATTTATTTGACAGAGAGAGAGAGAGAGAGAGCAGGAGCACAGGGAAAAGGAGATACCCTGCTGATGTGGGGGCTCAATCTCAGGAACCTGAGGTCATAACCTGAGCCAAAAGCAGATGCTTAACCAACTGACCCACCTAGATGCCCCAAAGAGAGACTTTCTTAAGTAAAACTTAACTTCTTTCCTATGAGTTTGAGGCCATTGCCTCGATTTGTACCAAGACCACAGTATTTCTATCCACCATAACTTTTGCATCATCAGTGAAAGTATTAACACAGTGAAAAGAACAAATGTCTTAATGTCATTGTGATATTATTTTGAACTCACATACCCTCCCTCTGAAAAGATCTTGAGGACTCCCTGGAGCCTGCAGATCATACTTTGAGAAACTCTGATCTATAAAATGTTGCTAGTATGTAATGCCAGTGCTACTATCCCTCCAAAGAAAATTTTTAGTGCTCAGCTCACAATCTTCCTCTCTATTCCAATTCCTTCCATCACTCTGGGAAACTCGGTCATCCCCATAAATGAGCTATCCAACACTTGCCCCTCGGTCACTCCATTTCCTCACCTCCAGGGAACTTTTTCCTCACTTCACTATCTTCCGTGGTCATATCCTGGTCCTTCTCACTCTGAAACAGCTCCTCTTCTAAATCACTAATGCATGAGATATCTGTGAATAGTTATTTGGGGACTCTTCTCCTGTATTATATGCTCAAGGATTCCCAGTGCACTTTTATTTGGATGTCTTTGGGGCTTTTACTTTATTGACACCTAAGCTTTCTATCAATAAGATCCCCTCATGGGCACCTGGGTGGCTCAATGTTTGATTGAACAACTGCCTTTGGCTCAGAGTGTGGTCCTGGAGTCCTGGGATTGAGTTTCACATCAGGCTCCCCGCAGGGAGCCTGCTTCTCCCTCTGCCTATATCTCTGCCTCTCTTTGTGTGTCTCTCATGAATAAAAAACTAAAATCTACAAAAAAAAATCCTCTCTTATTTTCATTTCTCTTTATAACTAGTTTTGATTCCATGATCTATCATTTTAAATCTATAACTATGTCCTAAGTTCCTGGACTCCATTGTTCCCTTAATCATGTCTACCTACAAAACCCAATCCTAAATGAATCCAACTATCTACCTCTTTATCTGGCTAACTTCTAGGCATCTTTCAGTGTCATCCTAATTGTCAGTTCTCTAGGTAAGTATTTCCCCCCCCCTCATATAATTTAGTCAATCTCTGAACATCTTCTCAACACTTAATTATCACACTTGTAATATTTGTCTAATTTCTGTCTTCACCAGGGACAAAAAAGGAAAAGAGGAGGGAAGGGAAGGGGGAAGGAGGATGGAAGGAAAGAAAGAAAAGAAGAGAAAAAAATGAAACCAATTTATAGGAAATAGAATGACATTGTTTAGAAACTTATTTGAACCTAATTTCCAGTTAGAAGCTAATTAAATAATCCTGGTAGCCAGACTTTCAAATGGCTCAAGATTCTGTCCATATGTCATTTTTCTGATAGATTTTCCAAACAATAAAAGTTTGAAGTATAGGAACATGGAGAAAGACAGAGTTCTAACCATCAAAAAGTGAGTAGAAGGCATAAAGTGAAGATTTGGGAACAGAAAATGACTCCAGCATTAGTTTTGTATCTCACTATGAAATTGTCAAGATAATGTCAATGTAAGCCCACAGAGACTGCATTATGATGTCAAAATGGAAGAAAACTGTATTAATGCATGAAAGCAACAGCCTAGACAGAGCAATGCTCTGTTGCTGTAGCTTTAAAAGCTTTGTGACATGATGTCTAGACAGAAGAACACATAGTAATGCTATCACTGAAACAAGAGTACAGAAAGTACACAAGGACCATTCATTAAGTCATTATAGGGCTCCAACCTTTTAACCAATATCAATATGTCCAACATTTTCTCTTATCATTCCAATGAATCTTTTTAAATTTAAATTATTTATTTATTTTTATATATTTTTAATTTAAATGCAATTTGCCAACATATAGTATAACAGCCAGTGCTCATCCCATCAAGTGCCTTCCTCAGTGTCCATTCAATGAATCCTTAATTGTAGTTTATTTTTTGCTTATTATAAAAGTAATACATTCTCTTTAAAGAGAACATAAAGGAAAAAAATACCCCCAATCCTACCACCATTAATATTTTGTTGCATTTTCTTTCATTCCATTTTCATAGTATAATTGAGGTCATACTGAGTATTACATTTTACATCCTGATATTCCACTTAATACTGTACCAGAAATGTAAACTATTTATGATGGCTACACATGGTTCCACTTATCTAACATCAAAAAATTAGATTATTGATTCAGTGTTTCCATATTCTAAGTTCTTTCCTGAAGATACATCCTGTAGAATGGGATGGCTAGGTTGAAAGATATAGGTGATTTTAAAGCTTATGACACCTATGGCCAAATAGCTTTCCAGAAGAATTGTATCACGTATCATTTTTTTATTTACTTAGAGAACCATGGATAAACCTATGATCTAGGAAATCTTGGCAAATAGTTTTAAAGCATCTCCAAAAAATAAAAAGTAAAAAAGTGCATCTCCTAGCTGCTGAGAATCTACTCAGTAATAACACATTTAATACAGAGCATTAAGAGTCAGGAGTCTTTCATTATAATTTTTAGTTTACATCTACTTTGTTATGACACTGTGAACAAGTTTCTTTAACTATATGGCTTTTAGGCTTTTTTAATCTATAGAATCATCACAAGCCAACCTAGTACCATGGCAGGATTTCTCAAAGTATGCTCTGTGGAGTGCTCAACCTGGGGGTTGGAAAGGAAGAGAAGAAAAGTTACATGGTCAAATACATTTGGATAAATTGCATACAACATGCTACTTTTGGACATTTAAAATGCAAATATTGAAGGCTCTGAGAAATCCTGCATTCTAATTTGTACAACTGAGCACTTCCCCATTTTTTAACACATTATTTCTTTTTTCATGCATCTGTAGGAGTGTCACATAGTCGCGGACACATCTTTACGACACAAAGTGGCTTGAAGTCCACCAAACATGCATTGCAATCCAGTTTCTGCCACCTACTGAACTTCAATTTCCTTAAAACTGAAAAACAGGATAATAATAACATGTGAGGCTGCTTTGAATATGGACTAATATCACTTATGTAAAGCCCCAAGCTCAAGCCTGATGTATGTGTCAGTTCCTTCTCTAAAACCTTCTCAACTCTGTATATGAGCATCAAAACTCTCCACCTTCATCAAAAACGTATTGAATGCCTATGCTGTAGAGGGCTGTGGATTTGTGAGATGCTACCCATTTGACTTTTTAAACAGGGTGGCACATGGGGCAAAGGTCCATGAGTTGACCAGGCAACCTGTGAGTCAAATGCTTGACCCTGGCCTGTGGCTACCTCAGTAATTGAGATCAGTAAACAACTAACTGGCTAGAAGGTTAGAAGACCTGACCCTGATTATTGCCAGGGGATCATCTTAATAAGTTGGCTCAGCTTATATTTAAGACTTATTATCACTAATTATATCATCTTAAGGGAGATCCATTCAGTTATTACATGGAAATTACATCATGAAACTGAACTATTTTAAATTGACTTTGAAATTTGGCTGAGTCTCCGGTGACCTCCATGTTGCTAAATGCAGTGGAAAGTTTTCTGACTTGATCTTACTTCTTTCTTTTAGCCATTGTTCCCTTCTTGAAATCGGCCTATCTTGGACAACTTCAGCACCACACTTCCTGGTTCCCTCCCTACCTCTGTGGCCAGTTCTTTTTGAATTCTCCAAAAACTGGAATGCCTCACGGAGTAGTACAGCCTTTCTTTTCTCTTTCTGCTTCTCTTGGGCTTAGAAAGGTGAGATCCATTTCCTGGGCTTCCTGTGACTCAATGCTAATGCCTCCTAAACTTAGATCTTCAACCTAGACCACTCATCTGAAATCCTATTTTCTTTATCCAACTGCTCCATTTTAGATCTCCACCAGGTTGGTACTTCTGAGGCATGGCAAGCTTAATGGCTCCAAATCTCAACTCTTAATTTTCTTCTACGTAGTTTCTTTCTCAGTTTTACCCACATCCAAAAGTGGAACTACTGTAACACATAGTTGGTCAAGCCAGATAACTGGCAGTGGTCTTTAATTCCTTCCTTCCCCTCAACCCCACATCCAGTCCTTTGGAAATTTCTGTCATTTTACTTTCAAGAAAAATCTCAAATACCTTCCCTTCTGCCTACCTCTACTGCCAAAATTCTGATTTAATGCATCATAATCTCTCCCCCACATCACTGCTACGGCCTCCTGTGGGCCAAGACTTTCACTTCAGCTTCCTTCAATCCCATCTCTGCACAGCCACTAGAATGAATTTTTTTTTTATTAGAAATCAGATAATCCCTTTTCCTCCCTTTATGAAACCCTATAGTGGTTTTTTGACTGGTTGGTTGGTTGGTTTTTAATACACATAAACTAAAGTCCAAATTCCTCATCATGATGCCAAGCTCCTCTATGATCTGGTCTCTGCCCACCTTTTTGAAATCCTCTCAAGGCACATCCCCTACTCTCATGCAGTTACCATCCTTCAGTACAATGAGCACAATGGGCCATTTCCCACTGGAGGGTCTTAGCACATGCCAATCTCTCCACTCTCTCCTGTTCTTCACATGGCTTCTCCTTACCATCCGACATATATCAGCTTAAATGCCAACTCTAGAGAAACCCCACCAGCCAGCCTGTCTTTAGATTGCTCTAATATCCTCTATTAAAAAGCTCTATTTGTTTCCTTCATAGTCCTTATCACAGCTTTACTGTAACACTTAAACAACATATAAACTAAACATATAAAGAAAACGTTACAGTAAATGTTTTGTTTATATGTTTATCGACTCTATCACTAAACTGTAAATTCCCTGAGAGTAGGAATATTACCTGTTTAGTTGACTACCTAGCACCTAACATACCTGGAGTATGTACTGAATAAATTAATGAAATGAACAAATGAAAAGTATTTATTGTGTGCTGTGTACACACAGAATTCCACACAGAACATCTAGTTCTAGGCATGCTCCAGGCTTTCTTGCAATACATGTGTAATTCTGTATCCTCTACATAATCGCACCTTGTCCATCTGGCTGAAACTTCCCAGTTCAGTTAAGCCTCTCTTCCTCTACGTAGATTTCTTTGACCTGCCCACCCTATGTTAACATTATGCCATATACATAGCTCCTCTCATACTTTATCTTCATCCCTACACTGCTCGTTCTATGAAGCAGGGATCACAACTATATTGTTCACATTGTAGACTAGTGCTTAAGGTAGTACTTTGCATATAGTAGGAACTCAGTACAAATGTTGGGTATAAATATATTATCTCATTCACTCTTACATTATTTCATTTAAATTTTATAAGAACGCTGTGGGGCGGGAATTATTACACCCATTTTGTAGGTAAGTAAAGCTGATTCATGAGGAGATGAAATAAGCTTGCTTAAAGTTATATAGATAGTAAAATGGCAAAGCAAGGATTTAAATGAAGGCTGTTTGAGACTACAATGTTTGCATTGTGTTAGCATTCCAAGATATGCTATGAAAGATTTCTGACTAAAGGGAAAGAGAGTAATAAAAAAAATATTCTAGAAGCTTATCATGTGCCAAGTTTTGTGCTAAGTACTTTATATGAACTCCCCTAACTCCTGAGAAGCACTCATTGAATTATTTATCTCTGTTTTATAGATGAGAGAGTTGAGTCTTAGAGAGTTTTACTTGCCCAAATTCTGGAGCCACTATGTGGTGAAGCCCATACCCAGTGCCCCTTGAAGTATAGCTAACGATTAGTCACCCTGAACCAAAGTTCCCACCTTCATAAGACTCACTTCTGAGTCACATCCACTATTCCAACTGTTCTTATTAGTTAAAAATTCATGTAGGTTGAGTACATACCAATTTCCAGTTATCTGGACAACCTTAGAAAATAGTCACATAGCCCTGGCCCACGGTACCTTGGTAAACACACTCTGATGCTTATGAAATAAATACAATAAAGAGAGGGATCATGACTTAAACTTCCCAGGATCCATTGCCTCTGTGGCCTATTTAACAAAAACAGTGGTCATGTTTGAGGTCCTTACTCATGTTTCCATCAGCTCCTCTAAGGAATTTTGTTCGTTCTCCATCAGTGGAAATTTTTGGTTGAAAATGTCATTTTTTCAAAATGTGTGCTTAGTTAAAAAAAAATAAAACTTTTTTTTTTTTTTTCTGGTGAGTGAGGGTAGCAGGAATGGTGGAGATAACACTTATCTAGCAATTAGAAGACCTGACTATTTCACTAGATGGTTGAGTTATTTAGAACCTGTCAAACTGCTTTGTTTCTTCTCTGGTCTTCAGTCAGAGGGTAATAATTACAATAATCTTAGAGGAACATAATGAGGATTAACTGGCCAGTATTCTTAAAATGACTGGCAGAGAGGTCTGGTTGTTACATAATATGCCCCTTCTCTCCCTGGGGCTCAAGTTCTTTATCTGCCACATGAGTGGATTAAACCAGATGTCATCTGAGTCAGTCCCAATTCTAAAGATCTGTGATATAGAAATGATGGAAGCAGTAGACAAGAACTTTAGAAGAGTTAATGCACGTATATCCCAGTATGTAAGGAGAATGATGAACATGATGATAAGTGGAAGATGTAAAAGAAGACCAAATGAAATTTTTGAAACTGAAAATCATCACAACAGAAATGAAAAATTCATTGAGTGGGCTAACAGGTTAAATACTACAGAAGAAAAGATAAGCAAATTTGAAGATAAAGTTATAGAAGTTATGAAAAATGAAACAAAGAGATTTAAAAATGCTGCCAACAACAAAAAAGAGCAGAGTCTCAGTGGCCTGTGGGATATTGAGCAGTCTAACCTGTCTGCAATTGGACTATCAGAAGGAAAAGAGAGACAATGGGGCAGAGAACATATTTGAATTAATAGTGTCAAAACTTTTTTTCTTCAAATTTAGTGAGAAATATAAACCTATGGAACCATATCAAGGTGCATCAAAATCAAATTGCTGATGATAGATAATAAAGAGAAAATTGTAAAAGTAGTCATTTTTTAAAAAATGACACTACACAAAAAGGAAAGCAGATTTTTCCTCAGAGACTATGCACGCCAAAGATAATGGAATGACATCCTTAAAGTGATGCAGCAAGAAAATAAAACAATTCACTTAGAATTTTATATTCAACAAAGATATCCTTCAAAATAAGGTAAAATGAAGACTTTTTCAGACCACTCAAAATGGAGAATTCATTACCAAAAATCATTCTGCATTGCAAGACATATCAAAGAAAGTTATTCAGTGAGAATAAAAATGATATCAGGAGTGGTACGATATTATTTGAAGGTAGGCAGTGATAAATTAATGATATATATGTAAATCTTAGAACAACAGCAAAAAAATGCAGAATAGCTAATAAATCATTAGGAATTAGAAAAAACATTAAGTCTAAAAGATAAAAAACAGAAATAAAGAACAAATGGGACAAGTAGAAAATAAAAAGATGATAAACAAATGCAAAGCTATCAGTAATTACATTTTATATATGTGGTATAAGTACTATGATTAAAAGACAGATTGTTAGACTAGATACTAAAGCAAAATTCATCTATGTGCTATCTACATGCTTTGAAGCATACTTTGAAGTACAAAGAGATAAGTTAAAATAAAATATTGGAAAAGCTCATCATGCAAAAAATAATCATAAGAAAGCAAGTATAGCTATATTAATAATAGACTGCAGAACAAAATTGCTATGGATAATGGAAGACTTTCATAATGATTAGGGGGCAAATCATCAAGAATGTATAAGAATTCTAAATATAGATAGATAGATAGATAGATAGATAGATAGAACACAGTTTTAAAACATGTGAAGCAAAAACTAAAGGAACTGAAAGGAGAAATAAATCCACAAATGTAGCTGGAGCCTGCAACATCACTCCCTCAGTAATAAATAGAACAAGTAGACACAAACTTGAGCAACATTACCAACCAGCTTAATTTAATGACTTAGCACTACACCCAACAACCATAAATACAAACTTTTGAGTGCACATGATATATTGACTAAGAGATCATACTCTTTATCATAAATGAAGAACTGAAATTTGTTTAAACTTTTTAAACACACACGTGCCAAAATGTATTATTTATATAAAATATGTAATGGGGATCCATTGGTATTTGAGACTGGATATTACAACTGATTTTCATCACCATTATTTTAAAATGTTTTTCTCAATCTCATTTTTTCTATTAAGAGTTTATAATAAGCAAATGGTAAAGAAGAGCTTATAAAAATAAAAAAGGACCTCAAAATTTAAAAAAATTTAAAAATTAAAGTGTACCATTTAAAACGTAAATGTATATCATTTGTTTTTTTCACTCTTACGTTTCATGTAAGATTTTATTTGGGACAAAAAGAGTGCCACTGTTAAATTTTGTAAATGTTTGAAATCACTGACCAATCTTGATGATCCCTGCCATTTAGGCACATTATACATCTGTTCTAATTTTTGTCAACCATCAGAGAGAATGGAAAGACCAAAATATGACAATAATAATCACACAAAACCGCTGGCAGTAGCTTCCACTGAATGCTTACTCAGTACCAGGCATTGTCCTAAGTACTCTCATCCATTTGTTTCTCTGAATTTCCTCCCATTTTGCAGCTCAGAACACTTACATAACTTGCCTGAGATCAAACCAATAGTAAATACCAGGGCCTTAACTTGAACCTAGTAAAATTATTTCACCATATAGTCTTCCATTTTCAAAACCAGGGTCAGATATACTGGCATTAGATACAAAGACCCCATGATTTCCTATTTCAGCACTTTGTGAAGTATTTAATTGGTTCTCTTTTGCCTTGACTTCAAATTTGCCTCTTCACTGGTCTGTCTTATTTGATAAGTTCATCAAACATCAAGACTCTTTGTTCATTTTCAAAAAGGATTACAATGATAAGCTTTTATAATTAAGAATATCTCAGCAGAGATTTCCTTTACCACCATTCTCTCGCCTTTATCTTCTAATTATTAGAGGTGAATTTTCTGATTTTTCAAAAGTGTATTGGCTTTAAATACAAGTTACAAATTAACTGCTTGTAAAAATGCCTTTCCCCCTTCTGAACTGTTATGTAAAGGAAATCTGTCTTGCTTTAGCATTTAAAAGCAATAATGATTCAAAATTAAGTCACTCAACAAGAACTTGAATAAACTTAAAATCTTCAGTGTTTGGGAGATAAGGACTGCTTTTACACTACCCCAAAGCTAAAATTAAGGCACCACAAAATACTTGATGTAAAACCTGAAGCCAGGTTGAACAATTCAAGGAAATGAAATTGGTATAATTGCAATGTACATATGAAAATATCACTTCCATTTATTACCCTACAGCAAAAGGTAAACATTTTAAGAATGAAATGACCCAGCATCTCTATAGTCTCTTGCCTTGCCCAAGATGATGTTATTAACATTACCTAATTGTATCCTCCTTCAAGCTCTCTGAGATGGGAATTTGCAAGATTCACAAACAGATAAGTAGAGGTTAGCTACCCAGCATTACTCAAGAGAATTATTATTTTTTAAGCTGAGTATACTTTATATTCTAGGACCTTATTTCATATTCATTAACTCTAACAGATGAGGCATTATTATTCTTGTTTCCAGATAGGGAACTTGAAGCTCAAAGTGATTAAGTGGCCTACTCCAGATTACCCAACTCTTGAGTATTAGATCTGTGATTTGTATACAGGTCCATCTGACTCCAAGAGCGTGCTTCTTTCACTGTCCTGCACTCCTTCAGTGTATTGGTAATGACATGAGAAGGTCACATTCCATCCTAAAGTAGCCTGTTGCAAACACAAAAGTGCCTTATCTCCCCACTAGGTGATCCCTATGTGCAAATTTCGCAGATTTATGGCCAACTCACCGGTTCACCTTCTCCTGAATGGTTACCCCAGGCTGACAAATCATCAAAGATAAGATGAAAAAGGCAGCAGCAAACATGTCACCTACCCTATATTATTTAGAATGAATAAAATTATTCAGAGAGTTGGAGTTAAAGATGTCTTCAGGCTGGGACCTGTAAGATGAATTTAATGTTTGGAACTAACAGAACTCACTCAATTCTCAGTGAGATGTGGTTAATTAGTGACTATGGTATTGATTAGCCAAACACCCTAAAATCTCAGACACCAAAAGCCTCTGTCCCTCAGACCTTTTGAAAAGTAATATCCATATGGTTGAGGAAAGGAGGATTTTTAGCCAATACCAGTCTAGCAAAGAGTTCTTATTTTCAGGATGAGGCAAAGCCAAATCAAGTGACAGTTGCTGAATTCATTCAGTCTTTCTGAGTGGTTCTTGGAACTTCTGAAGTCAGATCAATTTGTTTTGCAGGACTGAGACCAGGCTAATACTGGTGTGTGAGCTCAGTCCTAAAAAGCTGCCCAAATGTAGGAAATGCTAATAATTACATAAAGGTTCTACAATGTATTGCCAAACATCTGGAGCCTGAGAGCTGTGGTAAATGAATGGACTTTCTGCCTCTCATCCAGACATTAGATATCATTAAGACCCAGCATATTTGTGTCTTGAGGGGACCAGATGTCTTCCATAGACATCTCCAAAAGCATTCTCTAGAATTATAGTGACAGCCACACATCTGCACTGATGATATTATACCTACATCCATTCTCTTTCTCTTTGAGACATATTCATAAATTAATTAAATAACTAGAGATGGAGAGATAGGGATAACTGAACGTGTGGCAGGCATGTCGTATGTCTTATTTTACTGAACCCGCATGAGTCAATGAGATAGAAATGATTAATTTCATTTTACAGGAAAAGGAATGGAGGTTCAGAGGAGTTAAGTAACTTGCCCAAAGGATGTACAGCCATCTTAATATCTTTGGGAGTATTTATGAGTATCTTATGAGAGTATTTAGATCCTCTTATTAGCAGGATTGGCCAGGAGAATCATTATTTATCCCAAATGAAGTTATGAAAAATTCTAACGAAGAATTTGTATGCTTAAAAAATGTGTGTCTGGGACGCCTGGGTGGCTCAGGGCGTGATCCCGGGGTCCTGGGATCGGGTCCCACATCGGGCTCCCTGCATGAAGCCTGCTTCTCCCTTTGCCTATGTCTCTGCCTCTCTCTCTGTGTCTCTCATGAATGAATAAGTGAATGAATGAGTGAATGAATGAATGAAATCTTTAAAAGAAAGAGAGAAAAAAATGTGTGTCTGATTTAAACGTGGAGATTTTAATAAGGCACCCAGTCGTTACTGCCTCTATTTTTTCAGACATTTAGGTAAACATTTGACAGAAGTAGAGACTATTCTGGCCCTAAAAAGCCCCTAAAGTCCCTGATTTCTATGTCTCTCTCCCCCTATAACAGTGGTCTCAACTAGGAGCAATTTTTCCCTTCAGAGGATATTTGGCAATATCCAGAGATATTTTTGGTTGTCACAACTTTGGAGGTTGTGCTACTGGCATCCAGTGGGTGCTAAACATCCTACAAAACACAGGACAGTACTCCTTGTCCCCAACAAAGAATTATCTGGCCCCAAATGTCAATAACACCAAGGCTGGAAAACACTGCCCCACAAAAAAGCTGGTCTGCCCTCCCCTGATGTCTGGGATTCTGATGAATTATTTTTTTTCTTTTAACATATGGATAATATCATCTTCCTTCCCAGACCAGCTGCTTCTTGAGATTTCCCTGATGCCTTTTCTCCTCACCTAAGACTTCAGTGGCCTTCAGGACTCCTCCTGAACCTCTGTTCACCTCTCTCACCCTCCACGCCCCAACATGGGCCCTTACATTCTCTCATATTTCCTCTGTAATGTTTTCCCTCCAAAGCTTCTCTCCTTCATTCTTGCCCTTTGATCCATTTCAGGGCCTGTGCTCTTCCCAAAGCTATCATGACAGACTACTAGTGGGCCTCTAGTTTCTCCCACCCGTGCATTGCAGCTGGACTCAGGGTCAACAAAACAGCTTCTGACAATGCAAGTCTCCGCTCAGAAACCTTCAGTGGCTTCCTCATTGTCTATAAAATTGGAAGTCCAAATTCCCTCATAAATGGGTCCAAAGCCATCTTTGCAATCTTCATCAACTACCACCATCAAATTATCCACGACATTATAAATTAGATTCTCCTGACCTTCCTCACACTTTCTCACTGCTGTGTCTTCACCCATGCTGGACCTTTACCTGGACTACCTTTATCTGTCATCTTCTACCCTTCTGCCAAGTATCTTCTCAAATAGCAAGTCCATCATGGATCCTTGGCTGACAGTCCCATCTGGAAGATACCTCCATGTTATCTTTGAACCTTGCAAATATATACCAGCACTTTTCAGTTTTGATTTACACTATGTTTTTCTAGGGATGTGGGGTACACCTCAGTAATGGAAGTTTCTTTAGAGTAAATCCTGTATCTGATTCTTCTCTATAGTCACCCATAGCATTTAACACGAATCTTTAATAAATATTATTTGATTGAATGAGTTTGTAAGTGAATCAACTAAAGATAGTTTACTATTCCTAATACTTTCAGGTATGTTTTCTTATTTAATCCTCAAAACAACCTTGTAAAATAAATATTATCCTGGAAGAGAGACAGTGATTAAGAGGGAAAATGGAAACAAGGTATATAGAACACCAAGCTTTGTACCTGCCACTTTACATGTTTTTTTTTAATAATATTTTTCAATCTATTTAATCTTCACAGTGATCTTGCAAGGCCAGTAGTCATCACGCTATTTTGAAGATGGAGGATGTTGAGTTTCAGTCTGTAGTCACACAGCGGCTGAGTCTCAGAGTCATGGATTGATAATCTGTACAACTTCAAAATCTGACACCTTTTCTGATCTGGCCACACAACTACCAAGTGGCATATCAGGACAGGGCCTGAGTCTTCTAGCCACAGGTTCCTTTCTCTGTCTATTATGTCTTAGCTCTGAGAATGAGTATCATTTCCTGAGGACAAAGAAAGCAAACTAGAGTGAATGGAGAGGTAATCACAGAATAGAAGCAAGAGAAAAGCTAAGTCAGATGGGACCATGTCATGCCTCTATGACTCTGTGTGTGTGTGTGTGTGTGTATGTGTGTGTGTTGGACAGGGCATTCATTCATCTGCTCTCAGCCAAAATGTTCAAAGATGAATGGGAAACACCAAAATATAGTTAGGTTTGCATATGTGGATTTCATCTTAATTGCAGTGTTCTGTTATCAAAGATAGATTGTTATAAAATATAGAAGAGAGACAACAAGATGGCAATTCATTTTGAAGACGCATTGCTTGTCTGGGGGAAATACTTTGCACTATCTAAATCAGCCTGTGAGTCATGGCCTCTGAGTGGCACATGTCCTGTGATGCCCCAGACTGCCACCTCAGGGTGACATCTAGGTCAGTGCTCCTTGAAAAGCCTTGGAAGCTCTGCACCTCGTTCCCCTATGCTGGGCCCACAGCCTGCCCAGTGCACACAGCAGATCAAAACCCTGCATATCTAATGGAATTGGAGGCAATTTACTAGAACAGAAAGGACCCAGTTGTAGATGAGAAAGTGCTACTGATCAGTTATTGTCACTCAGACTCAGTTTCTCCATCTGTAAAATGGATAAAATGATACCTGTGAGGCTTGTATTGAAGAATAGAAGACTAACAAGGAAATCTAGCCTCAGCTGGGAATTCTGAATAGCTGTTGCTCGCGTATTTAAACAGTGCTTCTGCTTCTCTCTGCTTCTCCTCCTGAGTATGTCTCCTCTCGTAGACATGGGCACCTTCACCTAAGTGCCAGTAAAGGGGGAAAGTGGAAGAAAGGAGGGGCCTGGCAAGGAGAAGAATGGAGGAGGATAGAAGGTGGGACATTCCCATTCAGGTGCCCAGGGCTAATTCTGACGTCTTCTGGAGGGAGGGCACCGGTGGCTGACATGGCAGTAGGAGGCTTCCCCATCTCTGCCCAGGTTCACTTACCGTGCCAGCACCTCAAAGGTGGAAAACTTTGGGAGTGACTCAGAGTAGCAACATTAGCTTGGAAATGCTCCATCTTGAGGTGGCCAGAGCAAACGAAGCTTCTCCAAGCAGCTTATTGGTTGACAGT
Source organism: Vulpes vulpes (assembly GCF_048418805.1). Taxonomy (NCBI): domain Eukaryota; kingdom Metazoa; phylum Chordata; class Mammalia; order Carnivora; family Canidae; genus Vulpes; species Vulpes vulpes. Next base: position 154,039,354 of record NC_132791.1, read on the forward strand.
CCACATGGATGGCACAGCAGACAGTTTTGTGAATTTGTTTGAGGTGTCTCTCCACCAGCGTGTGTGTGTGTGTGTGTGTGTGTGTGTGTGTGTGTGTGTGTTGATGATCTTTGCTCCCTCACCGAAGAAACCTACAAAATACACAACACAACACCAGGCACAAAGTCTGCAGACAGTAAGTGAGCATCCCTGGGGCAGTGGCTTGCCTTCCCCCTCCTCCTCTCTCAACCCTTTATAAGACTGAATGTCTGTGATATTTGTTTTTCCTCCTGCTCCGTTCTTCTGGCCTAGGCTGCAGCCAGCGGACGGTGGTGGGCTTTCAGCTGGAAATGAAGTGGGGCTGGTTTAAGTAATTGATCTCAATCAGAGGCTTTACAAGGGATGGGCTAAGGCATGCCTACTGCTTCCCACTCCTTGGAAGCTCTGCATTTGCATTTAAGGGGTGGGATGAGAAGGAGCCAGCTTCTCGCGCATTAGCATAGAAATGCGAGACCTTTTCTGGGAGAAGGCACTGAGCACTGGAAGCAGCACAGGCCAAATCTGGGTGAACCTTCGAGAAATTCCTATTGGAATTTGGCTGCAATAAAGACCCAAGGGCATTTTACACCTAAGCAAGTTCTCTGGCTTCATGGGCTGACCCACAGTGCTCTGTGTCAGGCTTTCACCCGCAGCAGCCCCCATGGTGCAAGCTGCAGCTCTCCCCCTGTTCCCACTGCACCCCGGCCGCAGCTCCCTCTCTGAATGACCACTACCTCGGTAGTTTGTGATTTTTCCCACTTGTGATTCCTGTGAATCCTTGAAGACAGGCCGGGGTGGCCCAGGGTTTCTCTGCAACAGATGTAAGAGGCCGTGAATGGAACTAGCTTTTCATGGGGAGGCCGACTTCATGGGTCCCACAAGCAGGCAGTAAGGGACAGATATTACAAACAATCCTACCTTCCATTCCCTGCCAGCGGCACACTGAGCTACCCAGATACTCTCTATTCCCCCACTACACTGGGAGCTTTGGGAGGACAGGGGCCACTTTCAAATGGCTCGTGCCCCAGGGCTGGCACATAGTAGGTACCCTCTATATTTGTGTTTTATGAAGCCCCCTTTGGAAAACTGCAGCTTTCAGGTCTAACATACCTGGATTGAAATCCAAGTACCATCATTAACCAAATGTGCACCTTTGCACTCTCTGCCTTAATTAGCCCTCCTGTATAAGAGGTTTGATGATTTCACATGTGTACATATAGTATATATAAATATATACAAACATATATTGCACACGCATCATTCCTAACAAATATTCATTACGGATGCTGTTGCTCTTTGTAACCCCCCTCACTTCCTGCCGTCTCTGTCGTGGTCTGTGCTCCATAAACACCCTCCTGGGATCATTCAGGAGCTTGCTCTCAGTGCGGTGCTCCTGGTGACACATGAGGAATCAGTAATGGGGCGGGGGGGGGGGGGGTCACTGAGAAACTGATGTGTTAACATGTGGTGCCATCTTCCTATATATTTTAGGCATCTTTATGCTATCCAGCCACAGGTCTTTACTGCCCAAATTATGTTTCTTAAAGATATTGCCGCCTGAATATATTACAATCTTTCAAAAAAAAAAAAAAAGATAAAAAGATATTGTGGCCTCTAAACCTCAAAGCCACAGTGACCCAGTGGATTGGTTAGTCAAGAACATAAGCTCTGAGAGACTGACCAGGCCCGTCGGGTTCATCATTACATAACAGAGTAGCTGCACATTATAAGCCATCAGTTACTACATTGGCTCCATTGGGGTTTGGGGTTGGGTACGGTGCTGGGCACGAAAGACTTAGAGATGAAGAGAACACAGTGCCCCCCACCCCAGCTCATGCCCAGACTGAGTGCTGTGCAGATCTGCAGGGATCAAGCTGGCAGCATCCAGAAATGGCTGCTTCCTGTGGTTTGGGCTTTGAAGGAGGCAGGTGGGCGGGTAGAAATGTCTGTATTCAGAGGAAGGAGGAGCATTCTAGGAAGAGGAAACCGCATGAGCAGAACCATGAAGATGCAAAAGGGACATGGCCAGTTTGGGGAATCAGCATCTAGCTATCTGGTGGGCAAAAGAACAGACAAAGGCCACATCAGAGGGCTTTTTGTTTTATGTTTTTCTTTCTTTCTTTCTTTCTTTCTTTCTTTCTTTCTTTCTTTCTTTTTTCCTTTTTTTTTTTTTTTTGCCTAGCATAAGATTTAAATTCATTCCTTTGCTCAGGGAATGGAGGGGCTACTACAAAAAAACTGAGGCAGCAGAGCCCCATGATCAGCCTGTACTTTGCGTTCTGGGAGACACACAGAGGTTGGAGAGGAAGCAGAGAAACCAGCTTGGAGACTGACTGTCAGGGACTGGAACTCCATGCACCTGACACCCCAGGGGAAATGCTGGAGGACAAAAGGGAACAGTGCGAATTCAGAAGCTCCAGAGTCAGGCCCCTAATCTGCATGTGGGCCTCTGCTGTATCACACTGTGTGACCTTGGGCTAGTCACTTGACTTCTCTGGACCTCGCTGTCCATACCTGAAGGCCGGCTCATCCCTGCGGCCTCCTCCAGGGCTGAAATCATATGCAGGTATAGCCCTGATCTGAGACACTCCGCCCTAGAACTGCAAGACTAGGAAACAAATAGATATCTATTTCCAAACCAGTCAAGGCTCTCTTAATACTTTTATGCAGGACTTGTCTTCCCATGAGACACTCCGGGCTGTCAGTCTGTAATTAGACTTTCTCTCGCTCATAAAGCCAGGCTGCATGGAGTGAGAGACAGAGCCGGATTAGCCCACTGTAAACAAATGTGGTCAGTCCCCTTCTCGCCAGTCTGGTTCCAGTTGAGTGGATTTCTGCAGCTCCTGGGTGAATGTTAATGCCTCCTACGTACACAGTTGCAAGAAAATAATCGCATGTGCCTCCCTTTCTTGAGAATGCTTCTCGTGCATCTCTGTGACGCAGCATGGAGTGCTGGGGGCAGGCAGCAGTGCAAAGAACCTCAAAGAGCCTAAGGCCAGAGATGGGCACCTGGGTTTCCAGAAAAGCTCAGCCACTAATTTTCTTTGTAACCTTGTGAAAGTCACTTCAGCTCTCTGAGCCTCAGGTATCTCAACTGTAAAATGAGACTGAGGACACCTGCCTCGCAGGCCTGCTGGAAAGAGTAATTGAGATAATGTACATGAGAGCTTTTGGTAAAGCTCTGCGGGCAAGGGGCCAGTGTCAAGGATGACCGTGCAAAGGGTCAGGAAGTCCGGGTAGGTACAGAGCACATGGGAGGGCCAAGTTCCAAGTTCTCATCAGCATCAGAGTCCTAGCGGACCAGGGGTGGGGGACTGGGGGAACAGACCCAGTGCCCCCTGAACTGCCCTCTGATGAAAATTGCCCTGAAATCTGATGTAGGTTTTCCCTCAATGGAGGTAGAAGAAAGAGTGCTAATGTTTATGAGCATTTGTGCTCTTGCAAATCCTGATGGTAGCTTTAGATGAGAATTCTTATACCCACTCCAAAGATGAGGAGGCTGAAACCAGAAGAAGGAGAGGAGAGGGAGAGAGGATTTGAGGTCAAGTCTGCCTAGGCACCCTGTTTCTAAAATTATAAGCAGATTCGAGCCAGCTTTAAATGGGGCACAGATCCATAGTATGCTATTAAGAACACAAATGAAATATTTGGAGGAGCACTAATATTTTCATAGGGCATCAAGGAGGATGAATCAATGTCATGAACTATAAGCATCATGAAGGCAGAGGCGGTACTCACTGCAATATCCTACCACCAGGACCACTGCCTGGGACAGAACAGGCACTTGGTAAATACTTGTCAATGAATGAACCACCCCTATGAGACTTACCTTCATCCTCTTGGCTTTTCTGGCTGACCACAATCAGAAATGGAAAGCAAGTCCCTCATGTAAATTATCCAAGGGATTTGCACACATTTACTCCATTGATTGTTTCCATTTCTATTGCTGTGTAACAAACCACCACAAAACTCAGCAGCTAGAAACAACATTGATTTAGTATTTCTCGGGATTCTGCAGAAGGTCACTTATGGATGGGGCTGCATTCAGCTGAGAGCTCAGCTGAGGCTGGAACATACATGTGGCCTCTCATCACGCAGTAGTCTAGCCTAGGCTTCCTTCCAGCCTATCAGCTGACTTCCCAGAGAGAACACTTCTGCTTCTATCACACTTGCTAACGTCCCACTGGCAAAGCAAGTTGTGTGGCCAAGCCCAGGTCAGCGTGGGAGGAGACCACACAAGGCTGTTCATATCAGGAAGTAAAATTCATAGAGATCAGTCAGTCACATGGATCTTCATGAGCTACACTTTATAATATATATATATATATATATATATATATATATATTATATAGCATTTGGAAATGTCCCTGGCACTTAGTTTGTACTTATGTATTAGTGATAGCTAAACATGATTAATACCTAATTATAGCATATCACCATGATTATTATTAAATTCCTTTATTTTTAAGAATATGAAATGAGACTGCCTCTTTTTTTTTTTTTTGGAACATGAAATGAGAACTTCATACTAGGGATGCTTTGGTGTATCCTTCAAACTCTGACCCTTTTATTACCGAAGCTACACAATTGTGTCTGAGTAGCAGAGTCAACAACAAAACATGAAGATGAATCCCTCTTTCTCTTCTTCCCCTATGCTTTTCTCTCTTACATGGTTTCCCTAAACCTGGGGATACTTTTTGCTCATTCCTAGAAGTGTTGTTGAAACTTGAAGGAGGATTACTTACCTCTTAAGAAGACCTTCCCTATGACCCAGCAATTGCACTGTTGGGGATTTACCCCAAAGATACAGATGCAATGAAACGCCGGGACACCTGCACCCCAATGTTTATAGCAGCAATGTCCACAATAGCCAAACTGTGGAAGGAGCCTCGGTGTCCATTGAAAGATGAATGGATAAAGAAGATGTGGTTTATGTATACAATGGAATATTCCTCAGCCATTAGAAACGATGAATACCCACCATTTGCTTCAATGTGGATGGAACTGGAGGGTATTATGCTGAGTGAAGTAAGTCAATCGGAGAAGGACAAACATTGTATGTTCTCATTCATTTGGGGAATATAAATAATAGTGAAAGGGAATATAAGGGAAGGGAGAAGAAATGTGTGGGAAATATCAGAAAGGGAGACAGAACATAAAGACTCCTAACTCTGGGAAATGAACTAGGGGTGGTGGAAGGGGAGGTGGGCGGGAGGTGGGAGTGAATGGGTGATGGGCACTGAGGGGGGCACTTGACGGGATGAGCACTGGGTGTTATTCTGTATGTTGGTAAATTGAACACCAATAAAAAATAAATTTATTTAAAAAAAAAGAATCCATTCACTCAATACGCATTTTCCTAAGCCGATCATGGTAATCTCCTTCTCTCTTCCAGGGATACATTTGGAGGTGGACATGGGACCCAGTTCCAGCAGATGAGATGTAGATGAGCTGCAGATCTGTTGGGTAACTTCTGAGAAAAACTATCCACCTTGACCCAAAGAGAAAGGTATGCCAGAGGAATCCTTGTTTCCCTTTCTACTTTTAGACCTAGTCGTATGAGGGCATGATACTTAGAAATGCCTTTTACACCCATTGTCATGTCATGACAAGAATATGCTCTGGATAACTCTCTAGCCCCAGAGGAAAAGAGATCCAGGGACTGAAAAACTCAACCTGTTGACCTTCAACTTGAAACAGATTTGTTCGGTCAGATCCACACTCGCTCTAGCTGTCACAGTTGTCTTGGTGTGACATATTCACCACTGCCCATAAAATCAGTTTGTTTGAGCCCCAGATCATCCTTCATCAAACCTGTGCTCAGTCCATGGCACTAGGACGTGGCCTGCAGGCTCTGACCTGCAGTCCCATGTATGCTGAGCACTGAGGTACTGATGATTTGAATCTGTCTGTCTCACTGTTGTGTGTGGAAGTAGATGACTTGTCTCTGCAGGTGACAGGACTTCTGATCAAAAAGGAGCTGTATCTGAGGAACTGCATCTAAGGAGCCTCACAACACCTCAGATTATATGACAAGGCTCTGAACATTGAACCCAAACCTAACACCATCATGGCATAAGATCTGGGGGGATATTGGGAGGTACTGGGTGAAAATAGTAAATGGTAAATATAAATAATTTGTTGCCAGTGGGCAGACTGTGGCATGGCTGTTTTTAAACCTATCCCAATTTGTTGATATTCTTCCCTCAGCAATGGAAGGAGTCCCTGTCCCTTCTTTCTAAATCTGGACTCTGGGACTGTTTGACCAATAAAATATGATAGAAGTGGTGATGTGTTAGTTTCAGTTCCAGGATTTAATGAATGGACAGCTTTTATTTCCTGTCTCTTGGGTCATCTACCCTTCAAATCTAGGTGCCACACTATGAGGAAGCCCAGGCTACATTGAGGGGAGGCCCATGTACATAGAGGGGAGCTGATGGGCAGCCTTGCTAGCTATGTGAGTGAACTATCTGGGAAGAGGTCCTCAGATGAGCCAGCCCAGACAGTGCAGCATGGAGCAGGGATGAGGTGTCTCTGCTGCCCTGACCAAACTACAGATCCATAAACAAACTAAACGATTATTATAGTTTTACACTACTGTGTCTTAGGGTCCTTAGATACACAGTAATGAATAACTGGAAGAGAGATAAACCTGGTTATCTGTGGAGCCCCAACTATATGCCAAGGCCGTTTCATTGACAATCACTTTGAATTCTTATAGCAATCCACTTAAATGGATGAAGAAACCAAGGCTCAGAAGGGATGCATGATTCACCTGAGACCCTGTGACTAGTAAGTGGATCAGCATGAATTTGGATTCAATCTGGATAAATTCTCCAATCCCCTAAACCATGGGACAGTGAGGTAAAGACAACCAGTCTCTAGCTCCTGACCACCTGTTAATCTTTTTCTATGAATATCCTGCAAGGACAGTAGGTATAAAACAAACATACCAACCCATTGTTTTTAGGTTGCATGATGCTTACTTGGGAATAATAAATGCATCCAGGTTTGAATTCAGGCAAAATTTCAAGGAGCACCCCCCTGGGGTAGGGGATCAGCTGAGCAACTTTCTGCCTGGGCTCTTTGCTTAACTTCCCTGATCCTCAGTTTCTTTGTCCATAAGATAAGGACAAAAATATCATCAGCCTCATAGAGTTGTTGTAAGGATGGATCAAATGAGGACATACTGATAAATGACTTAACACAGTACCTGGCCCCAAATAAATATTCAATATATTCTGTGTTCCTAACATTGAAGACTCAGAGAGAAGAGTTTTCTTCACTCATTCCTCCTGACCCTAAAGAGAGAGCTCCCTAGGATTGTGATGAGACAGATGCATCCCACCCCTGAGCCTCATTTATTTTAACCTCCTCAAAGATTTAGCCCTTGTGACTCCACTCCTGCAGCCCCTCCGGACAAGAATGAAGCTCAAGCCACAGCCAGTAAGCTTTGCTCACAAATTCCTCCTTCACGACTGACTGAGCCCCGATACTGGAAGGAAACATTCTGTTGAATCATGTAAATCCCCACTCATCTCCAAATTGGGTGCTGGAGTGCCTCGGGGAAGTGATTTTACAACCTCACTGACTTGAGCCAAGGTAGACTCCAATTGCTCTTGCAAGATAATTCAGCATGCGCCTGGCAGCAAGACCACGTGCAGGGGCTCCCCCCCTTCTCCCCTAGACTGAAGGGTAACAGTCTCTTCCTTCTGGAGGCAGGGGAGCGAGATCTTAAGCCTCCACCCCCTGAGGCCCTCGCCAGGCAGCACAGGTGAAATTCAGAGACTCATCACTCACTCACATTCTCACTTGAACAAAGGATCTTGGATATGGGCAGGGGTGGGGAGGGCCATCTTGAGAGACGGCATCTGCAATATGAGGTCAAGGTTGCCTGTGCTTTCCCTCACAACCTCCTGGATTTCAGAGGCAGGGTAATGCTGTGATGAAGCTATCCTGACATCTCCATGCAGGAAAATGCTTTCTAGCCTGCTGTGCCTCTGGGGAGAACTGTTATCTTTTCTTGTACCACTGCCTTTTATAAAAATTTTATTTTCAAATCTAGGCCTTGCAATAGATCATTCAATCTCTAGCCAACTGAGCTGCATGTAGTACACACCCAGCCCTGTCCATACCAAGATGCTGTGCCCCTGTTGTCACAGACGCACAGGTCCCCATGTTGCTTTGTAAGATGACCGTCTTCCCAATGGCCCAAGTCCCATTGTAAATATTAGAAAACAGGTCAACAGTTCCACCAGTAATCATAATCATAAAAATTACTATCTGTGTTAGAGCTTCATCCCCAAGGACTTAATAACCACTATATCATGTATTTGTTGCTTCAGCTCCAAAACATAGATCTTACTGTCTGTATTTAGTACATGCAGAAAGAGGTTCAATAACCAAGTAATTTGTGTAAGGCTACACAGCTAATGTGTGGCAGTTAGAATGTTTTTATTGAAGAATAATTGACATACAATATTGTATTAGTTTCAAGTGTATAACATCGTAATTCGATATTCATACACATTATGAAGTGATCACCACAATAAGTCTAGTTACCATCTGTCACCATACACAGTTGTTACAATATTATCGACCACATCTCTGATGCTGTACAGCATATCCCCACGACTTATTTATTTCATAACTGGAAGTTTGTGCCTCTTACTCATTCACCTATTTCACCCATCCTCCCATCCTCCTCCCCTCTGGCAACCACCCATCTGTTCTCCGTATCAATGAGTCTGTTTCTGGGGTTTTTTGGTTTAGCTTTTTAGATATCACATATAAGTGAAATCATATGATTTTGTCTTTCTCTGATTTATTTCACTTGGTAGGATATCCTCTAGGTCCACTTTTATTGTTACAAATGGGAAGATCTCATTCTTTTTTATGGCTGGGTAATATTCCATTGGGTATATATACTATATCTTCTTTATCCATTCATCTGTCAATGCACAGTTGGGTTACTTATATCTTGGCTGTTGTAAATAATGCTGCAATGAATACAAGGGTGCATATGGCTTTTTGAGTTCATGCTTTCATGTTCTTTGGGAAAATACCTAGAAGCAGAATTACTGGCTCATATCATAATTCTATTTTTTTTTTAGGAACTTCCATACTTTTTTCCACAGTGGCCACACCATTGTACAAGCATTCGGTTTTCTCCAAATCCTCCCCAACACTTGTTATTTCTTGTGTTTTTGAACAGGTGTGAGGTGATATCTCATTGTGATTTTTATTTGCATTTCCCTGATGGTTTGTGATGTTAAGCATCTTTTCATGCATCTGTTGGCCATCTGTATGTCTTCTCTGGAAATGACAGAGTCAGAATTTCAGCTCCACCATCACAGACCATTGCTAAACTATCTGGGGAAAGTTCTCCTCTAATGGCTGTCCACACTCTAGAAGAACATGCTATCCAGACTGGTTGAAACTTGCCCAGCCATGCTCAGCTGAAGGATGTCTATCCATGGCTCACTTTCTCCATGTCCTGAATCAGTTCAGAGAAGGCAAGAGTCCTGCTCTGTCCTCACCAGAAGATGGTATCTATCATTTGTCTTGCAGCCTTCAGCTTACTTTCTGGTATGCTTGGGGACCAATGACCTCACCAAACCCAAATGCCTGCTACTTTGGCCAAGGCCGCATTCAATCCTCTGCTTTCTGGGCCCTGCTCTAGTAGATGAGCAGAATTCCTGTCAGAGGATTGGACCATGATAGAGTCTCTCAGGGGCTTCAAGGGACCAGAATCCACAGACATTCACAAATCATCCACAATGAAAAGTATATATAATTTACAGTGTCTTTCGTATCCACTTGTCCTCTTCTTTTTTTTTTTTTAAGATTTTATTCATCCATTCATGAAAGACACACACAGAAAGAGAGAGAGAGAGAGAGAGACGCAGAGACACAGGCAGAGGGAGAAGCAGGCTCCCTGCAGGGAGCCCAACGTAGAACTCGATACTGGGACCCCAGGATCACACCCCGGGCTGAAGGCAGAGCCACCCAGGCTGCCCCACTTGTTCTCTTCTAAAGGCAATTGCCCTGCCCGTACACACAATAGCCCCTGGGCTGCGATGGTCAGCATGTGCCTCCCTGGTAGCTCCCAACTGTGCTAGGTGTGAACACCTGACCCAAGGCCAGCTACAATGTGGCCAAACATGAAAGCTCTGTCCAGAGAAGGTAAGCTGGCCAGTCAGATTTCTACTCAGGGTGCCTGAATTGAAAGGTGTAAGGAAAATCAGTTATTCATAGCAGAAACCAAGCCTGGTCAGTTGCCCAGAGAAAAGCTGTCAGGTAGAATGGAGCCCCTCAATAAATTAATGTGATGTGCAGATAAAAATTATGACAGTGTGAAAACCCAAGTAAGCAGAGGCTCTGAGGAAGACCAAGGACATGTGAGGAAACCAACTGTTGGTGGGAAGAGAAGCAGACACAAGGCAGTACTGCAGAGAGCTGACTGTGCCAATGGCAACACCGGGTGGGAGATCCACCAAGCCTTTCTGCCCTGGATCCAGGTGCCTCCCCTGGGAGGCCTGGCCACACTCTGCTTCCTGCCCTTGGACTCCTGAGGTAGCTCCTTCTCACTCATGGTCAAAGGCATCCCTACCACGACCCCTGACCCTCCTCTTTCCTGCCAGCGCTGTCTACATAAGTCTCTTTTCATTACCACCAAGACAGTGTTACTAAGACTTCCATCTCGACGCACTGGTAGTTGTGTGGGGGGAATGGGCTTGTGTTTTATAGACTCTGACCTTCATGGATGCTGCACTGGATCTGCAGGCATTTGGGGAAAAAACAGCTACATGTGTGGCCTGCCAGTAATCAAGTGGAATGGTTATGATGTTTATCTTTGGTGCCAATGTATGCATTTGTTCCCATTTTTTAAATTCTACTTTTACTTCTGGTGATTTCATATTTGATATATCCTGGTAAGTTCCTTTCCAAAACAATAAATGGATTTTCACAAAAGGATAAGTCAGCACGGGATGCCTGGGTGGCTCAGGGGTTGAGTCTGCCTTTGGCTCAGGTTGTGATCCCAGGGTTCTGGGATCTAGTCCTGAGTCGGGCTCCCTGAGAAGAGCCTACTTCTCCCTCAGCCTGTGTCTCTGCCCCTCACTCTGTGTGTCTCTCATGAATAAATAAATAAAATCTTAAAAAGTAAAAAAGGATAAGTCAGTGCCCTGGAGGAAAGCAGAATTCCTCTTAGGCGGTTCAAAAGGAGAAAGGTGGACATGGGTGCTCTCAGGGAGGTATGGATGACACAAAGATGAAAGAACAGCCAGGGGAGTGCAAGGTGCCCCGAGATGAACAAGAGCAGGCTGCTGTTAACATCCAGCTGTTTAGAGGAACAGGGCAGGAAAGATAAAGACCAGAGCCCAGTGGGTACTGGGCCATGAGGGTGATGAGAACCGAGTGATGGAAGGATACAGATACTGCCAGAGACAGGGCTCCCAGGCAGGGAGAGGTTCAGGAGGGAAATGCCCTGACTTCATCTGCATCTTGTCATGGGACTTCCTGCTGGTACTTGGCAACCCGAGCCAGGCAGCAAGGACGTCTAGGCAGTGCAGCGTGCATTGGTGGCACCGCGGTTAGCATAGCTGTCTTCCAGGTGCTGAGGTCAGCTCCCAGGGCAGGAGAAAGACAGAGAGGTCAGGCCAGGCAGGATGTGGGGGGGCGGGGGATTGAGAATAAGCAGCAGCAAAGGACCAATGAGCACGAGGTCCCGGGCTTGAGCCAGGTCACAGACAGGCATCAGATCAGCAGGTGTGGTAAGCAGAGGAGAGTGTTCAGGCTTTCTTTCTTCTTTTTTTTATTTTTCTTAAGATTTAGTTATTTATTCATGAGAGACACAGAGAGAGAGGCAGAGACACAGGCAGAGGGAGAAGCAGGCTCCATGCAGGGAACCTGATGCAGGACTTGATCTTGGGACCCCAGGATGATGACCTGAGCCGAAGGCAGATGGTCAACCGCTGAGCCCCCCAGGTGTCCCTAAGGCCTGATTTCATAGACGGAGAGCTGATGCTGAGCTCACCATGCGGCTCAATGGCAGTCTTCTTGCACAGAGGGCTTTCCTTCCAGGACCGTCAGTTGGTCTGAGCTGTGGAGCATGTGCTTCACCCCCAGCACCCCAGCACAACCTGAGATGCCCGTACTTCACCCTCTGTCCCAGCCCCTGCACTTTCAAGTTCCCCAGATCCGGGCTCTCAGCTTTATCAGCTCCCCAGCTCCTGTTGTTCTGCTTCTCACAGCATCAGGGGAAGGGTCCCTGAGTGGTCACTGCAGCTGATGGAGAGCTGAGGGTTTGCGTGTTCTCACTCCCGCTCTCTGCTGCTTTGTTCCCTGTCCTTGAGAACCCTTCTGAGCTCGGTGCAGCGCCTGGTTCTCTGGAGAACGCACACCTGCATGGAACAGCCTGCCTGCTTCTGCGCTAGGGGTTCCGCGGGACACCCCCCAGCCAGGCGGCCCTCGCCCTCTCCTCCTTCCTGCTGTGGCCGCAGCAGAGCAAATCCTCCTGAACCCAGGCCCCGCGGAGTCAGAATTTCTGAAAATGTAAACCCAGACTCGGTTCGAATTTATGTGTTGCCATCTTTAGGAAAAGGAGAAATGATCAAAGAGTAAAGCTAATATGTATTGACCAGCCACAATATGCTAGGTACTCACGTATACCGTTTCGTTTCATCTTTATGTTCATTCTGTGAGATGAGGATTGTAGAAACTGAATAGCAGAGACGTCAATTTGTCCAAACTCTCACACTTAATGCTTGGCAGAGGCAAGATTCAGGCTCTGACTCTCTGGAGCCAAGCACCACACTTGTCCCCTTATACCATGCTGCTGCTTGGCGGGGGGGGGGGGGGGGGGGGGGGGGGGGGGGGGGGAGAAGAAGAAAGAAAAAGGTGCTGCTCACTGGACTGGTTGGGGAGGATCCCAGAGCTCTTTTCAACACAGCAACCTGGTTTATGAAAGCCAGGATCATCTGAGCTCCATTATAGTGTACATCTATGGAGCTGAAAATAATAAAACTATACTTCCTAAAACAATTTTATGATGTTCATTATTCAGCTGTTTGGACAAGATTATTCTGACTTGCCACCCCCCACACACACACATTCTGGGGAAAGAATAAGGATTCACATTTACCGTGTTGGCACGCACATGCACACGCACCCTTCCTCCAGCCACTTCCCCCAAGCCCATCAAATTCTACTGCCTCGGGGCAAATATCTCATGCCCACTAGGGCCAGAATTCACATCCTCTGATTTGAGTTTTAAAGACAGAGATTTACACAGGATTACAATCTTTTTTTTTTTTTTTTTTTTTGGGTTGTGGTTGTCTCCAATTTCCATTGTCTGAATCATAGCCATGGAATAAATTGAATCTTTTTCTAACGTAGAATATATTACTCTTGAAATAGTAGGAAATGTTGATAATTGCCTTTTATTGGACTCACAAATAATTTATAAGTTGGTCCGGTTTGAAAAAAATATATATATCATGGTCTTCTATTTCTTTGGCTTCTTCCTTGAGGCTAGAAGCAACGTCTAAAAATAGTTGATTGTGCGGGGACGGGCCTAGCGCTCCCCCTGGTGGCCACTTTGCGGGATTGCGGGCCCAGTAACCGGCCCTGAAGCTGCAGGCAGGGCATTTGAATAATTCTTTCTCCCCTAAGTACACAGAGAAATTTGATTTATTCTTCACAGTCATGTCTGCATTACAGAGCACTTCTCCTTATAAAGTCCATCTGCTTTGAGGATAAGTAAATGATCAATCCCTCATATACATTATCATGCAGTGAACACTTCTGTGAGTTTGTAACAGCGTCTGTGGTTCTGCCAAACGTCAGGGAGGTGGGGGTTTCTCCTTTCCTTAAGAAGACACTGAGAATAAAAAAAAAAAACTACAAATTGATCTTTCAATAATCAGGGTGGCTACTTACCAAAATTATTAAAGAAATATAAATAGGGGTAGGGTGGGGGTGGCGGGGAAGGGGGAGCAGAAGAAATAGAAACCCATGGAAATGCCATGCTTAGCTTAGAATCCTGCCTCCACTTACAAGCTGTGGTAGGCAGCACCCTAAGATGGCCCTCCACGTGGGTGACAGACACTCTCCCTCTTCTCCTGGGCACAAAGGGGAGACTATTTTGCAGGCCTCCTTGCAGCTGTGAGCCATGTGACTGAGTTCTGTAGGATGGGATGGGCCTTGCCCCTAAAGCATCCCTAGTCATTTTTCACACATCCTCTGTCTCGGCATCCACACCATTGGAAACAAAGTAATGCAGGATGTCACAGTCACACCAGAGAAGTGAGCCAAATCTATGAATCGTCACTTAAAGGACACTTGCCCAGGAGAGCCACCTGCTTCTCTCCAAATTGTGATGTGAGCAAGAAATAAATGTATATCTGCTAAGTCACTGAGATGTGAGATGTGATTTGTTAGAGCAACAAGCATTACGTGCCCTGACTATTAAACATAGTCACCTAAAGCTAGGGATGGTGTAGGGACTCAGTGAAACAATGTATGTGAAAACATTTGGCAGACTCTGAGATCGATAAACACTGGTTAAAAGTAATTGTGCCTCACATAAGCAACATTTTCATTCTGAAAGAATATTTTTGTTGTATCCCAGAGGTTTCTATTGCAAAGAAGAAAAAGAAAAGAAGAAGAAGGAGAAGAAGAAGAAGAAGAAGAAGAGAGAAGAAGGAGAAGAAGAAGAAGGAGGAGGAGGAGGAGGAGGAGGAGGAGAAACGACCCAACTCCAACTGGTGAGCCAAATGGAGATTTCATTAGCTCCCAGAGCTGAAAACTCTAAGTATAGATTAAGCCATAGGGCTGGTTTAATCCAGCCAGCAGCTTGAGGACCCAGGTCCTTTCTGTGGTTCCACTCTTTCTTCAGGTAAGCTTCAATTTATTTTTTTTTTAAGATTTTATTTATTTACTCATGAGAGTCACAGAGGAAGAGGCAGAGACACAGGCAGAGGGACAAGCAGGCTCCATGCAGGAAGCCCGATTCGGAACTAGATCCCAGGACCCAAGGATTATGACCTCAGCTGAAGGCAGATGCTCAACCACTGAGCCACCCAGGTGTCCCAGGAAAGCCTTAATTTAAACCTGACTCTCCTAATGGTCAAAGATGGTTTCAATAGCCTCCACTGCTACTACACACATTCCTAGTTTACTTTGGGAGTGAGAAGGAATCTCATCTTACAACTCTAAGAAAGAATCCTCTGGTTCCTCTGATTGGACTGGCTTGGATCACATGCTCACTCTGCAGTCAATTACTTTGTTGAAGTGGAAAATGTGCTGATGAGCTGCCAATCAGGACCCATACCTAGAGCCAGGGGTGGGATCAGCTTTCCTTAAATCCCATAATCTGGTGGGGAAAGAATGAGAGCACACATGTTTTAAAAGGATGTTTTTAAGCAGAGGTAAAAAGGGGCAATGAATGCTAGGAGGCTACCAAACCTGTGTGCTACAATGGGTATGTTTATTTCCCTTGAAGCAAAAAACAAGTTGTACCGGTAGATAGTAAATGTTATTTTGTGATCACTCTGAGTGATCCAACCTTTCAGAAATCTGTAAGTTAACTGGACATTATAGTTTTCAACTTCCTAACCTCCGACAATGAGTTCCCTAAAATATCCTCAGATATTGACTTCTTGAAATATACTCAGATATCGACTTCCTGTCTTTCTTGACAGTGCAGTGTAAAAAAAAAAAAAAAAAGAAGAAGTCTCCTAAGAATAATTTACTTTCTCACTCTTCTGCTTTCTTTTCCCCTCTTTGCTTCTTTGTACCTTCCTTTGATTCTATGCAAGCCTTTTAGAAAGCATGAGATGCTATACAATAGAGAGGCAATTATTCTTTTCGTTGGCCCTTCATGCCTAAAGTAAATCATAGGATACATAATCATAAAGTAATGAGACAGATTTTTAAACTGACTACATAGATATCTGAACGTGTGCTGCTCCTCTGAGCAGTCACCTAAAGATGTGCTGTTCATATTTCAGTGATGCAGCCATAGCTCGAATTGTATTGATTACACCTCAATTTTAACCAAAAAAGCGCAGCAGCTTGATCGACCGTATTACATTTCCAATTTGATTCCCAATCCCTTATACGATCTTCAACAAAATGAAGCTATCTTCCAAAGCAAAGATTTGTCTTTTCAAATGACATAGCTTGGGATCAGAGGACAATTGTCACTAGAGGATTCCAAAAATATTCTGAATAAGCAGCAAAGAGTGAATACTGAGGAGAGCACGCGAGATTTACATTTATTGGACAGAGAGCAGGTGGCAGGGTATTCTTCTCTTCCTCCCCAAGGAAGGTGACCTGTTCAGCCCCCTCTGGGTCACCCTACAGCTGAATTTTCCCAGACGGGTGAAATCTGAGCCGCTCAGCCTGCCGATCAGGCCTCGAGCTGCCCCTACATTCTTCTTTTGTCTCTTTTTGGCTGCTCTCCCACCCCACACCCTGCATTCTTGCCAGGCCAGAGCTCTCTCCACTCCCTAGGGATGCGGGTCCTCCCCAGCGGCCAGCGGCCCTGCCATCCCGTCCCCTAACATGCCCCTCCTTGCTCTCGTGTCAGACTCTCGGGCCTCACTCAAG
This sequence comes from Vulpes vulpes, assembly GCF_048418805.1. Lineage (NCBI taxonomy): Eukaryota > Metazoa > Chordata > Mammalia > Carnivora > Canidae > Vulpes > Vulpes vulpes. Next base: position 154,055,987 of record NC_132791.1, read on the forward strand.
ACCCAGCTCATCTGTCATCTCCAAAATTGTTCCTAATATAAAAAATAGTGAAAGGGAATAAAGGGGAAAGGAGAAAAAATGAGTGGGAAGTGTCAGAAAGGGAGACAGAACATCAAAGACTCCTAAGTCTGGGAAACAAACTAGGGGTGGTGGAAGGGGAGGTGGGTGGGGGGTGGGGGTGAGTGGGTGACGGGCACTGAGGTGGGCACTTGACGGGATGAGCACTGGGTGTTATTCTATGTGTTGGCAAATTGAACACCAATAAAAAATAAATTTATAAAAAAAAATTGTTCCTAATCCTTTCCTGCCACAGAAAAGGGACTTTGTTGCTCTTTTTCTGAAAAAAAAAAAAAAAAAAAAAAAGTCTATTATAGCACTTGTGTTTTCTCTTGTACTATTTTCATTTATCAAGAATGCTTGGCCTAGGACAGATTGCCCACAGGCCCTTGTTCACCCCAGCCTTGCTCTTTCCTGTGTGGCAGGGCGTCTAACCCCTGCAGGCTGCGGAGCTCAGGCTCCTGTGTTGGCTGGCTGTGCCTGGGTTTGGCTAGTCGGAGACACAGACAGGAGACTGAAGGACGGGAGGTAAGGGCGAAGCCTGAATATTTTGTCCCTACTCTAGAAGCTTCAGGAGCCGTATATGCTCATGACCCTTTCTTTCCTCCAGTGGTTCCAAACTCCTCTGGATGATCCCAGCTTCAGGCCCTGGTAACACCACCTCTGCTTTGTCCCTCCAACCTAGGGGCTTCCAACTGTTGCTTAGCTCTGAGTTTCCTTGCAGCCCCCATTTCGGTCCCTTACTCCTCCATCCCTATGTAACCAAGTGTCTGTACTAAGTCCCCTCTGTTTCAAATGTTTAGACTGATTTCTGTTGTCCTAATTGGACCCTGGCTGACACATCAGCTCTTCTCCCCACGGAGCAGTTGATTTCAGGAATGACATCAGTGTACGGATAGACAACCATGTTTACTTGTCATACATAGTTTGTATATGTCCACTTTCTAAGATGTTTTCACGGCTCTTCCTGTCAATCTCCTTTTCCTCCTATGGCCAAAACTCCCCCCCCCCCCTTTTTAAGTTCTTTTCCTAGTTGGATTTCCCAACCTCAAAACCTGTGTCCAAGTTTACCCATACCCGAGTCCTGCATGGCATCTGCATTGCTGACAGATGGTGAGAACATTGGGTCCAGAGTGAGATCATCAAGATTAGAACAGTTGCAGAATCCAAAACCCAAGGTTGTTGGCTGCAACCCACAGGACAATGGTAAAGGATTCATTATCTTCCCACTCTTCAGGTCTGATATATAACTGAAGCCAGAGCCAGGCAAATTTACAGTTATTTCCAGAGCCGAGTGCAATTTGCAGATAAAAGGAAGACGCATGTTTGTGGCCAAAGTGGAAGGTTTGGGCACTGGATCGGCTGCTAAAATGCTCCCCTGTGCACGAGGCCAGCACACAGCCGGATGGTCTCCTCAGTGCTGCCCAGAGCATCACTTTATTTCCACAATCTGGAAGCCAAGTGAATACAAACCAGGCATTTGGAAGAGATTGGGAATTGCTGGGGGTTAAGGTTTCTGCAACAATGGAGAGGATGGTGCAGTCCACCTTTCTGCCTTGCTCCTGCTCCACGTGTCTCTCAGGTCACCTTGACCCCTCCTGGGCTGGGCCATAAATGAGACTGAGCAACTACTGAGAAGACTCTTAGCACCAAAGTAGGAAAAGGAAAATAATCCAACTTATTGGAATCTCACCTAAAAGGTAACACATTTATTGTGGTCTTTGCACTGAATAGGATACAGAGGATTAGAAGAAGTGGGAACCAATTCCTGCCCTGTTGTCTCCTGGGGAGAGATGAGCACAGAGGGACAAAGGCAGGTAGATGGGCTGAGCCAAAACCCAGGTGCTCTGCGCCGGGTGCACATAAGAATCATGCTCTGGGTGAGTCTGGTCAGAGGCTATCCCCAGCTTGCACACTTCCCAGCCTGGTGACCTTGGTCTGTGTGACTTCCACATCTCTGAATCTCAGCTATCTCGTCTGTAAAGGTAGAGTTAGGGTCTGCCTCATGGCTGTGAGTATAAAATGAGCTTATGCACAAAGAGTTCTTCATACCTGGCCAGATACAATGTAAACCCAAGGACACAGATGTCATCATGATAGGCACCCTTGGTAATGGCAGTAGTAAGGCTCCACCAACTGCTTCATGGGCTCTGGACATTGCAAGGAGGAGCCAGGACTGGAAAGGAAGACCGTAGTGACACCAAATGGTGACTCCAGCTGACAGCCTGCCTGGTGGGCACCCAGGTAGCTCTTTTTGAAGATCCTCAGAAATCCTGGGAGGGTGAGGACTTTATAGAGGATTCAGAGATCTTATCATATGGACAAAAACAGGACCAGTTGTGTGGTCACAGTTGGGTTATGAGATCAATGATGCAGGAATTATGAGAACAGAGGATTGGGTAAATTACCTTGCCTGCAATCGTCAGGAAAGGCTCAATGCCAGTCATCACCTGCACTGGCTCTGAATGGTTAGGGGGAATGCATGGGTACATGACAGGCATGCCAGGGCATAGCATTCCAGGTAGAGGAAATGGGATAGACAAGTATCCAGAGGAAAGAAATAGCAGTGGGAGCCCAAGAATGAAGACATTCAGCATGGCAGGTGTATAGGGAGTCAAGAGACAGGAGCTAAGGCTCAAGAAGCTCCACGGGGCTAACTAACTCTGAAAAGCCTTGTGTGCCCTGGGACAGAGTCTGGACTTCTCCCTGTGGCATGAGAGAATCAGAGGAGGTTTTTGGTGGTGGACAACCTGGTCATATTTGTCTTGGGGAAGATCACTCAGGTAACAATAACAAGGCTGATTTGGTGCGAGGTGGGAGATTGGAGGCAGGGGCCCCACAGCCCTAAATCTACAACATACCCCACCCCAGAGAGATAAGAGAGAGAAGCAAAGTGATTGAACAGAGGTTTCTGAATCGTCATTTCCTGAAATGAAACTAGACTAGAAGTCCCTTGAGGGCAAGGACTGTACCTCTTCTGTGCCAGAGAAAGTCAAGTGCTGAACAAGAATGGGCATGGAGTAACTAGTTCCTAAAGATCACTGAATGAAGCACAACCAATTGCATTCTGGAGGTGGAGGATTGATGGGAGTCGGGCATGTCCAAGGTTCTTGTTTCGGAAAATGGATGAGCTTGGTCGAGGAAATTGAGTCATTGGTTGGGTTATGGCTTTGCCTTAGTTGGAAGTGTCTGTGGAATGCCCAAGTGAGCAGTCCAGCAAGTAGTGTATATGGATATATACCATGAGTCCTCACCAAATAAAATAATTCCTAGCTCAACGTACTGAGTAGGTACCCAATAAATATATGTTGGCTGAATGAATGAGTGAATGGGTCTGGAGATTCCTTGAACACCTTCTACGAAGCAGGACCCCTTGTTATGTTACTCTCTGCCATTTCCTTCATAGAGCTCACAGGTGTGAGCAATCCTATAATGACTCACCTGTACAGCGCCGGACTCCCTACCTACAGTACAGTTAGCTAGGTCTTGGTCTAGCCCATGGTGGAGATTAGGTAAATACTCGCTGAGTTAATGAAGGGTTGGGGCTGTGGATGTGGGCATAGACAGGATATACGAGGAAGCAGAAAGAAACTGTGGGTCCAGACAAGCTGGAGACTAGATCAAATAGGGAACTTCCATGTTCCAAGCTATTTGTTTGTAATATTTGTCTTCGAATTTCGCTTCCCTCATCCTGCCCTCCACATGCCACATCCCCAGAGGCTAGCCTTGATGCAATTCTCTCAAGTCCCTCTCTGAGCTGCTGTTCTCTCATCTGTAAAATGGGGATTTATTGTGCACCCTGTCTGCTTTACTAGGTGGCCGGGAGCATTCATGAGCTCATTCCGTTCAACAAATGTTGACGTGGGTGGTTAAATGCCACATGATAAATACCTTTGAATGAAGACACTGAGCTCCCCCACTCAGTTCCATGTGACTTGGAGCAGCATCCTCTGCTCTGGGAGGCCGTGGGCAATAAGATCTCTGTGACACACCACCTCCCTTCCCAGTAAGCCTTTCATTTCGATACAAAAGACTCTCATCTCGCTGCCTCAACAGGGGCCAGATGGCCTGTCCTGTCCAAGGCCACATCCAGAGCTGATGAAGATCTGTTGCACAAGGGCTATGCCAGTGAGGCCTGGTAACATCCTACTCCCTGCATGCTGTTGCCCCAACTCATGGCAGCTTGCAGCCTGAGCTGCTGGTCATTCTGGCCATGGAGCTGGTAAGCAGGGGAGAATAGGCATTAAGAGAAAAGAATGCACAGCGCCAATGGCTGCTTTCGGGATGACAAAGGGTTGGGAACAGGGACTCCTGCAAACAGAGACCACGCTTTTTAAAATTTTCATCTCCCTGAAGGGCCCACCTGCACTTTAGTGGTGAACACAGGTCTTTGCATAGACTGTTCTCTCCCTCTGGATTACCCCATCCCTGAGGATCTTAGGACTAAGATCATGCCTTATTCTATTCCCACAGTGAAGCCTTTCTTCACCATCTGAGCAGACACAGGCACCTTGTCCTCTGTGGACAGGAAAGAGGGGAGAGTTCCAGCCTTTATCGAGTACGATTAGGTGTTGATGACCCTGTGGGATTCTTCATATACCTTCTACCGTTTCATAGAAAAACCCTTTGTGGCGCTGAGCTGTTAGTTCCATTTTTCAGATGGGAAAGCTAAGGATCAGAGAAACAAGTCACTTGGTCGAAGGTACAGCTAGTGAATGGTTGAGCCAAGATTGGTCAAAAATCATATACACGGCGTTTACATGGCTCTTTCTTCATATTTCTAAACAGGTACTAATTGTGCAGTTTAATGGATATCCCCAGGGCAATCCTCTTCTGAGATTGCTGCCAAAGGACAAGAGGAAAAGTAGACAACTGAGCAGGCCTTGGAATAACATTCATTCCTTCTTCCACAGCCCATTGACCAGAACCTGGTCACTTCACCAAACCTAATCACCAGGGAGGTTGGAAAGTACAGTGTTCTCAGAGACCCAAGAACCGGGACTTGGTGAACATGAAGCATTTCCTCTGCCCATCTCACCAACCTTAGTAAAATAGCCTCCGGAAGCCCCAACATGTGAGGAGAGGCAGCTGTATCACAGCCACCTGAGGCTCCCAACAGCTCTTCTCCATCTCATCAACCGTGCGGGGTGTCTCAGGGACCAGTGCCACAGCCAGGATGGCCTCAGAGGACTTTGCTCTCCCTCCTCCTTTATTTAACATCCCATCCTAAATGTGGACCACGCTACTTCCTTTCTCACTCTGCCAGAGCTGAGGTTAAGTGTCCGGCTATACTAGACTTTACCAAAGACTGGGATAATGGTACATGAAGAATAAACAAAGAGCCATATTTGCTAACTTTCTTTTTTAAAAAAAGATTGTATTTATTTATTCATGAGAGACACACACAGAGAGGCAGAGACATAGGCAGAGGGTGAAGCAGGCTCCCCGTAGGGAGCCCATTGCGGGACTTGATCCCAGGACCCTGGGATCATGACCTGAGCCAAAGGCAGAACCGTGCTCAACCACTAAGCCACCCAGGTGTCCTAATTTGATTTTTTTAAAAATATTTTTTAATTTGATCATTTGAGAGAGCGAGCATGAACAGAGGGAGAGTCAGAGTGAGAGGGAGAAGCAGAGTCTCTGCTAAGCAGGGAGCCCAAATTTGGGCTCAATCCCAGGACCCTGGGATCAAGAGCCAAGTCACAAGGCAACTGCCCAACCAACTGAGCCACCCAGGTGTCCCTACTGATTGATTTGCTGTTTTTTTAGTAGAGTTTATGCATCCTCAGCTTGGGTCTTCCCTAAGACCACCTGCCTACCACACTCCTGTCCTATAACCACAGGCCAGAGGCATCTGACCCCTACTACCCAGGAATGCCCCCACATGTGTCTTAAGTCCACAAAGCATAGGCATGATGTGATATTTACGGGGGAGCAGTTAGAGGAGAGGATGTGTACATGGTGCAGGAGAGAGGCTATGCCTCCCTAACTCCTTGCAGAGAAAGCAGTTCTAACTCTTATACTTAAATAGAGCGTTCAGACACATTGAAAATCAGCTCCCCAAATTATGATTCACAAGTCACACACCAACTGGCCTGTAGATTTCTTGGGGAGACTTCTCTCTCCTCTATCCCAGTACTCTGAGCCTCCAAGCACTGCTGGCATGTAGCATGTTTATGCCTTCAAGTCCAAACCCAAGAAAATGAGATCCAAAGAGAGAGAGAGAGTTCCCTGCTTAGATTTTCCATCCTAGGACTCACTTTTCTGAATGATGGGACATGAAAGTGGTTGGTATTGGGGCTGGTTCTGTACTTGCAGGCAAGCCGCATCTCCTTCCCAAAGGGGAGTGGTCTTCCTTCGATCTCAACAAAATAAGCATATCAGAAAGCATCCTAATAATTCATCTGAGTGACACATACATAATGTAATGGCATTCAGTGGAGCAAGTCGGTTTCCTTAGAAGAATCTATGATGTTTCCACCCTCCCAGCTTGGAACATAGCACGTGGCACGGAGGAAGTGCTCAGATCCTGGGTTAAAAGGCTATTAAAAGGAAAGCAGCTTGCCTTGGTCATGTTTGCTTACCATCCTTTAAGAAACCTCTTACTAAGTCACAATATACTATTAAGATGATGACTGTGAGCACAGAATTGACATGTGAGCTTCCTTCAAGGCGAAAGAGAAACCAGCTGGGTTATAGTTCTCACTAAGTGGTAAAAAAGGAAACAGACCCTTTCTTGAGCCCACATACCTCCCAAGATAGTTTTAGGCATTTTATCCTTAAATAATTTGCTTTCCAATAATTGTTTGCCTTGTAACAATCATCCCTTATATCTGTGCTGTTTATCCATCCCTTCTGACCTTCCCATCCACCTGTCCTGTGGGTAGCTATCACTTTCACTTTTAACTACCCTGTTTCGCTTGGCACTGTGTTGCCCACCCCCTCAAGTCCCTCCGGGGGCAGCAGGGAATGGAGGAAGAAGCGATAGATGAGGGTAGGGCAGATCCAAGCAGAGAATCAGCCGTGTACTCCACATGGCCAGGGCATTTGCCTCGGCCGTTCTGAGCCTCCTCGTCTTGCCCACCAGCTAGGGCTAACATCAGTGATCTCACCACATTGTCATGAGGCATGCAGGAAAATACGTGCAGACCGTGCACCTTGTCACACAACAGGCTCTCAATAAATTTAAATTCCTCCTTCCTCCTCTCCCTTTTGAAAATAGTCGGGATATAAATTATACATAAATAAATTACACGTTACACTGGAAATCCTCAGAAATGATTAATGTAACCAATAATAATTTTGATATTAATAATAGGTGACTTCAGCAGCACCATCCTAATTCTGACCATCAATCTGTGTGCTCCGGCCCTGTCATCATAATAACATATAGTATTCAAAGTTTACCCTGGAAAGAGCTGAGTGCACATAATTTCCCATTTTCAGATATCTTTTAAATCCTTTTTTACATCAGAGTATTCTGCTACAAACCATTGCTTGTGGTGCAAAGTGTGGGCATTGTGTTTGCCAATAAATGAAAGACAGACATGAATGGAAACACTGCAAAGCTACAAGCAGTACCTGAGACTGAATGTAAGGTTTGGAAGCATTAAGAATGTACTGGAAATAGTGATTTCTATTGCTTGGTGCACTAAAAAAATGGACCTCATTGGAGAGTATGGTACATCATCCCCATTCCCCGAAGGGACAAACTGAAACCAGGCCCTTGAAAGACAGAAACGTCTAGAAGTATCTGCTAAGTATCAGCCCAAGTATCTGCTAAGCTTTCTGCTGACTTCTTTCGAACTTGAGTTTGGAAAAAAATCGCTGCAAAGAAACCTTCAAGCTTTCAGAGTTCTGTGTTTATTATTCTGTATTTCTCTAAGATTTAAATGGAAGCAACCAGAATGGTGGTGGGTGTGGATTTTGGAGTCAGATTGCTTGGGTTGGAATGTTTGTCATTCCGCTTACCACTGCATTTCTCTGAATCAGTGATAAACTCCTGTGTGCCTCAGTTTCCTCAAATGAACCATGAGGGTCATAATAAGGACTAGATGAAGTGGCATTTGTAAGGGCTGGGGCACTGTCCCTGGAGGGCAGTAGACACGTCAGTTGGTGATGAAATGGAGGTCACAGGGAGAGTCCTCTTGGTCTGAAGCTAGAGGCAGGACACCCAAGCCCCTTGTACATAGAGTAGGATCTCACTCATCTTTATTCAATTGGATTATTTATTCCTAAGATGTAATGAGATCTGGCTAAGCTCAGATCAAACCCCTGACTTCACAGCCAGACCCTCCCCACGACATCAGTACTTTGTATCTTCCTTCTCTGCCTCCACCCCCCATGTGCAGGTATATGAGTACCTGTATCAAGCTGGATGCAAGGACCAGCCACCATGGGATGGGAGCCCATGAGCAAAATGGGTGCGTGATAAGGAAATGAAACAAGGCTACAACATTTGTACACTCATGTGTAGCATGTGCAGGTTGACACTGACACAGCCACCGTGAATTGAGGAGAGAGGGAGGTAAAAAAATAAATCGGCGCCTATTTAATTCTCAGCACAGCAGAGATATTCACATGGCACATGGACCCTTAGGCCAACACTGCCAGCCCTCTTACCTGGTTTTGCAGGTAAGGAAGGCACATCTCAGAGACAGTTGTTGACATCCCCAAGGCCAAGAGTTAGGAAGAAACGGAGTCTAGCACCTAGAGGATCATAAGGTAATAACAGGAGATCTTACAGGGTTCCATGAGTCGTGACTCTTATGCCTACTGCACAACACTCCTAACAACTACAAATAATTGACACCTACTACATCCCATGAACCAAACCCCAGAAGCACAGAGCATGTAGTCCTTCCAGGTGCAAGGATTGTAAGAGCTCTCCCCGCCCCCCCCAAACTACCTTCACCTTTGTAGGCTAGTCTGAACCCATCAGGGGGAAACTTGGCAACAAACTGAGGGTTGCTGGAGGGGAGGTGGGTGAGAGGGTGATGGGGTAGCTGAGTGGGGGACATTAAGGAGGGCACGTGAGGTGATGAGCACTAGGTGTTATATAAGACCGATGAACTACTGAACTCTCTCTAAAACTAATGACGTACTATACATTAGCTAATTGAATTTAAATTTAAAAAAAGAGCAGAGGGAATTTGACAACCCCATTGTCAGCTGTTGTTGAGAGGGGTCTCCTTCTCTTGAGAGCTTCCTCCATCACATCATTTACAAATTTATACAAGACATCATTGCCTTGAACTGCAGTGAGAAAGGAGTTTACAATCTTTGGCCTGTGCCCTGTTACGCTTGGAGGAGTGGGCCTCCAATCTGATTGTGAGGGGAGCCCAGCGTGGATCAAACTGAGTCATGAAATCGATGCAGTGAGGTGTGCTGACCATTGATTTTTTAATTTAATGGCACATCATGGCTCAGAAAAGAATGGAAAGTAACAGCGTGATTGCACCCATAGTAAGAGTGATTATCATTTTGAAAAATTTTTATTTTAGTATGCGGGCATGCATGTATGTCTGTGTGCAGGGTCATGATGTAGAAGATATATCTTATTGCAGTCATTAATTATTAAAACAAACCTAAACAGCTTATTTAAAATCCAGATTCCCAGACCGTAGACTAGAACTGATTCATCTCTGCCTTGGGAACGTGGAACCTGTATTTTTAACAGATCCCCTGGCAGCTGTGATGATCAGCCAGGTATGAGAACCACCTGTTGGAGGGCAGGGGCACACAGCTGGGCTTTCCTCACCTGCCTCTACCTCCTCTTCCGGAACAGCGTCATGCTCACGCTGAGCCCTAACAAAGCAAGAGAAGTCACAGAGACCTGGCTTGAAGTAGCACGGGGGGCCTGCGCTGCCAGCCTCCAACCCCAGAACAGCACTGAGCTCTTAAGAACTGGAAAATGAGGTGGAACTGGAAAATCAGCACCAAGTGTCCGAAACACAAAAGCAAGAAAAGCCCCTCCTCCACCCCACTGCACCCCACTCCACCCACCAGAAAAACAGAACCATCTTACAGTCAGCCAGACCTAGGTTCAGGTCCTGAGCCTATGCGATCTGGGCAGGTTGATGGGACTTCTCTAGGCCTCCTCTGGACCATTTAGTGCTTCCCAAAGGTGTGGTAGGATCTGATATAATGTATTCACAGGCTTAGATAGTGTCAGCTCCCAAACAGTTGGTCTAGGACAGCAGCTCCCTTTCTGGCCCCCCACCCTACTGCCCTGCAAGCTTAGGGACGCCCTGTCCCCTTCGGGAGCCTTAGGTGAAGTAGCCATCTCAGGGGCGGGGTTGGGCCAAGGCTGTCATTAACGGAGATTGCATTGTCCAGCCCGAGCATTCTGTTCTAACAGGAGTCCTGCCACCCCATTCCTCAGCAGCTCCCCCGTGCCTTGGGCACAACGTGAACTCCTCTGGAGAGGGACTGTTGGAACAACCCCGGGGGAGAGCCACTTGCTGCCGCGAAGGGCGGATGGCTGGGTCCTAGGAGAGAGCGGACCCCTTCCCTGCTGCAGGTGCCTGGTGTCCTGCAAAGCGTGGCAGATGGAGGCTGGTCTGCACCCAGCCAGCCCTGGGAAAGCTCCAGCCCCAGGAGAGGGAGGAGCTGCTCCCCAGGTGGGGCAGGTGGGGGGCCCGGGCTCAGGTGTGTCTCGGGCTCTGGAACGTGAGTGCTCCCGGGCCAGTGCTGGCAAATTAAAGCTGGCTCTTGGCCCCAGGATACAGCTCTGGGAAGCTGCGTTTGTCTCCCAGACTCTGCCTCGGAGGAAGGCCATGGAAGGGGTAAGACATGTCAGTTTGGTTGCCAGGTTGCTCTGTGTTCTTTCTAGTGCCTGCCAGTAGCGTGGGAAAAGGCTGCCTCCGCCTCCTGGAGAGGAATAAACACACATGGGGCTTGTGCCTGACAATTCACGCTGGTCTTGCTCTGTCGGGGGAGGTGGGATTGAAGGAGGGGATGCACGGTGTGCCCCATGCCACCTCTGGGGGTGAGGGAGCAAGAGGCTCTCGGGAAGGGTGGCATAAGGGGTCCTAGCTCTCACCGCCCCCCCCCCGCCAGCTAAGTTTCTGACCTATTCCCCGCCCACCCCCCACCCACCCACCCCCGCCCCAGCCTGGGTCTCATGCCTGTTGGCTTTTCTCTGTTTGCCCTTGTGGACTGTGTTGATCCCCCTGGTGATAAGCGGGCTTCCTGGTCAGAGGGCAGGGCTGCCTGGTGCTCTTCTGTAGCTTGTGGCTTTAGTGTGGGCTCTGCTCCTTATTAGCTGTGTGGCCTGGATCAAGTGAGTTCATCCCCCTGCACCCCCCTGGGTTCCTTGCTCATGAAATGGGACTACTGTTACAGTACGCAGTTCTGAGATTTTTGGAGGTGCTTATAAAGATAGAGATGACCCGTGGGCAAGTGCCCAGCACACGCCTGGCAGACTTGCCTTCCTGCGTGGTAGCGTGCTGTTCGCGTGGGTGCAGAGCTTCTCTGCTGAATGACGTCCTCTCTTTCCTTCTCCAATTCTCTATTTCCCTCCTTTTCCCTCTTCAAAGTTAATTTCTTTCCAAGGGGGACAGGGAAATCTTCTGTTTCTATATGTTCTTTAGTACGCATTTGGAGTCAAGTCCTTTTCTCCCAATTTAAAACCAAACTTCTAGGAGGGAAGCCACATGATTCACAGGAGGGAGGACTCATTTTATCTGTCACCCAACAGAAAAAGCTTCCCTTTGTCCTGCCTCGGGCGTGAGATGTGTCTCTCTAACTGATTAGTCCAACTAGTGGAGTTTGGAAAAGAGTGAGCAAGGGCATATGGTATTCCATCTCCCTTCTGAATTCTCTCTCCCCCAACTCCTGGCCCAGCAACTTTTGAGAAGCTCCTCCGTGATGGAAAAATGTCAGGCTGAATAGATTTAGTGTAGTTGTAAAAAAAAAAAGAAAATGACTCACATATTGCCCTCTCTGATCTACCCAGGCAGAAGGGGCATCCATTGTTTGAGTCTATCTACAGGACATCACAGTGAGCTCGAGGCCAATTGCCCCATTTTTGTTGTTACTGTTGGTTTTTTTAGAGGAGAGGAAACTAATGGTCAGAATGTCCCTTGCTCAGCATCTTACAGCTGGTTGGCAGCAGAGCTGGAGCAGGGATTGGTAAATAGCAAATATTAAGCACCAACTGTAAGCCAGGTATCACTAACAAGAATTACAACAGGAAAACAAACAGAATGTCAGGCAATTTAGAAAAAATATATATACGTGTGTACATATACAAAAGGGCATGTTAGCTAATGTGGTTGTGCAACTTTTTCTGCTCATGCACAGGGAAAAGAATTAGCAATATGGGTCATTTCTCATTATGGAGGATTCTGTTTCATTTTTTTAAAAGTCAACAAAAAATATTCATCAGCTCAGCCTGTAGGTACTGAGCACCTGCAGTGTGCTGTCAGGGCCTGATTCAGGTGTTGCAGATGTAGCCGTGAGCCAGCAAAAATGCTACCTTTTTAAAACCTATTCTAGCGGAAGAAACAAACAAACAAATATATATATATATAATATTACACACTATGTATTACATATAAGATACACTGTATTATATACACTATTTAATACATTATATATAACAATACATTATATAACATGTACAGAATATATATAATATATATATTAGATCAAATGACAGTAATTACAATGTAGAAAAACACAACGCAGGGAAGGGTTTAGGGATGTTGAGTCTATTGTAAAATAGACTTACAGCAGGTAAGTCTATTTTATTTTTAAAGATTTATTTATTTTAGAGAGAGTGTGCATGTGCACGCACTCGAGTGGGGGGAGGGGCAGGGGAGCTAGAATTTCCAGAAGACCCCCCACTGAGTGTGGATTCCCAATGTGGGGGCTCCATCTCACCACCCTGAGATCATGACCTGAAGTAAAATTGAGTCAGATGCTTAACCCACTGAGCTACCCAGGTGCCCCCAGGTAAGGCTATTTTTAAATGGGATAGTTTCAAGAGAGGCATCCACAGGTGACAGTTGAGCAGAAACTTGGAGGACTTCAGGGAGTTGGCCATGTGGATATCTTAGGTAGAAACATCCTACAGAGAGAGAACAGTAAATTCAAAGGCCCTGAGGCAGAAGCCTGTCTGTGTGTTCAGGAGTAGCAAAATGGTCCTGAATGGCTGATGTAGAGTGGTCAGATGATATAGGGCCCTGGAACATCAGATTTTCCTGAGAGAGGGAGCTCCAGCTGAGTGTTGTGAGAGACATGATGGAATGATTCAGCTTACATGTTAAAAGGATCACCTGGCTATTTTTTCAAAAATAGATGACCGCGAGAATGAGAGCTGACTGGCTGACCTGTGAAGAGACGATTGCCTTCCTCCAACCAGGAGGGTGTGGTGACGCGGGCTAGGGTCCTAGCAGTGACGAGGGTCTAAGGTGACTAGAAATGCTCAGATTCTGGATACATCATAAAAGTAGAGTCAAAAGGATTTACTGATAGAGTGGATAAAAAAGGGGGGGGGGATGAGGAATCATCCATGACTCTTAGGTGCAAAGCCTGAGCACTTGGAAGAATCTGAGTGAGATGATTTAGGTTGGAACGTGTTTGCAAGATCAGTTCTAGTTTTTCACAAAATTGTGGGCTATGGAGAAATGATTGTTTTAAGCTGCCCAGTGTGGGCGTGGTTTCTTCTGCATCAATAGCTCTCTGAACAGTTAGATATCCTTCACTGGTTTTGGTCATAAAAATGTATTCTTCTCCCCCAGACATAGAAAGCTCAAGAGAATTCTATAGGAATATATTTAATTATATAGTTGAAGCCCCTAGACGGAAAGGTTGAGCAACCCTTTTCTGAAGCCCCAGAGAAGTTATGCCTCAGTGTGTTCCCTCAGCCAGGTACGTTTGCACTTAGTCACGGGGTCTTGGCAAGAGAGAACCATAGCATTTTTAACTGGGAATGCTTCTCAGTTGGCATGCTTACAAAATAATCCTTGAGTTTTGATGATTGAGCCTTGGAGTTGTAGTTAAAAGGCCTGTACTGTTTACTTCTGCCTCTTAGGAGTCAAGTGATTTCAGCAAGCCATTGAATAATAAAATGTAGGAGTTGGGAGATTTCTTAAAGACCAACTCCTTTAACAACTCTCATTTTAGTGATGGGGAAGCTTGGGGCCCCTAAGGAAAAGTGGCCACACACTTTGTAACTACTACTTCATTGTGCCATGTGTGCGGTGGGTGCTCCTGGACTGTTCTTATTAACTTCAAGGAGCCAGTCATAGATGCCATCTTGCTACTCAGTCTTGCAGGGGAGAATGTCAAGAAAACAGACAATTTGGGTATTAAATGAAAAGCAGAGTGATGAAGACATCTAGAAATTTTGATGGAAAGCGCTGAGAATGGGTGCCTAACCTGGGTGGGGTTCATCCCAGGTTCACTAGAGAAATTGGTGAGAAATGGTGGGGGGAAAGAGAGACGGGAGATGGGAGGGGAAGGGGCAATGAGGAGAGGGAGTGGGGGTGATGGGGAGCCACCGAGATGGGGAACCACAGAGACAGAACACAGCCAGAATCAAACTCCCAAGAGGGCCAGATATTGAAGGACTGAATAGCATAGGCACTTTATCCTATTGGCCAAGAGTGCCACGGAAGGCCTTCACCTCCAAAATGGGAAGAGTGAACTAAATGTCCCCCAGAGTCTTGTCATGCTCTGACATTCTGGGACTGCAGGACTTTTTCAAAGTCACAGGTGGCTTATTTTTGACAGAGCCGAGTCTGGAACCCAGGTTCTATCAAAAATAAGCCACCTATAAAATTGCTTAGCAAGCCCTCAAGAGCAATTTCGGAGGGTTTTGTTTTGGGGTTGCTTTGTTTTGTTGAATATTCTAATTTTTAATGAATAAGTCACAAGATGGGATACATGTTTAAAAAAAAAAAAAAAAGTGGATGGCCCATGGAGGAGGCTGGCTCTGGAAAAGGCCGTCTGCTATTAAGAGCTTGTTCCTAGGAGAGCAGTGTGCTCTGGGGATTAAGATCAGATTGCCCAGGTGAGGTTTCACGTGAGTTCCAGAAGAATCTCTGAGCAAGGGAATAGGGATGCTCACTCAGTTATTCACAGTTCTGAAAGCCTGGCCACAACCCTCCTGTCCATGCAAAAAAAACACTGCTGCCGAGTCCTCTTGAGCCGAGTTGAGTTCCTGGTAGTGAGATGTTAAGCAACTTGCACATGGCAGGGCTGATGTTGTGCCAGCTGGTGTTATCCAAATGGCACAGACCCCAGAACTTCATGACCTTCTCAGTGAGTCCAGTCTTCCCTGCTCCAAACTGTGTGCCTATATTTATCTACTAGAGATGGTTCTAACGGGTGGATCTGGTCATGTCACTTTCCTGCGGGATCCTCTTCAGTGGTTCCCCATTTTCTGTGGGGTAGAGGCCAAGCCATATAGCCCAGCTTACATTGCCACCATGCTCCCACTCCACCTTCCCGGCCACACATCCCTTGTGCTCTGGTCTGGTATCTCCCTGTGCGCGCACGCGCGCGCGCACACACACACACACACACACACACACACACACACATGCTTCTTCCCAGATGCTAATTTCCACTCTAAGACTCCACTCAGCAGTCACCTTCCTGAGAAACCTGCCCTAACCTCTTGGTCACAAATGGTCTCTCCTAACCTTGCAAGAGCTCAGCCCTTTGAGCAGACCCAGCCCCGGGTCTGGACTAGGCGCTCCCTGGAGAGCAGGAACTAGGTTTCGCTCACGGAGCGAAAAGGAGGTAGCAGGGCCTGGCACCTGAAGCACAGACTCTGAGCAAGCAGCCTGACTGGTTTCTGTTTCTGGCTCCACCATTTACTAGTTGTTCAGCCCTGAGCAAGTTACTTGATCTCTTTTGTGGCCCAGCTACGTCACTTGTAAAGGGACCTAATGGGATTTACTTCTTAGCCTTCAACTGGGGTTTAAATAAGTTAATACATATAAAGAGTTTGAAAGGCTCAAAAAGGCAGATAGTTCTACACACTAAAATAATAGTTCTTGTAATAATAAGCTGCTATGTCTTGAATTGTGTCCCGCCTCCCAAATCCAGATGTTGAAGTCCTAAGCCCTAGTACTTCAGATGTGACCTTTGGAAATGGGGTCTTTATAGAGATAAGTTACGGTGAGGTTTGTGGCACAGGCCTAATCCAGTATGCCTGGCGTCCTCGTAAATAAGAGTGTGGTCATAGAGATCGACCCAGAGGGAAGACCATGTGAAGACAAGGGAGAAATCTACACAAGCCACAGAGAGGCCTGGGCAAGGCCTTCCCCGCAGCCTGCAGCGGGAGCCAGCCCTGACCACACCTGGATCTCGGCCTCCTGTCTCCAAAATTATGAAGCAATCAATTTCTGTCATTTCAGCCACACAGCCTGGTGCACCTTGTTAGGGCAGGCCCACCAAACTCCTACATGGAGCTTCTCAGCAAATTAACTGAGACTGAGAGCGGTTACTTGGTGACCTTCCCCACCAGTCTGGGAGGGGTTTTGTATCATGTTGTTCTTTTGACCTCTCTGAAAACAACAGCTGTGCTTACTAGCTCTTCAGAGAAGAAATCTGAGAAGTACTTATTACCACGCAGCATGGGAAATGGATGAGAGTGATCTGGGGACCGTGGCCACTATTCCTCCCTGATCACTGACTTGTGGATTTGGTTTTTCTCATCTGTAAAAATCTCAAATCTCAGATGCTGGGGGTTATTTTTAAAGATTAGCCCTCACATTCTCTTAGGACACACCACGTACAAAGAAGTTACAAATAATGTGCTTCAGAAACCATAATCAAGCAATCTTTGGATCCTAATATTAGAAAAAATCCAAGTTTTGCTTACTGTGGTTCACTATTACTGTTAATACTCTTTTCATCTCCATTTCGTAGATGAGATAGAATCAGGAATCAAACTCCTGTTTCACTCCAGAGACCCTATTCTTAACCTGATTCCATTTTGTCATGACCACAGTGAGAGGGATATTGGACAAAAGTTTAAAAAAAATTTTATAAAGATTTATTACTTATTTTAGAGAGAGAGCAGGAAAGGGGCAGAGAGAGGAAAGGAGAGAATCTCGAGCAGATTCCACACTGAGGGTAGAGCGTGACACGGGGCTCATACCATTGTAAATAAAATCCTGTAAAAATATTCGTAGTTTTTGAGATCATCAAAATTTCCCAAGCCAGGATTCAAGCAGAGAGGACCTGAACATTCAAACCACTTTCAGCGTCCCACCTCCCCACCACCTTTGCGAACCAGCCAATAGCTCATTTCAAAGATCAGTGTGTGATCTTAAGAAAATCATAGTTAAGAGAGGTTGTTGAGCAATTTGGGGTCCATCTATAAAAACAGAGTAGGATTATTTAAACTTTTAAAGGATCAACCGCCGATCCAATCAAGCCATCTCCCACCGATCTTCTGGTTTCCCACTGTGCTGCTTCTGAGCACAAGCATGGGAGCTGTGCCTCCAGGTTGTGGTATGCAGGAGAGCCCACTGAATAGGGAGCCTGCAGACCTCTGCCTGAATTTAGTGCCTGCCACTTATGCCTGTATGCCCTTAGGCAAATATTTCATCTCTCAGGGCCTCAGTCTCACTTGCCCACAAGGATTTAATGAATGAGATGACCTACTGAGAACAGCACCTAGCATCAAACATGTCCTTGCAATCTTGGTCCAACCTGCTAGTCCCTTGTGGGCTGGGAGGGGCAGACCTTAGGGAAAATTTGGGATGCTTCTGCCTTGTTCTGATCTCTATGTAGTGAGCAAGGGACCTCATCCCTTGTTCTGTTATTCTCAAAAACAAATGAATTACCAGATGTGCTCACCAGCTCTGCTTTTAATTCCTCTTGGAGTCCACCACAGCACCTTGCTTAGCAACTACTTTGTTGAACTCGTGTCCCCAAAAGTAGGAAAGAGAATATCAGTGAAGGACCTGACTAGATGTATTATTTCATTTAAATCTCACAAATCATGTGAGATTATCCACATTTTAGAGGAAGAAACAAGTTCTTTAGGGTTGCATGATTTCATCACTATTATTAATATTAGCAGCTAGAGTTAAATATGTTAGGCACGATTCTAAGTGCTTTATGTATGTTAACTCATGGGAGCTCTAGAGTAAGTGCTGCCATTGAGAGACCCAGAGAGGTTGTATAACTTGCTGAAGGACTTACAGCCAGTAGGCGATGGCCCTGGGATTCAAACCAAGAGCTAGAGTTTTTAAGGACACTTTCTGCAAGAGTTCCTCTTCCCCCAGAAACTCCTGGGTTGTGGTATCATCCTGCCAAAAGTACAAAGTTACCTGAAAAAGGAGAGGCACCTAACACACCAAAGCCATGAAACCTAAGAACACAATTTGCCTCTAAGTTTCTGCTTGGGAAAACAAAACAACACACAGCTAGAACTAAACAGTCGAAACAGTCTTGCTGTCCCTCACACCTCTCTTGCAGAAAGACCTCCCTTCACGGCATGCATTCACAATGAAAACTGGTGAGAACTCTCTGAGCAGAAAAGCAGAACCTGGCAACACCCTTCATCTAAAAGGTTGAAGTGTAGCTACAACTGTTAGAATGCTTCCTAATTAATGCCTTAAACTATCCACAGGTGAAGGCGTTCATCCTTACCTTGGGGTGTACACCTCCCATATCTTCTTTTCTTAATTTAAATTCAATTTGCCAACATATAGTGTAACACCCAGGGCTCATCTCATCAAATGCCCTATATCTTTATTAGTGCTCAGGAGGTACTTACTGGCCTTTAACTCCAAGAAACTGATATAAGAAAACATGCAAATTCTAGACTCCCTATTGGGAATGTTTGCCATAAAATCCTGTGTTCCTTTCCAACCCAGGAAATGCAGGGTGGCCCTGGGGGCTGTGTGGGCTGAGAAGGAACCTCACTTATTACCCTCCCATGCCATCAGCACTGGGTGAGTGAGGGCCATATCCACCCAGAGGAAGCTGGGTCGGACACATTAGGCTCATGGGCAGGGGTTCCATAATTCCAAGTGTAGGCTCCACCCCTCGGGACATTGACCATCAAGTTTCCTCCCGGAAACAGAGTGATGATACCTGGGTATATCTTAAGATTGTTCAAAGATTTAAATAAAATGCCTTTCTCTCATTCAGTTCTCTCACACAGACAGGTAGAAAAAGTACTGTTTCGAGAACCAGTCTGGGCCCTGGCAGTATGTCTGTGTGACTTTGGGCAAGTCTTCAGAATCTTCATCTGTAAAATGTTGCATTAAACCAGGGAGTCCTCAATCACCATTCTGAGTGCTGACATTGAAAAATGTTATGCCTGATATCATAGGAGATATCTGGCTCATGGGGAGGTCCAGAGGATTAGTGATGCCTTTTTTATTTATTGGTAAACCCTCAGTTTTACTCCAAGTAGAATTGAAATAACTCATGGCTTAGTTGTCTCCATGTTTCTTTATGCTTCTCTGGCTAGTGAATTCAAAATGTAGTATGATAGTACTGAGTGTCTAATAGCCTCAAATCAGACATTTCGTTCAAATTCTGGCTCTGTGACTTTCAAGTCACTGGATACAGAGCCCTGAGTAAGCTTAAGGAGAACTCCTCCAGCTGGGCATGTAGTGTGTACGTGTGTGTGCGTGTATGTGCGCATGCACACACACACATGTGCATGAGAGAGACCTTTAGGTTAAATCATTGATATTTAGGTGTTGCTTGGTTATAACAAAATCTAACCTATCCTGACCAATGTATACCCCCAAAGTGTTCTTTACAGAACATGTGTGTGAGTTTCCTATTGCTGCTGTGAGCAATTACCACAAAGCTGGTAGCTCAAAGCCCCACAAATTCATTCTTTTACAGTTCTGGTAGGTCAGGCGTCTCCAGCAGGTCTGCAGGGCTGTGTTCTCTGGAGGTTATAGGGAAGAATTGTTTTCCCTGCCTTTTTCAGTGTAGAAGCCACCTGCATTCACTGGTCTATGGCCCCTTCCTCCAGCTTCAAAGCCAGCAGCATAGCACCTTCTCTCTGACTTCTGCTTCCAACCTTATATCTTCTAATACTCTGACTTTTCCTTCCTTTCTCTTGTAAGGACCCTTATAATTAATGCACCCACTTAGATGCTCCAGGATAATCTTCCCATGTTGACAGCTTTAACTGCATCATATTTCCAGATCCTCTTTTACAATGCAAGGTAATCTATCTACAGGTTCTGAGAATGAGGGTGTGGACATCTTTGGGAGGAGGCATTATTTTAGCCTCCCATAGTCCTAGACTATTTTGACCATTATGCACCTCAGAACGGTCTTATGTTTCAGAGCATGTGCCACATTGTTTTTTTAAAAAAAGTGTTTAAATATCTATTAATTTCTCCCACTCTGGATCATAAATTCCATAGAAAGAGACCATGCCTATTTCTTAGTCACTATTCTATCTCCTTATGGCTTAAATGGTTAGTGACAATGATGACAATGGATAACATTTTGGGGGCTAGGCACAGTGCTTAGCTCTTCCTATGAATAATGTACTGTAATCTACACAACAGTCTGGCAAGAATATGGAATAATACTGTTCCTGTTTTCAGATGGAGAGATTAAATCTAAGCGGGTTTAAGGAACTAGCCCCCAGACCACCTGACTACTATGTGATCAGTCCAGTAACCAAATCCAAGCCTGTTTGATCCCAGACATCATTCAGTTAACAAGCAATGTACCAAAGGCCTAGGAAATAAAACCTAATTTAGACCTCCCTCAGATTGCTCGGAGTTCGATAGGAAAGATGTACAAAAATATTATAATACAGTGTGACAATTATAATGTAATATGGGCCATGCCATATGTTCAAGTTACCAAGTGAGCAGAGAGGAAGAATGTTTTAAGAATGTTTTCACTCAACTTGGGTGAGTCAGAGAAGATTTCCCAAGAGAGATAATTTTTTTCCAGTTTTAAAAGATGAAAAGTGCTCACCAAGCAATAGACCATGGAGATAGAAAGACATTCCAGGCATATATAATAGGATATGTGAAGGAACCTAAGCCAGAAACAGCATGGCATGTCTGGGGACAAAAAGAAATATGGAGAATCTTGTGCCTCTACTGAGGATTGCATGCTCCACACCGCCCTGGACAGTACAGGGTGAAGAGCCGCTGGTGGTGACAGCAGGAAAGATACATTGGGGGCTGAGTTAACTGAGCCTTCTCCTCACATTGCTCATAAGCCAGTGGATAATGTGGTTAGAGAATTGCTTAGTCTCAAAGTTTGAGATAAAGTTTCACAGAATCGTTTTAATAAGCCCTGCTTTAAATAAGCCCTGCTTTAAACCATTCCCCTCTTTTCTCCCTGAGGTCCCATGAGGTTTATTCAGCCCTTCATTAATTTAGTAGGTATTTTTTGAGTACCCTGCATGTGGTAGATGCTGTGTTAGATACAGAAATCCCAATTCCTTCTCTTTGGTAAGCCAATTCCAAGGGTTAACTGAGCTTTCCATCTGGAAAACTCTTTTTGTGTCAGCTGTACAGCATTTATACATACTTATAGATTATGTCTTCAATCTGTGTTGGATTCTGTTTATTTTTTATTCAAATTATTGTCATATTTCACTCTAATCTTATGAGGTAGACAGGACAAATACAATTATTTATATTTTAAGTATTACGAAAAAGATTGGGATTTTATATCTTCAATTCATCAAGAATTTTAGCTAATTTTCTCAGGTCATGATAAGTTCTGCAAGAAATAATTTCTATACATTTGGATAAGATTGTAGTTCATGAATTTCACATATGTATGTTTATTTGGTTAACCTGAATTTGTTAACTGTTTCCTCTGACAGGTAAGAAGCTAGACTCAGGTATTTCTAATCCTTACTAAAGACTCTCAAAACCAGAAGGTATCCCATTCTACTGATGAGCAAATTGAGGCTCTAAGAGGCTGGGTGACATCTTCAAGATCATAGAGTGACCTAGCAGATACTCAAATCCGAGCTGATTCCAGTATTATTTCTATTTTCACTTTAGCTTTAGTGAGTCAAAAGCTTACACATTCTTCTCGGGGACTCAAGGTTACACATCTTCCAAATCAGAAAGCTAGGGAAGCTCTTCATTTTTCTTTCTTCTCTCAAAGCTAAAAAATTGCCTATGATTTTTTTTTCTTTTAGCCAGAGTCTTCCAATATAACAGCCTTAGTATTTCTTCTTGCCCATTCAGAGAAAAGTCTCATTTAATGTGCCACAAAGCATCCATTCTCATCAATAGAGCCTGACTCAATCTGCTCTTCAAGTATGTCGGCTGTTTACCACAAGGTAGTATCTCTGAGCTAAGTAACAAAGTCTGACCCAGCACCTATAAGATCAATTCAAGACCAGATTCATCTAGTTGCCTTTGTCATTTTTTTTCCTTGCTGGGGTCCCCTTTGGTATTTTCCTTATTTAGCTGACAGTAAGCTAAGAGAATCCTTCAGGAGTGAGTGCAAAAATGGGCGAATGGATTGAGTTAAAAGGAAAGCAGAACCAAATGCTTGAAGGGGGAGTCCTGTGTTGCTGTCCATTGTTCTGAACTAGCATTGTTGGCTTGGCTGGGGTACAAGGTGGGAAAATAGAGTGGGCAATGAGGGAGAGAGTCATTTCACAAAATGAGTAGGACCAAGCAGTAGACCAGAATGTAAGCTCTGAGAAAATCTATGGATACTGCGTGTCCGAGGAAGAGGGAGGCCAACATGTAAGCATTTTTATTACTAGAAACTAAAATGGCCACCCATCAGATCAGATACAGTTTTCCTACCTGAACCCATCAGGCCAACTAACCCTGTGCAAATTTATTTCTCAAGTGTGTGTTCCCTGCCCTGTCACAGATAATCATTTCATCATAGTTCAAATCACCATGATAATCATGATCATCCATATCATTCTCCCTGTCCTCCTCCTCCTCATCATCATCTGTCTCACTATCCATATCCCAACTCTCTTCCTCAAAATACCATTACTGTGGGCCTCCTTTGTGCCAGGCATTGCGCTGGTGATGATGCCCTTGGCAGTCCTAGAATGTGAATAGTTGTGTGCCCATTCTATTCATCAGGAAATAGGGAACAGCGAACTGAAATAGCTTTGTCAAGGAGACAGAGCCCGAATTCCTAGAGCTAGGATTCCAATCTAAGACTTTTCAATCCCAGAGCCCATGTTCTTAATCCTATTGCTGTACTTGAAGTAACAGTGTAACAAACACGCAGTTGAGATAAATGCAGGACTTCTTAGAGCACAGGGGGATCGCCACCTCTTGCTCCATACCTGAGGGAAGGCTTCCTCAAGGAGCTGCAGCTGAGCTAAGCAAGATGAGCATTTTTGAGACAAGAAAAAGGGAGGAAAGCACTCAAGGCAGTGGGTGAAATGTGTGCAAAGGCATGGAGGGAGGCATTTCTCCAACAAATAGTAAGTACTGTCTCCTCTGCTCCGGGCACTATGTTAGGAAACCCAAGGATGAACAGGTAACAGAAGAGTGCATCCAGTGCAGGGCATGAACTAGGGGAGATAAGAATGGAAGCTTCCAGAACCATCAGTACTTAGAGGGGACCATGAGAGGAAAATGTTAATAATATACCTGTAGTATGCTTTAGGTCGCACCTTCACATGCCTAGATCGTGAGCTAGCATCATAGGCACTCAACTAGTTATTGAATGAATAATGTCTGTTGACCTTTAAAGCAGTGCATTTGCTTGTACGTGCCACTAGGACAGAGAACGCTTATTTGCCACTGTCACCCCTTCTATCTGCAGTGGGCCCCTGAGTCCCACCAGTCCAGGAGAAGCTGTTCACGTGGCAGTGTGCATGAGTGGTCTGTGTGACTGCAATGTGGCTAGTGCCCCTGCAGGTGTGCGACATGGTGGAGCGGGTTCGGATCTCTTTTATTTATTTTTCATTTTTTTAATAAATTAATTTTTATTGGTGTTCAATTTACCAACATACAGAATAACACCCAGTGCTCATCCCATCAAGTGTCCCCCTCAGTGCCAGTCACCCATTCCCCTCCAACACCCGCCCTCCTCCCCTTCCACCACCCCTAGTTCGTTTCCCCGAGTTAGGAGTCTTTATGTTCTGTCTCCCTTCCTGATATTTCCCAACATTTCTTCTCCCTTCCTTTATATTCCCTTTCACTATTATTTATATTCGGATCTCTTTTAGAGGCTTCATATTTGTTGACTGAATAAGCTACTGAATGAAGAAGGCAGGAAGGATGGCTAGACTGAGATTACTGTGACCCAATCCCTTCCTCACGCAAAAAGCATCTGTTAACTCTCCTGTAAATCAGCATCCTCTCTTGCCGGGGTGAAGAGATCTACAGCACCTGCCTCAACTTGACACACATCTAGTGAGTGCAAGAGCCAAAGGTGGATC
This sequence comes from Vulpes vulpes, assembly GCF_048418805.1. Lineage (NCBI taxonomy): Eukaryota > Metazoa > Chordata > Mammalia > Carnivora > Canidae > Vulpes > Vulpes vulpes. The sequence goes on from NC_132791.1 coordinate 154,080,402, forward strand.
CCAGGCCTCTCCTGGTCAGTGCTTTCCTATCCCCGCACGCAGCTCTGTGACTTCCATCAGTTCATGGTTCCCTCTGAGAGGCTGAGGATGCTTCTTTCCTGGGACACAGCTGGGCTGCCAAAAGTGGCATCAGCCTTGCAAGGCTGGCAACCTCCCAAGGCGAAGGAGACTGGGAGCTAGTGCCCAGGCCTCTGTCAGGGACCGGGTGTGACTAATGCTGCTATGAAGCTCTCTCACGAGAGGCTCTGGCTTCTCCAGTTCTTTGATAAAGGAGATTCTGAGGTTTAGTGAGTGGATTAGCAGAATACATATTTAGAAAGCACAAAGACTGTTGAGCTTCAATTTTGGCTGAAGAAATTTTTGTTCCAGATTAAAAGGCCTTGTAGATGCTCTTCGGTTGCATTTTTTGACTGTTTGAAGGCAACAGGTGAGGCTGTGGTAGTGTGTCAGAGCTGGGGGAGTGGGGTCAGAAGGTCAGGATGGCATTTTATTAGCTCTCCAATTGTAGGCAAGCAACTTGGCCATAGTGGAAGAGTAAACAAAATGTTCCCAATGTGGTACTGTAGAGCTTAAATTTTGGAATCAGACCTCATTTAAAAATCCAAATTTACCAATTAGTAACTATGCAACTTCAACTAGCAACAGTCACAACAGTAATGATAGTAGTAATATTTAGCCAGCATTTATGGAAAATATACTATGCATCAAGCACTGCGCTATACCTTAACATGGTTTGCCCAAATAAACAGGCAACAATGGTGTAAATACTGTTACTGTTGCCCTGTTATTAACTAGAGCTGAGGTGGTGAAGGTAAAGTTTCAGTCTCCTGCCTAAAAGTGGCAAGGCCATGATCTGAACACAGACTCCAGTCTACAGCATGGTTTGTAATCTATAAACTGAACTGCTCACTATCCAGGCCTCAGTTTTCTTACCTATAAAATGGGGGAGATTGTATAGGTCAGGTTTTTAGGAGATTCTGAGCTTCTGTCTGGAAAGCACTGATTGCAGTGGTACAAGCTCAGTGAATGGGGTGGTTGGTGTGGTGGGGGGAGATTGACAGTCCCTGACTATGATAACACGGGCACGCCAGATCTCCGAGATGATGCCCATTACTGGTATTAGAGAAGGAAGGTACTGAACAGACAGACAGGAGACCAGACAGGCTGCATTTTCTCTTATTTAAAAAACAAAATGAGGGGTGCCTGGGTGGCTCACTTGGTTAATGTCTGATTCTTGACCTCAGCTCAGGTCTTGACCTCAGGGTCGTGAGTTCAAGCCCCACATTGGGTTCCAGGCTGGACGTGGAACCTACATTAAAAAACAAAACAAAACAAAACCCTCTAACACCTGTAAAATCTGTCCCAATTGCCTTTGGAATGGTGTCTTTGAATTCTTTGATTGTTTCTTCATGCAGCTGGGACTCTAACATGTAAAACAAACTCAAGAAATGATCATGTTGGCTAAGGAGCTTACATCATAAGCTGGAGGAGGTGAAGGCAGTAAAATGGCTCAAAGAAGTTCTTTAACCTTCACTTTTTAGGTTTCTGTAAATTGCACTTTAAGTAAAACTGTCATAAACCTCAAGGACACTGAGCGACTGTTCTGCAGGGGGCCTGAGAGGGCAGCGAGGAGGGCAGGAAGACCCTTCAGATAAGGACATTCTGTATTCAATTTTTCCAACTTGCTAGCAGCAGATTTGAGGGATGCCTCCTGGCTCTTACCCCAAATTGCGGTGCCAAAGGAGCCGAGGGAATGTGATAGGGAGGCTGGGAGCTGAGTAATTCGAAGACTGGCCTGTGCGCAGAGATTGTCTGTTCTGACTTCAGGACTGTATCCCCAGTCTGCCAGCTATGTCCAGCTGGAGCCCTTTTGCTGGGAGTTGCACTTTGAACCCGGCATCTGAGAATGTATAACCCAATTTTTCCCCTGATACCCTCCTCACCCCCACCACAAAATAACAGTGTTAACCAGAAACCTTTTCATATCTTGAAGCAATCTGGAGCCCACTGAGTTGTTTTGTTTTTGAGGGGGGTCTTATGTGATGATTTTCTAGAAGGTGTTATGAACCTCATTTGTTCACCACCCTTTTCCTTTTTTCCCCTCTGTGCTTGAGAGATCAGTGTTTTGATTGAGGACATTTGGAGGCTGCAGAATACTGATTTTTAATTCACCCTTTCCCCGTACAGTCTGTGAAGGTATTCTGAACCAGAAGATGCAAACATGTGTTGGTAAGTTTTTCACAGCTTGCAGGGCCTTTCAGGTGAACTCTGGCCCATTTCTCTCCCTCCCCATCTGACATTTCAACCGCAGACCCCACTCGGGAAACCCAGACTTGCCAAGCCCTCCCAGGCCTCCCGTGGTGCAAATGTCTCCTGTGTGTCATGTGTCCCAGCCTGTTCTCCACATCTGGCTTTCTCTGGCAGGATCCTTGTACTCCTTGTATTCTCTGAGCCTCGTTTGCTTCCCCCCTGCCAGCACCTGGTGCTGCCCTGTCACAGCCGTGACCATGGGGGCCTGTTACTGTCGGTTTCCTTGTCCATCTTTTCCATACAGACCCATCATGGCAAGGCCAGTGTCTGTCTTACTCATTTACGTGACCCATCGTATGCCTACAACGAATGATTATTGGATAAATTTGGGAATGGACGAAGGAAAACCTGTCCCTGGAGAAAAGGCATGCTACAGCAGAGTTCATTTCAATGTCACTGACCCTTGTCCTTGGTGCCACACCAAGCAGCTTGGGTGTCATGTTAGCCACCTGGATGAGGCCGGGTGGGATCATCTCTGCAGCTTCTCTGTAAACCGAAAATCACTCCAAAGTAAAAAGTTTTTTTTTAAAAAAACAACAACAATAACAGAAAACCAAAAAAAAAAAAAAAAAAAAAAAAAAAAAAAAAAAACCCTGCCCCAGGCCTTGGCATCAGGGCTGAGTTACCTAACCTTAGCTCAGGTACCTGTTAGCAATAGGAAATGTTAATGCAAAATGAACCAACATTTTTAAAATTTGAAAGTGAAAGGTAAAAAGTTGTATTTGAGCCCAAGTTAGGATAGGCCAGGATACAAAATCTTCACAAAGAAGGGAATTCTCCAGGACATTTGGTACAGGATTATATTGTTCTGTTTTTGTTTGTTTTTACATAAGTTACAAATCCTCCTGACCAGAGATTCCAGAAAGTTACACTTTATCTTCTGCTTTTAGTCTGTAAGGCTGTATGACTTTAATCTTCTGAGAATCGAGGAGGGGTTTTTTTCTTATCTGTATGTTTGGAATACTCCTATTTGGTTATTTATTTTTAACAAAGCAGATGTACAATGTGTGCTCAAGGCAGAAATAGAGCCCATGCTTTGAGGTTTTGCTGAGTCATTTTGACCTTGGTAAATGATAAAGTCTAGCGTCCCTAGGAGCAAGGCCCACAAACATGAAAAGTTAAAAATTTCCTTTACTTTAGCAGACCTAAGCAAACCTGACCCTTGATTTTGTACTGCTTTGCAGAGGTGCACCTAGGAAGCCCATTGTAAGGATGACAGTGATTGAAACGAAGTTTCAGAACATGTTGCTGTTCTGACAGGGCTTGGAACCATGCTAACACAATAAGATGTAGCATACTCAGAATTCAGTACACTGTTCATATTATTTCTTCTAGAATTCTTCCTAATTTTCTGCAATCCCTTCTATCGATAAGCGCATCCAATGCTTTCTAATCAGCTCAGTTCAATTAAAAAAATATTGTCATCTACATTCCATGTACCTAAGCATGGTGACAGACACGTGAATGGAAAAGAGTACAGTCTTGTCCACACTCCGAGGACATCCCTATAAATGGGGTTCGGTGAAAGCAGACACATAGTTAAACCAAGAGTGTTATGGAGCAGGGATCAGGTATTAGCCCAGCCTAAACACTGGAAAACTCCCCTCCTGGAAGGGACTGATAGCTCAGCTGAATCTCGGAATAAGTTTAGCTAGGCAAATAACTACAGAAAAGGCATCCAGGCAGAGGGAAGAGCATGTACAACTGCATGGGGGCAAGTCTAGTTGTACTGAAGGGGTGAACTAGAAGTGGCGGGAAGTAAAGCTGGAGATGGAGGCAGGAAAATATCAGGGGGCCTAATATGTATGGCTACAGAATATATAATTTATCATCAAGATAATGGGAACCCATTGGAAGGTTTGAACAGAGGAGAATGTGATCCAACCTGCATTTTTAGATGCACCATTAGCATGGATTTCATGTGTAAGTCTCTTAAGATAGCCCTTTTAAAGAATGTTCCCTCTAGGTCATTACCCAAGAAATGCATTCGTTTTATTTTTAGTACTAGTTTGGCAACTACTTATTGAGTACTTACTAAGAGTAAAGCGTCATGCTTGAGCCCGTGAGCTCTACAAAGATAAGTACAATTTCCTACCTGCCTTCAAAGAGTTCAGACCCTTGGGAAAGATGGGACATCTACCTGAGTAATTGCAGTAGGACGTGGGAAGAAGTGAGAGGCAGGAGACTGCAAGAGATATGCAGATGAGATGCTAGAAGACATGTTCCCCAATCTATTCCTTGGACCAGGTGCTGAGCTGACCATACAGTAAGGACTCCAGAATATGGACTCCCCAGAGATTCTGCTTCAGGGGGCAGGCTCAGAAGTCCTCAGGACATTCCAGTGCACAGCCAGATCTAAGGACATTGCCAAACGAGGTCTGAGAAGAGAGACATTTCAGGCTATGGGGGATAGTAGACAGGGAAGAAGTATTGAGGCCCAGGGATTTACTTGGTGGAGCCAGCAATCTTCTAGAAATGGGGTACCATGAGGGGCAAGAGGGTGAGAGAAGAGATGGTGATCCAAGAGGAAGATCCTTGAAATTGATGTGCTAAAGATGGTCCAGTTATTGGTAATAATGAAGTTTAAGCTGTATGCATGCAGAGTGGTGGCTGAGTGGAAGATAAGACTGTCCAGAATGAAATCAGCCTCTTGGAAGGGTTATCTATATGGATTCTAAATTTTCTTATTGTCATGGGAATGGTACTGGAGGGAAAGTAGTAAGTCAGGTGCTAAAATCTTCAGTAAATGAAGGAGAATGGCCAGAAATATCAACGACAACTTCAATAAGGAGCAATGGGTTTAGTTCAGTACACTGTCAGTGGGAGCTGGGATCTGTGAGGAAGAAATGATGTGGAAGCAGCAGCGAGGAGCTAACTGAACACTTGCCCCACCTCCTGGCCCAGGAGTAGAGGAGTATAGGAGAAAAAAGACACACTTGAGAGAGCATCAAGGAAAGCTGGGTCTTGAGGTATGAGTTTGAGTTAGAGCAATGAGGTGGCAAGTGTGTTCACAGAACAGGTGGAGGACGAGAGGGATTTTCTAACCACTGATTGAGTTGCAGAGAACCTTGTGGAAGTGTTGGGGATCCGCTGGGGACATTTAAAGAGATCTTTGGGAGATGGGGCCCTCTGTTAATGGACTAGCTTGGCTGTTGGATGACGACCGAGGTAAACAGACGTGAAGCCTAGTAGCTTTACAGAAACAGGAGTCATTACTTTAGTGCCCACTCATAAGAATTGGGACCTCTAGGCAGCTTTAATAGTGCTGCAGGGGTGTTGTGGTGAGCAGGGCTTGGTGGTTATTAAGACCATGCAGGACTTGGGCACTTGGAGAGTCAGCAGTGGGCAGTGTCACAACTGGAGGAGGAGGGATATTATGGGGAGCCTGGGGAGCTCTAGATCTCTCCTTTTTCACATGCAGCATGGAGGTTCCAACTAGAGGAGTAGCCGTCTTACCCGGAACTCACCTGCCAGGGGCCAGATACTTATGAGGCTTTGGACACACATAAGTGAAACTTGACAGCCCCAGGTTGGGGACAGTATTAGCCCCATTTTACAGATGCGGAGAAATTCAGTAGCTTGCTCAAGGTCACACATCTAGCAGAGCTGGGACACTTGCCCATGTATAAACTGAAGGATGAAAAGTCCTAATCTGGCCTGATGGGTTAAATAGGGTGGGCAGTTATTGATTCTTACACCTTTATGATGGAAGCTTTTAACGTTTTTGTCCTGTGTCCATTCAGGGGGCGGGCAGGAGGATTCAAACAGCACTTCTCTGCTTTCTTGCTCCCACCCCTTCCTGGGGCCTTTGGAATTAATCACTGGTACCAGGAACATAGGCCGTTTTGCCATCATTATGGCTCTTGTAGTAGTGAAGGTTGGATCGAAGCTCTTTTATTCATGAAGGATGACTCAGATGCTATTTTTAATCGACTTTTCTTTCTTTCCATCTTAGAAAGGGTTTGACAGCCATTACTGCCTCTTTTTCTGGGCTTATAATTTCTTAAATTCTGCTGCCTTTCTCTGTGCTTTGGATTTTGAGTCTGTGTTTTTCCTGAAGGCTCTTATATTTGCTTATCAGGAGAAGAATGTGAAATGTGTGATAAACCATGGCCATGGATGTTGCCATTGTTCCTCCCTCCCCGAAGGCAATATTCAGCAATTTGCAGAAATTCAGAAATGAGTCACCTTTTCTTAAATCAAGAAATATGCACCAAAACAGGGTCTTCTCCTTTTGGAACTTATTTTATGTATATTTTTATGCCTACTTTCACTTCTTGAGTCACTAATTTATGAGCACTGGCAGTCTGTGTTCACTGCAGCTTACATGTGGTGTGAAGCATGCCATTGTAGATGGAAGCCCAGGGAGCTGTGACCCAGGAGAGGGTTACCAAGCAGACCACCAAGACAGGGAAACTCCAGAGAGGGTGGAGCAGCTGTCTGTACCATATTTTATAAACCAGGAGTGAGGATATGTGATTTGACACAGGACTGATTCTCATTTGCAGATCTATTTTGAAAAGGTACAGCACTAAATTATATTTTGTTTTCTGGTTCTGCATCTTTGCATCACTTTTAAATTACATTAAATCCGAACTACCTTGAAAATCCAAGATGCACAGTCACAAAGTCATATAACTTATTAAGAAATTTTAAAAATCCCATTAGAGCAATACATTAGATCCAATGTTTTGCTCATCTCTGTATAAATAACAAAATGTCTTAAAGAATGTTGTAAAGGCAAATGCAAATTGTTTCCTGGAATTATTATTTGTTAAAAAATATGATTAGAGGTACACTTCTTATATAATTTCTAAAATTAGTGTGACATGTGAAATTGATCATGAAAAGTCAGTGAGATAACAAAAGAATTGTAAGTTAAATTTATAAATAAGACATATTAGCAGAATAGGTAAGATCAATGCTATAGTCAAATAGACTCAGATTCAAATTCCTAATTTCTAACTGTAAACTAGGGAAAGTTATTCAATCTCTACCTGTAAAATGAGGCAGTAACAATACCTACTCTGTAGGGTTATTGTAGAGATTATACATAAGAGTTGTTAATAAGGATGATAAGGATAGGAGGAAAAAACATAGTTATCAATTCTCTGAAACTGGCAAAGTATAAAGAGACTTCCTAGGAAGCCAGTATATAGCATTTATATTCTTCTGATCAAATATTAGCTTTTTCCTTAGAAAAATCTAAATCTACCAACAAATCTTTGGGTTTATGCAGTCCAAGATAGAGCATGGGTTCTGAACCCAGATTATGTGAGTTTGAATCCCAGCTTTGACAATTCTTTTTTTTTTTTTTTAAGATTTTATTTATTTATTCATGAGAGACACAGAGAGAGAGGCAGAGACAGGCAGAGGGAGAAGCAAGCTCCATGCAGGGAGCCTGACGTGGGACTTAATCCCAGGACTCTGGGATCACGCCCTGGGCTGAAGGCAGATGCCCAACCACTGAGCCACCCAGGGAATCCATCTTTGACGATTCTTGCTGTGACCTTGGACAGGTTGCTTAGCCTCACAATGCCTCAATATTCTGGTCTGTATCTTAGGAAAACACTGGGCTAGACATAAGGTTTAAATCAGCTAAATGAATAGAATATAGCCTGGCATGTAGCAACGTCATATAAAGTGTGTGTGAAATGGGCATAAATGCATACTTTTGTTATTACCATTTCTTAGATTTGTATAAAATAAATATTGAATGAGAGACATGTGTCTGATGGAGTCTTGTCCCCTAGTTGGGCTTAAATATATTCATGTAGATATAATAATACTGCATTTAAAGAACTGACATTCAGGTTTATGACTACTTCACACTGGTCTCCCCATGTGTCTAAAATAGCAACGTCTTTGTTCTCCTGGCGGGTTGCTACCCCTTGGTCAATTTCCACATCAAAGAAATAAACTCTTTGTGTTTAGAGGACACCAGTGCCTTTTATCCTAGGTTGTTCTCACAACATCTCTTGAGATTGTTTTGGCCTTTGCTTCCCAGATGAGGTATTCGAAGCACGCCCAGTCCAGATCAGATGTGCCAAGGCTATCTTCAGGGCTATTTTCAGGGTTGTCTTCTGGTATCACAGCAATTAAAGAATTTGTTTCTGTGTGCATTCTAAGCTGCACTTAGGGGGAAAAAAAAAACAAAATTCTGTACAGTTACAGTTCATGAATTATATGAACCTGCGAATTTTTCTAAATGTTCATTTACCAGTTCATTCACCAAACACTTTGTAAGCCCTGGCACTAGTAATGGGGGTACCAAGATAAAGAAGACACTGTCCCTCCCTTGAAGGGCTGCTGAAAGACTTGTATGTCAAGGATTTACTCATTCACCACATTTTTACTGAGCACCCTCTATGGGCCAATATGCTTCCAGGCACTTGTGTTAAGGCAGTGAACCATCCCAACAAAGCACTTGTCCCCAAGGAGCTTACATCCTGATGGAGGGAGATAAGCAGTAGGTTGAGTGCTGATAGGTGATGGGAGGAAAAGCAAACCAGAATGTATTAGGCAGTGTTTTTTGCTGTAGATAACCAAATCTGTTGCTGCCAGTTTGAACAGAAAGGGGTTAATGATAGGTTATTTTAGGAATTTTCAGAAGGGCCAGGAATGAGCTGGTATGCTACAGGTAAGCGAGAAGTCTTGCATCCACATGGGATTATTCTGGTAGGAACACATTCCTGCTACTCCCCAATACACAGCACGGGAGCGTCTATGGTTGCTCCCCAGAGATCTGCTCTTCCATGACCTGCAATCCTTGTGCTCATCCCCCATCCCTGCCTGGATGCCTCTGCTTGGCAGAGGTCTAGTTGACAGAGGGAAGTGGAGTTCTGAGCTTTCCAGGATCTGGGTTAGGGAAAGATTCACTAGAAAGAAAAATTAGTTAAAACCTTCAGTTGATCCTGAATCCCATTCTAATTATCCCCTCTCCTCCTTTTGTCATTGCCAGCTTCCTTTAAAAAAAAAAAGAGAGAGAGAGAGGCTAGTCATTTATTTTTTCTTCCCCTCTCATTCACTCTGGGACACATTGCTGCTGTGATGGCATTCATTTGCAATATCCATCCACCAGACATTTTTCAGTCTTTATCTTCTAGAACTTCTCTGCTGCACTAGCCACTACTGGGCACTAGTTCTTCATTAATACTGCCCATCCCTTCTCTTTATCTCTCTCTTTTTTTTTTTAAAGATTACTTATTTATTCATGAGAGACACAGAGAGAGAGAGAGAGAGAGAGAGGCAGAGACACAGGCAGAGGGAGAAGCAGGCTCCATGCAGGGAGCCTGACATGGGACTTGATCCCAGGTCTCCAGGATCATGCCCTGGGCTGAAGGCAGCACTAAAAGGCTGAGCAACCTGGGCTGCCCTATCTCTTGATTAACTCTGACCTCTTTGTTTCTTCTCAGGCCTTTTTCTTGCCCTCTGCTATTGTCCATGGCTCTGATGCCAGCACACGTTTTCCTAAGTGATCCTATCCAGCCCTATGGTCACGACAACCACCTATAAATAACAAGAGCTAAAATTTAGTGACACCTATTATTGCCTTCTGAATGCTCTACATGTACTTATTAATTAGATCCTCATACTACTGTATTCATTTCCTAGTTCTGCACCAAATGACCACAAATTGAGTAGCTTAAAATAGCACGAAGTTATTATCTTACAGTTGCAGAAGCCAGATACCTAAAATCAGGGTGTTAGCAGGACAGTGTTCCATCTGGTGGCTCTAGGAAAAATCTGTTTCCTTTTCCAGCTTCTGGAGGCTACCTGCATTCTTTAGCTCCTAGATCTTCCTCCATCTTCAAAATCAGAATATTGCATCTTCATCCCCCATACCCTCATCTTTGTTTCATTGTCCTATTGCCTTGTGTCTTGCATTCCACTTACAAGGACCCTTATGATTACATTGGGCCCACCCAGATAATCCAGGATCATCTCCCCATCTGAAGATCCTTAACTTAATTATACCCAGGAAGTCCCTCTGGCATGCAAGGTGACAGGTTTCATGGATTAGGATGTGGATCTCTTTAAGGGTCCATCATTCTACCTACCACAACAACCCTGAGAGGTGGAGTACAATTATTACCCCAGATAAAGCAACAAATACAGAAAGTTTAGGTCATTGGCTCAGGGTCATAAAGCCAATTAATGGCAGGACTGGAATTTGAACTCAGGCAGCTGGACTCCAGTGTTCATATTTTTAAGCTCTGTGCTCACCAAGAAGTGAATAAATACCAATTTAAATTTCTAACCCCCAAAAGGTACCCCAAAATAACTACCTATTAGATGGCTCCCCTAAGAAGGCAAACCATCACATCCAAAACTGGGCCCATCATTCCTCCCCAGTACTTTTATCTTCTGTCCTCAGTCTTAGTTTCAAGAACCAACATCCATCCTCTTACTCAATTTAGTAACCCAGGAATCATCCTGCAGTCCTCCCTTCCCTCTCTAGGTTTGGTCCATACCACCCCCTGCACATTTCTCTTTTCCATTCCTACCAACACTGTCCAACTTCCACCTTTTATCATTTTTATTTGGCCTCCTAATTAGTTCCTGGTCTCTAATCTGCATGAAATATAAACCAGTCTGTCCTAGCCCTGTGTAAAATTTATCAGTAGCTCCCCAACTACTCTGAAGATTAAGCCTAATTACTTTAAGGGGACTTGGCCTTGACATTCTCGTCCAGCTTCCCATATGGAACACTAGGGCTTCAGTAACATAGAATTGCTTATTTCCATCTACACTATACTGCTTCACACTGCCACGCCTTCTCTGTTCCTGCTTTTCTTGCTATTGGGGCCACCTTTCCTGCCACCCTCACTTGCCTGCCTCTTCCAACTAAGTCATTTTTACAGAACCTTCTTTGCCGCCCTGCTACATTTTGTTTATCCATTCGTCTGTCATGACCCACTCTCTGTGTTCTCACAGATGTCCCGCTGTGTATCGAATAACCATCTCTCCTACACTAAAGTGATCAGTTTGTGTCTACTTCCTGATTTCACTAGCTCTGAAAGGTCAGGAATGCTAACTCACCATTGTAACCCTCATTCCTAGCACATAGCAGTTAACCAACACACATTTTGAGGTGACATGAGTTGAATCATGAACAAGCAGCAATTTTCTAATTCCAGAAATTGGGAGAGAGATGGGCATTCCAGGCAGAAGAAATAGTACATTCAAAGGCATAGGCATGAAAGAGCAGAATAGGTGGGAAAACTTGGGTAACTCAGTGAGGCCAGAAGGAAAACGTGTTAGGGAAGGGCCCACTATCATGTCCGAAAATGAACAGAGTTAGGATTTGGGGGAGGGCCTTATGTGCTATGCAAGAGAGTTTTAGTTGATGTGAAAGCTTTGGGGAAGCCAAACTGAAGAATTTCAAACTGGGGACATACATGATCAGATGTGTGTTTCATCAGGTTTGTCTAATAGCTGGGTAAGTGATGGGTTGGAAGGACCCAGAGTAGAAGCAGACAGACCACAAGGAAGTCATTGCAATGTGTGAGGATGACTCAGAGATAGTGGCCATGGCATGAAGAAGGGACGGTTTGTGGGCTTCTTAAGCCTTGACATCAGCGGGGTGCCTGGGTAGCTCAACTGGTTAAGTGTCTGACTCTTGATCTCAGCTCAGGTCTTAATCTCATGGTCATAACTTCAAGCCCCACGTGGGACTCATGCTGGGCATCGAGCCTACTTAACATAACAAAACAAAAACACTTGACATTAGTAGGATGTGGAGACAGACCTGCTGTGGGTCCAGAAAAATGGATCATGGTTTTCATTAGAGTGAGCCCTGAGCACCACCCAACCCAACCTCATGTACTTTGCCGCATGCCCTGAACCCTGACCTCTCCTCTAGAGGTGATGATTAACAACAGATTGTGTCACAACTATTTCCCATAATAGAGAAAGTAAAATCCAAACTTTAGCGCTAGAGGGACCTTGGTGCTCACTTGGGCCAACAGTCTTATGTGATAGACAACTCCGCTCTGGAAAGGAACTGACTTCCCTAAGGGAGCTCGGAAAATTATTGGTGGGCACCCAGCCACCCACTGTTTAATTTGGTATTCAGTTCTCCACATGGCTTCTGTCTCTAATATTTTCATGTGTATTTGCTTATTTTCTGCCTCTCCCTGACCTCAGAATGTAATATTTAATAGCTGAACCCTTGTCTAAAATAGTGTTTTTGCCCACATCATGGACACACAATGAGCATTTGTTGAAAGAGATATAATCAAGCTTACTTCCTCCTGAACCAGTGACCTTGATGCAGGATTTGGGTTTGGAGGGAATCAATGAATAATTCCATTTCCTGCTAGGGTTTTTCCTAACATCCCTGCAGAGACTAAAATCTACCACCCAATAATAACTATAACTCATGTGGCTTCAGATAGTGAAGAGCTAAAAATAATCATCATTACATTCCTTTAAAAATATTAACCACTGACCACATCCCATCTATTGTGATGACTGCTATAAAAATATGTTACATGAACGTGGAAAAATTGAAATCCTATGTTCTGTTAGTAGGAGTGTAAGATGGTACAGCTGTTACAGAAAACAGAATGGTCCTTGCTCAAAAAATTAAACATAGAATTACAATAATGATTCAGTAATTCCACTTCTGGGCAAATACCCAAAAGGAATGGAAACATGATCTCAAAGAGAGATTTGCATATCCATCTTTATAGGAATGTTATTTAAAGCATCTAAAAAGTGGAAGCAAAGAAAGTGTCCACCAACAGACGAATGGATAAACAATATGTGGTATATACATACAATGGAATATTATTCAGTCTTAAAAAAGAAAATTTTGCCACATGCCACAACATGAATGAACCTCAAGGACAGTATGCTAAGTAAAATAAGCCAGTCACAAAAAGATAATTACTGTATGATTCCCCTTATATGAGATACTTGAAAAATCGTAGAGAAAGGAAGTAGAATGGTGAGTGCTGGGGGTAGGACGAAGGGAGAGGAGAACTACTGCATAATGGTGATGGAGTTCTACTTTTGCAAGATGAAAAGGGTTCTGGACATTTGCAGCAATGTAAGTGCCCTTAATACCACTGAATCAAACGTATAAAATGGTTAAGAGGGTGAATTTTAAATGACGTGTATCTTACCACAATTTTAAAAATATAAACCACTGTGGTAGGTCTCCAGCTCTCTCCTTTGATCCTTACAATAACCTTCAACTGTTAGTAGAGTAGTCCCTTTTTATAGTGAGGAAAATAAAGCTCAGGGAAATGAATTGCCCAAGGCCTATAACTAGAAAATGGCAGAGCAGAGCCTCCGACTCAGCTCTCCTGGTTCCATGCCCAGTGCTGGCTTCCCTCACATCAGGGGAAAGAAAGTATAGTTGAATTAATTTGACCTCTGGTTGAAATCTATGTAAGAAATCAAGACTTAGCAATTCATGGGGAAAAAACTATAAATGTGTACATGTGTGCGTATGTGTGTGTGAGTGTGTATGAGTGTGATAGAGAGGAAGGGAGGGCCTGGAGGCAGGCAGCCTGCGGGAGAGAGCATACAAGCAAGCTCCCAGACACCTGCCTCTTGCTACTTCAACTTCCCTCCATCCCTGAATCTTCGGAGGACAGGTGTGAGTCAACTGTAAACATGGTGAGAAAAGGTCACCCAGCATTCCCTCAGATGGCAAAACGAGAAGCGACTGGTGTGGAGATTGTCTTGCTACATGAAACTCAGCCCTTTATAAGATGACCAGGAGAAGACAGTGGCTCTCTGAAAGGGCTCCATGCGCTGTCCACTCGCACTCTACCTCCACCCCCTCCTTCCTCCTGGGGAGACAAAAGATGGCAAAGTGCAGTTATAAAGCTAAATCAGACCTGGTGAGAAAAAAGGGGAGCAGTGGGAACAACACTGAGCAGGAGGCAAGCCCCATCCTACCTGCCAGACCACCCCCGGCCCAGGTAATGCCAGGTACATCCTACCTCAGCCGCAAGGGTTGGGCTGCTATTCCTACCACTGTTTTCAGATACATAGATAGATAGATAGATAGATAGATAGATAGATAGATAGATAGATTTATTTATGAATGATAGACATAGAGAGGCAGCAGAGACACAGGAGGAGGGAGAAGCAGGCCCCATGCTGGGAGCCTGACGTGGGACACGATCCCAGGACTCCAGGATCGCGCCCTGGGCCAAAGGCAGGCGCTAAACTGTGGAGCCAGCCAGGGATCCCCCCCTACGACTGTTTTCATATACTGAATTCGTACTCCGCTCAGAAGGTAGAGCAGACTCTCCCAAGAAGAGTCAAAACACAAGAGCATCAGCTAGCCTCTTCCAAATAGCTCTGATTTATCACGGGCTTGCTGGTACTGTGATGGACACTCCACGCATAGTGGCCCTAACCCTTTTACCACTTGACCCCTTCTTTCCATGATGAGACTATGCTGAGAGCTAATATCACATTTTCCAGAATTATTTCCCTAGATGATAAAGAACAGAGTCAGAATTTAAATGTAGACCTGTCTAGTTCCAAAGTTAAGTTCAACAGCCAAGAGAACCAGAGCTATGGAAGCACGAGGAGACCGGGAAGAGGTTAGCTCTACCTGTCAGCCCAGGGAAAGGCTTCCTGGAGAAAAGTGGGCATCGAAGTTGCAAGAGAGCAACTGACAAGTTAGGTGGAGGGTGAATTTTGTGAAGCAAGAACACATAAGCAAAGTCAGGGTGGTCAATGGTACAGATTTCTAGAAAATGATAATGCCATTTGGTTTAAGGGTAGTTGTGGTGGGCCGTGGCTGGAGACCATAATCCCCCCAGATTATGAAGAACTTTGAATGCTGTGCTAGGAGGTTTAGAACTTGTAGAGGCAACAAGGCACCACCAAAAATCTGTATCAAGGGCTTTATCAGCAATTGTCAATACTGTCTCCTTTATAAGTATCCTTTACGTGTTGTGACGGAATTAAACAGACCTGAAGTGTTTCAAAGAGGAGACATTTGTTTTCGTTGCACCTCACATAGAGGTCGCGTTACCAGCTGACACGGCCCACTAAGCAATGGTGTTGTATCAGCACTTACATGCGCAGTGAAGTCAACTAATCAGTTTTTTTTCCTAGAGTAATGAGACTTTTTTTTCTTACGCTTTAGGAAGGGCTAAGGAACTTCAAGGAACTTCGAGCTAAATTTCAAAAGTTTGATGCGCCACCTCCTCCAGGACCTATTAAACTCTCAGCAGGTGTTTCTCGAAAAGGTGGCATTCGAAACACACAGTCAACAACAACTTTGGCCAATGGGAAACCCCTCTTGCCCAACCACAATCCGCTCCCACTGTGCTGTTCTAGTGCTGAACCCCAGCTTCTTAAACTCCAGGAGATGAAAGTGGCCCAGGGGAGCGAGATTCAGAAATGTCCGAATTCCCCAGGGCCTCCGGAGAGGTCTCCTGGTTCTGCAGTGAATTCACAGAAAACTTCTCTGCTGTTAGACGTGAGTCAGTCAAGCGCTGAGATAACCAACAAGAGGAGAGTAGCAGTGACAGATAGCTTCAAAGACAAGCTCTGGAACTGGGAGAAGGTGTCATCTCGGAAAAATGAGATGTCTTCAGCTTCTTTCCTTACCAGTTATACAAACAGGGGCTTCCATCCGGAGGAGCAGCAAAGCAGAGGGCTTACTCCAAAGGAACCCAGGAGACAGCTGGAAACAAAAGGAGCCCAGACCCTACCTTCCCAGAGTTACTCGGTGGCCCAAAGAAAATCACCTGAAGATCCCACTTTTCTATTTTTTCAACATGGCAGGAAGAGCCTAGAAACCCCTCACCCTGAGAGGAGCCCAGCGGGGAGCTCCTGCCAACCTGTCTATGAGAGTGAACTTGCCAGCCAGACCCCAGGTGAGAATTCATCCTCGTGGGCCTAGGGGACGGGCCACTAAGTTCTTCTAATTTAGAGCTTACTGATGGTCACGTTTGATCTGGGCGAGTTTTGCTCCAAACTCCAGAGCAGGTATTCCAAGCCCATCTGCCAAATTGTAATTTCAGGTCTGGGTAAGTGCTTGATCTCCTGCAATTCTATTGAAAGTTTGGTCAAGCTTGGGTTTGAATCCTAGCTCTACGTCTTAAAAGATGCATAAGCTTGGGCAGTCTACTTAACTTTGTACGGCCTGGTCTGCTCTGCTGCGAATCGGATTCATCACCAATATGCCCCAACTTGGTAAACAGCACAACCCTCCTTGTAGTTGCTGCAGCCAAAAGCCTAGATGCCACGCTCTATTCTTCTTTCCCCCTCATTCTTTGCACCCACTGCATCAGCAAGCTCTTGGTTCTACCAGCAAAATATGTTCTGTATCCTTCTGCTTTGGTCAATTTCTGCCCTGTGCCCTGTCCAGACCACTGTCCACACCTGTCCTCTCACTCCTGGACCACAATGGTCCAGCTGGTTTCCCTGCTTCTACATGCTTGCCCCCTATGACCTGATTCTTCTCCTAGTGGTCACAGTGATCCTCTAAAACATAAATTAGACCATAGCACTCCCCTGCTCAAGTTCAACTCTGGCCATTCTATACCAACTGATGTCATTTGGCCCATCTTACCTCTCTTACTCTTCCTTTTACCACACTGGCCTTCTTGCTTTCCCTTAGATAAACCATGCTAGTTCCACCCCAGGGCCTTTGCACTTGCTGACACTCTGCCTGGAACATACTTCCTTCCCCCCAGGCCTTTGATGTCTCCCTCCCTCACTTCATCATGGTTTCTGCTCAGTGTCATCTGTTGTGAGTGGAATTTGTGAGTCACCATCTAAAATAACTACCCCACCTCCATCAGTCTCTGTCGTCTTACATGGCTTTGACTTTCATATCCCATCCTCACCTGGTATACTGTTACATAGCTGTTTGTTTACTTCAGTAAAATATAAGTTACATAAGGATAAAAACTGTCTTCTTGACCCCTGTATCCCTAGCATCTAAAAGAACAAAGCCAGGTTCAGTAGGTCCTCAAAAAGGATTTGTTGAATGCTTGAATGGGTGGATGGATGGATGGATGGATGGATGGACAGGAGTGGGTGGAGGGATCTCCTGCTTACAACAGTACATGCTTCCCCCTCTGAATTTAGAATAGTCTGAACTACTTACTACTGATTTCATGGCTCTGCACCTCCCGGACCCTGCTTATGTATCTGACTCATTGCTGCCCGTCTCCTCCTGGCTCACGAGCGGACACATGGATTTCTTGCTATTCCATGAAGAGACTTTATTATGCTCGGGATGTTTACATTTGCTGTTCTTCTTCCTAGACAACTCTCCTCTGAGCTTTCTGTAGCTGCATTTAGATCTAAGTTCACATGACACTTTTTCAGATAACCTCTTTAGCTAAAGCCCACTACTTCACCATCAGCAGTTTGTGCTCTTTCATAGTAGCCTGTTCTAGTTCTTTCATAGACCTGACAGGTCTCTGTGATTACCTTGTTTATTTGTCTGCATGCATATCCTCAGTCTCCCCCTATTAAAATGAAAATTCTTGAGGGTGATCTCTATCTCTATTCTTTTTTTTATTAAGATTTTTATTTTTTATGTGTTCATGAGAGACACAGAGGCAGACACACAGGCAGAGGTAGAAGAAGGCTCCCTGCGGGGAGCCTGATGCGGGACTCAATGCCAGGACCCTGGGATCACGCCCTGAGCCAAAAGCAGATGTTCAACCACTGGGCCACCCAGGCCTCTATCTCTATTCTTGTTCTTAACTCTATACCCAACTTCTAGAATGATGCCTGGAAAATAGTAGATAAATCGTTATTGATGAAGGGATAGGAAAAGAGGATGAATGGGAAGAAGGAAAGAAGGATGGGCCACCTACCTGATGGAGCTGTTGAGGGGATTAAATGAAATGACCCATGTCCATCTCTTAGCCCAGGGCCTGGTAAAAATTAGGAACCCAGTTAGTAAGGGATCACTCATTCTCACTACATCTTCTCCTTAATTTGATAAGAACTATAATTTCTGACATCGCAACTTATAAGTAAAGCCTGTGAAGAGAGGAACTCAGACCAGACTGATGTAACCCCTGCTGGCAGGGGCAAGAAGGAAGCTCCCCACCCCCCACCCATCCCCTCTTTGCTCCCAGAGGGCAGCAGGGCTCTGTGGAAGTTGCACTGAGGAACTTGTAAAACACTGGCCAACGTCTTTATTTTTACCAGGGATGGTGCATGTTGTCAACCATTGTGTTATGTGAACCCCAAATCATGGCCCATGGATCATACAAGATTTTGTGCTATTTTCAGTCTAAGAGGCAGATACAATTTTCATACACAATACTGGAATTTCTGCTGGAGTTTGGCTCTGAGCACAGAAGGGCAAAATGCATGAAATTGAGACTTTCCTGGGAAATTCCAGGACATAAAACCACAAAATCCACAGATGCCCATATACCACAAAGTTAGCCCTGAAGCTTGTCCCAGGCTATGAGTTCTAGAAATCAGGCATCAATCCCCCTCCTCTTTACAGTGCCAATGTTATTTGCATGTCATAAGCAACTGAAGCACCCTTCAGGGGATAGTTGCCATCCATTTCCTTGGAGGTAGGCACTGTGCTTGATGCTGGCAAGAGATCAGTATACCCTGGTCCCCACACACGAGGAGCCAACACTCAATGGGAAGATAGATCTGCCCCTCTGATATATCACAACACCGATAGAGACATAATAAGGATACATCATGGGAATACAAAACAGAGACAGGTTAATTCTTACCTTGATTTTAAAATCAATGAAAGTTTCCCAGAGGAGGTGTCATTGGTGACCCAGGGCCTTAAAGAATGAATCAGAGCTATCTGAGAAAGAAGTGAGGGAACAGCATTCCAGAACCAAGAAAAGCATGAATGAAGTCTTGGATATATGATGGCTTTTTACATCAAATTTGGAGAATTGAGAAGCCATTGGCATGAGTGAAAGATATTTGGGCTGAAGGTTGGGAAAGTAGGATGGTAAGTGTGGTAAGAGAATCTGGAAATGTGGAATGGGGCCATGTGGTATTGACATGCCAGAGGATGGAGTACACACGTAGATGTCAAGCCAACGAAGCCAGGCTTTGATCTCTGGGCAGCAGGCCCGTGATATGATCAGGACACTCTGGTCAGTAGGAGGACAGTAGACTAGAGGGGAGAAAGACTGAGGCAAGGACTGTCAATTTCATGGAGGAAGCCATGAAATGGAAATAGTAATAGCCTGCATTTTTAAAATTTAATTTTTTTGTTTTTGTTTTTTACTGTCCATGCTCAGAGAAACAGCCAGTTGACAGGCATCATCAACTTCTCAAAACAAAACAACTGCCTCCCATCAAGTCCCTGGGTCCTCCTCCTCCAAAGCCTCCGAAGCCACCAGTTGTAAACCTCCAGGCCTTCCAGAGGCAGGCGGCTGCGATTTCCGAGAGCCACAGGGAAGGTAAGGAAATGCACAGGGCTCTGCACACAGCCAGCCAGTGGGAGTCACGGCTCCAATGCCTCATCCCCCCATTACTTCCCTCTCTGTGTGTCAACTCCCAGGTGATAATGCCGAACTGCTTTTCCATGGGACTGGACATCCATCACTGGTTATTTTTACGTAGAGGCCGTGGCAGCTTGCCCGTGAAATGACAAATCTGCAGGAATTGGCCCCTTATCGCTCCTGGGCCAGTCTGCCTCCCCTGAGAGCATTGCATTTGATCACTGGGACTAGGTCCAAGAGGAAGAAAAAGAAAGTAGTGGAGCAGGGAGCCGGGAGCTTTTGTGTTTCCTACAAAGCCTGTGTTGTCAACACAATCAGTGCAATAGGAGAGGAGAGGGAGTGAAAAGGGAGGAAAGTCAGTGTGAACTTGACCTGTGATCCTAATGGAGGGTCCCTCAGGCCTCTGTCATCTGCCTTCAGTAATTACTTGAAGGCCCCCACCCCCACCCCACCCCCTGCCACTGGCCCTTTCCAGAAACAAGCCAATTTTTTGTGCTGTTTTGTGTCTTTCTCTGCTACTTAAAGGAATATCTTCTCATCCCCTTTCCACCCACACTGTGCTTGGATCCTGTTGATACTGTAAATACCTTTGCTTATGTTTGCTCTAATGGAACATGATGTGAACATACACTTTGGTGTGGCACATAGTTCCGTGCTAACATCTGTCTTACTGTGGCCATGAGTGCCAGCAGATGGTACGCTCAGAGAGCTGATGGCATCTTGCATTGTTCATTTGACTGCTTTGAAAACCTCATGATTGTTAAGCATCCTGAACTCACAGGTTCCCAAACTTCAGCCTGCACCAGAATCACCTAGAGGATTTGTTAAAACACAGATCACAGGGCCCCATTCCCAGAGTTTCTGATTTGTTTGGTCTGGATTGGGTACCTAAGAATTTTCCTTTTTAACAAGTTCCTCGGGGCAGGGGGCGGGGGTACTGATGCTGCTGGTCCAGGGACCACACTTTGAGAATCACTGCTGCAAATCATCTTGAGTCTTAGCCTAAAAGAAAATTCTATATAAAGAGCTAGAACATGCTGGTTGCCATCTTGTATCCCCTCATGCATGCACCTAATCTCAGTTGGTTTGGCCGGGACCCTCTGAGCGCCAACCTTAGTCCCCCAAGGTCCCATTTCCACTCCATCAAGATGAGAGAAACTGTCACGAACCAGGAGAAACGGGCCAGATTGCAAGCCCAGGTGCACATTGGTGGGGAAGGAACAGCTTGCTCGAAGAAGATGGTTCACAGAAGGGCTACAGCAGATGATTAAAAACCTTAGTTCTCCTTTTTAAAAAGATGGTTTGTTTGTTTGATTTATTTATTTATTTATTTATTTATTTATTTATTTATTTATTTGAAAGCATGAAAGAGCCTGAGCAGGGCGGGGGGTAAGGGATAGAAGGAGAAGCAGACTCCCCACCCAGCATGGAACCTGACATAGGGCTCGATCCCAGGACCCATGATCACGACCTGAGCCAAAGGCAGACACTCAACCCACTGAGCCACCCAAGAGCCCCAAACCTTAGTTCCCCTTAAAGAAGTTAGGAGTAAACAATATCTCTGGTATTGAAGAAGTGAGTATGTTCATAAACCAAGCAACAGTTCTCTCTCTTCACAACCCCGAAGTTCCAGCACATGAGGCCGCGACCACTTTCACCCTCACAGGCCGTGCTGAGAGGAAGCAGCTGGAAGAAATGCTTCCAGAGTCTTAAACCAACCTGGTGCAGACAGTCTGACTAGTTGAAGAAGACTGGCTGAAGCTCTGCCCACACAGTCCGAGGTTGAAACAGCACCACTTGTTACCGGAGAGGACAAAGAGGATGATGTTCTGGATCTTGTGGGGAACTTTGAGGAAGCTTCCAAGAATGAAGCAAAATGATTTGAGTCAGTTTCTGAAGAAGACAAAACTTGAAGAAGTTCCTGGGAACTGCTGTCTTATATTACGACTGCTTTCAAAAATTTTGTTCATGGATCTGATGGACTCTAGATCTCCAGTATTTTTAAGTGCAAGCCCCTTGGACGACACTGCAGCACTTCTCAGTTTTTGCTTGGATACTATTAATTCTTTGCAGCTAATTAAACTGAAGTTTGAAACAAGGTTAATAAGGTTCTTTGCCTGGCTAAAAAAGGAAAGAAAGAAAAGGGAAAAAAGTGCTCTTCTAAGTATAACTTAAATAATACTTTGGCCACCTCCATAACCAAGAAGGCCAAGTATGGTTTTTAGAAACGTTAAATAATTCAGGTCTCAAAGTGTCTCTCTGAAAGCAAAGAAGGTTGTCAGAGAACCCAGAACAAAGCACCAAGTCTTCTGTGATAAAATGGCCTTTGTAAATCCCAGCTCCCCCACTCACTAGCTCTTTAAGTTTGGGCATGTTGCTCACGGAGCCTCATTGTCCTTATCTGTAAAATGGGGTTGACCATAACATTCATCTCCCAGGACTTTTGTGAGGATAACTGAGATGAGTCATGGAAGGAGTTTAAACAGTGCTTGGCACACCAGTAAGCGCTCCATAGACACACCGTTATCATTATTCTAAGCTTGTATTGAGCAGCTAGCTGCACTCTTTGCCCTGGGCCCTGCGATGGACACAAGAGTTAAATAGCCCCACACGAGTTCTGGTGCTCCGGGTCAGAGTCTAATCTGAAAGATCAAGATCACCCTCACAAAGAAGCACTCTATAGTGTGGGTGAGTGCTGCACTGCAGGACAGAGGGTCCCCTGGGTGCTGGGGGTGGGGGAGGCTTGGGGTGCCAGTGAATTGCCATTCCTCATTTTGTCTCTGGGTCAGGGCATTGCACAAAGTTCACTTTAGCTAGGCCGCCACTTGCTCCTCTTTTCACTCTGCCTCTTGCTCTTGCAGCAGCTGGGAAAGAGCGCTGCCTGCCTCCTGAGAGGTGAGTACCTGTTCCTGAGTTGGCGGGAAGCACAGCCCACTGAGCACCGACAGGTTGCTTAGCCAGCCTGAGAGCAGGCAATAAGCACAAGCCAGGTGTCTGCATTTCTCAGAAGGGTTGCAGGAAGAACAGATTTATAAGCAACAAACTGCAACTTTTGTTTTAGAGAGAGATTAAATAAACTGCATTTAACTGCTGTGCTGACATTAAATTGCAAAGATGGTCCTCTGAGGTACTTTTATTTATTATACAGTTGGGTTCAGTAAATTGAAACATCAGCTTCCATAGTAATAAATCGAATTAGAGGCTACAGAATGCTGTGGGCAGCTGGTGTGATGTTAGGAATTGATAATGGGACAAAAGACCTTCTGTTTTTGCTGTACTTATTCTGAGAATTTTGCCATACAGGTGTCAGTTCATATATTCACTCAACCAAATATTATCTGTTTGAGCCTGTTGATGTGTCATGCATTGTGCTGGCTACTTTATATAGATTTTCTCTCTTCCTTTTCTCAAGACTGCAAAATTGCTGCTACTGTCCTCATTTTATAGCTAAAGACATTGGGCTCAGAAAGTTTGGCCTCATTAAAAAAATATATGTAAAAATAAAATAAAATAAAATAATAAACAAAAAGTTTGGTCTCTTGCAGAACTGTGATTCCGACCCAAATATCCCTAAACTATTTTTTATTAAATATAATGGAAATACAAGATTGTGTAAACTTGAGGTGTACAAGGTGTTAGTTTGACACATTTACGAATTGCAGTAGGATTACTACAACAGAGTTAGCTAACACCTTTATCACCTCACATAATTTTCATTTCTTTTTTGTGTTAAGAACAGTTAAGAATCAATTTCTTAGTAACTTTAAAATTTATAATACATTACTCTTTACTGTAATCACTGTTTACACATTAGATCTCCAAAACTAACTTATGTACTAGTTGTAAGTTTGTGCCCTTAAACATCTCCCCAATTCACCTGTCCCTCAGCCCCTGGTAACTACGATTTACTCTTTTGAAATACTCTGCTTTTACAAGTTTCAGTTTTTTTAGATTTCATGTATAATATAAGTGATACTATACAGTAAATGTTTTTCTCTGTCTGATTTATGTCCCTTAGCATAAATGCCACCAAAGTCCATCCATGTTGTCACGGATGGCAGGATTTTCTTCTTTCTTGTGACTAAATAACATTGCTGTGTATATATATACTCCGTGTCTTTATCCATTCATCTGTTGATGGACGCTTGGGTTGTTTCCATATCTTGGCTATTGTGAATAATGCTGCGGTATTAGTATGCGCCAAGCATTTCTTTGAGATGCTGATTTCATTTCCTTCAGATACATACCCAGGAGTGCTGAGTCATATGGCAGTTCAATTCTTTTTTTTTTTTCCCCTTTTAAAGACTATTTACTCATGAGAGAGAGACAGAGACAGAGAGAGACAGAGACAGAGAGAGACAGAGACAGGCAAAGAGAGAACCAGGCTCCATGCAGGAAGCCTGATGTGAGACTCGATCTACAGACCCCAGGATCACAACTTGGGCCTAAGGCAGGCACTCAACTGCTGAGCCACCCAGGTGTCCCGGCAGTTCAATTCTTAATTGAACCTCTATAGGCTTTTCCATAATGGCTGTACTAACAGGAATGCCCAAATTGTTTTGATTATATGACCTCACCTCCTCACAAAAATGTTCTTTTCTCAAGAGGGTCAGGCTTAGAAGAAGTAGACATAAAAACAAATAATTATATTACTTCCCAAATGTTTATAATAGTAGAATGTGTTAAGTTTTCTAATAGAGGAAAGTACAAGATTTAGAGGTTGCACCAATATGGGAATGATTGCCTGTCCTTGGGAGAGTCAATGAAGTCTTTCTAGAAATTGTATTTTTTTTTTTTTTTTTTTTGGCTAAAATCATACTACATAACAAGCAACAAAATAGCAACAGCATAGAGCAGGAGTGTGAGTTCAGCTGATCTGGGCTGAGCTCAGCTAGTGTTGCTAGTATGTTGCAGACTACCTAGGGAGGTTTACTGATACTGACTGGGGTTGCTCATGTGTGGGGGTCACCCTGCAGCTGCTGATCTAGGATTGCCTTGGCTGGCATGAGTGGGGCAACCTGACTTTGCACCAGCTGTCTCACCCTCCAGCAAGCTAGCTGGGGAACCAGCTGCAGGCAAGCAAGACAGTACCGATTGCACAAACAACTTTTAAACTCTGCTGTATCATATTTGCTAACATCTTATGGGTCAAAGCAAGTCACATGGCCCAGCTTCAGCATGGGAGGAAGCCAGAACACTGCCTATAAAAGGGCAGGGATCTAGAAAAGCAACACTTGCAGTGAGTATGGAGGGTAGACATGTACTGGATAACATAGGGAGGGGCACTGTAGGCCCAGGCAGGAGGTGTAAGGAAGCAGGTCTCAATGGTGAAAATTAGAAATAGATAAGTAGAACTGGTGTGGTAAGGTTGGGATGGAATGGAGAGAAATGCTATTGTGGAGGTGGACAGGAACCAAATCTTGGAGGTTCTTGTCCACCAAGGTCTAGATAAGACCTCCTTGTTCACCAAGGAACAAGCCCACCAAGGACTAGGTAAGAACTCCTTGTTCACCGAGGAACAAGCCCAAAAAGGACTAGATAAGACCTCTGTGTTCACCAAGGAACTGACCAAGTGGTGTTGGGTGTGGTTCACGTGTACCAGGAACTCCTAGTTTAGTCGCCCATTTAAAAGAGTTAAATGACAACACAGAGTAGGTCAGTGAAGCCACATTCTCTGTGCATTTGTGTGAAAGAGGAAAAACCATTTAGACAGCTAAGGCAATGATTTGCACTGTTTACTCAATGAACACAGGCCCCAGGGTGACAGTTTGAGGGGACAATATAATTCTGTGTTCTGAGTCCATCTTGGTTCCCTCATGACTCACATTCTGAGAGCATCTCCGTGTGACTATACGTGTGCTACAATGTGATGGATGCACCAATGGATGTTCAGTATAGAGACAGAGCATGACTGAGAACAAGGCAGTAATAATAAAGTGGAGGATAAACAGATGCAAAGTATTCTTTTTAAAATATTTTATTTATTCATAAGACACAGAGGCAGAAACACAGGCAGAGGGAGAAGCAAGGTCCCCATGGGGTGCCTGATGTGGGATTCGATCCCAGGACCCGGGAATCAGGACCTGAGCCAAAGGCAGATGCTCAACCACTGAACCACCACGATGCCCCCAGATGCAAAGTATTCTGATGTAGAAGAATAAGAGATGAAGTTGGATTCTCAAGTTAATTAGGTGCCATGCTGAGGAATTGGGACTGTAGGTTGTGGTGATGAGTTAACTTAAACAAGCGCATGCCGTGATGTTGAGCAGCCTTAAGGACAACTTCCATGGAAACCAGGGCTTGTTTGGAAGGAACGTCTCCTATGTTCATGGTATTGATATTCGGTACAAATATTAGATTAGAAACAGAATATATTGGGTCTCATTACTAGAAGGGGACCTGGCAATTATCAGATGTAGCAAGCTGCACAGCATAGTATTAACACTTCTGGGGGTTTTAAACTGAGCCCTACCACTTAACATCTACATAACCTTGGACAAATGCCTTAACCTCTGCAAACCTTAGTTTCTACTTATGTAAAATGGGAGGCCGATAGGACCTGACTCATACAGTTGTGGTGAGAGTTAGATGAAACAGTGATCGTAAAGCATTGAGTGCAGTGCCAAGCACCTAGAGAGTGTTCGATAAAACTTGCTGAGCTGTTATATAACCCCCTCCAAAGGCAGGAATCCATAATCAGAACCTTAATGCCTTCAAAAATCATTTGATGAAAAGCTCATTCTCTGAAGAGTCCAATGTTTTTCTTGTTGGGGCAGATTTTATTCATTCAACATATATTCATTGACTACTATATGCCAAGCCCTCTTATACACACTGAGAATATAGCAAGGTACAAAGTAGACAAAAGTATCTTACATGCACCCACACATATGTGTGCACACACATGTTAGTTTTATTTATTTAAAATCCAAGTTGCGCTCGGACCAAAACCAACCTCCCTACCCCAGACTCCCAGCCATCTGTCCAAGACCTACTCATTGGTACAGTAGACAGGGTCTTTACCCCTCCATCACCTGGCAGTTCTTAAAACACCTAAGGAATACATCATATTGTTAAATAAAACTTTCACTATTTTCAACTATTATTCATCAAAGAGAAGTCTATGTTTTAGCTGTATTTTTATGGATATATGTTTTTAATCATCTTGTTAGAAACTCAGTGCATTTACAGTAGGCGCTTTCACTTTTGAACCTCTTCATATCCTGTATTAAATGGGAGAAGCAGCACTAGGCACTGCACCCAGTACAAGTCTGGGGTCAGACTCACATAGAGCCAAAACCCCTCCTCTACAACTATGACAGCCCGGAGCTGTGATACACACATCTGTAAAGTCAACACAATAATACTTACTTCATTGATTGTCATGAAGACTAAATGAGATAAATTGAAAGTATGGAAAATACAGAAGGTGTACAATGAGTCTTGGTTTTCTCAACCTTTGGCCTCTCCATCCCTTGTTATCTCTGGAATAAATATCTCATTAGTTCCCAACAGTGAAATGATTCTTGGGAGATTATTCTTTGTCATCATTCTTTCATGCAAACCAAGCTGGCTGGTATACCTCTTGAATAAGCAGCCCCTATTTCTGTGAGCAAAGCAGGTTCGTCCCAGGGCAGCAATTAGCGCTGAGTCTCTGTCAGTACTTAGCAGAGTCGGCTAATATTTTATTCATTAGCTATAAATATGGCTTTTCTCCCATTAAGATGTGTCAGAGGGTCGTCCTGACTCAGGAAATCTCTGACTCAGACACGAGGGAAGGGAGAACCTACTTTTTCTTCGTGAGAGAAGATTCATACAGTATAGCATTTCTCAGACCAGGGTCTGTGGGTGGATCTCAGGAGTCCACCATTTTCTCTTCTGAACTTTTTAATTTTGTGTTTTCATCTTAATGATAGTCTTTAAAAGATAGTAGAAGCCTATTTTGAGTCTTCTAGGTGATTTATTTCAACCTAATATTTTGGAACATGCTTTTGTGTTTGTGTTTTTGATATTTCTACCCCATACAGAGTAAAAACTACAAATGCCTCCGAGGGCTGGTGGGTTATGTGACTATGTCTAGAAACTCCCTTAAACAACTGGGAGGGAGAGATCCTGTGGAAATGGGAAGAAATGCCTTACCTAAGGCTTTCAAATGAAATATTCATAATATCAGAACACCACCACTGTGGGGTAAAGTAAAATGCATCTATACTCTTTATTTGAATAGTGGTAAGTGCTGTAAAGAAAAGGTTTTAAAGAATGTTCAGATAGTAACTGGGGACAAGGAGTGGGATAAAGAAAGTGTAGGATGATCAGGAAAAGCCTGAGGTGGTGACATTGAGGTTGAGCCCTACATGATGAGGACCTAGTCACAAAAGGTCTAGCAGCTGGACATTCCAGGACATTGCTGCTCATTCTAGCTGAACAGCTAGAGCAGTGAGTCAAGGGGGAAGTGTGTCTGCACATTGGGGGAGCAATAGCTAAAGCACAGTGTCCTGGTAAAATGGTGGGGGTCTTGAGAGCCATGGAGTGAATTTGGATGCTGCTCTCAAAATATGTTGGGAAACCACAGGAGTTTGAAACCAGGGAGTGACATGAGCTGACATTTATTTTGTAAAGATCCCTTTGAATGCTTCATAAATAATAAACTTAGTGAAGAAACAGGTAGAAATAGCTTCAGAAGCCATTGCAACAACAAAACAGTAGCGATAAATAGAGCAATCAGCACTCCTATTGAGGGTGTCCTAAGCACTTTAAATATATGACTCCGTTTATGATAATCCTAAGAGGTAGATGATATCCAATTTTGTAGATGAGGAAACTGAGTCACAAAGAGGTTTAAGCACTTTATATGGACAAAGGTGGTAGAGGTTAAAAAAAATGAAGGGAATCAAGATGTATTTTGGAGGAAATGTAGTGATTGTGGGATCACCTGTGGAGAATGAGACAGGAGGGCAAGATTGGAATATAAGACCATTCCCAGGTGATTTGTTATTTCCATCACTGTTGGCACCAACATGTGTGGAGTCTTGGCACACACATCAGTGCTCAGTGCAAAATGACCCTTCATGAAAGCTATTGGGGATTTTTTTTTTTTTTACTTAAATGAAACAAGCATGCCCTAGAGTCTCTGTTTGCCCAGAACCCCTCAGGACTAGTTTTAAAGTTGTTTGGAGCTTAAATATGGCTACATGTCAGTTGGTCAAGACTGGTATAGACCTGCTCTGATTGACCAATGGCAAAACAGGTTCCTCACAGTGGTATCTGGGAAAAGGTGAGCCCTCACATCCCAGTGTGCTATATTGAATCACTATGGGGCAAGAATAAGACAGGGAAGTTTTTTAAGCCTGTACCTTATGAAGTTTAAGACACAGAATATTCAGGTGGATTTAGCCCAAGCCACTTCAATAAATTCTTATGCCATTTTAATTGGGTTTCAGAAAACAACAAGGCCACTGTTTGGCCTTTCTTTCCAAGGGCAGTGGTGTCAAGAACAGTCTATTTGGGGGCTTCTTTTGTATTTTCAAGTATTCTTCCTTTAAAAATCACCTATAGATTCTATTTTTTTAACACTTACCATAGACAAGGACTTGTGCCCTATACTTAATGTGTATTCTCTCCTTTTAAAACTCCCAACCAGGGGCAGCCCAGGTGGCTCAGCGGTTTAGCGCCACCTTCAGCCCAGGACGTGATCCTGGAGACCTGGAATCGAGTCCCGCGTCAGGCTCCCTGCATGGAGCCTGCTTCTCCCTCTGCCTTTGTCTCTGCCTCTCTCTCTCTGTGTCTCTTATGAATAAATAAAATCTTTAAAAAATAAAATAAAAATAAAACTCCCAACCATGACCACCCGATGAAGTTGGTGGTTAGCCGACTCTCTGACCATAGAGTTAGGTTAAGGAATCCAAGATAATGCAACTGGAATATCACCCCTGCAGGGATTAACCTAGTCAACAGGGCTCCAGAGCATCACCTCTCAACCAACACTGCAGACTGCCTTACAGAAGATTCATGTTGGATCTTTACCTGCAACAAAAGAGGGCAAGGTTTAATAGACTCATGGCCTGCTCTACAAATTGAGTCTAGACATTCTCCAGGCAGCTGTTCTTGAATGCATCTCCTGCCTTAGGATTTCTTTTTCCATCTGGAAAAAGATCTGTGTGAGGGAGGCTGGCCAGGATGGAACTAAAGTATGAAAGTGTTTGGAGCCAAGTCTCATCTACACTCCTTACTGGCATTCAAATGATAAGCTGGAAAAAAACCATGACTTAGGAAGAAATCAGACAATAAAGTTACAGACTTAGAGCCTATTTTTATACATAGGTTTGTTCAGAAGGTTGAATGGAAACTTATCTTTGAAAATGGCCACATGCTGGGCATTGTTTAGCCCTTTACATCTGTTAGACTCATTTTAGCCCCATGATCATGTTAGGAAGGCAAAATTAATATTCCCATTTTGAGTTGAGAAACCAAGGGCTCAGAGGTGTTTCATGATTTGTCCTAAAGTATAAGATAATACAGAGCTAACATAGGGTGTGAACTCAGGACCAGATGTTCATAAGGATTTTCAACTACACTATCCTGTCTCAGAATTTTTCCAACATGAGCAATTTTGGGAGGTCCTGTTAGATTCTGAATTCCATGATTGTCTTTCTCACCTTTCTCACCTACTGAGAAGTAGACATGCCAGTAATAATTATTTAATGACTAAGTGATAGACTAATACAATAGACAGATTGAGGGAGGATAGACAGATAAAATGATACTGCTTTTCATGAACTTTTTATAAAGAAAACATTCCTAAGCTCTCTCAGCTGTATATTCTGCATTGATCTGCATGTCCAGTATCTTGTCCTTCTAATATTAAGCAAAACTAAATAATTAGGACAATCTAAGCTCTGCATTTGCCCTGGTATATATCATGGAAGGGCTCCTGCCATGTGCAGAAGTGGACTCACATGAAAGCTGCTCTGTCCTCTGCTCCTTCTTAGTCTAGCAAAATTTAGCTCCAAGTGGCACTGCCAAGAAGCTTGTCCTTATCATTCCAGCCATCTCACAAGGTGCTCTCCTTCATCCCCCACTTCTGTAGACCTTTTACACTTTCATTCAGTAGTTATGTGATCAGACTAATCATCAAGCACTTTGCTTGATGATTAAAATAGAATAAAATTCAGAAACCCCAAACTGCTTACTAGGGCCGGGAAGGCCCTACCTGTTCTGACCACTCTGCACTCTCTTCCTTGTTCATGGTCTTTAGCCCACTGACTGGCCTTTTGGCCTCTCCTCAAACACAACAAGCATATTCTTACCAAGCACGGATGTTTGTTGCTTCCTGTGTATGGAGGGACCTCCTCCCAGGTCTTTAACTGATGGCTCCTTTCCATCGCGCAGGATTTGTTCATTCTGTCAGTCAGTCAATGAATGTTTATTGAACACCAGCTGTGTGCGAGACATGGTCGGAGATGCTGATAATGCAATTTAAACAAAACAAAGTCTCTACCCTTGTGAATATACATTTTAGTTGGGAAGAAGGACAGAGAAGCAAATAATGATAAAATAATAAATGCTTACATGTCCACTTCCCTGACCACACCTGTGTCTCCTGCCCCAAGGTACTATCTGTGCCATACAGAGGTCTGCCTAATTCTCCTCTTGGTACTTATTAATGCTTCAAAGAATAATTATTCTGGTTTCTTTTCTTTTTTGTCTATACCACAAAAGTATTGAGTTCAAGGACCTTGTCTATTATTTGCTTTTATATTCTAGAACAGAAGAGGAGCTTAGTGAAAACATTCATGATGTGACATCATCTGTCTCTCTATGTAGGAGTTTTCAGTATAACTATGAGCTTCAGAAGAGAATCCAAACAATCAGGAGCCTATAATGTGCCAGGCGTTGTCTTTATCACTAGGGGCCCAGCCGTGAGTGATCTACAAGATCACAGAACAAAAGAGAAAAAAATTAATAAAAAGTAATGAAATGATTTAAAGATGAGGACAACTAACTGAGGAATGGCATAAAGCAGAAGGTTCTACAGATAGAAATGGTGGGGAAGAGGGCTATTTGGAAAAGGAAGTAGAAGGACTTTCTTGAAGGCAAACTGTAAAGGGAGACCTCATGGTTGAGAAAGAGCTGGCCATACAGGAGCATTTCAGGTGGCAGCAACAGCATTTGCAAAATCCTTGAGGTGGGATGGAATGTGGTGTCCTTGCAAAACAGAAAGGAGGCAGGTGGGGTTAGAGTATCATGGAGGAAGAGAACGGTTGGACAGGAGTTTGGAGAGGTTGCTGGAAGTGAGATCATAAAGGGGGAAGCATTTGATCGTTTTGTCTGCTGTTGCTGTTTTTCATTAAGAATCATAGGAAGAGGGAGCCTTGGGTGGCTCATTCAGTTAAGCGTCTGACTCTTGATCTCAGCTTAGGTCTTGATCTCGGGGTCATGAGATCAAACCCCACATTGGGCTCCATGCTGGGTATGGAGCTTGTTTAAAAGAAGAAAAAAAGAAAAGAATCATAGGAAGCCTTGGAAGAGTCTTAAGCAAGGTTGTGACAGGGTTCAAGTCTTCTTTTTAAAAGATCATGCTGACTGCTTTTAGAGACTAGATTATAGAAGGAACAGAGAATAATACCTAATGCATATTTTAAATAAAAATTTGGGGTGTTTGGAAAGGCCATTGGTAGTAAGGATATGACATACAAAAGAGCCGCATACACAGAGACACAGAAGCAGGAAACACCCTGGTGTGTTCAGGAACCATAATCTGACATGTTTAGGATGTATAATGGCAGGGTATATATGGGGCAGTGCAGCACGGAATAGTTCAGTAAGTGTTGACTGAATTATAGTATGGACTTAGTACTTTGTGTACTTAACTGCCTATGATTATATATATAGGCTATTTTGGTCACTTTCCAGATTCTTGAGTGTTCCTCACCTTCCTGTCTAAATTATAAATTCTTTGAAAGCAGGGAGAGGATCTACCACTTCTTACCAACTGCATAATTGAAGTTTGTTTAAATTGAATGCTTTTGCAATGCTTGAAAATTAGAAGATCCAAGGAAAATGTAAAGGATTAAGAGCATAGACTGTAGGTCAGATAACCTCCTATTTCGAGCTCTATACACAAGCTGTGTGATCTTAGAAAAGTAATTTAATATCTCTGGGCCTCCCATTTCCTCACATGGGAGATGGTGAAATCAATAAATCCTACCTCCTAGGGTTGCTGTGAGGATTGAGATGAATATCTGTAATTCCACAGAGTGCCTGGCAATGTTGTCAACACTTGATAAATGGCGGCTATTTGTTGTTTGTTGGTAGGAACAGAGTTTGTCTGTAACAAGGTCTAGTTCTACAAGCAGGCTGGAGCCAGCAGACAGTGCTCCTCCTAAAGCCTGCCTCTAGCCCCGAGGATGACCTACTCTCCCTTTCTGTAAAACAGATGGGGTTGGATACTATGGCCACCTCAAAGAGATACCCTGAAATTTGAAACACAAATATTTTACAAGGTGATCTTACTGATGAAAATGAAGGCTTAAGAGTTTTTTTTGTTTTGTTTTGTTTTTAAGGCTACAGAAACTTCCAGTGGTTAAGTAAGAATCTGCTCTAGTGGTGGCATTAGAAGTCAGAGTGCTTTTAGAAAGTCATGCCTACCAGACGCCTGGGTGGCTAGTTGGTTGGGCAGCCAACTTTGATTCAGCTCAGGTCATGATCTCAAGGTCATGAGATCTAGCCCCACATTGGGCTCAACATGGAGTCTGCTTCAGGATTCTCTCTCTTCATCTTCCCTTCCCCCTGTTCATGAGCGCTCTCTCTCTCTCTCTTTCTCAAATAAATTTTAAAAACAAGAATACCTAAGTTCACCATGGTTTTGATTCTACCCTAACTTCAAAATACAGGTTAAGTAATTTTATTATTTATAGGTGATAATGTCAGGCACAGAGAAGTATAGTGACTACCCCCACATTTTCTTTTTTTTTTTTTTATTTCTTTTTATTGGAGTTCAATTTGCCAACATATAGCATAACACCCAGTGCTCATCCCATCAAGTGCCCCCCTCAGTGCCCGTCACCCAGTCACCCCAACCCCCCACCCACCTCCCTTTCCACCACCCCTTGTTCGTTTCCCAGAGTTAGGAGTCTCTCATGTTCTGTCTCCCTCTCTGATATTTCCCACTTATTGTCTCTCCTTTCCCCTTTATTCCCTTTCACTTTTTTTTATATTCCCCAAATGAATGAGGCCATATAATGTTTGTCTTTCTCCAATTGACTTATTTCACTCAGCATAATACCCTCCAGTCCCATCCATGTCAAAACAAATGGTGGGTATTTGTCGTTTCTAATGGCTGAGTAATATTCCATTGTATACATAAACCACATCTTCTTTATCCATTCATCTTTCGATGGACACCGAGGCTCCTTCCACAGTTTGGCTATTGTGGACATTGCTGCTAGAAACATCGGGGTGCAGGTGTCCCGGTGTTTCACTGCATCTGTATCTTTGGGGTAAATACCCAGCAGTGCAATTGCTGGGTCGTAGGGCAGATCTATTTTTAACTCTTTGAGGAACCTGCACACAGTTTTCCAGAGTGGCTGCACCAGTTCACATTCCCACCAACAGTGCAGGAGGGTTCCCCTTTCTCCACATCCTCTCCAACATTCGTTATTTCCTGTCTTGTTAATTTTCCCCACTCTTGCTGGTGTGAGGTGGAATCTCATTGTGGTTTTGATTTGTATTTCCCTGATGGCCAGTGATGCGGAGCATGTTCTCATGCGCTTGTTGGCCATGTCTATGTCTTCCCCTGTGAAATTTCTCTTCATGTCTTTTGCCCATTTCATGATTGGATTGTTTGTTTCTTTGGTGTTGAGTTTAATAAGTTCTTTATAGATCTTGGAAACTAGCCCTTTATCTGATACGTCATTTGCAAATATCTTCTCCCATTCTGTAGGTTGTCTTTGAGTTTTATTGACTGTATCCTTTGCTGTGCAGAAGCTTCTTATCTTGATGAAGTCCCAATAATTCTTTTTGCTTTTGCTTCTCTTGCCTTCATGGATGTATCTTGCAGGAAGTTACTGTGGCCGAGTTCCAAAAGGGTGTTGCCTGTGTTCTCCTCTAGGATTTTGATGGAATCTTGTCTCACGTTTAGATCTTTCATCCATTTTGAGTTTATCTTTGTGTATGGTGTAAGAGAGTGGTCCAGTTTCATTCTTCTGCACGTGGCTGTCCAATTTTCCCAGCACCATTTATTGAAGAGACTGTCTTTTTTCCAGTGGATAGTCTTTCCTGCTTTGTTGAATATTAGTTGAGCATAAAGTTGAGGGTCCACTTCTGGGTTCTCTATTCTGTTCCATTGATCTATGTGTCTGTTTTTGTACCAGTGCCACACTGTCTTGATGACCACAGCTTTGTAGTACAACCTGAAATCTGGCATTGTGATGCCCCTGGCTATGGTTTTCTTTTTTAATATTCCCTGGCTATTCGGGGTTTTCTCTGATTCCACACAAATCTTAAGATGATTTGTTCCAACTCTCTGAAGAAAGTCCATTGTATTTTGATAGAGATTGCATTAAATGTGTAAATTGCCCTGGGTAACATTGACATTTTCACAATATTAATTCTGCCAATCCATGAACATGGAATATTTTTCCATCTCTTTGTGTCTTCCTCAATTTCTTTCAGAAGTGTTCTGTAGTTTTTAGGGTATAGATCCTTTACCTCTTTGGTTAGGTTTATTCCTAGGTATCTTATGCTTTTGGGTGCAATTGTAAGTGGGATTGACTCCTTAATTTCTCTTTCTTCAGTCTCATTGTTAATGTATAGAAATGCTACTGACTTCTGGGCATTGATTTTGTATCCTGTCACACTGCCAAATTGCTGTATGAGTTCTAGCAATCTTGGGGGGGAGTCTTTTGGGTTTTCTATATACAATATCATGTCATCTGCGAAGAGGGAGAGTTTGACTTCTTCTTTACCAATTTGAATGCCTTTTATTTCTTTTTGTTGCCTGCTTGCTGAGGCTAGGACTTCCAGTACTATGTTGAATAGCAGTGGTGAGAGTGGACATCCCTGTCTTGTTCCTGATCTTAGGGGAAAGGCTCCCAGTGTTTCCCCATTGAGAATGATATTTGCTGCCCCACACATTTTCCCCATAAAATAACTAACACAGAGAACTGATCTGAGAAACTATCGGATCAGCCTACAAAATATTGGAAAATATTATCCAAAACCCACTTGTAAGCTTCTTGACTTTCACCATCATTCTGTGCTTCATTATTTTCATTTTTTTATTTCTCCTCAATTCTAGAGAGACCTGTAGTTCAGAGGAAAAGAGTGATGGACTAAACTACACCTAGTTCCCATGGAATGTTGTGTAAGGTTACACAACATTTTAATAAAAATTACTTAGTTATTGTATTAGAGTTTTCCAGAGAGAGAGGACCAGCAGAAGTTACACATATATTTATATATTCTATATTAGAATTATGTATATAATATTTAGTACATATGTACATTATGTGCATATACATATGCAATATGTACATAATATTAATAATGAGCAACTGGTTCACACACTGGTTATGAAAACTGAGAAGTCCCCTGCTCTGCCATCTGCAAGCTCGAGACCCAGGAGAGCCAGGGATGTAGTTCCTAAGTACAAAGGTCTGAGAATCAGGAGAGCTGATGGTAAAAATCAAGGGCAGGAGAAGAGGGCATGAGATATCCCCACTCAATCAGTGAGGCAGGAAAAAAATAGTGAATTCCTCCCTCCTCCACTTTTGTCTTATTCAGACCCTCAGTGGATTGTATGATATCTCCTCGCAGTAAGGAGGGAAATCTGCTGTACTGAGCCCTGATTCAAATGCTGATCTCATTGAGACACACCTTCATGGACATACACAGAAATAACATTTAATTTGCACATCCTGTGGCCAGTCAGACTAACACACAAAATTAATCATCACAGTCATCATAGTTTTGTGGCCCTTTATAGGAAGAATGGGGTATATATTCATAGATTAAAAACAAAGAGATACCTAGTGCCCAGAGTTTAGTGATGTTGGAGGCATTCTATTTGTTGTTTATTGTGGCTGTTGTTGAAATCAAGGAGAATAAGTAAGGTCATGAAACATGCACTAGTAATATTGGGTTGCACACACACATATACACATACATGCATATGCCTGGATATGTATCTATATGTACATACATGTGTATATATACATGTTTAAACTGTATGTATCATGTAGAGAGATATGTATGCACAAACCTATGTGTATATATGTTCTGTTGATATGAAGGAAGTGGTCAAAGTGGTAGAAGTTGAAGTGCCAGTGGTAGGAGTGTGGAGAAGCAGAAGTAGTAGAAGTGGAAATGTAGAAGACAAAGTTTTAATAGCTTGTAAAAGAAAAGTATCCTTGAAAATTTATCAGGTATTTTTGTGAATCTGGTATAAATGCATTCTGAGATCAATTGTAGCATCTCGTCATAGTCTTTTTTTACAAGTCTCATCACCACTTAACAAGAGGAGGATTTCTTTTTTTTTTTAATTAATTAATTAATTAATTAATTAATTAATTAATTAATTATTTATTTATAATAGTCACATAGAGAGAGAGAGAGAGAGAGAGAGAGAGAGAGAGGGGCAGAGACACAGGCAGAGGGAGAAGCAGGCTCCATGCACCAGAAGCCTGATGTGGGATTCGATCCCGGGTCTCCAGGATCGCGACCCGGGCCAAAGGCAGGCGCCAAACCGCTGCGCCACCCAGGGATCCCAAGAGGAGGATTTCTTAAGGTGAAGCCCGATGGGAAGAGTAGTCTTACCAAAAGTATTTATTGGAAATGGAATGTGCCCAGTTTGGGACTTTGGGTAATTGAGAAATTAGATGGCCTTCTACTTCCTTGTCACCAGGAACCTGTGGAATGTCACACAGAGTGACCCCTGGCTAAGCTACTCCTGTTCTCTCCAAAATGGGTGGCCCACTGAAATAAGAAATAAAGGAAGCAGAGTTTTCAACTTAGCTCTAATAAAATGCAAATGTATAGCTAGCAGGTTTTGTTGTTCAAGTCTCAGTTTTTCTACCTAATATCAGCTCTTTAGATTTTCCAGAGCCTTCTTGCCATGAAAATTTTCAACTTACTCTCTTATCCTGTGGCACAGAAAAAGATGGGAGAGAATATGTAACCTGTCAGGCATTTACCACATGTTAACTGAGTTAGTCCTACATGACACAGCTACAGTGAGCCTATGAAGAAAATAGGGCTCTGTGATCTTAAATGACTGCCTGAGACTCACACAGTCAGCAAGAGAAATTTCCAGTGATAAGTATAGATATGATGAGTACTTAGATATATACTTAGAGATGACGAGTCTAAGTACAGTGCCTGACACATTGCAAAGCCTCAATAATTGTAGCTAATATTGTGATGGACAGTTTACAGTTCAACCAAGTGAACAAGTGTTAGAGTGAGCTGTGTGAGCTACTTCTCTAGAATATACAACCTAATACAGAGGTTGACTAAATTATTTTCCAAAAGACAGCTGTCGTCAAGGGGTTGACATGGCAAGTAGAAACACCCAGTAGGGGAGGTCACAAGTCCATGATTGAAACAGACCCTACTGTTCAAAAACTAATTTTGAAGATAAAATGCCAAGGGTACAAACACAATTAGAAATTTTCTTTTGTAAATTATCTGTGACACTAGCTGTTGTGTCTTCTTGAGCATACAAATGTTGAAGATATCATTAAGAAACATTGTAATATTGTAGTTATTAGAGGTTTTCTATGAGAAAGTCAGAAAAGAAAGTTGATGCTCTGTCAATAATAAAAAAAACTTTCCGAAATGCAAACCTCATGAAAACCTTTTCCAGTTGAGTACAATTGACAATTATAATATTATATGTTATATCAGTTTCATCTGAGGTACAGGTGTACATGATTCATTATTTGTATATGTTGTAAAATGGTCACAATAAGTCTATTAATGTCTGTCACCATACATAGTTACTATTTTTTTCTTGTGATGAGATCTTCTAAGATCTATCTTAGCAACTTTCAAATATGCAAACAATATTATTAACTGTAGTCACCACAATATACATTATACCTCTATGATTTATTTTATAAATGCACATATGTACCTTTGACCACCACCCTTTACCCATTTCTCCAAACTCCACCCTGTACATTTGTTAACCATCAATCTGTTGTTCTTTGTATCTATGACTTTGGGGATTGCTTTCTCTTTTTCCTTTTTCTTTCTTTTTCTTTCTTTCTTTTTTTTTTTTTTTGTGACACGTATAAGTGAGATCATATGGTATTTGTCTATCTGCTTATTTCACCTAACATAATGTTCTCCAGGCCCAACTATGTTCTCACAAATGGGAAGATTTCTTTTTTTATGGCTAAATATGTGTGTGTGCGTGTTTTCATCATATATATGTACCATATTTCATTAACTGTCCATCAGTGGACATTTAGTTTGCTTCCCCATCTTTGCTATTGTAAATCACAGTACAGTGAGCATAAGAGTGCTTGTATATCTTTTTGAATTAGAGTTTTCATGTCCTTCAGATAAAAATTCAAAAGTAGAATTTCTGGATTGCATGGTGGTTCTATTTTTAATTTATTGTGGAACCTCCATTTTGTTTTCTGTAATGAGTGCACCAATTTACACTCTCATGTAACAGTGCACAAGGTTTCCCTTTTCTCCACATCACATTAACGTTTTTTAAGCTTCTCGACCTTCACTATCATCCTGTGCTTCATTATTTTCATTTTTTATTTATTTCTTTTCTATAATAGCCATTCTAACAGGTGTGAGCTGATATCTCATTGTGGTTTTGACTTGTATTTCCCCGATTAGTGATGTTAAGCATCTTTTTAAGTACCTGTTGGCCATCTCTATGGAAAATGCATATTCAGATATTCTACCTATTTTTAATTGGATTGCCTGGGGACTTTTGCTATTGAGTTGTAGAAGTTCTTTATATATTTTGGATATTGACCCCTCACCACATATCTGATTTGTGAATATTCTCTCCCATTTTTCTAAATTTTGTTGCTTAATATTTTGTTGATTGTTTTCTTCATTGTGCAAAATTTATCTTTCCAGAGAATCAGCTCTTATATTTGTTGATCTTTTCTATTGTCTTTTTATTTTATTTCCTCTTTAATTTTTGTAATCTCGGTCCTTCTACTAACTCTGAGCTTCATTTGTTCTTCTTTTTCTAGCTTCTGGAGGGGAACGTAGGTTGTTCATTTGAGATTTTTGTTTCTTGAGGTAGGCATTTATCTCTATGAAATTTCCTCTTAGAACTGTTTTTGCTGCATCTCATAAGTTTATGCTGTATTTCCATTTTCATTTCTCTCAAGGTATTTTTTTTATTTCTCTTTTCATTTTTGACCAGTAACATGTTCAATTTCTATAAAAATATATTTGTGAATTTTCCAATTTTTACAAATTTCTTTTTGTAATTTCTAGTTTTATACAATTGTGGTCAGAAAAGATCCTGGATATGAATTCAGTGTTCTTTAATTCATTAAGATTTGTTTTGTGGCTTAACATATGATCTATCCTGGAGAAGGTTCCAGTCACACTTGAGAAAAATGTATATTCTGCTACTTTTGAGGGGAATGTTCTTACATATCCGTTAAGTCCAACTGGTCTAATCTGTCACTTGTTACCTATGCGTTCATACATTTTCTTGTTACTGATTCATGCCCTTTTTTCCACATAAAAAAGTTCCTTCAACATTTTTGGTAAAGTTGGTTAGGTGGTGATGAACTCTTTTACCTTTTGCTGGTTTAGAAAACTCTGTCTCCTCTTCAGGAGAGGAGATAATATTAATATTAACTTTGCCAGGTGGCATATTCTTGGTTGAAGTTTTTTTCTTCCAGCACTTTGAATAAATCATGACATTCCTTCTGGCCTATAAGGTTTCTACTGAAAATTCTGATAGTTTTATATGTGTTCCCTTGTATATAGTAAGTTGTTTTTTCCTTCCCACTTGCAGCATTCTCTTTATCTTTATTTTTTGATATATTAATTATAATGTGTCTTGGTGTGTCTCCTTGGGTTTATTTCATTTGGAACCTCTCTCATCTTCCTAGATCTACATGTGTCCCCCACCACCACCACCCCATGCCAGGTTAGGGAAATTTTCAGTAATTATCTCTTTTTGATCCTTTCTTTCTCTCCTCCTGGGAGCCCTATAACATGAACATTAGTCAGCTTGATGTTGTCCTAGAAATCCTTTAAGCTTTCTTAACTTCTTTTTCATTCTTTTTTCTTTCCACTGCTCTCATTGGGTAAGTTCCACTGTCATGTCTTTGAGGTCACTGATTCTTTTTCCTGCTTCATCTGCTCTGCTGTTGACCACCCTTACTGTACTTTTCGGCTCAGTTATTATATTCTTCAGCTTTGTGACTTCCATTTGGTACTACTTATATTTTCTCTTTGTTGAAGTTCTTACTATATTCATCCATTCTTCTGTAAGCTCAGTAAGCATCTTTATGACCATTACTCTGAACTCTTTATCAGGTAGATTGCTTATCTCTATTCCATTAAGTTTTTTTTCTATGTTTTTATCTTTCAGGGTTTTTAAAAAGTTTTTTGAAACATATTCCTTTGTTTCTTCCTTTTTCTTGACTCTCTGTGTTGGTTTCTATACAGTAGACAACACAGCCACCTCTCCCAATCTTGAAGGAGTGGCCTCATGTAGGAGATAAACCTTATCATTCAATACTTCCCTAGTTCTTGGTGTTCTCCAAAACCTTTCTGATCATCCAAGCACCTTAGTATATTTTTAATAGGTCCTAGTGGTGAGGGCATGCTAAGACCTGTCAGTGTCCCAACGGGAAGGACCTCAGTCAGCACCCAAATTCAGGCTGATTAGGAACCAGATTCTTTGGCAGCTGATTTTAGAGTATGCAAATATCTACAGTCTATGTGACTATAAACATAAGCCCCACTGGCTACCAGAGTTGGGTAATCTGGAGATGTCCCCTGAGTGACTGTCAGAACAATCAGGGCTCCTGACGAATGTATAAGCTCCTTTCTGGGAGATACCTGTGAATTGTAGTGAGGCAGAGGAAGAGTACATAGATGGTGGCCACTGGCATATGTTCCCTGAGAGCCCCTCCATAGGCCTCTAGATGTGTAACACACCTGAAGCCTGGCCTCAGGCCAAAACTCCAAGACAAGCAAGTGGGCCTCTTTAACAATGTCTGGGGTTGTGTTTCAGGCTGATGTTTATACAATGCCCTAGGGATGACAACTTGCAAAGAACTGCCTCTCCGATTGTTACTGTCCTGTGAAACATAGAAACATAACCCCTCTGGCCAACAGAATCAGGTAATCAAGGGGCATTTTCTGGATAGCATCCACAAAAACTGTGGCACTAGACTAACATATAGGGCATCAGAGGTGTATGAGAGCTCCCCTCTGAGAGATACTTGTATGCTGGAGCACAACAGAGGGAGAGCATAAAAATAGTACCTACCCTCCAAGGTCTCTGGAAGGGATCACAGTCACCTGTTAGATGTGTGTCAAAATTTATTTTTTAATATTATAATTTCTGTCTTCCAACATAATATTATTAGCACACTTTGGTGGATGCTTTTGTGCAGAGAGCAAATATTTCATTCAATATCCACAATATACCTTTAAATTAGATTTTATTATTACTATTTTATAGAGTAGGAAACTGAGATTAAGGTATTTACTCAGCACTTTATAATTAGAAAGCAGAAGAGCTAGGATTCTAGTTTATATCTGCCTGACCCCAAGTTTGTCTATAATTCTGTGCTGTCTCCCAATAATGTCTGTAGTCCTGGAGATAGACAGATATTTTAATAAATGTGGAAACAAAAAAATTGACACACAGATTTATTTAAATCATAGTTATTTCTTCCCTGTAATCCAAGTTCTTTATATTGACCCACACTGCATTAAACCAAGGCAGATTTCAGATCTGGTTTTAATGGACCCGGAAAAGGATAAAAGATATGCTCAGATAGTAAAAAAGAAGGTTTAAATACAACTACAATATCTTTTTTTCATCTTTAACATTAATCCTAGGACTGCCCCTCGGTAAAGACAATTGATCTGAGAGACACTTTTTTTATATTCAGTTGAAATTCTTTTTGATCATCTAAAGTCAGATACTTATTCATTTCTGACAAAAGTAGTCCAAGAAATTGATTAGACATCTTCTTTCAATTTTTCCACAAATTGTTTCTTATTAATAAAGTTAATTTACCATAGACCTGATGAGATTGTTAGGTCATTGGAGCATGAGATACATGGCATAGTCTATAATTTAAGAAAGTTTCTCTCGATTACTTTATGATAGGGGAGGGGAACAAAATAGGGGAGAAATTACTGATGCATTAGAGTTCATAATTTTTCCTTTTCAACAAAATGAACTATTCATACATCTTTAGAGAATATGATTTTAAAAAACTCAAAAATACTCAAGCTGGTCAAATGTGGGAAAACAATCAGATGGAATGTACTTGTGATAATAAATGGGGAAGAGAGGGGACAAGAAAAGAGAACTCTAACCTTGTCATTGTCTGTAACAGCAGGTATACTAATATACCTATAAACAGAAAAAAACAGGAAGAGTATAAAAATACTAACACCTCACTTGTGTTAAGTGGGAAGCTCATGGGTGATTCTTTTTCCTCCCTCTCATATGCTCCACATTTAGTGAAGTAGTCATTTTCCATTTGCTACCAATAGATAAAGTCCCCTTGATTTCACTCCTTAATTTCATTCTCTTTCTCCCTCCCACAGGCAACTTTTAATATGGATACAGAAATGTACCCATTGAGTATATAACTTATACTTTAACTACAAATTCTTATTTGTTAAAGATAGAGTATTTCACGTTTTTTTATAAATGGAATCTTATTATTCTGCAACATGATTTTTTCAAAGCTGTGTTTTCGTATTCCACCTACATTGATGCATATGCATCTAGATTATTCAATATAATTGGATATTGTAGACACTCCATCATATGAACATATCACAATTTGTTCATGTGTTCCCTTTCTGAGGGACATTCCAGTCGTTTTGAATGTTCACCCTTTCAAGTGATGCTATAATAATCATCTCATATATATAAAACCAGATTTTCCCAGGTTATCTACTTAGAAATAAAATTGTAAACAACTTCAGTTTTACTAGATATTGAAAAACTATATTCCAAAATAGCTGTGCCAGTTTATACTCTCAAGCTAGTATAAAGTTCCAGTTTCTCCATATTCTTACCAAATGAAAT
The DNA here is from genome assembly GCF_048418805.1 of Vulpes vulpes. Lineage (NCBI taxonomy): Eukaryota > Metazoa > Chordata > Mammalia > Carnivora > Canidae > Vulpes > Vulpes vulpes. Next base: position 154,124,436 of record NC_132791.1, read on the forward strand.
ATTATTTTGAAACTTTGGGATTCTTGCTTAAACTGATGGGTGTGAATTAATTTGCAGTGCCTTCATTCCATTTCCCTGTTTACTATATGGTTGTGAATTTTTTATTTTTTTGTGAACTTATTTTTATAAGCTACTCAAAATTTCTCTTCTGTGATGTCTGTAATATCCATTTGTCCAATTTTCTAGGAGTGCCTTTACTGAAGATAACATTTATTTCCAATACATCCATGTTTTAAATCCCATTATGTTTTTTTTTACATTTCTTTTTATTTAAGTTCGATTTGCCAACATATAGTATAGCACCCAGTGCTCAGCCTGTCAAATGCCCCCCTCAGTACCCATCACCCAGCTACCCCATCCCCCCACCCTACCCACCTCCCCTTGCACAACCCTTTGTTTGTTTCCCAGAGTTAGGAGTCTCTCATGGTTTGTCTCCCTCTCTAATTTTTCCCCCTCAGTTCCTTTTTTCCGATTACAAGAATTTCTAGTTGAATTGAGATAGTCTTTGTTATAGTTCACCATTAAGTATGATGTTTATTGGAGATTAATCTAGTTAAGAGAGTTTGTGTGGAATGGTTATTTTGCGTGTATTAAAATCTGGTTTTCCCTTATTGTTTCAGTGTGATTAATTACAATGGTAGATTTTCTGATGTTGAGCCATCATTGACATCCTGGAATAAATTTTAGTTGTCCTTGACTTAATTTTAATACTGATTAACTCATTTTTTATTTTTATTTTAGTATTTAGTGAGTTTGGACTAAAATCTTTTAAGTGAGATTGGGCTGTACTTTTAAATCTTTGGCTATGTTGTAGTCTTCATATCAAAAGTATACTGCACTATTAAAATGAGTAGGATAGCTTTTCTCCTATTCTCTGAAACTACTTATTCAAACTTGCTCATAAAACTATTTGGTGGTGGAGAAAAGAGAGGGATGAATTGAGTGTAAAGGTAAGAGGAAGGGAGAGTGGGTGTGTGTACTATTGATTCAGGCTCATTAACGTTTTATTGGCCTATTAGGCTTTGTATGCAGTTTTTCAATCACTGGGGTAATTTTATATTTATAAATTTGCCAGTTTTCAGTGAAATTTCAAATTTATTAGCAATTTACTCAAATTATTATATGATTCACTTATCATAAGGTTTCCTTCGATTTCTGAAAACTTAAATCTGTTTTTTAAATTTATTTATTCATGAGAAATACACAGAGAGAGGCAGAGACATAGGCAGAGGAAGAAGCAAGCTCTCCGCAGGGAGCCTAGTGAGGAACTTGATCCTGGGACCCTGGGATTATGCCCTGAGCCCAAAGCAGACTCTCAACCACGGAGTCACCCAGGCATCCCTGAAAACTTCAATCTAGCTCTAGTTTTGTTGTCTCTCTTATCCATAATTTGTGTGCGTATGTGCATATGGACATGTGTGTACATTCTCTCATTTTCTTGATCAGTTATGCTAAAGTATGGTCTAATATGATTAAACCTACCTAAGCTTTCTTTTGGTCAGTATTTGGTTTGCATCTCTTTTTCCATTCATTCATAAAGGAGCTTTGGTTTGCCTGGTACATTTTCGGCAGGATTAGCTAGATTTTTACAACATGCAGGTACTATTTTACTAAAGTAATCTATCTGCATTTATTGTGATTCTTGATCTATTTGGATTTTTTGCATATTTTATGTTTTGAATATATTATGAAAATTTTACATGTATATTTTTTTCCTTTGCTGCCTTCTTTAGTATTTAAGTTTTCTCATTCTTTAGTCTCCTTCCACCAGTTGAAAAGTTAAATACTCTATTTCTATTCTTTTTAGTGGTTACAGTTAAATTTTGACATACAATTAACCTAAGTCTGGTAGGAATCAAAATCTCTCTCTTGCTCCTAAATGATACAAAGATATGAGACTAACTCTGATAAACGTCTCCCACTCTCTTTCATATTATTATTTAAGATTTTTAATTCCATAATGCTCTTAAACTTCTACAAATTTGTCATTTTTATAGTTGATACATATTTAGATTTACCAATAGCTTTATTTATTTATTTGATCATCATTATTTCTTTTTTAAAGTGAAATATAATTAACATATAGTGTCTTACTAGTTTCAGGTATTGGCCTGAAGTTTCCTTTTTTATAGTGTCTTTGTTCGATTTTGGCTTCAGGGTCATAGTGAGGTCATAGAATGAACTTGGAAGTTTTACTTTCTCTTTTGTTTTTTGAAATAGTTTGAGAAAAATCGATATTAGCTCTTCTTTAAATATTTAATAGATGGGCAGCCCTGGTGGCGCAGTGGTTTAGTGCTGCCTGCAGCTCAGGGCGTGATCCTTGGAGACCCTGGATCGAGTCCCACGTCAGGCTCTCTGTATGATGCCTGCTTATCATGTCTCTGCCTCTCTCTCTCTCTCTCTCTGTCTCTATGAATAAATAAAATCTTTAAAAAAAATAAATATTCAATAGACTTCACCCTGAAACTATCTGATCGTAGAATAGCAGACTGTCAAGGTATTTATTCCTAATTCAGTTTCTGAAGATGATATATCTCTTCAACTTTATCCATTTCTTCTAGGTTGTCCAATTTTTTCGTTTAAAATTGTTCGTAATAGTCTCTTATAGTCCTTTGTATTTCTATACCATCATTTCTTACTCCCTCATTTCTGATTATATTTATTTAAGTCCTCTAGTTTTCTTGACAAATTTGGCTAAAGGCTCTGCTCTAATCTTTATTATTTGCTTCCTTCTACTAGCTTTGTGTTTTGTTTGTTGTTTTCCTAATTCTTTTAATTCTTTTAGGTATAAAGTTAGGTTGTTTGAGATTTTTCTTGTTTCTCAAGGGAGGCCTGTACTGCTGCATCCCAAAGGTTTTGGACCATTGTGTTTCATTTATCTCAATTTTTTTTCTTCTTCTTCCTTTATTTCTTGTTTGAAGAAAATTCATTGTTTGGTAGCATATTGTATAGCCTTCTGTAGTTGTGTTCCTTCCAGATTTTTCTTATAATTGATTTCTAGTTTTATATTGTTGTGGTTGGAAAAAAATCCTTGGTATGATTTCAGAGTTCTTAAATTTATTGAGACTTGTTTTCTGGCCTAATGTGATCTGTCCAGGAGAATCTTCCTTACATACTTGAAAAGAATGTGTATTCTGCTGTTTTAGATGAAATGTTCTGTATATCTCTTTTAGGTCCACTGGGTCAAATGTGTGCTTCAAAGCTACTGTTTCCTTGTTGATTTTCTGTCCGTCTGATCTATCCCTTGATACAAGTGGCTGTTGAAATCCCCTGCTATTATTGTACTACTGTCGATTTCTACCTTTAAGTCTGTTAATATTTGCTTTATTTAGGTGCTTCAATGTTGGGTGCATAGATATTTATAATTGTTATAATTGTTAGATAATTGTTGGATTGATCTCTTTATCATTATGTAGGGCCCTTTCTTTTTTGCCAATCTTTGTTTTAAAGTCTGTTTTCTCTGATAAAAGTATTGTTGCCCTGGCTTTTTTATTATTATTATTATTACTTTCATTTAAATAGCGTATGTTTTCCAGTCCTCCATTTTCAGTCTGTATGTGTCTTTAGTTCTGAAGTAAGCCTCTTATAGGCAGCATATACATGGGCTGGTTTCTATATTCATTCAGTCAGCCTGTGTCTTTTGATTGGAGCATTTAGTTTTCTATATGTTTTTGTAATTCTTTTTTCCTTTTTTTCTTCTCTTACTCTTTTCCCTTGTGGTTTGATGTCTTTATTTACTGTTATACTTGTATTCCTTTCTTTTTATGTTTGTATCTGTTAAAGGTTTTCTATTTGTGGTTACTATTGGGTTCATATATAACATCTTAGGTGTTATAACAGTCTTTTTTTAAAGATTTTATTTATTTATTCATGAGACACACACACACAGAGAGGCAGAGACACAGGCAGAGGGATAAACAGACTCCTCACAGGGAGCCCAATATGGGACTTGATCCCTGGACCCCAGGATCATGACCTGAGCCAAAGGCAGATGCTAAACCACTGAGCCACCCAGGCATCTTTATAGAAGTCTTTATAAGTTGATGGTTGCTGAAGATGAAACACATTCTAAAAGGTGAAAATTTTTACTCCCATCTCCATGTTTTTTGCATATGATATCATATTTTACATCTTTTTATTTTGTATATCCATTGACTGTTATTTGTAAATATAATTGATTTTATTACTCTTGTGTTTTAACTTTCATACTGGTTTTATCAGTGACTAATCCACTACCTTCACTATATGTTTGCTTTTACCTGTGAAATTTTTTCCTTTAATGATTTTCTTCTAGTCATGGTCTTTTCTTTCTATTCAAAGTATTACCTTTAACATTTCTTGTAAATCTGATTTAGTGGTGATGAACTCCTTTAACTTTAATTTGAGAAATTTTTTTATCTATCCTATTCTAACTATTCTTATTCTTCTATTTCTCCTATGATAACCTTGATGGGTAGGCTATTCTTGGTTACAGGATTTTTTTTTCTCAGTATTTTGATTATATCACTGAGTTTCCTTAATCTATTCTCATTTTTTAATTTTTTTCTTTTTGTTGTTCAGCTTTGGTGCTTTCGGTCACCCTGTGCTCCAGATTGCTGATCTGTTCTTCTGCATCCTCTAATCTGTTGTTGACTCCCTCTTGTGTGTTTTTTTAAGGGGGGAGGGGCAGAGGGAGAGGGAGAGAGGGAATCCTAAGCAGGCACCATGCCCAGTGTGAAGCCCACTGGCAGGCACCGTTTCTCCTCCCTTCCCTCACTCTAGATGGCCAGACACTTGGAACCAGCTCTAAAACTCTTCATCTGACTTGCTAGTACTACAGACCCACCCCATCCAACCCACCTACCTCAGCAGGTCCCTTCAAAGCAGCTCCTGCTTACTAACCATACCCTGTGCATGGCCCAGCAGAAACAAGTATCATTCCAAAGTGATTTCTGCCTTGGGAAGGAGGGGACTTTAACTTCTTTGAAAGATTTGATGCATTTCAGCAAGGATCTGTGAGCAATAAATATGTGTACTGGTATGCTGAAAAAATCTTTGTTTCTCCCTCACTTTTAATGACAATTTAGCTAGAAGATAATTTGATACTGATATCTCCTCTCTCCTTAGCCCATAAGATATTATCCACAATCTCAACCACCAATTGCTGCTAATGAGAAGTCCCTTGACAGTCTGCTATTCCTCAGTAATCTATCTTTTCTCTCACAGAGATTTTACATTTTTCTTTTTTCCTTTGACTTATGCTAACTTATTACAAAGTGTATGAGCGTGGATTTATCATTATTTTTTATTGTTGAAGCTGACTCAATAGAAGAATTTATGTTCCTTTTCAATGTTAAAAGCCTTAGTTATTATCATGTGAATACTGACTCCTTTTCATCTTTTTTCTTTTTCCCTTTTAGAATCCCTAGTCTATGTATGTTGAACCTTTTCATTCTACCTCCCCCACTGTTAACTTCTCTTTTAATATTTTGCATCTCTTCATCTCTGCATGCTACATTCTGAGTGACTTCCTTAGATCTAACTTATTCCCCAATTCTCTCTTCTGCTGTGTCTAGTCTACTTTTCAACCTCTACATTAAATTTTTATTACAAGAATTAATGATTTCTATAAGCCCTTTCTCCTGTCCCTAAATCTATGTTCTTTTTTCACACCCTTGGAGTTTTTTTGTTTTGTTTTTTACCTAATGGCTTTTATCCCTTACTTTATTTCTTTGAACATTTTTTAAAATGCTTCTTTTAAAGTCACTTTCATCTCATTCTGTTATTTAAGTCTGTCATTCTGTTATATCTTCTATCTGTGGTAGCTCATCTCTTTGTGTGGCTTGTGGGTTTCTTGGGTATTTTCTTTTTTTTTTACTACAAGCTTGTTTTAAGTGGGAATAGTTTCCTTTAGCAACCATAGCTGCCTTGGGTTATAGAAGCATCTTTACAGAGTGATTTCAGATTTGCCTTACAAAAGACAGTTGAATTGCAAGCACCATTTTGTCTCTGTGTCTCTGAGATACAGTATACATTTAGAACCCCACCTGTATTTGGTGCTGGGTTTTCAAGTTTCTGATTTCTCATGGGAGATTCTTTTAGCTCCAGCAATCATAGCTGGATAGCAGAGAAGTACACACATATGTTTTATAATTTGTTTAACAGATGAAATGGCATTTTGTGACTCTGAACTTTATGATGATAGCTTGGTTCTAGCTTCACATTCACATGAGGCCTGTGGCTCAGACTTAACTTCTGACTCAGTAAGTATATCCTCAGCCACCCCGTCATTAGGATTTTTCTTTATCTGTCTCAGTTTCCTTTTGCATGTAATTCTCACCTTCATCTTTAGTTGTGCTTTCCTCTCTATATCTGGCACCTGGAGACTTTATTGATTTCTAGATGAATTATATATTCTTCATATAATTTTTCACATTGTTATATTTTTCAGAATTTCTGTATTTTTAGAGTAGGGGTGGTATGCCTTTCATATAGGGTTAAATCACCATATTTGTCAGACATATTCTTTAATGAAGAAAAAATACAAAAAGTTTTAAAATATGTGGAAAGCAATGTTTTATTTTAAGTAACCATTTTTTCCATGTTTCTCAGTGCTGAATTTGAAGAACCACATAATTATGAGGCAACAATTTCATATCTGAAACACTCTGGCAACTCCATTAACCTGTGCACTGCAAAAGAAATTGCTGATTGTAAGTCTGCTAAGCCAATTAATATTGTAACCCTGTGTGGAATGAAAATGTGGCAAAAATGGTATTTTCCCTCCAGCTAACTATAAGTTTAAAAATTCACAGCCATGCTGCCCTACCATCTCATTTCTATTTTTTTCCTTGCCTGGTCTCTTAAAAATATAAATAAATCCAGTTGGGCATCAATGCTATCTCACAACTCCTAGTGCTGCCTTCTCTCTACCTCTTCTATTCTCTCCTTCACCAATCTACTTAGATGCCTTGCCTTCTGTAGATATGTAGGAGGGAAAATCAAGATATGGTGATTCATTTTTCTTCCTTCTCCCATAGAAACTTCATCTCTCTTCCTGTGGTGTCTTTCTTGAATTCCCCTGGTAACTCCGTGTGTGGAGAGAGAGATAACAGACTATGAGAATTAGGTCCCTGTGTTTAGTCTGAATAGGAGCAGAGAATTCATTTAATGGATCTGACCACTGGTTCAGAGCTAAGTCTTCCTGCCTCTGGTATTGCCGACAAAGCTCAGACCTTTCTATGAAGAAAGAGACCCTGTCAGGTAAGAAAATGAAGAAGCAGGGACTCATAACATTTCTACAACTTTCTGTGCCTTTGTTCTGTCTGTAGAATAAGCCGATTCTCTACAAAAAGCATAAATATTTGTGCTGAAATAAATGGTATTTTCTGAACCTATACTGTGAGCCATGGTTCTGTAGTAGGTTCTCTCTGTGCATCCCTGCTGATACAGCAGTTTTATTAGCCCACTTTTTGAGACAGGAAACTGAGGAAAAAAGAGGTTGAGTTGTGCAGGGTCACATGAGGAGTATATGATAGAGCTATAATGTGAAATGGGCTCAGACTGCCTCCAAGATGCATGCTCTTTTCACAGTTTTATGCTGCTTCCCGTTCAAGTATGTTTTGCTTTCCTGGAAGGAGCGTTAGAGACAGATCATCTGATTTTACTTCTTTATTGCATGAAGAAAAAGCCCAAGAGTCTGGGAAAAGTCATTTGCCTGGGAATATATACATAAGAGGTTTGTAGGGTAATGAGTTAGAATCTATTGAAATTTCCCTTCCCTCCTCTCCCCCCCAAGAAATAAAGCATTGAAGAACTACCAGAAAAGCTCACTCTCTCTTTCTCTTAGATTGGGCAAAGTCTATATTTCCAATATGGTTTATAAAATACTAGTCATAAGACAAGCAACTGCTGTCCCCTCTCATCCCTAAATGGAAATATTGTTCCATTCTTGAGGTGTCTGGACACTTGCATCAGAATATGGCTTCTCAGATTCTAACACTTGAAATATGAATCACCAGGGAATCTCGGTTAACATATTCTGGTTCAGTAGCTGTGAGGTTAGAACTTCTAACAAGTTCCCTGGTGGTGCTGACACTGCTGGTTTACAAACCATGCTTTGAATAGAAAGGCTGTGGGCCCCATTTGGACTAAATTCCAACTGCATGCCTTTCTACAAAGGGCTTATAGGGCTATTTAGATGCTCTAGTCAGAGCCTATAGCTTCTCTTTCTGGATACATGAGACCCTCAGAATGCCCCCTCTCAAGTGGCTGTCTGAGGTTCTGCTTGAGCCTCTTCTCTAAGTCCCAGGACAGACTGGGCTACAGAGAAAGACTGGGACAAGACAGACTGGGCTGCAGGGAGAACAGTTCATGGGGGGTGGTATGGGTGGGATTTGGACATATGCAAGGCCCCTTGTCATGTAGGGTAAAGCTGAGGATTGAAAATGGGAGGCTAGACCAGAGACCTGCATTTGTTCTACCCAGGCCACATATGTTCAAGGTGGGCCTGCCAGTGGACATCACCTGAAGTAACCAAAGAAGGAGCCACTAACTCAAGCCTCCCTTCAGCCTTTCACTGAGGGATTCCTCATATACTTCATAAAGAGGCAAGTGTTTATGCTGAAGGATAAAGGGCTCAGAAAATAAGCCACTGATGCAATTGAGAGTAACAGAGCATAGGGTAGCAGAAAGGGAGGCAAGTGGGAGACTAGTGAGGGTGGCAATGGTGTCTTTCTGGCTAGAGAGAAAATCCTGATGGGAAATAGGAATAGCCTGCCAGGACTGAAGAAACTGAAGAACTACAGCCTGGGATCAAAAGGATCCTGTTACTTATCCCCACCCCTTTCCTTGTTCCTCTTTAAAGGGCCAGGATGCAGTTACCCTAAAGGAAAAAAAGAAGAAGAAAAAGGGAGCGAGCTATTTTACCCCCACTTGTACTTATTTATTTGACTATTTCCCCATTTACCTTCCATTATCTTTGTACCACTTACTGGATGAATGACATCTGAACCTTAGTGTCTTCGTCTATAAAGTGCATATAATACTTCCTTTGTGGTGGTGTTCTGAGAGTTTGGTAAAATAATACATTTAAAGTCAAGTTACATTCTGTTTCTGGAAAGATGGAGCATATATACTTTTCCCAATTCCCCTTGATAAGTACAACTAAAACTGTTGGATATTATATGTGAAAGAAACATATGAAAACTAGAAGACTCTGAAAAGATGGAAATAAGAAGATAGACCAGCTAGAGACCTAGGAACTCAAGGAAGAATAGGTGATGAGTTCCTTAGGTTTTCTTCTTGGCTCATATATTCCAGACTTGGAGATAAAGAAGCTGGCAATCCAGAAATACCAGTGGGTACAAACAGAAACATCTTCAGCAAAAGCCTATTCTCTCTAGCTAAAGGACCAGAAAAGGGGCAGCCTAAAAAAAACCAGAAAGCCTCTAGACAATAACTGTTATACTCCAGCCAAACATCACAGAAAAAAAAAAAAAAAAAAAAAAAAAAACCTGCTCCACCATACCAGCCAATGCTGAATGGGGAGCCTAGACACTTACCCTCATTAGGCTGCCATTATGTACCCCCAACCCCTCCCCTGAGATGGTGCAGAGAAGCCAAGTCAGAAGCTAGGACTTTCATCCCCTCCAGGAGTAACAAAATTCCACCTACAGTGAAGATCTCATGGGGAGCTTGCATTCCATTATGCCACCCAGCAGTAACAAGATGTCCCTTCTGCTTCCTATTGGGCTGGTGTTAGAGAGGACCTAGCAAAGGATCAGGACTTTCACAACTATCCAGCAGTAAGGAGACCAAATGGGGAACAATAACAAGCACTCCTACCACTCTTAACCAGGGTGTTTTCAGAGAAGCTGAGTGGGGAACTGGAGTGCCCACTCCTAACCAGGAGTAGTGAGGATCCCTGTCCTCACTTGGGTATCGGGAGTCCAAGAAGTAGAGAAACTAGATGTGTACTCTCAGCTGACAGGAAAAAAATGTCATCCCATTTCTATCACCAGGAAAAGCCAACTAAAACAGAAGCTTTAAATAATACCCACAGTATCATAACAAAATACTTAAAATGTCCAGGTTTCAATAGAAAATTACTCATTATACCAAGAACCAAGAAAGTCTAAACTTGAATGAGACGAGATGATCAGTAGATGTCAACATTGAGACAACTGAAGTATTAGCATATTCTGACAGACTTTAAGTAGCTGCTAATACTTCAGCGAAGAATTATGAACATGATTGAAATATTAAAAAACAGAGTTTTACTCTATTTTTAGAAGAAACAGAATATCTCTGCAAAGAAATGGAAGATGTGAAGAAAAAGAAATAGAAGCTTAGAAGTGAAGAATATAATAAAAATTAAAAGCTTACTGGATGGGCTCAATAGCAGAATAGGGAGAGTAGAAGCATCCATAAACTTGAGGGAAATGATTGAAATGAGCTAATCTGAACAAGAAGGAGAAAATAGACTGGGGGAAAAATAATGAATAAAGCTTCAAGGACCTGTAGAACTATTATGAAAGCCTTAAATTGTAGTACTGGAAATAAAGGGGAAAGATGCTACTAAAAAAGTACTTGAAGAAATTGAAAACTTCTCCCAATTTGGTGAAAGACATTAAACAAAAGATTGAAGAAGCCAAGAAAATCCCAAACAGGACAAACCCAATCCACACAAAAACATAATCAGACTTCTAAAAATAAAATGTAAAAAACTTGAAAGCAGCAAAAGAAATGATACATTACCCATAGGTGAAAAACAATTTGAATGACTGAATTTCTCATCAGAAACCATGAAGGCCAGAAGAAAGTGGCACAACATTTTTCAAATACAAGAAGAAAAGAACTATCAATCCAGAATCCTATTACCAGTGAAAATATCTTTCAAGATTGAAGGGGAAATCAAGACATTCTCAGATGAAGGAAAACTAAGAAGATTTGTTCCAGCAGACCTATCTTAAAAGAATGACTAAAGGAAGCTTTCTAGGCAGAAAAGAAGTGATAAAAGGAAGAAATTTGAAGCATCAGTTCAGGAGAAAGAATAATGGAAAGAATACAAATGTGAGTAAATGTGACATATTTCCCTTCTTTTGAGTTTTTAAAATTAAGTTTGATGATTGAAGCAAAAACTCTTAACACTACCTGGTTTAGTTCTAAATGTTTACAAAATAAATACAAAAACCCATTATAAGGAAACAGTTAAGGGACACAGAAGGAAATAAGGTTTCTATACTCCATGTAAACTGGTAAAATGTCCATACCAGTAGAACTGTGATTTTATGTGTATATATAATGTCATCCCTAGAGCAACCACTAAAACAACTATACAGTGAGATTAATAATTTTTTAAAACTACTATAGATAAATAAAAAATAATTCTAAAAATGTTCAGGTAACTCACAAGAAAGCAAGAAATATCAAACAAAGAAGCAGAACATGGAATAAACAGTAAATAAAAAATAAAGGGCAGACTTAAGTCATAATAAATCAATAATTGCATTAATTACATTAAATATAAATTGCCTAAATATGCCAATTAAAAAATATGGATTAGCAGATGTAAATTTAATCTAAAAATGTAAGTGTGGCTATTAATAACTGCTAAAGTAAACCTCAGAGCAAAGAAAATTACAAGAGATGCAAAGACATTATGTAATGATAATAGGGTCAATCCATCAAGAAGACAAAACAATCCTAAATGTGTGTGCACCAGGCTCCAGAGCTGTAATATATGTGACACACAAACTGAAATAAGAAATAGACAAATGGACTCATAGTTTGAAACTTCAACACCCCTCTCTGCACATTGACAGAACACCTACTCAGAAAATCAGCAAGAATACAGAAGAATTCAGCAACACCATCAAGCAACAGGATCTAATTGACATCTATAGAACATGCAACAGAAGCAGAATACATATACTTTTCAAGCACCCATAAACATATACCAAGGTAGACCATATTCTGGGCTATAAAACAACACATTTTGAAAAAAATTGAAATCATGATGTATTTTCTGACCACAATGTAATCAAACTGGAAATCAGTAACTAAAAGATAACAGAAAGCTCTCTCAACACTTAGAAACAAAGCCACACATTTCTAAAGGAAAATAAAAATATATATTGAATGAATGAAAATGAAAATATCTGAAAATCTGCAGGACACAGTCTAAGGAATGCAGAAGAGAAATTAATATCACTAAATGCTTACATTAAAAAAGAAGAAAATCCTTAAGTGTAAGATCCTACCTCAAGAACATAGAAAAAGAAGAGAAAATAAATCTAAAGTAAGTGGAAGGATGGAAAGAATAAAGATTAAGAACAGAAATAAATGAAATTGAAGACAGAAAAGCAGTAGAGAAAAATCAATGAAAGCAAAAGCTTGTTCTTTGAAAAGATCAATAAAATCGACAAACCTCTAGCAAGACTAACAAAGAAACAGAAAGAAGACACAAATGAACAGTATCATGAATGAAACAAAGATATCATTACAAACTCTACAGACATCAAAAGGACCATAAGAGGATATTATGAACAATTCTACATATCTAAATTTGACAACTTAAAGATGCAACATTCCTCAAAAAAGCTCAAACCACTCAATATTAATCACTTGAATAGCCCTGTAACTTTTATGGACATTGAAGCCATAATTTTGAAACTACCAAAAAAGCTAGAACACAGTATGTTAACTATACTGGAATCAAAATCTAAAAATTAATTAATTAATAAAACATAAAACTTGCAAAAAGACCATCTCAAAGTCTAGGGCTGTTCCACTGGAGAATTCTACTAAGTGTTTAAAAATGAATTAACACCAATTCTACTCAATCTTTCCAAGAAAAATGGAAAAGGAGGAAACACTGATTCATTTTGAGAAACTGGTACTGCCCTCATACCAAACCCAGACAGAAGCACTGCACAAGAAGAATGCTGCAGATTAACATCCTTCATAAGTATAGTCATAAGAATCCTTAGCAAAATATTAGCAAATAGAATTTAGCAAGATATAAAATAGAATTATGCCATGACCAAATGCTGTTCATTTCAGGGATGCAAAGCTAGTTCAATATTCAAAAATCAATCAAAATCAATCAATAAAATTCTTATTGACAGCCTAAACAAGAAAAATCACAATCCTATCAATCTATGCAGAAAAAGCATTTGACAAATTCAATTACTATTTATGATTTTTAAAAACCCTCAGAAAAATAGAAATAGAGGGTAATTTCTTCAACTTGAAAAAAAGAGCATTAAAAAAAAAAAAAAGGCCTATAGCTAACATGATACTTAATGGAGAAACCTTAAATACTTTCCCCCAGAGATTGGGAACAAGGCAAGGATGTCCACTCTTACCACTCCTATTCAACATAGTGCTCCAAGTTCTAGTCAGTGTAATAGGTCAAGAAAGGAAATAAAAGATATTCAAATCAAACTGTTCTGGGGCTCCCTGGGTGGCGCAGCGGTTTAGCGCCTGCCTTTGGCCCAGGGCGCGATCCTGGAGACCCGGGATAGGGTCCCACGTCGGGCTCCCGGTGCATGGAGCCTGCTTCTTCCTCTGCCTGTGTCTCTGCCTGCCTCTCTCTCTCTCTCTCTCTCTCTGACTATCATTAATTAATTAATTAATTAATTAATTAAAAAATTAAAAAAAAAAAAAAAGAATTGTCCTTATTTTCGGATGACAGGATTACCTAGGTAGAAAATCCCAGGGAATTTACCAAAAACAGAAAAAGTTCTTAGAGTTCCTCTTAAAGTTCTTAGTTCTTAATAAATGAGTTCAGCAAGGTCACAGAATACAAGATAAACATGAAGCCCTATTTCCATGGACTAGCAATGAACACACTAAAATTGGGAAATGAGTTCAATCTTTTTTTTAAGATTTTATTTATTCATGAGAGAAACACAGAGAGAGGCAGAGAGACAGGCAGAGGGAGAAGCAAGCAGGCTCCATGCAGGGAGCCCGACATGGGACTCAATCCCAGGTCTCCAGCATCATGCCCTGGACTGAAGGCAGACACTCAACTGCTGAGCCACCCAGGCATCCCCTAAAATTGGAAAATAATATAATATTCAAAATAGCTAAAGAAAGAGAAATACTTAGGTTTGAATCTAACAAAACATTACAAGACTTAAATTTTGGAAACTACAAATTGCTGACGGGATAATTCAAATACTTACATTAATAAATGTGAGAGATATGCCATGTTTATGGATTGGAAAACTCTATGTAGAAAAAATATTCTCCCCAGGTTGATAGACAGGTTTACTGTAATTCCTATAAAAAAATCCCAGCCAGGTCTTTTGTAAATATTGACAAGATTATTCTAAAATGTATATAGAACAGCAAAGGAACTAGAATAGCTAAAATAAAAAAACAACTTTGAAAAAGTAAGAGGTAGCAGACTACCTAATTTCAAGAATTACAGCTCTAGTAATCAAAACTGTGTGGCATTGATGGGGAAGGACACGCAGCATGATGGAACAGAATTAAGAACCCAGAGCTACATAAATGCACAAATACACAACTACACAAATGCATCCAACTGATTTTTTTTTTCACAAAATTGTAAAATGGAATTTAATGGGAAAGATAGCCTTTCATGGTATTGGAGCAACTGAATAGCCACAGGTAAAAATAAAATAAATATCAATGTAAGTCTCACATATTCTACAAAGTTTAACTCAAAATGGATATTTCTTTCATTCTCTGCCCACCAAGGGTGAGGAATCTAAATTATAACTTTCTGGAGGAAATGGGAAGAGGGAGGGAAGAAAAGAAAGGGAAGGATGATGCTGTTAGCTTTTACTGTCACCATTGCATGACTTTGTCCTTTGAACAATGTCAGGAAAACAAAGACCATCTCCTTGGGGGTGCACAGCTCAGCACTAGTGCCTTTCTGAGGCTTTGCCCTTTTATCCAGAATGTGGGTAAGCAGGATTTAGGCTATTCTAGAAGCTCTGCAGAATTGTTCTCAGAGGTAATCTAGACCAGCCATTCAAACTGTGCTTCCTAGGCCCTAGGACTGTTCTGAGAGGTACTGGAGACTCCTGAGGATAACATCAACTAGAGAAGTTCTACGTATGCTCATGAACAATATTCCGTTTAAATGAATGATTCTGTGGCTGGAAGGAAGTTTGAAAACCATTTGCTAATAGAGTGACCTTGGGCAAGTTACTTCACTCTTTGGGCAACTGTTCCTCATCAGTGAAATGGGGTGTCGGTATTGATTATTGTATGAATTAAGTGAAATCACACATTTAAACACAGCATAGTGCCTGCTATCTGTAAGTATAAAAAATGTTATCTGCTTTTTATTACTGTTTTTATATTTTTAGTAATAGTCTCCTCACCCCTTGGTTTTCCAAGGTCATGCAGGGAGTTAGTACATGGAGAAAAAGCCAAAGGCCTGCAAGCTGCAGTCATGTTATGGTGCTAGCGGTTGGAGGGTGCTGAGGACCATCTTGTGATGTGTGTCCTTTTTTCCCCAGCTAGAAGAAAGCTCTTCAGGGGAGAGAGTGGGTTCCAGTGCTGTGGGTTGCATCCTCCTCTTATGACTCATTTTCCATTCCTGAGCCCCTGAGGTACAATCCTTTGTCCTTTATATTCCTTCCTTGGGAGCAGGTTGTGATGGCAAAACTTATCTTTGAAAAACCTCTACTTTGTTTAAAAAAATGCATACTCAAATTACGAATGCATTTTTCAGTGGGTATTTTTGCGTACTAGCCTTGGCCAGTAAGGTTCCTCTGAGACTTAATTTCTCCATTTCTAAGACAAAATCATATCACCTCTGTCCCCAGGTAGCAATGAGAAGCAAGAAGATCATGATTTATTAATTCTTTGAAAACCAAAGAATGCTAAATTGAGAGAGGGAAATTATCATTTTTAAAATTGGAAAAGAAATCCATATTTGGAATAGAGATGGAGCAAACTGCATCATAAGCAAATATTTATTATGTGTTAATAACTAAACAAAGCTTTTAATACAAGCAATAGCAAAATAATACATTTTGATTCAAAAATCAGTAAAAATAAAAGTGTACAATGACTCAAGTTGAAGTGCATAGCATTAATCATTCACAGAGAATTTTATGTGTTTGTGTCAATCATGTGCAGACAGTCCCTAAAGAAAACCTAGGATTTCATTTATTTTATCAATGGATTTTCTGTGTAGAACAATAATGGTTTCAAAATGCAACACAAGGGGCACCTGTTAAGCATCCAACTCTTGATCTCAGCTCAGGTCTTGATCTCGATTCAGGTCTCAATCAGGGTCTCCACGTTGGGCTCCACACTGGGCATAGAGTCCATTTTTTAAGAAATGCAACCTGTTTTTTGGTCACTTTTCTGAACTGAAGCTTCAGAACCGTAGCAGCAAGAAAGAGAAGAAAAACAGGGGGAGTCCTACTTATTGTGCACACATATTCATTAATAGTAGGGGAAAACTTTTATAGATGACATTTCTTTTTTTAAAAAAAGACTTTATTTATTCATGAGAGAGAGAGAGAGAGAGAGAGGCAGGAGCCCCATGTGGGACTCAATCCAGGACCCCGGGATCATGCCCTGAGTCTAAGGCAGGCGCTCAACCGCTGAGCCACCCACATGCCCCTAGATGACATTTCAGCAAAGAAAAATCAAATAAGCAATTTTATTTTAAAAAAAAATCACTTTCTATACAACATCTGGTGCTCTGCTAGATATGTCCCATTTCTTACATCATCTCCTTTAATCTCCCCGTTAACTGTGTAAAGCAGGTACTAATTGACTGCATTTCTCAAATGAGCAAATCAAGTCTCAAGAAAATGAAGTAATTTGTCTGTAATCCCACAGGTAGGAAGTGGTAGGACTGAGCTCTGAACTCACATTCTTGCTACTTCTTGTGTTTGTTAATAATTAAGGTTGGCATCATCTCATTCAATAAAATCCACAGAACTATCAGAAAAAAAATCAAAAGGAATTCAAACCTTTGTGGGTGGCCAGTCTCCTCTTTTCAAGCTGTACTAGGGGAAAAAAAAAAAAAACAGTCACGGAGAAAAACACTTACAAGCCTAAAATGGAGTTCATTTTGTTGAAGTGGGATCTAGGCTCTTTTTGGAGGGGGAATTTTTTTCCCTTCCTTTTTCTTCCAAGTTCCCCTTAGGATTGCAACCACTGAGTTTCAATGCCGTCTCTTAAGCATGGAGTATCTATCTATTTACCGAGACAGGAAACAGATTATTCACGTGTTTTCACTGACCATACATTCCATCCTAGAAATCCCCAGAGAGATGAAAGCCAGGATCAGTGACCCGAGAATTCCCCAAACCACACACACAAAGCCCCACATAGATCCATGTTCTGAAGGTTGAGAAAACTGAATTATGCAGCCCTTCATAATTGCTTGAATCCTGGGTGCTGTAAGAAACGGGTGAATAAACTGTCTTTGATATGATTCTTTTTCATATTTATTTTAGCAACTTATGAAGTTGAAATTGAAGAACCTCAAAAGGTACTGTTTCCTTTTTTTACCAACTTTATAACTATAGCAGGTATACAGAATTGACTGTAAAGTAGTTTCTTTTACGAGCAAAGAGAAAGGTCTTTCTTTGTTTTTGGTTCCTACTCCCCCCAAACCCCCCACCCCCTATTCCTGAGGCTTTTCCAAGACTCCAGCTGCTAAGACTCTGTAGCCTGTAATAACAGAGATAGAAGAGGTGGTGTGGGGGGAGGGAGAAGCTGGTCCTAATCCATTCCCGGCCCCTTATCTATGGCGGCCAGCATCAACTAGCCTTTAATAACGGTCCCTTCAGAGACAGGAGTGCTGTGACACAAGCCAAATTTGTATATTCTGCGCTTTCATAAGAATGACCAGCCCTCTGAAGGCACATTTTCTGGCTCCTGGTGGGCACAGTGCTAGGTGCCACTTTGGAGTGACTTGATTAGGGCCCAAACAGAGTCCCTGCTGGCCTCAATCCCAGTTCCTGCCTGTGTGATCTTGAACCTCCATTTCTTCACCTGTAAAATAGAGATAATAGAAGTTGCCCACATCTGAGGTCATTGTGGGAACGAGAGTAAGGTAAATTCAGGTAGACAGTTTGACAGTAAATGCCCGCATCTCTTCCAACATTTTACCTCTCGGAGCTCCAGTTGTGTCTTCTGTAGAATGGTGTATTCTTCACAAGGGCAGGAAGTATATGCCCTGTGGTTACCACATCTGCTATAGTAGATGCTTAATAAATAAGGGAGTTTACACCTGTTTCACTGAATTGCTGAGAGAACTCAAAGTAGGTAAGCTCCTAGTACAGCACCTGGCACACAGTAGGTGCTTACCTCATGTTGTAATGGGTCAATTAAGGTTCAGTCTTCTCTCCCGAGGTTCACTTAGTCAAGATCTTTCATCTTCCTGCTTGTTTTCTTACCCCTATTGGAAAGGCCCATTCATTTCTGGATACATTTTCTAGCTTGAAAGCTATAAATGATTATTCTTATTAATGAGAGTAGAAACATTCCATTAAAATGGTTCAATTATCTGGCAACATCTCCAAATAATAAACCTTTCTGCACAAGTGAACTCTGTAAATAACTAGAGTTTATCCGATTCAAGAGAAAAAAAGCATGAACGTATTTTTAACTTTTTTTCTAAGATTTATTTATTAGAGAGAGAGAGAGATGGCAGTGGTAAGGGCAGAAGGAGAGAGAGTCTTAAGCAGACTCCCTGCTGAGTGCAGAACCCAAACACAGCACTCAATCCCAGGACCCTGAGATCACAACTTGAGCTGAAACCAAGAGTCAGACACTTAGCTGACTGCGCCACCCAGGAACCCCATATTTTTAACGTTTATATCATAATTTTCAGATGTCTATTGCATTCATCTCAGTATTCCTGTCTGGGTCTTACCCTGTCTTGATGACATGGAATCCTCTGGAACATAACAGACTGAGTGGGTACAGTTCATGCTCTTCTTTATGTGATGCTCTTAGCCCTTTGTTAGGTGTTAGGAGCTAGTTTTTCCACCAAGGCCCCACAAGTCTGTAGTCACTGCTGTCTGTTCTCCGACAGTTATTATTTCTTTGTCAACATCTTTGTGTCTAGCAGGGAGTCTTTCACATGGAAGAGCATCACTTGTACAAAAGTGGGAGCACTTAATCCTCAGTGTTCCCCAGTGAGCTAGTATCACTGCTTCCATTTTACAGGTGAGAACTGGAGGCTCAGGGAGGTTAAACCTGTAAATAATATAGTAGAGGTCCATCTGACTTATCATTCTACCCCAACTGCCACCAGTTTCTTAGAATTATATGGAAAATAAAAACCAGTAGTCCCTAAATGAAAGCTGGCAGGGCTTTCCTCAAAGGAGGGCAAATGAGCTAATAGACTGTCTTGGTGGCAGCGTTTTCAAGGCTTAGCTATTTTCTGTTTTCTTCAGCATTTTTATCTAGATTCAAAATAATGAATGAATCAGATCTATATGAAGACTGAATAAATGAGCCATGTTGTGGTCACTGGGACATAATCTTAACAGTGCCAAATCTAGATCATATGAGAGCTGATTGCAGATCAGAGGGTGTATGACCAGAAAAGGAGATTTCCTAGCATGACTGATACACTTGTGTTACCCCTTCTGCCCACAGAAACATTACTCCAATATCACAAGCACATATTTTCCCAAATGATTGGAAAGCTTTCATTCTACAGATGCATTCCTGGAAAAACATGTGGAGGACAATTCTTTTAAGTCAGTTTATACATTGCCTCTGGCATGTACTATAACTTTGGGAATTCTTGTTTTCCTTTCACACTGACTTCAGCTCCACTGGCCAGGGTTCCTAGAATTTTCTGTTGTCGTGTCCACTTTGCTCTGTCCTGAGACCTCACCTGCTTTGTCTTTTGGTTAAGTCTCTAATGATCTGTAATCACACAACAAAGGCATGGTTTGGATTGGTTTATGAAAATGACCATTTCCATCTTTCCTTTCAGCCGTGGAAGAGTGGTCTCCACCCAGAATTTAGGTGAGTTTTATCTTCAAATAAAGCGTCGATCTAACCACTGACCCCCTGAATGCTTGTTTTTCTCAATGGGCCAGCTATGCTTGCAGAAACTGACTCAGGTCAGCCTCCCCAGCACCTCATAAGGTACCTGCTACAGAGAAAGTACTCAGGTGTCCTGCCTTGTTATAGCCCACATCACACTCATCAGCAAACACTTACTGAGTCTCCAACATGTGCCAGCCTCTTTCTAATCACTGGGGCAGTAGCAGTGATGGGGACCTGGCCACTAGCCCCAGGGACTCCTGGACTGTGGGAATCACACAAATAGGCATATATCATGTGATTCCCAAAGAACTTAGTTTCCAAAATGTACCATGTTGTTCCAAGTTTCTGTGCCTTTGCTCCCTTAATTCATTAATTCACCCAACTGAATTATCTGGCGAACACCTACTGACCATCAAACATCCCCACCTGAAGCCTTCCTAATTCCCCTCCTTCAAAGAGAAGTATCCAGTCCCTTTTCTGTAAGGTACACAGTTTGCACTAACATCATCGTGTGTCATTTGTTTGCTAACATGCCAGTTCCTCCTTATTCTCCTCCCCCTTTTGCCACCTTGTCTGTGAGCTCCTTGTGAGGAGGACCTGTGTTTTCTTGTTCTTGGTATTCCTGATGCCTCTCATACTTCTGGGTCCAGTGCAGGGCCTTGGTAAGGGCCATGCTCTTACCCGGCTTTTCAGAGTCTGTGTCTACCATTCTTTCCCTGGGGTTATTTCTAATGCATTAGAGTAATCATGGTTGGTGAGGTATGGAGAAGCAAGTATCAAAGCTCCCTTGCTAAGGCTAAAAATACAAGCATTGGATCATGGGGGAAGCCTGTTTCATTTCTCTCCTTGAGTCCTGGCCTGCCTCTATTTATGTTCCCTATAATTACCCTCTAGCATGGTGCTGAGCAATTGGTAGGCACATATCAAATGATTAATTCAATGCTTTTTGAGTTTTTACTCTGTTCAGTTGCTACTAGATTCTAAGGCACATAAATGGAGAGAATATATTCTCTGCCCTTGGTTCAAGATGGGCATGGAAGCCAGAATGGTTGGGGATAAGAGGCTATATGGAGGGGCAAATGACCATATAAGTAAAAAGTTAAAATATAATATAATCACTGCTAAACAGTTATAGAAGCAGAGATGAGGCTCTGTGCATGATTTCTTGAAGAGTTGACAACTGAGTTCAGTCTAGAAAGACCTGTAGGAATTGGCCAGGTGAAAATGTCAGAATGTATGTTCCAGGCACAAGTAAAAGTTTGAGCAAAGACATAGTGTTCAACACTGAGGTTTGTCTAGAACTCCACAAACTCCTTTGTTCATGCCTTGGGAGCAGCAGGAACAAAGCCAGGGGAGTATGCAGAACTGGATCCAGGCCTGCACTCCCTAATTTACCATTTAGACCAGCCCTGTCCAATGGGACTATAAGGCAAACCACTGGCGTTATTTAAAATTTTTCTAGTAGCCATTTGTTAAAAAGTAAAAAGAAACAGGTAAAATTAATTATAATGCATTTTATTTATCCCAGTACATCCAAAATATTATCATTTTGACATGTAATCCATATAATAACTATTGCTTGAAGTATTTTATAATCCTTTTTTCATAACAAGTCTTCAAGATCCAAATATTTTTTATACTTACAGCTCAATTTGGACCTGATACATTTCAAATGTACAATAATTACACATGGACAGCACAGATTTAGACTTTATACTATAGGTCAGGGGAAGCCACAAGAGTTTCAAAGCAGAAATAACATACTCCATTCCCTCATGGTATTCCTAGGAGTCACAATATTGAATTTTTAAAAAGATTTATTTATTTATTTATTTATTTATTTATTTATTTATTTATTTATTCATTCATTCATTCATTCATTCATTCATTCATTCATGAGAGACACACAGGGAGAGAGAGGCAGAGATATAGGCAGAGGGAAAAGCAAGTTCCCTGTGGGGAGCCTGATGTGGGACTTGTTCCCAGGACCCTTGAATTATGACCTGAATGGGAGGCAGATGCTCAACCACTGAGCCACCCAGGTGCCCCACAATACTGAATTTAATTTTATAATTATTTATGGAGATCCAGCTATGTCGAGACTACCAGACAAGAACTGAGGGGCAAAATGGATTACCAAGGGCATATACATCAACAAGGCAGCTAATGTTTTAGGAGAAATACCAACAATGTGCAATGAGAACCTAAGAATTGGGTAATTCTAACACAGCAAATGCTTCAGTGAAGAAAAGGACACCAACAATTATTGTGGGTCCACTATGTGCTCTGAACAATACTAGGCTTTCAGCATTTTACTCACATCTCAATTCTCATGGCAACCATTGAGATTTGCATTGTGACCTTTCATTTATAAAATGAGAAAATTTGATTTTTTAGAAAGGCTAATCTTAGACTTGTGGGAAGAGGTATGCTTAGTGGGCTCCCTCACAGCCCCCAATCATCAGGAAACTGCATATGACCTTAACAGTGGGCACGGTGCTCAGTAATTAGATGAATGAATGAAACTCCTCAAAGCTCTCTCCATTGTCTTTCAGAACATTACTATCTCTGGTGTTTTTCCTCCCTTGATGACATCCTTTTCTGAGTTTCTTTGAGGGCTCTTCTTTTTCTGCCTTCCACATAAATGTGGTTGTCAATCTAGTTCAGTATGCCAGAAGCAGAAGTTCTCATTTGGGTGTTGATGTTCCTTAGCATTCTTTCGTTGGTCCTTGGGTTTTTCATGACACTGTCTACCTTGCCCCTCCAGTGCAGCTGCTGTCTGTACACTGGTGCACAGGGATCATTCATCCCCTTAAGGAAGGCTGGCTGAGTACCACTCTGTGCCAGGCACTGTGCTATATTGCTGCTGCAGTTTACACGGTGTTAGTGCTGGAGATACATATAGAAATAGCAGAGCTCTGCCTCTTTAAATTTGATTGTTAGTTTACAAAGCAAAGTGGAGGAACTGAAGGCAGATCCATAGTGCTTTGTAATGCAAGATAGAAGGATAAAGTATTGGGGCCGCAGGCAAGAAGGTATGACTGGGAGAATCAGGGAAGGATTCTTGGAAGTAAGACAATTCAGACAAATTGAGAAGGGTATTGTGTTCCCCACAATAAAAGATGCAGGAGGCATGTCTCTAAGGGGAAATAGCAAACAAAAAAGAGGAGTTGCTTGAGCTAGGTGGTAGGTTTGGAGAATGTGAGAGTCTAGAGCAAAAGTGGAGGAAAGGAGCAGAAGGAGATGGGGTTGGAAAAAAAGGTTGCGGCCAGATCACAATGAGCTTATGTTTTATCCTACAGGCAATGAGGAGTTCCTAGGAGATTTTAAGCAGGGATTCATTCTGGCATTAATTGGGGCAGGTAGAAACTCAGCAAATTTATCTAATGAGTGACCTGATCCTCATCTTAGAAGAAGCTGGGGAGAAAAAGGGGATTATTCATGTCATTCATTTTTTCCATTCATTTCATTTGGTATTGAGTGGTACCCTATGACCTAAACGGTCTAACCCTCACTTTTCCCCTTATGTCTCTTCACATCTAAGCTCTAAACATGAAGATGAAGATAAAAAGAAGGAAAAAGAACTATGTGGATTGGAACCTCAAAAACCAAAGAAGGATCTACCTTCAAGCCATCTTTTCAAGGTATTGGTGTTCTAGGGTTCCAGGCCAAACAGTCCAATTGAGGCATGTCATAGGAGTAGTGCATGGAGTGACTTTTTAGAGGCTGAGATACAGCTCTCCAGAGAAAGTCAGAAGATGCAGTGGGTGTTGGGTGTTTTATCCAAGAAATGAACTTGATAGTAACACTGAGCTCTAGCTTCAGGGTTTTTACTTACTGGCCATGAAGCAGGCCTTAGGAGTAGGGCTGGGACTAATGTGAGTTCAGCAAGGCACTCAGGGGGTGAAACATAGGCACTCATTTGGGTGCCGTGCCCTGCATTAAACTACCCTGGAGGGAGGGCCTCCTTAAGGTATGTGCTCAGAGGTCCTGGTTAGGAGAATGACTTACTTTCTGAGCTCAGTCATTTCATCTGTAAGAGAAAAATAAATAATCCCTACCCAGTTACCATCCTCAGTTCCACCCTGATTCTATTCTCATTTGTGACGATAAAATGAAGTAATGTATGTGAAAATGCTTTGTAAACCAGAAGATACTGTAAAAATGAAGTACATTGTTAATTATGACTTACTAGTAAATTCTGTATCTGTGTGCGTATTCATATCCAATTGACACTATCCCTTTCAAAACAGTAGTCAGAGGCTTAAATGGTTGATACCACCAGCACTGCTACTAATGCTCAGAATATTCTAAAAACCTATTTGAGATGTGCCTATCTTATAATATCAGGTTGTTCCAGTTCCATCTGTAGGGCTTGAGTAAGTCAAACAGCTTGTTGGTGGCATGGGCCTGAACTGGTGTGTAAGCCCAAAGGCCAGGCTGGACCAGGTTGTGTGTTTATAGAATATCACGAAGCAGCATAATTCAAGGAAGAAGTAAGTCGCTAATTATGAAAGACAAGGACCAGAGTTAGGGAAGCGGCACTGCATACTGAGTCCAGAGGGAGGGCAAGGACAAAAGTGGGCAATGAGGCCAGAGATCAGAAAGGGGTTAATTAGGAGCATGAGAAAAACAACAGGGAACCATGGTTAGGGATACTGACCATGAAAGAGCAAAAGTGGGGGATGTGTTCTTTATCAATGCTGGCCATTTGACAAGAGCCAGGTCAAGCTACCACTGAAGGGACATATTTCTGCTTTTATGGAGTGGATTTGAGTTTTGGAAATTGTTAAAAGTTACTTGGACTATGTTAGGTAAATGTAGGTGGTATAGCTGGGCAGTGCGATTTGTGGTCAGATATAAATGGTAAGTCAGTTAACTACAGAATCCCCTGTGGTTCAAACTGACCCTAGAAAGCATTCCCAAGGACAGCCCAAGGGGAACCTATGTACCATTTTATTAGGTACCACAGTGAAGGAAGACAGTCACTGCACCTATGTGAAACTCTGACTTATCACTGTCATTTTTCCCCATTAAAAATTTCACTCTTGGCTATGTGACTTAAAAGAGTGCCCCTCCTTATATTCTCCTTTTAGTTTGCCCGGATCCCACCAAGAACTCAGGAAATCTCATACTTTATATCTGTTAAGTACTTCAGCTTTTCCAAGTACTTTCAGATGTATTGTCATAGTCAACCCTCCTGCCCGCTTGCAGTCGGAAGGACAGTAATCTCCTCTCCCATTGACATCTGATAAATGGCCAGAAAGCCTGTAATTCTTCTTGATTTCCAATGTCTATTCCTGGCAATCCATCCAGATCTTTCTGAAATGCACATCTAGCTCAGATTGCTGCCTGGGGCTCAGTGAGGCCCACACTGAATCTTGCACAAAAGACCATGCATTACTCAGCCTCATTCTGTTATATCTTCTCATCTCATCTTTTTCCCTTGCTTCTTCCACTCTTTCCTCAGCATCAGCCTTCACATACCTTTCTGAGAACACTAATATTGCTCCAGATACCCATGCCTTTGCTCGTGCTGATTTGTCCTCCCGGTACTCCTTTACCCCCTCAGTCAATCTCTTATTTACATTTCTTTTTTTTTTTTTATGATAGTCACACAGAGAGAGAGAGAGAGAGGCAGAGACATAGACAGAGGGAGAAGCAGGCTCCATGCACCGGGAGCCCGACATGGGATTCGAACCCGGGTCTCCAGGATCGCGCCCTGGGCCAAAGGCAGGCGCTAAACTGCTGTGCCACCCAGGGATCCCCCTCTTATTTACATTTCAAAATACTCTTTAATAAGACCTACTGTGGAAGTCTCTCCACCCTGTCTCCCAGCCAAGAGAACTGACCTCCCCTCCTCTGTTTCTGTCTCAGTGAACAATACATTTGCAAATAGCACTTGCCACATTGTACCTGAATGTTTGTGTGTATTGTCTCTAAGATCAGTGTGTAGGCCACTGTGCCATGGCTTCTCTCTAACTCCAGAACCCAGCATTAGTGTTTGACAAACACTGCAGTGGGGAAATGAGGAGGAACAGAAGAATGGCAGGAGGAAAGATGAAATGTGAGGCAAAAGGAACACAGCATCCCTTGGTGGTCAAGAGCACGGGGTTCAAGTCCTACCCTGGTAGACTACTAGCTGTGAGACCAGAGTATTTGAAGACCAGTTATTTCACCTTTCTAAAGTCCTTATTATGTGGACTAATGATATTTTCCTAATGGGGTGTCATGGATATTAGGTGAGATAAGATACATGAAAAGCCTGCTCTGTAGTCAGTGCTTGGTTATATGCTGGGTGCCTCCTTTGGGGCTGCCTCTGTGCTGGGTGTTCTGTGGCCACTCAGAAATGAGCAAAAGATATGGTTTGCATCCTCATGAAACTTAGTCTAGGGAGACTGTGTTCAGTACCATAATAAATTGTTATGCATGAGGAATAAATGATTGAAGAACAGTGCAAGTAAGTGGCCAATGGAGCAGGTAAGTCAGAGATCTACAGCAATCTCCCTGTTGAATATGTTTAGGAGGCTGCCTGTGGAGGGATGCTGGGAAGAAACCAGGTGATGAAAGTCCAGAGAGGCAACATGAACATGCTGCCCAGAAAGCAGGACCCTGTGAGTCACATTGTCCAGACAAAGGCCTGCCCCCAAGACCCGACGCTGGCCAGGCACTCCCTAGGCCACTGTAAGTTGCATTTCTTCCTGGTTCTCTTCACCATCACCAAATGATTTTAAAGTTGTGCATGTCCAGGATTTTAGTTGATTTTATAAATACTTATTGAACATTTATTATGTACCAGGAAACTTGCCCTAGTGTGAGGCAGTCATGCAGTCATGGAAAGAACACTAGATTTAGAAGTAGAAGACCAGAATTCAAAATAAGCTCTAATACTTACTAGCCATGTAAGAAATAACTTCATATCCCTTCAGCTCCATTTCTTCATTTATAAAAGAGATTCATGTGTTAGACTTCATAGGGGTTTTGTGAAGCACAAATCTGACAGTATGTCACAAGTAGATCCTCAACAAACATTTACTCCTTTCTTTGTATATCTACCGGCTTCCGTTGATTTTTGTAGGCCAAGATAATTGACACACTGATGATATAGTATGATATCATTAGTTTACTTTATTTAGGTTGTACTTACCTTCGTGTTAGTCAAGACTCTTGATTACAGGTAACGGTAATCGTATCATATTGTGTTAAGCAAAAAGGGAAGAGGAGTCTCACTTCAAGGAAAGTCTGGCCATGGCTGGATCCAGGTACACAAGTAATAACACAAAGACTCAATTTTATTTCTTCTATTCCTGGCTTTTCCCTCTCTGGCTTGGCATCAACTTTCAGACAAACCCAACCCTTTTGGAGGCAAGATGGCATCCAGCAGTAACAAGCTTATACTCTATCCTCTTAGGAACACCTGAGGAAAACTAGAAATTGTTACCTTCTCAGTAGTTAAGAGAAAAGGCTCAGATCTGAGTCTTATTGGGTCTGATTGGGTTACATGTTACCTCTGAACCAGTCATTCTGAGTGAGGGATATGATGCTCTGGAACTCAGCCTGTGTCATAAACTCACCCCTGGAACTGGGGGCAGAGTAGCTTCTACCAAAACTACATAACATCAGATTGAAGGATTTCCAAAGCAAAAGGAAAGGGCTGTTATCAGGGGAAAAAGTAGATATTAGGTAGACAAAGAAAATAGATATCCACCCCAACCCATTAAACCATAGCAAACCATTGACATTTCACATGTTACAAAACAGTTATGAGAAGAATAAATACTCAGTGGTCATAAGATGGATTCAGGGCCCCTTAAAATCCACCTCTGGGCTAGTTGGCCACATCCTTGCCTCACAAGTATTCCCTGAATACTTTGCTGTATTCTGCATGTCCTATGTCAAGTGTTTAAATACCTCTATAATTTTGCTTGATCTGTCTGGAATTCTCACCTGATGATGTCCTAGGCATCCTTTAAGATCTATCTCAGGAGGTACCTGGGTGGCTCAGTTGGTTGAGCATCTGCCTTTAGTTCAGATCATGATCCCACAGTCCTAGGATTGAGCTCTGCATCCGGCTCTCTGCTCAGCAGCGAGTCAGCTTCTCCCTCTCCATTTCCCTCTATGATCTCTCTGGCTCTCACGATCTCTCAAATAAATAAAATCTATGTCAGAAGTCACTTCTTCTGAGGCCTCCCTTACCTCAGTCCATCCTTCTCTTTACTGCTCTCCAGAGACCACAATTCCTCACTTCTTTCTGCTTCCATGGCACTGAAACAACTGAGTGACCACATCTCCATATAGGTCAAGCATTTCTGGGACCCAGGACCACTATATACTAATCCCATAATCTTAGGAAACTTACAGATTTTCATGTGCAAATGGGGTTAATACTATTTATTTTCCAGGGCTGTCAGTCAATACAGATAAAGTGTTTAGTTCATGTGCTCAATAACTTAGTTCTCTTCATTTATTTTCTTCTCTAAATTATAGGATGCCTAACATAATACATGGGGTACATGTTTGTCTGCCATGGTATACAATGAGCACCATGAGATCAAAGACCATTTGGTATTTTTCTCTGTATTTCTGCAACCTGGTACATGTCTGGCACACTGGAGATCTCCCAACAAAACTTTGTTAAAGGAATAAAATAATAAATCCAACATCAGTGAGACTATGGTAGATTTGAGAATATGAATAATTCTCATGACTAAGAAAAGTAAAGAGTAAATTTTTGGAAAATGAAGTATCACAGAACTGATATAAAAAGAAATCATCCATATACTCATAGGAACCAGGAATCCTGGAAAGTGAGTGTCAGAGCTACTCCCATCCTAAGGGTTTTTACTGAGCTCTGAATCTCTTGAGTTCCTGTTTTGACTATGTGATGTGCAGAGGACAGGAGCTATGTCCCAGGGCCTGCCCCAAGTGAGCTTATAATAGGAGACTCCTGTATAAAGCCAGGACCTCAAAGGATATGTCCATACAGAATGAATAAGACTGTGCCTATAATTAAAAATACTGTACTGTATACTTACAGATTTATTATAAAATGGGTAGATCTCAAGTGTTTATTCTGAGATAATTTTTTTTCAAAAATAAATGTAAAAAGGGTGGCAAAAGATATTTTCTGATATTAATGATGCACGAGAAAGCATAGAAATAGCATTAAATTTTTTAAAAATGCCTTAAATTGAGAAACAGGTAGACTTACTTAACTTGGAGCATAGAAAAAAAACGGAAGTGAGAGGAAGACTAGTTGAAGTGAATAAAAGAGTTACAGGAGAGCCCCGAATATGGGGCTGAAAGCTATTTTCATGTAATTATGTACTGTCCATGAGAGTCACTATAGATTTGAGGATTATGCCATGAAAAAAAATAGTCCAAAGAGGATTATTCTGAGTAATCTGTACATACTGCTAAAACACAAAGGGAGTTGCTGAGTCCATTAATAGTTCTTTGCAGTACTTGTTTGAGTAGCACAAAATGCTTAATCAAGGAGAGTGGCATGAAAACTGAAAGTTTTGAGGAGAAAAATATAATAGAGTGTCTTTCTATACTCCTTCTATGCAAATAGGCCTCTTAAAAAAATGAATGAAGTCAAAGTATCACTTCTTTTGGTTGGAAAAAAAAATTAACAAAACATAAATCCCAGTAAGCACAAGGAGACTTGTCCATTTTGACCCTGGTGCTGGGTGAAGGAAAAAAAAAAAAGATTACCATAAGCTGATATGCAAACCAATTAGCAGTTCAAAGTCCCACTACTATGTGTGTGGTCCAAAAGAAATTCAGTGTAATCTAATGTGGTATCAGCTTGGTAGCCCTCCCAGACAACTGCCTGAAGTAAACAAAATCCTCTTTGATGGAAGCAACTTCTATTTCAGGTTTCAAATAATTCTACAACATATACTTTTAAAAATTAACAGTTCATAGACAAAAATTACTAAACACACAAGCAAACAAGTCACAGTGACTGGAAACCAGCAGAACAGATGTTAGGGGCCAGTCTGCAAGATATTACAGATACTAGAATTATTAAACAGAAAACATATATTAATATATTTTAAAAATTAAAAAACATGAATAAGGAATAAACATTTTTGAAAAAGATAGTTTGGTAAATTGATATGGAAATGTGGCGAATAAATTATACATCAGATTAGACACAGGTGAGGACTCCTGGGTGGCTCAGTGATTGGGTGCCTGCCTTTGGCTCAGGTCATGATCCCAGGGTCCTAGGATTGAGTCCTGCCATCAGTTTCCCTGCATGGAGCCTGCTTCTCCCTCTACCTATGTCTCTGCCTCT
Organism: Vulpes vulpes; assembly: GCF_048418805.1. Lineage (NCBI taxonomy): Eukaryota > Metazoa > Chordata > Mammalia > Carnivora > Canidae > Vulpes > Vulpes vulpes. The sequence goes on from NC_132791.1 coordinate 154,154,740, forward strand.
CTCTCTATGTCTCTCATGAACAGATAAATAAAATATCTTTTAAAAACTAGACACAGGTGAAGAAATTAAGGAACAAGAAGATAAATCTAGAGAAATTATCCAAAATATATTTCACACGGGAGATGATAGGAAAGATGGGAAAGAGAGGATAAGAATCCCCAAGGATAATTGAAGAAATCTTAACTACAAAAGGACCATGGAAAGAGTGGGAAAGAGGAAAAAATAAAGAGGTAATTCCTGATAATTTTTGAGAATTGTTGAAAGATAACAATGTGTAGATCCAGAAGCCCCAAAGTTCTCAAGCAGGCTAAAGAAAAGAACTTCACACCTAGTTATATCTTAAAGAAATGGAATAATATTGAAGAATAAGAGAAAATCTTAAAATATCTTAAAAGCAGACAAAGGAAAAAGCCAGTCATCCAGAAAGAAACAAGCTGATTGCTGAGTTCTCAAAAATAAGAGTGTGCAACTTGAACACAATGCTACTGAAAGATATTGAATGTCTATCCAGAATTGTATAACTAGTGAAAATGTATGTCAGGGATGAAGGAAAAATTATATTTTTAGACAAAGTGAGAGACTTTAATCACCAAATAAAACCTCCTAACGGAGATTCTAAAGCATATATTTCAGAAAGAAAGAAGATAATCCCTTGCATAACTTTAGATGCAAGAAAGTATCAACTGAATAAAACAACACAGCTAACTCGGGAGATGAAAAAAATATTGAGGATTAATAGCATATATTCTGGGAAGGTAACTCAAAACATTTTAAGGTTTTTAACTGTAGCAAGTAATTTATACTAGCTTTAAAAGAGAGTGGCTAGGATATATTCATCAAAAGATAACAGTGAAAAGACAAGGCACAGAGTGAGAGAAGTTATTTGATTTATATATATTTTTGACAAAGGACTCATATATGGAATACATAAATCTTCCATAAATATCACTGTATCCAGAAAATATAAAATAGAAATCAGAAAAAAATTTAGAGGAATTGAGAAAATATTTTTTTTTTGAGAAAATACTTAAACAGGTACTTCACTCAAGATTTTCAAAAAGCAAATACATTATGGAAGAGCTGTTCACCCTCATTAAGTTTCTGGGAAATGCAAATGAAATCTACAATGTGAGACACCTAGGTGGCTCAGTGGTTAAGCATCTACCTTTGGCTCAGGTGGTGATCTCGGGGTCTTGGGATCGAGTCCCACATCAGGCTTCCCACAGGGAGCCTGCTTCTCCCTCTGCCTATGTCTCTGCCTCTCTCTCTGTGTCTCTCATGAAATAGATAAAATCTTAAAAAGAAAAAGAAAAGAAAAGAAACCTACAATGTGATATCACTACACTCCCACCCAAACAGCTAAAATAAAAACCACTAAAAATATCAAGTCTTAGTGAAGTTATGGAACAACTAGAACTCTCCTACACTGCTGGGACTGTAACTGGGGTAATCATTTTGGAAAACTGTCTGGCAGTATCTATTAAAGCCCAGCATATGCATATCCTATGACTAGCAAGTCTATGCCTATTCTTATACCCAATAGAAATGCATACTTCAGTTTACCAAGATATATACAAGATGTTCATAACAGAACTTTTTATAATGACCTCAAACTGGAAACCATCCATATGTCCATCTAAAGTAGAATGGATAAATGTAGTTTGTTCATACATGGAATCTTTTTATAGGAATGAACAAATTACGGCCATATGCAACAGCACAGGTAAATGTCACAGAGTACTGAAGAGAAGTAGGCAACACCAAAGAGAACATTCTGAATGATTCTATTAATGTAAAATTAAGAAATAAGCAGAATTGACCTCTGATATTAAGCATTATGATGGTGGCTACCCTTGTGGGAGGGAAGGAGGACTAGAACAGAGCATGGGAAGGGCTTGGGGGCCCTGATGGTATTAGATTTTTTTTTATCTGTGTGCTCTGTACATGAACATGTTCGATTTGGGAAAAATCCATTGAGCTGTACTGTTATGATTTGTGCTTTTTCCTGCATGTTGTAATTAAAATTTAAAACACACTAGGGTAACTATTAAAAGAAAGCACATATTTCTTCCAAACAATACATAAAAAAGAGATCTCAGTCAAGAAAGAGAAAGGTGCTGGGATACCTGGGTGGCTCAGTGGTTGAGCATCTGCCTTCAGCTTAGGGTGTGATCCTGGAGTCCCAGGATCAAGTCCTGCATTGCGCTCCCCACATGGATCTTGCTTCTCCCTCTGCCTATATCTCTGCCTCTCTCTTTTTGTGTCTCTCATGAATAAATAAATAAAATATTTTAAAAATAAAAAAAGAAAGAGGAGGACGAGGGGGAAAAATAAATAAGTATGTAATGAGATAGCAAATATAAAGTTTAATATGTCAGTAAACACTATAAACTCAATACACAAAACACTCTAGTTAGGAGAACTATGCATTCAAATCATTCAATATTAAAAGATATTGGAGTGCCATTTATTTGGCCCTCTTCTAGGTGTTTGGGGTATAGCAAAATTCTCTATGTTCATGGAGGTTGCATTCTGATCAGAGGAGACAGATAGTAAATATATAAACAAAATATCCAAAATGGTAGTAAATGTTATAGGAAAAAAATAAAGCAAGAAAAGAATCAGGAAAGCAAATGGAGTTAGAAGTTATAATTTTAGAATATTCATAGGTCACTTTAAAGAAGTAAAACAAAAAAAAAATGGATGAGGAGAGCCAAGTGTATGTAGGGTAAAAATGTTCTGGGGAGGGGCGCCTGGGTAGCTCAGTCAGTTAGGCATCTGCCTTCGGCTCAGGTCGTGATCCCAGGATCCTGGGATCAAGCTCTGCATTGGGCTCCCTACTCAGTGAGGACTGTGCTTCTCCCCCCGTCCTTCTTGCTCATTGTCTCTCAAATAAATAAATAAAATCTTTTAAAAATATATTCTGGGGAGAGGGGAGAAGGAATGCAAATATCCTGAGACGGGAGCCTACCCCATATGGGGACGGAAGAGCAGGAAGGCTTGTATGGCTGGAGTACAGTATAGTAGGAGATGAGGTCAGAGACACAACAAGGGGCCAGATAGTGTGGGGGCTTCTGTAGACCATTGCAATAACTTTGGCATTTACTCTGACAGATTTTTAAGAATGAATGAGAGGTTTTGAGCACAAGAACAGAATGATCTGATTATATTTAAAGAATCATTCTGGCTGCAGTCATGAAAGAATTGCGAAGGGATAAATCAGGGACCTGTTAGGAGCTTATTGCACTAATGTGAGAGATGACAGGAGCTTGGAGGAACATACGTGGTAGACTTGTTGAGATGCGTTTGGATTCGGGATAGAATTTGGATGTAGAGAAGGGCGTCAAGGATGTCTTCATGCTTGGGACCTGAACAACTGAAAGGATGGGTTGCCACTTTTTATTGAGATGGAGCCGACTTCAGAAAAAAAGCAGATTTGTGGAGAGAAACTGTGAGTTTGGTTTGGAGCATAATGTGTTTAGACAACCAAATGGGAGTAGTGTGAAGGCTGATGGAGTATCTAGCATTCATGAAAGATGTCTAACTTAGAGATGTAAATTTGGTAGTTGACTGTGTTTTTTTAAAAGAATCCATAAACTTTTATATTTGCTGCAGCCAAAAGGAAGGATTAAGAAAGAAAAAAAATATCTTGAACTAGGAATTAAGCACCTATGTGTCCAGCATCTTTGCTTTGTGGTGGAGAAATTTACTGGCAACTCCTTAAGAAAAAGCAGCACCTCATAGCTCAAGGAGCTAACATGCTTGAGATAGTTTAGAGTCTACATGCTAATTGATTTCTTATCAGGGGATAAAATCTTTTTTCAAAGATTTTATTTATTTATTCATGAGAGACACAGAGAGAGGTGGAGACAGGCGGAGATAAAACCAGGCTCCATACAGGGAGCCAGATGTGGGACTTGATCCCAGGACCCCAGGATCACACCCTGGGCCAAAGGCAGACACTCAACCACTGAGCCACCCAGGCGTCCTCTTATCAGGGGATTAAATCTTGTTGTTTGGTTCATTTAATTGACAGAAGTCAATTTGCTTACTGCTTGTTTTTCAGATGTATCACTTCTTCTTTCTGATTAATAGTTCATGTGTGAAAATGGTTCTGAATCACTCATACTCATATTAACCTAGGCCAACTGATAAAAATGTAGCAGTTTTATGGTTATGACAAGTTTACAGTTCTGTGAAATAAATCAGCACGTGCAATTAACAGGCTAGCTACTTGTGCCAAAAATCCTTGTACATTTTTCAACTGGGCACACCATCTTCTGGCTAATTCAAACACTAAGGGAATAAGAAATGTTAATATGCTCAATCAGCTAATCTAAGAAATTTGAGGGGAAAATGACTCAAAATTGGACAAGGTCATCTAGATTTAAAGAGAGAGAAGAGGTGCCTGCGTGACCCAGTTGGGCATCTGACTCTTGGTTTTGGCTTAGGTCGTGATCTCAGGTCGGGGGATTAAGCCCCATGTTGGGCTCTGTGCTCAGTGCGGAGTCTGCTTGAGATTCCTTCTCTCCTTCTGCTTCTCCCCTACACGTGTGCACTCACATGCACTCTCTTTTGCTCTCTTTCTCTCTCAAATAAATAAATACATCTTAAAAAAAAGAAATAGAGAGGAACTCCAGGGCTGTGCCCTGGAGGATCTCACCATCTGAGGTCAGAGATTAAAGAAGAGCCATCAAAAAAAATATGGGTCACTAGGCTAGTACTCTTCATAAATACATATTCATCCTTGCCACAATCACATAAGAGTTGGTGTTATTATTGTCCCAACTTCATGGACATAATTGAGTCTCTGCAAGCTGAAGTGATGTGCCAAAGAAGCACACGTACCAAGATTATAATCCAGTTTCAGATTATGAAATCTGCCTTTCCTATTCTTGCCTTCACTGCCATGGCATGTGTGAATGCATTTATGGTAGCAGTTGATGAGCTATTCTTCAAGACTTTCTCTGTTTTCCTTACAGGTGGGTATGTGGAGGCCTTAGAGGTCACGAAAGAAACTCCAGACGGAGGGGCCTGTAAGCCTCTCTCCATCTCAGACGAGACATATGATGATGTTGAGTACCCTGGGAAGGCAGGGTAAGTGCATGTCAGCAGTGTGGTGAGACTAGAGATGACTGTGGCAAGACTACAGGTACAACACAGTAGGTTAATGATCTTTGGTTTATTTCTTCCTGCAGACCAAGGTCAGACTACTCTAGCTCATTTGCTTCTGATAATGGTAAGTATAAGAAGACACTTGAGACTGTTGGTAGAAATTGCTGAGTGCTTCTGTGGCTGATTAGTGTAAAGTGTCTTTTATCTATGTATATTTTTAATAATGTCAATCAGGCAAGGTGATGGTAAGCTTGATGGGAGAAGTGGTCTGAGGTATGTGCTAAAAAATCCACTTAGAACCATGAAGGTGAAGACTCTAATAATGGGGCTCCTGCGGCAAAAACGCAACTTCACTGTGAAATGTCCTCCTTCCTGACTGCTTCACAATGCAGGTCTGATTACAGGAATGGTGTTTTTTAATTTATATTTTGTTAGTTAACATACAGTGCAATATTGGTTTCTGGGGTAGAATTCAGTAATTCACCACTTATGTACAATACTCAGTGCTAATCACAAGTGCCCTCCTTAATGCTCATCACCCATCTAGCCCATTCCTCACCCCCCCTCCCTCCCTCAACCCTCAGTTTGTTCTTCATTGTGAAGTCACTTATGGCTTGTTTCCCTCTCTCCTTTGTTTCTTTTCCCCTTTCCATATATTCATCTGTTTTCTTTCTTAAATTCCAGGAATATTGTTTAAATAACACACAATTGTGGTTTCTTAATACTTTTAAGATCAACTTTCATGTGGTCTAGAGGCCTTGAGTGGCCTTGAGTTTTCCTCTACCTGCCACTGAAGACTTCTTCACATTATACACAGTCTTCATCCTCGAGATCCATTCATGCCTACTTCCTTTTAGTTTCTCTGACTTACCGAGCTCTACCATGGAGTGTTCTCATATGCTCTTCCTTCTTCACGGAGTGTTCTTCCCTCCCCTTGGCTCCTTTGCCTACATGACTGTTGTCTCCTCTGGTCCCAGCTCCTTCATTATTGCCCCAGGAAATATTCCCATTGGTGTACAGTCTCATGAATCTCATAGTATCATGGCCTTCCTTTGCAGCACTTTATAGTTATAATTTTATACATTTGTGATTCTTACATTAGTAACTATCTTCCCGCCTAGATTGTTATCTTCTTTATGCTTGCTATTTTTTCTAGCCCCTAGTATAATGCCAGGAACATGTGAGACATTCCAAAACTATTTACTGAATATGCATGGATAAAGAAATAATAGAGGAGGTTATAATCAAATGCTGATCTGGTTTCTTTTGCCCTCCTTAGAATGTCAGAATTTTAGATGGTGAAACAACCTTGGAGATCATGAAACTTAGTACCCCATTTTAGAAAGGAAACTAAGGCATGGAGGATTTAAGTGACTCTCCTAAACTCACTGTATGTGAGTTACATTTTAAGCCTGAAAATCATTCCCTTGCAGGGTAGCCTCAAAGTGTATCTGTACTTTAAGCTCATGTGTTGGGCTAGGCTAAAGCCATGCTATCAAGAAAGATTACTCAAGATGCTTCAGTTCTCCATTATTGCCTCAGCATTCAGATTTTTAGTAAACTCTGAAAACTATATATGAAATATGCATGGTAAGAGGGTAGAAGGAAGGAATTTGTTAATAAACCAGCTTTCTTTGACTACATCAGATCAGACTTGGAATAATGGGGTAGAAGCAAATATGAATTTTCATTTTGTACATACCTTTATAGAAGTTTAATTATTTTTTACCATATGCTTATGTAAAAAATCTACTTGACATCAAAGTGTACCTAACACCTGATCAGTATCCAGTAACTTCTTATGAAATCTGAATTGTTGTCATTATAAATGAAAATCACTTTTTTCTATTTCAGAAGAAAATAGTGAAGAAGTATATGAAGAGGTCTATAAAACAAAGAGCAACTACCCAAAAATAGAGTGAGTTTCTCTTTTTTCTTAGTTTGTAGCTAATGGTATTTCCCTATTAGTGTAGGAAAACCAGAGTTGAAGAAACAATCCCCTTCCCTTGACCCTATCATCCTCAGGGAAGATCTGCATCAAGAGTGGAGATAAAATATTTTAATACTACACTGTGATGAATAAGAGACTTGTGATTGTATATAACTATATGCTTTAATTTTTAATTTTATTGCTTTCTCTTTTGAGAAAATGTCCACCTCTCAGAGTAGAGGGCTTTAATATTGTGCTAGGAAATAATTGTGAAGGGAGAGGTAAGTATCAATAAAACTTGCTGCAGTTCTATCATAGTATTCCCAGGAAGAAACCAATGGGTATGACTTAACCTGTGTCTTTGCAAGTTAATAAGGCTGTCTCTGGGATTTTGGCTTAATTTACTATCTAAGAATTCCATGTTATCAGGAATATTTGTTCAAATGGGCATTATTCATCAAGTCTAGTTATTGGGGGCATACTGTGGAAATGAAAACAGCAATGGTCAAAAAGCAAGAAGGTTGGGGGTTGAAGGGAAGAGTAGGGATCCACACTGGGTAGAATGGTGCGGGTGTATCATTCCCTCTCCCTACCCTCTAAAAAATCTAAGAGCATATTTGGAAGGATTATAATCATCAGCTGGGCAGTAAATGTACCACCATTGTTGTGACATCATTCAGTAAATTAAAAGTCAGTGATGTGGATTTCAAGAGCCAGAAATTCCAAAACATATTTGTAAACATAATTTATAAACTATGCTTCCCTAAGTCATCTCCTCTAAAAGTAAGGCTTTGCTTCATATCCTCAAAATAGAGACCATTTGGGGTGGATGAAAGTTTGTATGGAAGTGTAATTCCCTTCGTAGTTAAATGGTAAGTGTTATTTCATATTGATATCTAAACAAAAAAGAAGAGCATAGAAGTTGATAAGGCATTTTCTGCCTCTACCTGCAGTAGGATGTGTTCTTGCATGAGCCTCCTCCATCTCTATTACTCTCTCAAATGTCATGCTATTTACACCCCCTCATTCCTCTTAGTTTAGATGGAAAAGAAGCCCTGAAAAGACTACGGAAATTCTTCAAGAAAGAAAAGGAGAGATTTAAAATGAAGAAAAATAAGTTGAAAGAAAATATAAGGTAAAAAGTTTTGTTTTTACTTTTTCTTTCCAGGAGAGGACTAGCAGTGCCAGACTGGTAGTTATATATCCTATCCTCAGAAACAGTGCAGGGGGTGTCTGAAGCTAAAACCAAAGGCCCTAGTTAAACACCTGTCTCCTCCTTTCCAATTTGTGAGTGAACCACACCCACAGATACTAATAAGACTGTAACAATATCCCTTTTGGAAAAAAAAAAATTGATGATAAAGAGTTGTAAACAAGGGTAAAGAGAAGAAATCAAGCAAAGTCTACAAATGAAATTTTTTTCTTATCACCTTTGGCATATATTCCTGTTCCCACTAACCATTAGGTTATTAATTACATCCTTTTATGATTTTATAGCCCTACAAGTTCAGATGGTTTTATTTGTCTACACTTCCATATTCTAATATGCATCTCTGGTGAGAAGCAGGGTGTAGAGAGGGGAAAATGAACTTCCCAGCTGACTGGTTCATGTATCTCATGGTCTTAGACTGGAGAAGGACCCTCCAAGATCTCCCCAACTAAGTAGCAATGTTTGAGAAGTTTACAAATTTACTAGCTGTAGAGATGGGAGGCCTGGATTCTAGTTTCAGCTCTGCCATTTATTCAATGTGCAGTCATGGGCAAATCATGATCCAACGAGCATTTCCTCTTGAATAGAAGGGAGACTGAGTAGTCTCTAGAGGCATTTCTCTCTCTAATCTGTAGAAATGGACAGAAACATAGATCTATGTTTTATGAGGCAAGAGATGGTAAAGTAATTTCCCTAAGGTCATAAGGCATATTGGCATGGAATTTTTACTCTACCTTGAAGTTCTTATCAATCATAAAGCCTCAAAATTATGTGATTTGAAGCCCAAATGTCTGGTGGATCTAGACCTACCAAGAGATCCAACAAAATATGTGGTTCATAAATTATAGTCCTGACTACGGAAATAGAGCTGCAGTGGTCAATAAGACCTATGCACAAAGGCATTCTCTGGCCCTAGCAGGTTAGATGCTTCTGACAAAAAATTATGATGCTTGTGGTCCCATAAAAATTTGATCCAGGTGAGGGGCACCTAGGTGGTACAGTCAGTTAAGTATCCAACTCTTGGTTTCAGCTCAGGTTGTGATCTCAGGTCGTGGGATCCAGCCCCATGTTGGGCTCTGTGCTCAGTGGGGAGTCTGCTTGGGATTCTCTCTCCTCTCCTTGTGCCCTTCTTCTCACCTCACTCACTTGCTTACTCTCTCTCTCTCTCTCTCTCTCTAAAATAAATAAATAAATCTTTAAAAAAATTTTGATCCAGAAGAGAATGCTGATATCTTCAAGTGCAGACCTTATTTCCTTTTTCTTAGAACTATTGAGTGATTCCTTACAACTTTTAGAACAAATATCCAGTTTCTTTCTATGGCAAGTAAATACTTTATGGCAGCTCCCTTCTTACCTGTCCAATTCTGTCTCTTGCTTAGATCTCTACTCTCTACTATCCCATATAAATACCCCAAGACTTAACTTTGCCATGGTATTGCATGCCTCTTTAACCATAATATCCCCTTGGTATTGAATATACCTGCCCTCCTCCAACCTCCTTTGATTATCAAAGTTCTAGTCTTCCTTTAAAATATGGCCAAGTATTATCCCTTTTGGGACACCTTCCCTGAACCTGTCTACTCAAATTTGGATCATCAATCTCTCCCTAACATCCACTGTATGTCTTATAACATCTATTAATATTCCTGAGAAACCTTTTTTCTTGGAGTCAGAACAATCTCAGGGTAACAAGAGAAATCCATATTATCTAGTCCAACCCACTACACAAGCTTCTCTGCAAACTTCCCAACAAGCCAAATATCTGTGCCTGCACACCTCTATAAAAGAGAAATTACCACCTGCAGAGAAAGATGTTTCATCTTTAGGAGGATCTGTTAAGATTTTTTCCCGTAAGTTTTGGCAAATCTCTCTGCCTTAATTTCTCAGTTAATAACATTTAGATATAACCAGACAGGATGGAATTTTATTACTTTTTGTTGAGCCTTTTGATTGAGGGTTCCTCTCTTGAACACCAACTCCTAGTTGATTATTACCTTCAGAGGGAAGTTGCAACCATGGGAATGTGGCATTTAAAAAGAGTAAGGGTCTTCTAAAAACAAAATGAAACAAAGCAAAAAAAGGAGTAAGGCTCTCTATCCTCTCTTCCTCTCAGACACACACACTATCTATTAGAATACTCATTAAATGGCCTGATTTAGATATAAATAAACCAATAATTAAATGCCACCAGCCATAGCTGTGCTATAAATTTTGCATGGGAATTAGATGTTAAACCCATTCTCACTCCTCTATTCCAGATGCACTGAGTTCCTCTCTTTTCTTTAAAGGACCAAGCACACCTCTGCCGGAAGGTCTCTGCATTTGCTCTTCCCTTTCCCAGAATACTCTTACTCAGATAAACATGTTACTCATTCTCTCCCTTCAGGGTTCTACTCAAGTCACCTTATCAGTGAACCCTTCCCTGACCATCTTCTGAAAAATGGCAAGCCAACCTTCACCTTCAGCTTTCCTGCTCCCTTATCTTGCTCTGCTCTTTTTAATTGCACTTTTCTTCTCACATGACAGAACATAAATTTCCTTGTTTTGTCTGCTTCACCCTACTAGAATCCATGAGGGCAGGGATATTGACTGTTTTGTCCATTGCTATATCTCCAACATAAAGAAAAGAGCATAGGACATGATAGGTACTCAATAAATGGCTATTGGATGAATAAATGACCTAGAAGAAGGAAATACCATTCTAGATTTTTTTGTAGCCTCAGTTTCTAGTTTCAATAGGAGCCACCATCACCCTGACCCAATTAAAAGAGAAGAAAGGAGCCAGTGTTAAGAAAGGCTTCGTTGAGCAAGGAACCCTGGAGTGGAGAGGCCAAAGGTGTGTGCAACCAAGGCACTGAAGACAAGGAGGGTGAAGTGCATCACATGTGTTCTCCCTCCAGTTGTCACAATACCCCATGAGATGGAATCTTTCCTATTTCCCAGATGAAAAATTAACGCTTTGAAAAATATGTGACTTGCACAGGGTAAGTGGATAAGTAGCAGAACTAAGAGTTAGATTCAGGTGTCTCTGACTCCAGGGGCCTTGTACTGCTTGTACTGCTTCTCTATTCTGGCAGAAGCCAGTCTGGTCATACAGTTATTGACAGCAGGGACAGTGAGTAAGTCCTCAGCTCCTTTTCCAGGCACATCCAGCAAGGTATGCTGCATCCAGCTCTAATACTCACCCTGTAAGATATAGCTGGTATTCTTTAGAAATGAAGAAACCAAGGTTTGCATAAAGGTTAGCTGATTTTCCCAAAAGTGCTGTTTCTTTGGACAATACTTTATTATGCTCTTATCATACAGTGTTGTACCAATTTATTTTTGATCTCCCTCACCAAACACTAAGCTACTTCAGGGTAGACACTTTTTCTGATCATTTTGTATACCTAGCACTTGGCCCTGGCCCATGATGAGTGTTCCCCTAATACCTGTAGGACTGAACTTAAATTAATTGCTTAAAATACAGAATTTTTTTCCTGCCAGACTATACTTCCTTCCATCTCTTTAACTGTGTAACCAAACAGTCTACCTGGGCCAAATGTCCTCTCTCACTTAGCAATTTGCTATCTTCCATTTCCCTCTGGCCTGGAACTTTTGCTCGCAAGATATCCTTTTAGCTTAACCATATACATAGGCAGGATTCTATATCTGCAGAGGGTAGTTCTCTTTCACCATATTCATCACACAGTGGATGTCCAGGTGCATCTCAAAGATAATGAGTGGGAAAAATTAGAGAGGATGACAAAACATGAGAGACTCCTAACTCTAGGAAATGAACAAAGGGTAGTAAAAGGGGAGGCGGGCAGGTGGATGGCATAACTGGGTGATGGGCACTGAGGAGGGCACTTGATGGGATGAGCACTGGGTGTTATACTATATGTTGGTAAATTGAACTTTAATTAAAAAATATATTGTAAAAAGATATTTATTATAGGTTGGGTTCTAGATGGCTACAATAAAGCAAATGTTACAATATATTGAATCAAATTTTTTGGTTTTTCAGTTCATATAAAAGTTATATATACTCTATACTAGGGTCTATTAAGTGTGAACCATGTTTTAAAAAATGTACATACCTTAATTAAAAAGTAATCTATTGCCAAAAAAATGCTAACCATCATCTAAGCTTTAGTGAGTCATAATCAGTGATCACAGGTCATCATAACAAATATAAGAGCAGAAAAGTTTGAAATATTGTGAGAATTACCAAAATATGACACAGCGACACAAAGTAAGAAAATCCTGTTGGAAAAAATAGTACTGATAGATTTGCTTGATGTAGAGTTGTCATAAACCTTCTATATATATATGTATATATATATAATATAAATTTTATTTATATATATATAAATAAAAACACAGTATGTGTGAAGTGCAAAAAAACAATGTGCAATAAAACGAGGCATACCTGTATTTGATGGGCATCTTGGAAGGCTAAAAGGTGGAAATAGGATCTTATGGATGGACAAGGGCAGAGCCTGAGGTTGTCTAGTTAGGAAAGGGGCAGGGGTGGGTAATGGGTGGTCCCTGGGGATACATAAGCTCATTTTTAAATGGTGGTATGGAAGTGAGGAGAAGGTTAATCAGAACAAAGCACATTTGCATCAAGAAACCTGGTCATCAATGTGTTACTTGAGATGAGTCAACTAATCTTTCTGAACCTGTTTTTTTTCCTTAACCCATTTGTGTCTTTTGTCAATCAACAGTGCATTTTCAATTTCGCTGCCTGATTTAGGTAAGTGACATTTACTAATTGCTGATACAAAACTACTCAACATTAGCATATTCAGGGACAAGGAAGGAGAAGTAGTAATCCTTCCTTCATTCCACATTTAATGAAAAATTGATATATAAAAATCAAGGTATTTTACACAACAGTATCACCTACTTTGGGGAAGATGAGTAATATTTCTTAAGTGCCTACTGTATACCAGTTCTTTTAAAATCCCAGAAAAATAGATATCTTTTTAGGGAGGCTCTAAGACCCAACATCCATACTTTAGTGATCTGGGATTTGTACCAAGTCTCCCTGATTACAGAGCTTGTGCATTTTACATTATATCACACAGCCTCTTGAAGGATTTGATGCCAAATCACTGTTAATTAAGACATAATAAATTGGACAAGATCACGTTGCAATACACATACTAATTGTATCAAGGATGGGTCATTGAAATATTCTTTGCTATAAAAACAGTAGTGCACAAATTAGCATATTGCCTGATGTATAATATAATCTCAGTACATGTTCAGTGAGTTGAATCTGTCAATAAAAGGGGGCCGTTGTCGCTTGTCGGTTTTTGTTTGTGAGCTCTAGTCATGAGTTTACTCTTATTAGGCAATTCAAATATATTATATTCCAGAAATAAGCGTTTGCTCTACTAAATAACAAACGAAGGTTCTGTAAATAAACCTGGTAAAATCACAAGTCTCCCAAAAGTTCCTTAGGTCTATGTAAAAATCCAAAAAGCCAACTTAGAAAAGGCATGAATTGTACTCCCACCCAAATTTATGAATAATCCAATATGAATTATGGATAATTATATCAGAAGGTCTCAAACTCATTTAAAGTGGTGAATCACTTAAATATGGAATTCTGGGGCACCTAGATGGTATAGTCAGTGAAGTATCTGACTCTTGATTTTAGCTCAAGTCATGATCTCAATGTTGTGATATAGAGCCCTATGTTGGGCTCCACAACTAGGTGTGGAACTTAAGATTCTCTCCCTTGCTCTCCCTCTACCCTTTTCCCACCTCTTAAAAAAATTATGGAATTCCATGTAGAGTACCAAGGAATGTAAATATCCTAAACTAAAAATGTCTAATTATGATTATGCACTAAGATGCAATTTTATGTGAATTAGTATAGAAGAACAGTTGCCAGTTTTGAAATAAAAATAATGGAAAAAAATCAACATGAATATTCTACTTAACACTGTCTTTTTCCCGGGAATTAGGAAAAGCCCACTTACTATTCTAGAAGTAGAACATCTTTGTCCACTTCAGGGATGATGGGAACCTACTCTAAAAATGATCCTTTCAATAACTCATATTTTCTGAAAATCTGCATGAAATTAAATTTATATCTATATCTACCTATATAGATATCTATATAGATAGATATTAATTTATATATAAATATATATATATATATCTGTGTTTGAAATACTAGGGCGTTCCACTACTTTTTAATCTCTCACTGGAATTTCTTCCCAAATGGAGATTCTTTTTGTTCTTTGATACTTCCAGCTTGTGTTCTATGATCAGGTTTTGATAAAACAGACATGGGAATGCACTTGGATAACTGGGTTTTATGGATAACTTGGAAAGTGAGGAAGTGTATAAACTGTACCTAATAATGAACTATTTTGATCTTGTCTTGACCCCAGAACTTAGGTCTCAGGAAGTTAGTATCTATGATAATGTGGATGTAAATGAAAAAGAGCCAAGGTAAGTCCTTTTGCCTCGTTGGTCATCCTTACTGATATGTAACCCATTTTTCCAAAGCTTTGTTAAATATAGTAAGAAGGCCACCTCTTCAGAGCCTTAGAGACTGGATGAAAAGTCAGCTTGTGATATCTCTCCCCTAAATAAGAAAGGAAAACAAGGAATAACCTAGATTATCTAACAGTATTAGGTGATTCAGAAATCACTGGAGCTTTGCAATCTGTTCCATATCTTTGATCTAGAAACTTGAAACTCATTTCAATGCACACACAGTTATTTAATAACCTCTTAAGTACAAGGCAACATGGGGGATAGCAAGCACTGCCTGACAGAGCCTATGTTCTCAAAGATGAAATAACTATGATATAGCAAGAAACCATCTGGAACTTGATTCCCCCTCTCTGGCCGCTTATTATCTGTCCCTTCTCTTTCAACTAAATGGCCAGAAATAAAGGTCCCTTCTACTCATCTTTGATTCATTTAGGGTCACAAATCAGGTCTCAACTGGTACCAAAAGATTGAGATCATTTCCTGCATATTTTCAAACCACAATTCTTTGAAACTGGACCTCAATCACAAGAGGAAATTTGGAAAGAACTCAAATACATGGAGGATAAAGGGCATCCTACTAAAAAAAAAAGAATTGGGTCAACCAGGAAATTATAAAGAATTTTTAAAATTCATGGAAACAAATGAAAATGAAAGCACAACTATTCAAAAGCTTTGGGATGCAGCAAAGGCAGTCCTAAGAGGGAAGTGTATAGCTATACAAGCCTTTCTCAAAAAACAAGAGAGGTTTCAAATATACAACTTAACCTTATACCTAAAGGAGCTGGAGAAAGAACAGCAAATAAAGCCTACATCCAGCAGGAGAAGAGAAATAATAAAGACTAGAGCAGAAATCAATGAAATAAAAACCAAAAGAACAGTAGAACAGATCAACAAAACTAAGGGCTAGTTCTTTGAAAGAATTAATAAGAATGATAAACTCTTGGTCAGACTTATCAAAAATAAAAGATAAAGGAGCCAAATAAATAAAATCATGAATGAAAGAGGAGAGATCACAACCAACACCAAAGAAATACAAACAATTATAAGAACATATTGTAAGCAACTATATGCCAACACATTAGGCAATCTGGATGCATTCCTAGGGACGTATAAACTACCAAAACTGAAGCAGGAAGAAATAGAAAATCTGAACAGACCCATAACCAGCAAAGAAATTGAAGCAGTAATCAAAAACCTCCCAACAAGCAAAAGTCCAGGGATAGATGGCTTCCCAGGGGAATTGTACCAACCATTTAAAGAAGAATTAATACCTATTCTTCTGAAGTTGTTTCAAAAAAATAGAAATGGAGAGAAAACTTCCAAATGCTTTCTATGAGGCCAGCATTACTTTGATCCCAAAACAAAACAAAGACCCCACCAAAAAAAGAGAATTACAGACCAATATCCCTGATGAACGTGGATGCCAAAAAATCTCACCAAGATACTAGCCAATAGGACCCAACAGTACATTAAGGATTGTTCACCATGACCAGGTGGATTTTATTCCTGGGCTGCAAGCCTGGTTCAACATTTGCCAATCAATCAGTTTGATATACTATGTTGATAAGAGAAAGGACAAGAAGCACATGATCCTTTCAATAGATGCAGATGAATGGATAAAGAAAAAGCACTTGACAAAGTACAGCATTCTTTCTTGACTAAAACTCTTCACAGTGTAGGGATAGAGAGAACATACCTCAATATCATAAGAGCCATCTATGAAAAGCCCACAGCCAATATCGTTCTCAATGGGGAGAAACTGAGAGCTTTCCACCTAAGGTCAGGAACATGGCAGCGATGTCCACTCTCACCACTGTTGTTCAACATAGTCCTAGAAGTCCTAACCTCAGCAATCAGACAAAACAATATTATATAAAAGGCATTCAAATTGGTAAAGAAGTCAAACTCTCACTCTTCACAGATGACATGATACTCTATGGAAAACTTAAAAGACTCTACCTCAAAATTGCTAGAACTCATATGGGAATTCAGCAAAGTGGCAGGATATAAAATCAATGCACAGAAATCAGTTGCATTTCTATACACTAACAATGAGACAGAAGAAAGAGAAATTAAAGAGTCAATCCCATTTACAATTGCACCCAAAACCACAAGATGCCTAGGTATAAACCTAACCAAAGAGGCAAAGGATCTGTACTGAGAAAACTATAGAACACACATAAAAGAAATTGAGGAAGATACAAAGAACTGGAAAAACATTCTATGCTCATGGATTGGAAGAACAAATATTGTTAAAATGTCTATGCTACCTAGAACAATCTACACATTCAATGCAACTCAATGAATTGGGGCACATGGGTGGCTCAGTTGGTTAAGCGTCTGCCGAGGTCCTGAGATTGGGCCCTGTGTCAAGCAGGGAGCCTGCTTCTCCCTCTCCTCCCTGCTGTGCTCTCTGTCACTATCTCTGTGTCTCTCTCAAATAAATCTTTTTTTAAAATACCATCAACTTATTTCAGAGAACCAGAAAAGACCCCGATTAGCCAAAGGAATGTTGAAAAAGAAAACCAAAACTGGTGGCATCACAATTCCAGATTTCAAACTCTATTACAAAGCTGTAATCATCAAAACAATATGGTACTGGCACACACACAAAAAAACCCCATAGATCAATGGAACAGAATAGAGAACCCAGAAATGAACCTTCAACTCTATGGTCAACTCGTCTTTGACAAAGCAGGAAAAAATATCCAATGGAAAAAAGGCAGTCTCTTCAACAAATGGTGTTGGGACAATTGGACAGCCACACTCAGACCAATGAAACTGGGTCATTTCCTCACACCATACACAAAATAGACTCAAAATGGATGAAAGGCCTAAATGTGAGACAGGAATCCATCAAAATCCTAGAGGAGAACACAGGCAGCAAACTTTGTGACTTTGGCTGCAGCAACTTCTTACCAGATATGTCTCAAAAGCAAGGGAAACAAGGGCAAAAATGAACTGTTGGGACATCAAGATAAAAAGCTTTTGCACAGCAAAGGAAATAGTCAACAAAACCAAAAGACAACCTACAGTATGGGAGAAGATATTTGCAAATGACACCACAAATAAAGGACTAGTATCCAAAATCTACAAAGAACTTATCAAACTCAACACCCAAAACCCAAAAAATCTAGTCAAGAAACAGGCAGAAGATATGAAGATATTTCTTCAAAGAAGACATACAAATGGCCAACAGACACTTGAAAAAATGTTCAACATCACTGGGCATCAGGGAAATATAAATCAAAACTACAATGAGATACCACCTCATACCAGTCAGAATGACTAAAATTAACAAGACAGGAAACAAATGTTGGTGAGGATTCAGAGAAAGGGAAACCCTCATACATTGTTGGTGGGAATGCAAGCTGGTGCAGCCACTCTGGAAAACAATATGGAGGTTCCTCAAAAAGTTGAAAATAGAGCTACCCTACAACCCAGTAATTGCACTACTGGATATTTACTCCAAATATACAAACGTAGTGATCAAAAGGGACACCTGCACCCCAATATTTATAGTGACAATGTCCACAATAGCCAAACTATGGAAAAAGGCCAGATGTCCATCAATAGATGAATGGATAAAGAAGATGTGGTATGGGGGCACCTGGGTGGCTCAGTGGGTTAAGTGTCTGCCTTCGGCTCAGGTCATGATCTCAGAGTCCTGGGATCAAGCCCCACATTGGACTCCCTGCTCGGCAGAGAGCCTGCTTCTCCCTGTCTTCCTTGCTCCTGCTCTCTGTCACTATCTCTGCCTGCCTCTCTCTCTCTCTCTCTCTCTCTTTCTCTCTCTCTCTCTCAAATAGATAAAATCTTTTAAAAAGCGGTATACCTTTATATTATATTATAATAATATATAATATTATAATATTATACATATAATATATATACCACATATATTACTCAGTCATCAAAAAAATGAAGTCTTGCCATTTGCAATGATGTAGATGGAACTAGAGGATATTATGCTATGTGAAATGAGTCAGTCCGAGAAAGAAAATTATCATACGATCTCACTTATATGGGGGAATTTAAGAAACAAAACTGGATCATAGGAGAAGGGAGGAAAAAATAAAACAAGAAATCAGAGATGGAGACAAACTGTAAAAGACTCTTAATTATAGGAAACTGGGTTGCTGGAGGGGCAGGAGGTGGGGAATGGGGTAACTGGGTGATGAACATTAAGGAGAGCTATGATGTAATGAGCACTGGGTATTACATAAGACTGATGAATCACTGACCTCTGCTTCCAAAGCCAATAATACATTATACATAAATTAATTGGATTTAAATAAAATTTTAAAAAATAAGTTAGAAAACACTGTCAGGTTTCAAATTCGACTGCACTTATTAGGTGTGTAACCTTGGCATTGATTAAACTCTCTGTACTACTAAAAAATAAATAAATAAATAAAAGTTCTTGGAAAGATGTTCTGAAGGAACTTTGAATGGCTAAGTAATAATCCATTGTGTGAATATGTATGTGTGTTCATATGCAAATATGCATGTGTGTGTATACACCACTTCTTTTCTGCTGTTGTTATATACCACTTCTTTATCCATTCATCTATTGATGGACACTTGGGCTGCTTCCACATCTTGGCTATTGTAAATAATGCTGCAATAAACATAGGGGTGTATATATCTTTTCTGAATTATTGTTTTCAATTTGGGGGCTAAATACCCAGTAGTGGAATTAGTGGATCATATGGTAATTTTATTTTTAATTTTGGGGGGAATCTCCATACTGTTTTACACAGTGGCTGCACCAGTTTGTATTCCCACTAACAGTGCCTAAAGGTCCTTTTTCTCCACATCTTGAACAAACACTTGTTTTCTTGTGTTTGTAAATTTTGTCATTCCAAAAGGTGTGAGGTGGTATTTCATTGTGGTTTTGGTTTGCATTTCCCTGATGATGAGTGATGTTGAGCATGAATGAAAGTTTCATTCTTTTGCATATAGCTCTCCAGTTTTCCCAGCACCATTTGCTGAATAAACTTTTTCCCATTGCATATTCTTTCTTTCTTATCAAAGATTAATTGACCATATAATTGTGAACTTATTTCTGGATTTTCTATTATGTTCCATTGATCTTTGTGTCTATTTTGTGCCACTATCATACTGTTTTGATTCCTATATGGCTTGGTAGTATATCTTGAAATCTGAGATTGTGATATCTCCAGCTTTGTTCATCTTTTGTTCATCTTTTTAAAGATTGCTTTGGCTATTCAGGGTCTTTTGTGATTCATACAAGGTTTAGCAGTGTTTGTTCTAGCTCTATGAAAAATACTGTTGATATTTTGATAGGGAATGCATTACATTTCTAAGTTATTTTGGGTAATATGGACATTTTAACTATATTGGTTATGCCAGCCCATGAGCATGGAATATCTTTCCATTTGTTTGTGTCATTTTCAGTTTCTTTCATCAGTGTTTGTAGGTCTCTAACTACAGGTCTTTCATCTCCTTGGTTAAGTTTATCCTAGATATGTTATTATTTTTGTGCAATTATAAATGGGATTGCTTTCTTCATTTCTCTTTCTTCTGCTTCATTATTAGTGTATAGAGATGTAACAGATTTCTGTATATTGATTTTGTATTCTGCAACCCTACTGAATTCTTTTATCAGTTCTAGTAGTTTTTTGGTGGAGTCTTTTGGGGTTTTCTATATAGAGAATCCGGTCATCTGCAAATAAGGAAAGTTTCACTTTTTCCTTAACAATTTGGATGTTTTTTCTGCATCTATTAAAATGATTGTATGGTTCTTACCTTTCTCTTATTGATGTAACATATCATGTTGATTGATTTGTGAATATTGAGCCATACTTGCATCCCAGGAACAAATTCCACTTGATCATGGTGGGTGATTTTTTTAATGTTTGTTGGATTTGGCTAATATTTTGTTGAGGATTTTTGCATCTATGCTCATCAGAGATATTGGCCTGTAGTTCTCTTTTTCAGTAGTGTCTTTTTTTTTTTTTAATAAAATGGTCTTTTTTTAAAGATTGTTTGTTTGTTTGTTTGTTTGTTTGTTTATTTATTTATTTATTTATTTATTTATTTATTTATTTATTTATGATAGAGAGAGAGAGAGGCAGAGACACAGGAGGAGGGAGAAGTAGGCTCCATGCCGGGAGCCCGATGCGGGACTCGATCCCTGGACTCCAAGATCGCACCCCAGGCCAAAGGCAGGCAGTAAACCACTGAGCCACCCAGGGATCCCCTTAGTAGTATCTTTATGTGGTTTTGGAATAAGGGTAATGCTGGCCTCATAGAATGAATGTAGAAGCTTTTCTTCCTCTTCTATTTTTTGGAATAGCTTGAGAAGAATAGGTATTAACTCTTTGAATGTTTGATAGAATTCACTTGTGGAAGCTATCTGGTCCTGGGCTTTTCTTTGTTGAGAGTTTCGGTTTTTTAGGTTTTTTTTTTTTTTTTTTTTTTTTTTTTCACTGATCCAATTTCATTGCTGGTAATCAGTCTGCTCAAATTTTCTATTTTTTCCTGATTCAGTTTTGGTAGATTATATGTTTCTAGGAATTTATCCTTTTTTTTTTTTTTTTTAGCTTTTCCAATTTGTTGATGTATAAGTTTTCATATTTTCTTATAATCCTTTGAATTTCTGTGGTGTAATTTTTCCTTTTTTATTTCTGATTTTATTTGAGTCTTCTCTTTTTTATGAGTCTAGCTAAAAGTTATCAATTACATTAGTCCTTTAAAAGAAGCAGCTCCTGGTTTCATTGATCTGTTCTATTTTTAATTTCTACATTGTTTATTTCTGCTCTGATCTTTATTATCTTCTTCCTTCTACTGGTTAGGAGTTTTCTTTGTTCTTTTTCTTCTAGCTCCCTTAAGTGTAATGTTAGATTGCTTGAGATTTTTCTTGCTTATTAAGGTAGGCCTGTGTTGCTATAAACTTCCCTCTTAGAACAGCTTTTGCTGCATCCCAAAGATTTTGGACATTGTGTTTTCATTTTCATTTCTCTCCCTGTATCTTTTCATTTCCTCTTTGATTTCTTAGCGGTTGAACCATTCATTGTTTAGCAGCATGTTGTTTAACCTCATATATTTGTGTTCTTTCCAGATTGTTTTCTTGTGGTTGATTTCTAGTTTCATGGTGTCATGATCAGAAAAGATGCATGGTATGCCTTCAATATTTTTGAATTAAGACTTGTTTTGTGGCCTAATATGTGACCTATTCTAGAGAATGTTCCATGTGCACTTGAAAAGAATTGTATTTCGTGTTTTAGGATAGAATGTTCTGAATGTATCTGTAAGGTCCATCTGGTCCAATGTATCATTCAAAGCCACAGTGTCCTTGTTGATTTTCTATTTAGCTGATTTGTCCTTTGATGTAAGTGGGGTGTTACAGTCCTCTACTCTTGTATTACTATCAGTTACTTTCTTTAGGTTTGTTATTAGCTGTTTTATGTATTTGGGGTGCTCCCATGTTGGATGCATGAATAGTTACAATTGTTATATCTTTTTGTTGGGTCATTCCCTTTATGGTTATATAATGTCCTTCCTTTTGTCTTGTTACAGTCTTTGTTTTAAAGTCTATTTTGTCTGATAAAAGCATTGCTTACCTGGCTTTCTTTTCACTTCTATTTGCATGATGAATGCTTTTCCATTCCTTTACCATCAATCTGCAGGCATCTTTAGGTTTAAGTCTTTTGTTGGCAGCATATAGATGAGTCTTATTTTTTTTTATCCATTCTATTACTCTGTGTCTTTTGATTGGAATATTTAGTCCATTTACATTCAAAGCAATTTTTATAGGTATGTATTTATTACCATTTTATTACTTGTTTTATGGTTGGTTTTGGAGGTTTCGCCTTCTTGCTCTCTCCTGTCACAGTTTGCTGGCTTTTATTTAGTGATATAGATTCCTTTCTCTTTGTTCTTTGCATATCTATTACTAGTTTTTTATTTATGGTTACCATTAGGTTTATATATAACATCTCCTGCATATGGCAGTCTATTCTAAGTTGATAATTGCTTAAGTTTGAACTCATTCTTTACTCCTCTCATCCCCACATTTTAGGTATATGGGTCATATCTTACAGCCTCTTATTTTGTGAATCCTTTGACAGATTTTTATAGATATTTTTACTGCTTTTGTGCTTCCTACTTTTCCTACTTCTATTTATGGTCTTTGCTTTCCACTCAGAGTCCCCTTTAATAAGATTGGTTTAGTGGTCTTGAATTCCTTTAACTTTTATTTATCTGGGAAATTCTTTATCTCTCCTTCTATGCTAAATGAGTCTTGTTGCATAGAATATTCTTGGTGGCAGGGTTTTGTTTTTGTTTTTCTTTCAGTACTTCGAATATATCATCTCATTTCTTTCTGGCCTACGAAATTTCTGCTGAAAAGATCAGTTGATAGCCTTATGGAGTCTCCCTTGTATGTAACTGTTTTCTTTTCTCTTGCTGCTTTTAACATTCTCTCATCACTACTTTTTGCCATTTTAATTGCTATGTGTCTTGGTGTGGACCTCCTTGGGGTGACTTTGTTGGAAACTTGCTGTACCTTCTGGATCTGAATGTGTTTCCTCCCGTTTCTACAAGTTTTCAGCTATTATTTCTTCAAATAAATTTTCTGCCCTCTTTTCTTTCTATTCTTCTGGGATCCCTACACAATGAATGTTACATGATGGTGTCAGTAAATTCCCTAAGTCTGTTTTCATTTTCCCCCCTCCTCTTTAGCTTATTTCACATTACTTTGTCCTCCAGATCTCTGATCAGTTACTCTGCTTCCTCTTGTCTATCCTTTATTCCATCTGGTGTATTTTTTTAAATATTTTATTTATTTGAGAAAGAGAGAGAACATGCACATGAGCCAGGGGAGGGGCAGAGAATCTTAGGTAGATAGACTCCACGCTGAGCATAGAACTTGATGTGAGGCTTGATCTCATGACTCATGCGATCATGACCCGAGCCAAAACCAAGAGTCAGATGCTTAACCAACTGAGCCATCCAGGTAACCCTCCATCTAGTGTATTTTTAATTTCAGTTATTAAGTTTTTCATCTCAGGTTTTTTTATGTTTTCTGTCTCTTTATAAAGGGTCTCACTGAGGTCTTTCAGTCTTCTCAAGTCCAGTATCTTTATGACTATTATTTTCAATTCTCTATCGTATGTATTACTTATCTCCATTTTGCTTAGGTCTGTTGCTGCAATTTTGTCCTGTTCTTTCACTTTGGACATATTCCTTTGTCTCCTATGTTGCCTCTTTGTGATTTTATGTGTTAGAAAAGTCATCTACATCTCCTGCTTTGAAAGTAGTGGCTTTATGAAAAAGTCCTATAGTGTCCTACAGTGTAGTGTCCGCTGTTCATCAGAACCTGGTGCTTCTGGGGTCTCTCCTGGGTGTGCTGTGTCTTGCTATTATGTCTGAGCCACATTTTCCTTCAGTCCAGTCATCTGCAATGGTTCTCTACCTGTTGTAGGCAGACTTTGGTCCCTGTGTTACTAGTGAGCCACTCTGGAGGTGCCTTGGGTTTGAGATGACTCAAACCAGGAGTTTGTTAGAGATGCAGTAGCACTGAAATGCAGGGTAGTTTCCCTGTGTTGTCCCCTGAGCAGCTTTCATTGGTGGGTGGGGCATGCAGTCAGACCAGATGTCTGCCCCCAGGCCACTGCTAGAGCCACAGTCTGACCCCATGTATGATTATCTTTCCCTCTCCTAGAACAGGAGTCACTTAGCAGTCGTGCTGCCCCCTGTTGGGGCTGCTTGCACACTGCCAGGTTTGTAGCACGGGTTTAGTGCACTGGAGGGGCAGGTTCACAGAAGGAAGGCAAGGGTGGGTGCAGTGCCAGCAAGTCTCCCCAACCATGCACTTCAGGAGTGGACCTGCAACCTCCAGACTAAGGTAGGCAAGGCTGGAGGGAGCAGATCCACAGAAGTGAATGGGGCAGGTGAACGGTGGCAGCAAGCTAGGTGAAGTGTTCACAGCACTGGTTTGCATAGGTGTCAAGGCTGGGAGGCAGGGGAGGAAATAGTGCCTGCCTGCTCCTTTGTTTCTGGGGAAGATCCCTGTCCCTCCAGTGCCTGTTCTATTAGTAAACAACTCTCCCTCCTGCATGCCCCAGGCATTTTTCAAACTGCTGCTTCTAGGCTGTATCTCTTTGGAGGGGCTTGTTGTGCTCTCCCTTTAAACAAGGACTCAACTTCCTCTGGTCCTCTTGACTCTCCCAGACTTGAACCTGCTGATTTTTAAAGTTCCAGCTGTTAAACCTCACTGATAAGAACTCATGAAATTTGGCCCCTCTCTGGTTTTTAAAGCCAAATGTTATGAGAGGGGGTTGATCTTCCCTATGCCTGAGGCGTCTATTTCTTTCCTTTCCATGCCCACAGCATCCCTCCCTCCTATGTATAGTTCTAAGTGTCTGTTTAGCTCCCCACAGTGACTCTGCCCTTCCTACCTTCTTCAGTATGGCCTTTTCTCTACATTTAGCTATGAAGAGTCTGTTCTGCCAGTCATCAGATCAAGTTCTGGGTTATTTACACTTATCTAGTTGTATCCATGTGATGAAATGAGCTTAGGGTTTTCCTACTCTGCCATCTTCCCCAGCTCCTCCCTGCATCTCTTTCTACTAACGCTAAACATGAGATTTGTCTTCTCTCAAAGTAATGGTTAATATTATTTATGTTTTAAAGGCATAGAAACTGAGGCTCAGGAAGGGAAATGTGATTATAAGCAAGCTGATTTCTTCTGGTTTCAAATTTGGATCGCCACACATCAGAGGTCAAAAAATGATGGCCTGTGGGTCAAAACAGCTGGCCATTTGTTTTTGTAAATACAGTCACAACAGCAGAGTGTAGTAGTTACTACAAAGATGGTATGGCTTGCAAAGCTTAAGATATTTACATTCTGGTCTTGACATAGATTATCCAAATATACTTCTAGAGGATGTTTTTACATTTTCTGTAAAACAAACTATCTAGATAGTACTGATGTTTTCATAAATGTCTTAGTTCATATTCACTTGCTCAAAATATCTTTCTCCTCAGTGATGAAGATAAACTAAAAACCTGGAAGCCCAAGTTTTTGATGGCAAAGGAAAAAAAAGGGAGAAAAGATGCTGAAGAATCAGAAAGGTAGGTGCACACATATACTTAATTACAGCTTATCTACTGAAATATATACCTCTTACTAGCTGTGTGACTTTAGGCAAGTCATTAAATTTGTCAGGTTCCTTATCTATAAAGTGAGAATAATAGGGCAGCCTGGGTGGCTCAGCGGTTTAGCGCCGCCTTCAGTCCGGGGCGTGATCCCGGAGACCCGGGATCGAGTCCCATGTCAGGCTCCCTGCATGGAGCCTGCTTCTCCCTCTGCCTGTGTCTCTGCTTCTCTGTGTGTCTCTCATGAGTAAATAAATAAAATATTTTTAAAAAATAAAAATATAAGAATAATAGCACCTCTATCACCGTATAGTTGAGAGGATTAAAAGAGATAAAGAATATGAAAATGTAAAGTGCCACACACATTTCTCTTCATTATCATCATCCAGACTTTGGTGGGGATAGGGAATAAAGAAAGATTTCAAGACAGCCATTATTTTTAAGATTTTATTTATTTATTCATGAGAGACACAGAGAAAGGCAGAGACACAGGCAGAGGGAGAAACAGGCTTCATGCAGGGAGCCTTACGTGGGACTCGATCCCAGGACTCCAGGATCACGCCCTGGGCAGGCACGAAACTGCTGAGCCACCCAGGGATCCCAAAACAGCCATTATTAAATGATGAAAAAACTCTGTCTTCTTTTAGGCTGTAAGAACTTTTCCTCTACAGATGGAACTTACATTAATACACCAATTAGAACTTAAACTTTGAGAAACTACGTGAGAAATCACATAACAAGACTAATTTCCCAAAACATAATTCTAGTTATGACTACATTAGTGTTAGAATTTAAAAAAGAATGTTTTTTAATCAACTCAAGATCAAACTTTCATTCTTGTGACCCAGGTTCCCAGGTGGCTGTTGGGGGAGGTGATGTTTTTATGGTCTCAGATGGTTACTGTAATCTGTGCTCTGGAGGACAGGGCACAGGATCTGAGGCACTCTTAACAATGGTCTTGGGGAAATCTTTGTCTAAATAGCCATTGATCTAGGAACACTGTGTGATCTGTCTGCTTTGGGAAACTTGTCTAGAAAAGTCCTAAAGGGGAATCCCCAAACAGACATCTATCTCTACCATATTTAAACTCAGAGGATGGCACAGGATGGGTTTAGACCTGATGTAAATTACTTTTCCCAAGTTTGAAAGATGTATTCACAGACTAAAATAGCATCTCTCCACCTTAAACTTCATACTTCTACATAGCATAGCAAAACAGTTTCAAGAGAGAAAGTATCAGTGAAATTTTTGACACTCCTCCACGAAATAGGTTTAGTACTTTAATGTACACATAAGTCTTTTCAGGAAAAATTTTCTAGTGCTTTATTTCTTAAACATTGTAAAACAAGTATTATAGTTTACTTTTACTTTCAACTGAGTAAATTTTAAAATGTGATATTGGGGTTATCAGTTTCCTGTAGATTAATGTATCAATTTCTATGTGCTTTTTGTTCATTTTTAAATGGTTTCTACCATAACTTGTTCCACCAACAAGAAATGCTTTGTATACTAGTTAAACCCTTTCATAATCCTTTTATGAATCAAAGATCATGACAAATTTTCAGAGAAGTTGGGGAAGGATATCCCAGTATAAAGGCTTAGAAACAATAGCTCACTTTCTAAGATGTTCCAAGACTTAGACTTGTGTGTGTGTGTGAAGCTGGAAAGGTAGATTAGGGCTAGCTTATAAAATGCCTTGTGTACCATGCTAGTATCTTATGGGCACTAAAGACAAATGAAAGGTTTTAAGCAAAACAGTGGCATTAATTACATTTTAGAAAGAGAACTCTGGAGGCAGGTATGCAGATGGATTTGAGGAAGGAGAGGAGGATGTTATCTCAGGTATTAAGTGGCTATAATCTTGGGACAGAACAAAAAAGATGCAGGAGGCACTTCTGAATAAAACTAACAGGACTTGCTTGGCTTTTATCCATCGATATATTAAACAGCTAAAAAAGCAGCACCAACCCCCAAGTGAAGTACAAGAGGGAGGAAAAGGGGGAAGAGTGTAACCAGCCTCCACTGTATTTACTTTTATGTGCTGACAATTTTGTACTTATTTTGTGGCATCTTGATGTTCTTCATCTGATTCTTCTCCAGAATCATTCAACAAACAGAACAGTATTCTGATTGAAGAACAAAGATTTATCATTTTTAAAACAAGTTAATTATATTTTGAACCCTGATTCAGAGGAATTTCTTGTTTAAGTTGCTTAACCAATTTGATTTTATTCCAAATTAATATCTTGGTATCCAGAAAAAAAACACAATCTTTTTAATTTTTTTTTTAAGATTTTATTTACTTGAGAGAGAGTATGGGGGGGGGGTTGGAGGGGCACAGCGAGAGGGAGAAGCAAGCTCTCTGCTGAGCAGGGAGCCAGATGTGGGGCTTGATCCCAGGATCCCAAGATCATGACCTGAGCTGAAGACAGATGCTTAACTGACTGAGCCATCCAGGCACCCCCACCACCTTTTTAATTATAGAAGAAAGCAATTGGTATTACTTACTCTGTTGAGTTGGTCTGAATATTATACTTTGCTCTAATGGAAGTATGTGTGTATCTATATAATTATCTACAAAGACATCTATATAGGATTATATATGTATGATTTTCTCCAAAATATTGTGAAGTAGAATGAGTTTATAGATTTGGAAACTTAGAGTTTTATTATGGTACATTTAACCTGACTTGCATATTTCTTGCCACTTTATCTCTTAGGAATTTCTTTAGAACTAAGAAGCAAAACTTAGAAAAGATGAGAATGGAAAAAGAAGAAAAACGTTTTAGAGAACAATTTGAGGTAGGTTCTCCTCTGAAGGTTAAAATTAAAAACAGAAATTCCTAACTTTTAATAGTTCTAAAGATCCTACAAGAGTGTTGTACCTCTGGCCTCTGGAATAGATAGGACCCATGACTAAACAGATGATCGTTTTTTTCCTGATGCATTTCTATCTTATCCTGCCTTTATACAGGCTATCCTCTCTGCCTGGAAAAACGCCTTAGTTATTCTTAAGGCTCTGTTCAAATGTCACCCACTCTTCCTAAGAAAGGAACTTAGCACATTTTATCTGTTACACACGTATCTTTTCTAACACTGATGAGTTATAACACAGCCTGTGTATGTGTGTGTATTCTCCACTGAACTCAAGTCCTAAGTAAAAATTTTTGTCTCATTCAAGTTTGCTCCCCAGCTCCCAATATATCTGGACCCACAGTGTTCAGTGAGTAAAGGAATAATTAGATAAATGAACAACTGAATGAGTGAATGAAAGAAGCAGTATCTGAACCTCCTTGACTTCTTCTGTCATTATGAATCCATTAAGGAGTATTTCCTTAATTCCAAGGTTCAAACAGTCCTGCCTTATAATTTCATAAAGAGAAATTAAGAAACATACTGAATAGCTCCCAGGTCCCAGATACTGGATGAGAGACAGAATGTGGGCACCCTGCTTATAAAATTTGTCCAAGTCGCTACTATTCCATATTACCGAACGGATAAAGATTGTGTTTCTTCACATGACATATAAAGCTCTTCATGTTATGACTTCTGTTTATCTTTCAGGTTTTATTTCCTGCCATTCTTCACCTTACACTTCAGTCTTTGGCAACAAACTGCTTATAGTTCTGTCCCTTCAATGAACATGCACTTCAGTCCCTGTCCTGCTGCTATTTATTCCCTTCCTCTAGGCATTTACTTGGTCTGCCCTACCTGTCTGGTGATACTCTTGCTACTTTTCCCCATCTGACTAGCTTTCATTCATTTATCAACACCCAGTCAAGGCATCTCTTCTCCTCCAGGAAGAATGACCTCATTAAGGAAATTACCCTTCCTCAGTATACCTCTATATCTGAGCCTATCAAAAGCATTAACATTATTGCAATTATGTGTTTACCAATAATATTATGAGCTCTTAGAGAACACGGTTGTCTTACTTTTATATCCAAGTGTAGAGCAGAATAAAATTACCTTTGTAAATGTCCAAGAATGTTTTTGGATTGAACTAAAAAAGAATATACACAAATCCCTCATAATCATTAATAACTCTTGTTTTGGACCAAAGCTGATAAGGACTTATTATATCTAGAAATCATAATATTATTACTTACTGCAACTGTGATATTAGGTTAATTGAAAAACAATAGTGTTAGGCAGCCCCGGTGGCTCAGCAGTTTAGCGCCACCTTCAGCCCAGGGTGTGATCCTGGAGAACCAGGATCGAGTCCCACATCAGGCTCCCTGCATGGAGCCTGCTTCCCCCTCTGCCTGTGTCTCTCTTTCTCTCTCTGTCTCTCATGAATAAATAAACAAAATCTCTGTCTCTCATGAATAAATAAAACAAAAGAAAAGAAATGAAAACAACAGTATAACAATTACTTGCTGAAAAGACCCTATATTCCCTCTAGGACTTCTCTCACTTTGTCACTGTCTCATATTTCATGTGTATGGTTCCATTCTTCCTTACTATCTGTGGTGGATTTTCCTTATATATCATTAGAAAAACTATGCCGTATCAGTAATTTTTATTCAGCTCACATCACAAATTATTAGTACCTCGTTTGCGCTAGGCTTTGAGAATACAAGGATGAATAAAACTGTCTTCCACTTTCATTTTATAAGATACTATGTATAAAATGCTGTAATAGGAGTATACACAAAGTGCAGTTAAATAGAAAAACATACATGGTAGTTGTGAAATCTCCATGTGAAGTGGTTAGAGAAAAAATTATTTCAGGCAGAGGAAACCATATGAGCAGAGGCTTGTAAATATAAAAGGTACCTGGTGTAATCAGGATCATCAGGTAGCTTGATGTGGCTTCATTATTGGGAGAGAAATAAAAGCATGGGAAATGACAGTATGCAAAGGACCTTGAATGTCAAGCTGAGAAATGTGGATCTTATCATGAAAGTAATGAAGAATCTTTAGAACTTGACAAAAAGAAAGTGACCTGATCAGATTTTCATTTTAAGAAATCACTGTATTCATAGTGAACAATGGCCTGGAAAATGGTAAGAAATCAGCGAGGAAGCTATTACTTTGTTAGACAAAAGAAAAATCTATCTTGTGGATCAGATCCCATTTGGTATAGAGTGATATACTTTATCATCTGAATTCAGCACACTTCTGAGAGTGGGAGGAGGCATACCTAATTCTAAGTATGTATAAATACAGATACTAGGTATAATAAGCAGGCTATCCTGAGTGGAAGGAGATGTCTGGCCATCCTAATTTAGTTAACTAGGTGTCTATAAATATAAGCCAAGTATTCTGGAACTTTTTCTGGGTCAAGAGATATCAATACATTAGAAGGTAAAAATGTATAGGCTAGTTTATCACACAGAAAAAACTTCCCTTGAGGCCATAAATTAAATTTCTCATCAGTTTTTTCACAAATGCCTGTCTTTGACCATAGGAGAGTGGGAACTGCTCCCCCCCTCCATACCTACTACTTATATTACTTATACTTACTACTTATATGACTTATACTTACTATATAAGCCCAGAGAGAGAGGAGGGGTAGAAAGAGTACCAGAAATGCTAGGTATGTTAGTACTAGAGTATCAGAAATGCTAGGTATGTTAGAACATTATAAACTCTAAAGCACTCCACGAAGAGGTTTTCTATTTCCCTCTTACTTTTCTGAGTTTAGTGGTAACTTTATTACTGCAACAGCTAAAATACCATCCATGGAACTTAATTTATACCCATGTTACAGATGTCTCATCCAACGGAATTCATTCAAAGACAATTAGGTAAGAAGTGTGAAAACACTTTGAAAAAATGACAGTACCAAACTAAATGTAAGAGTGGCATTTTACCAGTATTTTCCTCTTCCTTTAGATGTTATTTAATATCTAGATCTTCAGTTTGAGGTTACTATATTATGTCCTTCCATTAATTTTGTTAGAATAAAAACTGCACAGTCTGATTAGTAATTTCTTATTTCAGTATGACAAAGAGATTACTGTCATCAACACAGCAGTGGCATGTTCCAGTAATTCAAGAAACGGAATATTCTATTTGCCAATAACCCCTGGAGAAGAACTGCAAGTCATTGATACGACTGAAGAAAATCTAGTGATCTGTCGCAATTCCAAAGGCAAATGTAAGTTACTGGCTTATTACCCATAAAATTTCAGTCACTGTTTATAACTTTTCAGACCAGTGATTTTTGTTTCTACAGATGGATATGTACTAATTGAACACCTAGATTTCAAGTAAGTAGTTTGATTTTATACTTCAAATCATGAATTCTAAATACTTTATACACTGTTGTGCACGTTTGTCTCAAAGACTCCTGCGTTTATTTAAATTCAGGAAGTTTTAAGGATTACTTTGAAAGAGACTTAATTCTTGTGTCTCCTAAGTATCTTATCATAGGTTTCTACAGAGCTTAACTATCAAACTAGTTAAGAAATCTGCCACCCGCTGCTCCGCTGGCCTCTATGTTTCTGTTTTTTCAGGCATCAAGGCTGGTCACCTTAGGAAGATCAAGCTCCATGGCAGGGGCTGCGCTAGAAAAGACTAGCCTGAGACCTCAGCCCTTCCTCACCTCAGTTTCAGGTCACATGTCAAATGGGATGGTGGGATCTATGAATACTGAGAAGAGAAAAACTCCTCCACATTTAGATGTTGGTTTTACTCAATGGTTATCTTTCAATGTCCATGTCAGTATCTATTTCACTGCTGGCTCAAGAGAGTGTGAAACCGTGTGTGTTAGCATTTGAGCATTTATTTAATAAGCCATAGCCAAAGTTAGAAATCATGCCTTCTGGTACCTAGACAGCTGTGCAGATGGTTAGTCTGCTTCTAATATTAGTACATGAGTGTTTATAATTTCTAGAAGATGTTGTGCATTTAAATTGGGTATAATTTACTTCTGAAAAGTAAGTACTGTAACCAAGGTCTTTTAAATACTCAAATTTAAGGTATAACCTTAAAACATAATTATGGCTCAGTCTTTAAAACATCAAGGTATAAGTGTCCTCCTTTTAATCAAAAAACTCAAATCAGACAAATGCTGTTCCATATTGGCTTCTTGTGGGAATAGGATGCTGAAAAGTAATTTATTCTTGAAGGAAGAGCCTAAATCTATTTAACACAATTTAAATAATATATATACTGTTTAAAACATCCTATTGCCCAAAGAAAAATAATTCTATGCCTGAACACCTATTAAATAGAATTAAAGAAAAATAAAATGAAGCTGTAAATAACATTTTTTTACATGATGTGCACTGCCTGTCCATGAAAAAAATTCTATATAGGTATACAGCTGTTTTAAAAATTGTTAGCAAAAAAATAAAAAAATAAAAAAATAAAAATTGTTAGCTTCTTCAACACCTAAAAACTGAACAATTTCACTCCATTGTTTTTATCTCCAGCGGACTCCATCTCACAATCTCAAGATCACAACCTGAGCTGAAACCAAGAGTTGGATGCTTAACTGACTGTGACACAGGGGGCCCCTTTGTTCTTTAGCCTTCAAAGGTGTGATAGAATTTGTCCCACGGCCCCATTCTTTATCAGACTTTTAAAAAAATTTTATTTAAATTCAATTAACAGATAATGAAGTATTAGTTTCAGAGGTAGAGTTCAGTGATTTAGCAGTTGCATATAATACCCAGTTCTCATTACATCACATGTCCTCCTTAATGCTCATCACTCAGTTTGTTTCCTAGAGGCAAGAGACTCTTCAGGTTTGCTGTGAGACTGTGTGTGAAGCTTCTAGGTTCTTTTATCTTTTTCATGTTTCAAGTGGCACTCATCCAATAAAGGCCAAGCATCAGAAGTATTCATAGAGGAAAGGGGAATATGGCAGCAGAATAGGAGGATTCTAGGCTCACTTCATCCCACAAATATGACCATGTAACTATCAAATCACACTAAATGCTCCAGAAATTTATCTGAACACTGGCAGAACAAATTCCACAACTAAAGGTAGAGAAGTGGTCACATATCAAAGGCAGGAAGTGCGGAAACACAGCTTGTCATGGCCACTGTGGTGGGAAGGGAGCCATGATTGTCAAGAAGGGCAAGAGACAGACTAACACACAGGAGCATGCAGGGAAAATGAATGCTCATAGCAATTGGCTTAGAATGTGAGAGGGGCCAAATTCAGTGGAGCTTAAAGCCTGGAGTTTTAAAGGTCACTGTGCTTGGCTCTGTGAGAGTGCAGAGGACATACAGGGGTAGAAACAGACATCTGAAGAGCCACTGGAGCACACGGTAGGAGGGTTAGTTGCTTACCTCCAAGTCCCAGAGAGATAGCGTTCAGGGAGAGACCCCTTGAGGAATAAAGGAACTGACAGGTGCCATTTTCTGCCCCCATCCCTTAGCATAAGCACAGATCCACCTGCAGGAACCAGCACAGCTTAATACTCACTACCTACCTTGCTTACACCAAGTCCCACCTCCCCAAGCTCCGGAAGAACTACTTTTCCTATTCTGCTTACCTCAGTCCCAAGGCAGCAGGCCTCAAACCCTAGAAGACCAGCACAAGCATCTGTCAACACTGCTTCTTACAACCTGGGAGTTTGTGAGGCCTTGGTTTCAGTGGCAACTGTGACTGTCCTCATTTCGCAAGCAGACTAGAACACACCTCGTTAAAAGCACACCATATTCAAGCCAGAGCCACTGCCCACAGCAGGCAAAGAGAGCTTCTGTAGACAACTTGCCTGAAGGATAAACCAGCACACATTGGAGACACTCCCAGAAGTGCCAGGCCCTGGGAACAGGGGATACTACATTACAGAGCACTATAGGACTTCTTCATAAAGCCATTACCCTCAAGAACAGGAGAGTAGCTGACTTTACTAACACAGAAACAGGCATAGAGACTTAGACAAAATGAGAAGACAGGAGAATTTGTCCCAAATCAAAGAACAGGACAAGCCATGGCTAGGAATCTAAGCAAAAGAGATACAAGTAACATGCCTGATGGAGAATTTAAAGCAATGACCAGGGGTGCCTGGGTGGCTCAGTAAATTAAGCATCTGCCTTTGGCTCAGGTAATGAGCCCAGGGTCCTGGAATTGAGCCCTGCATCAGGCTCCTTGCTCAACGGGAAGCCTGTTTCTCCCTCTGCTTATGCTCTCTCACTGTCTCAAATAAATAAAAAATATATTTTTTTAAATGATCGTAAGGATACTCACAGGACTTGAGGAAAGAGTGGAGGACATCAGTGAGACACTTAATATAAAGGGTTCAATAACTGAAATGAGAAATATGCTTGATGGAATGAATAGGCTGAAAGAAACAGAAGAATGAATTAATAACCTAGAAGACAGAGTAGGGGAAAGTAATTGAGCTAAAAAATTATGCAAAACAAGAGCAAACTAAGGGAACTTAGTGACTCCATCAGACATAATAACATTCATAATATAGGAGTTGCAGAAGAAGAGAGAAAAGGGGGTAGAGAATTTATTTGAAGAATAGCTGAAAACTTCTCTAATCTGAGGAAGGAAATAGCCACATCTAGGAGGCACGAGAACCCTCAACAAAAGCAGATCTACACCAAGACATACTGTAATTAAAATTCTTAAAAGCAGCAAGACAAAAGACAGTTACATACAATGGAAACCCCATGCTAGCAGTGGATTTTTCAGCAGAAACTTTACCAGCCAGACGAGAAGGGCATGATATATTCAAAGAGCTAAATGAGAAAAATCTGCAGCCAAGAATACTCTATCCAGCAAGGCTATCATTCAGAATAGGAGAGTTTCTCAGATGAACAAAAACTAAAGGAGTTCATGACCATGAAACCAGCCATGCAAGAAATACTAACAAGGACTCTTTGAGCAGAAAGACCAAAATGGAAATATGAAGGTAGAAAACACAAAAGCAGTAAAAATGAATATTTCCGTAAAAAATCAGTCAAGAAATTCACAAAAAGGATGTAAAATAGGACACCACATACCTAATCATGAGAAGGACAGGAGTAAAGAATGGGTTCAAACTTAAATGACCATCAATTTAATGTAGACTGCTATATGCAGATGTTACATACCAACCTAATGGTAACCACAAATCAAAAATCACTAATAAATATGCAAAGAATAAAGAGAAAGAAATCCAAATATAACAAAATCTTCAGAAACAACTGCAAAACAATAAAATGGCAATAAATACATATCAATCAGTAATTACTCTGAATGTAAGTGGATTAAATATTCAAAAGACATGGGTCTTATTTTTTATCCATCCTGTCACCCTACTTATATGTTGCCTACAACAGACCCATTTTAGACCTAAAGACACCTGCACATTGAAAGTGAAGGATGGGGAAACATCATGCAATCAGATGTCAAAAGAAAGCCAGGGTAGCAATGCTTATATCAAAGACTGTAACAAGAGACAAAGGACACTATATAAATGTAAAGGGGACAATCCAACAAAAAGATAGAATTGTAAATATTCATACACCCAACACAGAATCACTCATATACATAAAATAGTGAATAACAAACATAAACTAATCAATAATATAGTAATAGTAGGGGACTTCAACACCCCACTTACATCAATGGGCAAGTCAACAGAAAATCAAGGAAATAATGGCTTTAAATGACACACTGGATCAGATGGATCTAACAGATACGTTCAGAACATTCCATCCTAAAACAACAGAATATACCTTCTTTTCAAGTGCACATGGACCATTTTCCAGGATAGATCACATATTAGGCCACAAAACAAACCTCAACAAATTAAAAAAATCAGAGTCAGACTATGCATCTTTTCTGAGTACAGCAGTATGAAACTAGTAGTCAAACCACAAGAAAAAATTTGGGAAGACCACAAATAAAGGTTAAATAACATGCTACTAAACAATGAATGGGTCACCAGGAAATAAAAGGAAAAAAAGTGTATGAAAACTCTTGGATGCTGCAAAAGTGGTTCTAAGAGGGAAGTCTATAGTAATACAAGCTTACCTCAAAAAGACAAATCTCAAATAAATAACCTAATCTTACACCTAAGGGAACTAGAAAAAGAACAAAACATAAAATAAGCAAAAGGAAGGAAATAATAAAGATTAGAGCAGAAATAAATTACATAGGAACTAATAAAACAGATAAGTGAATCCAGGAGCTGGTTCTTTGATACCACATCAGGCCAGTACCTCAGATGAACAGAGGTGTAAAAAATCAACAAAATACCAGGAGACTGAATCCAACAATATATTTTAAAAAATCATTCACCACAATCAAGTGGGATTTGTTTATTCGTAGGTTGCAAGGTGGTTCAATATTCACAAATTAATCAACATGTAATCAAATCAACAAGAAAAAAGAACCACAGGATCATTTGAAGAGATGGAGAAAAAGCATTTTACAAAGTATAACATCCATTCATGATAAAAACCCTCAACAAAGTAGGTTTATCTTGTAAACATACTTTCTTAACATACCTTAACATAATAAAGGCCATATATGAAAAACCCACAGACAATCTCATCCTTAATGGAGAAAAACTAAGTGCTTTTCTGCTAAGGTCAAAAACAAGGATGACTGCTTTCATCACTTTTATTCAACACAAATGAAATGCCTAGAAGATTAAGAAATGCTTTAAAGATAAAGGGACACCGAAATTCAGTGTTTATATGCAAGTATGTTTGCTGGTCAAGGAGCACACACAGATGGAAAAATCTATGCTATGTCTGGTAAGAGATGGCCAGAGCTGCAATGGGGTAAACTCCAACTTAAAGATTTCACTTGGACATTTTCCGCTAGAGTGAGGAGACATTCAGAGGTCTTAAGCAGGAAACTAGTGCCAGATATTTAGAGAGGAAGGAAGAAAAATTATCATAGCAACATGGCTGATACACTGAAAAAACTTTATTTCTCTAATATTCTAGGCAAAAGGCCTTAAGACAGCAGCAAGAGAACTATCTAGTATAAGAGCCCCATTAGAGATAGTACAGAGGTAAAGAGACAAAATGTCTTGGTGACTGATTAGAAGTACAGGTGGAACAGAGAATTAAGGAATTACTCAGATTTCTTTTTTGAGAGATGAGATTAAGGCTGGTACCAAATATTGGAAATCTATTTCTGTTGGACCCCCTGAATTAAATCTGCTACTCAGTGAGAGGCAAGTACAGCCCTCTCCCATACTCCAGGAAAAGACCTGTTACAGTGGGCACTGTAGAAGATAAGTATGGCCTGTAGGCAAGGAGGTAAGTGAGAGACAGGCTAAGCAGAGACCTTTCCTGCCAACAATCCTGTCTAGTAGAGTCAGAAACTATATATCACTCTTGCCAGCTTATCAGATGATCTCTTGCTGTAATTCAGTAGCTCAGCTCTGAGCCTCTATTTACTCAATAGAACAGGGCTAGTAACACTCAGTTTGTCTACTTCAGTGTTGTAATCAGGCTATAATAATATAAATAAAAATGTCCTAAAATCCTTAGTACGTAATACGGTATAAATATTAATACTTGGCCTTTTCTGTAGTTGAAGATGTTAGAAACAAAAATATAGTTTTGACATTCAACTCTTGAAAGAATGGCTGGGATGTTATAGGTAAACTGAATGTTTTAAAATATGAATCATTTGGTCTAATAGAAATTACTATTTATTGATATGGAACAGGTTTGTAGGAAGAATAATTGCTTCTATCCTATCCATAATCAATGGTTATAACTATGTGGTTATAGTTCTGTTTCACTAAGGTCAGCCACATTTCTTCCATTCTTTAAATCCTAGCATTCAAAACTAAATTTCTCATTATTGATGTACCAAATTTTTTAATGTAAACACTGTAATATTGCTGCTGTCCAAGCAGTGATATCCAAGCAGTGATGTCCAAGCAGATGCCATCTGCCTCCTACAAACCCTAACCTAGCATAAAACTTAAATGGAAAGATGGACTTTTTTGTTTTAATTTTGTATAAAAAGATAAATAAAGACAACAGCATT
The DNA here is from genome assembly GCF_048418805.1 of Vulpes vulpes. NCBI lineage: Eukaryota > Metazoa > Chordata > Mammalia > Carnivora > Canidae > Vulpes > Vulpes vulpes. The sequence continues at coordinate 154,193,539 of NC_132791.1, forward strand.
CAAAGGAACTTGATCCTAACAGAGGCTAACACAGGCACACTCCAATTTACTTACAGGCCAGGCCTCTAGCAACCTATAAACATGTACCAACAAAACCTTCCCTTCCTCCTTTTGAGTACTTCTGTGAAACACTTGGTTCTTCCAAGATGACATAGCATTCTCTTGACCAGAACCTCCCCCACACATCTTCAGAACTTCTAAAACATAGATTCTAAAGGAAACTATAGGAAGAGAAAACAATGAATATATAATGACAAATTCCTAAAAAGTATTTATTTTAGGGTAGGGATGATATTTCCTTCAGCTTCTTCATACTTCTGTTTTCTTTTCAAATTTCCTATGATAAGCATCCACATCCATGAAATTTAGGAAATAAAGGAAAACCATTTTAACTAATAAAAACAAATCTCTTTGAATAACGCAAATTGAAATCTTGTCTAGCCTAGGCAGCCTTTAGTGTAAAGTTCTATTAGGTCAGAGGTCCTTTACACCTTCCTACTTTATGGTTGTGGTAAACAGAATTTTTCCCCTGTGATCTTTATGCCTTGGTGTTATTCCTATAAACATGTGACTTGGGACTTTATAGATAAAATTAAAGTTGCTAGCCATTTAACCTTAAGCCAGAGAGATTAGGGGTGCCTGGATGGCTCAGTAGGTTAAGTGTCTGCCTTCAGCTCAGGTCATGATCTCAGGGTCTTGGGATCAAGTCCCATGTCAGGCTCCATCTCAGCAGAGTCTGCTTCTTCCTCTCCCTCTGCCCCTCCCCTCCACTTGAGTTCTTTCTCTAATAAATAATATCTTTATAACAGATTATCCAGGTGAGCCCAATTTAATCACAGGGAACCTTAAAATCAGAAGAGGAAAACAGAAGAGTCAGCCAGCCAGTCAGAGAAAAATAGTGAAAGAGGCAGGAGAAATTCAAAGCATGAGCCCCCTGTTGCTGGCCTTGAAGATAAATGAAAACATGGGCCTGTAAACAATGGTGGCCCTTAGAAGCTCCAAATGATCCCTAGCCAACAACCACAAAGGAAATGGGACTTCAATCCCAGAGTAACATGGAACTAAATTCTGCCGACAACCTCAAAGAGCCTTGAAACAGTCTACTCCCCAGAACCCAACCCTACCAGTGCTTTGGTTTTCAGCCTTGTGCAATCTGAAGAAGTAACAGTGAACTTCTGACTTACAGAACTGTATGTAAGATAATAAATTTGTGTTGTTACTAAGTTTGTAGTAATCCGTTATGGCATCAATAGAATATACAATGGCTAAAGTTAGAAACTACAATGTATGACAAAAGTAGTATGAATTCTTCAAAGAACCGGAGGCCGTCTTTTTCTACAACAGCTTTCTCTGTAACTATTAATTTATGTGTAGAATATTAGTTTAATGACTGAGCAGAAACAAAAATAGCTTTCACATTAACTAGAGACTTTAATTTGATTTTGTGAAAAAAGCTTATAAGCAATCAGGCTGCTTTTCTCTTTTGTGTTTGTTACTTATGAATATCCACAGTGCAAATATTAATCAGAGAGAACCTGTAACTATGAACTGCTGTGTAGTTCAAAATGACATCTTTAACCACATGGTTACTGGAAGACAGAGCGATCCCACTGATCACTTAATACCCACAAAAAATACACAACAAACAAAACTGAAATTTGAATCTATGGCATTAAAACACAAAAGCAGTCAAAGTCGGGGCTTTTTCCTTTTTCTAGAAATAAATTATAAAAAGTGATCTCAATTTCAAAAGTTTTAAAAAGATTTTAATAGATACGTATCAAGTGCTTCAACAGGTGAATATATTAGCCTATGGGATATTCTTTTTCTTTTTCAAAAACAGGCTAAGAAAGAATGAACGCAGGATATTGAAAATTTTTTGACTAATATCCAATCTTACGTTTTCTTATGATTGTCATGGTCATAACTGATGGCTATCAACTTTCAGTTTTTTTTGTTGCACTCAAAATCCACTTTATATTTAAGCATACTTGACAAAGAACACAAGCATTCTTCTTAAAACAATATTTAGATTACTCTGCTGAGAGTTCACAGTTCTCTAACAATTTTATATTAAACACACAAAACATTGTACAACCAGAGATATTTGTGAACAGTCTTGAGAGAAAGCTGTATTTTGGTACATTAAGGCAGCTTCAGCCAACATTTTAAGAGGTTCTGAATATTCGTTGCCACAAAAGACAAATTCAAAATTTGAGTATTTGATATTTTCAAGAAATTTTAAGTCACTTAGAATACCATAATTTGTGAAACTGTAGTCTTAAATCTTTTTACCACTATATTCTTACCACATGAGACTTACCTAAAATCGATACTCATCCTATCAGTATCAAAGATACCCACTTTAAAAAAAAAATAGGAAGGGATTTACCTTAAATATGATGATAAACCCTGTATTTAAGCAAGGGCCTTCAAACAGTTACTCACACACATCTGTGAGGTAGGTTATTGTCCACATTTTGTAGATGAGAAAATTCAAGCAAACTGAGAATCACATTCCAAATTAGATTTCTGTTCATTCTACATTATTTCTTGCCTTTACAAACATTTTAAAGGGTTGAAATGTAAAGATTGTTAATCATTGCATTCATTTTAAAAACATGAGAAAGCAGCCAGAGTTTCACCAAAGTGACTTAAAAAGTAAAGCAACATAAAAGGAATAGAAAAATACATCCAGTGAACAGCATCTGACAGTGATAGGGTGAGGTCTGGCCAAAGGAGGCTGAAAAGCCAACAGGCAAAAGCAAACAATGTAACCGTTTGTGGAGGGCAGATCTAAGGAAAAATGAGAGCAATTAGAAAAAAGAGTTCAGACAAATATTTGACTAAATATTACTATTCCTATCATTTGAAAAGGCACAAATTTAAGGTGTTTTGTTCAGAGCAATGGATCTATTTCATTTTCCATTCAGGAAAATGTCATCGGTCTTAGAAGAATGGCCTTTCTTTGTAACAAAACTAACTTAAAAGAGCTTCTTAGCTGTGAGAAATAAATGCTTATGTTAGCAGCAAAAAATTAACTATGCAGTTCTCCTTGGCTAGAACATTTCTATTTCTCCTTGAAATTTTAAATCAACACAAAATAGGTAACTTGAAAAATCACACGCATGAACCTTGTCAAAATTTTATGTATGTTCAGAAAAGTTGTCAGGCTAGGATAGTCTACAAATACACTTAAGGTTTTTTTCCTGGAAAGAACACACTACTCTAGGGTTTCCATAATTGCACTTTAAATATAACTGAAATTCACCTACCTTGCTTGTCCAAACAATCATGAGCTACTTCCATAAAATCTAAACTGCTTTTGGATATAAACAAGTAGTTACCAAAAGTCACATGACAGTCTCAGATGCAAACTGGCACTGCTCTGCAAGTGTGGCAGTAAACACAAACACTGGCTCACTACAGTAATACAGGCCCACAGTCTGGTTACTTCTAGACCCAAACTGATTCTTATCAGGTTATGGCTGAAAAAGTTTAATTAAAACTCAATCCAGTCTAGACTGTGAGTCCTGTTCTTTATGCTATTATTGTTCAGTGGCATCAAATGCATCAAGATTTTGTATGTGGAAAGATTAGTAAGGATGCCAGCATTTACTTAAGTAACATATCATTTTTGAAGCTCATTAAACAAATGACATTTCAAAGTTCTATAAGATTTGGGAGAATATCAAGCCAATACTAATTAAGTAGTTTGTAAACAGAAATATACTCTGTGAAAAGTGTTTACCATTTAAATACCCATACAAAATGAAAAATTATCAATCTGTATATGAAATTTAGATAAGCCTAATTTATTGGATAATAATAAAAAACTATGATAACTTAAGATTGGGGCTGGGGCTAGTTTTACTTTTTATAAAACACTGCTACAAGATTCATATAAATAAAACTAAAGGAAGAATCATGCTTTCTTCAGTATTTTATAAGCACCCTCAATAACTCAGAAGTACTTAGAAATAACAATATGCTCATCATAAATACTTCAGATAATTATATTTAGTCAGTACAATGAACCGGTTCAAATAATTAAACTAAGAAATATTCAGTTAAGACTACTTTATATCACTCTAAGACTTGAAGGCAATACATATATGTATTTATTACTCAACTACTCTGATGTTTCAGTGATTCAGACTGTTCTCTCCTGGAGGAAGGTGGCATATTAAGAGCAGTGATCATTGCTGAATACTTGCATGGCATTAAAGCTTTATGAAGAACTTTGTGGTCTTGCTCCCTCATTTGGAGAATGGTTATACCTCACAAGATTACTGTAATGTATTAAATAAGTTAATAGATATGGTCTCTGGATCTAAAAAATCACTATAAAATTATATGGAACACTTCCAATACTTCAAAATAGTAGTTTTTTACTTATGGTGCACATGATGTTTCAACATGTTTGGTTTTCTGGATGATTTTTCCCATTTGTGTTCCAAAGAACAGCTGTATTTATATTTTTTTCAAGTATATACCTTTAAAATGCCTCACCAAATACAGAACATTCACACTAATATAAAAATCTCTAAATATATAAAAAGTGAACACTAACACAAATCACATGAAAAGGGCAAAGACACAACTTTAAAGCTCAAAGGTACCTTGGAGGCCTTTTAGTCTATTCCTCCCACTTTAAGGGTTACAAACTGAGGCCCAACATAGGTGTGAATTACCAGCAGATTGCACATATCCCTCAACCAGATATTTCTAATACACCTTCTGAACACTATTATTAAAATAAATTAATTCCCTATTTAAAAAGTCACAGAGTGATAGAATGACCAAGTAAAGAAATGCCAGATTGAAAAGGTGGAGTTCTTTAAAAACATAAACAGACAAAACTGTGAACATGTTTAGCATTTAGATATTGAGATTTCACAGTCATTAATAGAATTTAAATTATTAACCAGTGAATAAACATAGATACAGTAGTGTCTGTGGTAACCACATTCTAAGCTTTTACATTTTATAAGTGGAAGGTACAGTGCTTATATTAATTCAGTATACTGCACATTAATAGAAGCTACAGATAAATTCAAATAGTCAAGAAAACTGTAACAGTTGTCTATGGTTGTTTTCTCAGTTATGTCTCTTCTAATATAAAAAACCAATTTATTTTCCCTGAGTACAAACTGGCTAGAGAATAAAGAAAAAGCAAGCCCACAATTATGTAACTGTCATGGGAACCCTATTTGCAGAAAATGGAGAATTGTTTTTAAAACATATAGCCAATTCCCTGACTGAGAAATACTGGTACTTCTGATTAATTTAGGCTCCTAGATTCTTGTTATAGATGGCTAATATCAAGGAAAGCAAACACTTGAGATTACAAAAGTGTGTCAAAAGTTTGTTAATCAAATCAAAAGCCCAACTTGAAATAGTTTGCCTACGTCCCTATTCAATTTGTTATCTGTTCCTACATTAAAAGATTACAAGAATTAGAGCTAAATATGCTGTCCAATATAAAAGTATTTAGAAAATTTTCACTGACTACACATTTTTAGAGTAAGAATCAATGTCATGGACTCACTGCCCACAGAAGCCATACAGCCATAAGCATTAGTCACTAGATTCTTAGCCCTTTTTTCCAAGTAATCTGGTTTAAGGTTTTTCAGCTATCCATCCCACACAACAAAAAATAAATTTTGCTCCCAAACAAATCACAACCTGATTAAGAAAATCAAGGTACTATGAACTACATCGCAGACAAACAAATTGCTGTTTAGTCCAGCATTTGCTCAAAATGGATATGTCCACGGGTTAAAATGAAAATTTTCTGATTCTGAACCATATTGTCTCCAACAGATAAGAAGAAAAGAAATCTTAATTCTATTCCTTCCTCTGTAGTTATAATTACATAATTACATGTATGTATTAATAAACATAATTAACCAATTCTAGAAACCTGGGACAATAATTTTCCAAAAACAGTATTTTTCAAATTTGTGCTTTCCCATGGGCAATCAAATTTAAAATATAGTTAAATTAATTTGGGCAAAGCAGGGTTAAAGTCAAATTTTTTTTTCACTGAAGGGCTTTTCAAAGTCTTTAATGCTCATATCTATTGTCATCTTCAAGCAGTAGTGTGGCATCTAACATTTTCCAAACTTGCTCAATGGACTCGTTTTTCAGCAGAGCACCTCAGGGATACAGTGTGAGAACTGCTTTTTAGAACCATATGGAGTCCATTTCCATGATGTAGCTAAGTCTTTTCTAACCTAATAATAGAAGCTCTCCTCCAAAATCTTAACTTGAAGAAATTCTTCCCATCCCAGATCTAACCACCACATACCACATCCACAATCAACCAGCTTACAAGACTGAAATGTGGGAATTTAGCAACTGATTCTTTCTATCTTCCTGCCCATTAGCAACAAAAGCCTCCTGTGACAATGTTCTAGCCCCTATTATGTTGGGCTGAGCCTCCTGAAATCTTTTCTATATAAAGCAATGTACTAAACCTTCTAGATTCAGAGTTTCTGTGCTTTAAAAATGTAAGCATACAAGAACTGAAACTGCAATGCTGGTTTTCCTAATATTCAACAGGTTGTCATCAAAATGTAGATATTCACGAATAATGGCAAGAATGAGAAAATAGTATATAATATTTCTAATTCTCAAATAACATGATAACCACCCATATAAAGTAATTTTGATATGAATAAGTTTTTAATATCTGATTAGACTAACAAAGCTAAAATGCTACTGTCTTCCTTGCTGCTGTTTCTCCACCTTCAAAATTGTTAGGGATTTTATCATTGGGGATAAGGAATCTTTAGATTAATTCCTTATTTCTAAGGTCATCCCATTCATAGTCAAGCACATATTATGAGGTGGCCCTGTTTTTCCCAAAAGAGGTATTTACACATTTGGAGAGGCCAATATTATGCCTTATGTATAATGCACATCAGACTAATACAGCTAGACTGCTTATCCCTGTAAAAAACAATCATAAAAAGTACCCTTTGGTGCCACTAGATGGCAATCTTTCCAAGGTTTAAACTTAAAACGGTTTAATGCAAACCCACCCTCTTTCCCAAATTGGGGAGCAACAATTCCTTTTGATATTATGAACTCAAACTTAAGATTAACTTAACACCATTTTTAAAAAATTCTATAAACTAATATGATGTGACATACCGCAAACTCCTGACTCAAAACTACTTAAAGACAGGCATGCTTATCTTCCATAAACTCTTATAAGAGAAACTTGGCCAGATTTTCATTTGCTTCTTGGTAGAAAACATTATTTTTGGCAGAGAAACCTGTTTTCAAGAGCTTAATCTTTTCTAGGGTGGGTCAGGTGAATGAGAGTGTTAATTACATCACGTTAAACAAATGAATAAATATAAATTAGATAAATTACACATAATTTAAAAATTAAATACTTTCACTAAAACAGTATAAGCAACGAGCTATTATCTACTCTGCTGTATATAGTTTTCTTTTTAATCTTAAAAAAAAAAAACAAAAACCTGCACAAAGCAAAACAGTTTGGTTTTCCTTTAAAAGCCCTGGTGTGTGAATACATATATGTATATATATAAACAACACATATATTTATTCAAGAAAAATTTTTTTTTTTTAATGTTTAAGGCTTCCCTACCCTAACAGCCTCAACAGTGAAGGTCAGTGCCTATCAAGCTTAGGAAGTACACAAAGGCCCTTCGGGCCAGAAAGCTGTTTTCAAACTGAATGGCTAGCAACCAAGATAGAGAATAGAGAAAGGGAAGCAGAAAAGATTTAAAAGCTAAGTCTATCAGCCACGAAGGATCAAAAAACAAAGACAATGGTGGTGGGGAGGAGAGGGAGGGGGATGGTTGCAATAACAAACTTGAACTTCAGATGAAGAATTAGTATTGTGATATGCAGCGGGATACCCATGCACACTCCCCACCACCACATGTATTACATCAAAAATAAGAGTTCTCTTTTAAGGGACTGTTGATAATTTTGCTCTGTTTCATTTAACTTATCTATTTTACCATGCTTGATAAAATACAAAAATAAATAGAGTCAAAAAGAATTTGAGAAAGGTAGTTTTGAAAGCATGTTTTAAAATATTAATTTTTTTTTAAAAAAATGTTGTTTATGAAAAACACAAAAGTTGTTGCAATTCCAGATGTTCCAGTAGAACACTGAGGACTCTTAAGATAAATATGTTATTCAAGGAAATCTCAAAATAAAACCTCTAGCTGGTTATAAGTTATTTTTAAGGAACCTGTAAACCAGTTATCTGTTTCAGGACCACAGCCCTTCTGTTAAACACTAGGCAGTATTTGCTAAAGCTAAAATTACAAGAACAACTCGGCTTCTGAAATTTGGGGGGCCAGCCTTTAATGTTTCAACATTTAAATACTATCTTACTAATGGCTGTATTATTTTTCTTCTTGTGCAAGAGAACTGGGTGCATAAACACAGCTTAAAGCCTGCCAATCTTTAGGAAGTAAACTGGATTTACCTACATTAAATAGTAAAGCCAAGAGGTGAGGCCAAACCACTCTTTGAGATGATTCACCAGTGAAGGTGTATTAATCATCTGTAGTGAACTCACAATTTTTAAATTAACAATAATTTTCATCAATGTTCACCTATTAAAGGTAGAGCCTCTATGAATTTATCATAGGCAAAATAGAATTACAGATGTCTTCAGGTAAATAAAATGTCAGACTTTTTTGTTTTCAGTAATTTCAATGGCATTGAGTGTCCCCTGGAAATATTCATGACTCTCAATCAGTATTCCAGAGTATGTGATATCATAAGTAAAACAATAATTTTTAGAATCTATCTGATTTTCACAGTGTAATAACAGAAAGACAAAAACTAGAGAATCATCATCAACGGGCTAAAGTAGTGATCAGACTGGCACACATTTCAAAAAAATCCATGGTGTGACTGCCTAGGCGGGGTGGAACTGAAGACAATGTACTTCCAGTCAAAGAGCCGGTAAGAGAGCTAGAAAGTGAATGGCTCTCCGCAGTCACAGAGTCAAAACTTGACCTTGGTCTATGTAAGCCAGCAGCAGAACAGGAACGCTGAGGTGTTGAAGAACCAGACCTCTGCTCCACCACCTCATCTGAAATGAATAAAAGAAGAGCAATTTATATGAAAGGTATATATGCCTGAGCCCTTCTTATGAAGATGGTACATTCAGAAAACTGAGTAAACATATATGAACAAGGGAAACTTAATGGATGTCATGTTTCAGAGTTTTAAGAGCAGGGGTGGCAATACCCCTTTCCTCCCACAATCATAACAGACATCAACTAATCAATCACAACACTAATACACAGAAAATGTCACCCCTAAATCCTTCTCAACATAGTATTTGGCATCAACCTTGAAATCAAACAGATATCCCATGTGAAGAAAGCACATCCTTGAAGGATTAACAAAAAATATTAAAATAAAAGTTACATTGGTAACTTTTACAATCATTATACAGTGATTCCGAACCTTCAGTGCACACTGACTGGGGACGGGGTGAGGAAAATCCTGTTAAAGATTTCTGGGGGATCCCTGGGTGGCTCAGTGGTTTAGCGCCTGCCTTCGGCCCAGAGCATGATCCTGGAGTCCTGGGATTGAGTCCCACGTCGGGCTCCCTGCATGCAGCCTGCTTCTCCCTCTGCCTATGTCTCTGCCTTTTCTCTCTGTGTCTCTCATGAATAATAAATTTAAAAAAAAAATAAAGATTTCCAGTTCCCCAGAAGTCACCTCAAGAGATTCTGATTTGGGAGATCTGGGGGTAGTTACCAACAATCTGCATTTTAATAAGAACTCTAGGTAATTCTGATGATGGTGGTCAGAGACCATATAAATACTATAAATACTATAGTCAGTGGTAGCTGAGGAATAAAATTTAACTCCTCTGTTGAAAACAACTTCCTTAACTCTGAACTCAGTTCTCCTCTTGTTCTATCTTGCACCTGACCCCTGGTTTACTCTTTGTATCCCACTTGCGCCTCTAAACTGAACAAGCAAATAAATAAAATCTTTAAAAGGGGGGGGTGGGCAGCCCGGGTGGCTCAGCGGTTTAGCGCTGCCTTCAGCCCAGGGTGTTATCCTGGAGACCTGGGATCAAGTCCCACTTTGGGCTCCCTGCATGGAGCTTGCTTCTCCCTCTGCCTGTGTCTCTGTCTCTCTGCCCCCCACCCCTCTGTGTGTGTGTCTCTCATGAATAAATAAATAAAATCTTAAAAAAAAATAAACTGAACAAGTGCATCTGGTTCATGAAGGTTTGACTTCTGGTACCCACTAAGTACTTAAAACACAACCCACAATCACCTCCCTTGACTCCTTCAGTCTCCTGGATGGCTGGAGCATCAAAATTAAACCTGAACCAAAGAGAGGCCCATCTGGCCAACTAGGATGAGGGAAGTTGATGAACGAGGAAGTTTAGATAGTGGAATCGTAATAATAATAAAATATGACTGGAGAAATGTGACAAAGAACCTGACAACATCAGTTAATTTTAGGCAAAAATTGCTTCCTAATTGCTCCTTACTTTTGCTCCACAGCCAACACTTCAAGTGACTTTATGCCAAGGAGGCACATCTTTTGGAGAGGTGCTGGGTTAGATATAGGTCTTCAATCTTTTTCATTTCACTTGCATTTTTAGCTAATTCTAGATTACTTAAAAACCAGTATAGAAGACCTACCCACCATGTCTTTGAGATGATTTTAACATCTTGTCAACTAGTGCCAAGTTTTATCTTCTCAGAGCTCATGTCTGCATAGCTTCCTTACCATCAATGCTTTTAAAGTCCAAAAGATAGCTTCTATTGTCAACCAGGTAAAGTTGTAAACTCATTTTCACATAATTGCCAGTCACTGGATTTTTTCTTCTTACACGAAGATGGTATGCATTCACTACCTAAAATGGAAAATCTTTTTTAAGGAAAGTTGTTAAAAATAACGAACTACAAAATATCTCCCTTATTCTTATCGCAAAGAATATCAAAAGAAACAACTGACAGAGGTAGGGTAGAAAAGGAATTCCTGTATGATCCTTTTATATTACATGACAGTTTAGTATTTATATTTAATCTCCACTAATCAGACTGTGCAAAGCAAGTGAAATTTAAAGGGCACTCGGAGATTATACGGAGTCTAGGCCTTCATTCTAGATATGCCTCTGTTCTAAAATGTCAACAATTCTGATCATCTTGAATAACTTTACCTATTAATATGGAGTAGAAGGAATAAAAAAGAACACATTAATAGTTTGCATTAGGCAATATAAACAGGTACTGTCACAAAATTTAAGTATTCAAATAATCCTGTGAAGAAGTATTATTTGCCTTTTAAAGAGATAAAAACTACAGCTCAGATAAAGATAATTCTGGATTTTTAAAACATCTATCAAATAAGTTCCAAATTTTTTTCAGTATTGAATTTTAATGACATTAATGTCTCTTAACTAAATCACTTAAGAAAAGGGGGATCTGTTTTTTAAGTGATTTTTAAGAGACTATTATTTTGCTTATTCATGTACAAATAAATGAAAATGACGGATTTTTCAAATATGTCAAATGAATATATACATTGTATATGTGAATGTTTTTCTTCCTTTAAAAATACATTTATAGTCCTCAAGAAAGGAACCAGAGTAGAAAGGATATCTGAAATGAAAAAAATGCTTTTCCTCCCACATATACTCAAATAGAATTGCAATGAATTTCAACACTAATTTAAAAAAAAGAAAATTGGATGCTAAGAGTAAGAAAAATATACCACTATTTTGGGACTAGCCAAATAAAAGAGATTTTCTCAACCTAGAGAAAAGTATTTATTGACTGAAAAAAATATGTCCTGATGGCTGGCATATCATCTGTATTGCTACAGCTAGGGGGAGAAAGGGAGAAAAGTAAAAACATAGCATCTTTGAAGACACATGACTTTTTATTGTTATGATGCAGACAGAAATAGGTGGACTATTTTCTCAGGTGATTGATTTCAGGTTATTTTCTGTTTCTTGATCAAGAATGCTAGTCTCCAATTCAAAAATATTGTAGGTCCCCAACATCAACAATTCTTCATGCTTATAGAACTTTGTTTAGTTTTGAATGAACTTGGTATATTAATGGAAAAAATGGGAGTTTTTATCATCTAGAAGCATCAAGAGCAATTTATATCTAAATCAAAACAACTTTTTTATTGACATAAGTACTCGACTCAATAGATCAGTGCAGCTTACTATACAAAAAAACAAACCTTTACAAATGATCTTAATATACTACAATTTCATACCTTCCATTCAAAATCCAGCTGCTTCATAGCTCGGTAGACTTCAGCCATAATGTCATATGGTTTGCTTTGACTTCTGATTCCAAGATGCCACTTAGCTTTTTTCACAGCTAAAGATTTGGGCTTAGTTGTATTCAGTGCATCCAATGGACATCTCGCTTTAGGGCTGTCTGCTATAAGAGGTGGCATCCTTTCTGGATGAGGTTTCAGGCCTGGGGGAATATGCATGGTACTATCATCCATAAAAGAACCAGTTGGGGGACTAGAGGCGAGGTAGAACTCACTGGCTTGGTTCATTATTCTCCGATTGTCAATGATAAGATGATAAGCCACTGCAAGCTGGTCTTGAGGGTCACCACTATATAAACTGTTCATTACTTCTGATTCTGTACACTCAAATTTTTCACACACTTCTTTCACAGCCTCATCATCAATGACGTTAGCATCATAGGAGGGGTCTTCAGGAAATAAGTAACTGGGCAAATCTTGTTTAAACCATTCATGCTCTCTAGGAAAAATACCACAATACACTATTGTAAGAACATGCTTTGGCAAGTCCCAGATAATTTAGACATGGGGCAATAAAATATAACAGAATCAGAAAAACCTATTCTCTGTGTGACCCTGGGTAAGTTAATTAACCTCCACCCTTGAATAACTATGATTATTCAGACTTGGATATTTGGCTCACATTTTCTCAAAAATAAGTAAAATGAGCCTGTCACTTCAAAGGAAACAACCGATGGTATTTGTTGCCAACGATAAAGTTTAAGCTTTCAAGCAAAATTAAGAATTTTATATAATTTGTAACTGCCTCCATGAGTTTGGCAGCTTCCTACTATGTAAAGACTTTTCTGATAACTTTATAATGATAGCAATGAACAGGATTTCTAATAGTGTATAATGAACTTGTCACCATTCGGAAAATCTTTTTTAACTCAATAACCTGGCATCTCAACTTCAAATGACCAATGCATGATGTTACAAAATCATACACAGGTAAAATATCCACAAAACATAAAATAGACCAGTGGATTTTAATGCAATAAAGTACAAAAGTATGCCAATATGTTTTCTCATTTGATACTATAACAAGTTAAGCTTTGGCTTAATATCAAAGCAGAATATCCACAACTATCTGAAAGACTATTCAAATGCTTCTCCTTTTTCAACCACTTATTTGAGTGATATCAGATTTTCTTCATAGACTGCAACTAATATAACATATTGCAACAGACTGAATGAAGAAGTAGGCCTAAGAATCTAGCTGAGGTTTATGAGTAAGCCCAACACTTAAGGGAATCTGAAAATGTAAAAAACAAACAAACAAAAAACCCCCAAAAAACAAAAAAACACCATTCTTGTTATTTTCTTTTTGGTCATTTTCCATGAAAGATATGTTATTTAGATTAACAAGTACTAGTTTTACTGTTATTTTTAAGTAAATTAAGTGTTTTTTAAGTGTCTGTTTTAATTTCTTATATGAAAAATACTGACATAACCTGCATTAAAAAACACAACTCTTTGGAATTCTCAATTTTAAGACTGTAAAGGAGTACTAAAACCAAAAAGTTTGACCATCAGTCTCCTAAATCTTATTTTCTCACACTTCTGGGCCTTTGCATATGATGTTACTATTACCATCTAAGAACATCTAATATGTACTCTTTTTCATCTAATATGTACTATTCCTTCAAGACTGCACAAGCCTTGCTACATGGTAGACCTGGGCACCTTCTATGCTAAATTCAGATCAATATATATTTTGTTTGAATGCTTCTTATTGACTTTAATTTATGAATATTAACTAAGAATATACTATAGCAAAAAGTCCTCCTCACAGAGAATGTATTCTAACTGAATACAGATAAAACAAATATTCACAAAATAAATATATAGTTTCAAATATACAAATATGAAAATCCTGTGATAAAGACTGTATGTGGAAAACATGGGGTAAAATAAGAATATATAAATCAGAATGGGAGGTATGGAATTAGGGAAGCTATTGAGTAATATGTTAGCAGATATCAGAATGATTAGAGGTCAGCTGGGAGCAAAGAGCTGGCAAACAGATATTCCCAACAAAAGAAACAATATATGTGAGGACTGAAACAAGAAAGAGTTGTGCTATGTTCAAGGAACAAGACTGAGGCCACTATCATGAAAGCAGGAGTTACAGTTTGGAGGGGCAAAAACTATCAAATATTTTTGACAGCTATAGGCTAGAAGAATGATTCTGAGACTAGAACCTACACTTGATGAAAATCACTGAAAGACGTTAGAGACGGGTGACATGATCTAATTTGCTTCTGTAAAGATCATCCTGCTTGACTGAAAAAACAAAAACAATGATGATGTTGATGATGCTGGTGCAATAGTCCAAGTGAGAAATGATGTGTGCCAAGGCCTGGGAAGGATTCAAAGATGAATCTTCTATGGCTTCTAGTAGATCTTTCTATTGTAACACTCACATTTTCTTATAGGTGTTGATTTTTCTTAATTTTACACACCAAACTCAGAGCTCCTTGAAACAGGGCCCATGACTTATTTAGCTGTATTCTATTACCTAGTACAGTGTAAATGTTCAATAAATACATAATAAATGAGTATATAAAGTATGAAGATAAAATTAATTCATTAATGTGTTTATTTCCTGTACCATACTAAGGACCTAAGGTTTAGTAATAAAAATGTGAGATATTAATTTTTTCAGAAAAATTTATATAACATTTTAAAAATATGAATGACAAATAGGGAAAATGAGCCCTTCTGAATGAACTCCAAAAATTCACTCTTCCATAAAAGCATTAAGATTACTAAAAAAAAAAAAAAAAAAAATCAAAACCAACTTTTCCAGAACCCTAGAAATTAACTAAAAGCCTGCAACTATTTAGGCTTTTACTCAAGAAAATAGCTGATCTCAGTAATAATAGTGAGATTTGAGACATTTTCTGTTGCCCCAAGTCCATCTCCCTTCACCCATTTTTGTGGCAGTCTTGAAAACCAGGAGTCTCACAATCATGGTAGCCCAGAAAACCAGTGGCTTAGCAACCACTAAGGGGGAGACAGGTTTAGAATTAGAGCAGAAGAGGTTTAGAATTCTCCAAAGTCTTATCCTCAGAGAACCGTCTTTATTTGACATGTCTGGCAGTTCCCTGGAAATCTCCATTTGAAAATCTTATCTTTTCCTGACTGATTCAGCTCTCCCTCACTGCAAATAGCCTTCCCTCCAGAATATTTGTCAAAACAACCAATGGCAACTGTCTGACATCCCAGCTGCCTAAAGAGGTAATAAGATTGGAACAAACAAGAAGCTAACCAAAAACCTTAAAATTAAAACTTCGGCAATATGAGTTCCATTGGGGTCTTTGAAATACTCTGATATATTCTTGGGACTCAAGAAAGCCATTCACATATGCAGGGCTGTGTGCATGCCCAAGAAAGACCCTCATTTCTAATCATTAGCTGACTCTGTGACTCTCTGCTAATGCGGAGTGAAGACTAAAACAGAGTTATGAGCTTCTCATTGGAGCACTGAAAACATTCCAACATGCACACAGAATCGCTCAGCAAAGGCTGGGAGACTTACTAGATCAAGGCATTTTAGGAAAGCTCTAATAATAAGCTGACCATTAAGCTAGCCAAGCAGTGATTTCAGTGACCAATCATGACAAAGAATACAAAATTTGTGGAATTAGTTCAGTAAAATCACTAAACAGAAAGAACAGCAACAAAAATACACAAGATTACAAACTCAAGGCATACACTCAAAAGAAATGGGAACATGTGACCCTAAAAAACTTGTACATGAATATGCATAGCAACATTACTGTTAAGAGCCAAAAAGTGGAAACAACTCAAGTATCCATTAACCGATGGATGGATAAAGAAAATGTAATATATCTATACAGTGAGAATTTTAAAAAAATAATGAAGTACTGATACATGCTACACCATGAATGAACCCTGAAAATACTATGCTGTGTCAAAGTAGCCAGCTCAAAAGGCAACATGCCATAGGATTTATATGAAATTTCCAGAATGAGCAAATCCATAAAGGCAGAAAGTAGATTACTGGCTTCCAAGGGATAAAAGGAGGGGAAAATAGGTAATGAGTGCTAACAGGTATAGAGTTTCTGTAAAAGAATTAGAAAATAGTAATGACTGTACAACTTTGTGAATATACTAAGGACCACTGATTATACTATTTAAAGGCACAAACTGGTAGTATGTGAATTATATCAATAAAAATGTTTAGAAAATGATAAATAAGGAAATAATCTAACTTTTTATTTCTAATTAATTCATTTAGGCAAAGGATCATAATTCTTTACCATAAGAAAATTGCCAATTAAAAAGTTACACTCTGAGCTTTTGTTTTCAGGAGTCAGTTTCTGAATTAAGATATCAAGATGAGCAGTAACTAGAATGTTTTTAAGGGTTCACCTTAGACAAAATCAGTTCACTTCCCATTGCTGGGTTACTACACAGCCATCAGAAATTAAGTCTTTCTATCACTATTACCTGATACCCAAGTTTGGGACTTACAACTAAATGACTTAAACGAATTATGAAGACACATGGAGGACTAAATTACTTAAATGAGTTATGGAGACACATGAAAATGAAAATCCAGCAGTCCAACTTCTTTGCAACACAGCAAAAGCAGTTGTAAGAGGGAAATATACAGCAATACAGCCCTACCTCTAGAAGAAAAAGTTCAAATAAACAATCTAACCTTATACCTAAAGGAACTAGAAAAAGAAGAACGAAGTCCAAGGTGAGTTAAAGGAAATAGAGATCAGAACAGAAATAAATGACATAAAGATTTAAAAAAAAATAGAAAAAAAATCAGTAAGAGGCACCTAGCTGGCTCAGTCAGAGAGCATGCTACTCAGTCTTGGGGTTATTAAGTTCAAGCCTCACACAGGGTGTAGAAATTACTTAAATAAATTAAAAAAAAAATGTTTAAAGTGAAAAAAAAATCAATAAAATCAAGAGCTGGTTCTCTGAAAAGATAAACAAAATTGATAAACCCTTAGCCTTAGAATGATCAGGAAAAAAAAAAGTACTCAAAATCAGAAACAAAAGAAGAGAGGTATCAAATAACACCACACAGAAATACAAAGGATTACAAGAAAATATTACAAAAAATTATATGCCAACAAATTAGACAACTTACAAGAAATGTATAAATTTCTAGAAAGATATAATCTTTTAAAACTAAATCAGATAGAAATAGAAAATCTAAACAGACCCAGTTAACAAAGTTGAATCAGTAACCAAAAAATGAAAGTCCAGGATGAGATGGATTCACAGTTGAATTCTACCAAACACTTTAAAAAGAGTTAATGCCTATTCTCTTCAAACTATTCCAAAAAATAGAAGAGGAAGGAAAGCTTCCAAGTACATTCTATGAAGCTTGTATTATTCTGATACCAAAACCAGACAGACACCACAAAAACAGAAAACTACTAGCCAATATCTCTCGATGAACAAAGATGGAATACTCCTCACAAAATATTAACAAACCACATTTGACAACACATTAAAAGGATCATTCACACAATCAAGTGGAATCTATTCTGGGATATGCAAGGATGGTTCAATATTTGCAAATTAATCAACATAATACATCACAACAAATAATAAAAATCATATGATCATCTCATAGATGCATAAAAAGCATTAGACAAAATTCAACATCTGTTCATGATAAAAATTCTCAACACAGTAGGTTCAGAGGGAACATATCTCAACATAATAAAAAACCATATATGAAAAACCTGCAGCTACATCATAATGGTGAAAAACTGAGAGCTTTCCTCCTAAGATCAGGAACAAGACAAGGATGTCCATTCTCACCACTTTTATTCAACATGGTCCTGTAAGTCCTATATACAGCAATCAGACAAGAAATAAAAGGCATCCATAAGGGTAAAGAAAAAGTTAAATTGTCACTGTTTGCAGATGACATGACATTATACATAAAAAATCCTAAAGACTCCACCAAAAAACTACTAGAATAAATAAATTCAGTGAAACTGCAGGATACCTAGAAATCAGTAGCATTTCTATAAACTAATAACAAAGTACTAAAAAGAGAAATTAAGAAAACAATTTCACATACAACTGCATCAGAAATAATAAGATACCTAAGGATAAATTTAACCAAGGAGATGAAAGACCATGCTTATATTGTTAAAATGCCCATATTACACAAAGCAAACTACAGATTCCATGCAATCCCTATCAAAATGACAAAAAGCTTTTTTCAGAGAACTAGAACAAACAATCCTAAAATTTGCATGGAACTATAAAAGATCCCAAATAGCCAAAGCAATCTTGAGAAAGAAAAATAAAACGAAATATCATAATCCAGATTTCAAGATATATTACAAATCTATAGTAATTAAAACAGTATGGTATTGGGGCACCAGGGTGGCTCAGTCCGTTAAGCATCTGCCTTCTACTCAGGTCATGATCCTGAAGTCCTGAGATGAAGCCCCACATCAAGCTCCCTGCTCAAAAGGGAGTCTGCTTCTCCTCTCTGATCTTCCCCCTGCTCACTCTCACACTCATGCTCTCTTGCTCTCTCTCTCTAGTAAAGAAAATCTTTAAAAAAAAAAAAAAAAAAAAAAAAAGCATGGTATTGGCACAAAAATTGACACATAAATGGAACAGAACTGAGAGCCCAAAAATAAACCTACGTTTATATGGTCAATTAATCTATGACAAAGGAAACAAGACTATACATTGGGGAAAAGGCAGTCTCTTCAATAAATGGTGCTGGAAAAACTGGACAGCTATATGTAAGAGAATGAAACTTGACCAAGTTCAGACATCATACACAAAAATAAACTCAAAATAAATTAAAGGCCTAAATGTGAAATCTAAAACCATAAAATTCCCAGAAAAATACAGGCAGTACTATCTCTGACACCAGCCATAACAACATTTTTCTAAGTATGTATCCTAAGGCAAGGGGAACAAAAGCAAAAATAAACTATTGGGACTACATCAAATCAAAAGCTTTTGCACAGAGAAGGAAACCATTAACAAAACAAAAAAGGCAACCTACTGAATGGGAGAAGATACTTGCAAATTATATATTCAAATAAGGGGTTAGTATCCAAAACATATAAAGAAGTTATACAGTTCAACACCAAAAAACAAAACAAAATAAAAAAAACAATCAATTAAAAAACAGGCAGAGGACCTGAAGAGGCATTTTTCCAAAGACAACATACAGAAAGCCAACAGACACATGAAAAGATGCTCAAGCTCTGTAATCAGGGAAATGCAAATCAAAACCACAATGAGATATCACCTTACACCAGTAAGCATGGCTAAAATAAAAAAGAAATAATAAGTGTTGACAAGGATGCAGATTAAAAGGAAGCCCTGTACACTGCTGGTGCGAATGTAAATTGGTACAGCCACTGTGAAAAACAGTATGGAAAAACAGTATTTTTTTTCTCAAAAAAATTGAAATGGAAATACAATATGATCCGATAATATCACTACTGAGTATTTACCTGGAGAAAACAAAAACATTAATTCAAAAAAATATAAGGACTCCTGTGTTTATTGCAGCATTATTTACGACAGCCAAGATATGGAAGCAAACTAAATGTCTATTAACCAACAAATAGATAAGGAACATGTGGGATACATATACAAGGGAGTATTGCACAGCCTTAAGAAAAGATGAGATTGTGCCATTTGCAACAAAATGAATGGACGTAGAGGGCACTATGCTAAGTGAAATAAATCTGAGAAAATAAATACATGATTTCATTCATAGGTGGAATCTAAAAAAGAAATAAACAAAAAGCAGCATTAGACCTATAAGTAGAGAACCAATGACTGCAGGGAGGGGGGTTTGAGGGGGATAGGCAAAATGGGTGAAGGGGAGAGGGAGATACAAGCTCCAGTTATGGAACAAAGAAGTCACGGGAAGCATATCTAATTTTCTTTCTAAGGAAAAGCCATTTAAGTGACTGGGGCTCCCAACTGGCTCAGTCAGTAGAGCACATGACTCTTGATCTGGGAATTGTGAGTTCAAGCCCCAGGCTGGGTGTAGAACTTACTTATAAGTAAAACAAAACAACACAAAACAAACAACAACAACAACAACAAAAACCCAACTGTGAACACAAAAGGTAACAACAACGACAAAAAAAACAACTGCAGGGCAGCCCCAGTGGCGCAGCAGTTTAGCGCCCCTTTCAGCCCGGGGCGTGATCCTGGAGACCCAGGATCGAGTCCCGCGTTGGGCTCCCTGCATGGAGACCGCTTCTCCCTCTGCCTGTGTCTCTGCCTCTCTCTGTGTCTCTATAAATAAATAAAAATTTTTAAAAATCTTTTAAAAAAAAAAACTGCAAACACAAAAGGTAATAACAACAACAACAAAAAAACCTGGGAACACAAAAGGTTTTTTCCTACTAAGTTCATTTCCATAACTGAACTTGGTACTAATTTACAATCACACATTTATTTTATGTATGAGGCCTGGAGCGCTTAAGAAAGGCTAGGAGAAGAAAACAGTATACAAATGCAGAAAGAATTAGTCCCTTCTTTCATATCTTTCATATCTTTTCATATCTTTTCATATCTTTCATAGAAGAGATATGCAGCAATCACATAAAAAACCACATCCATCATTTAAACATTCCAAGAGTCACAGGTCTCTAAACAGCCATTCTGGCTTATGAAGATAAGAGGACAGATTCTGGAAAGGTGGCAAAAGAATGTGTTTGTAAATGAATAACTGATGAAATGTTAGGTAAGAACAAAAAAAAAAAACTCTAAGAAACATAACATGGTAAGTAAAGAGTAGAAGGCAATGCATTATCTTGGCTTGTGTGTGCTATATAAAGGTCATATTCACAATAACACCAGCCACTGCAAGTTCCAAAGTTTCTCACATAACAAGAATCCTTCACAGTGCTAGCAGTTATTTTTGGATTCAAAATCTTAACAAAACTTTTAATGCTTTATTTCATCAACCATATATAAAATACTTAATACTCACCCCATATTCCATTTGAAATTTATTCAAATCATTTCTTAGCATAGACTACATTCATGGCCATTTAGCACTGCATGTACTAAGATGTGTGAGACATTCTCTCTACCCTTATGGAGTTAATGTAGGACGGAGAAAGGTGCACTGAGTAATAATACCTAAATACAAAATAATGAAAAAATAAAACTATGAACAAAACGTGGAAATCACGGGAGTGTAAGGGACTAACATTGCATAAGGGAATCAGAAGTGATTTCACAAAGGAGATGATATGTAAGCAGAATTTTAAAGGATGAATGGAAATCTATCAGGTCAAAAAAAGTAGAAATGGCATCAGAGGCAATAATTTAAATTAGAACATGAAGGCATAAAATATATGTTATGTTTGAGGAATGAGGAAAAGCTCAGTGTAGCTAAAGCACTGAGAGACCAGAGGTGTGGGGAGTGCCAAGAGTGAGACCTCAGTGGGAAGAAATGGAGCCTCATTCGGAAGGGCCTTAGAGGACTTGCTACCTAAACTAAAAAGTTTGGGAGACAATCTGAAATATTTAAAAGATGAGTGACATGATCAGGTTTGTGTAAAAAGGAAAGCAAAATTCCTACACAGTAAGTATTACAGAGTCTAACATAAAGCAGGCACTCAGTTAGTGGTACTATTATTAATACTGTAAAATGTACATAACAGTAACAAGAAGAATCATCACCTTATATCTTTGATAGTTGCTCGTTTCAGGGGGTCAACTTGCAGCATATGCATCAAGAGAGTGGCAACAGAACGATTGAGATATTCTGGGATATAAAAAACACCCCCTCGGATCTTCTTAAATAACGTAGGTACATGCTCATCATCAAATGGGAGGGTGCCACAAAGAAGGGCATACAAAATAACACCGCAGCTCCAGATATCAACTTCAGGACCTGCATACAATCTAAGAAACAAGATGACAACACAAACCTGAAATGCAAGTGCCACTTCTACTCATCCACATATAACCTGTTTCTATATACACATGGTAGAGAATCGGTGTATACTGATTTGCAAGCCTTTAATAAAGTCCATGGCCACACCCCAACACTCAAGACTTGTTCTCCACAGAGAATTTGTTTCAGCAATTGCTACTCAAGTTTTCCTAGACAAAAGTATTTTATTTGTCACAAATTCACTGGACTTACTAATTGACTAAAAAAATATAAAACTTACAATGGTTGATTTTTTTATGGAAACATCAAAGTAAATGACTATAAACTTGAAAAAACAATACTATAACGTTTAGACTTAATCTTTTTACCTGTGGTAAAAACTACAAGAAAGAAAATGCATAAATATAATTTTTATGCCTTACATGCCTACTTCAAAGAGTATTTCAAACATTACAGTGCCTAACTAGTACTAGAGCAATCTCTTTGAAAGTATTTGTCTTGTATCACATTATCCTGAGTATGACTTTCATTTTAATCACTTGTTAGGTTAGCTCATGGGACTAAGATTAGCTTTGTTCCACATGACCTATGCCTTGAATATTATTCCTTTTTTCTCTCACCTTTCTGCAGTTTTAAAATGCCCCTGGTACCCCACTGACAAACTCAAACTTCGGTCTCAGATAACAAAGTGAATCTCTACAATTCCAATTAAAAGAATATAATCCATTTCAAAAAAATTGCTATCATTTATATCATTTGCTTGTACTTGTCCAAAACTCCTATACCTGCTCATTGCAATAATGCCTTTTCTTCATTTTCTCTCAGAAAATTGTTAATTTTCTAAATCAGACACTGGTCACTGAAAAGCTCCTGTTTACCACTGCAATCTTTATAAACATTTTTTAAATATACCGGTAAGTTTCAACCTCTATTTATACAATTAATTACATGAAAAGACAATACTATCTCTGAAAAACCTCATTGTTCTAAAGACAAATCAAAGTAATACTCTATATAGTACTTTATAAAAGAACATGTAAATTATTATTTAAGGACTGTGTCTGGTAAGTAAATGATGACACTAGCTTGAATTTAACAAATGCTTTCTTATTTGTACTTTTCCAAAATGAAAAAAAATCAAGATTGTTTCAGTACATTTTTTTTTAATGGAAGAACTCCTTAAATATACATAACAAAATCTAAACCAAATGTTTAAAAAATTGTTTGATATAACTATTCTCTCTTCAACAATGGAAAAATTAAAGGGACAATTTGTTCCTATTGTGTTAACAATCTCATTCTCTGAACAGAATATATTTTAATTAAATGTAATTAGACTGAATAAAAGATTATAAACAGCTTACTCTGCATGAATCTATTATTACCTGCCCGAGATGACTTCGGGTGCTGCATAATTTGGAGATCCACAACTAGTTCTCAGAAATTCACCATCTGACATCATATTAGACAAACCTGAAAATGAGAGCAATATTTACTTTGTGCTAGATGTTTTAAAAAGTAGATATAGACAAATGTATGGAAAAAAAAATGTCAATTCCTCAAAGTTCTAAATATATTATTTTATAATTATTTTTAAAAAGCAGCAGAAAGCACCTGAGACTAGAAAAAGACCATTTCAGAGTGCTTACATCCTGACCTGACAAAAAAAGATATAGCACATCATGTATTATTGGAATTAAATCCCTTTTCTAAATAAAAATGTTAATTCACTTGGGGCCCATGGGTGTCGGTTGAGCATCCAACTCTTGGTTTTGGTGTAGGTCATGATCTTGGGGATGTGGGAATGAGTCCCATGTTGGGCTCCACGTGAAGTCTGCTTGGGATTCTCTCTCTCTCCTTCTCCCTCTGCCCTTCCCCTCCCTTATGCTCTAAAATAATCTTTTTTTAAAATGTTGATTCACTTGATATATATGAGGTTATTCTAAATCATATGAAGTTTTCCAAACATAAAAGCATCAAAATATTATTTACCCATTCCTACAGCTGAAAGAATGAAATAGAGACCATTACTTTTTATCCTATGCTTTCAAACCCTTTAAAAAAAAAAAAAATCCCTCGGATGCCTGGGTGGCTCAGGGGTTGAGCACCTGCCTTTGGCCCAGGGCATGATCCTGGAGTCCCAGGATCAAGTCCCACATTGGGCTCCCTGCATGGAGCCTGCTTCTCTCTTTCCCTATGTCTCTGCCCCCGCCCCCTTCTCCTGCCTATGCCTCTCTCTCTCTCTCATGAGTAAATGAATAACATCTTTTTAAAAAAAATCTCTAAGTAGAAATCAGAAAGGCTCCAGTTTATAAAGATTTCCAAAAGTGGAATGCCAGGGTGGCTCAGTGGTTAAGCGTCTGCCTTTGGCTCAGGTTGATCCTGGAGACCTGGGATCGAGTCCCACATCAGGCTCCCCACATGGAGCCTGCTTCTCCCCCTGCCTGTGTCTCTGCCTCTATCTGTGTGTCTCTCATGAATAAATAAAATCTTAAAAAAAAAAAAAAATTTCCAAAAGTTTTTAATTTAGAAAGCTTTAATTCAATATAGAAAAAATAATCTGCAGAACCAAAATTCTGGTTAAACTACCATACTAGGGAGTTTTGCGATTTAGAGAAGGAAGAGAAATATAGTTTTTAAAGTCAAGGTATAGACAAAAACTTTAAATAAGCAATGCTGAACTCTGGCACCTTTTCATGGCTTTTTTTTTTTTTAAAGATTTTATTCATTTATTCATAGAGACACGGCTAGAGAGAGAGGGAGAGACACAGGCAGAGGGAGAAGCAGGCACCATGCAGGGAGCCCAACGTGGGACTCGATCCCAGATCTCCAGGATCACGCCCTGGGCTGCAGGCGGCGCTAAACTGCTGCACCACAGGGGCTGCCCTATGGCTCTTTCTATAATCTCTCACTTCCTAATCCTTCTGCCAAACATCCTACTATGGTACTCTTTCCAGGTACATTTACTCTAGAAAGTGTTAGGTGCATTAAATTTACATTTTGTTTTTTGTTTGTTTTACTCCTGACAAAAACTCCTATTCTTTTTAGCAAACAATTAGATTTTATCCTGAAATCCACCAACACTCACCCTTGACCAAGTCAAAAAGACTGTAAGTCTTCAAAACTGCATGCAAATTTTCATGTACCTCTCTTTAATGCATTCATCAAGGAAAGTGCCCATATTTTCATTAGATTTTTAAAGGAGTTTGTAATCTCCACACACACACACAAAAAGTTAAGTTTTCCTTCAGGAGGAAATGCAGAGTAAATAGATTTACCTAGAATCTGGCCCGCTAAACTTCTCTAGAAGAATGTGCATTTTAAACAATGTGTTTAAATGAATAGAAAAGAACAAGCTAACACGGAGACTGTGCCACTAATCCCTTTTCATGGTACAGGATTTATAAAGTTGAAACTGCAAGTTCATGGTTCTTTAACAGTTGCTACTGACCCACTTGAAAAGGCAACTCGTACGTTTCTGAACAATCATGGAGTTACATACCAAAATCAGCTATCTTGGCATTCATGTGAGCATCCAACAGCACATTCTCTGGTTTCAGGTCTCGATGAACCACCATATGCCTATGACAGTAATCCACAGCTGACAGAATCTGCTGAAAGAGTCGCCTTGCTTCCACCTCTTCAACCTAGCACATATAAAAGAAGCTACACTAAGAATATTTGGGACATAGAGCAAGAGTTTTAGTTTCACAACAGCCCAAATGTAACTGAGCAAGCTAATTAGAATTAGGTTAGAATCCTCAACAAATCAGATAAACAAACCAAAAACTTGCATTAGAGCTCAACATGTCAATCAACAAGGCTCTTCTTTGCTGCTAATCAATTAGATTTAATTTTCAATTAATATTACTCACTGTGCACAATGTTTTAGGCAATCAACAAGTAAAACATAATGTAAGAACTTATGTGAAAGTGCTACAAAATGGAAATCATTGAAGCTTCAACATAATGTTATGGAACAGATTTTTCACTCTGAAAATCACTGACATCATGTTGGCAATTAAGTGGGACATGTTCCCTAAAATCAGTATTTTGAAAGGTGTATTTTTTTTTTTTTTTAAGATGTTATTTACTTGAAGGCAGCCCAGGTGGCTCAGCAGTTTAGCACCACCTTTGGCCCAGGGTGTGATCCTGGAGACCAGGGATCGAGTCCCACATCAGGCTCCCTGCATGGGGCCTGCTGCTCCCTTTGCCTGTGTCTCTGCCTCTTTCTCTCTGTGTGTCTCTCATGAAAAAATAAACAAAATCTTAAAAAAAAAAAAAAAGATTTTATTTATTTGAGAGACAGAGCAAGAGAGCGGGAGCAAAGGGAGTAGCAGAGGGAGAAGGAGAAACAGTCTCTCAACTGAGCAAGGAACCTGATGCAGGGCTCCATGCTGGGACCCCAGGATTATTACCTGAGCTAAAAGCAGATGCTTAACTGAATGAGCCATGGAGGTACCCCAAAATGTGTATTTCTTTTTAAGGTTTTATTTTTAAGCAATCTCTACAACACTTAAAGCGGGCAACTTATAACCCCAAGATCAAGGGTCACATGCTTCACCAACTGAACCTAACAGATACCCCTCAAAAGGTATATTTTTTAAGAAAGAAACTATGTCTAATATTCTGTATCTTTAGTTGGGCTTCATTACAGAAACAACTCTGACTTCGAAGATAACTTTGTGGTTTGCTATTTCCTACTATCCTTTGTTTTGCTTTGTTTTTAGCTTAGGGTCTTACTGTGTGTACTAGACAGCAAGTTACTCACCCGTCCATGTTTACAGATGTAGTCAAATAATTCACCACCAGACACATATTCCATAACCATAAAAAAATCTGTTGGAGTGCTGATCACCTGGTATCTTTTTTATAAATGAAAAAGATTTAAAAAGTTAGTTTAAAAAAAAAATCAAGCTAGTGTATTATTGCTACAATTTTATATTCCAACATTTTACAGTATTTTAAGATGGCAACAAATTATGTTATCAAAACAATCAAAGAGCTATAAAGGTAGCTTTACAAAATTCTCTGCTTTCTGAGGCTTATGGACTTTTCAGATTCTCCCTTTCATGTCGACAAATTCTTTGAAATTCTTCATTCTTCAAGAACTAAGGATTCATTTCTCTATTTAAACAATTTTTTTAGAGTCTATGGAAATCAGGTATCATATTTAAATACAAGTTAAAAATATCCTTAATGTTAAATGATACCACAAGAGATATAATCAGCAAAATGCAGAAAGTGGACAAATGACCTTTTCTTCACAAATATAATGTGAGAAAAGGAAAGGTGAACCTATAGATTAATAGTAAATCAAGAGACACACTGATCTATTATAATGTAGAGATTTGTTCTGAATTTTTTAAAAGATTTATTTATTATACAGAGAGAGAGGGAGAGTGCATGTGCTCTGGAAGGAGAGGCAGAGGGAGAGGGAACAAGAAAATCTCAAGTAGATTCCATGCTAAGCAAGAGCCCAACAGGGGGCTTGCTCTCATGACCTAGAGATCATGATCTGAGGGAAAACCAAGAGTTGGACGCTTAATCAACTGAGCCATCCATGTGCCCCAAGACTTATTTTGATTCTGACTCCAACAAACCAACTTTAACAACCATTTATAGGGCAGCCTGGGTGGCTCAGTGGTTTAGCGCCACCTTCAGCCCAGGGCCTGATCCTGGAGACCAGGGATTGAGTCCCACGTGGGGCTCCCTGCATGGAGCCTGCTTCTCTCTCTGTGTCTCTGCCTCTCTTTCTCTCATTCTCTCTCTCTCTCTCTCTCTCTCTCCCCCCTCATGAATAAGTAAAATCTTTAAAAAAAATTATTAAAGTCTAAATACTGACTGGATAGTTGACAATATTATTAATTACTTTAAATTTTTTAGGGGTGATAATGAAATGTGCTTGTGGTCTAAAATTTAAAAAGAGTCTATATACTATTTAGGGTGGCATCTGGGTGGCTCAGTCAGTTAAGCGTCTGCCTTCAGCTCAGGTCATGATCTCAGAGACCTGGGATCAGATCCCCATCATGCTCCCAGCTCAGTGAAGAGCCTGCTTCACCCTCTCCTCCTCACTATTTATGTTGCTGTTTCTCTCAAATAAATAAATAAATAAATAAACAAACAAATAAATAAAATCTTTAAAAAAATAAATTGTTAAAAAAAAAAACATAAAATTTGGGACAGGAGAAGTGGGAAGAAGCAGATAAACAATACACTAGCAACTGCTGAAGCCAAACAGATTCATGAGGCCTCATCACTTGACTTTCATATACATTAAAAACATTCCATAACGGGGCATCTGGGTGGCACAGTTAGGTGACGTGACCAATACCCAGTTTCAGCCCAGGTCATAACTTCAGGGTCCTGAGATGGAGCCCCACATCAGGTTCCATGTTCAGTGTGGAGTCTGCTTAAGACTATACTCTCTCTCCTTCTGCCCCCTCCCCCCACCCCGCTTGTGCTCTCTCTCATTCTCTCTCTCAAATAAATAAATCTTAAAAAAAGAAAATTCCATCGTAAAAAATTAAGCAGATGGATAGATGAATGTGTGTTTATTTTTTTTAATCTACCTCTAGGCACTCAAAGCTGAGGCCATTAAAAAATAAGAATCTTAGTTCTATTTGAAAAAGAAATAGAAAAAAGAAAAAAATTTTTCTTAAAAGACAGCTTCACCCCACATACCCAATTTTACCAAAGTTCTGAAAACAAATTAAATACAATTATTAATGTTTTAACTGGAGGTTACATTTAACACACATAAATGAACAAGTGACTTCTCAAAATAGTTTGTTTATAAAGAATTATCTATAATCTGGTTGATTGTAAGCAATATCTAACTTACACTGAGTCACTATTTAAGGACACGAAGTATAGCTGTGCAGTTTTTACATGGCTTACAGGCACACAGTGAAGGCACAAGCAGGAGCTGAAAAGCGGCACAGATGCCACCTATTAGAAAGCATCAGAAGCAGGAGGCCCTTCTGGTTAATCAGTCTACCCAGAAGAGGTACCTTTTATTAATGTGCAAAAAAGCAAGTATGTGCTACATGGTGGTTCTGGTTATTATTAAAGAGAAAAGAAAAAATGGCCAGGTTGTTGGTGATATAACTACATACTATACATTTTTAAAAAAGATACATCATGCATATATACTTGAAAAAAAGTAAAATATTAAAGCTATAGTATGAAAATGATTATAGAGTTCCGGGAGATAGCTTTTTTTTTTTTTTTTTTTTTTTTTATTTTTTAATTTATTTATGATAGTCACAGTGAGAGAGAGAGAGGCAGAGAGACACAGGCAGAGGGAGAAGCAGGCTCCATACACCGGGAGCCCGATGTGGGACTCGATCCCGGGTCTCCAGGATCGCGCCCTGGGCCAAAGGCAGGCGCCAAACCGCTGCGCCACCCAGGGATCCCCTTTTTTTTTCTTTTTTTTTTTTTTCTTTTTTTTTATTTTTTAATTTATTTATGATAGTCACAGTGAGAGAGAGAGAGGCAGAGAGACACAGGCAGAGGGAGAAGCAGGCTCCATACACCGGGAGCCCGAAGGGAGATAGATTTCTAATAGCAATCTTTAGTCTTTGAGGCGAAAAATGACAAGGTAACCCACGTTATATAAAATAAACTAATATAACTGAGGAATAACGTTGAAATTACTTCAGATGAACTATAAAAAGGGAATTTCACCTGAGAACTCCAGAAGAAATGATTCTATAAAAGCAATCTTACCAGGCACTAAACTCTAATAGAAAAAATGAATAGTACAAAGCTGGAGCACCTATTGCCTCAACGTAGGCTAATCTGATTTGTTAATAGAATTCTCCATCACTTTTCTGCTCTGTTACATCTTTGGGGCATAGGAGAAAAAGTGATGAAATTCTAATAAATTTAGCTGCTGATTCTTCCAAGTATATCACAGGTCTTAAGTAGATATTGTTAGATTGAACTATTTCATGAAACCTCTAACTCCACAGTGGCCACTGTCCACATCAAAGGCCAATCTAGAGCAATGAAAACCACAACCACTGAGCACTTAGAGTGTGCTATTTACTCTTTGTTGAAAACCTAATGTACTGTGCTTGGTAAGATCAACAGCTCCTGTTTCTACTGGTGGAGCCTACAGTCTATTAAGGAAGACACACATTAGACAAGTATTCTTTTCAAAGCATGAGTGTTTCTTCAGTAGTCTCCTAATTGAAAATCTTCAGGGGGTTCCCACTGCTCTTAGGTCCTGAGTGAATCAGGCCCCCACCTGTGTCTATTGTCTCCTCTTTGACTCTCACCATTGCAGTGCACTATTTCTTTCTTTCATTCATTCATTCCTTGTGCTGCACTTCCATCTGCCACAGCATCTTTGTATAAGCAGTTTCTGCTAATCTGAATCTCATACCTGACCTGTACTCAGTCCTTTAGCTCCTAGTCATCCTTTCTAGCTCCCCATAAAGGTCACTCCCTAAGTCCAGGTCAGTCCTTTTTGCTTGTCCCTTAGCTTCAGAGCATGTGCCTCAGTTTGTGATTATACGATGATTGAGTGTACACCTAACAAAGTATGTAACAAAGTAGGCATCTGAATATATAAATTACCACTCTTAAATAATGTGAACAGGGGATCCCTGGGTGGCTCAGCAGTTTAGCGCCTGCCTTCAGTCCAGGGCATGATCCTGGAGTCCCGGGATCAAGTCCCATGTCAGGCTCCTTGCATGGAGCCTGCTTCTCCCTCTGCCTGTGTCTCTGGCTCTCTCTCTCTGTCTCTCATGAATAAATAAATAAAATCTTAAAAAAAATAATAATAATGTGAACAGCTTGGAGCCAAAACCATAATAATTTGAAACAGAAATTATGGCAGTATTACAACAAAAATTCAAAGACTAAAATTTCAATTAAACAGAATGAGGCTAAGAAAAAGTAAACACGATTTTTAAAAGAAAAAAATCCTTAAGAAAGAGCTTTATATTGGGACTTAGGGAAAAAAGCCAATTCCAGGATTATGTTCTTAAGTCTAGCCAAGAAAGCCAAATTTTTGTGCCTTCCAAAATAATAATCACATTGAAGCATTATAAGAAATTCAATCATGGAATTCATACATTTCTTAATACAACAGAAAAGTAAATTAACGTGCTTTAGGAAAACTTTTCAGAAAAAAGTATTCCTAATTAAGCAAAAAAAAAAAAAAATGTTAATATCCACAAAAACTTCAAGCATTCTCCAGCTAAGTTATATGCATCTTTAGGCAATATTCATTTAAATAGCATATAGAACTCAGGAAAAAATCTTTCCAAAGTTAGACAAAAATTAATATTCATGAGTATAATTTTTTGATGCTTATATCTATAGAGATTTTTAATCCTATCTATATAGCTACATATACAGAATAATATTTTTATTTAGAAATCCATTATCAAAGAAATGTAGTCATTATCCTTGGTTCATGGCACCTGTCGTTACTGGTCTTTGAGCGGCTTATTTTTATTTAATTACTATTTTTAACGCTATAATAAGCACCTACAAACCCATCACCCAAACAAAAAGCCTAGGACTTCAACAATACCTTCCCATCTAACTCCAGAGTCACCTTCCACTTCCCACCATTTCCCCTCAGCCAAATTAGCCATCATTCTGAATCCTACTCCTGCGTCTCCTGCTTTCTCTTTTATACATATATCTGTGTGCATCCCACTGTCTTCATGGCTAAAAATTCATATTCTTATGCATATTTTTATTTTAATTGCTCTTAGCTTTAGAAAAAGATATCAGCAATCTTTTAAAAAAAAGGGGTGGGAGCACCTGGGTGGCTCAGTGGTTGAGCCTCTGCCTTTGGCTCAGGGCATGATCCCGGGGTAATGGAATTGAGTCCTGCATCAGGCTCCCAGTAGGGAGCCTGCTTCTCCCACTGCCTGTGTCTCTGCCTCTCTCTCTCTGAGTCTCTCATGAATAAATAAAAAAAAATCTTTTTTTAAAAGGGGGGTATCAGGTGGGGTGCCTGGGTGGCTCAGTTAGTTAAGCATCTGACTGGATTTCAGCTCAGGTTATGATCTCAGGGTCCTGGGACAGAGTCCATGTTGGGCCCACCCCTTCCATCAAGGAATCTGCTTAAGGATTCTTTCTCTCCCTCTCCTCTGTGCCTCCTCCTACTTGCACACCCTCTCTCTTTCTCCAAAATAAGTAAACCTTTAAAAAAATAAAAAATAAAAATAAAAAAGAGTATCAGGCTACTTGTAGTATTTTGGAACCTGTTTTATTGAGATTGATCCACATTGTTGTGTTTGCTAGTTATTCAATGTGACCATTGTATAATATTTCATTCTATTTATTGATCTACTCTCCTGTTAATGGAGAGGCTATTTATTCATTGAGTCAATCACTAGAGGTTGCCTTCTCAATTTTGCTATTATAAATAACGCTGTTGTAAACATTCTTGTACATGGCAAGATTTTCTCTTTGATATACACCTGTGAGTGGAACTGCTGAGTCATACAGTTCACGTGAATGTCTGAATATAAGAGATAATGCCAACTATTTTCCAAAATGATTTTGGCAATGCTAAATCTTTAGAAAGTTTGTGGATTCATAAATTCTTCAACTCCTGCAAACACCAAACATGTTTCTCATGAAATGCTCACTCTTATCTTTTTGCCTATTTTTGTTAGGTTGATCATGCTATATTTATACATGGATATACAGAATAAATCAATATCTTCTCTAACATTCTAGAATATAAGATTATTAATATGCCTTGGTTATCAGCTTGATAAAAGTATATGTTTACAATCAATTCACACTGAATTTGGCTTTCATTTTTTCGTAAATAGATCTGTATGTATCTCTAAAACATAACAGTTTAAAAATGGATGTGCATACACTCATGCAATACTATCATCATGCCAAAATTTGACAAATCATGAATATCATCAAATATCCAATCAGGTTTCCTGATCAATTTATAATGCTTTTTTGGTTTTAATATTTTGGTTAAATTAGGGTTCAATTATAATCCATACATTGCAATTGATTGATATATCTCTTATCTTTCTTTAAATTTATAGGCTGCTCTTTTATTTCTGCTTTTTTTTTTTTCTTGCTTTGTTTTGTTGAAGAAGTTGGTTGGCTTGTCCTGCAAAAGATTCCATGGTCTCATTTGGCTGATCCGGCTTTTATGGCAACATAATGCACAATTTATAGCACCCTGTTAGATCTGGAGATTAGATCAGATTTCATTTTGATTTTTATTTTCCTTTGAAAGACTAGATGGTGTTGCACACCTCCAGGTAAAGGCATATAATCTCTTTTTTGAAAAATTAGTAGCCATTGCTGATCAGATCCTCGATTTATTAATTCATGAGGAAATTTTAAAACTTGGCCAATTTGCATAAGTCTAATAATATATTAGGATCTAAAGGAAATCCTCACTCAAAACCTCCTTCCTCAAAAACTCCACAGTCTCTAAAGTGCAGCCCATCAGATTACACACCCAATACCTTTTTTTTTTCTGTTAAAGTCGTCGATCTAACTCTGCCCACTCCCTCTCATTCCAACTTAATGCCCCCCCCACTTCGTACATAATATCCACATGGATGATCTGTCGAATACATGGTGTCTTAATTTCCTTGACTTCCTCCGCTTGTGCCACACAGCCACTCACTCCATGGTAATATACTATCAAAAACTAACTCTTCCAATTATGCACTGGATTCCTTCCCCAGACCTACTAAAGGATTTGGTTTCTACAATTAGCTCCTCTTTCTCCCATATCAGTCTCTCCATCTTGACCAAATCATCCCCTTTTGTGTACATTCTAGAATATCTTACATCTTAAAAAACAAACCCTGTTTAGACCCACATTCCCTCTCATTACCACTCCTATTTTTCTCTCCTTGCCTTTAAATAAAATTCCTGAATTGTGTATTGCTACTAACTCTGCCTCTTTTTTTTTTTAAGATTTTATTTATTTAGTCATGAGAGACAGAGAGAGAGGTAGAGACATAGGCAGAAGGAGAAGCAGGCTCCCTGCAGGGAGCCTGATGTGGGACTCAATCCCAGGACCCCGGGATCACACCCCGAGCCAAAGGCAAATGCTCAAGTACTGAGCCACCCAGGCGTCCTTCTCTTTCATCTCAAATTCTCTCCTAAGTCCCTCAAAACAAGATTTTGCCTTCATCATTACAATAAACTGGTCCTTTGCAAAGACACCAGCAACCTCTCACCTTGCCAAACCCAACGGATCAATTCTCAGTCACATCTTACTCAATATTCAGCAGAATAAGGGACAGTTAATAATCTCTCTTCAAGCATGTTCTTCACTTGGCTTCAAGTGAATATCCCCCTGGTTTTCCTCTAACCTCATAACTACTCATTTTCATTCTCCTTTGCTGGTTCCTCTTCATCTTGGACATCTTAACATCATAGTGCCCTAGAGATCAATCCTTGGATTTCTTGTTTACCTTTACTCACATCCTTGGTGATTTCATTCAGTCTTGGGACCTTAAATATCTTAAACTACCATCTATATGCTGATGACTTCCAAATGTCTACCTTACACCTGTCCCCTTAACTTTGGAATCACATATTTAATAGCCTATTTATCTCTCTACTTAGATGTCTAATAAGCATCTCAACACCATAAAACCAAAAGCAAATTGATACCACCCTGCAACACTCCACACCTCTAGGTTCCTCCTATAAACTACTCCATTTCAATTAATAGCAACTCCATTCTTTTATTTGCCCAAGCCAGATAACCTTGGAGTCAATCACTTCCTTCTCTCTTCTCACAACCTACATCTTATCTCTAAGTAAACGCTGTTTACCCTACCTCAAAAGTATACACAGAAGATGCTTACTTCTCAACACCCTCCAGACTATGCTCTATTCTAAGCCACCAACTCTTTTACCCAGAGTACTACAATTCACTCCTAATTGGTTTCCCTGCTTCAAGAGAAGTCAGGTCCTATCATACCTCTGACCAAAACTTTTTTTCTCTTTTTTTTTTTTTAAGATTTTTTTATTTACTTATTCATGAGAGACACATAGAGAGAGTGGCAGAGACACAGGCAGAGAGAGGGAGAAGCAGGATCCATGCAGGGAGCCTGACATGGGATTTGATCCTGGGTCTCCAGGATCATGCCCTGGGCTGAAGGCGGAGCTAAACCGCTGAGCCACCCGGGCTGACCAAAACTTTCTAATGACTTCCCATCTTGCTCAGAGTAAAAGCCAAAGTTCTTACAATGGCCTATAATACCCTATACAATCTGGCTCCCCTTTATGTCTCTGTCCTCATTTTACACCAATTCCCCCTATATCACTCTGCTCCCTTGATCTCTGGCCCATATTTCCACTTCAGAGCCTTTATATTTACCGTTCCCCTAACAAATGGGAATTTATTATTTTCCTTCTCCAGAAAATCTGTATGCCATATTCCCTCACCTTTTCACTAACTTACAATATATTTTACTAACAAAGGTTTTATTGTCTATCTTCTCAGCACTCCCCCACCAGACACATAGACACACTCACACACAGAACCTCCATAATAGCAGAGATTTTGTTGTCATCTTTTAGTTTGCTGATGTATACCAAGTGTCTCAATGGTGCCATTTGCTAAATGAAGAAGTGAACAAGCTAGCTTTCTGGCCTTGTTTTCCTCCATTTCCCTACACATACCCTATGTACCAACTGAAGAAGACAGCTATTCCCAACACACCACGCTCTTTACACTTTATTTTGCTTCTTGTTTGTCCTCATAAAACCATCAGGACCTTGTTCAAATGTCACATCTTATACATGCTATAAGTAATTAGTAAATGCCTACTACAATACTAGGTGCTAGGGAGATAAAGATGATATTTGATATCTGTTTAGATCTAATGGGATTCTCAACTCAACCTGGCCAAAACAAGTATCCTTAAAATATCCTCCTGTACCTCAAAATGATTCTCCTCCATTCTTCCTATCTCAAAAAATATCATCATTATCACCATCTAGTTGCTCAAGCCAAAAGCCAAAATCCCAATTGCTCAGGCCAAAAAGATTCCTCAGCCACTTTCTTGTCCACAGTATCTCATTAGTTTTACCTACAAAATGTATATTGAATCCACTGATTTCTCTCCACCTAGACCAGTACTATCAAATAGAACTTTCTGCAGTGATAGAAATGTTTTATATAACCTCTGTCCAATACACTAGCCATTAGCGACACCCTGCTATTAAAAAACTTGAAATGTGACTTGTGTGACCAGAGAATTAAATATTTTAATTAAATTTATGCTACATGTGCTAATGGCTACCACACTGGACAGCACAAATCTAGATTATCACTTTGGTTAAAGCCACCATAATCATAATGTCTTAGCTGGACTGTAGAGCAACAGCTTCCTAACTGGTCTGCTTCCACTTCTGCCCCCATACCCCATCATGTCACTAGATAGCTAGATCTTAATTATCTTTCAGGTCTTGAGCTCAAACTTTACCTCCTCAGTGAGGCCTTCTCCACAATTTCTTCCTTGCTAGTCACACCCTAGGACAGTACCTTTTATTCTCCTCAAAGCACTTATCACTCACTGCCTAAAGTAATCCTATTAATCTGCTTACTCACTATCTACAACTGCTAGATAGCTCTAGAACATAAACTCCATAAAGGCAGAAAGCCTTGTCTTTCACTATCATATCCCCAGTGCCTAGAACAGTTCCTATTAGATAATAGGTGCATAACTCTTGCTTCTCAACAACCTGGTCTGCTGGGGGATACTAATGAAAACAAATGAGCAAGTGCAAAGTAATGTCAAGGGCTTTAGAAAGGCTGACTGTGATACAGAGAAGATGATGCCTCGGGCAGCCCCAGTGGCGCAGCAGTTTAGTGACGCCTGCAGCCCTGGGGTTTGATCCTGGGGACCCTGGATCAAGTCCCATGTCAGGCTCCCTGCATGGAGCCTGCTTCTCCCTCTGCCTGTGCCTCTGCCTCTCTCTCTATGTGTGTCTCTATGAACAAATAAATAAAATCTTTTAAAAAATAAAAAATAAAGAGAAGATGATGCCTAACCCAGATTTAGGGAGTAAAGCAGGTTTTCTAGAGTTAACCAATCGTCTATAAAGGCTGAGATCTAAATGGCAAATTGGAATTGGAAGCCTAGGGGAAGGGAGGTGTGGCTAAAGTTTTGCAAACAGAAACAATAGCTGAAGGACAAAAAGCAAAAGATGATAAAGACAATAAAAGCAGAAAGAGATAGACAGACTAAGGAGATATTTAGGGAAAAGAGCTGCAGAATGCAATAAATTAACAAATTTATTTGTTAGAAATGAAGGAAAAGGAATTAAAGATGATGCCCAAATCTTAGGCTTAGAAAATTGCATGAATGGCATTTTTGCCCCCCAAAAAACAAACAAACAAACAAAAAAACAAAACAGAAAGAGAAGTTTGGGAAAGAAAGAAAAGTTCAACTTAGTTTCAGATGATTCTATGACTT
The DNA here is from genome assembly GCF_048418805.1 of Vulpes vulpes. NCBI lineage: Eukaryota > Metazoa > Chordata > Mammalia > Carnivora > Canidae > Vulpes > Vulpes vulpes. The sequence goes on from NC_132791.1 coordinate 154,231,219, forward strand.
CACAATGGAAACATCCAATAAAGAGTTCAATAAATGCATTCAGGATTCAGGAGAAATAACTGGCCCAGAAATATAGTTTTGGAAATATTTAGCACAAAGATGACAAATGACAACCACGTAACAGATGGGGTCACCCAAAGTTGGTTCACTAACATTACACTAGCTCACAATGCTGAAATGCATCAATATTTAACACCGTGAAGATAAAAGAGGCTCATAAAAGAAAGGCTTAAGAGGAAAAAATGAAAAAGGAAAATTTGAAGACTGTGATGTTACAGAAACCCAGAGACTATAACATTTCAAGGTGGTAATGGTGAGCAATGTTAAAGAGTTGTCCATAGGTTGAATAAGATAAAAACTTTAAAAAGTAAACAGGGAAAACCAGCTCTACCAAATTAGAAAGTACTGATCTTTTGATTTGTTAAAGAGAAGTTTCCCTAAGAACTATAGGGGGGAAGAAAAAACAAAGACGAAAATAAAATCAACAAATTCTAGTACATGGGAAAGTTTGGAGTTTCCTTTGAATCCTGTTTACTCCATTCAATTTTCTCCCAGTGGGATTTTACAATTTGAGTTAACAGAAATCATGCAATAAATACCCTACATTCTTGATTTTTGGTTTTCAAGCTTTCTTGCTAGAGAAACTAGAGGCCCATTCTGTAACAAGGGAACTATTCTTGGCAGTTAATCCAAGACTGTATAAAACAAACAAAACCACCAAAAGGATCAGGTCTCTCTCCCTGTTTAAATCACTAACACTCTTAGAGGCTATGTCAATAAGCTTGTTCTATAGCAAAGATACACGAGTGCTTTTTCTTTTTTTAATTCAGTCCGCAATTAAAGAGGCAATCTGGCTGAATGGATTAAGCTCAAGGCTGGAAGCCAGAAGCTTTAAAAATTAAATTCACCTCTGCTAATTACTTTCCAATCAACCCTGAGAACATTCTACATTTCTCTCACAAAACAAAATAGCAAATACTTAAATAATTCTAAGCCAGAATGAGATAATTAGCCAAACCAAAATTTAAAATTATAAATAATTATAAAAATGAAGGCAAGAAAACACTAGTAGATACGACATCAAAAATAAGTTTTTCAATCCTCATGACAGTTCCAACTGCTTACTAACAAAATCTGATTTGTGTTTGTGGGAACAGAACAGGAACTAGGACTCATACACTAAATGGGCAAAATTTCTCTGGGGTCTTTCAGGATTGGTATTCTAAAAGGGAAGAGGTCAAGGAATGAGGCAAATAAAGAGATCTCTCCCTTCACTCTCATTCTGGCATGTGATACTCTAATCTGGCCTCCCAGCTTTCTCCCTCCTCAAATAGGAAGTGGCTGCTCAGTAAGCAAGAGCAAAGAGATTTAACTTAGAAACCACTCGGTAACAAGAATAAAGTCGTTATTAACATGGAGTTGAAGTCAGATAAGACCTGTTTCAAGTATGGGGAAAAGCAGTTAAGAATCATAAAAGTGGACCGAAATCAGCTTGTAGGTTGCCATCTCCTACTTTAGGCCAATGCTCATCAAACACCAGGCATTATACCAGTGCAAACACATCCCCATTTTAACATTAAGGAAACAAAGATTAGGAGAGGTGAGTCACCAAGCTAGCAGGTGGTATTTTAATTCTTATGATAATCTTTAAAAATCTGCTTATTCTATACCTATTCTGGATCACATAAAATATAGGTCCTAAACAATAAGCTTGTAATCAATCACGTGCTGCTGTGTGATTTCAGAGACTTTATTTCTTATTTATGTTGATAAACAAGTGAACTTCACTGAAGATGAAAGGATACTGAAGCTCACTTTAGAATGCACTTCTCACCATAACAGTGTGAGAGCTGAGTCATCACTGCCACCCAACCGCACACCAAGCACCTCCAGAAAGCGCCTTCTTTGAACTGTTAGGCATATATTCATACTGTTGGTAAGATCCACCAAACATACCAACTTGTAACAGTTCACTAACAATAAATGTAGCTAGTGCAAGTAAAGACTAAAGGCACATTCCCAAGTCCAGCAATAATTGGATAATCCACTCATTTAAAGATTTCAAGAATGCTCCTGGGGAAAAAAAGGGGGGGGGGCGGGAAGAGGGGGAGAAAAAAAAAGAAAAAGAATGCTCCTATATTAGTTTCCTACTGCTGCCATACTTCAAATTTGGTATCTTAAAACAACAAAAATGTATTATCTTGTAGTTTTTTAGAAGTCTGACACATCTCACTGGGCTAAAATCAAGGCTGGTAGCAAGGCTCTATAGGGAAATTATTATATTTTCCAACTTTAAAGACTGCCTACATTTTTTGGTTCATGGCCTTCTTCCTCTATCATCAAAGTCAGCAACAGCCATTTGAGTCCTCACATTTTATCACTGTGACCTCGCTTCACTCTCAAATCTCTTTCTCTGAGTCCTCTGACTACACCATTCACTTTTAATAACCACTGTGATTACCATCAGCACACCCAGAATATCAAGGAAAATCTCCCTATTCTAAGGTCAGCTGATTAGCAACCAAGCCATCTAATAACTTTAATTCCCCTTTGCCATGTAATGTAACATATTCAAAGATTCTGGGAATTAGGATATCTTGGGGTGGGGCATTATTCAGCCTTCCACAGCTACTATACTAGCCTTGTCACAAGGCAAATAATGTACCTCTGCAGGCTATCAAATTGTTCCTCATTAACACTGACATCCAAAGACTGCTCACTAACAAAGTTCAGGGTAAATATAATGTCTGATTATAATGAACTAGTAAAAAAAGCCTCAAAGACATTAATGATGATTTTTTTTTTTACAGTATATACATATGAACAGGCTTTCTCTTCAACATTACTTGAATCAAAATATAAATATGGTATTGGATGTCCTTCTCCTATTAAACTAACCATGATTTGGTTTTTGGAAACCACCATTATTTATCACATTATACCCTAGATACTACTTTGAATTTCATTGACTTCATTCATTGTCTTTTATTCAAATTGTGAATTTATTTTGGTTTCAAAATAGGGTCGAAGCTCTAAGCATAATGGAGTTTATTACATCTAATTCTTTGTTTCTATCGACTTAAGTAACAATATACTAAAAATAATTATCCACAAATTTATTTTCTCCTTAAAAGGAATTTATATAACTTTGTTTTAAGAAAGACTGGAGAAAAGCATTAACAGCATGGCATTTGGAGTCAGATATGAACTACTAGCTCTGCAAGTTACTGGCTTTTTGACCTTGAACACACTGCTGATACTCTTTAGACATGCAATTTCCTTATTTATAAGCTGAAAACAATATTACCTACCCTATAGGCTTATCAAGAGGAGAAAGTGAAATTATATATGTAAAATGCTCAGCATACCTGGCCATTAGCAAGTACTCAACAAGATTAATATTTATTTTACAAAATTCTATCCAAACTTTAAGATGAAAAAGAGACAATTTCAGTGTTTAACATATGACATTTTCTCAGTAAATATTAAACTACAACTTTAAGTAATTTAAAAGAATACTGTTACATACTCAGTATCTACATTTTCTATGGGTCTAACCAATTTTAATTTATCTTTCATTATAATTAATCAACTATCAGTCCCTTCATATTTACTTATCTTTTAAGTTTGTAACTTGTCCTATCAAAAAGAAAAATCCACTTGGCTTTGTAAGAGCTTTGCTATCACAGTAATTATTCATCACAGTAATTATTGCAGTTTTGCAAGTATAATGGTGGATAACCTTTTAACAGTTACAGTCTACCTTTCTAAAAAGAAATCACTGTAATGTTAATGAAGAGACTAGAAAAAAATTATAAAATGAATATCAAAGTCCTAAATGCCTTTCAAAGTAAATACTAGAGAAGAGTCAACTTTTAAGCTGCATTCATCACTTGAAAATAGTATCAAATTTGAAAAATGACTTAAATATGCAAGAAAGGATTGATAGAAGTTAAATGAATACTTGCTGAAAATAAATATAAAAAATTTATACTTTTATAAAAAGTTAAAAATAAACAATTAGTAAATTCATAGGAAATATATCACACAGCTGCTTTTTTACATTATCACGTACAAAAATACTTACAGTTTGATAATATGAGGATGACGGAAGAGTTTTAGATTTTGAATTTCTCGTTTTATTTTTCCAACAACATCTAAACTGCGAATCTTCTGTCTATTTAAGATTTTAACTGCCACTTTATGGCCTGTCAATTGATGTTCTCCAACTAAAGAAAAGAAAAAGAAAAAACTTGCTGTCATAGCAACATAGTCATTTATTCATTCTTCCTTCCACTGTAACTCCAAATTTCTTCACTCACGTATACCACTTTTATATAACTTATTGCAAAGTTCTTTTTTTTTTAAGATTTATTTATTTATTTATGATAGAGAGAGAGAGAGGCAGAGACACAGGAGGAGGGAGAAGCAGGCTCCATGCAGGAGCCTGACGTAGGACTCCATCCCAGGTCTCCAGGATCAGGCCCTGGGCTGCGGCCGCGCTAAACCTCTGTGCCACCGGGGCTGCCCAAAGAACTTAAGTTCTTTATACTTCTGTTTCTTCTACTAGAGTATGCACTCCTACAGGAAAGAAAATGCTTCTTAGTCTTCTCTAAATCATCAGCACCCAATAGGAGAAGTTCACTGAGTATTTGTGGAAAGGATTACAGAATTCTGTATTACTGCAAAAAAAATAAAAATAAAAATAACCAAGTTTGGAACATCTTTTGGATTGGACAGAATTCACTATGTTTTGTTAATCTCCATTTCTTCATTTCTGGTTAATGTCAGTCATTGTATTTTAGAAGAATGAATGACTGCTGTAATAAGTTAAAAACTTGTAACTGGTTTCATTACTATTTTCATCAGAAAATACACATGTAGCCCTTTTTTATGGGGTTTTTGCTTTTTCCATAAAGCCTTACTATTTCCCCTTATTTAATGGAATCTCTACTTTTTTCAAACCCTCATAAGTATGTTTACAAAGCTCAAGTATCATTTATCATTTTAGGCTATTATAAATATTTGTGGTCTTAATAAATCATACAACATGAGCTATGAGCTCATATCCACCCTCACCTCAAGTAAGGCAGTCAGTATTCATCTGAATCTCCCACAAGCACATAGCACAGTATTATGGACATAATACATGCCAAATAAATGTATCTTGCATTAAATGAAATAGGCCTTTCTCTTTCATATAACACATTCATAGTATCCACACTACAAGTATTATCCAGATACTGCTCAAATGAAAAATCCCTCCACTAGAAATCAAATTTGTCAGCCTCCCCTCCTATTTCCCTCAATTACTATTCTAAATATTGACCATTCTTCCCACAATACCTAATCAACCCTTGACGCCTTTCAGCAAATTCCCCTTCCATTTCTTTGGGGGGAAATGAAGTCCTTATGAGTGATTTCCTCTATCTTCAAGGCTTGATTATATCCAGATCTCTCTTGGCTCCAGTTTTAGATGTTTTCACCCTCCTCCTGTTCAAGGCCAGTGTCATCAACTTGCGGCCTTGATCTCATCTCTTCTACACTTTCCTTATACTCAACCTTTCTCTTTTCTAATAACTCCCTTTCCTTAGCCCATCAGTATCCTGTCCCAAATCTTTCATTTACCCTGCATCTTCCTTTAGTTTTGAACATTTGTTTCATCAACATTTCTCCAAACAGTAATGTACATTTATTGTCTGTTCCTCCTCCCTTTTCACTCTTCTAGTGTCACTGCAATCTGGCTTCTCCCTTAACTCCTCTACTGAAACCAAATGGTCACAAAAGAACTGTTAATTATCAAGCCATGTATACTTTCCAGTTCTCAGATTGCTGTAATCTCTGTTGCAACTGACATTAATTACTCTCCCTTTTTGGTGGCACTTCTCTCTCCTGGTTCTTCTACTAACTCTCACATGGTCTCCTTTAGGGCTTCCACCTGTTCTTTAAAATGTAGTGTCCCAAAGTAGGGGACAAACTTATAGTGTCCCCAAATCTATAGCCAAAGTAGATCCTTAAATTATCTAACCCATCTCTTATACATCCGATGTGCCAAAGACTCTGCCCTCTTCTTCAAATTCATGTTATCTCAATACTAGTATTATTCCATAAATACCTCAAATTCGGCTTGTTAAGAAGTAAACTCAGCATTTCCGCCCCTTCCTCCACCAAACCTATGTCCTCTATTTCACTTGATAGCACACAGCCTATATGTTAAAATCAAAGAATCAGGTGACAGTTTCTCCTAAATATGTCTTGGAGTCAAGTTTCAAATCATTAAAACAAATATGTTAATAACAATGATAGAAAATGACAATGACATTTATTGCTTGTTCTATCCTAAGCATTATTCTAAGTACTAATTACCCTGCTCACTCAACCCCACAATTCTATGAAGTATTATTATCCTCCATTGTAGAGATGAGAAACCTGAGGCAAAAAAAAGTTACTTCTCCAAGGTGATGCAATACGAAGTGGCACAACATGTAATCTCAAGCTGCCTCACTTCAGTTCATAGGAAGTTTAACTACACATAAAAATTCCCCCGTCCAAACAATACACACATGAAATGGGCTGACCTAGGAAGAACTGAGTTTCTTGTTATTAGAGATTATTTTTACCTTTATAACTTTCTCAAGTGGCAAATTATCATCTCAAAGACTTCAGTGAAGCTTGAAATTTACTTTGCTTACATAATAAAACAAACAAATTGGGAGCCATTATATCAAAGTCAAGCAATCTATCCTAAGATTCCAAATATGTCTCTAGAACTCCAAAAAAATATTATCAATTTCAGGGATTTTTCTTTTTTTTAATTTTTTTTAATTCCAGTGTAATTAACATATACTGTTACATTAATTTCAGGTATTCAATACAGTGATTCAACAATTCTACACATTACTCAGTGCTCATCATGGTAAGTGCACTCTTAATGTTCCTCACCTATTTCACCCAACACCCCCCTCTCCCCTCAGGTAATCACCAGTTTGTTCTCTGTATTTAACAGTCTGTTTTTGTTGTTGTCTCTTTTGTTTGTCTCTTAAATTCCACATATGAGTGAAATCATATGGTATTTGTCTTTCTCTGACTGACTTCACTTAGCATTATATGCTCTAGATTCATCCATGTTGTTGCAAATGGCAAGATTTCATTCTTTTTTTTACAGCTGAGTCAATTTCAGGGACTTTCTACTCCATTAAAATAATCTAATGGTTTCTTGATGCCTGCATAGTTTAGTACTCACCTTTGGGAATTTCATATTACCCATACACTTGTCTGCAAGGCCTAAAAAAATAGATCTCTCCTCAAATTCCAGCCTCAATAAAAGTAACCAATGCTGCATCCCCTTGTCAATACAAAAAAAAAAAAAAAAAAAGAGTTCACTTCCGCCTTCCCTATTTGATAATTGAAACTACTGACTACTAAGAACATATACACTCTTTCCAGATCAAAGAAATAAGAGCAAAGACTCTGACAAACAGATGGATTCTTTGTTTTTTAATGCCATATGCTTAAACCAAAAAAAAAAAAAAAAAAGAAAATAGAAAGTGAAATTAAAAAAATTTAATGACGAAGTATTACTTTGTCAACAAACTCAATAAAGCTACAGTATACAAAATCAATATGCAAAAATCGGTTGTGTTTCTATACACAAACAATGAACTATCAGAGAAATTAAGAAAACAATGCCACTTACAATTTCATCTAAAGAATAAAATACTTAGGAATAAATATAACCAAGGAGGTGAAAGATCTGTACACTGAAAATATAAGACACTGATAAAACACAATAGATATATCACATTCACAGAAGAACTGTTAATGTTAAAATCTCTCTCCTACTCAAAGCATCCTACAGATTCAATGTGACCTCCATCAAAATTCTAATGGAATTTTTCATAGAATCAGAAAAAAAATCCTAAAGTTTATATGGAACCACAAATGACCCCAAATGCCAAGGCAATCTTTTTTTTTCCCAAGATAATCTTGAGAAAGAACAAAGCTAGAAGAATCACTGTTCCCAACCTCAAACTATATTCCAAGTTTTAAAAATTAAAACAGTCAAATACTGGCATAAAAATAAGACACATAGGTCAATGGAATAGGATTGAGAACCCAGAAATAAACCTATGCATATATGGGTCAATTAATTTTCAACAAAAGAGTCAAGAATATACAATGGAGAAAGGATAATCTCTTCAATAAATAGTGCTGGGAAAAGTGGACAGCCAAATATAAAAGAATGAAACTAGAACCCTATCTTACACATTACACACACATCAACTCAAAACAGATTATGAAGCCATTAAACTTCTAGAAGAAAACATAGGTGGTAAGTTCCTTGACGTAAGTCTTGATAATGATTTTTTTAGATTTGACCAAAAAAGCAATGACAACAAAAGCAAAAATAAACAAGTGAGACTACATCAAACTAAAAATTTTTGCACGGAAAAGGAAACAAGATGAAAAAGCAACCTACAGAATGGAAGTAAATACTTGCAAATCATATATCTGAAGGAGTTAATATCCAAAATATATAAGGAACTCTCAAAACTAAATAGAAAAAAAAACCTGACTAAAAAATAGAGGAACAGGGGCAGCTGGATTGCTCAGTGGTTGAGATCTGCCTTCGGCTCAGCTAGTGATCATGGCATCCTGAGATCAAGCTCCCATCAGGCTCCTTGCAAGGAACCTGCTTCTCCCTGTCTCTGCCTCTTTCTCTGTGTCTCTCCTGAATAAATAAAATATTTAAAAGAAAAAATAGAGGAACTGAATAAACTTCTTCCAAAGAAGACATACAAATAGCCAGCAAATACATGAAAAGGTACTCAACATCAATCATCAAGGAAATGCAAATCAAAAGTATAATGTATATCACTTCACACCTACATTTTAAAATAGCTGCCACAAAAAAAAAAAAAAAAAAAAAAAAAAAAGCCAAGAGATAAGTGTTGCCAAGAATGTGAGAAAAGAGGAAACACACACTGTTGGTGGGAATATAAATTGGTACAACCACTATTAAAAAAAAAAAAGCATGGAGGTTCCTTAAAAAATAGAAAATTAAAAACTAATAGAAAACTATCATATGATCCAGCAATCCCATTTCTGAGTATATACCCAAAAGAAAAAAAAAAATGAAAACAGGGTATCAGAGAAATATCAGCACTTTCATGTTCACCGCAGCATTATTCACAACAGCCAAGACACAGAAACTACCTACCTAGGTGTCTGTCAACAAATGAATAAAGATGTGATACATACATACACACACATACACACATTATTCAACCATGAGAAAGTAAGTCCTGTTTGCAACAATGTGGAAAGACTTTAAGGCGTTATGCCTCTCACTTACGAAATAAGCCAGATAAAGACAAACACTGCATGATATTGTTTATATGTGGAACCTTAAAGTCAAACTCGTAGAAAAGGGGAGTTTGGTAAAACTGTACAAACCTTCATCTATAAGATGAGTAAGGTCTGAGGATCTAATATAAAACTTGGTGACTATCATTGGAAACACTATTATATAACTGAAATTTGCTAAGAGGAAAATTTAAATGTTCATACATAATTTAAATGTTCATACATGTATAAGATATATATGTATTTATGTATATTATTTTTATATATACATTTATAAACATAAAATGTGAGATGATAGGTGTGTTAACTAGATGGGAGAAATCCTTTTGCAACTTATACATCAAATCATCATGATATACATTTTATTTTTTTTTAAGATTTTATTTATTTACTCATGAGCATCACAGAGAGAGAGGCAGAGACACAGGCAGAGGGAGAAGCAGGCTCCATGCAGGGAGCCCAACACGGGACTCAATCCTGGGTCTCCAGGATCACCCCCTGGACTGAAGGTGGCACTAAACCGCTGAGCCACCCAGGCTGCCCACATGATGTACGTTTTAAATATCTTACAATTTTGTCAATCATACTTCAATAAAACTGAAAAAAAACTTCTAAATGAAAGTAATTTGGGGGGTACCTGGATGGCTCAGTTGGTTAAGGATCTGCCTTCAACTCAGGTCATGATCTTAGGGTCCTGGGATCCAGACCCATGTCAGGTTCCCTGCTTAGCAAGGGAGTCTGCTTCTTCCTCTCCCTCTGCTTGCATGCTCTCTCTCTCACTCACTCTCTCAAATAAATAAAACTTTTAAAAATAAACAAAAGTAATTTTTTAAAAAGCATTACTTTATGATATTTGAGGAAATAACTGACTCATTTATTTTTATATCTGAAGAAACTTTTCCCCATGAAGCACTGGAAAAGAAATGACATTATTCCTTGAAACAGGGATGCTGATAAACTAATTAGACATCTGAGATCAGGAGTCAAATGTATTGAGGGGAGCCCAGCTAGCTCAGTCAATGGAACATGCAACTCTTGAACTCGAGGTTGTGACTTTGAGTACCATGCTGGGGGTGGAGATTGTGTAAAAATAAAATCTTAAAAAAAAAAAAAGTGTCAAATACATTGTGAATGCCTCTTCTTTTGCTGAACTATATTAGTCCATATTGCCTAATAACTTAAGTGAATTAGTACTTAGTAATAATTAATTTAATCCAAATTATCTCATAACCATATTCTACCTGAAAGCCAAAGGAATATTTCTAAGAATCTTGTAAGAAAAACAGATTTAAGACCAAGAATTTCTTCTGTATTATAACCATAAACTCTTCTAGGGAAGTAATTGGGGGAAAAAAAAAGGCTTGGATTCATCAGTTTTACTTCCATTCATTTACTCAATCTAAAAACATTTACTGAGTACTTTCCACATGCCAGGACTATGTTGATCAAATACACATGAAAAGAGAGGTTTAACAGGACTCCAATTTTAGCAAGGGGAAAAACACCAGCAATAAAGAAGCTAAAATAAATTCTGTATGGTATTAAATCCGTCTGCAGACTATTAGAGATACTTTGTAAAGGAAGAACACAGATAAGAAAGAACATTAAAAAAAAAAATAGCAGGGATGGGGCACCTGGGTGGCTCAGTCAGTTAAGCATCTGTCTTCAGCTCAGGTCATGATCCCAGAGTCCTAGGATGGAGCCCTGCATCAGGCTCCCTGCTCAGTCGGGAGTCTGCTTCTGCTTCTCCCTCTGCCTCTGCTCCTCCCCCCAGCTTATGCTGTCAAATAAATAAAATTTTAAAAAGAATTCTCAGGGATAGACAAATCCACCATGATTTATCATGTATACAGAGTAAATATCCAGATGAATACAAGTAATAAGGAATGTTTATCCACGAAACAGCTATTTAACGAATGCCTACTATGGTAAGCACTGTGCTAAACACTTAACAAGGGAACAAAGTAGTTCTGTCATACTGCTTGCTGGCACTCCCAGTGTTTATTCCACCCTTCCTTCCCAGACAGACTCCCAAATTACACCTGAGTTCACAGCTACCCAGAGCAGAAGCTGCATCTTAACATCTCTTTTAACTAGATGTACCACATTACTATATTCTGGCCAAAAACATGTAAGTAGAAAGGTCCCTCACAAGCTGCTTCTTCACCCTTCCTCCATCCTAAAGCCTGGAATTCCAAAGCCATCATCTTGAACCTTGAGGACAGGGTTAGGCAGGTGGGAGCAACAGAAGAGAGAAGCCCATGTTTTTGATGCCACTGGGTATAACAACATTCTAGCATCTACTCAGACTGTTAGAAGAAAACAAAGTATAATCTTGTTTAAGTCACTCTTTTTTTTTTTTTTTTTTGAAGATCGCTGCCATTCACAGCTGAATTGAATTAATTCAGTATTTAGTATGCTTTATTATTATTTTTTAAAGATTTTTATTTATTCATGATAGAGAGAGAGAGAGAGGGGCAGAGACACAGGCAGAGGGAGAAGCAGGCTCCATGCAGGGAGTCCGAATCAGGACTCGATCCTGGGACTCCAGGATTGTGCCCTGAGCCAAAGGCAGGCGCTAAACCGCTGAGCCACCCAGGGATCCCCAGTATTTAGTATACTTTAAAACTCAAAAGTTTTGAACTTCAGATTTGCAATTTTGCTGAACTACCATCCATGAACTAACAGAAATAAATTTATAGCCCACACAATTTCTTGGGTAAATGAATTCTACAAATTTACCACTCATTCATGTTCCACTATGCTTTTTCTAAATCACAGCCAAATTACACAAAATATTCTTCAAAGCTATGGAACTTTATGGGAAAAAAAATCCATACTTATACTATCTATGCTTTTTAGAATTTTATATTTGATAAGGTGAAGAGCTGTCATACAGAAGAATGAAACTGATTTATATTGTTCAAGAAGAACTAGGAATAATTGACAGAAACTCTTTCAACGAACGGTCACCTGCTCTAGGAATCCTTTTTCACTACTCCAGCCTATACTGAAAACTAACCCCTACTCAAGAAACTTTCCCACTTAACACTGTACCCTATGTGTACCTTTTTTTAAGTCATTTTATTGAAGTTCAAAATATGTCCATCTTATATGGTACCATGAATTTTTGCAAATATGGTCATGGAATTATCACTAAAATCAAACGTAACTCATTTCCATCATCATGTAAAAACTCCATCATACCCTTTTGCAGTCAGTCCCCTTCCCTCATCCCCAATTCCTGCCAATTATTGACCTGTTTCCTGTTACTATAGTATTTTTCTGAACATTCTATAAATGAAACCATGTGGTATGTAACCTTTCAACTCTGGGTTCTTATGCTTAATGCTTTTGAGATTCGCCCACTTTTGTGGATTTTTTCTTTTTGCATTTATCAGCAGTTTATTCTATTTTATTGCTGAGTAATGTTCTATTGTATGTGTATCACACAATGTGTTTATCCATTCACCAGCTGATAGACAGTTTCCAGCTTTTGGAAATTATGAGTAAGTCTGCTATTTGTGTCTGTAGTGAGGGTGGGTAGGTGAGGCCAATGTGTCTTCATTTCTTTTGAGTAGATTTCTAGGTATTGGATTGCTGGGTTGTATGGTAAGTTTATATTTAAACTGCCAAACTGTTTCCCAGCATTGTGTACCATTTGTATTCTCACCAGTGGTATATATGAGTTCTAGTTCATCTTTCCCAGCACTTGGTTTGTCAGCAATTTTTTTTTTTATTTTAGCCATTTCACTAGGTGCGTGATAGCTCCTAATTTGTATTTCCCTGACGATTCATGCTGTTGAACATCTTTTCATGTGTTTATCAGACACCCATCTCTTAAGTGTCTGTTCAAATCTTTTGTCAATTTTTTAAAGTTTTTAAGTTCCAGTTAGTTAACATACAGGGGTAATATTAGTTTCAGGTGTACAATATGGTGATTCAACACTTCCATACATCACCTAACGCACATGATGACAAGTGCACTCCTTAATCTCCATCACCTACCTCCCCTATGGTAGCCACCAGTTCGTTCTCTATAACTAAGAGTCTATTTTTTGGTTTGCCTCTCTGGGGTTTTTTTTTACCTTTGCTTACTTGTTTCTTAAATTCCACATATGAGTGAAATAATATACTGAACATACCTTTTTCACAGGCTGTGTAACACTAACACTTGATTCTCAATTAGTCTCTCAATAGTAGATAGGAGGGGGCTGAAGGTCAGGTCTCCTGTAGTCTTTGCCTATTTCAAGGGACAAAGCTACTGGCAATAACTACCAAGCCTGGAAAATGGGACACAGAGAGGTTAAAAATTTGCCCACAGTCATTCAGCTATGAAGCGGTAAGGCCTGGATTTAAAGCCAGTAGCATGTACTGTCCAATATTCAAACAGAAGAAGCTCAGCCATTTGTCAGGATTACCATTAGATAGATTCCTGCATTAAGTTACAGACTGGACTACATCAAGCCTAATTCCCCTTCCAACTATAAGATTTTTCTAATTATATCCCTAAAAATCATTCCACACTGAAGGATATAAGTCTTTTAAACCAGTCTAGTTTCCTGATGATTTCAGTTGCCATTTTCTAGATGTTTTCCAGCTCTAACACATTTTTCTGTATGCACAACATGCAGGACTTCATGTAACTGTGTTAGGTAGTACATTATTCCATATTAATTCATAGTAACTACTTCCTCATTCAATTTTATTATTAGTATATCTAGTAACACAAAAGGAACAATTATGAAACAAAGTATTATTTTAGACCTGAATTAAGATCTATTTCTCTGCTAAGCTCAAATAAAAGCAAAGGTTTGTCAAATGTCCCTCTGCTGTAAAGGTCACGGACATACTATATAATAATTTGAACTATACCAGTAAAGAGAAAGTTTCAGCCTGCAAAAAAATTAATTTTATACACTTCAAAGCACAAACAGCTACATGTGATATTTCCTATGCTTTTACAAAGCCCCTGACCTATGTACTAAATTTGTTTGTAAGTTTCTTTTTTGGCACTTGAAAAGTATTAGCCTAGACAAGTAATATCAAATCTATCACCATATTACTGAATATAACTGAAGAAGTTTCCTAAAACTTTCAGGGTACATTTGCAATGACCTGACTTAAAATTTAGGCTACAAAAATGTACATTAAATTCATCAGGAGGGTCTTCAAGTGAAAGCACAGGAGAGACTACAAAAGAGATGGGCATTATCCTTCAACGTGACTACAGGATTTAATTGCAACCCAGATCTTTCTCAGAAGCATGCACAAACTTCAAATAGCAAGCTCCTGTGTAATTTCTAGTGGGGGTTATTTAAGGATAGTTCATGATTCTTTCCCACTAATCTGAGGACAACTAGCAGCTGTAGGTCTATGTATATGCACACATGCTAAACATTTTTAAATACATTACTTCATTTTAACTTTATAACAACCGTGAGAGGAAATTTTATAGGAAATTGAGGCTTATAAACATTAAAAATGACTACAAATGGAAAAAATCAGTATTTAAATCCAAGACTGATTCTAAAACCTATGTTCTTAGTAATTATATATTGATTACAAAGTACAGTGTATCCCAAATTTCACTCAATCTCTAAAATAATACTATTATATTAAAAATACTACAGTATCTAAACACTGTATGCAAAAATGACTTGGGTTTGGGTGCAGTGGGACCCAGAATTCCAAAATGAGATGGTAGGGACATAACTCTTCTAGTTATAGTGGAATATTTTACTACACTAGCTATAAGGCTCCTTTCATGGCTCTAACAATTTTAGGGCAAGACCTTGAAACTGGCCTTAGGTTTAAGGAGCGGGGCGGCAGTGGGGGGGAGTTGGGGATATACTATGAAATATTCAAGAGCAAGAAAGATTAGTCTTCTATACATCCTCCGGGTACAGATACTGCAAGCTGATTGAAATAAAAAGCAAAGGGAAGATTCAACAACTTTTTATAATGGTGTTGGACAGAAGTTCTGAGACACAGGTCAAATTATGGTAGCACCAAAATGAAGGTTCTACTGATACTAGGAAGCTGAAACCTATCCTAGTATGTTTTTTAAGATTTTATTTATTTATTCATGAGACAAAGAGAGGCAGAGACATGGGCAGAGGGAGAAACAGGCTCCCCACAGGGAGCCTGACGCGGGACTCCATCCCAGGACCCCGGAATCACGACCTGAGCCAAAGGCAGATGCTCAACAACTAAGGCATCAGGCATCCCTGTTCTGTACTCAGTTGGAAAATTGGGATGAGGAGGTAATCTGAATGACTAATATAACAGTAGAGGCTTTGTTTAGTTTCATAGATATATATACAGTATTTCTGTAATACATATTTAGGCATCTGCCTACCTTTCTAATATCATCTTTCACCATTCCTTCACCTGAAATGGTATACTTTAGTCATTTACAACCATTTTGATTTCACCATCAGGGCTCTGCTTTCCATTTCCAAGGCTAACATATGTCTAGCTCATGATAAGCATTCAGTAAATTTCAGTGGAATTTTACTGAGTATAATAAACAAATTCAGTTAAACATGTGACCCAACTATGTCCCCAATCGCCCATCTCTAATGTTTCACCTGTCCAAGTTTCATTTGTCTTTTGAAGTTTACCTCAAGTACCATTCCAGTAAGCATTCCCTAAGCAACACCTCTATCCACCCCTCCTGCCAACAACTCAACTGTCTGAATTAAATGACCCTCCAACGTACAATCACAGCTCCTCTCCATGATGGCACTTAACATCAAGTGCTGTAATTACCTATTTTTTGTTGTTATTGATCTCCCTCGTTCAGTAACTATTTTCTGTATGGACGGAATGCATGACTAACATTAATATTTAGTTGTTTGAACATACAATTTAAGTTTCATACACTACTCGTATTGCAGCTTTAGAATTTGAGAGGGGAATTCAAATTGGGTGTACTAATCTCTTATATCTGAGAAAAACAAGTATCTGTCAGAGAAAAAGTATTATCTGTACATTCTCAGTCCCAAGGAATCCCTGTGGTATTATAATCCAGGAGCTCCTAAAAGTGGAGAAGTATTGATAGAAGAAGGAATAACCATCAGCACCAGGACTGCAATTTACTTAAAGCCTAGGCATTTCAGAAGAAATCAAATGTCTTCCAGGAAAATAAATTTGGAAAAGAAGAGATGTAGCTGGTCAATAAACACATGAAAAGATGCTCAGTAGTTTTAGTCACCAGAGAAATGTAAATTAAAACCACAACATAATATGATACAACATGCACACCCAGCAACAATTAAAGAGACAGCACCAAGCATTGGTGAAAATATAGACTAACTGCAAGTTTTCTATTGCTGGTGGAAATATAAATTAGTGCAAACACTTGGAAAAAGTGTAAACTGGTGCAGAAACATGTAATGACTACCAAAACTGAACATGTATACTCTGGCTCAATGATCCACTCCTAAGTACATAACCAACAGAAATGTTTAAAGAGTTCTCAAGGCTTTGAGATGTTTATAAAAAGTTCTCTATTCTGCTGGTCCATGGACTTATACTTTCAGTAGCAAAGATCTAAGAAATGGAAGGAAAAGTACAGGGTGCTGTAGGATAGGAACCAGAGTGGTTCTCCAAAAGCAGGATGAAAGCAGACAATTCTGGGGCTCAGGAAGTAGAGCAATTTGGAGAAAGGTGGCTATATGTCAAAAGTATTCCTCAAAGGCATATAAATAATAATAATAATATTGATGCTTGTAGCATAGTGGGCACTTTGTATGTATTTGTATGCCTGCATGTGTGTTAAGTACTTTATACACATTTTCTTATTTAAATGATACAAGGGTTTTTGTGGAGAAAACTGAAGATCACAGAACTTAAGAAACTTACCCAAAATTCATATATAAGAAGTTAATGCTAGAACTGTGATTCAAGTATCTTGCTATCTCCAGAGCTATTCTCGAGGGCCAGAGTTTGCGCCTTTCTCAACACTTGAACTAAAGAAAAATACAACAAAATCCTTTTCTCAAAGACAAACCATATATTCCAAATAAAAATTAATTTTTTAAACCTAGTTATACTCCAGAAAAAAAGAGATTCTTCTCAAATTCAAGTTGTCATAAACCTTTCATATTTAGAAAGCTTATTTCTACATTACTTTGAGCAAATGGCTATGTACAAAAGACACATCTGCCTAAACATGTAACAATCATTAGCTGAGAAAAAACATTTGACCAAATTAGTAAACAAAAGATATTTATAAAGGATATGATTATTCCTGAACAGTAATTTCATACTTACAAATGCAGAATATTATCCTAACCAACTTTATAAAGATCAAAGATTTTTAAAGCAGCAATATACTGTGTATTTACAATATTGTGAAGTTCATAAGTGTAACTCTACAAGACAAATGAAAAAACAAATTTCTAATGTTATGTTAGCGGGAACTTGTTATAGTTTCACTCAGATTCAAAATAACTTACATAAAAATGAATATGTACTCTAGAAAACTATGGCTGAAGATTCAATAAGCCCTAGTAATGACGAAAATTTGAAATGCAAAGTAGAAAAAAACAGTACTTCTAAAATGTTTATGATTTTGAATATGTATATCTATACAGTAATATATTATGAATAGAAAAAAAAGATATGTATAAAAATGTGTGAAGCAGCATTATTCATAAGAGCCAAAATGTAAAAACTACCCACAGGCCCATCAATATCAGAATGGATAACAGGGGTGACCAGGTGGATGAGTTGGTTGTGCATCTGACTCTTGACTTCAGGGTTGTGAATTCAAGCCCAGCACTGGGCTCCACACTGGGTGTGTTTAAAAAGAAAAAAAGGATAAATAACGGTAGAGTCTTAATGTAATACTATACAGTATTGGGAATTAACAAATTAGAACTACATGCTGCAACATGCATCAGACATAACCTCTAGTGAAAGAATCCAGGCACAAATAGAACTGTTTCTATTAAGTTTAAAAATAGGTGAAACTAACTCATGGATAGTAGTTACCCTTGGTGGGGGTGGAGTATGGAAACAGTAAGAACTTTGGAAGTTCTTGATGGAACATCAAGAACTTTTAGGCACAAAGTGGTGGCTTGTGGGACGCTGGTCATTTTTTGTCTTTAAGCAGCATGTGTTTAGTTTTGAATACTGATTGAGCATTTAGGTAACAAAATGTATGCACTTCTTTGCATATGTGGTACAACTTAATTAAAAAGTTAAGAATGTTTGGATAACACTCTATCCACACTTAGGCTATGCCAGGTCCAAGAGATACCATATGTATCAGCGAGCAGGGCTCTGACAGGCAGCAGTCATCCTTATTATATTGTCACTGTGGAGTCAGGAGAGTCACCTGAAGCACATACATTCTGACCTCTACCATCACCAGACTTCTGCCAAAATAACACAAGGCTCCTTTCTTCTTCACCCATGGTGAAACAAAATACAGACTCTGCTTTTCTCCAAATTTCCTTTCCCTGGAAACTCTTTAAAGTTTTCTAAAGGGGGGAAAAAAAAAAGTTTTCTAAAGGATAGTTCTGAACAGGAAGCAAAAAAGTTTATTCCTTTTTATCTACCATTGATTAAACAAGTACCATTAAGTGCTGTATATACAAATCTTATTTAATTCCCAGAACTCTGTATTATACCCAGTTTATAGATGAAGAAATTAGGAATTAGACAACAGTGAGTGGCAAGAAGGTCTATCTGCCTGCAGTGCCCAAGCTCAAAATTCACACTATTTTACCTCCCAACAACCAGCCTCTCTTGATTATAACCCAAGAGTGCTTACTGCATGTTAATCTTTTTATCTCCTGTGCGTGAGTTGAGAAATTAGGGCACTGAAAGGATGCACCTAGTAGTGACAGGCTAAGGAAGGAGGGACAAAGGATGAGAATCATCAATGAGAAAAATTGCTGTGTTCTGTCAAAATGCAGGCTGGTGTAGAGCTGTGGCCTTTACTGTGGATTAGACAGACTAGAAGTATTCATCAAAAGCTGCCAAATGTCAAGAAAATAAAACACAGACTGAAACAGTCCCATAAGACAGTATGTAATATGCACTCCATTTTTATTGTGAGAACAAATTCATATCCTTGAAGATTTTTTTCTCCTAGTTGTTTTTACCCTCTGTTGGTCTGAGCATCCATTTGTTCATTTACTCACTTGACAAATATTTTCTGAGTACCTAATGTGTACCAGGGATTCCTCCAAATGCTGAAAATACAGGTATAAATGGAACTTACATTCAGGTGGAGAATACAAACAATAAACATATAATGGTAATATGGAGAACAATGAACATAAAGTACAAGCGACAGGGTGGAGGTGGGAAGATGTACTATTTTCTTATTTTTATTTTTTTTTAGATGTACTATTTTAAATAGATCAGGAAAGCCTGAAGATGTGAACAAAGACTTGTTCTTCAGCTAACTTCTTTGACAATTGATAACATGATATGCTGTATTCAGCTTCATTTCTAAAACTTATGTTTTTACTGGCTTTACGTTGTAAAAATGTTAAAGTATTTCTTTAAAACTTAATTCAATCAAGAATTTCACAGAAGAGTCAAATTACTTTTTACATAATCATATAAGATGAATCATTTACAGAGAGCCAGAAAAAAACAGTTCCCCGGCACAGAACAGATTTTAAACTGCTGGAGAAAGTATTAACATTCATGTCAGAGAAAAGATTTAAAAAAACATTCATAGTTGTCCTCACTCCATGTGAATCTTCCAGATTCTTCCAGAAACATTCTCAAAGCTGCTTAAACCATTCCCTCTCTTATGTCTTTCCAATTCTGGTCCTTATGTGTCTTATTTCTTTATGTGTTTCTCTTATTCTACATGCTTTGTCTCATTCACCCTCCTTTCTTTTCCTAACTTCAAACACCTCCCTTTATATGCCCATCAACCGTCCCTAACTGAACAATTTTTTAATATATTTACTGAACATAATTTTCTGTTCCATAAAATTTCTTTTTAGAGTAAAACTATTGGGGGCACCTGTCTGGCTCAGTCAGTAGGGCCTGCAACTCTTGATCTCAGGGTTTTGAGTTCAAGCCGAACATTGAGAGTACAGCTTACTTCAAAAACAAAGTAAAATTGTGGAATGACTTAGCATTCTCTCCAAAACAAAATGAGAACCTAACTACTTTTTATCTCTAGGGCCTTTAAGTATTATTTCAGTGGTTACCCCAGAGATTATAACATGGATCTCTGACTTTCCAGAATCTAGCATAAATTAGTATCTTTATCGTTTCTGAGACAATCAAGAACTTTAGGACACTTTTGCTCTGTGTTTCCTCTTTTTCTGTTGTATTTTATTCCTACATATATTTTAAATCTCACAAAACATATTATTTTGTATAGTCAGTATCTATCTAGTTACCCACATATTTGTCCTTTGCAATGCTCTTCATTTCCTCTTGCTTCCATTTGGGAAAGCAACATTTTCTTTCTGCCTGAAAGAATCCCCTTTGGTGTTCCCTTTACTGTAGGTCTGTGATGACAAATTCTCTCAAACTATGCTTATCTGAAATGCATTTTACCTTTATTTTTGAAAGGTAACTTTGTTGGGTACAAAATTATAGGCTGGTGGCTCATCTCTTTCACCTCTCCAAAGATATCATTTTACTATTTCCTTGCTTTGTTGAGAAAATTGGCTTTATTGTTCCTTTGAAAACAGTATCTCCTAACTACTTTTAAGATTTTCTCTTAATATCTTCTCCCATTTCCGCATATACAGATGCAGTCCATTCCAGTATAGGAAAGCCTCAAGCAAGGGAACCAGTTTTGAGCAATTTTCCAATGAAGTACCTAGGAATGATTTGCCTGTATTTATTGTTTGTGGTTCATAGATCTCTGAACCTGTGGCTTGAATTGCTTACCAGTTTTGTTTTTTGTTTTGTTTTTAAGATTTTATTTATTTATTCATGAGAGACACAGAAGGCAGAGACATAGGCAGAGGGAGAAGCAGGCTCCATGGAGGGAGCCCAATGTGGGACTCAATCCTGGGACTCCAGGATCATGCCCTGAGCCAAAGGCAGACGCTCAACCACAGAGCCACCCAGGCATTCCATGCTTGCCAGTTTTGGAAAACTTTCTGCTATTATCTCTTCAAATACTACTTCTGCTTCATTTCCCCTCTCTCTTCCCTCTGAAACTGCATAGTGTCCACTCTCTACGATCATCAGTAGTCTTAGGTTCAAAATAACATTTGTGCTCACAGGACACAATAGGTAGCAATCTAATACCAGTTTTACATAGTTTTTTTAGAGGATTTAGGACTAGAAACGCAGCATATCAGTATGGCTGAATCAAACACATTTTTGTCAGGCATTCTTAAAACATCTAATCCCTGCTTCCCAGATCCCACATCACACAGAGTAGGTTATAGGGGATGACACTCATATGGATGGATACAACCTACTTCGGCATTTGTATGTCTCAAATAGAAACCTTAGCAAATAAGTAACTATCCATTCACACAGCTTCTAAGCCTCCCACAAGGGGTGCATTAAGTTAGAAAAGACATCATAAAGGGAAGCTGGAATAGCTTTTTCTGTATAAGTTTTATGCTGCTGGAACAATGAAGTAATAATATAGTTCCTTGGAGTATTTCATGTCCCTTCAGAGACCTCCTAATCCAGATGCAATTCAACAATCACAGGTCATTTTCAAAATAATGACTGGAGTATGATAACAGAACTGAGAAATCACATTATCTTGGTATACGTTGAGAAACTATATTAAATGAAGGTAAACCTGACATTATCTTTCCACAGGGGGAAAAAAAAAATCTTAAGCCTAGAAGGAACTTTCTCTCTACAGGTTCCAATAATACATGTTAGACTTTTCACTGTATTTCTATAGGTCTCTTACACTTTCTATCATTTTGTCTACCTATGCTTCAGTCAGGATAGTTCTTCTGACCTATCTTCTAGTTCACCAATTCTCTATTCAAGAGAATCTAATCTGCTATTAATACATCCATGGAGTCCTAACTCAATTATTATATACTCCAGTCAGAGAATTCTATTCATTCATTCATTCATTCAGATTCCAGATCTCTGCTAAAACTCTCCACCTTCAACATATTAATCACAATTAAAGCCCATGTCTGGTAACTTTAACATCTGAATCACCCATGAGTATGTTCCTATTATCTTGGCCTTGTCTCCTAGAATTAACACTGTAAATGAAAAAAAACTGTAGAAGCTCCAGCTGATTTGATTTCCCCCAAGATAATAAAGATAGGAGGCGGATCATCTTAATAAGTATGGAATTAAGCTGATCCTAAAAAGGATTTCAGTTCTCAGAGGGCTGCAACCAGAAACCCAAGTGTTTACCAGCAGCTCTCCTCCTTGATAAGTTATGAACCCCAAATGCTTTCTCCCCAGGACTCAAATTCTGCTGTATCTTTTCTGCCTTTTAGCCATCATTGTCGGTTTGGCTGCTTACATACCCTAATTACAAATTAGCAAGTGACTCAAATAGAAAAACCAAACAAAATATCAGATTCACTCCAACACGTTTTTCTTCTCACTGGGAAGATACTGACCACCCAAGTCCTGGCTGACTTCAAAAAGATTTTTGTTGTTGTTGTTGTTTTTTAATCTTTATTTATTTATGATAGTCACAGAGAGAGAGGCAGAGACACAGGCAGAGGGAGAAGCAGGCTCCATGCACCGGGAGCCCGATGTGGGATTCGATCCCAGGTCTCCAGGATCGCGCCCTGGGCCAAAGGCAGGTGCCAAACCGCTGCGCCACCCAGGGATCCCTCAAAAAGATTTTTGTATTTTCCCCAGGTTTTCTAATTGTTCTTGACTAGAAGGTTGATTTGATACAAGTCTGAAGTCATAGCAGGTGTGGAAGTTAAACATACTAGAAAAATTATTTATGCAATAACCAAATATTGAAATTAAAAAAGATTTTATAAATTATTCATGCCAACCTTCCATTCAAAATTGAAATTTTGTGGGGTGCCCAGTGGTGTCAGTTGGTTAAGCATCTGCCTTTGGCTCAGGTTACGATCCTGGGATCGAGCCCTGCATCAGACTCCCTGTTCACAGGGAGTCTGCTTGTGCTTCTTCCTCTATCCCACCCACCCTGGTCATACTCACAATGCATGCTCTCTCTCACTTAAATATATCTTTAAAAAAATGGAATTTTGTGATAAGAATCTTGATAACCATGAAGGATCTAAGTAAATCTATCAACAACAGAAATCTAATTGATCTGGAGTACAAGTTGCATCATTCTTAAACAAGCTTCTTGATAGAAAGATCCTCATTATTCTGGATTATAATTTACCTCCCTAAAATATTCACCCAATAGTCACAGTTGTATCCTTCAAAACATCACTGAATATGGTGACTCCTTTTTCTAGATAATGGTACTTAAGCTATTTAAAAACAACTACCACACTTAAAATACATTTTCTATAGTATTAAAAAATGTTTACCTTACCCTATCTCACATGACATTCTTTTGGGGCTTTCCACATTGGTCATTCTCTGAATAAAATATAATTGCCTAAGTCTCGCAAATTGTAGTGCCAAGAAATGAACTCAATATTCAAAACGTAGCTTAATCCAAAGTACAGCAGGAACTATGCTACCTCTAAAACTACCAACTAATATACATCTTAATATATATATATACATATATATATATATATGTATATATATATATACACACACACACACACACGCACACATCTATTTTGGGCAGCCCTGGTGGCTCAGCGGTTTAGCGCCACCTTCGGTCCAGGGCATGATCCTGGAGACCCAGGGTTGAGTCCCGTGTTGGGCTCCCTGCATGGAGCCTGCTCCTCCCTCTGCCTGTGACTCTGCCTCTCTCTCTCTCTGTGTGTGTCTCTCATGAATAAATAAAATCTTTAAGAAAAAAAAATATATATACATCTATTTTCCATCCAATAACAATTTTTACATTTAAAGCATTAAAATATATACCTTCTAACCTTATGGTCTGTTGAAACTCCAACATCTCAGGAACCACTATCAATTGTTCTACTTTACACACCTATTTTTCACTTTTAACTTAAGTGGTAGATTTGACACTTGTTCCTATTAAATTTCACCTTCTTGGTTTTTGCCTAGCAATCCAAGGGTCAATATAAATTTAAATTCTGCTTCTGTAATTTGTCTATTAATTACTTCATCAAACTTTGTACCATCTTAAATAGGAAATATTACTATCCTCATTAAATAGAGTCAATGTCCAAGATTTCCCTTTAGGGTGACATCTAGTTTCCTTGGGAATAGTTATTCAGCAGCAATAAACCATATATAGCACATTTCTTCATCTTATCCACAAAGCTACCATAAAGACAAAGTCAAATTCTTATTGAAATCAAGTTTGCAGCATACAGTATACCTACTATATTAAGCTGTGAATTAGTAAAGCACTAAGTACAGCCTGGTGTAAATCTGAATAAAAGGTGGGTTTATCATATATTTGACTTATAATTCAAATGTGAGACAAGACTCCCTTAAGTAAATTCTCGATAAATATTTCCCACTTTGTTTTAAATTAGTAAATCATCTGCAGTAATATTGCCACATTTTTAACACTGGTAAAAATATTTTGCTTTAAATCCAACGTGACTAAATACAGTAAATGTTAAATATATATTGGTTTTATTATTTTATTAAGTCTGGGAGAAGTGAATTATGGAATACTATATAGTGGCAAGTTATACTCAAACACATTTAAAAAGAAAATGAAATTAACTAATATTGGGGTGCCTGGATGGCTCAGTCAGTTAAGTGTCTGCCTGCAGCTCAGGTCATAACCCCAGGCCCCTGCTGAGCAGGGAGCCTACTTCTCCCTCTCCTCCTCACTCATGCTATCTCTCTCTCTCTCTCTCTCTCAAATAATAAAAATCTTTTAAAAAATTAATATCTTGGTATTTATTAAGTAAAATAAGAATTTGGAAAAAAATTTATGGTATATTTAAAATTTTTAATTCCATGATTTTCGATTACAACCGCTAGATAATTACAACTAATTTCTAATTCAGAGTTGAATGATGTTAAATGAGAACATATGACTCATGTTTTGTTTTGTTTTTTTTTAATATTTTATTTATTTATTCATGAGAGATCCAGAGAGAGAGAGAGAGAGAGAGGCAGAGACACAGGCAGAGGGAGAAGCAGGCTCCATGCAAGGAGCCTGACGTGGGACTCGATCCCGGGTCCCCAGGATCACACCCTGGGCCGAAAGCAGCACTAAACCGCTGAGCCACCCAGGCTGCCCTGACTCATGTTTTTTAATACAACATAAAATTACATGAATAATATAAAGAAAAAATTCTGAAAAAAGTATTTTAATAATACATTGGCATTCAGAATGGGACATGTTTACTCCAAGAATTGATCATTTTCTTTGACTATATAAAAGATTGTTTAAAAAAAAAATCTAAGGGCAGAATTAAAAGGATTACCACTTTAAAAACAAAGGCACCGCCTAAAGAAATATGGTGAAATTTATCAGAGGCAAGGCAAACATGGTTAAACATAAGACAGCACTTAAGTAAGAATACTGTTCCCTTGAAAGGGTGAAAAGTTTCTATTATTAGCAGAGATAAGAGCTGCCTGAAATTCTTTCCTTAATACTCTATACTAAAAATAGAACAGTTCACTGCATTTCAAAATAAACACATCACTTTATATATGATTTCAATCATTTAATAGATAAGAATCCACTCAACCTGATTCAAGGTGCTCTTACATTTGTATCTAATACATGTACTAGTTAAATTGGCTCTCCTATTTATAACATTTTCAATATTTTAGGAGTCTTGTGCCACCCACTTACTCATTATCTCTTAAAGCATTTGAGATTAGATCTTCTGCTAGATCAAAGTAAATTATGAGCTTAATTTATAAAAACTAACTACTTTCTCTACAAAATATTTTCCCTATCATCAATGAAACTACAGGAGTCTCAGAAGAATAAATGGACGGTGTCACCATTACAAATACTACTAAATGCTTAAAGGAAAACTAACATGGATGACAAGATAAGTGAATATTCACCTATTTTTTGAGAGATCACTGAATTGATTTTGATTAACACTAACCTTCTAGTACTTGACAAGAAATATAACTTCATTATTTGGAACAACTGTTTAACACTCACTTCTAATTTGCATAATTTTAAAAGTAAAATCAATTCAGTTAGTAACTTACATGAATATTCACTATGATTTCCTTTTTATTATTTTATTCATTTTTCTCATTTGTGAGGGAAAATTACATGACTTATCCAAAAAGAACTACTGCATTAAAAAAAATAATAACATCACATAACACAAGTTAGTCACTTAGAACTTTCTTCAATGCAGGCACCCAGAAAGCAGAGGTAAATTATTACAGCTCTGTCTCAATGTCTCTATCAGAACTGAAGGCATTTCTAAACAGAGCAAACAATTGTTAACACTTCATACACGGTGCAGAACTGACTCACAATAGCCATGCAACTAGTCATCTCCATAATACTGACACTTATCTATATGTCAGTTTAATCATTCTTTAAGCCATTTTATGTACCTCAACTAATCCTCATAAAAATTCTAGAAGGTAGGTAGACCAAGTGTTGTTATTTCTATTTTACAAAGGAGGAAACAGAGGTTCAGAGAAGTTTAATAGTTTTCCCAAGGCCCTATAACTAGTAGTGGAATGGAATTAAAATCCAGAGCTAATGTCTTCCTACACCAAATATTCCTTCTAGGACATCAAATCATTTTTGTAAATTCTCTTTACTCTGCTTACTAAAGGTTACTGATAATCTTTAGTCAGGGGTATTTTCATAGTAAGAAAAAAAGAATTGCCTTGTTATTTCCAAGAAATTTGGGTTAAAATTGTCAGAATTTAGCACATTCATCCATATTAGAAAATAGATTGAGGCATAAAAGTTAGGAATATGAAGATATAAATTTTAATCCCACATATGAATGGATTTTCCAGGAAAAAAAAACTTTTATTCTATCTAAATGTGGACTAAGACATTGAAATCTTTCTTTTCAGTTATTGATAAATACCTACAAACATGTAAAATTACATCCTTATAGATTTGAAAGTCAACACACTACACATTTTGACTTTGCATTGCATATAATACACACTTTGGAGTCAGAAAATCCTGATTATGACTTCCAATTCTACCACTTATTTGCACTGTGACCTGCACAAGTCACTCAGGGTATAGGATTCTCAATTTCTTCATTTGTAAAATGGAGATAATACCAAACTCAAGGTTACTCTGAAGAATACATAAAGCCAAGTGTATTACATAGTATTTAAAAGATTATAAAAACTGAGTCAAGTTGTAGCTTTTATTACTAAAGTGTTACAAATGTGTTTCCTTTTATTCTCTATGACATCTACATTTCAGCTCTGATCTTCAGTAACCCAAATTTCCATTAATCTAGAAGGAACAATTAAAAATATCCATTTGGGGGAATTAAATCTTTTTAAAAGTCAGTTTAAAGATAAAGTCATAAAAGACCTGGCACATTATATGTTCTAGTGCCCTTCTTTAGGAGATAAAACAAGGTTCAGGGCCATGACACTACAACATGGAAGTCAAAAAAAAAAAAAAAAAAAAATCCAGCAAGGGCCCAATATGCCATAGATACAACATTCAGGTCCACCAACTAACTAGGTAGTTGTCCAAAATTCAATTTATCATTTGGAACTTGGTATTTACATTTCAAAAAAAAAAAAAATAGCACTGCTTGTTTTAAAAAAAAATGTAATAAAAATTTCATCTGTTTATCCTTCCTATTACCTCAGAGGTAAGTGGAAAATTAATAGAATATATACTTAATTTCTTGAAAGCCAATTCTATGGGTCATTCAAATAACTATTTGAAAAACAGAGAAGGTAATTCCTTTATGAGACTTTGCTGGCTAGAAAGAGGCTAGTGTGATTGCAAAGTATCCCTTGGTTTACAATTCTGACAAAGAGTAAGTATTTCATAAAGCAAATCTATCAATATTCATCTTGAAGCAGGCTTCTTTTTAAATAATTCGCATTATATTACATGTTTTTCTTGAACCACTCTTTGTATAACATAAGCAACAAATTGATTCTTCTAGCATTTTTATCACCTTTACTATTTAGATAAGAACTAAACAAGTCTAATTACGAGAGCTCTTAAACAACAGTTCTACCCTACTCTGAAAAGAGTATGAACTAAATCAATGTGGAGAAAAAATTTAAGCAGATAAAAAGCATTACTTTTAAAATTCTGTAAGCCCACATAATTTGTACCCATAGCACTCCTCTAGTAATCTAACAACAGAACAATGGAGAAAATCAGTTTAAAACATATTAAATAAATCTTTCATTATTTAATAGCAAACCAAGGGTTTCTACATACTTTTAAAAAATAACTTGAGGGGCATCTGGGTGGCTCAGTCAGTTAAGCGTCTGCTTTCGGCTTAGGTCATAATCCCCGGGGCCTGGGATAGAGTCCTGTGTTCAACTCCCTGATCAAAGGTGAGCCTGCTTCTCCCTCTCCCTCTGCCACTACCCTCTGCTTGTGTTCTCTATCAAATAAATAAAATCCTTTTAAAAAATAAAAATAACTTGAAACAAATGCTATCAAATGAAAGTTATGTCATTCTGAATTTTCATTTATTATACCTAACTTTGGTCTATGAATTGTTATATCAACAAGTTAAATTTTCAAAAATCTATAATTAGCCTAACAATTAAGAGAAAACACAAAAAAATGCTACTTACTTCTCCATCTCCATGTTTTTATAGCTATGTAAAATTAAATCATCTATTACTACGTTTTTTAGTAGAAATTAACTTTACTAAGTCTAAATCTATATTGTAATTACAAATGCATGTGTTTTCAACACATTCATTTCAACTGTGCTGGGACAATTAGACATTCATTCAAAAAGCTGATTTTAGGATCTCATACAATACTCAAAAATTAACTCAAAATGAGTCATACCCTTAAATGTAAGGGCTAAATAAAATTTAGAAGACATTTAGAAAACAACGCAAGAGAAAATCCTTGAAACCTAAAGATTTCTGGGAAATAACACCAAAAGCAAGGTCCATAAAAATAAAAAAAAATCAATAAATTGGACCTCATGAAAATTCAAAACTTTAATACTTGAAAAGATACCATTAAGAAAATGAAAAGCCACACAGATTGGGAGAAAATGTTATTATATGTGCTGCTGAAGCAAGCACGATTGGGAGAAAATATTTACAAACAACATCTAATAAGGGACTCAATTCCAGAATTTACAAAGAATTATTTTAATTCAGTTCATAAGATGACAAAAGATATGAACAGACATCTCCCCCAAGAAGATAGATGAATGGCTAATAAATACCTGAAGATGTCTGGTATCATTAATCATTAGGAAATGCAAATAAAGCCACAATGTGACATTATTTCACACCTGTTAGAATACCTTTAAAACAGATTACAACAAATGGTGAGAATGCAGAGAAAGGAGAACCCTCATCCACTGCTGGTAGGCTACTTTTGAAAAATAGTCTCAGTTTCTCAAAAACCTAAACATGAAATTATAATATGACGTAGTAATTCTTCTCCTATGTGCTGGCCAAGATACATGAAAACATGTGCCCAAACACTTGGATGCAAATATTTGTGGTAGCATTACTTTTAACAGCCCCAAACTGAAAACAACTGGTGAATGTATAGACAAAAGGCAGCATATCCATGCAATGGAGTATTATTCAGCAATAACAAGGAATGAGCAATTGACAAATGCTACCTCATCCATAAATCTAAAAACATTGCTAAAGCAGTAAATATGAAAGAGTTCATACTGAAGGAGCCCATTTATCAGAAGTGTCCAGAGAAAACAAGTTCATACAGACAGAAAACAGATTAAGGGTTTCCTGAAGCTGGCGGTGGGAACAAAGATGAACTGTAAATGAGCATGAAGGATTTTACTGTGGTGATAAAATTGCCTTTTTTTTTTTTTTTTGAAGACTTTATGTATTTATTCATGAGAGACACACAGAGAGAGAGGCAGACACACAGGGAGAGGGAAAAACAGGCTCCATGTAGGGAGCCCGATGTGGGACTTGATCCCGAGACCCCAGGATCACACCCTGGGCTGAAGGCGGTGCTAAACCTCCAAAATGTCTTAAAGTTGATGTTGGTTGCATCTATGATGATGGTTGCATCATTCAGTAAAGTTACTAATAATCATTGCATTGTACAGTTGGAATGGATGAATGATCAATAAAGGTATATTTTTAAAAATATATGCTTTTTAAAATACATGTACTTTTGTTTCTTGTCCCTGAAGAATTAAATAACTGTAGCAACTCCCATCATTTTTACTGAACAATGGTACTAATTCTAATCCTGGATGGGAAATCACAGCATAACTTTAGAGAGGCTCTAACATAGTGTTCAAAACAGCCCTCTGATTGGCTGCTCATTAGACTGGGTCTTCCAAGAAAAGGAGTTCTCATAAACAAATGCAGCTTCCATTGGTTTATATTTTAAGAAGCCAGTGCCTGGAAACAGCACAAGAGTATATACAAAAGAGATTTACGCTGTTCTTTGACAATGGGCCAACTGATCTGATGGGTGTTTTAGTCTACATTCAGATTACAGTACATGAATTCAAAAACACAAACATTTCAACACAGTTTGAAAAGAATGTAGGGTAAGTTATATAACTTTGAGAGTGTACATGCCCAGATGGCAAAGAATGTTTTGCTTGAGTAACTGTATAATGTCATAACACAGTAGTCCTCATAATAATATTTAATGATAAGTGACCTTTCAGGCATTAACCTAATGCCTGGATCTTCCTATATTCATTATCAATATATTCTCTTAGCTATCCACTCCATTTACCAAGTCTTTCATACATACCACAGGACTTTATGGCCCACACAGGACTTCAAAATTCCTATTAACGTTTCAGGTCTTTACACAAATACCACCCTGTCTGTCAAACTTTGCCTGATTACCTTACTGAAAATCGTTAACCTCACAGAAACGCATTCTCCCTTCCCGCATTCATTTTTCTCAGTAGCATTAAACATACTACGTGTTTTACATATATATTCTGCTTATGTTTTGTGTTCCCCTACTGGAATACACGCTCCACAGATGGAAAGATTTTAATGTGGTTTTGTTCCTTACTGTATCCCCATTGCCTAGAACAGTACCTAGCGCTATGTAGGTGCTCAGTAAATGTTTTCCGAATAGAAGAGAATCAGATACGTGGAAGCAAAAAGGAGCTGACCTTTGCCACAGGAATGCACCAGGTCCTTCTACTTGTTTAACAACCCAGAAGTTGAGAGGTTAAAACATGAATTTTACAAAGAAAGAGAGGCCTGGGAGTAAAATCTCCAGCCTGCCTACTCAACATTTTTACAACGAAAAGTAAAAAAAAAAAAAGGGGGTGGGGGGCAGCCCTGGTGGCTCAGCGGTTTAGCGCCGCCTTCAGCCCGGAGCGGGATCCTGGAGTCCCGGGATCCAGTCCCACGTCGGGCTCCCTGCATGGAGCCTGCTTCTCCCTCTGTGTCTCTGCCCCTCTCTCTCTCTCTCTCTCTCTCTCTGTGACTATCATAAATAAATTTTAAAAATTTATTAAAAAATTGTTTTAAAAAGTAAAAAAAAAAGTAAATAAAAATTTAAAAAGGGGGAAGCTAATGTTTGACTTATAATTCTGGATTTACAACCCTCAAACGTAAAGCATTAATAAGCTGCCTCTAGTTCAGGAGAGAAGGAAGATTAATTAAATCACATGTGATTTATTAACAGCCATAGATTTAAAAAAAAAAAAAAAAAGGAAAGTTCAATACCTCGTTAGTAAGTTAAAAATACTCAGACGCAACCTGTTTTTTCCTACCCCTCAAATGGGATCCCCACGCCCAAAAAAGAGACCTCCACGGAACTCGCCTTAGCAGGTCCGGCCTCCGCGGCCCCGCACGCTCCGCGGCCCGGGACCCAGGACCCAGGACCCCCCCCCCGCCCCCCGCCCTCGCGCCGGGAGCCTTGCGAGGCTTCTCCCCCCCGGGGCGAGTGCCCCCTCGCACCTCCCGTTCCAACCGAGCCCCAGAGCCGACGCGGCGGCCTTCCAGTGCTCACGCCCCCCGCCCCGCCGACCCCGCCCGAGTAGGGCCGCACGGACCACCTGCGCTCGCCCCCCCCTCCGACCCCGCCCGAGTAGGGCCGCACGGACCACCTGCGCTCGCCCCCCCGCCCGACCCCTGGACCCCCGCAACCCCGCCCGAGTAGGGCCGCACGGACCACCTGCGCTCGCCACCCCCCGACCCCCCGACCCCGCCCGAGAAGGGCCGCACGGACCACCTGCGCTCGCCACCCCCCGACCCCCCGACCCCGCCCGAGAAGGGCCGCACGGACCACCTGCGCTCGCCCCCCCACCCCCCGACCCCGCCGACCCCGCCCGAGTAGGGCCGCACGGACCACCTGCGCTCGCCCCCCCGACCCCCGGACCCCGCCGACCCCGCCCGAGAAGGGCCGCACGGACCACCTGCGCTCGCCCCCCCCACCCCCCGACCCCGCCCGAGTAGGGCCGCACGGACCACCTGCGCTCGCCCCCCCCACCCCCCGACCCCGCCCGAGTAGGGCCGCACGGACCACCTGCGCTCGCCACCCCCGACCCCCCGACCCCGCCCGAGAAGGGCCGCACGGACCACCTGCGCTCGCCCCCCCGACCCCCGGACCCTGCCGACCCCGCCCGAGAAGGGCCGCACGGACCACCTGGCCAGAACTGGGCCATTTTACGCTCCCTCCCGGTTCCGCCCCTTTCTGTGTGACCTTGGGCACGCTCCCACACCTGGGAGGGAGGGGGGCTCCGCTTTCCCACCTTGCAGGTGAGGCCACCCTGCACCGAGCGTGAGCTGACACGTACGGCCCCGGCAGGGCAGCGGGCGCGCCGGAACCGCAGCTGCCCGCGGGGAGCCCCCGCCCCCCCCGCCCCCCCCGCCCCGGCGCCGAGGTCCCTAACGCCGCCGCCGCCGCCCTCGCGGGCTCCCGGGCCCGCTGCACCTGCCGCCAGGCCCGCGCCCACCGCTCCGCCCGGCCTCTCGAGCCGACAGCCCCCGCGCCGGCCCCGGGCGCCCACTCAACTCTTCACTTTGCCGAAGGTGCCGACGCCCAGCGTGTCGCCCAGCACGTAGTGGCCGATCTTCACCCGCCCGTCGTGCTTCTGCTTCTCGGCCATGTTCGGCGCGCGCAGCCCCGCTCGGCCCCCGGCTCCTCCGCGCGAGTGTGAGTGCGGCCGCCGCCGCCGCCGCCGCCTCAGTGCGGCCGCCGCCTACCCACAGTGCAGCGGGCCCGCGGGGGGCGGGGGCGGGGGCGGGGGCGGGGGCGAGGCTGCGCGGGCGGCGGGGGCGGGGCGCGGGGCCGAGCGCCGCCAGGTGCGCGGGGGAGGGGCGGCGAGCGGACGCGCCCGGGTCTGCGGGGGCGCCGAGCGCGGGGGCGGGCTTCGCGGCGGCCGGGACTGAAGCCGAGCGGGGAAGGGGCGGGGACGCGAGGGGCGCGGGAGCCGCCGAGCCGGGCCCTAGGGGGCGGGGAGCGGAGTTTGAAGAGCAGCGGGGCCTGAGGCGTGCGCCGAGAGGGACTGAAGACGCGCGCGGGTGTCGGGGGAGGGCCTCGAGCCCAGGCGGGTGCGCCGAGCGCTCGGGAGGAGGCGTCTCGGGCGCGGGCGGGGGACTCGCGAGGCAGGTGCCGGCACTCGGAGCGCGCCGCCCCGCTGCACGCCGGTGATAACGCTCCGTCCTCTCCTCCTCCGGAGCTCACCTTCCGAATTTGCACGAAGTTCTGCGGCAAAGCACCGTCACGGGATGGGCTCGAGGGTCCTGCCGCACAAGCTGGTGCAAAGTGTAGAGACAGCTGGGCCACGCAGCTGCGCGAGGGAGAGACCGCGACGGAAACGAAAAGGGAAACAATGTAGCGAGCAAAGCGAATAAGCTACAAAGGGCAGCACCAGGAGACGGGTGAAGAGCAAGGGCAATAGAAGGGCACAGATTAAAGAAAAATGCAAGTGGGGGAGGAACGGTAGCAGGGAACTGGGAGCCTGACGCCCACCCTGGCGGAGCGGGAAAGACAAGAATTTAGTAATGCATTGGTTATCCCTGCCACCCTCCTGCCCTTTCTGCCTTCCGTGCCGTCCTAGTCCTCAATGTTGCCTTTCAGTGCTTAAAAAGTATTTGCTGATCGGAAATAAACGTTTAAGAATTAGTTGAACATTTTTAACATTGTGCATAGCACTAACGTTTCAAGGTCATGCTCCCCAAACAAGAAGCCTTTTATCGTGCTGTTTGTACGTAAAGAGAGAAATGCATCGATCAGAGAGAAGAAGACATAGTGAAAGTTTGTTTTCTGAGGGCTGGTAAATATACAAACGGCACACACACGTTCTTGTTTGGACTCCAAGATGATCTGATGATGAGAGACGATCACAGCTTATAAATTATAAATATCACAGCTGTTGAACACAGGCTATTTTTGTTCATTCTTGGGATCATCTTTCTTGCTGACGAGGAGTATCATTTAAGAATCACTCTACCTAGCTGGCAATTTGGAGAAAATCGTTATTTCTGGTGCTGAACCTTCCTTTGGTTAAGGGTCACTCCTGCAGTATCCCTTTAAGCTAGTAAAAAAAACAAAAAACAAACAAAAAACCAAGATACCTGTTTTTGCTTTTGAGATATAAGATGTCTGTTTCTGGTTGTGGTAGACCCCGGAAAGATGTTGAAAAGTCTGTTAGATTGCTTTCTTGAATCAATATGAAGGCAGATAATAGAGATTTGAAAGCATTTTACATGCTCTCTTACCTACTCATTGATAATTACAACTTAAGTGATTATGTACCTCTTAACTGTGATCCTTATCTAACAACCGTGAACTACCATGTGGCTTTATTATTATGTCAGCAAGTAAATGATACTTTGTTGATTTAAAAATTCACTTAAACACATTTGACTGCCATAAAAGAAATTTGTGATTGGCCCCATTTTATAGATAACATTTAGTTTCTCACTTTCTGATTTGCCCAAGGCTAATCCGCTAAAGAGGCAGACTTAGAGCTTGCATCCACTTCTGACTTGTCCTCTTTCAACTACTCCACAGCTGCCAAAGAAAAACAAACGAATATGATGCTCTAAGAACATTTAATATTTTTACAATCCTACTCCCATTCTCATAGTTATTATTTGTAGAGCAGGCCCAGGATGTATGCTTTAAGCTTATATTTTTAGCTGTCTTCCTACTTCTGCTGGGCTGCAGGATGGAATGCTAAGGGGCGAGAAGAGTGCGGAAGCGCTGTTGTGGCACCAAGCAGTTTTCTATTGCCCATACATTTCAAGTGCGATTGCCTATTGCCTCATCCTACCCGGCAGTACTTGCAGGTCTCACCCCCACTATCTGAGATGTGGTGGTAAATATCATATTCCCTGTTTTATTATTTTTCAGTGATGTTACAGTGCTCTATATTCTTTAGTACCAATCTCTATGAGCAGTGCCCCAGGCAGCCATTCAGTCCTTAATCCTGATCCAGCTGTTATTGTTTTCCCCACTGGTACTGGGTCCTTCAAATACTCTAAAGCAGGACCTGAATAAGAGAATAATGGAGGGCCGCTAAACTAATATGCTATGCTAGATTCCACTGGTATTCTCAATAACCAAGTCCTTCAAGACTGCTCAGAGTCACCTTCTCTGGGAGACTGCCCTACTCTGACTACCTTATTTAACATTGTACTTACAGCTCACCCACACTCCCTGCCCTGCACTCTCCATTCTCCTAACCTTGCTCAGCTGTTTTCCATGGCATGTACTATTTTATTTCCTTGTTTATTATGTTTTTGTTTTGTCTGTCTTTCCCAACTAGAATGTAAGTTTCGTAAGAGAGAGGGTTTTGTTTTGTTTTCTGTTTTGCTCACTGACAGATCCTTAGCTCCCAGAACAGTGCCTGGCAAATTATAGGCACTCAAATGGACTTAGGTTGTGTGGCACCTGAAGTTTATATAATGAAGGAGACCTGTTTAAGGAAAAAAAAAAAAAATACAAGACTGGGTATGAAAGTGAATATTTATTTGAAATGAGAGGACATAACTACAAATTGTTTTTAAAGCTGACAACACAAAAATCCCTAAATCCGGAAAAATAGCATATTTTTTAAATTGACATATTAAATACAAAGCATACTTTTCCATCTCGGTGCAGTAGTCATTAGAGAGGTTGAAAGTTGGCATAAGGGAGAACGTGTAGGACCTTCTAGATTCATGCTAGGGTGTTTCTGTGATTGTTCTCCAGATTAAAATAAGAAAAGTTGGGCATTTAGTGATTAATGAACTGTGTTGATGTTGTCTTTAATTCATTATGAGTTTAATAACTATTTTAATTTTTATTGTGAAAAATGTCAAACATACATCAAAGGAGTAGAAATAACCCCCACCCTTGATTATCAGCATTGTTAACATTTACGAATCTATATTTGTACTTCTTCATTTGTTTGTTTTCTGGGGTGTTTTAAAGCAAATAACCAGATGAAATATTTCACTGATAATTAGTGTATAGCTCTAACAGATAAGGGCTCTTTTTAGCGTTACCATACTACCACTAGCACATGTAACAAAATTAGCAGTAATTCCTTACTATCTTGGAATTCCCACTCTACTCAATTTTCCTCCATTGCCATAAGAATGTAATTTTACATTTGCTTTATACTAATCAAGATTTTAAAAGTCTACAGTTAGCTTTTTTGTTAATATGGATCTTATATTTCTTTTAATCTGTAATGATCTGCCCCCCCCCCTTTTTTTTAAATGTCATTTATCTGTTGAAAAATTGGGTCATTTTACCTGTTGAATATCCCAAACCCTCTTGGATTTAGCTCAATAATTATTCTTGATCATAAGCAGTACTGTAGTATTATAGACAAAGCGCAATATTTAGAAACAAAAATCCTGAGTTATACTCCAGCTTAGCCACTTGAGCAGTGTGTCCTTAAACAGATCATTTCATATCTCATTGGCAAAACTAGTGTTGAAATAAGTTATATTGAAAGTTCTTTTCAGCTGCTAGGAAATTCAACTCCCAATTCCACTCCTTATTTTAGAATGAAACTACAAAAGGAAAAAGAGAAGTTTACTATGAAGTAGTAGAGGCGATAGTCCAATGTATCAACAGACTGTTTGATCTTGGTACATTATTTTCCCTAACACATTTTATCTCTTGACATTTATTATTACTGACTTGTAAGGTTGAGAGAATAATATTACTGGCCCCAACCTTCCTCAAAAAGCTAAGTAGATGCAATTCCTATGACAATACTTGAAACCCTTTCAAGGAAATGTAATATATAACTCTGAGGTGTAATTTTTAGCAGGTACCCCAGTAACAAATATTAAACTTAATGTAATCCATTTCATTTTGTGGCTGAGTGCATTTCTAAATTGCTTCAATATGAGTCAACATTGTAATTTTCAGTGTAGCTGAGAAAAATAAAACATTTTGGTTGGAATTTCTTCCATGAGCAGATGCATTAATTGGAATAACAAAGGTTGTTTGCTTTGCTGTATAAACATTATGGATCTGACAGCATTTTCAGAAACTTGCTTTCATGTATGTGTTGACAGCTTGTCTGAAAAAAGCTCAAACACACTTTTAGATCAGTTAAATCAATTATTTCCCTCCTGGCATGGATTCAGTGCCTATCTATACTGAATACCTTAAAACTGGCGAGGCTGAATAAGGAGACACCAATGTCACCTTGAATTGATTATCCACTTTGTTATGGCTGTGCTTTGGAATTAAAACAAACCTTGACAAAACGATACAGTATACATATCATTTGAAGTCTTTTATAATCCACTTTTAATGACCTTAAGTGGGTGTTAATGCTTTGGCTCGAAGGCTCAATCCTGTTAACAGTAACTACAAAGCTTTGACATGATTAATTAGTGTAAACTTAAGATCAATTAGGTAATTTCAAAATTTCCAAATGCTCTGTAAGTGATAAAAAGTTCACCCTCTAATAAAAACCTTTAAGAAATAAACACGGAATCCAGTTTCTTTTTTTAATTAGAATGTGGGTTTGTACTAGGTGCCCTTGAAGAGTTCTTAACTCTGAGGTTCTGATTCTATGAAATTAAATGTGTTAATACTTTTAAAAGTATCTATTGATAAACTTTCCACCCTCTGTTTTTAAAATATTGAAATGTTTCAGAAGTGTTATATAATTAGCTTTATCCATTAAAGATTTGCAAATTCTGAGTGTATCATTCCTTGCTATAAATATATTCATATTGAACAAAGGTGAGTTTTTGTTTTTGTTTTTGTTTTGTTTTAACAAAGGTGTTTTTTGTTTTGTTTTTTAACAAAGGTGTTTTGAATGCCTCCTGAGAGCTAGGCAGTATTTTAGGCACTGAGGATACTGTTTTAAAGATGGGAAGGCATGTTTTATTCAGGACTGTTGCTATATTTGTATATATATATCCTTATAGGATGAGGAATACAGTGGGGTTTTACAGTAGGGGAGAGAGACTTGGCTTAATTCTGAATAAAATAATGAAAAGTAGGATTTTATAGCCAAGGAGCAAGGTGGGAGGTTCAGTGGGTAGAAAATTTCTAAAAGGGTAAGGTAATTTAGGGTGCCTTCCTGGCTTAGTAGGTAGAGCATGTGACTCTTGATCTTGGGGTCATGAGTTTGATACCCATGTTGGGCATAGAGATTACTTTAAAAAAAAAAAAAGAAGTAAAAGGTTAGAGGAATTCTTAGGTAAACTCACCTAACAAGCCAAGGTGATGGTAAAATGAGGAATTATGTTGGGTAGTGAGGGTGGCTACTTTCAATTTACTTATACTAGGATTCTTGCTAAACCTGGGCTCCTGAGGACATGCCCAGGATTAGGCCTAATTGGGCTCAGAGGAGTCTGACAAGAAGCAGGTCAAGGAGTCTTTGTCACATTCTAGTGGAAAAGCCAGATAATACTCAAGCAATCAAATATATAATATATGTAATATTAGTGACAAGTGCTGTAAAGAAAGATGAGCTGAGTAAATAGATACACAGATGAAAGTGGAGGAGGGGGAAGGGTTGAAGAGGCATTTTATATAGGTTGTCAGAGACAGTCTCTCTGAGCATGTAGCATTTGAGCAGGGACCTGAGAATTATGTAAAGGAAGGAGCCATTGAAATAGCTGAGGTAAGAGCATTCCACATACAGAGAACAGCAAGTGCAAAGACCCTGACACACTACAAATAGCATATTGGAGATCTAGCAAGATCAGTGTGTCCACAGTGGTGAGTACAAGAATGAGAATGGAAGGGTTTGCAATTAGAATGCCTAGAGCCAGACCAGACATATTGGGTAGGCTATGTTAAACACTCTGGATTTCTTAAAAAGTATGATCATATTTTTTGAAGATTTTTGAAGAGGAGGGTGGCATGATACACATTATAAATATAAAGGATCTCCCTGGAGGACTTTGTGGAAGAGGCTAAAGGGACAAAAGTGGAAGCAGAGAAACAGAATCCATTGTAGCAGACCAGGTGAAGGTTAATAGCTTACACCAGGGTGGTAGCAGTGAAGATGGGGAGAGCCAATCAAAGTTAGTGTATACCTTGATGTTAGTAAATCCAAGAGGACTTGAGAATCACAAAAAAGGAATTAGAATTTTTGGGCTCATACAACCAGACAAAGAGTGCCATAGACTTAAATGCAAAAGTTTGTATGAGAAATAAGTTGGGAGGAAGGGGAGGATGAGAGAGACAAAGTTATGTTTTGACCATGGTAAGTGTGAAATGGTTAATAGAAATTCAAAAGAACATATCCAGTAGGTAGTCGACCACAAGAGTGTGAAATTCAGGGTATAGATCCAGACTGAAAAAGTAAGTTTCAAAATCATCAGTATATATACCAGAGAACTAGAGATCCCTTAGGAAATAAGTTTAGACAGCAAAAGGAAGAGATTCTTACACTGAGATATCTCAGATTTAAAGAACTGTAAGAGGAAGAGGGGTTAGCAAAAGATACTAAGAAGGAATATCCACTAAGGTAGGAGGAAATATAAGAAAGTATCGACTTTTTCAAGAAACTATTATCAGCCATGTCTAATGCTAACAAGGGGTCAAGTGAGATATAGATGAAGAGTTGACTGGGGATCCCTGGGTGGCGGAGTGGTTTAGCGCCTGCCTTTGGCCCAGGGCGAGATCCTGGAGACCCTGGATTGAATCCCACTTTGGGCTCCTGGTGCATGGAGCCTGCTTCTCCCTCTGCCTATGTCTCTGCCTCTCTCTCTCTATCATAAATAAAATAAAAAATTAAAAAAAAAAAGAGTTGACTATTGAACGTGATAACCTTGACAAATGACTTTATGGTGATATAACAAAGATAAAAGTCAGAATTAAGTGAGTTGATGAGAAAATTAAAGAAATAGAAAAGATAATTCTTTGCTATGAAAGGGAGTGTAGAAATGTATGAGATTTGCTGCTAAGGTGGCAGTAGCAACTGGAGAATATGGAGACAAGAGCAGATTTTTCTAGGATGAGGAAAAAATACAACATGCTTGTATGCTAATAGGAATGATCCAGTAGAAAAGGGGGGCTGGGGAAATGATGGTGTAAGACAGAATGACCAACTGTGTAACATTTAGCAGTAAATCCTGATTTGACAGTCCTTCAGGATCCCCCTGCCTGCCTTCAAGGGACTTATACTGTAATGGAAATCATATACATTTTCATAAATTTCAAAAATGGTGCAATAAGTGGTATGACAAAGTTATGGATGGAACTGACTAGAAGTTAGAACTATGAAGAACTATAAGTTAAGAGTAAGAATGAATAGGATTTAGTGACTGCTTATTGATAGAAAGGGAGCAATTTTGGATGACTTCCAGATTTCTAGCATAGTATTGTAGA
Source organism: Vulpes vulpes (assembly GCF_048418805.1). Taxonomy (NCBI): domain Eukaryota; kingdom Metazoa; phylum Chordata; class Mammalia; order Carnivora; family Canidae; genus Vulpes; species Vulpes vulpes. The sequence goes on from NC_132791.1 coordinate 154,272,524, forward strand.
TGGACGAATCTTCCTAAAAGGGTTCTTAGCTTATGACTTCCTCCCTTAAAAATGTTCAGACACTTTATTTACATTGCCTAAAGATTAATGTTTAAACTCCACAGTCTAGAATTCATGGGCTCCTAAAGTCCTTTTTGGCGTGCTCAGTACCTTCCTTAGATACTTCCTTGGACCTCAGGAACTTAGTGGGATCCAGTTTGAAAAGTACGGGTCTACAGAATAAAATTCCAAGTCTTTAAATCCGCATTCAAGGCCTTCTACAATCTGGTCCTTGCCAACCCCATCTCTTGCCTCATCTTCCTTACCCAAAGCTCTTTCCATTCTGGGTACACACCAAGCTGTAGGGGGCTACTATTGCTTTCACTCCCACCGTTCTCATTGTCTAGAACTCCTTTAGCCCTGTGTGGTGTTCCCAATCACAATCTGCCTAACAAATACCACATGTTTCAAAATTCACCTCCTCTGTGCAGCGGTTCTGCAACGTCCCAGATACATTTGACCACCCTGTCTAATAATGCCATGTGCTTTATACTTAATTAAATCCATCATTGTACTTATCTATTTTTATGCCTGGTTCACCATTTCACTATTAATCCCCTGAGGGCAAGCTGTGTATCTAGTACATGTTAATTGTACTTAATATATGTTAATTCATGTACTTAATACATCTTGTTAAATGAATAACAGATGAAATCTTATTTCAGATATAGCATTATCTTAATTCACCTATCCTCTCACATGCAACACTAAAGGGTTCTTCCTGTTTACTCCTGTAAAGTCCTGTATCACTTGTGTTCTAGCACCATGTTGTGGTATCCCATTATATTTGTTCTATTGCTTTGTTTCCCACCACCACCCCCCATCCCTTTTCTAGTGCAGATATCCTCTCCCTGAAATATTCAAAGGCAGGGATTTTATCCTGTTTATCTTTGTATCACAATCACCCAGTTCTCAATAAATGTTTTAAGAATGTCTTGTTTAATAATTAAGGGACTATCTTATCTTTTAGTCTTATATCACATAAGCATGCCCATCTTTTTCCACTTTCAGAAAGGATCCCCTCATCACTCTTGGCTAGATAATTCATTTTTTGCTCCTCATTCTATTCACCTGTAGCTGTATCTCTTGTAATTGTAATTATCACTTTCTAGTTCAGTAATTGGTATAGAGTGACTGCAAAAGCCTAAGGACAAGAAGACTCTTCATTATATTCCCATGCAGTTGTAATTCACAACTCTTCCTTTTTGTGCCCTGCTATGCTTGAGTAGCACACACCCCCGCACCAAGGCTAGGCATAATATATACCCTTTCCTAAGGGAGAGAGCTATAAAAGCAATACTCCTGAATCTGATATGATTTATTTTGTTAAAGCAAACAATTATAAACCACGGCATTTATACTATTAGTAGTAACTATTTATGATGATCTGTTGTCCCCTTGAGCCTTTACTTTTAAAGGGATTCTTTGAAAGTTTCATGAATGAATAAAAGAAGGAAGGAATACTATTTCTGTTACCAAGTTCAGAGGAAATTCAGTCTGCTCATTTAATCTATTACTACTTAGAGCCAGAAATCATTTATGTGTATGGGCTAGAGGAAGATAGTATTGTCCTTTATAAACTAGATTTGAAATAAAATAATAGTTTCACTTTTAAAAAATTATGCTTCTTTCCCCAGGCCATGCTAGCCTTGAAAACAAATAGGAATGTTATAGGAAGTGAGTTTTCCCTGAGGTTTTAGTACGTTCTGACCTCTCTATTCTCTGTGGAACTCAAGTAACTCGTGCTCATGCTCATTCCTGATGTGGGAAACAAAAGACAGAACAAAAATTATTACATTTCCTTACTACTTGCAACCCATTGACAAGTCCTTCAAACAGGCAGAGTGACATTCCTCTAGGAACTCAGCTGCCTGGATGTTAATGCCTTGCTAAAGTCAAGAGGCAATCTTAGCCCAACCCCGAGGATCCTGTAAGTCTACTCTAACATGAAAAAATTCCTTTGGAAACTTCTTTATCTCTCCCCTCCAAGATGCGTGTTGGCAATCATCCCACAAGCCTATGACCCACCGATATACATCTGAAGGGTCTCATGACTCAGGCTTTATTAGACAGTGATAAATGACCTTTCTTTCTTTCTTTCTTTCTTTTCTTTCAAGATTTTATTTATTTATTTATTCATGAGAGACACACAGAGAGAGGCAGAGACACAGGCAGAGGGAGAAGCAGGCTCCATGCAGGGAGCCCGATGTGGAACTCGATCCCAGGACCCTGGGATCAGGCCCTGAGCCAGAGGCAGACGCTCAACCACTGAACCACCCAGGTGTCCCAATAAATGACCTTTCCCAACAGTAGCCAGCCCCCTCAAGGTCCTGGAAAACTTGCTACCAAATTCCTTAGAGATTTATGCTATCCTTAACCCCCTTCCAACTTGAAAGTCTATAATGGGTCACTCCTTATGACCTGGTGCAGCTCTTTCTGCCACAGGTCCTGTCCTCTTTAATAAAATCACCTTTTGCATCAAAGATATCTCAAGAATTCTTTCTTAGCCATCAGCTCCCAACCCTACTATCTTTCCTACATCAATTCCCATTTCCCGTGTCCCCCAGCACTGCTTTTCCATCTGGTGCCCACTGCTGCCTTCATTATCCTCAAAATTGAAAAGGAAGGATTTTTTTTTTAATGTTCTCCTCCCAGTGACTACAACTCTTCAACAATTGAAAAGGTAATTTTGTTCTTTTAGCTTACTGCCCCTTACAATGCAGGACGTGAAACAAATGTCTCAGGAGAAGGACTGAGCACCATGTGGACGGTACCATCCCCACGCAGCTATAAGCAGTTACGGGGCTAACTCAGCTACTCAGCCGGGCTACTCAGCTGCCTTGGTGTGCTTGTCTCTCTGCTTCTTCTACTGCACAGGTAATTCTCACCTTTTCAGGGAACATCTTCCATTTTTGCAAAGACTAGAAGCAGCTTTTATTTCCTCCACTTTGTTTTTCCTCTTTGTGTGATCATCCTAGTATCCCTAGAAAGCTTCTCTTGTCACCGGGATAAAGGGAGAAGTCATGTAGGGAGGATGTCCTGTCTCTGCAAATTTGACGCTTTGGTTTCCTTGCCAGTGTTCAGAAAGTGAGCATGTGGTTGGACTCCCCTCTGTGATCCCGCTCTTATACTCTTCCATTATTTGATCCACTTGATATCACACAGATTATATAATAAAGTGCGGTATGTCAGGCATACTTGGCTACAGACATAGAATAAGGAAATGCTTAAAATCATAATGTATAATGAGAAACGTATCATAGCATCTCTCATGAGTTTTTCCAGGAAAAAAAAAAAAGAATTCAAAGCAATCTTCAGCTGTATTCTTGGAAGATGGGCTTTAAAATTATCCTCAGGAGGAAAAAAAAAAAATCACCCTCAGTAACTATCATCCTCTATATTTTTAAATGTATATTTCCAGCCTTTTATGATCTTTTTCAAGTCTCATTTGGGGAACAACAACAAAAATAAATTTGGAGGCTTTTCTTTTTTGTTTTAGGTCTGATTCTAATTCTTTTACAAAACTTACAACCACTTTTAATACAGCTTTTTTCAGGTAACTATTGTTAGGTTTATTGTAAAGGTGAATCATTGGAAGAATTCTTTTGGTAAGTTATATGCTATTTTTTCAGAATGTCACTTCAGCCTCAAGAAGTTTCTGGTACATATGAAAGAAGTATCCCATGAATAACACCCTTAGGCTCTTACCTTCTCAAGAAGACCTGAAATGACTTAAAACCAAGTCATTATTTTTTGACTTATTCTTTTTTAACTTGTGAAGGAAAAATGGCACCTCCAATTTTTCCCACCAAACTCTGCTTGCATGGGAAAGACATTATTTGATTTTTGTTACCAATTTTCATTGCCTATGACATAAATACTCCTAGAAACATGGGCTTGTAAAAATGAGTCTGATGATACACCCTGCCTGCCCTTTATTCCCTCATTGGAAAATCTAAAGTATCTTTGTGATGCCTACAGGGAAAAAGCTAAAATCAAGTGGTGATTGCTTTGCTGAAAGTCAACAACCTGAAGGCAAGGGAGTCGTTTTGTTTTGTTTAAGAGAGAGAGAGTGACAGAATTAATCAAACTTGCCTTTAATAAATCCTTGTTTCTAAATCCCAAGAATGACTGTATTTCTTAAATCCCAAACTTGACTTCAATCCTGAATTCCTGCTGCAAATGCTCTCTGCATTACTCAGAAAGACACCTGTTGTTAACTTTCACCACCTGTTCCTTACTTTGCCTCGTTTGCCTCCTCAACCAGTTTGCTAGTTAAATCTGTCCTGCGTTTTTATAGTTACCTGTTTTCTACGACCACTCCATCCAAAATCTGAAAGTCTCAACAACATTCCGCTCCTCCCCACCACTATAAAATTTATTCTACAAAAATTGGAGGCACCCTGGCAACTCCAGGCTTTCTCCTGAAAAAGGAATAAACCTGAAACATGCCCCCCTGACAAGTTTCCTGTAGCCCCAAGAAACCCCCAACTTTGTTACCAATTTGAATTTATTATCATGGAAAGAGATTGCTTTTTCTTCTCTTCTTCAAGAAAGAGAGTGCCATAAACGCTTTTTCTTGAGCTTCATTTAAAAAGTCAAGCCTCTTGAAAGGTACAGATGAGGAAATGTTTGGATTGGTAATAGAAGGAATAAATAGCTTTTATAAATTGGAGAAATGAATTCTCAGTTTGTTTAAAAGTACATTCTACACCTTATTTCCTGTTCAATAAATGGAACATTTTTGTGGAAGTAAGCCAAAGGTTTTATGAATAGCTCCTTACTTTTTCTCATCTGTTAGGAACATTTTTCAAATATAAATTAAAAAATAAATCCCTACAAGAATTTTATGTTCTCACTACTTTGCTGCTGAGGACTCTATATTATAGCTTTATGTCAGAAGTCTTAGCTGAGTTTGTATCTGATAGAATACTTAACACAGATTCAAGCATCAGATTAAAAACAGCTTGATCTTATTGTATTGTGAATATTTCTCAGGATTAAGCCAAGAATTTTGAGATTTCAAATGTTAACTATTTTGAGTCATTTTACTATTCCTGCCTTGATATGTGTTAGTTTCAAAATTAAAATCTTCTAAAAAAAATCTCCTGAATATTCATTATAAATCTGATATTTCATGAAGCTGTGAGTTTTGGATAATTCATCTAGTCTCTAAACTGCCATCACTTTTTAACCTATACAAAAAAGCCAAGGTCACTCGTATTAAGAAATCATATCCATTTGAGTCTTCAAAAGGTTTGTCATTGCAGAGCCTAGGTGGATCAGTCAGTTAAGTGTCTGCCTTCAGCTCAGGTCATGATCCTGGAGTCCTGGGATTTAGCGCCATATCAGGCTCTCTGCTCAGCAGGAAGCCTGCTTCTCCCTCTCACTTTGCCCCTCCCCCTGCTCCTTCTCTCTCTCTCCTACTCACTCTCTCTCTTTTAAATAAATAAATAAACAAATAAATAAAATCTTTTAAAAAAGTTTTGTCATAAACAATTAAGTTTCCTATAGTAAGATGATATGCATATTAAAAATCATGAGCAAATTGTTTCCTTTTGTGTAGCTACATAAAAATAATATTTTCTACTCTTGTCACATACTTCATCTCTCTAATATCAGCTATAGAATTGGAAAGTCATGGTTTGGAGAAGCAGGGGGAATTGCAGAGATGATATCTCTATATTATTTCTGGATGACTTGCAAGGATGCAATTTCATATGAACTTCATTTAAAAACACTTCATGACTTCAGTGTGAAGTTTAAATTATGAAAAATACACAATGAGCCAAGTGAGTTTAACAATAATTTTATAGAAATTGAAAGGTTTATTATATGTGTTGAATGGTAATAGAAACCAGTTTGCATTCTACTGTTTCCATGTTCTTTTTTGAATTATCATCACTTTCTCATTCTTTTATATTGTTGTCTGCTATTTACTATGAAGTGACTACATTATACAACCTATTTGAAATCTTTTTAACTGTGCTAGAATGGTAATAGTCCTCCTGACAGGCTCATAACTACATAATGTGAATCTCTGAAGGTTTTTCCAGTAAGCAAATCACAAAAGAAATAAATGTGGAAAGAAGCCACTTCAAGAACAGATTTTTATCAGTAATATAGTAAATGAACAGTGAATACCCTAAAGATACCTGGTAAAGGTATAAAAACTATTTATACAGATCTCTCTCACTCTCTCTCTCTCTCATGCACACACATGCACACACAATGACACACATGTGTATGTGCACAAAGCTTATCTGCAGGAAAATACTTGAGGTATACTAACCCAAGTGTGTTCAATTTATTTTATTCAAAATAAAATCACCTCACTGGGAGAAGGAAAAATTGAAAAGTCCCATGTAGAAAATGAAAATGGGGAAGAGAGAAGCCAATATGTTCATTCTCCCATGTTATATAGTTTTAGCATTGAAAAAGAAACAAGGGGGTCCTGGGTGATTGTACTGTATTGGGTGATCAGTAAGCATTTGACTCTTGGTTTTGACTCAGGTCATAATCTCGGGGTCGTGAGATGGAACCCAGCCTCCTAGGGCTCCATGCTCAGCATGGAGTCTGCTTTTCCTTTTCTGTCCCCCTCAATCCCTCCCCCATGACTCATAGGCTCACTCTCTCCAAGAAGAAAAAGAATGAGAAAGGAGAAGGAGGAGGAAGAGGAAGAGGAGAAGGAGAAGGAGAAGGAGAAGAAGAAGAAGAAGAAGAAGAAGAAGAAGAAGAAGAAGAAGAAGAAGAAGAAGAAGAAAGAAGAAATTAGAACAGCATATTCTGGATTATGTATGCATGGATTCATTGAGTGCTTACGACAAGCACTAGTAAAGTTGAAGGATTTTACTAGGCTCTGGGTATGTAAAGATAATAGATACTACTCCTATCTTCATAAATGAATGATCAGAAAGCATGGTAATAAGTAAAATGACAGAGGTAAGCTTACATGCTAAGGAAGCCCCAGAAAAAAATTAATATGTTTTGTTTCGTCCCTTCTCAGATTCAATTAATATATCCAACTGCTGTCTCTAAACTTCCACTCTGGTTCCTAAATAATCATGTCTTTTGTAGGTAGTTCTCCAAAGAAATATAAAAATTTTACTTAAATCTACAATTTTATTTTAGTATGTAGTTCTTTTTATAACTTGCAGGTATGACTTGGCTTTTTAACCTGTAGTCAAGACAGATTGTATTGCTTTTCAACTAGCATTTGCCCGGGCCCAATCCTCCCAGGATTGAGGAGGGAAGCATATACTTCCCTACCACATTGACAAGGGGCTTGGCCATGTGACTTTGACTGATGCAATGTGAGCAGATGTGACATACACCCCATCCTTGAAGAGGTACTAAATATGCTTGCATGGTTCAGTCTGGCTTCTTGAGCTTCTGACCTCCGCCAAAAGAAAAGCCTTCCTCAGATAGTCCTGCACTAAACACACACACAGAGCCCATCAAAGCTTCATGATCATGTAATAAATCTTTATTAGTATAAGTTCCTGAACTGTTGGGGCTGCTTGTTACTGCAGCAAAAAATAACTACTACAAGAGTCAACCTTATCATCATACTTGTGCAAAAAACCATAAGCAATATAAATAAAAGGCAGGAATTTGTAGTGACTTTCAAAACAAGCAAATGCTATACATAGATTGTAGGATATGCACTATTTCTATCACTCTTAACACAATGTCTACCTTTTTGTACCAAAATGTGTGCACAGGATGCAAATATTTAGGAGCCAGACAATAACATACAGGTATGTCTATCCGTCTGGATGCTTGTATAAATAATTAGTAATTATGTATCTGTCATGATTCCCCATATATCACAAAATTTAAAAGGATTCATTTTTTACAATAAAATCTATTGCTCATAATCCAATTCAATGAAGAAATTGAATTGAAGAAAAAGAGTTTTATCCTAATAAAATAGAACTTTAGGCTTATGAAATGCTTCAGACAGTTTTTACTATCCACTAATGGCCATATGAAATGAAATAAAGGAAGGAAACCATGTCATATGCCTACGACTATATTATATATAACTGTACACCCAGATACTAAAAATAATAACACCAAACATTAGTAATATCCTCATTTGTTGCAAGCTTCTAGTTCTACCACTGAGAAAGACTTCTTATCCAATATTGTGCATTAGTAGTAGATCTCAAAATTTTAAAATCCTTTGTGACTAACACTCATCTTGTTTATATTTCTGCTCTATAGTATTTGCATATTATAGCTATTTGGCTAATCTCAAAGCAACCTCCCTATTCCAAAATTAATTCTAATGTTGAAGATTTGTAAGTGTGGGTGGAGAGAATGTAAGCGTATAAAACATAATGATATTATGCCATTTCTAGCATAAGAATTTTTATAAACTCTAAAATCATGCAAGAAAGCATATTTTTATAAATTGAGAAATGTTTTATAAGCACCAGTGGGATATAAACTTTCTTCACAAAAACACATATTGGCTCATTCCTAAACTATCTGCTATTTTTAATCTAAATGAAAATTATTTTTACAGCTGATTTTTGCAGCAGTTTTTCATTGTACCCTGCAGATATATTAATGTGTTTTTATCATGTTGACATGTTATTATAAATAAATCCATTTTATCTTAAGCTTATGGTGTTTCTCCCATGCTTATATTAAGAGGAAGTGGGAGACTAGTTTGAATCAAAAGAAGCATCTGTAATAGTCCCTCCAGGAGTCCCTCTAGACCTTTGCCAGCTTGACGCTGATTTGAGGCCGGTGCAGGGGTGGGGTGGGGGTGGGGAATACAAGAATTTAAAATATAAACAAAAATGTTTTCCCAAAGTTCCTTGAATCAAAAGAGAAAATATATTTGGGATGAACTATGTGAATTTTTTTGAATCTCTTTGCCTATTCCACATGAACCCACAGCCAAACAAATAAAGTTTATGGTTACACAGCTGGGGACTTATTACTTCTTCATTTTATAAAAATAAAACCACAGGTAATTGTGTGCCAGTTGGTCTGAATTTGTACATGTAACAAATAGGCAATGAATTACTTCCTCCACTTTCTCTAGGTACTGCATAGATGCATTTATCATGAATTTGTCATATACTGAATATAAGAGACTGGATATTAAAGCAGAAAATTATGTTTTCAGATGACATTTTGCTTATTCATTCCTTGATTTGTTCCTTTGTCCTTTTCTTCATTTATTTATTCATTCATTTAACAATAAATATTTATTGAGCTCTTCCTGTGAAGTAGGCTCTGTGCTAAATTCTGGGAATACAGCGGTAAATAAATAAACACAGGAGGAGCTCAAAAGACAATTCCAGATCCTTCTCAAATTCACTCATCCATTTATTCACGTTTATTTCCAACACAGAGTACAATGAATAGAGTCAAACAGACATGGATTTAATTTGCACTTAACAGCAGGGTGATCCTGGGCCAGTTGTTTAAATTCTCAGAGCCTCAGCTTTCATATCTGCTGTTTACCTTAAAGAATAACAGAGTGAATTACAAGCATAATATATAAAACTGCTTGGCATTTTATTCTCTCCGACCCCACATCAAATCTTACCTGTTCCCCACATGTTAGGTCCTAGAGACACAAAATGGATAGGATGCATTTCCCAAGCACTATGCTTAGTTGGAGCTAACAATCTAGAAAAATATCAAATGTGGTCCTTGTCTTCTGGAAAATTAACTTTAGAATCATAACGAATAACATTTAACATATACCAAGTATTGTCCTAAGCACTATTACATGGATGGACTCACTCTTCTTCACAATAACCTACGAGATAGAAATTATGCACGCCCTGCTTTCTGTGTGAGGAAGGGGCAACACAGGAAGATTAGGCCACTTGGCCAAAGTCACACAGCTAAGTGAGTAGCAAGAAGTAATTCAAACTCAAGTTGCCTGTCTCTGGAATCTGTGTTTTTAGCCACTGTCTCTAGAAGGGAGATTACTAATACAAGACAATGAGTGCTCAGCATCTTATGAGTTGGTTTAAGCAGTACATGAATGACAGGAGAGAAATCAGGGCATAGAGTTCAGAGCTTTAAAAACTGATAACATTTTAGTAGAAAGAACAGTGAAACATGACAAGAGATATTATTGGGCATTTCATGCAGGTTTTATTTTACCTTTCTAGAAAATGATTCTTCTATACATCTAACACAAATATATTATGTTGGGTATGCACTGTTCTTCTTGGTGGAGATGAAAAAACATATTTAGAAAAAAGACTAGAACTTTTTATTGCTTCTGATTTGTAAAAATAATAAATGCTAACATAGAAAACTAACAAAATAGCAAGATATAAAGAAAAGCACTTTTGGGACTCCTGGGTGGTTCAGCGGTTTAGTGTCTGCCTCTGTCTCAGGGCATGATCCTGAGGTTCTGGAATCGAGTCCCACATCCGGCTCCCTGCATGGAGCCTGCTTCTCCCTCTGCCTTTGTCTCTGCCTCTCTCTTTCTCAATCTGTGCCTTTCATGAATAAATAAGTAAGATCTTTAAAAAAAAGGAAAGCACTTTTAAAATCATTTCAAGTTTCATCGACCAAGAAGATAATCACTTTAACATATAGGAATATTCCCTTTGATTCTCTTCTCTGTGCATATTGTATTAAATCTATTTTTACATAAAAATAGGCAATATACTTATATGCAGTTTTCAGTCTTGTTCTTTTATTTTAAAGGATTTATCTATCTATCTATCTATTTATTTATTTATTTATTTATTTATTTATTTATTTATTTATTTATTTATTTTAGAGAGCTGGGAGGGGCAGAGACAGACGGAACAGAGTCTTAAGCAGACTCCACGCTGAGTGTGGAGCCTGATGTAGGGCTTGATTTCACAACCCTGAGATCAAGAGCAAGAACCAAGAGTCAAGTGCTTAACCAACTGCACCACTTAGGCACCCCTCCATCTTATTCTTTTTACTTAATACTTTATCCTTAGCAACAAATGTTGTTTTTTTATTGATGCCCCAGCATTCACAACCATCCTTCCCTGCTTTACCATCTCCATAACACCTACTACCATCAACATACTGCAGTGTTTTTACTTCTTTATTTTGTTTATCTCTTGTTTTCCCCCTCCCCACCTCCCACACATATTCAAGAAAGTAATCTCCAGGGATCCCTGGGTGGCTTAGCGGTTTAGTGCCTATGTTCTCCCAGGGCATGATCCTGGTGTCCGGGGATCAAGTTCCACAGGGCTCCCTGCACAAAGCCTGCTTCTCCCTCTGCCTGTCTCTGCCTCTCTCTCTCTCTCTTTCTCTCTCTCTCTCTCAGGAATAAATAAACTCTTAAAAAAAATCTTAAAAGAAAAGAAAGTAATCTCCATGAGAGCGAGAATATGTTCTGTTTTCTACTGTATCCCCAGTGCCTAAAGAGTGCCTAGCACATAATAGATGTGTTATTTGTTGAAAGAATAATGCCAAAGAGGAAGGCATAATAGCACCATCACTGGAGGTAATTCCTGGATTTAAAGGTTGGTCAAGGGGTGCCTGGGTGGCTCAGCTGGTTAAGTGTCAGACTCTTCATTTCCACTCAGATCATGATCTCAGAGCTGTGGAATCGAGCCCCAAGTCAGGCTCTGTGCTTAGCACCATGTCTGCTTGAGATTCTTTTTCTCCCTCTGCCTTTGCACCCCACCCCCCAGCTCATGCACTCTTCCACTCTAAATAAATAAATAGAATCTTTAAAAGTTGGTCAGATAATATAACTATGAAAACACATATTCATGCACCATACATAGTCAATTGTTCTTACCACTTATGCTATTTCTAGTTATTTGGGCTAACATACATAGGTAATAGGATGAGCAATTCCTCATGCATAGTGAATTAGATGATTGCAGCTTGCATGCAATTGTTTTTTCATAGGGAATTCCTCTCAAGACTCTTTTTTTCCCAGGGTTTTCTCTTATGTCATCTTTTTTGTCTTTCCATTGTGCTTTATGTGTTCCCAATAATCTTGGTTCCTAACTTTATTGTCTTCTAAAATTTGGGGTTTGTTTTCAGTGATAGTGTATAATATGTCATGCATGTGTACTTTCTCTTTGAATTTGATTTCACTTTGATTGATGGTTTGTTGGTTTGTTCAGCAAGCCACATCTTGTTATATATGTATATCTATCTATCATCTATCTATCATCTATCTATCTATCTATCTATCTATCTATCTATCTATCTATCAATCATCTTTGAGAGAGACAGAGAGAGAGAGAGAGAGATACACTTTATATATTCATTAAATTAACCAATTCCCTGCATTTCCCAGATGTCAGGTGGTCAGGCATGGGCCTGCCCATATGAACTCACATCTTCCTACCTAATTAAAACCTGAATCATTGGGTCACCTGGGTGGCTCAGTTGGTTACGTGTCTGCCTTCACTTGGGTCACAATCTTGGGGTCCTGGGATCGAGCTCCACATCAGGCTCCCTGCTCAGGGGGAATCGGCTTCTCCCTCTCCCTGTACTTCTTCTCCTCTTCCTACTCATACTCTCTTTCTCAAGTAAATAAATAAAAGCTTTTAAATAAATAAAACCTGAATCATTGAATATGTTTATATCTAGTAGTCCTTTCTCTCATTTTTATCAGTAATGATTGTTTTTCCTTCATCTTTTACATATTTACAGAACAAGATACACATAATTGCCATTTTAAACTCAACTCACTGCTATAAAAATTATTCAAATGAGATAATATATATGAAAGTGCTTGGTAAGCTTTGAGCTCTGTACAAACATTACCCTGTTGCAAATAACATTAACTCACAGCATCTCTGACTATATAGCACGTCACATATACACTTCATTCACTGTGTGAAAATCTTTCATATGCTAAAAGGCCAGTATCAAATCCTCATTCCAATTCTAGGCTGAATAGCCTGGCTTATTTATAATTTCTTCCTACAATCTTTGCTCAAATTCTCAATGCTTTTCATGTTTTGTGACTTCTCTTGGATCTATCCTTTATTCTCTCTTTGCTAACAAAGTGCTAACACTGTGCTAGCATGGTGATTTGACAAGTGAACCTCACTTTATGAAATACAGCTCTGTGACAATAGAATATTTTATAAGTTGTGTCCTATTACACTAAGTGACTTAAATACCAGCTACAGAGGGAAGTTAGGAAAGAACTTCTGCTTACGGAGCACCTACTCCACTGCATATCTGTAGCGTGAACTTGCTTCTTTGTGTCTCCAAGCCTGTTTTTCTCATGTGTAAAGTATCGGCTCACCATCAACCCTTCCTGCAGTGGTTTTCAAAGGTTAGGGTACTGGGGCACATTTGAAAACATGTGGGAATGTTTTCAGCCCACAATGCCTGGGGGGATGCGGGTGGGGGACAACAATATAAACATCCCCAAATACCTCAGAAGCAATCCCTCAACTAGAAATTGCCTTGCCACAAAATGTTGGTAGCACCGCCATTGAAAAACAGATAAAGAAACTCCTTACACATGACCCTCTGAGACACCAGTGAACACTAGATGGCAGAACAGGGAAACTTCAGGATTCAGGAAAAAAAGTCCTCATTCAAAATCCACAAGATTCTTCTGCCCTGTTAAAATAATAACATTTTTAAATAATAATTTAAATAATTTTACATTTTAAATTTAAGTAAAAATTTAAATAATTTTAAAATAATAACAATTTTAAAAATAGAAACGATTTTAAAATTATTTCCTGTGTAAGTCTGCCCAAAGCAAACCTGAAATTCTCCTGCTATACGGGAGGCATCTTAAAATTTCAGATCAGCTTACCACCCAGGTGAGAGGACTTCTCTTGATGACTTTAGAAACAGCGAGTTCATTTCCATTTTTGTCTGTGTTTCTGAAGAGTTACTTGACTTTAGTCAAATCAGTAAGTCATATTGCCAATTATAAGTTATATAAGATACTTCTTTGAATGTCCCTATTTCTTATGCCAGCTCTGTATGAGCTCTGACAAAGTTCACATGGGCCAAAGTTGAAAGCACTTCACCTCCTGCCCTGCCTCTCATGTCTGTCCTCCCACTCCAGAGCTTCCTACTAGGGATCCACTTGCACCCAGAATATGCAACCTAAGGGTGCAGGGACTGAATCTGTGATCTTGTAGATCGTAGCCAGTGGATAAAATTGTTCTCCTTTCTACCCCCTGGCCTGCAAAGTGGGTAGTTCTGACACACAGCATGTCTTAATTCTTAAGAACCCACCCAGTCTTTGAATCTAGCAATCAATAGCTCTTTGCAACAATTAGCACTAGCATGTGCTATTTCACTTTGGCTTTCCTACCATCCTTGCTTTGCTGTCCTTGTCCTTCACTCTCCTTCTCTGGGACTGTACTCCTCAATAAAACGAGGGCACAGAAACCCTCTGTTTTGAGCTCTGCTTTTGGGAGATCCAGAGTAAGACATAAGTGGAGAATTGAAACCATCATCTGGTTAACTCAGACTAAACTCTTGCAGAGATCAATTTGGATTAATTAACAAGACAAGGTGTTAAATACAGAAGAATGGTCATGCCAACTGACAAGTTAAAGTGAGCTGTCAATATTGCGGGATCATCATACCACATTTCTCTTATAAGCTCACTTTCGAATTCTCTGGTATCTGTTTCACATAGTCTCTCAAGCCTCAATCTTCCATCCCCACTGCTATCTTCACCCAACAACATCTCTTCCAACTTAATTGGGAAAATAGACACCATCAGATGGGCACTCTTTGATCATCTTATTACTAGATCAACAAGTCCATCTGTGCCTGCCATCATCTCCTTTCCTCCTATTCCATCTGGTGAAGTGTCCCTTCTATGGCCAGCCAATTCCTCAGTGAAGATCTAATTCCCTCTGACCTTCTTTTCTCAGGGTCTTGGTTCCTTAGTCCTCTCCTTCTTCTTCTTTTTTTTTTTTTCAAGACTTTATTTCAGAGAGAGAGAGAGAGAGTGTGTGAGCGCATGAGCAGGGGGAGGGGCAGAAGCAGAGTCAGAGGGAGAAGCAGACACTCTGCTGAGCCTGGAGCCCCATGCAGGGCTTGATCCCAGGACGCTGAGATTATGACTTGAGCCCAACTCGGACACTTAACCAACTGAGCCACCCAGGGGCCCCTATTCCCCTCCTTCTTGAAGCAATAATCACTTTTGTTCTTTCCCACCTGAATTCAAAACACTTTCCTACCTTTAAAAGACCTCCCTTTACTGCATGCTGGCCTCGAGCTGGTTCTACACTTCTATACTTGCTTTCCCAGTCAAACTTCTCTAAAGAGAAAGCTATCTCAATTTTTTCACCTTCTATCTTTTCCTCAACAAACTGTAATGAGGCTTCCACCTGCATCACTTCTCTGACACTGACCTTGTGGAAGTTACTAATGACTCAGTTACTCAGTCCAATGATCATATTTTTCATGGCTTCATTTTAAGCCATCCTCAAGCAGCAATCAACACAGCCAAGCAGTCTCTCCTTTAACCATTCCTTCCCCAGTTTCCTTTTAATGCCCTGTCCCCACCCCCACATGCTGCTATTTCTTTTTTTTTTTTTTTTTTTAATTATGATAGTCACAGAGAGAGAGAGAGAGGCAGAGACATAGGCAGAGGGAGAAGCAGGCTCCATGCACCGGGAACCTGATGTGGGATTCGATCCTGGGTCTCCAGGATCGCGCCCTGGGCCAAAGGCAGGCGCCAAACCGCTGCGCCACCCAGGGATCCCTGCTATTTCTTTATTACATTTGTGTTGTACTCTTCCTCTTTCCAAAGGTGAATGTCATCAGTCCTCAAGACTTGATATAGGCTTGCCCCCTCCTCATTACATACTGAGACATTCTCATATAGATCCGTGATTCCAAAGTATGTCATTTGCAGGTGACTCAGAAATGTACATCATCAGCCAGACCTTTCTGCTTTATTTCCCACCTAGTGCTTACAATCTTATCTTAGAATTTCAAATGCATCTTATCTTAGAATTTCAAATGCTCTGCAGGCTGCTCTTCTGCTCACAGGTCCTTTCCCTGAGCTCTAATAAAAACACCTTTTTGTACTAAAAAAAAAAGAGAGAGAGAGAGAGAGAGAGAGAGAGAAAGAGAATTTCAAAAGCACTTCAGACTCAGCATGTCCAAAAATCCAACTCTAGATATCCACCCTATCTTCCACTCTGCCCAACCTGGTTGTTCTTCAGATTCCCTTGTTCAGTGATCAGATCACTGTTCATGAAGTCATAGGAGCAGGAACAAAATTAGGGGAGACATCCCTTGATAAGCCTTGTCTCTTTGTATAGACTCTAAAATATTTTAATTAGTTTCTTTTATGTTAAATCTTTTTTTTTTTTTTTTTTTTTTTTTTTTTGAGATTTTCTTTAGGGATGCCTTGTTGGCTCATTCAGCTAAGTGTCTGCCTTGGGCTCAGGTCACAATCTTGGACTTCCTGCTCAGCAGGGGATCTGCTTCTCTCTCCTCCTTCTGCCCCTCCCACACTGGTGCTCATACTCTCTCTTTTGCTCTCTTGCAAATAAATAAATAAAATCTTTTAAAAACTAAATATTTTATTTATTTATTTATTTGGAAGAAAGTCAGAGAGCATAAACAGGAGGAGTGCCAGAGGGAGAGGGAGAAGCAGACTCCCCAGGAGCAGGGAGCCTGATGTGGGACTCCGTCCCAGGACCCCAGGACCATGACCTGAGCCAAAAGCAGATGTCCAACTGACTGAGCCACCCACATGCCCCTTTGTTAAATCTATTTTTAAATATTTCTTGAATCTGTCTGCTTTGCCACTACCACTGCCATCACCCTCTATCAGTGTCTTTTGCCTGGGTTACTCCAATTTTTGTTTCCCCAGTAGCCAGAATGATGGTTTCAATCCCCAAATCTGATTGTGTCACCCTGTTGCTTAAATTTTTTTAAACGGTGTCTATCTATATTTAGAATAAAACAGGGAATCCCAAATCTAGTCTACAAACTTCACATGTGCTGGGCTCTATCTATCTCTCCAGTTTACTTTCTTTTACTTTGTGCCTCAATTCATTAGCTTTCTTTCAGTTCCTCCTACTGTTCACATATTCTCCTACCACACTACCTTAGGATATGCTTCCCCTCTGCCTAGAAAGCCCTTTCTCTAGTCAGTGTCTGCTTGGTCTTCAGGTGTAAGTTCAGGAATCATTTTCTTAATGCAAGCATTCTCTGACCTTCCAGCCATGTCAGATTCCTATTATTACACTCTAATGTATGTGTGCCCCAAGACACTAATAATGTAATGTAGAAGAGAATACGTCTAAAGAGTTTACAAGAGTTCAAATTAAAGCCTTGGATTTCAGGGCTGAAAGTGAGAACCCAATCCCTAGAAGGTAAATTATTTTAATTTTAGGCCCACTTTGGAGCACCTGGGTAGCTAAGTGGTTGAGCATCTGCTTTCAGCTCAGGACTTGATCCTGGATCCTGGGATCGAGTCCCACATTGGGCTTTCTGTGGGGACCCTGCTTCTCCCTCTGCCTATGTCTCTGACTCTCTCTCAAGAATAAATAAATAAATAAGTAAATCTTAAAAAAAAAAAAAACCCACACACAATATTTTAGGTCTACTTTGATGGAGGTAGGAAACAAAAGGAAGGTCGGAGGAAATTTCCAGATGTCTGACTTGACTGGATGGAGAGAGATGCCTTGAAGGAGAATGGCAAATTTAAGAGTAGAAATAGGCTGCCTGGCCAACAAAAGTGTGAACGCCAGTTCACAGTGCATTTACATTTGCTCTTTGACTTAGCAGTTATACTTCTGAGACTCCATCCCAAAGGTGAACTGATGACAAAATTGCTGAAAGCCACCCAGTGTCAACAATAAGGGATTAAAGGAACCTCCTGTGCACCTTTGTATAATACAGTACCAAGCAGATGTTTAAAAAGAATAAAAATTTCTATGTCTTATAGTGGAGTTATCTTTAGAATATACTGATAAGTGTAAGAAGCAGGGAGGAAAAAGCATACATAGTATGTTACCATTTATCTAAGAAAGGGAGGAGAGGATTCAAATATATGTGCTAGTATTTGCTTATATTAAAAAAAATGACAAACCATGGATATTTTGAATGGTTACCAATAAAGACTGTAATGCAGATCTGACTAAGTCTTCATCAGCCTACTGAGTTGCTCCAGATCAAAGACTAAGAGTTCTGGTTGGGTATTAATGGCCAGTGCTCCGGCTACCATAACATACTGGTAGACTGGGGAGCCTGGAGGCTAAGAGGTCCAAGATCAAAGCTTGACAGTGTTCAGTTCCTGGTAAGAACTCCTTCTCAGCTTACAGATGGCTGCCTTCTCCCTGAGTCCTCATGTGGACTTTCCTCTATATTTGTGAGGAGAGAGAGAGAGATTTCTCTCATCCTCTTCTTCTAAGGCTACTAGTCATATTATCAGGGCCCCATGGTCATGACTCAGTTGAACCCTAATTAGTGCCAAAGTCCTCATCTCCACATATTATCTCTCTTACGCTGTTCAGGCTGCTAGAACCAAATACCACAGACTGGATGGCTTATAAACAACAGAAATTCACATTTTTTTTCTCACAGTTCTGGAGGCTGGGAGCCTGAGATCAGCATGCCAGCATGGTTGGAAAAGGGCCCTCTTCTGGGTCATAGACCTCATGCTGTGTCCTCAGATGGCAGAAAAGGCTGGGAAATTCTGTTTTCTCTCTTTTAAAAGAATACAAATTGCATTTGTGAGAGTTCCACCTTCGTTACCTGAGGACCACCCCTTCATGACATAAGCACCTCCCAAAGGCCCTAACTACTACCATCACATCGGGCATTAGTATTTTAATGGATGGATTTGGTGGGGACACAAATACTCAGACCATAGCACCACCACCTTAGGAGTGAGGGCTTCAATATGTAACTGGTGGGTGAGGGACACATTCAATCCATAACATGCATTCACTGTGTTTGTCGTTGGCTTGGGGTCGCCTGGAAAGAATAAGGTTTCAGCTAAATCAAAGTGACTCTGAAGCCACCGAACATGGAAAGGTGCAAGATGCATCAGTTTGTCTTTTGCTTTGGAGGAGATATTCTGGGATGTACCTGCCCACTGGAGCTTTAAAAACTTTACTGAAATGACAGCTCCCTTGATGATCACAGGATGTATTGTCTACTTACTAGAGTACATGTGTGTGCTTTATCAAGGCTTCCAGTGTGCTAGTCAATTCTGGCTCATCCTGCCAAATCAGAATGATGCTGTCACTGTAATGAATTAATGGATATTTTGGGGAACATCCAGAAGTTCAGATCTCTTTGGACTGTATTAATGTCAGATAGCCTAACATAGCACAATGACAAAACTGTGAATGTGTATTATTGTCCATTTCATGTGAACTGATCCTGGTCTTTTTTTTTTTTTTAAGATTTTATTTATTTATTCATGAGACACACACACACACACACAGAGAGAGAGAGAGAGAGAGAGAGAGGCAGAGGGAAGCAGGCTCCATGCAGGGAGCCTGACGCGGGACTCGATCCCAGGTCTCTAGGATCACACCCTGGGCTGAAGGTGGCGCTAAACCACTGGGCCAGCAGGGCTGCCCTGATCCTGGTCTTTTATCTTTTTTTTTTTTCTTTTTAAGAAGTTTGTTTATTTATTGTGAGAGACACACAGAGAGAGGCAGAAACATAGGCAGAGGGAGAAGCAGACTCCCTGTGGGGAGCCTGATGTGGGACTCGATCCTGGCACCCTGGGATCACACCCTGAGCTCAAGACAGACAGACACTCAACCACTGAGCCACCCACACGTCCCTCTGGTCCTCTATCTTGATTGGGATAAAAAATAATATATCCTTTATGTTAATGGCCATACACCATGTATCTAAGGCCAGAATTAATCAACTCTAAGTAAGATATCATGTTTAGGGGGCGCCTGGATGGCTCAGTCAGCTGAGTGTCTGACTCTTGATCTCAGCTCATGTCTTGATCTTGGGGTTGTCAGTTTGGGCCCCACATTGGGCTCCACACAGACTTTTTTTTTGGAGTCTACCAAAAAAAAAAAAAAGAAAAAGAAAAAAAAAGAAAAGAAAAGAAAAAGAAGATACCATGTTTAGCATGTTAGCTGAAATTGGGGATATTACTTGGTTGAGCCTACAGTGGTCTACTGTCATTCTCCAGAATCTAGCATCTGGTTTCTACAGAGGCTAAACTGGCTGGATACAGGGAAATATGGTTGTGGCCACCATCCCTGCCTCCTTGAGATCCTTAAGGCTGATACTAATCCATTCCAACCTCCTTTAGATACAATGTTGTTTGTATCTTGATTAGGGATGAGGATAGGGCAGTTTCAGAGGTTTTTACTTGGCCTAGTTACTACCATATTTCTTACCTCTACAGACCAAGGGTTACTCCAAATACCAAGTAATTCTATCTCAACTATACAGTCAGGAATTGGAGAATAAAGCCACAGGGTCAGTGCAAATACCTAATATATTGATTTTAAGCCATACTTTGGCCACAAACCTACTTATTGCCTGGTTTACTTTTGCATCCACTCTGCAGAGGTTTACAATGACCCTGAGTTTCTAGGTATTTGTATTTGTTGACGTTTTTCAGGGAAACAAAATAATAGTGTGTGTGTGTGAAAAGAAAGAGATTTTTTTAAAAAAAGATTTATTTATTTATTCATGAGAGACACAGACTGAGAGAGAGAGGCAGAGACACAGACGAGGGAGAAGCAGGCTCCTTGCAGGGAGCCCAATGCAGGACTCGATCCCGGGATGCAGGATCAGACCTGAACCAAAGACAGGTGCCCAACCACTGAGCCACCCAGGCGTCCCAAAAGAAAAAGATTTTTAACAAACTGGCTCATGTGATTATAGCAACAGGCACATCTGCAAGGAAGACTGGCAGGCTGGAGGCCCAGGGAACAGTTGCTATTGTAGCTCAAGTCCAAAGGCAGCCTGGGGGAAGAATTCCTTTTTCCTAAAAATGACTTCAGTCTTCATTCTTAAGCTCTTCAACTGATTGGATGAGGACTACTCGGAATTATGGAGGGTAATCTGCTGGACTCAAAGTCTACTAATTTAAATGTTAGGCCACACCTGAAAAATATCTTCACCACACCATAGACTGGTAGTACACCAAACATCCAGGCACTATAGCTTAGCCAAGTTGACACAGGAAATTAACCCTCACAGTACCAATGTCAAATATTAGACACTGTTCCAGTAGTTTTCAAAATATATGTATTTCTCTTCCCCCAGTTTACAGTCACCCAAACCAATGGCCTTTCATCCCTTGGGAAAGAACAAGGAGAATTGAGTATATATTTGCTGGGGTGTTTCAGGGTCCTTCTTCCTGGAGACAAACCACCTCTTTATTTAGTGGTGTCCTACTTATTAATTTATTACCCCTCAGCTCCAAATTTACCCTTCAGTACTTACTCTATGATAATGGATGAAATTCTTTTAAGTACTTATCCTTTACAGTGAGCAACATGCTAAGCTTTCTCAATGTCAGGGGCTAGAGGAATATTACAGGAAGAAGGAGCTTCGGGATGCCTGGGTGGTTCAGTAGTTTAGCACCTGTCTTGAGCCCAGGGCATGATCCTGGAGTCAGGCTCCCTGCGAGGAGCCTGCTTCTCCCTCTGCCTATGTCTCTGCCTCTCTTTCTCTCTGTGTCTCTCATGAATAAATAAATAAAATCTTTTTTTTTTTTTTTTTAAAGAGCTTCTTCCACTCATTCTGGCTGCTGTGCTGTCAACCAGTGATGTGGTCGGTGGTGCTGACCCAGCCTTGCTCCCAGAGTGTTCCAAGGAATGCTCCACGCGTAGCCCAACAATCTTCCCAGGGCCTTCTCAATACAGATATTGTGCCCTCCAAGCCTCTGGCCAGCACCAGCACCCCACCTCCTTCTGCTGGTCTCTACCTCTCCTCTAGACATACCTGACAGTGATGTGGCTTTACTGACATAGACATTGTGCTCTCCAGGCATCCCATTTGCATTGGCCACTGCAGGCAACCATCCTCTATGATTGTCTCCCAGCTTGTCCAGAAACTAGACCAGCTCTGGCCTAAGAAACCAGCACACATCTTTGCCATTTAGTGGGTTGCAACCATGCCTTCTCTGACAAAGTCTGAACGCCAGCCATTGGAGGAAAACCCCCTCAATAGAAGTTTGTCTTTCCTTGGGCATTTTCCCTTCAGCCCTAGAGTAGTACCTTTGTATCCTATACTCATTCTTTGATCATAGCCTAACTATTCTTTTTTTTTTTTAATTTTATTTATTTATGATAGTCATACAGACAGAAAGAGAGAGAGGCAGAGACACAGGCAGAGAGAGAAGCAGGCTCCATGCGCCGGGAGCCTGATGTGGGATTCGATCCCGGATCTCCAGGATCGCGCCCTGGGCCAAAGGCAGGCGCCAAACCGCTGCGCCACCCAGGGATCCCAATAGTCTAACTATTCTTAATATTGTACTTACCCTTTTTAAATCATAGTGTGAAAAAAATAAAAAAAATAAAAAATAAATCATAGTGTGGTTTCTGTCTCTTGATTGGACCCAGACTGACAGAGAATGAGAATGGCCCCAGAAAGTTAGGATTTGGGAATCAGATTGGTCATTCCCTGGTCCTGAGTGCAGTGCTGAGCACATTGCTGATGGGAAGTGGGTGGCTGGCAACTCACTGCATACAATGGCATCACAGTTAATCAAGCTGTGGTTGATTGTGATGAACTGCTAGATGAAGCAAGTGCCTTAGAAACTTAAGTGGCTATGATGTTTGACAATTACTGAAGCATTTAAGGACTGTCCTTTGGGACAGATCCTTTTGAAAGTATTTCTGCACTTACAGAGAAAAGAAAAAAGATACACTGAAGCCCATTAATTTTTAGCTCCCTTATGCAAGTAGCTTTCTCTGTATACTGTGCACAGCCACAGGTTGTGACTTGCTTATGCCTAGTGACTGTAGACCATCTCTGACCTGAAAAGTCAGAGAATTTTTCACTATCCAGTGAACTGCAACTCTGCTTTCTCCAGTGAGGTCTGAACTCCTGTATATGTTTGTCCCTGCCTTGGTTACTCTTTCTCAGCCCCAAGGTCTATATATATCTTATAGTTACTTTTCTATCATTGCTTGGTAATTTTTTTACATTGAACTTCCCTTGTTTAAATCACAGTGTAGTTTCTATCTTATGACTTGCACCTATACTAAAAGGGACTCCAGGGACACCTGGGTGGGTCAGCAGTTGAGTGTCTGCCTTCAGCTCAGGTCATGATCCTGAAGTCCTGGGATTGAGTCCCATATCAGGCTCCCCACAGGGAACCTGCTTCTCCCTCTGCCTATGTCTCTGCCTCTCTCTCTGTGTCTTTCATGAATAAATAAATAAAATATTTTAAAAAATAAAAAATAAGATAAAATGGACCCAAATTTTGTACCTGGCACAGGTCTAGAAACTGAACAAGGAATCATGAGTTTTTATTAAGAAAACTTTCTGCAGTCCTCTGTTTATCCATTCTTTCTTTCTTTTTTATTATTAAAGATTTTATTTATTTGTTTGTTTGTTTGTTTGTTTATTTATAGAAAGATAGTGTGTGAGCAGGGAGAGGACCAGAGGAAGAGGGAGAGAGAGAATCTCAAGCATACTCTATGTTGAGTGCAGAGCTTGATCTCATGACCCTGAGATCATGAACTGAACTGAAATCAAAAGTTGAATGCTAAACCAACTCAGCCCCCCAGGTGCTCCATATCCATTCCTGCTTTCTTTTGATTAGAGACATAAAGCAGCCTTTATTTTATTTTTATATTTATTTATTTATTTATTTATTTATTTATTTATTTATTTATTTTTGCCTATTGATATTGCCCTAGGGACACTGTGATCTACTAACCATCTCTACAACCCTGCAGGCCAAGTCCCCTTGGATGCCACATCCACTTTGCCCATCATTACGATCATTGTGAACCATTGGCTTCTGGTAGTTACATACTACTACTTGTCTTTAAGAGAGCCACCACTAGACTTCTTAGTGATGCTGATGCTTCTCGCTGACCTATACCTGATGGCCTTGGTAAATTGCATGATCCATGGGACTTCCATGGAACAAAATCCTCTGATGGGTTTTTCAGCCTCACATGATAGGTCTACTCAAGTGTGCTCATTGCCTGAACTTTGCATTCTTTCTGCTCGTTGAATTACAAAAATTCAAGCATTTCAACTTAGTTCAGCATAAGCCACCGCTTTCCTCTGCCAGTGTTGCATTGAATTTGTACTGTCCGTTGAGTTTCTTGGAAGGGTACTCAACCCAGTATCTCAAGAGAGTTCCCCCAAGTCAATAAGCTCTACTTTATTCAGTCTTAAGTTTCAGCCCTTTTGATAAGATGTTCTCAAGATCCAGTCAGTCAGGTATGCCTTGGTTCCATGTGGAAAATCTGATTCTCACAGCTCCTGTGGTGTATAGGCCCTGTTCTCCCTTATCAGGCTCAACATGAACGTGGCTGTCACTCCTATTAACTTGGTGGTTTGGGCCCAGTTGCACTGTGGAGGAAAGGTGTCTGGAATATCTTCCTCTATGAAGACAGTATTACTCATAATGAGAAGTAGGCTACCTTTGCAGGCTCTGAGGATTTAGGTAAGTCTGTAGAACAAAAATCTTCAAGAAATATGCAGATATCCTTATTTCATGTGTCAGGATTTCTGGGTTTCCCAACCAGGGCCCTGACAGTGGCGTAATAGATCTTCTTGCATTATGTATTCAATTGTTTTTGAAGCTAGGAAATCTATTCAATTCTGAGTTTAGTTTTTAGCTTTTTCTGCTTCTCATTACAAGAGAAAAGGGGCCTCTAGGATACCAAAGATGCTCTTTGGCCTTCACAGCTAATTTTCTATTGTTAATTGCCCTCAGCTTTTCATCATCCCCTGTAAGACGATCTGTAGGATACAACTTCATAGCAAATCGCTAATTCCATTGTGCTTGCATCTCCTGGCCTCCCAATCCCAAGCCTCAGACCAGTTTTGCAACTTGTACATTGCAAAGAGGAGGGGTTTAGATTCTATCACCCTTCCTCCTGCTTAGATGTGATCAAATGATCTAGAGGTCAGATGACAAAGCCTAGGAAAAATTTAGACAACCTTTCAAGCTTTTTCAGACAAAGATTTTTATTGGCTTACATGAGCTCTCAGTCTTGTGTTTTTTTGTCTTTCATTCTTTTTGTTTCGAAGTATCTATTTGCCTGATACAGAATAATACATTTATTTTTCTCTTTTGTCTATACATTTTAGAAATTCGAGCATTTCAGTTAGTTACCAAACGTGAAACAGTACTGAATTATAAAACAGTTACCATGAACGGAGCATTTTATTTCAATGTACATTCTATATTTTATCTGTGCCAGAACACTATAAAACCAAGCTAACTCTTCTTATTTTACAGATCAGGAAATTTAAGGACAGGGAGCTGAGGTAACTTGGCCATGATCACACATGCTAGCAAGTACTACAGCCTATCTGACTCCACACTCGCAATATCAAGTGTAATCAAGTGAATCATTTAGGTAAGTGTAATCAAGTGAATCATTTAGGTAATTCAGGGAAGACACTTTCCTCCAAAATTAAAACCTCAAACACATGCCTATTAAGGGTTAAGAAACTTCCTCAGACATTAGCCCTAATATTTTGTTCTGAGTTTCCTTTCCTACTTTAAGAGAGAGTTTCTGTATCAAATGCTGGAATCTGAGTAACTATTAATTATCCTAGGAGGATGACTAGAAAGAATGTCCAAGGGCATACATAAACTTTAACATGTGACTACCCTGGGATAGTTTTCTCCGTTCCAACCCAAAATTTAGGGCATCAGACAAAATACCTTGCCCAGATTCAACTACAAAATAATGCCTTCTTTATTACTATCATACTAGCTGGATTAAAAACAATGGGAAATTGAGTTTAATATTATAAAAAAGGGAAGACCTTTTATTTTATTAAGGTAAACAGGCTTAGCATTCTTGTAAGAGACTGAGAGACAACAAAAGCTCTTTATGCAAACTTTCCTTCTTGTTACTATGGGACTACCTTTTTTTTTTTTTTTAAGATTTATTTATCTGTTCATGAGAGAGAGAGAGAGAGAGAGAGAGAGAGAGAAGTAGGCTCCCTATGGGGAGCCCTATGTGGGACTTGATCCTGGTATCAGGCCCTGAGCCAAAGGCAGAAGCTCAACCCCTGAGCCACCCAGGTGTCCTGGGACTACTTTTAATATTATTATCCTTTCCTAGTTAAGTGGCTAAGATTCCAGGTCTCCAGGCATTCGCCTGTTTCCCTGAGCTCCTCAATGTAGTTTTTATCTTGGTGGTCCTGCTGCTTTGGCCCTTGCTGGGCTTATTCCCGAAGAGCTGCTTCATCCCTTCCTGGTGTCACTGGCCATGGCCAGGAATGAAAAGGGTCTCTCCTTTCAGCAGTTATGGCTTTCTATTTGGCTCACAAAGAGCTTTATGAGTTTTTTTCCTGTTGGCTGGGATGAAACACATTTGGTAGTAAGTCAAAGTCCTACTTGAAACAATACCTCTTATGGAAAGATCAACTTCAGCCCCAAATTGATTCATGTGTCTTAATTCTTTCCTACCTGAAGCTGATTTTACCCCCATGAAATTAAGGATGACCTTTCTTTCTTTCTTTCTTTCTTTCTTTCTTTCTTTCTTTCTTTCTTTCTTTCTTCTTTCTTTCTTTCTTCTTTCTTTCTTTCTTTCTTTCTTTCTTTCTTTCTTTCTTTCTCCCTCTTTCCTTCCTTCCTTCCTTCCTTCCTTCCTTCCTTCCTTCCTTCCTTCCTTCCTCTTTCTTCCTCTTACTTTTGAGGCTTAAACACCCGCATGCTAGATTCCACATAATCACATTTACAGTTTACTTCATGCTTTCTTGGGAGGCTTAGAACCCACAGTGAATATCTGTGAGCATCTTGAGGAGAATTTTTATTCCTATGACTTAACAGGAGTCAATATTCAATTGATGTTTATTTGAATGAATAGCTACATTGGTGAGACAAACTATTAAGTAAGCCTAACAGTTATGTCACATAAGAAAAGTTGTGTAGTGCAGTATTTATGTATTTAAAAATACCTATGTAATATGTTTGCATGTATTTTTTAGATAGTATGGTTTGTTCATTGGGATATATAATTTTTATTGAAGTATAATTAATATACAATGTTAGGTTAGTTTCAGGTTCAAAAAAATGATTCAACCAATCTCTGCATTACTCAGTGCTCACCACAATAAATGTAGTCATCATCTGACACCAGACCACATTATTGCAATCTTAATGAGATCTAGCCGTTTACAACAACATGGATGGACCAAGAGGATATTACACTAAGCGAAGTAAGTCAGGCAGAAAAAGGCAAATACCATATGATTTCACTCATATATGGAATTTAAGAAACAAGACAAATGAACAAAGGAGAAAAAAGAGACAAACCACAATAAAAACAGACAAGTACAGAGAACAAACTGGTGGTTACCAGAGGGGAGGGGGGTGGGGGGATGGGTGAAATAGATAAAGGGGATTAACAGGTACAAACTTCAGTTACAAAATAGATAAGCCAAATTGAACTCCAATAAAAATAAACAAATAAATAAATAAAAACAACAAAATAAATAAGTCATGGAGATGAAAACTACAGCACTGAGACATAGACTTTTTAACACAGTATGACTGTACCTTTGTTTTGAAACACCTCTTATTGAAGAATGAGACCCAGACTTACATTAATAAAATGATGGGAAGCACTTAGGCCAAGGAAGGATGCATCTGTCTATATCCACACCTCTCACTTTATCTCTAGTTACCTGTATCCTCTTAATGTAATGTCTTCTTATATTTGTCTCAACACTTTTTCTTCATGTTTTTACTATCAGTAACGATGAAGAGTAATGTAGACAGTTTAGGAATTCATTATTAATATATCTCCTGAAACACTCATGGAATTTATTAGGTGTTCCACACTTAGGCTTTCCATTCATTTCGTAACTGCATGGTGAACCATGACCATCCTGCTACACAGAGTCAGGGGGCTTCACAGAGACCCACATGAATGGAGATCCTGAAGTCATGCAGCCACACATAGTGGCCCTAATATTATATACATTTCCAAATGTTTTACAGGCATAGTTCTCTGTCTTCTTTGGAAATACCAGAGCAGACCTCTGAACTCACATTCCTATCAAGTCCTAGCATTGAACGAGGAGTCTGCTAAACTCTTCCATTGAAGAACTTTGATCACTTTAATAGTATAAATAACATAATAATAGTATATCTTCTCAGAATATTTTAAAGATTATTTTTCAACAGAGTCACTTCAAGGGCACCTGGGTGACTCAGTCTGTTGAGCATCTGACTCTTGATTTCTGGTCAGGTCATGATCTCAGAGTCATGAGATTGAGCCCTGAGTGGGGGCTGAGCATGGAGCCTGATTGAGATTCTCTCTCCTTCTGTCCCTCCCCACTTCGTGCTTTCTCTGTCTCTAATAAATACATTAATCTTAAAAAAAAAAAAAAAGAATCATTTCAGTCTTCAAAGGATTTCCACATTCATTATCCCATTGTATTCCCATACCAACCTGGGTATAACATCTGCGATTCTCAGTGTATCAAATTTGGAATTGAGGTTTCGGGAGACACAGCAACTTGACCAAAAAGTCACACAACCACTTAGCGACACACTTGGGATTCAAAATGCTGAATATAAATGCTATAATTTTTCCATTATTTACTTTTTTTAAAAAGTCAGGAATATCTTGCCTATGCCAGAAGAAATTCAATGACTTCATAGGTGTGTATAAAATTAAAGCAGGTATGGGATACCTGGGCGGCTCATTTAGTTAAGCAACCAACTCTTGGTTTCAGCTCAGGTCATGATCTCAGGGTTGTAAGGTCTAACCCCTCACCCAGCCATATGTCAGGCTCTATGCTCAGGGGATGGTCTGCTTGAGATTCTTTCCTCCTCTGCATCCCCCACCCCCCCGCCACTCATGCACGTCTCAAATAAATAAAAAAATATTTTTAAAAAATCAAAGAGGATATAACAATATTACATAAAAGCTCAAAAGAGCAGAAAAACCACCCACAGACATCAGAAGAGAAATTTTATTTTATTGTATGTTAAATTTTTAAAAAATTTATTATACTTGGTTTGTTGACTCATTTATTAATTCAGTATACATTTCTGGGGTGCTATCATTGACAAGGCATTGAACTGAATACTATGGGAACTGTAAAAATGAGTAGAGCACAATTACTGACCTCCTGAAATATATAATCTCTAAGCACACAAATAACTGTAATAACTGGCGGAATGTTACAAATGCCATACCAGACAGGTGAGTATAGAGTTACGAGAAATTAGCAGAGACAATATAATTTTCATTTTTCTCTACATTACATACATATTACTCTTACAATAATAATTTTTAAGGATTCATTTAATTTTTAAAGAAAAATTTAAGGGACGCCTGGGTGGCTCAGCAGTTTGGCGCCTGCCTTTGGCCCAGGGAGTGATCCCAGAGACCCGGGATCGAGTCCCGCATCAGGCTCCCTGCATGGAGCCTGCTTCTCCCTCTGCCTGTGTTTCTGCCTCTCTCTCTCTCTCTCTCTCTCTGTGTTTCTCATGAATAAATAAATAAATATATCTTAAAAAATATATGCATAACCTATTGAACATCATAGCTTAGCCTTGTCTAACTTCAACATGCTCAGACTCTTACACTAGCCTACAACTGGACATAATCATCTAACATAAAGCTTATTTCATAAATATGGTGTTTATAATAAACTATTGAATATCTCATGTAATTTATTGAATTCTATACAGAAAGGAAAACTAGTATGGTTCTAAGAGTATTGAGTATTCATCCTTGTGATCCCGGGGTTGATTGGAAGCTGTGGCTCACCACCCCTGCCCAGCATCATAAGAAAGCATCGTACTATGTACAGCTAGCCCAGGAAAAGAACAAAATTCAAAATCTGAAGTATGATTTTTACAGAATGCATATCACTTTCATCTCATCATGAAGTTGAAAAATCATAAGTTGAACCATTGTAAGTTGGGACTGTCTATCTATAAGCCAACTTTTTCTTTGTCCAGTGAATTACCAGAAGAAGGAAAAATAGCTGCCTTTTCCAGCAAAGTTCCAAGAAAATGATATCACCTGAGGAAAAATAGGTTTCAATTAGATGAGCAAATTGAAGAATTTTTAGGGCTGGGTGGGGGGCATCTTGACTATCATCTTGCACAATCCCCCATTTTAAAGTCAAAGAAACTGAGGCACAGATTAGTGAAGATACTTGCCCAAGATCAGGTAATGATTTGGAGCAGAGAAAGAACTAATACTCATGTCTCCAGACTCCATACTGCTTTTGCTGATGACTGGTAATACGTAGAATACTGTCTGAGACATGAACAGTGTTAGATTGTCTTCATTGGATATCCACAGTTGTGCCTTACATATAATTCACTAATTATTTACTGAATAAATAAATTAAATTGGTAATATGCTATTTAGTGTAATAAAATTACAAAACATACTTATTTGTCCACATAACATCCTAAATACATAATAGATATTTTTAAGTTTATGTGTCTAAACCTGAGCTCCTGATCTTCCCTCCACAGGTATGCTTCACTCTGTCTTTCTCCTTTCTGTTGAAAGCAACTTTATCTATCCAGTTACTCAGGCTAAACACCTCGGAGTCATTATTGATGTCTCTCTTTTTCTCCCACCTCTTATCCATTTTGTAAACAAATCCAATTGGTTCTACCTTCAAAATATCTCCAGAACCTGATCTCTCTCACCACCTTCTCCACTCCACCATTACCACCTTAAATCAGTCCACACTGTCCCCCTCTCAGAATACTTGTAATGGTCTCCAAACCAGACTCTGCTTCTACCTTTGTCCACACCCAGTCTAGTCTCAAAACAGCCATGATGATTCTTTTAAAACTTAAGTCAGGTCGCCACTCCTCTGGTCCCAGCTCTAAAAGTGAGTTTCTTTCATTTTACTTCTTGTAAAGGCTAAAATCCCTTCAAATGTTTTTAGCAGCCTCATTTGTAATAACTAAGAAATAGAAGCAACCCAAATGTCACCAAATGGGTACATAAACAACAGTGTATGCATTTGTAAGGGCTACTTCAACAGATTACTAAAAACTGGGTGGCATAATACAACAAAAGTGTGTTCTCTCACAGTTCTGGAGGCCAGAAATCCAAAATCCAGCATGACTGCACTCCCTGTGAGGGTTTTTGGAGAGAATCCCTTCTTGGACTCTTCCAGCTTCTGGTGGCTGCCCCAGTGTTTTTTGTCTGCATCACTGTCATCTCTGCCTCCACCATCACAGGGTCTTTTCTTGCATGTCACCCATGTCTTCTCTTCTGTGTCTGAGAAGGACACTTGTCATTGGATTCAGGTCCCACCTGCATAATTCAGAATGATTTCATCTCAAGATCCTTAATTACATCTGCAGAGACCCTTCTTCCAAATAAGATCACATTCACAAGTTCTGACAATTAGGACATAAACAGGGAGGCTCAGTGGTTGAACGTCTCCCTTTGGCTCAGGTCGTGATCCTGGGGTCCTGGGATCCAGTCCCACATTGGGGTCCATGCATGGAACTTGCTTCTCCCTCTGCCTATGTCTCTGCTTCTCTCTGTGTCTCTCATGAATAAATAAATAAAATCTTTTTAAAAATTAGGATATCAACATATCTTTTTATAGGTGACCATTCCAGTCCACTATACTCAGTAAAGATGTCTTAGTTCTACTTTGCCTTCATTATGGGCTCCCTCACATTCTCCATCTTTTCTTTTTTTTCCAGGTTAAAAGGTTGTCTTGTAGATGCATGTTCTGGGAAGGCAGTGCCTATGCAGGCCTAAGTGCAGAAGATGACTAAGAACGATCTGAGGGTGAGATGTTCATATGGCCATAGCCATTCATGTGGTCCAAAGGCAAGGTGGCACTGGCAACTGTTTTGGAGCTGGGAAACCTACCTAAGTTAAAATTTGAGGATAGTTATTAAAACTGCCTGTTGGCCAAACATCAAATAGATAAATTTAATTAATGATAACAATCAGGAAAATTGAAGAAATTCTTCCATTTCTCCCTCTTTCCCTCCAAACCATACAGAGCAGTTCCCTTCCTTAGTTACATTTCACTCCTACTTTGGCTATCTTTTTATAGTTTAAGTCTCTACTGTGGCATAACATACAAGCAGGGAAGTATAAAACTTTTATGTCCATATATTGATTTTGTACTATCAAATTTTATATATGTTTATGCTCATGTAAGCACCACCCAAATCAAGCACCCAGAAAGCTTTCACATACCTCTGCCTAGTCAATAACCTCTCCCCAAAGGTGACCACTATTCTGAGTTGTAGCACCATAGAATAGGTGCCTGTTTTCATACTCTTATAAAGCAATATGGTATGCATTCTCGTATCAGTTCCTTTTTTTAAAACATTATGTTTGAGAGATTCCATGCTCCTCAGCGTAGAGGCGGTTCATTCCTTTTCAACACTGCATAGTATCCCACTGTGTAATACATAATTTAGTCATTCTGTTTTGGATGGTTGCTTGTGTTACTTCCATTTGTGAGCTACCATGAATAAAGCTGTTAGGAATCATCTCACACAAGTGTTTGGTGGACCTATGCCCTTGCCTTTGTTGGGCACATCCCTAGGTGTGTCATTACTGGGCCATAGGATAGGCATATGTTTAGTGTTAGCACATACTGCCAAAGGCTTTTCCAAAGTAGTTATACCAATTTTCACTCCAGCTAGTTCCCATCCTCAGCAACACTTGACAGTGTCAGGATTTTTCATTGTAGTATTCTGATAAATAGATAGTGACATTTAATTGGGTCTTAATTTGCATTTCCTTAATGACTAATGACAGTGAGTATTTTGTGTTTGCTTATTGGGCACTTGTATATCCTCTTATGGAGTGCTTACTGAAGGCTTTTTCTTCCTCCTTTCAACTTTTTTTTTTTTTTTTTTTAAGTAGGCTCCATGTCCAGCATGGAGCCCAACAGGGGCTGAACTCATGACTCTGAGATCAAGAACCAAGCTAAGATTGCTCGGTTAAGTCGAATGCTTAACCGGCTGAAACACCCAGGCACCCCTTCTCCTCTCCAACCAACTTTTAAAAAAAAATTGGGGCTTCTGTATTTTTCCAGTTGATTTGTAGTCCTTTATATATCCTGGATATAAATCCTCTTTGTAAATATATGTCTTTTCCTAATCCACCCTAATTGCCTTTTCATTTTCTCATTTGTGTATTTTAGCCATCAGCAAACTTTTTCTATAAAGGGCCAGATGGCAATTATTTTAGACTTTGCAGGCCTTTGTGATCTCTGTTGCTACTACTCAACTCTGCTAATGTAACACAAAAGCAGCTGTAGACAGCCATACATTAAATGAATAAGCATGGTTGTATTCCAATAAAACTTTATTTATGGACACTGAAATGTTGAATTTCATGTACATTTCCCATATCATTGCATATTGTTCTTTTGACTTTTTTCACCCCTGCAAAAATGTAGAAACCATTTTGAGCTCCCCGGCTGTACAAAGCTATGCAGCAGGATAAATTTAGTATGCTGACCATTGTGTGGTAATGTCAGATGTACTTTATACATATAAGTTCTGAATTTTCATGAGCTTCAATTTATATCTCTTCTTTTGTCATTAATGCTTTTTATTCCTATATGAGAAATCTTTGCTTATTCCAAGTTCCTGAATATGTTCTCCTTTGCTTTATCCTAAAAGCTGTGTTTTGTCATTCACTTTTATGTCAATGATTCATCTAGGATAAAGTTTCATGTATGGGGCGAAGTAGAAGTTTAACACTTTTGTTTCTATGTACTTGAGTTATCATATACCTTTTCCAACTTAATAATGTAGCCATGACTTATCTGTTGCATGAAACTTTCCTTGATGGCTGAATGTGGAGCTTACAACTGTCAGCTATTCATTCATTCAACAACTACTATTAAAGGCTTATTATGTACCATGCCAGACACGAAGGAGAGGATTGTCTTTTGGAGAAACCAACTAAATCTCTGCAGTAAAATGTGGTAAGTGCCATGATAATATTGCAAGCATTTGTTTATGTTTTTCTCCTACTAAAAATGAGTCATTTGAAGAAAGAAAGGGACCATAGGGTTTTTTTTTTTTTTAAGATCTTATTTATTTATTCATGAGAGACACACACAGACAGAGAGAGGCAGAGATATAGGCAGGCAGAGGGAGAAGCAGGCTCCACGCAGGGAGCCCGACTTGGGACTCAATCCCAGGTCTCCAGGATCACGGCCTGGGCCAAAGGCGGCACTAAACCGCTGAGCCACCTGGGCTGCCCAGAGCATAGGCTTTAATTTGGTTATCTCTAGCACCTTCCATGAACTCTAGTATAGAAAAGGTGCTCATGAAAATTTGATGAGTGATTGAGTGAATAAATATTCATATACAGTGAATATACATATATTCATATAGTACATCTGTATACAGAATATGTACATATATGAATTTAGCGAATAACATGCATAAATGCGCATATAAACACAAACATAAAACCTTCTACCTCTTGCTCCCAGACACACAAGCTAAAGTACCTCTTGGGCAACCACTAATCTCTGTGTACATTAGTCAGAGGGCAAAGTTTACACCACATAGATTCAAGATAAAAGTCCTGATGGCTCTTGTATCAGACTGCCCTTGTTCAAATCCAAGCTCTATTCCCCAGTTGCTGTGTAATCTTAGATGAGTTACTTCATCTTCTTGTGGCCTAGTAACCTACCCATAAAATGGGAAAACCTTCCTCATAGAGTTGTTTAGAATATTAAATAGGTGCATACATATAAAATAATCAGAGGCCTAAAAAGCTCAATGAGGACAGGAATTTTTGTCTGCTTTGTTCATGGCTGTACCCCTAGCTCCTAAAAGAGTGTTTGGTACATAGTAGATACTCAGTAAACACCTATGCTGCATGAATTACAAACAGCTAGGTCAGGAAAATCTCAGTAATTGTTGACTATTATTATTTCTTGTATGATATAAAAGTTTGAGATTCCCTTTCCAGTCATTCCCCATCCCCCATGGAGGACAATTTCACCCGTTGGGAATCATAGCATTTTTCGACAATGACACAAGGTGGCAGCATCCGTCTCCTTTTGAGGTATCAGCCACAATCGTTTTAAGGTTTCTAGAGACCAACCCTGCAACATCGCTATTTGCAAATGCCTCATCCATTCTAGATTCTATTATTCTAAATAACAACATTGTTTAAATTATTATGAGGTCAGCTCTTAACTGTCCTAATTTCTAGCTAAAGAAAGGACTACTGGTGGTAAAAAGATAAAAATACTGACATCAATCCAGGCTGCTTTACAGTCAGTCAGTACCACTACCGTTTTGTGTTCTTAAAACTCTGGTTTTGTAGCAAATAACTGCTCAACAAATAGTGAGCCCACATCTTCTGTTTCTGCTACACGTGGTACAACAATGTTGTTCCTTTCGGAGTCTGTAAGAAAAGACAAAACAAAATCAAACTGCTCTGCTTTCTCAATAAAGACAGGAGGCTAATTCTGCAGTCCTAAAGTACTCCGTAAACCCACCGTTAAGAAACAGAAATGTCTAAGCACCTTTGAGGGGGAGATCTTGTGATATAAAGAAAAGAATCTTGGTTAAGAAATGAAGAGACTTGGGATTCCAGTGGTTCTTCCAAAATCTCCTTACCTTCAACCTTAAACTAAGTTCCTTTCCTTCCAGAACTCAGTACCTTCCTTTCTTTCTTTCTTTCTTTCTTTCTTTCTTTCTTTCTTTCTTTCTTTCTTTCTTTTTGTACCTTTATTTCTAAAACAAAGATAACCATCTTTGCCTTACCTACTTGAATGAGATCAGTGAACCTAAATACCTTTAGAAACTGTAAAGGGCTCTCTCTATTTTATACTGCATGAGCTAAGGTTAGAATCATTTCCATTTTACCAACGGGGAAAACCAGTTCTAGCCAGTTAAATGGGCTTGCCCCAGTTTTCTCATCTATAAAATGGGCTAATGAAAGCAACTCCACCTACTTCTGTGAGTTGTAAGGATAAAATAATAGATGTGAAAGTGCATTTAAAATGAATGCACCCTTACTTGTACAAGATTAGTTTAAACAAAAGGCTTTTCTTGGGTTTCACCAACAATCCTGAAGGAAAAAAATATGTAACTAAGTAGTCTTAAAAAACTAAGCATGTTTGATTTACTTCAGAATTTCAGGAAATTGCACATTAAAAAAAAAAGAAATAGGAATAAAGAATCTCAAGGTATCATTGGATTTAGGGAAGGATAAATAAAATTAAATGGTATATTCACAGTTAGTAGTCGATCAACACTTCTTGAATATTTGCATTTAAATTAGGTGTACCGTAGAAATAAAGTCTTTGCTTAAAATCTTAACATTCAACTAATATTCATCCACTGCCTATTTTGTAACAAGTATTTTCAAAATGTATTCTTTCATTTTTAATGTTCTAGTCCTCAAAATCAGAGAGAAATAGAAATTAAATAAAAATTTAATGAAAACCGAAAGTAAAAGTTGAGAAAACAGATTCAGAGAAGTTGCTCAGCTTGCCTCAGGTTAAACAGCAGATCCAAGATATTCAGACCTCAACTCCCAGCTCCTTCCTGCCCTTTTCTTAGGTGCATTACTGTGGAGGCTTCTACTCACTCCTGTAGCAGCACTCCTGAAATTGCATCCAGCACTTACAAAAGCAAGCTAGCAATTTTCATTTAGTATAAACCGGAGGTGGAGTGTACAGGTTTTAAAGAAACTGGATAAAGGGGGTACTTCAGAGCCAAAACTTATCTGTCTTCTTAAGTGAATTTCAATGGCTTGCTTTGACCTTTGGACTATACACTCACTCGGAAAGGCACTCAGTTACCTTTCCCCTAAATATTTCCAGAGCCAATTCAGGTCTTTTCAAAAAAAAAAAAAAAAAAGAAAAAAAAGAAAAAAAAAGATTAATTATTAAATGTTAGGGGTTAAAGAGAAAGAGAAATAAAATTATGAGGTAACAAGAGATCTTAGAAACGAAAGCCATTTAAATCTCTCGGGAGGTATCAGTTGTTTAAGAATGATGTGCTGTTGTTGCCACACATAATAAGTTAATCTTAAAAAGTCATTTATCCCTGCTGATGTTCCAGTTTTTCTACCGGCTAGTGTAGTGAACGAGATGCCATTTTCAGGTGTGAATTTTGGTCACCTGTGTTTACTGGGAATTGTAATTACTTAAACTTTGAAATGACACGATTCTAAACTATGGACTCTGCTTCACTGCATTTTACTTGTTCCATTTTAGGGTTAAAGCAAGGAGGCTTTCAGGTTTATGGGTCTGGTTAGGTGGTTTGACTTTCTATTACCTAAAGAATGATATTGACACTGTGCTTATGACTTGTTCAAGTCATTTTTAATGA
Source organism: Vulpes vulpes (assembly GCF_048418805.1). Lineage (NCBI taxonomy): Eukaryota > Metazoa > Chordata > Mammalia > Carnivora > Canidae > Vulpes > Vulpes vulpes. The sequence goes on from NC_132791.1 coordinate 154,309,995, forward strand.
GTATCTATAGTATTTCCTTCCCTTGAAGATTAATCCAAATATAATACTTGTTTGCATACAACTATATGCATCAATTAACACTATAATCTTTTTGTTATGAAAAAAAATAGCCCACAGAGCTCTGTAAATGGAAATATAAAACTTACTTAAACATCCATTAATTTTCCCTCTTATCTGCTCCTGGAACACCAGACTTTTAGCCTTCTTAGTAAGTGGCTGAGTTCAATCGGAAGGACCTGAATATTTGGTTCCTAGCATTCAATCTAGTGCCAGTGAAAGTTAACAATGTTACCCAGTGACTTTAGAGACCAACAAGATTGAGGAGTTGTAATACCATTTAGCTACAGTAAAAGCCTGGCTTTTAAAATGTTTATTCTTAAATTAATAAAAGTCATTTCACAGATAAGGAAAAGCAGACAGGAAATGTAAAGGGAAGTAACTCGAAAATTCAAATAATACAACAGAGTAGTATAGAATGGACTAAAATCAGCCACCTGGGTGACACAGGTGCCAAAGAGGAGGGAGCAATGAAAGGAGAGGCATCCGCAGTTTCCAGAAGATTTGCATTTACTTTTAGGTTGGAGTCCCAGAGATACAGTTTGGTGACTTAGAACTTCAAGGATGATTATACTAATTACAAAGAAGGTTGGATGGGCAAGAGAAAGACACTAGAATCCCTGAATTCCTTTCAAAATGTCAATAATCACATTGCATTGTTTCTGCTATTTTAACATTTCGAGAGGTGTTTCTCACTGAAAAGCTATCTAAGGAATTTATTCTTAGTTATCCTGGCTTTTACCTGCTGCTATTAAAATTGAGAATGCTGTGTTTGACAGGCACCCGGATGCTCCCCGCTCCAAAACTGTCTTGGAGATTCCAGAAGACAGCAATTTTGCCTCTCTTTGCCAGCCGGATTTGTTGCACAGCCTGGACTTGAACTTAGTTCAGCAGACACCAAACCCTGTGCCGGGTACTGAGGAGAGGCCGTGGAGCTGAAAATCCATAGAGCTGACTAGTTTTACTAACTATAACACCAAATCAGACTGTGATCTGTGCCACAAGCCTGTTATAAACAAAGCATTGAAGGTGAAGTTAATTCTGTCTGAGGGTCAAGGAAGGGCTCAGAGGGAAGATGACATTTCAGGGGACTCTAGAGCAAGAGAAGCATTTTGCCAGCTAGAGACGGGATAGAGGTGCATCATAACCAGAGGGAGTAGGAGGGCAGGGGTGTGAAGTGCCAAAGGACTGTCCCAGAAAGGCCAAGTGGTTGATGGTGGCTGGATATGGGGGCTACTGAACCCCATAACGAGTCAGTGTAAATGTATCGAAAAGCTACAACTATTTCTATTTCTGGATTCACAAAAAGAGATACCTGGAATAAATACCCATTAATCGTCAACTGTCTGCCCAGTTCTCTGGTAAGCACTATAGAAGATGTAGCGGAAGACCCATGTCCTGGGGATATTTATATGTCATTCTCTCTGGAAGAAAGATGAACTCACATAAAATAACGTGAAATAATACTACAGCCTCCAAAGCAAAGCATTAGTTTGTCCCAGAAGCCAAGCTAAAGATGATACCTCCAGAGAGCCCTCCTGCTGGGCTGGACTTCCCCCTACCCCCACCCCCCATAGTGGTACATGCAGACTTAAGGCCAGCTCAACCAGCAGAGAGGCTTGAGGGCTTGGGAGGCCTTCACCTCAGAAGCAGGAATAAAGTTCACGGTTCACCCTTATATATAGCACTTCTATGTGCCTGGCACCGTTCTAGATGCTCACATGGATTAACGAACTCAGTTTTCACAACTACTATATTTGGGAGAAAGAATATATCCCGGTATCTCCATTTACATATAGGGAAACTGAGGCACACAGCCACAGCCAGGATTCAAATCTACAGGGTCTGGCTCCAGAGTATGTGTCTCAAGGTCTAGATGCTCACATGGATTAACTAACTTAGTTTTCACAACTACTGTATTTGGGAGAAAGAGTATATCCCGGTATCTCCATTTACATATAGGGAAACTGAGGCACAGAGCCACAGCCAGGATTCAAATCAACAGGGTCTGCCTCCAGAGTGTGTGTCTCAAGTTCGTATCCTCAGAATCTGGTGCTGGGCGTTTCCCGAGGTATTTTCAGGATAATACGATTCAAAGCGAAATAAATACTCGAAAGCCCCAGATCTGTAAGGGAGGAGAAATGCATGCTCGCTCTCCAGCCTCCACTTTGGTCCGACCCCAAGGCCAGCAAGAAAAGGTTTCTTTTTATTTACATAGTTTTCCTTCTGGGACAACTTGGTGTTTCTGAACGCTAGGGGCTCCCGGATTCTCTGGTTTGAGAGTAACTTTTCCTTTTAGGATTTTTTTTTTTTTTTTTTTTTTTTTTTGGAAGGGGGTGGGGGAAAAATGTGGCCTTAATTATCCTACGTCTTAGGCTGCTTAAGGAAGGGGCTGTGCTTTCGGGATCTCCTCGGAGCCAAGTAAGGAGGTCCCTCTCTTTCCCTCTGCCTCTCTCTCTCTCTCTTTTTAAGAGGACCTCGTGCAATAAAAGTGCAGAAACAAACCCAGGCGACCACAACAACAGCAGCCGCGGCGGCAGCAGCAGCAGGAGGAAGAGGGAGGAGAACAAATTGGGAGCTGGGGCAGGCGCTCCGCCGGGCCGGGCTCGCAGCAGCTCCCCATTCATTAAGTGCGCGGCCGCCGAGGGAGGTGGCCGAGCGCTCCCCGCCGCCCGCCCCGCGCGCCCCGCGCCCCCCGCGCGCCCCCCGCGAGTCCCCGCTCCCCGGCCCCGCGCACGCCCCGGGGGCCGCGAGCGCAGCGCGGAGGAGCGGCGGGGAGCGTCCCCGAGCAGCCCGAGCAGCCGCGGCCGGGAGGCGGGCCGGGCGCGCGGGTGTGTGGCCGCCGCCGCCGGGCGTCCTCGCGGGGCCCGAGGCTCGCGCCGCAGCCAGCGCCATGCAGAACTACAAGTACGACAAGGCGATCGCCCCGGAGAGCAAGAACGGCGGCAGCCCGGCGCTCAACAACAACCCGAGGAAGGGCGGCAGCAAGCGGATGCTGCTCATCTGCCTCGACCTCTTCTGCCTCTTTATGGGTGAGCTCTCCCCCGACCCCCACCCCCCACCCCGAGCCCGAGCCCGAGCCCCAGCCCCAGCCCCAGCTCCAGCCCCAGCTCCAGCTGCAGCCCCAGCTCCGGCCCCAGCTCCGGCCCCAGCGCCAGTCCCAGCTCCAGCTCCAGCTCCAGCTCCAGCTCCAGCTGCAGCTCCAGCTCCGGCCCCAGCTCCAGCTCCGGCCCCAGCTCCAGCTCCGGCCCCAGCTCCGGCCCCAGCGCCAGCCCCAGCCCCAGCCCCAGCCTCAGCTCCAGCCCCGGCGCCCGCCCTTCCCCGGGCCTGGGGGGCGCCCCCGGGCCACCGGCGCGCGGCCCCGCTGCAAGGTCCCGCGGAAGGTGCGGGGGGCGGAACCGTGACCCGGGGCGGCGCGGAGCTCGCTGCCCCCGAGGACCTCCCGGGCGCCGGGCCGCTGCCTGCTGTGCGTAAACACCCCAGCCTTCCGCTCCCGCAGCCTCGGCCCGGCCGGGCTGCAGCCAGGCTCTCCCCGGCTCCCCCCGCAGGTGGCGGGCTGGAAGGTGCGCCCTGATGCGGGCGCTAGGCGCCTACTGTGTGCGGGTGGTAGGCGGCGTCTCGAACGTAGTTTCTAGCAGCCCTCGGCCCGACTCTGTGCGGGATGGATGAGGAGCCCCATTTCACCGACTGGGAAACTGAGGCGCTGCGACTGGAAGCCCAAGATCAGGGTCGCGTCTGGGGCGCACGATTAACTGCGGTCTCAGAAACTTTTTCCAAACTAGTTGCATGCCCCGGTCCGAAGAACCGGTGGGCTCTTAAAAAAAAAAAAAAATGGGGCTGGGGCGTGAGGAGCATTTATGAGCTTGCCGGGGGCGGGGGGGAAAGCTATTGACACGAATCTACGGGAGTTCCAAGGTTGAAGTCAGAGTAGAATTATTATTATTATTATTTTTAAGCGATTCATGGTGTAATGGAAAGCGCCCAGGACTTCTCCTCTAGAGCCCTGCTACTCTGCCGCTTGCAGGGTGTGCACCTCCTTGCCTCCTGGGCCTCGGTTTCCTCATCAGTTGAGTGAGTGGCTTGAATTAGATGCTCTCCTAAGGCCCCTTCCTGCATTAAGAACTCGGATTAGGTCCAGGAGCTGTTTTGCCAACTCTGCTAACTGAAGAAACATCTGTGTTCCCAATTCAGTTCCCTTAAAATAGACTCCTGCACGGAGACCTAAGTCCCCTTTGAAATGGATTCGTCCGTGCAGATTGTGCGAACCCGAGACGTAGGGGGCCCGAGGGTACCCTCCTCTTGTACCTCGTGAGTCTTTCTGCAGCAAGGTCCTCACTGAGGTCCCTCTGCCCTCGGCTGCACTGTCCATAGTAAGTTTGGGAGTCAAAGGAAGATGGGACGCTTAGAATTATTATTAAAAAGGTAGGAATGGTCCCCTTTGGGTACAGAGAGACAGCTGTGGGTGAAGTTGTGGTCTGTGGAAGGGAAGAGGTGACTAGTTCAGGTGGCAAATCCCCCTCCCACCTCTCCATAGAAATGGGACATTAAGATGCTATGTAAAGGAATTGTCACTGGGGGGCCTGCCTTCCTGTGGGCCGCTGGCTTATTATCCTGCACAGTGGGAAGATTAGTATTTAACGTCTGCTGCCAAGCTATTGAATTTTTAAAAGGCCCTCCCTGGTCCTGGGGGAGTACAAGGAGAACACTAAACACATTGAAGCTGTTTGCTGTAAACTTGTCTGGAGCTTCCCAGTGTTTACTGGTGTGTTTTGTTGGTGGTAAGGTAAACTCTTCCCGGCCAGGCCTGTGCTGAGTACCCTCCTACCTCCTACTTTGTGATTAGGAAAGCAAATCTAGAACACGCCTGACAGCCTTTGTACAGTTTCATTGTTCTCCTCCCCTCTTCCACTCTTCTGATTTCAGAAGGCAGTCCCGAGAGATGGTGCATTCTTATTAATGGGAAAAGAAGTGTGAAGGAATTTGCAGGAGGACACACCTATCAGCTGTAGTTTAGCCAGGGACACTGTTGTGCATTGAAGGTGCAAGTAACGTTTATGTTTGCACACTTCAGGTCATCTGCCCCCACTCTCCCTGTGTTTCCCCTGAAAGCTGACATTCTATCCCTAGCTATTTATTACATTTACTCACTGTTGGTCTGTTTGAATAAATGATTCTGTTTACCTCAAAAAGGTGGTAACTGGACCCTACATTTTATTATGATGCACGTCATAGCTATCTCTTTTAGGGGTATATCCTTGCCATTAAAAAAACAAAACAAAACATCAACAAAGGCATTTTCCAAGTGACTTATTATCCGTGTCTCCTCTATGCATAGACCAAAAAAAAAAACATCACTAATTTAATGCCTAACTTGCCTTTAATAGGAAAAACTGTAAGGTAAATACTTGAGAAATATATGCAGAAGAACTCTGTTTGGTTTCCAAAAGAAAATTAATAACACGACATGTGATTTTAATATCTCCTATACAACAGTCTCAAAAAACTGTTTCTTCTTGGTTCACTTTTTGCCTAACACTGTCAGTATGATTTAATTTTTATACAGTTTATTGATCATATGGTCTGGATTACAGGGCACTAATATATTAAAAAAGAGAAACATAGTTTTCTGTTTATTCTCTCACAGAAATATATACCAAGCTTCATCTCCCTTGTATCTGGAAAAAATAAAAGCTGATGTGCTGCATTAAGTGTTATGTGAGTGGAAATATGCAGGCAGTTGAACTTGTTTCATGTACCTTCTTGGAATGTTAAATTCTTAGCAAAAAATAAAAGTCCACTCTTGTTTGAATGCCCAAAGAGTCTGGTGACCGAGAACACCGAAGGGAGTTTACCTCCTGATGAACAGCTGTCTTTGCCAACTAATTGCTTTTATAAATACAGTTAAGAATCTTTGTGTGACATTCCTTTTGAAACCGATTTTGTTTTCCTTTCAATTACATAGTATGTACCGCCTCCTGGTTTTCATGCATTGGTTCTGGTGTACCAGGTGACATGAGAGCAGCAGAGGATGTTCCCAGGCAAGAAGGGAGGAGCATCTTCTGTCTTTCTAAGCTCTTTTAGCCCCTTCTTAATATAAATGTGTGTTCTCTTTGCTATAATCTTTATGATGAGATTATCTCCATTTCATAGGTGAGAAAACCATGTGTCAGAGAGGGGAGGCCCTGAGATGCACCCTGAAGTCGATTTGGGATTTGGGTCAATGCCTCATTCTCAGTGAGCAGGACTGGAGTCCATCTCCCTTTCAAACTCAAGATTCTTATCAGAAAATCCCGAGGCTGTTTGCAGAAGGTCCTGCCTCTCTGCATTTCCAAGTTACCCATTTGCGCCAAAGCAAATGGATAAAGGTGGTTGAACTCTCCTGGTCAGTGATACGGTCTTGTTGCTCCACAGTGTTGTTTGGATTTGGAACTGGTTCTGAGACTAAGTAATGCACAGATTTTTGAGGGCACTGTTTTACCCCATCGGCCAGCGGTTCCATAGAAAGAACACCGGCAGTACGTGGCTGTAGCAAAATGCAGGGATTTGGTAAACCCGAGCTGAGCTTCTACGTCCCTGCTTTCCCTCTTTCCTGTCGCTCATCCCAGATATTTACTGAGTGCCTCCTTCCAACCCTTGCACTTGGAGGGCTAAGCAGTTTTAGGCAGGTCCAGCTTTTCCTGTGTGGACTTTGCTCAAGGTCCTTCATCCTTTGGGTTCAGTTAGCTCATCTGCAAAACGATTAGCAGAATGACCACTTCGCTATGTTGCTGTAGGGATCAGAAAAAGTCTTGGATGTGAAAGGTTTTTTTTCTTTTTAATCTCTCAAGACGTGGGCAAATAAATGCAACGGATTTATAACCTGAAGCCCTTTAAGAAGGTTTTGTGGTTATCTTCGTATATCATGTCTCAGGATCATAGGTAGATGAGACCATGAAATAAATATTCAGTAATAATACAGTGAAGACCATAGAGCTGCCCTTCAAATAGGAGAATGTCCCATTTGCCCAGTAAGCTGAAGACGGATGATTTCCATTCATTTTGACTCTAGCTGAGAAGGCAGCCCCTAAAACTAAGCAGACGTCTTGAGCCAACTGGTCTTCACAGTGTACCCTGAGCCCTCTTTAGGGAAGGTTCTTGTGTTCAAAAAAACTGTTCCTCATTTGGTTTTTGATACCAGAAGGTAGGTGAGCTGAACTTATACCAAGAGGGGTGGGAGGTATTTGAAGAAGCAGGTGCTTCATCAGTCTGAAAGGCCGGACTCATGTGCCATTCCCAACCAGGAAAGACAGTCAATGGGTGGAATATGATGAAACAGGGAAAGAAGTTCAGGCAGGTAAAAAATTAGAATTTGGATGCTCAGCATCCATGCTGTGTAATTTAGTGGTTCTAGAATGTTCTTGGCCTTTCTTTTTTTAAAGATTTTATTTATTCATTCATGAGAGACACACAGAGAAAGAGAGAGAGTGGGGCAGAGCCATAGGCAGAGGGAGAAGCAGGCTCGATCCCGGGACTCCAGGACCACTCCCTGGGCTGAAGGCAGGCGCTAAACTGCTGAACCACCCAGGGGTCCCCTTCTTGGCCTTTTCTGATTTTCAGTTAAATGGATAAAATCCTAGAACTGGTTCCGTATATGGGCTACATAACATCATCTTGTGTTATTATTAAATTACTTTTCACTGTGGAAGAGAGGCAGTGTGGTATAGTGAAGAGAACAGGACTCTTACAGCCAGAAGCTTCAGGTCCAGGTTGACCAATGCCACCATCTGGTGGTGTGCTTGTGGACAAGTTGGTTTTCTGTGGATCTCAGTCGTTTGTTTTTTTTTTTTTTTTTTTTTTTTAATTCCATTGGTAAAATGACTGGTTGGGCAGGATCACATCTAATGTGTAAAGCTGCCACCCAGCATTCTGTGACAGATTTCTGGCAGAGGAATGACACGTTTGTTGAGTGTCTCCCTTATGCATGCACTTTGCTTAGCTCTTCATTGTACATTACCTCCGTGAGTCACCGCAAAAGTGATGAGCTTACAAACGGGAGTTCTGGCCTTGGAGTGCCACTTTGTCGCTGCATAACTTTGAAGAAATTTGCTTGACTTTTCTGGGCCTGGGTTATTATTATTATTATTATTGCAATAGAGGGAAGGTACACAATCATCTTCTTAGACCTCTTCTGGCACTAACAGCTTTATGATTCTGTGCTGGTAGACATCCTGTGATGTAGAAACCCAGTCATTCCATCATTCCTTCTGTTAGACTATTCATCATGAATTGTTAGATTTTTTTTTTTTTGACCAAAGAATTAATGCTGACAATTAGCTTATATTGGTATTCATTCTGGAGGGAAAGTAAATGCTCTTACTAAAGTTAACCCAATATGCCAAGAAACTAGCTAGATTTTTCTTTGGCCAGATGTGTCCTTTAACCTGCCTCTTGAAATGTATAGTACAGTTGATCATTGAACAATGCATATGACTTCTGACTTCCCAAAAACCTAAGAGCCTGCCATTGACAAGAAGCCTTGTTGATAACGTAAACATCAATTTACCATGTATTTTGTATGTTGTATGTATTAGAAACTGTTCTTACAATAAAGTAAGCTCGAGAAAAGAAAACATTCTTAGGCAAATCCTAGGGAAGAGAATCTTTATTTATAATTTATAATACTGCTGTATTTTATCAAAAAAAAAATCTGTGTGAGTGGACCTGTGTGGTTCAAATCTGTGTTGTTCAAAGTTCACCTGTAACCACAAACAAACAAGCCCGACAGGTAACTTTCCCCCTTTTTATTACTCTTTTGTTATATTCACTAAATATGTGTTTTTAATAACTCAGTTTTGATAATTTAATCTACCATGTGAACCACAGAATGCAGAAACAGATTATCATTCAGTAACTGGTGAACTGTCCAGCCAAGCACCTTGCATGGCTTGGCGTACAGAAGGATAAGTAAGCCATGCTGACTTTTCCAGAATGGCTGAAAACTTCTATTTCCTCATTGTCCGAAAGGCCTAAGGTCTTTTTGTTTTGGGTTTTGGGTTTGCCCCCCCCCCCCCCCCACCAGCTTAGCTCCTTCTTCCCCAGCTTCCTCTCATACTTGAGGTATACCATGGGGGTGTAGCTGTCTCTGGTAGGAGACTTTTCCACATTTAGCCCTTTTTGATTTCCTGTCAATTTTCGATTCTTAACTTTTGTCGTCTTGTGTGGTTTGGGCTCGCAAGTCCAGGTGGTCACATCATGATGCTAATGAGACCATAGTCAAGGACTTCTGCTCTGTGTAGGCAGTTGTATTTATGGAGACACCCTACCTACTGTGTCAGTTCAACCAGTACATAGTATTTGAGGAGTCATAACTTACTTGGGGGATTTCTACTATTTCAACATTTTAGGAAACCCATCTAGAGTGAAATAGAGATTCTCAGGCTCCTTCTCAGGAGATTCAAATTCAGCAGGCTTTGGGTCAGGGCCTGGGATTCTGGATTTCATAAGCTTCTGGTGATTCTCATCAGGCCAATCAGAGAATTGCTACGTTGTTTAACAGCTGGCGTCTTAAGGGCAATTGGCTATGTCCTGAGGCTTTTTGTCCCTGGACTGAATGTTCTGGCACTTTTCACATTGTTAGGGTTTGTTCCTGCCTCCACCACCCCCCCCCCCCCCGCCCCGCCCCCGCCACCGGGTTTGCGGCCAGCACACCTGTCTTTCAGCAAAGATAATGAAGCTTGTTAGAATTCTTTCAAAAGGAGAAATTACCTCTGGGTGCAGGCCTGAAGGTCTCTGGTGATTTTTAGAGAAGGGACTTGGTGGTGTCTCCTAATTGCTGAGAGGCTTGGATTTTTATTTGTTTCTCGGTCTTAAACCGAGTTCTGTGTAGTGGAAGTTGACCACCCAGTGATCACTTTGGAAAAATGAGGTGTTAACTCAGTAAATATTTTCTTTTGAGGTATTAAAATTTGTGTCTGAGTGAAAAGTGAAATGAATAAATGAGATTCTGAATAGAGCCTTTAAAAGATCAAAGTTAGCCTGGCAAAGTATTGTGGAAACAATACCAGCTTTGGATTCCCTTGGATCTGGGTGTGACTTGGGCAAAAAGTATTTCACCTTTTTAGGATTCAGTGTCCTCATCCAGAAAAGAAGCAAGAGACCTAGTATGGTGATGCTCAGCTTTGATCATGAATCTGAAAATGCTCTGGGAAGTTAAAAAGTATTCTATCATGATTATCAGGTATCATGTTGCTATTATTACTCAGAGTAATAGTAGTATTTTCCTTTCCATCCCAGTGTTCTTACTCTTGATGGTGCTATGAAATCCTCTCATTTTTTTTTTTTTTGGCAGCAAAGTTGCCTGAAATATATTAGGGGAAAAAATTGTGAAGAGAATCCTAAGAAAAACCAGGCAGAGGGAACGCAAATGTTTTCCATTAGCCGAAGAAAAGCAGTGGCAGGTTTTCTGACCCCATCTGGGAAAGTCACAAAGCAGGAACCTTGGTAGTCTTTGGTGGTTGCTTTCTTCTTCCCCTTTGAAAGGGACGTGGCCATGTCATCTTAAGAGAAGGACACATCCACCTTAGGAAAGGCGGGAGGGATTTGGGACAAATTGTCTGACTTAGGGTCAACTCTTATCTGTGTCTTTTGACAGCCCACAGAAAACTCTAGCTGAAAAGAACAGTTTGGATTGAAAATGACCAAAATACACATTCTCCAGGGCCCTGTCTGCATTTCTTGAGCTAGGGAGGGGTAGCTGTACTCATTACCATACTGATTATTCAGGCCAACCATGTGGTTGGTATTGGTACCAGACTCCTTTCAAAGACAAGGAAACTGCAGCCTAGAGAGGTTAAGGAACTTGCCTACAGGTCCCCAGTGTTTAGTAATCATTCAGTTTTCCAGAGCTCTTGTCACCCTTAATCTGTCTTGCTGCTCCCTTTTCAATGCAATTAATGCAGCTAAGACTCTCTCTTTTCTAGTTCTTTCCATTTTATTAATTTCATTTATTTATTTACTTATTTTAAAAAGATTTTATTTATTCATGAGAGACACAGAGAGAGAGAGAGGCAGAGACATAGGTAGAGGGAGAAGCAGGCTCCCTGCAGGGAGCTGGATGCAGGTTTCAGTCCTAGGACCCCGGGATCCGGGCCTAAGGTAAGACAGATGCTCAACTACTGAGCCACCCAGGTGCTCCCATTTCGATTTTATTGAGTCCAAATGTGTACAATATATTTTACAGGGCCCAACATAGGACACAAATAGGAGTCTTTTTTTTTTTTTAAGATTTATTTATTTATTTGAGAGTGCGTCCACCTATGCAGGAGCACAGGAAGTGGGGGGACGGGCAGAGGGAGAAGGAAAGGATATCTCAAGCAGACTCTGCACTGAGTGTGGAGCCTGACATGGGGCTCGACCTCACAACCCCGAGATCATGATCTGAGCTTAAATCAAGAGTCGGACACTTAACCAATTGAGCCACCCAGGTGCCCCAACACAGATATGAGTGTTAAGGATCATGTTGGGCAGTGAGGAGCTAGGTATACATAAATCGTTGCAAAACAGCTTGGGGCATGTTTAATGAGTCTTTCTGCGAACAGCATAGAGAAAGTGCTTTTGGAATAGGTCTTCACTGCCTGGATTCATGGAATCTTTAGAATAATAAAGTAGATTGGAGTTGATGTTATCAACAATATCAGGGTCATATTTTAACACAGGAACATAGGTCTCTTGTGGTGGGGCAGGTCAAGAGGTTGGAGTGGATGGGGGGCTCAGGCTTTAGACTCAGATGGGGGAGCTTGCCTGCTGTTATTGGCGAGGTGCACTTAGGCAAGTAACTGAATGTCTCTGAGGCCTCTGTTTTCTCATTTGTAAAATGGAGAGTATGGGCGTGGTGGAGGTGTGAGGCTATGCCAGGTATGGTGCGTGGTGCTGGCCACTTAACAGATAGGGGCAGCTGCTGTCACCCTTGTCACCATATGTTACTCTGTGCCCTCGAATTGATATGAGGAGCCCGAAGCCTGAACTGGGTGGTGATGGTCCCATGATCCTGAAAGAGCAGGGCCTACTACCAGTGTCTTGCCTCTATACCATTTTGCTTTTCTGGTGCTGTTTACTTGGCAGTTTGAAACTGGTACCATCCATGAGGTCCAGTTCTCCAGAGAGCTATAAACTCTTCTTTCTCTTGGCTTTGTTACTTAAAAAGGAACAAGACAAACAAGTTAACTTTTAATCCAGATTGTCGGGTAAGAGTTCGGTGAGACCAGAGATACATGAGGCAAATTTGAAGGACGAGGCAGTTTCTTGATACCACTGTTCTTCAAACCTGCACTTGTTCTAGAAGTGCTTCTTACCAAAGATCCCTGCTGACTGATTTGAGTTTGAATGGGCACTCGCTTTTGCCAATGATGTATATCGCAGGAGAGAAGAAAGAGAAACCCAAGGTTTCAAAGTTTTTGCTTTTTAAAAGCCTCTTGAGGTAGAAAATATTCTCATTTGACCGAGGAGGAAACAGAGTCTCAGATTAAATAATTTTCTCAAGGTCATTCATTAATTGGCTGTGCCAACGTTCAAAAGAAAGCTAGGTCAGGTTCTCAAACATCCTTGTGGAACTATCCTTCCTTTAGACCGAGGTTTATAAGTTAGAATCTGCATTAAAATTCCCCAATTTCATACCAAACCAAACAACATACATAAGATTCAGTTGGAAGCTTTTGAAAGGAACTTGTTCATTTCTGTGTGCTTTGAAAGTATATGTTGCAATCAGAATATTGGTGGTAAGTGTGTTTTTGAGGTTTGTCACAAATTAACAAAATTATATGCTTAGAGAGTTTTGCAGAGAAATGCAAATCAGTATAAGCGCCTTGTCATAATAAGCAGTATGCTTTGGTTCCTGTTTACCTATCCCCAAAGCACATAATATACATAATTACATTGACACGAAGGAAGCTGTTCTCATTGATGGTTTCTTTATATCTGGACCCCAAATTAGTTTGTGGTATCAATCAATGTAATTTCTAGAGAGCCTATTTAATTAAGTCTAAGTTTGTACTTGTCTTTCAAGTATCAGTCTGGTCTTCCGTGGATGTTTCTTGAGCACCTACTATGTGCTGGGCCCCCAGGGATTCTTCACCTTTAAGAATTCTCAGGCTGGCCAGTGGGAAACAGACTTGCATAGTTAAATCAACGAAGTGTTGCTGATGTGGAATGGTAAAGGGGCTGTAGCAGCAAAGTGAAGAGTGGGGAAGTTTGCCTGAGGGCAGGCATGGAGCTGGGTCCTGCCAGAGAAATCTTAGCTCACATGCCAGGAGAGGGGAGAGGGTAATCCAGCAAAGAGAGCAACAGGTGCTGAGCCGTGCAAACACGAACAGATCTGGAAAGGGTGAGTATGAGACGCTGGAGTACAGCCGTGTGTGTTTGCATTGTGTGGAGGATGTTGGAGATAAGGCTGGTGAGATAGATTGGAGCCAGATTATGAAGGGGCGGGGGGCTGCAAAAGGCAGGCAGCTGAAGAACTTGAACTTTATTTTGGAGGACCAGCCGAGCAAATGAAATTTTATTTTTGTTTTCGTTTTCCTTTTTATTATGGAAAATGTCATATAGAAACCAAACACCGTGTATACCTAGGAGTGGAATTGCCAGGTCATATGCTAAGTCCATGTTTCACTTTTTTGAGGAACTGCCAAATTGTTTTTCCATAGCGGCTGCCCCATATTTTAGAAATAGCGTGACATTAGTTGAAATATGTAAGGAAAAAAAAAAGCTTTATGGACAACATTTGGAATTAACATATTCATGAACAGTTTTTAAGAGAGGGTTCATCTACTCAGTTGTGTTCGAGATCGCTGCGTTTGGGGAGAGGGAAACGGGAGAGAGAGGAGGGGACCAGTAACAGGGAGGCAGAGCTGGACCGTAAGCATTGGAGACAGAGAAGAGAAGGATGGGTAAGAAGGATGACAGGTAGCTCCAGATCTCCTGAGTGGGAACCTCGGAAGAGTGGTGCTGCCATTCATTCCCTCCACAAACACTTCCAATGCAGTGTTTATAGAAGGCTTAATGAAATCCATCTTGTAGGATTACTGAAATGCTTCGTGGTCATGGCCTTACTAGGCAGATGAAGCTATATGTTCTCTTCCACCACCAACCCCCCCCCCCCCCACACACACACACACTCTGGAATTTCTTAGTTTCTCAAATGCCCCTTAGAATAAATGGGCCATTGGAAATCCTCCTGGTTTAGAGAAACAGTTTTTCTTGGGTTGTAATGGTATTTTAAAAACAGTGTTGTTGAGATATAATTCAGGTACCATATAATTCACCCATTTAAAAAGTACAGTTCACTGGCTTTTGATATATTCTACAGAGTTGGGCAACCACCACCACTACTGATTTTATTTTATTTTATTTTATTTAAGATTTTATTTACTTATTCATGAGAGACAGAGAGAGAAAGAGGCAGAGACACAGGTAGAGGGAAAAGCAGGCTCCCTGCAGAGAGCCTGACATGGGACTTGATCCCAGGTCTCCAGGATCACACCCTGGGCTGAAGGCGGCGCTAAACCGCTGAGCCACCCGGGCTGCCCACCACTACTGATTTTAGAACATTTTCATCACTGCAAAATGAAACTCGTACCAGTTAGCAATCACTCTCCATTCTCCCTTCTGGTCCTGCCATCCCATAGCAACCACTGATCAACTCTTTGGGTCTACATATTTGCCTGTTCTTGACATTCATGTAAGTGAAATCATATAATATGTGGTCTTTGTGAATGGCTTCTTTCACTCGAGATCATGTGTGAAAGGTTCATCCATAATGTATCACCTATGGACAGCATGTTCATTGAGCATGTACCAGTACTTTATTTTTTTTTTTCTTTTTCTTTTTTTTATGATAGGCACACAGTGAGAGAGAGAGAGAGAGGCAGAGACATAGGCAGAGGGAGAAGCAGGCCCCATGCACCGGGAGCCCGATGTGGGATTCGATCCTGGGTCTCCAGGATCGCGCCCTGGATCAAAGGCAGGCGCTAAACCGCTGTGCCACCCAGGGATCCCGTACCAGTACTTTATTTGGCTTTATTGCCAACTAATATTCCCTTGTATGGGCATACCACATTTAGTTTATACATTTATCAGTCTATAGACGTCTGGATTTTTTCCACTTTCTGGCCTCTGTGAATAATGCTGCTATGAACATTCATTTACAGATTTTTTTTGTGTGTGGACATACATTTTCAGTTCTCTTGGGTATCTATACCTAGGAATGGTGACTCTGTGTTTAACTTCTTAAGGAAACTGCCAAACTATTTTCCATAGTGGCAGCTGTGCCATTTTAGAAATATCTTAAGATTAATTAAAATATGTAAGGAGAAAACACAAAAGTTTTACCAAAGTCCTTGGAATTAACATATTCATGAAACCACTCTGGTGTTGCTTTGTTCTTTGAGCCATTTTTCACAAAGAAGCAAAGTTTTTAATCAGTTCACTACTGTCACTGGGTTTAAGATGAGTGAGCAGAGAACAATAAAGCTGATTGAGAAAAAGATGCTGGGTGGTCAGCTAAACCCGCTCACCCGCTGAGTAACATACTTCCACAGATGGGGATGTCACTAGCAGATTCCTGCCTCAGCAACATGAAAACAAGCCTTGGATCCTCAGTCTCTTGAAAACAGTTAAAAGTGCAGATATTAATATTAAGACCTTCATATTCCTAGGATCTGTTTTAAATATTTTTTAAGACCATGAAATGGAACCGTAGTTTCTTTTCTTTTCTTTTTTTTTTTATTTTTTTTTTTTTATTCATGAGAGGCACATAGAGGGAGGCAGAGACATACGCAGAGGGAGAAGCAGGCCGCCCCGTAGGGAGCCCCATATGGGACTCTATCCCAGGACCTCGGAATCACTACCTGAGCCAAAGGCAGTTGCTCAACCACTGAGCTACCCAGACACCCTGTTACCTTCATTTTATAGAAATGAGGTTCAGAGATGTTAAAAAATTACTTCTCAGAGTTTCTGTGGCAAGTGACTTGGAGTGTGGGGGTCAGACCTAAGCAGTGTGACCCATTGGGCCATCCTTCACCACCAGGCTCTACAGCTTTCTGGTGCTTCTGAAGCCCCTTTTGTCCACACTGCTCCATGCAACTTTCATATTGGTGACACATGATGATTTGCCCAAAATGAATTAGACTTGGGATTCTCACCCTGAACTCTCTGAACCTGTTAAGGTTTATTAGAACAATTATGGGGCATCTTACCCTATTTTCAGTACTTCAAAAATAGCTAACATGTGCTATAGGTTTACCAGTGTGCAACTAGTCTAGACTAACTCAGAGCATCAGGCCCTGCCTCGACTAGTCAAAGCATTGGCATTCTGTGCTGTGACTTAAATGTGGAAGGACATCTGTTCGCTCACTCAGGTCTTGTTGGTTGTTTCCACTAAACAGGAGATGAGATTGGCACTTTCTATGCTTTGATTAACAAAAGTAGAGAAATGACTTAAAATATAGTTTACTTGATAAGTGAAGACATCTTTCAGACATCACTGATGGTCAAGAAGGAAGGGGTAGGTATCTTCGGTAGTAAAAAGGTTGGCCATCCTAGAAGAGATAAGCCACTCTGAATTTAGAGAGGAAGACACCGGGTCACAGGAAGATGGCATGATGGGAAGAGGGGTTTGAACTAGACTGTATCACTCACATTAGGCAGCAGTAATGGGTTGCTCCATTAGTGACCTTTTTTGTACCATGGACTTGATCTGCTGTCCTTGTGGTTTTGCATAGCCCTTGGGTCACACTGAGAAATTGTGAGCTTCTCCGGTTAGTGGCTGTGGGCACAGCACCTTCATTAAATGTGGTAAATAGAACTTCTACTAGTAGCCTCTTCCCCACAAATGACCCACATTGTTGTAGAGTTGGCAACCACTAACAGTAAGTGGCAGAAATGCTTGTCAGCCACACAGTAGATTTCATTAGACACTTGCCCAAAGTAGCTGTTTTGGTCAGTTTGGGCTGCATAGGTTTGTGGGGAAGAATGACCTAATACATTAGTTCTCATCATTGCATTTGTCTTGCTATGCTCTTGGCCTTGATGGACGTTTTGATTAAATACATAGTGTTATCTTTTGAAGCAACTGCACATAATGTGATTAGAGGGAATTATTTCCAGCAGGCTGAGATTTTAAAAATATTGCCAAGGGTGTTATCAACTTACATCAGAGTCTTTTGTTTAGTGGGCTTCACGCTTAAATCTCTTTGGAGAGTGACTCCTATAACTAGGCAGGAGGGATGATGGGCTCTACTCAAACAAGTAAACCATTGCTCTGGAAGATCTGTATCATAGGCATTGGGTGAATGCATGATTCTCAGGAGCTGGCTGGAAAATTAAAATATACTTCTTGGGTCAAAACATTAAAAATACTGGGTGCTTTCAATCCCATGGAGAAATAGCCATCTTGATTTTTGGTTTAATTTTCCTAGGGCCATTGATGGTTGATGAACCTTTAATTAAGATTTTGAAAAAAAAAAAAAGATTTTGCCTTAAATTGGATGTTTGCAGCAATTCTGTTGGCCTCAGCTATGAAATCCAGTGATTATTAGTTAATAATCTATTTCAGTGAATGGCTCCGTCAAATGATAACGTGTACATCTGAAAACTAGAATGTAGATATCCGTTTTTGCCTCAGTTTCTCTCATTTTGATCTCTAGCTGCCTAAACCCTGAAAGCTAATAAAGCACAAATACCACTACACCCAAGATATCATTGTCCAAATGCCAACTGGAAAAGGGCTAGGAAAAGAGCATTTTTGAGCCCTGTGGTATAGGACATATCCTTGTATCTCATCAAATTGTATAATGCCGAGGAGGAGATACTGCTGTAACTGGTTTTTACAGAAGAAGCAGTTGCCCTTCAGAGGGGTCGACAGGCTTGCTGAGGATTCTGCTGCTGGAAAGTGGTCGAGTGCCTGGGATAAGAACCAGTCAACACCTAGGCTCTTTCTTCCAACAGTGAAGACTGGCATTGGACTTTGTACTGACTTCTATTTTCAATAATAAGCTTATGAAGCAACTAAGCCAGCCAGAAAGTTTTAAAATGAAATTATCAGGCCTTGTAAAGTGTTCCAAGTGTGATTTGGGATTTAAAGCCTTTCGCCCATTTTAGTTTTGCCTGTTTCTTTGTAAAATTCCTGGAGGACAGAGATTAGACTCAAAACCTTCAGGCTGCAAGGGGGAAGGGCATGAATTTTGCTGAGTATTTCTCTGGCAGGCAGTAATGCAAGGGGCTTTACGGGCATTATTAACTGACTTGAATTTCACAACAACCCTGTGAAGGAGGAGATTGGTGTTCATTTTAGTTTTCTCTGAACTTAGCCAGCAATGCCTGTCTTAACTCCTTTTGGTGACACACTGTATTAATAATTCAACTAGTTAATCACTAGCAGAGATCATTTACTAAGATTCCAGGGCAGGTGCTTTGCTGAAATCTACTTTGAGCTGGTCACTCCTGCCATGCGTCCACTTTTGCTGGAAATATGTGGGAGCAGCTCAGCTCCAGTTCTGTAGAGCATCAGACGAGGACAGGCCATGGCCGAAGGATATTTTGCCGATTTTTTTTTTTTACCGATTTCATATAGAAACAGATATTGAAATGGGGAGGGTTAGCGACTTCTCATTCTATTGTTGCTTCTTCTCATCAGTCTTCTCCAAAGGAGTTAAAAAGGCAGGGAAACGCAACATTTTGAGTGAAGTAGCCTACGCTTTGGTTACGGGCTCTGTGTATTTCCCAGGCTATTGTAGGTTTCCTATTCATCTGGGATTTGAATGGTGGTGTGATTAGCATGAGAGCAAGTGTATAAAGTAGGTCTTTTTCTCCTTTTCCTAAAAGAAGTTTTGTGGCATTTCTTTTTCTGACAGAGTTGGCATGAAGCTTTGACAAACACAGACCCATGGAAAAGTTAAATAGGACTTAGCGCAGACCCATTTTGTACAGATTCTTTGCACTTAGAATGCAGAGCAGCGAAGCAGCCGGGAGGCACCTCGGCTCATAGAGTCATAGCAAGGGCTGTTGCTCTACTGTGGACCAGTGATGGATGGGAAATAACCCACAGGACCAATGGGAAAGTGCATTCTTGGCTATTGACCAAAACTACAGATGAAGACATTCCTGGGACTCTCTCTGTCTTATCTATCCTTCAGTATTTATTGAGATAAATAGAAAGGCTGAAAGAGGTAGAAAGAATTATAAGAAATAGATCCTGCCCTGGAGGGGCAGGTGAGAAGATGAGAGAGACACACACAGTCTGTTGATGGAGAAAACAGCTGGGTGTCTTGAATGGAAAATAATAATAATAATAATAATAATAATAATAATAATATGTTATATAATAACATAATAATATACTGTAATAATTAAATATTATTATTTGAAGTTGAATGGAAAATTAAATGAAAAACTTATAGCATGGAGTCTAGAGGCAGCTCTCTGCTGATTTTGGGCTCTGTTCCCCTCTTTGCTGTATTAGCTGGGGGACCCTGGCAAATCACTGCTACTTTAGGAATAATACAGTGGGGGAACTGTACATTCCCTGCCTACCTCCTAGAGCTATTGAGACCACAGGCTATGGTGTCACAATATATAGGAAAATGCTTTTGGCTGTAAAGCCATATCTGTGTTGTGCAATGAATAGATAGTATATTTTGTATTTTCTGAATTTGTTCTCTCTTCTCCATTTGCCTTGTTTCTCATTTTAGGTGCATCCTGTCACATACCTGTGGCTGAACGTACTTCTTTAGAGGTTTCGTTTCTAGGGTGATAGTGTCTCCTCTCCCATATTTCCTTTATGCATTAAGCAGACAGGAGTCATTTCTTTTTTTTTTTTAAGATTTTATTTATTTATTCATGAGAGACATAGAGAAAGGCAGAGACACAGGCAGAGGGAGAAGCAGACTCCATGCAGGGAGCCTGATATGGGACATGATCCCAGGACCCCAGGATCACAACCTGAGCCGAAGGCAGACGTTCAACCACTGAGCCACCCAGGTGCCCCACAGGAGTCGTTTCTTAAAACTGCAATTCTGATGAGTTCTTCTCTGCAGACCAGGACTTTTAGAACCTTTTATTGACTACAAATAAACTTTTAAGTATATTTGAGACCCTTCTAAATCAGAACCCAGCCAACCTTTCCTGCTCTTCCTTTATTCCCTTCTCCACTGTTCCATACCCTTGTGCACACATCTCCATTCTGTGGCCAATCCAGGTACTTTCCCACTGTCACTCTTCCTCTCTGTTCTATAGGTGCTACTTACCTCACGATACACACTCAGTTCACATGCAGCCCCTTATGGGAAGCCTTTCTTGATTTCCTCTGGGCAGAATTAAACCTTCTTTGGGCCCTCATAGCACTTTGTGTTGATCTTTCTTAGGTAGAAAATTTTGATTTGTTTTCAATTTTGTGCAGTTCCATCTTAATAGGATATGACTTCCTGGTGTATAATAGATGTTTAAAATTTTTTTATTAAAGAAAATGGGGGTATAGCCCGGGTGGCTCAGCGGTTTAGTGCTGTCTTTAGCCCAGGGGGTGATCCTAGAGACCTGGGATCGAGTCCCATGTCAGGCTCCCTGTGTGGAGCCTGCTTCTCCCTCTGCCTGTGTCTCTGCCTCTCTCTCTCTCTCTCTCTCTCTGTGTGTGTGTCTCTCATGAATAAATAAATAAAATCTTTAAAAAAAAACTTATTTAAAAAAAGTAAAGAAAATGGGGGATGTAGGAGGGGAAAGGGGTAACTAGGTGATGGGCATTAGGGAGGGCACGTGATGTAATGAGCACTGGATGTTATATGCAACTGGTGAATCACTAAATTCTACCCCAGTAACTAATACTACACTATGTGTTAACTAGATTGAATGTAAATTAAAATTTTTTTTTTTAAAGAAAGATGCTTTCAAAAAAATTAAAGAAGATGTCAACAAAAAGTTATTTTAGAAAATAGAGACAAGAAGCAAGAAGAAAAACAACACTTTTGCTGCCCCTACTACCACATGGTAAGGTAGCCATTGGCAGAGTACAGTCTTCTTTCTATAAATAGCTACGTTATTATTAAGTATAATTATAAAGCCTAACAGTGGATTACTTAGTATGGACTTCCTGCAAGGGAGTGTGATGAAATGGAAAAAAAAAAAAAAAAAAAAGCCTTTGTGGCTAGAGTCTGTAACAGCCCATCATCAAGTACTAACTAACTTGAGAGAATGGAGTAATGAAATTAAATCAGCTAGATATTTTGAGTTCAATTTTGCATTCGTACAGTGTTTTGAACTTGGTCGACGGAATGAATTTGTACTAATGATGATAGCTTCCTTTAAAAAAGAAAAAGAAAGAAGAAAAAAAGAAAGAGAAAGAAAGAAAGAGAAAGAAAGAAAGAAAGAAAGAAAGAGAAAGAAAGAAAGAAAGAAAAATTTAACTTACCTTAAAAGCTAGGGCTGTTTTTAGAATTAGATTTTTCTCATCTGGTCCTGCTTTAGGTAGGGTTTTGCGTGAAGAGAGCAGAAGCCTTCTGCAGAGGAAAGTTGCCCAAACTGGGGCTACGAAATCTGCATTTATGTCCTAGGGTCAGCTTCGCCAGGTAACTTTCTCTATCTGTAACCGTTGCCTTAAAGGTTATATCAATATGAAATCTATCTTCTAATTTTAACCCAGTATCAGCTATGTTTGTTACTGTGTTCTTTAGTAATTAGTACCATTATTAATAATATCAATAATTTTTATCATTAAAAGCTCCAGAATAAATGGTCATGATGTGTCATTTCAACAAATATTCCTTGAGCATCTTTAACATGCCAGGTACCGTGCTTGGTGTCAAGATCTAATGATGAATTGCATGTGGTCCCTGCCCTTGAGTCTTCTAGAGTGGACACTGGTAGATACAACTCTAGAAGTACAACATGGACATTGCACAGAGGTAGCAGATTGATTTGGGAGGCTGAACACAGTCATATTACAGTTGTTTGGACGGTGAATTGGGAGAATGCTGTTGGGCACCGTTGTCAAATAAGGCCTTATGCCAGCAGAGTGGTTCTGTCTCGGCTCTGACTAGTCCTGATAACCATGCTTTAGAAAAATCTTAGACTGCAGGAGGTGGGAGGCCCAAACATCGAGGGTTTTTCCCCTGCCTACCTTTATCTTATGGATAGGAAAACTAGGCTAAGAGAAGTTAACTGTTTTGGAAAATGGGCAAAATCCAGAAGAAATAAAACCCTTACCGTGTGCAAATTCAAGTTTAAATCCAGTAAGTACCATATTTTGCTTACTTATTTAGTAACCATATTTTAAAGCATCCCTGGATGCTTTTTTTGATTATTCTGCAAACCAGATATTGGCCCCATGTGTCAGTAATCTGCAAAGCCTTTTAAACCTTAACACAACATCCCAAAACATAGTAATATGTTCTATGGTAAAAAAAAAAAAAAATTCCAAAAATACGATTATGCTATAAGGGAATAACCCTCTCATCCATCAGCCCTCTAAATTCAAATCCCCAGAGGCATCTACTGTTTAAGTTTCTAGTTCCCACCAGCCTTATTTTGAATGTGCAGGTATTCTTAGTGACATCCACCTTCAGCCATATATTCTCTCACTGTTTCCTAGATACACCCCACAGATGTCTGCCTTCCGGGCTTTTATTATGTCTTCCCTCTTTAAAGCACCCTCCCCTTCCTCTCAGCCTGTGGGAAAGTATCCATTCTGATGGCTGGTGTCTGCTCAGCCCACTCCCTCACTACACCTACCTTGGGGTACTTTTCACCCCCCACCCTCATCTCAAGTCATCTCAGCTCTGACACTAGTTAGTGACCTTAGGCAGAATACTTACACTCTTTTGGTCTAATATTCCTCACCTAAATAATGGGGCAGTTGAATTGGATGGTCAACTTAGGATCTGCTGAGGTCATAAAGCATAAAAGACTGCACCTGGGGATGCCTGGGTGGCTCAGTGGTTGAACCTCTTTCTTCAGTTCAGGTCGTGATCCTGGGGTCCTGGGATGGAGTCCTGCATCAGGCTCTCCACGGGGAAGCTGCTTCTCCCTCTGCCTCTCCCTCTGTGTCTCTCATGAATAAATAAAATCTTGAAAAAAAAAAAAAGATTTGTTGAATGACACCTCATGACCATTCTGGAGCTTTTAATGATAAAACAATTAATATTAATAATGGTACTAATAACGATACTACCAAACATAGCTGATGCTGGGTTAAAATTAGAGGAAGATAGATTTCATATTGACACCTAGCATAGTGCTTAGTTGGGAATCTTGACTCTATTGAATGGCTGAATCCTGTCCCAGGATTTAACATAAGGGGAGAGATGAAGAGATTCATCAAACAAGTTCCTCGCACTTAACTCTTGCCTGAAGTATTAGACTTTAAGAAGCAGTGTGGCACAGTAGAAAAAGGATGTGTGTCTTGGGGGGCAGCTCTGGGCTCAAATCCTGGTCCCACCATTGGCTAGTTCACAACTTGAGGCAAGGGTCATAACCTTTCAGAAATTCAGTTTCCTCATCTGTAAAATGGGGACAGTTATTTGTATCTTAGATTGGAAGGTGCCTGGCAGACAGTAGACTCTCCCACATTCATCTCTGTCCGGCCCCTTAAACTTTTTGTGTGGAAACTGTTATCTGTCCCAGATAATTGGCAAGCTTTAGAACAAATAAGCGTGTAAGAGTGCTACCTGGATTTATAGCGTGTGTAGTATACAAAGTATGGATTAGATGTAGTTTATCTGATCTTTGAAAAGGAGCTTTGGAGTCCTTCCAGAGAATCCTCTGGCAGCTGCACAGATGTAGCTCCTTTTCCATGGGCATGCTCACCCCGAAGCTGAAGGAAGGTGTTTTCCAGTTGGGAGAGCGCACGCTGGGAATTCATCTTTAATGCATTCCAGTGTTCTGAGGCAAAACTTGCCTGAGAGATTAAGCTGAGCATATTAACCAATATCATTTAAAGTTGATTAAAACTATCATCTTAATTAAATACAAGAGAACAAGAAGTTCTCAGTCTTCTGGTAGCAATTAAAGACTAAAGAGTCAATTTGAAGTTGTTTTTGCAACTCTTAAAATAATACTCCCCCTCTCCCCCCGCCCTCCCATGAAAAGAGTTCCTTAGCTATAGACGTGCCCTCACATTGAGGTTTTTGAAAGCTGTTAGGACTACAAACCTGCTGGCAAGGCCTTCTGCTGCCAAGGCATCGGAGCTCTCAAAAGCAAGAGGGTTCAAGCTCAGGATACGCTGATTTGGAAAGAGGGCCCAAACAAAGGGCCTTTTGAGGCAGGAAACGGGGCTTTGGCTTGGGCACAGAGCAGTGTGGGATTGGAACAGCGCCCCGGGACTTGCCGAGGAGAAGAGGGACTATGAGATCGATGGAGGAAGTATAAACTTTCTCCATACAGTGAGAGTTTATTCCAAAACCCTCGAAAGTTGGTCTCAGAAGCTGTTATCTTTCCTGTCAGCTAAATCAACGTGCCTGTAAAATGTGGACTTAATACCATTATATGTCTTTTAGCAAAAAAGGGGAAATGATCCATGAAGGCACACACAGACTCGACCATGACCCTCCTTCCCGCTCCACCCAAACAGGTTTTTACACTTGCCCTTCCCTGAACTGACACTTCTAGTGCTCATCTTCACAGATTCACAGCAGCAAACTGACCAACAGATTGAGCCCCGCTGGGACAGATAAGTTAGAGGAGAGTTGGAAACGTGGAGAAGACTCAGGGAGGTGACTCAAGGAAGAGAAAATAGGTTCTGGTGGATTCTAGGCTCCATTTTCCCCCCATCCTTCATTTTTATGTGTCTCAACTGTACCTACTAAGCAAAAACTTCCTTGAGTAGTAAAGACCTTCCTGTCAACTGCTTGGTAAGATTGGGGAAGGAGGTTGGGGGATGGGGTTTGGTATACAACAGTGGGAACAGCAAAAGGAAATGAGTGGGTTTAGTAGAACCATTGGCAACAGAAGTGATTCTGGGAGGGCCTAGGTCTCCTGGGACCATCATCTAGAAGAGGTTTGGTGGCTCTAGGTCACACATTTGGAAAACGGAGTTTTCTGGAACAGATGGGGCCCAGAGCTGTGAGCAAGAAGGGACAGGTGTTTCATAGACTGGTGATCTTAAATGTTTCCTTTGTACCCACAAATGTGCATCAGTAATGTAGCCCATGCCAAGTGCCATTTTGAGAGTCAAGATCTAAGCTTGTCCATCCTCTGCCTTGTAGCATTGTTTATGGGGCAGTTAACTACCATTGTTCCTACATAGTAGTTTTACAGACATGCCCAATGAGCAAATGCAAACACACTGGATGGAATTCAGAGGTGCCAGGGCCTTGAATCTGCATACAGGTTAGGCGATCCTAACATTAGCTAGATGTGGTCAGGAGATGTGGGGACAGTTTGTCTCCCTCTTTCAATTCTCACTGCAGGTGGTGTTTTTGACAACTGGAGTTAATCAGAGAAGTAATAACAGCTGATTAGTTTTTTGAACAATGACATTTAGAAGAAAAGTTTCTGATGTGCTTATAGGCCTCTGGACCCCAGAGGCAACTTTTCTTTTCCTCTTTGAATTAGAGGATTTTGCATAGATTAAAATTTGGAGAAAATACTACACTCCTATATGCATTTGGAGAGGTGTAGAGGATAAGCATAGCCTTATATAGAACCTTGACAGTGAAACTGAGGCAGGGGCATTCTGTTTATTTTCATATTCCTAATGCCCAAATCGGGGCTTGATCTATAGAAGTTGTTCAGTAAAAAAGGAAAAAATTGAAAAACTCAAGTATTTTAACATTTGCATAAATCCTTTAGCTCTTTTTTCTAAGTCTATGGGTTTGTTTTTACTACTGATATTTGAAACTACCCAAAATTTGGGGAAAAGGGAGAAAATCACCCATAATCCATTACCTACCCAAATGTTATTACCATTTGGGCATATTTCCTTTTAATTATCTTTATTTCATTTTCTTAAAATTATTTAGGTATAGATACGTGTGTGTGTGTGTGTATGATTTTCTTTGTTGTTGAAAATTGCCTTAGAGTTATTTCTCTTTACAGTCATTCAGCATTAAGGATTACCCTTTAATCACACTGATTTCTCTTCATTCCCTTTTGCTTTCCTTGTCTTACTCCCCCAGATTTGAAGTTTCTAAGGCAGGTACTGTTGCCCCTGCTTGCTAAGGCTGCTGTAACAAAATATTGCAAAGTCAGTGGCTTCAACAGCAAAAACATATTATCTTACAACTCTGGTGCCTACAAGTCCAAGACCAAAATGATGCAGGATGGTTCCTTCTGAAGGTTGTAAGGGAGATGTTCCATGTTTCTCTTCTTGGCTGAAGATGGTGGTCCTCCTGTGAACATGGTGTCCATTCTGTACATCCTATATGTGTGTCTCTGTGTCCAAATATCCCCTTTTAGAGGGTCACTTGTCACATTGGATTAGAATCCACCCTTATGACATCATTGTAACTTAATTACCTCTGTAAAGATCCCATCTCCAAGTAAGGTCACACCCTGAGGTGCTAGGGCCAGAACTTCCAACTATGAATTTGGGGGAGGGAAAGGGACACTCCAAGCCATAGGATCCCTCCACTTAGATGCAGAGAAAATGAGGGAGGCCCAAGTCAAGTAGCTTGAGATTTGAACTTAGGCTTCTGTGACTCTGAAATGTGCCTTATCATCACATCCTGTTTTCTACCCATGAATTGAAAATACCATGAACAAAGAAAAAAAAATTACTTCCTTGATTTGAATATGATTAGTGTGAGACAATATTTGATGATGGTTATTAATTGCTAAATTTAACTGACCAGTTGAAACCTGTGTAATCACTTAAAAATGAAGTACAGTACACTCTGCTTTGTTAAAACTTTGTATTGTTCTACAGTGTTTGTTAAGCCCGTTGCATTCTTATTTGAAGTACCTGGGAATATAGAACCCTCTAGGCTCTGGGGTGTCCCAGTGATTCTCTACTGGTTGGGTCATGTTTCAGAGTAAAACCAATCAATATTACATATTAGTCATCGGTTTTTATCTTGTTTCTTTATCTTTTATGTAAATTCCCTTTAGTTTTTTGTTCTCCTCCTGTGGTACAATGGCAAGCTACGTGTACACGTGCGTGCATACTACACACCCCCCACACATTTTTTTACAAGAAAAATAACATTTATTCAGTGATATCTAATATGTGGTTCATACTCAAAATTGCATAGTTGTCCCAATATCTCTTTTATAGATTTTTTTGATCCAGGATCTAATCAAGTTCCACTCATTGTATTTGATATTGTGTCTTTAGTCTCCTTTATCTGCAACAGATTTTCATGTGTAAATATATAAAACGTTGAGTTTATTGAAGGGTTCTGGCCAATTGTTTTACAGAATGTCCCATACTTTGGGTTTTTCTGTTTCCTTATTACTAATTTAGTTAGACAAGTTTGGCATGAATATCACATACACACCAGTAGGCCCCAGGGAAGGCCAGAGCTGGTATAATGATACCCAGCTAACATAGTCAGCTGGGCCATGGTCCCTAGGGTATGATGTGGACAAGAAATACAAGGCCCTGTTGGAGCTCTTGAGCAGAGGGAGTTGTATGGTACCCGCTTGGCCTTCTCCATGAAGCAGGAGTGGAAATGGCACTTAGTTTCAGGCCTGCCTGAAACTGAGGCCTGTACGTAGTGACCTCTGGGGTTGTGCAGTACGTAGATACTTGTGTCCCTGTCTTACTGAGTGCACTCTGGCAGACTACTACTCTTTTTCTTAACTTCCTTGCTTGAAATTTTAAAAAGGGTTTGACCTGCAATCACTGTGTATCTCCTATTGCTGTCACGTCTGTACTTTGTCCATGGTGGGCACACAATAAATATTTATTGGGAAAAAGTGAATGATGAGAAAGTGGACAAATAGTCTCCATGGAGATGGAAGCTGTCAATATGAAGTGAAGGTCCAAGGAAATCCCGAGGGACACCCCGTTTAGCCCACCATGAAATGCTAAGAAAATCCCGGCTTAACTTTCCTTTAGCTGGAAATAATCAAACATTGAAAAGACACTGCTGTTTTAGAAAACTCTACATATATTGTTGCCCTTGGCTGCTTTAAAGGAAATGAAGAGCTCCCACACAGGGGCAAAGAGCTACCCTAATCATCTTTCTTCATTCCGATGTATTTTGGAGGGAGGACCATGACCAACAACTGCTTGCATGAATTGAGCACACTTTATCTCTCTCTCAATGTCACAGTTAAGCCCTCTAGATTGGCTTAGCTACCTCCATTTTACAGATGGCCTTAGAGACGTTAGCAGCTTGCCCAGTGTCACAGGACCAAAAAGAGCCAGATGCAAGCTTCAAATGCAAACTGAATCAACCCCCAGGCCTGTGCTTTTTCTGACAGTCCATACTGTCACGCACTGGTGTCTCATAAAAAAGCCAAAGCCTCGGTAACTTTCATGGTCCATTTCAGTAACCAGACATGAGGTAAACGATGCATTTCTTTGTGGGCCAAGAGAACACCTGTCTCTCTCCTTCCTACAGAAGACACCCCATCCCATCGTCATAATAGTAACAGTTACTGAGCATGTCTGTGTGCTGGGTATTGTATTAGAATCTTTGCTCCTGGGATCTCGTTCTTCTCACATCACCCGAGAGGTGAACTGACTTGGTTAAGGTGGAGACGAGACCCAGGTGGGGCTGACTCTAAAATCCACGTGGCTAGAGCTACACCAAGCCATTGGTACTTCATCTGCCCATGGATGGAGTGCTTCTCATCCACCTGGAGGTGTGTCCCCTGAGAGTGCTGTGTATTAGGACAGCCAAGAGTCTGAACAGGCAGGCTGCAGTGATCGGTTTCAGAGAGGTGGTTCAAGCAAGGAGGGAAGTAGCCCCAGACTCTCCTGGAGTGCGGGTAGTGTTTATTTGAGTTGTGCGGGCCAGGGCCTAGTGTGGCGTCAAGGCTGTGGGAGGCCTTAATACATCTTATTCAGGGTTGATGGGGATGTGTCTAAAAAATGCAGAAGGGCTTTTCCTCGGGAAGGTGGTTGGTCACACCTCAGTTAGCAGGGAGCTTTATTTCTGTGGGTCCTTTGCCACCGTCTGCCCTAGACATAGTCCTTTATTTTGAGTCTCTGCTGTATAGCCAGCACTGCCGAGGGTAAATAGAAAATGCTGTTTTCTGCTGGCTAAGAAGCAAGTCTTGTTTGAAAGCCGTATACATGAAACATAATGTTAGAGCCCGTTAGAGATCACTTAGGCTGACTTTTCTGCAGAGAGTGTTCTGGAGAACTGTGGTTCTTCCAGCTTGTACATCTCCCTTTGAAACTCAGCAGTGAACTTTGATGGAGTCTCCAGGGAAAGGGTTCATGCTACGCATGCTTTGGGATATGACCACACAGTCCAATTTCCTCTCTTTTATAGATAAGGAGGCTCAGTGAAGAACAGGGACTTTAAGTGGAGAACATTATCCAGGCTTGGGCTCCGAAACCCAGCCTAGGGCTTTGTCTGCTGCACAGGGACCCACCCTGTTTCTGGCTTCAGTCTTGGCCGTCCTAAGGCCCATATTTTCTCCTGTATCTTGAAACCATATGTTTCTCCGGCTTTTTTTCCCCTTTTAAGATAGGCCTCTGACGTTGGGTGTCTGAAATCCTTCTGTTTCCTATTGGATGCCCATCTTGGCAAAGATACTGTAAAGTGAAGTCCACCATAAGGCAGAAGAGAAATGAGAAAGGAAGAGCTGCAGGTTTGCAATCTCATGGGATCCATAGGTAAGAAAGACCAGCTTTTCTGCTGGGATGTTGCTGCATCCCTAGACAGGGAGCTCTTCTGAGGGAAGGAACCCTGTTTTCCTCTAATGTCTCAGCATTTCCTGTCTCTAGCACAACACAATAGGTGCGACAGTAAACATTTGATATTCAGTGTGGTGTAAAATCAGGTTAATTTGGTGGATGTATATATAAGTTTCATGTTATGTATATTATGCATCCATTTTTTTTAAAGCCCTTGAATTCAAAACTGAAATTATGTTTACTTTTTAGAGCAGTGACTCCCAAATCTCCAGGGAATAGAATCATTTTAAAAGGCTTGTTGAGATGGAGAATTCTCAGGCCCTTGTCCTGGGAATTCTGATTGAGTTATTAAAGCAGGTCTGGGTAGTGCCTGGAATGTGTTTTTTTAATGAGTGCCCCTGATGATTTTCATGATTGGCCAAATCCAAAAGTCACTATCCAGAGAATAATCCTCGTTCAATGCCCAATTTTACCCTTAAAGACAGACATGAAAATAAGCACCAGCCTTCAGGCCTCGAACCTTGAAACAAAGTGTGCTGAGAAATAGGGACAGGTTATATACAGAACAATGGGTCAGTATACCTGGTGTCAGATTGAGAGGGGAAGATAGAGAGAAATGATTTGGAACCCTAATTAGACCTGCTCCCCAGTTCTCAAACCTGCAGCTCTAAGCCCCCTGCTAATTGGCAGTCCCTTAATAGATTAGGAGTTGGCATCAGGCTTGCATGTTATTATAAACCACACACAGAAAAACCCAGTGGCTGAGGAACTCCTGCCAAACCCAGGCCTGGGTTTTTGTGAGGCTTTTGAAGTGCACTGGTCTTTCAGGATTTTGTATAGTCAGTGTACTGAAAGGCATCAAACCATTCCTTTGGATGGGATTTGTGAAGGGCCAGTTTGTTGAATAATTAATTCCCTGAGACCCATTCTGTCATCTTGATGGACAAGCAGGAGCCCATCCACAGTTTTGCTCTCAGCAGTACAGGGAGCAGGATAGGAGAGATTATTTTCCTGCACTCGGCAGTCTGTACCCTCCCTTTAGGCTGGGGAGCGGGGGGGTATGGAAAGACCTGAGAGTGCATGTGTGCCAGGCAGGGCCCAGCTCTTTGACACCCCCATACACCCTGTCTCAGGAAATCATCACAGCCCTTCTTCCACACTGGGCCTCGTTTGGCCTAGAAGGACACCGAGGTCCTTAGGATTCATGAGTCTTGGGGTCCCACTGCCACAACCAGAGAAGGGAGGAACTCATGCTAGGTCAGCTAATTCCAAACGGTCACAAAACACGACCAAACCTCAAAAATCAAAGTTTTGATTTTCCTTGGAGCTCAGATGATTAAGATGAGTTGGGAAACGGTTTTCTGCTATTGACATCATGTGCCCGGGAAACAAACGTGTTTGCACCCGTGGGTAACATAAACATTGCGAGCGCTCCCCTGCCCCCTGAAATTCTAGAACAGGATCTCTACTCTGGGGTGAGGCTGCCCATTACAGACAGCCACCTCGTGCAGGGGGGTGAGCTGCTGGAGAAGGTAGCTGTGCAAGGGTGCCCGGGGGTCTGTTCCAGGCTGCCAAAGGCACAGTCCGGTATCCCCAGGCCTCTGAGCCATCCCTGGGGCCTCCCTCTCTGCTCTTGTCTGCCCAGTTAGGTTCCAGTGAGGGGCCTTCTACTTCTTTCCAAGTCCATTTCCACAAAGGGAGAGCTGTAGTTGGAGGCCGAGATTTCCATGAAAACCTTCCAGTTTTCAGGCAAACATACCAGGCAGCTCTCATGGCAATACCATGGTGAAGGGGAATAATGTTATTTGGCATTTCGCCCTTAAAAAAAATGTATGTGTGTGGGGGGTGGGGTGGGTAGGGAGGATGTGGGGAGGATGGGCAAAGAGAACAGTGGGGGCTTTGTAATTTACCGCTCTGGAGAGGTCAGGTGGGCTGGGCCAGCAGGGGAGGCGGGGTGCAGAGAAGGCCTGAACCCCCCCTTGGGCCCCTGCTACCTTCTCCTCCAATGCCTGATTCACACATTCAGAGAGGTCGTGAGGGGAAAGTTGAGGAGTTTTTTATGTTTTTATTTGGAAGAAGGCCTCTAGACATTTTGTCCCTCTGAGGGAAGCTGGCTCCTTGCTGCTTTGCAAGGATTAAGGGCCTGGCTTCCAGTACCATTGAAGAAAACATCCCAGGAACTACCCTTTTCTCTCAACAGCTGAAAAATGCATCACAGAGCAGTGGCTTCCTGGAGAGTTTTGGCAAAAGAGTTTCCCTCTGGAACAATAGGGTTCCTATAGCAAACCACCTAGGTTTTTTTTCTTTTTTTTTTCTTTTTTCCCTGCAGCTCGTTCTCCTGTATCTGAATGCCCAGATTTTGTTATCCCCATCCTGGTGGGGGGAAGGGGAGGGCTCCCAGAGCAACTGAGAGTGGCCCCAGAGCATCGGGATTTCTAACTACAGAAAGCCAGCCAGTTTACCAGAGTCACCCTTTCTCGTCTAGGCAAACATCTACAGATAGAGGCAACACCGTGCTGCCCAGACCTGTGGAGAGTCAGCCCGACCCAGTGGCAGCTCTGTTCTGCCGCCTTACCTCTGATCTTCAGCCTAGGCCTTTGCAAAATCTAGCTGTACTGCTTACCTGGAAAGGATTAGCAAGAGGAATAAAAGAGGCCCCGCTGTAAAGCGCCTAGAATAGTGTCTGGTTTGCTGCATGAGCTGATGCTAATTCCCACCTGCCTCCAACCCACACCACGTTTTTGCTGTTAACCGACTTCTTTGACAGAGCCAAGAGCTGCTGATCACTAATTTAGTTTGTATCTGCAGGTCTGCAGATTCAGGGATGTTTCCAAAGCTGTTCTTTATAAATGAGCACCTTTGACTTCTGGCGGGCTCTGCTTGGCCATCTCTTCCCAGGCTTAAAAGAACCTAGTGTGCTGCTCAGTTCCCCCAGTAGGGAGAGCAGGCAGGTGGTGATGCCCATCTGTCTGCTCTATAAGGACGCCCTGGGAATGAGCCTGCAGTTTTTTTGTTTAAAGATTTTATTTATTTCTGAGAGACACACAGAGAGAGAGAGAGAGGCAGAAACACAGGTTGAGGAGAAGCAGGCTCCATGCAGGGAGCCCGACGTGGGATTCGATCCTCTGTCTCCGGTCTCCAGGATCACGCCCTGGGCTGAAGGCAGCCCTAAACCACTGAGCCACCCGGGCTGCCCCTGCAGTTTGTTTATAAAATGCTGAGGCTAAAGGTGAAAACTCCTAAATTAGAGACATTCACAAGACACCTGATAAAACCGCCCCTTTCATTTTGCACATGAAGAAACGGAGCCCGAGAGAACAGAAGTGTGACTATATGGGTAGTTTGCCACGGAACTAACACTGATGAATACGAGTCATTAGTATTGTCAGTTAGTGTTGGTTGGTATTTGTTTTTTAGGTTGCCTTGCCAAAAGAAACTCCACTAACACTCCCACACTTGCTTGTATTGTGTTCTTCGTGATAGCAGGCATCTCTTCACTGAATCAGAAACTAGTGTGGAAATCATTTTCTTCTCCAGGACATTGGCTGAACTGGCCCAGCTCGGGCTACCTTATTCAGTAGGTGAAAGGTTGCCTGATTCACTGGGATAAACACACACACTGTGGAATGATCCTAACCCATCTATTTGGATTCAGCTTATTTCAGTTGGTAGTAATCCTAGTGATGATTAAACTGGAAGCCTTTGTCACCAGGGAAGGCGTTTCTTATGGAGTGAACAACAGTTTTAGCTGCCAGTTTGCCCATTTTAGCATCTTTTCAGCATTAGGAGGTGGATGGGCTCCTTCAAACTCCTTTTCTCCTTTTCCTTAGGGCTAAAATTTGGGTAGGGGATGAGGGTGGGCTACAGGAGCACTTTTGTGAACTGCTTTTTAGGGGAAATCTTTCCAGGTCTGGGTTTTTATTTTACTGCTTTTATTTGTAAAAATTTTTTTGTATAGCCTTAACTGCGTTGTTGGCATTCAAATGATTGCAAGGAATCTTTGAAATGCATTTGCTGGGTTAGTCCATAAACTGCCACTACATCCCTGCTGGTGGCCCAGTCATGCGCTAACACGCGTCCTCGGTGCTCCCTGAGCATTTTTGAAATGCCTCCCTGGATGGTCCTGTCGCGCTGCATCATGGGTAGCTGTCCCCAGAGTCTGTGTTCTTAGAGGGCAGGGACCACATCTATAAATTCCTGTAGCCCCTAATTCTCCCAGTGAGGACTCTCCTTCAAAGCGGTCTTTTACTCCTTCACTTTCTTGCCACGCAATGCAACTTGGAAAACTCGGTGGGGCATACACCAAGCCTCAGATGTTGGGGAGAGAAGTTTGACTTGTACTTTAATCAGGTATTTTGTAATGCCATTCACTCCCTGGATACTCCTAAAACGAAAATGTAGCCTGCAAGTACAGCACCTAGAGAGGAAATATACTACAAATTAAAAAGTGATTAGTGAGCATTTAGGCAGAAGGTCAAAGGGATTATTTTGGACTTCAAACTTGCCAGCTTTCAGGCTTGTATTCAGTTACAAAATTGCATCCCCGAATTATTTGTGCAGGTGGCAGCCGTCAGATTTGAAGAAGGTTTCTGGGTTTTACAAAAAGAACCTCGACAGGCTGGGGATGGGGAGTGTGCTCCTGGCATGGGGGTTGTCTTGTCCCCGGCCCGCTGGAACTGCCCCAGCTTTACTTAGCTCGAGTGACAGCCCTCGTCTGAGCTGTCACAGCCGTGTCCAGGTGAGTTTGGCCACTTTCTAGAGGAAACCAGTCAAGCCGGCTGATTGGCATCATGTGAATAGCTGGAGAGTAGATTTTCAGAGTGGGAGGGCAGAGAACTAACCTTGGTTAAATCCCTGCCCTGTGATAGGACATCCCCGCAGCTCATCAAAGTGGATATTTGGTGTCCTCTTTATCAAGGGGAGGCGCTCTGAGAAGTTAAGCTGATGGTTGCATAGATGTTAAGTGGCAAAACTGGTTTTCAAACCCAGGTCAAAGTTGCCTTCTTGAGATTTGTGCTCTTCCTCTGCCTGGGAGCTTTCCCCTGGGCAGCGGTTCCCCAGAGGATCGCAGGAAGTGGGTCAGGGCTATGCCGAAATGGATCTCTTAGCCCTTGGGACAGCTGAAGCACTGAGCAGCAGCCTGCTCAGCGTACCTGGGGGGGCCCTACAAAGGACTTGCCGATGGTTTCACTACATGAAAAAGATTGGGAAACTGAGAATTCAGAGTCTCAGCAGTCATCCAGCCCAACAGCGCCCGTCTGAGACTTGAAACTGGCTAGGTGCCCTGTAATAGTTCCTCATGGATTTGTCTGCTCTTTGTGAGATGTGTGCTGGTGCGTTGCTTTGGGGTATTGTGTTAGGAAAACAGGAGTTGAGGGGATCCCTGGGTGGCTGAGCAGTTTAGCGCCTGCCTTCGGCCCAAGGCCTGATCCTGGAGTCCCAGCATCGAGTCCCACATAGGGCTCCCTGCATGGAGCCTACTTCACCCTCTGCCTCTCTCTCTCTCTCTCTCTCTCTCTCTGTGTCTCTCATAAATGAACAAATAAAATCTTAAAAAAAAAAAAAAAAGAAAAAAAAACAGGAGTTGAGACAAGAGAGAGTTCAGATTAAAACTCAGGAAGGTGGGGGATGGGGGAAGATCGTAATAAGCCGTACACTGGCTGTATTTGGGGCAGAGCCACATTGTCTGGATTTTAGTTTGTTTCCTGTATACATTTATCCAATATCCATTTGTGAGGCACCCACTTAGTCCTAGGAATTACTCTTTGTGCTGGACACCCAGATATGTATAAAATATGTATAAAATATGGACACCCTTTTCTGAAGAGACTATCAGTTAGTGTAGAGGACTTACAGAAAAAGGTATATAGAGTGCTAGGGTATGATGGATAAGTCCTTGGATTTATAGTTGAACACAGGTAGGCTTAAGGTTAAAACAAATATATATACTCATGCATATACTCATACACATATACACATGTCCCAAGAGGCCATTACCTACCACAGAGGACATTGTTGAAGCAAGAGTTGGTTATTTCAATTTTGATGGGTTCATCCAAGGATTTCCCTATTTTCTAGAGCAGTGGTGACAAAAGCGAAATGTCTACGGGGGCCAGGTAGGTAACATAAATGATGGAAGCACACCAGGCATAGGAAAATCAACAGTGCATGCTCAGTGACAGTGATAACTGACCTGCAGCCTGGAGGTCAGGGTGATGACAGGGAATGGTGCAGAACACATATAGCCACAGTTTGTACTGCCTGCATTGCCAAATAGTGTTAGAACGGGTTCAAGAACCGGAAATCTGGATGCTATGTGAGATCCCCTGTCATTAAATGGTAACAACCAATGTTAAGAACTATAAGCAGTGGATGGCCAAATAGAACATCTTTGTGGGCCAGGTTGTGTGTGAGCGTTTGGCCTTTGACCTAGATTGGCCCATGCAGCTCAGTAGGTTATCTTGGGGTGCCCTGGTGGCCTTGGACTGCGTACCAGCATGATTTTGTTCTCACAGCATCTCCAATAACGTTCCAGCTCTTCATTTTTGGCACCGTGTCTGGCTCCAGTCTTGCCTTTTCATTATCTTGAACTTTG
Organism: Vulpes vulpes; assembly: GCF_048418805.1. Taxonomy (NCBI): domain Eukaryota; kingdom Metazoa; phylum Chordata; class Mammalia; order Carnivora; family Canidae; genus Vulpes; species Vulpes vulpes. Next base: position 154,346,414 of record NC_132791.1, read on the forward strand.
GCCTTCCCTGGTATCTGATGTCCTGCCCGTCCACGTGTTGTTTATTTTACCGCCATGTGAATGTGGTGTTTGTGTACACCTGGGCGGCATAGCTTGGGTGGACCATGCACGCTGACGGATGTATGTTTAACTCTTTGGGAAAATGAAAAGAAAAAATTGTTCCCCCTTACAGACTTACCTCCCATCAGCCTTATATGATCTTTTGACAATGCATGGCAGGATTCCTGCCATGATATTTCTTCTCTACGCAGGGTGCCAGGTCCTGCTAACCACTGTTGAAGCCCCTTCTATTTATACAATCCCAAGAAGTCCCTCGAATTATAGGATTTTATGAGCGTGCTTCCCCCGTGGGATCAGATTGCATTTGGGAAGGAGTTGGCAGGCCTCAGCTGCTTGAGTGAGCTTTTGACCGAACTCTCATCACATCTTATACCTGCTTAAAAGCTTTCAGTGGCTTCCTGTCACATACAGGAGCAGGAGCTAATATTTACGGAGCCAGGCAATTGGGTATTTTATAAACTGTGTCTCACTCACAATCAACTCTGTACCTTGGGAATTACTGTACAAAGTCCTGTTGTACGTTGATGAAACTCAGAGAGGTAAGGTGACTTGCCTAAGGTCATACAGTAAGCGTGGCAGGTGATAGAAGTAGGACATATAATCCTATCTCCCTGACGCTGAAGTTCATGGATAAGTCAAAAAAAGTAGCTCTGCCAGAGTGGCTAACATGGCTCAGTGAGTCCTTTGTATGAGATATTTATGTCTTGAAAGACAGATAGAGGAGTTTGCCAGTGGCACTTCAATCTAGATATTAAGACATTCCATGGAGTTGTTAGGAAAATTGAATGTGATTATTTATGTAAGGGCTATAAAACCCAATGCACGCATTGGGTTTCTTGCTGCATCCTAGCTTTGGGCTGCCGTATTGGAAATAACAACATTTGGGTCATCAGGGAGACTGAGGCAGGAGAGTAGCTGGATCTATATAAATCCATCTCAACCTCTAAGGAGGAGCCTTGCTTTTTATCCTTGTTCAAGGTCCGCGTACACTTTTCCCAGAGCTTTGTAGCTTTGCTAATATCTGCATAGACCTGGTTGCTGCGTGTACTTAGCAAGAAAGCCTAACTGGCACCATCTCTGAATGAACTTCAAGGTTCTCAGTATTCTATTATCTATCCTGGTTACACTGCTCTTAGCAGCAGCAGTGATAGATCATCTCTCTGACTCTCTCTTCTTGGGTCGTATATTAATTATTTTAGAGGATTGTTTTGAGAGTTACATCATTTGATGTATCCAGAGCTCCTGGCACCTACATAGTAGGTACCCAATGCAAATTTTCTCATCCTTATTTAAAAGAGAGGTCAAAGGGACGCCTGGGTGGCTCAGTGGTTGAGCATCTTTGGCTCAGGTTGTGATCCTGGGGTCCTGGGATCAAGTCTTGCATCAGGCTCCCTGCAGGGAGCCTGCTTCTCCCTCTGCCTGGGTCTCTGCCTCTCTGCGTGTCTCATGAGTAAATGAATAAAATCTTTTTAAAAAAATTAAAAAAAAATAAGGGTCAAAAGAGGAAGGTAGGTGACCCAGTTTGACTCGAGGTAGAGGGATTGTAAGTCCTATTAGCTCTGGTAGTTGTGTATTACTAGACATATCATGGCTACAGAAGAGGGCTGGGGCTCTCCTCGTGGAAGGTCTGAATCATGTGCGGTTGGCTGGTTTGTTCTTTAGTCCCTGGTGGATCTGACAGCCCTTTCAAAATCCAACTGGAAAGGCCAAAAACGGGCAGGACCTAGAGTTTTAAGGTGGCCCATGCTATTTTGGAGAGTAAAATGTTTTCTCTTTAAGCACTTTCAAATAAGAAAGGCCATCCAAAGTTCTTTCCTACACCCACGATTAGACTAAAGACAGGTGTCCCTTTGTCATGGAACCTGAGACTTTCCAAAGTTGAGAAACTCAGAAACAGTGCAGTATCTTGATATTGTGTGTCCCCAGCACCCAATAGTGCCCTGTAGTCACGAACTGTCCCTACATGTTTGTGGAATTGCACTCAAGGCCCAGGAGACCCAGGCACCAGGACTAGATCTGCCACCGATTTCTTCCGCCACGGAGTTGCTTTCGATGCTGACAACCTTCTTTTTGTAAAGAAGGGACCTAGACTTTCTAGTTTTGAAGAATGAGCGTTTGTCAAAGAAAAACCCCTAGACCCCGAATATTGCCTGTTCACAGCAGCCAACAGCAAGTGTTTTTCATGGCAGCCCGTTTCAAAGGTGGGAAACGCCTTCATAGTAAACTTAGTTTTGTCTCTTCTGGATTGTATCCAGTATAAAAATCTGGACAAATATCGTAAACCAAAGAAAGTTTGCACACTTCTAAGACCAGTAGCAATTAATTACTTTAAATAGAAACCCTGTCACTTACAAGCAACATAAATATTTGTATTTTGAACCTCTAAGTAGTAGTTGGGTTGACCATTCTGGCCTTAAGTGATTTAAAAAAAAAAAAAGCAATTGGTCATATTTTAACAGGGAATACATTTATAAAGAAAGGGAGGGTCAGGTCATGGAGTAAGAAAACATGAACCAAAAGACAGACAGACCTGGGTTCAAGTCCCAGTGACCAACTGACTCATGTGAGAACCCTGGACACATTACAAAACTTCTGGCCTCAGCTATCCGTCGGATACAAATGAAAATAAGAACGTGGAAGTTCAGATACATTAATTCCTAGTTGGACTCTAAGTTTGAAATCAGAAGCCCCATGCCTTCCATCCATATTTCTAACATCTGGTCCGTATTGACATCATTTGCTAGCTTTGTGCTTTGGATGAGCTGCTTCAAAACTTTCTGAGCCTCAGTCTGTCATTTGTAAAATGAGCAGAACAGTAGAGTCTGTCCTGTAGGTAAGATGTCTAAAGTCCTGTTGTGGGGTTCTGCTCGCCGCCTGATTGGAGCAGTGAGTCTGTGCTTGAGACCCACACACGTTTTCTGCACCCACTGTTCTTCTGTGGGTAGGTGTGTAGGCTTTCCGCAGATATTCGTTTATTTATTACTCTCACAGATGCTGGACTCTGCTTATGTTAAGGTAACTACAGTTTGGATGAAGTAGAAAGCTGGACAACTCTGGGAAAGACGCTCGAAGGACTTGGTGTAGAGGAGCCATGAGCAGCCCCTCCCTGATGCTCTGAGTTGGGTCCTGCCAAAGCACGAAAATTTCTTATTCGGTCTCCCACCCCAACTCTTTCCCTGACGCACACCACGGGCTCTCTAAAAAGCACTTTGAGAGCAGGAGGCTGTATTTAATTTTGTGCAAATGTGAAGCTGTGGCTGAAAGGAGCAAGGCTCTGGGGCTGGGTCACTTTGGTAACACTTCCCACATGACTTTATCAATGGGTGGGCCACAAAAACTTACCCTGTGTTTTTTTACACCCCACCCCCCAAACCACCCAACCTGCTCGAGTGTTAGTTTTTCAAAGCCCAAGGAGTTTCAAAGGCCCGAACCCAACACAGGGGCCTTTCTTCATGCTTTGATTTTCTGCCCATTAAGTGTTTGTCATTGAGTTCGTATTTCGCCTCCTCTGCAGCTTACACATCCCAAGAGGTCCCTGCAGGTATAGGAAGTTAATTGATCCTTGATTAAAAGAAGGAGAAATTCTTTGAGTTGGGGTCTAGAATCACCAGATGATATGTACACACACACACACATATTTTTTGGTTCTGCTTTGCAAGAAGCTGGTAATGCACCTTTCATTAGAGATAAATCTAAAGTCTAGGATATTGGCTTCAGAGTGTTGGTTAAATTAGATACTGAGCGCATGTGTGCAATGTGGTGAATATTCAGTGAATAATCACCTGTGCTATTGCCTGGACTGTTCCGTATAAAGCATCTTCTTCAAAGGCCATGACATTTGCTGAGCTGTAACTAATTTATCAATACTCATACAGGCTTCCTGCTCTGTTTTAAGTGACTTGCTCAACTTTAGAAAGCACCCGAAAGTCCAAGTGGCTCCAGTAAGTCACTTTTAGTCCCTCAGAATCTTAGGGTGCCTGAATGTGCTCGTTGTTATGACTGTTCTCCTAGCAGCCCTTGGACCACTTGGAGGTTGGGACTTCCCTCGGCACAGTGGCCCAGTCAGTCCTGAGAACATAATAGACATGTGGGTTTGTCAGACGGCAGACATTTCTGTGGGGGATTCCTTAGCACAGTTTGGGCACGTAATGGTCGTTTGGTAAATGTTAGCTGCTATTGGGACTCCTGGGTGGCTCAGTGATTGAGCGCCTGCCTTCGGCTCAGGTCATGGTCCTGGGGTCCTGGGATTGAATCCTGCGTCAGGTCCCTTGCTCAGCAGGGAGCCTGCTTCTCCCTCTGCCTGTGTCTCTGCATCTCTCTCTCTGTGTGTCTCTCATGAATAAATAAATACAAATCTTCTAAAAAATGTTAGCTACTGTTGTTGTCTGTGTTAGCTTTCCCTTTCTTCCTTTCATCGTCTACTTACATGTCTCTTCTAGCTTTGTAAGCCAAATTAAAAATCATATTCTGGTAGTGGCCATTGGTTTTGTTGACTGCTTTATTGAAATCCTGAAACTACACTGAGTCTCTTGAGTGTACTTGGTCCCTGGACCCCGGAAACCTCTTACTCATGTAAAGGTTCCCTCCAGCCTCCCATCCCACCCTCTGTGGGCCATCTTTAGTGTTCCCTATGCTCTATACATATGTCAGTCCTCATGTTTAGAAATATTTTAGTGCACTTGTTTTTGTAATTTTCTTAAAATACCATGAGCCTGTTGAGGACAGTTACTATGATGTTGTCACCTGTAGATTCCCAGGCACTCGCACTGAAAATTTTCTTGAAATGAAGTGATCAGGGACCATGGTGGTTGGTAATAAAGATGGTGCCAGGTTGGAGACTGCACTCTGGAAAAAAAACAGCTTCTTTCCTGTGCCCTGGAGAGGCAAGGCATGGTGCTGTCTCTTGAGGACTAGCTGTCCTGTTGAGAAAATGCTTACGCTTTTCCAACCAACTGAAGGGAATCTGAGGTTACTCTCTTCTGGAGCAAAGTCAAGCCTAGACTGGCATCCCCCCCCAATCATACCACAAGTTTGTAGGGGAGACAGAAAAAGCCATTGGGTTTTCCAAATGCTATCTCCATGCCTTTCAAGCAAATAAACAGAACATAATTCAGATCCAACCTCTTGTCTGTTTGTGGTCATCATCCATATAATCAGAACCGGAAACTCCCCAAGCCTTAGGCAAAGGAGGAAAAGAAAGGATTTGGATTGCTCCCAGATTAAGAGAGGGCAAAGAAACAGAATAAACAGATTTTCTTTACTAGCCTTCTCTGTGGGATTGTCCCCACCCCCTTCATCCTTTTAACATTTATTGAGTGTCCATAGTGTGTGCCAGACTCCGTGTTGATGTGACCCAGTGCTATTGCTTGATTTCTTTTAACTAAGCAACTTCCTGCACTCATTTTCTCCCATTACACCTTCCCATACTAGACTATAAGCTCCTTGAGGGCATGGTTTATGCCATCTTTGTATTCCTTGTACTTTGTGTATGTAGTGAAGACTGAATAAATGTTTGTTGAATAAATGAATAGATTAATGTAGCAGCATATCATATCGTCCCAGCCAGTCCCCAAGCTAGGTCTCCTTCTTCCCCCATTGCACAGGTGAGAAGGGCGTTTTGGAGATGGGAAATAACTTGCTCAAGTAGCAGGGAACAGAATCGAGATCATTAACCCAGTTCTGTCTAACTCCACAGCTCTTTTATATGTGTTTTATTGTCCTTAGAAACATATGTTTTACAGGCCTATCATGTGAACACTATTAAAAATAGAAGCTGGGGCCTAAGAGTGTAGCACAAATGTAAGGCACTTGGGGTCTGTTCCCTTCCTGAGTTTATTAGCAACGCTTTGGCTCCCAGGCACCACGGAGGCTGTGGCCAGGCTCAGGCATGGAGCTCCACGTTTTATCACGACGTGTGGAACTTTAAAAGCGGACTATTAATATCATACTCCTGGCTTCTCGGCTACTTTCCATAGCCAACTTGGCCACATTTCAAAATGTTGAGTGGGAGAATGAAGATGGTTCGGGCTCATAGGATATTTTCTCTCTCCCAGTCCCCTCGCCCAAAGATCAGCTGACTACTCTTGTCCTTTCTACCCCACCACGTTTACACACTGCCTCCCCTTGCCCACTCCACTCCTTTGCAGAGACAGTCTCAAGAGCTAATGGTTCCTGCCTTCCAGGGCCCCTCTGTGTTTACTTTGAGAAGGTCAGGCACAATGCTGTGGTGTGTTGCTGTTTCTTTCTTTTCAAAGCACCAGTATGAATTTGATAAAGTAAATTGTTGTTCTAGCAGGAAGCAGTTAGGGGTCACAAAATAAATAGCCGTAGAATTCAAATAAATCCAAAGAATAAAACCAAATAAATCCATGTGTGTATGCACAGTGATACATAAATACACTTTTTTAGAAAGTGAGCATTTTTATCGCTGCTGGTCTGGACCAAAGTAATTGAAAAATTGTGGCGTTCATGGTACATTTTTTTTTTTTTTTTTTTTGGAGGTAGGCTGGGCCTTCGAGCAACATGACGGGAATTTAATTCTTTTTTGAAAAACATGAAAATGGAATTTTATCTTTTAAACAACCGCTTATCTTGGGATTTTTCAGCAAATGCAATTCACAGTTGGATGAAACCAATTGCAAAGTTCAATTAGGGGATTCGAGCATTTGAGCATAACCTAAGAGACTCTGAATGAGCTAAATATTCTCTTTAGTCTCTGTTCTCTTCACTTGAAGATGAATGAGGCCTGCTTAAATGATGATTTAACAGGACGTCTTCAGGTTGTTGGAAGACTCAACTCAAAAATGGATATAAAGCATCTTCCACATTGCTGGTGGCTGTTACGTTAATGCTGGCTGTTAATAAGATAGTTTCTGTGATCTTCCCTGGTCCTAACATTTGGTGGCCCACCTTTTACTTTGTGCAGTGGCATTGCAGCTCAGTGTTGACCTTGGGTGGCAAGGGGAAGAAGAAGAGGTCTTCCAGTCTGAGAGGAGACTGTGAACCAAGACAGAGTCCCTGTGCACTGTTTCCTTGGAAGCAGTGTGCAGGAGGGCAGCAGACTGTGAGTGAGGAGAGGGGGGAGGTCCAGGCCCCGGGGAACTCCAGAGGTCATACTTAGGGACTTTATCTCGTCTTGCACAGTGGGGAGTCGTTGACGAGGCCTAAGCAAGGCAGGGACGTGCTCTCAGTCAGGAAGTGAACTGGTTGATACGTGTGTGAGGCAATGAAGGCCAGGAGACTGATGTGGAGGCTGTTGGCAGTGACCAGGCAAGAGATATTGTAGGCCTTCGCTTTTTGCCTCAGCCTTAGGAGGAGCTTTTCCTGGCAGGTGATGGAATCCATTTGCCATGACCTTTAAGAGAATGGCATCTGAGCTAGCCCTGATAAACCAGCAGCAGCTGCCTGATGCTCCCAGATGCCCTTGGGCTCTGCTCCAGGGCTACAGGCAGCAGGGCCCCACTCAGCTGCCTAGCCTTGTTAGTGACCCTTTGTGGAAGAAAAAGGTTGAAAAGGGCACCACTGAGCAGCTATGATGTGCCAGGCTGCATCATGCTATAAGTTGTATGGTTCTCCTCCCCGTGTCCCCATGACTCATTTGTGAGGAAACTGAGGCTCCGGAAGCTGGAATTAGAACATTGCTAGGAAGTGGTGGATCTGAGATTCAAATTCAGGTTATCTGACTCCCGGGCCCTTCCCTGCTCCAAGCAACCGAGCCTTAGGATGAGATTCTCCAAGGAGGGAGTGGTTATAACTAACGCACTTGGAGAACCAGACATCATTAGACTTGAGGCTCTGTGGATAATTATTACAAATTAAGCTTATGTTTCAGCAAGGGGTGTGGCATAGTGGGAAGGCTCCTGGCCTGGCTCTTCCATCGTCCCCCTCGGCGTTCCTGGACAAGACTAGAGGATCATGCTGTGCTCCTATTGGGGATGACCAGGAAGAACCAGGCATCGGGCATGCATGTACTGAGCGCTCTCTGTGGCCCAAAAGTCGCTACAAATGCACAGAATTACTGTCACTGTCAATGCTGTTATTTGGGAGTGGTCTTTGCTGTCCGTCAGTACTGCTTCCTTTTATTGATTTTTTCCCTTTGTCTCCCTTTTTTTTTTTTTTCGTGGTCCATGTGGCGGTTCCATCCTGAACAGCTGGCTTGCCCTTCCTCATCATTGAGACAAGCACCATCAAGCCTTACCACCGAGGGTTTTATTGCAATGACGAGAGCATCAAGTATCCCCTGAAAATCGGTGAGACGATAAACGATGCCGTGCTCTGTGCTGTGGGGATTGTCATCGCCATCCTCGCGGTAAGCATCCGGGCTGCCTTGCTCAACCTGGCTCACCGCCCCTGGATCGTATTTCAGAATATCCAAGCCAGCACAGGTTGGCAGATCAAGTAGAATTTGATTAATACTGTTTATTTCATGTGGTTAGTATTATTACTAAAAGCATTTTCAAATAATATACATGTATACACTGTAAGTATAATCTATATATGCACGTCTATACTAAGAGTATTATGAAAGTACGTGAAGCACCTCTCTAACATACTTTGTATACATGATCCTCACAACCATCTGGTGAATTCTAGATACTCTTCTTATCTTTCTTCTACAAATTAAGAAACTGAGTTCTGCGGAGCAGCAGAGTTAGTATTTGAACCCAGATGCCCCTTTCCCCAGAGTCTCAGCTCTGAGCCATGAGGCTGAGCCCCAGAGGAGAGAGAGTTGCCATCAGGTATCACAGGCATTTTCTGGGCTGTCTTCACACCATGGTGTGCTGCTATAACAGCACATGCCACTAGTATTCTCTGGCATATCGTTCACTTCTCACATCCAGGGGTTGTGGTGGCAAAGTGAAAATAAAATGGGACTTGGAATCAAGAGACCGAAGTTCTAGACCTGGCACTCCACTGACAAGCTGTACATCCTTCAAACCAGGGATGACCATCTTGCTTCACAGTATTGCAATGAAGAGTAAAAGAGGTCATGAATATTGAAATTCTTTGCAAACTCCCAGTTGCTGAACAGGTTACTCAGGTGCAAGTATAAACATACAGATCTTCCCTTAAAGGAAAAGTCCTCACTGAGGATGCAAAAATGTGCCACAGACTTTGAGACAAAGTTCAGAGTTATTTTGAGCAATGGTCGCCTCATGGAAAATGGGGTATGGCCCACTTGGGCTTTACTTGGAATGTCAGCACTCTGTTTTAGATGTGTCCACGTGGGGCAGCGGGGTTGGGGGAGAGAGTAGCTGATGGGAATCCAGTCTTGTAATTTGTGAGTTCTGCATTTTCACAGCTGTCCATTCTACACCTCCAGAATTTTCTGTTTGTTCTCTGCCTTTGAACTCCAGCCACGTGGGCATAAGGGATAGGCGTTATGTCCACCAAGATCATAAATTCTTTCTCTTAGATTCTTGAGTCATGTTTGTATTAGCCAGAACCTAGGAGCTTATCTTTGGCCTATATTAGAAGCCAAGAAGGAAGGAAGCTGAAGTTAAGAATACTACATGCAAGTTAAGTGCTAGTACCCTCATTATACAAATGGAAAACCAGAAGCTCAAGGGGGGTTAAATGATATGCTCAAAGTCTACAGCAAGTAAAAACAGGGGCTCGAGCCTAGCTTATTCCTAGCTTATTTCAAAGCCCTCTTTTCCATTTTGCAGACTTGATTTCAAATTGAGAGTGGCTGTCCTATCCAAATTAACTGCTCAAGGTTTTGGCAGTTGGCTACTCTTGCCTATTCTGGATCAGATGCAAGCTGCTGATGGTACTGAACCACATTTCATGAAATTTTTCTTTTGACTTCCCCACTCTGGGGGTGGGTTGTAAACTCTGAGACCCCTCTTTGTTTTTTAATAACATCGTAAACCAGGCACACAATCAACAGTTTGAAATTGGGAAGGGGGATGGGGCCTAGTAGAATTCTTTCCAACCTTTAAAATGAAAACAGTCCATTTGGCAACTCTAGGAGTTTCTTAAAGGTGGACTGAGGATCTTTGTGTTCAAAAACTGAGAGATATAAAATCTAATTTTACTATTTGCTCCAAATTGACAGTGTGGGGGCTGAGTGCTCCAGGAAGAATGGCTTTCCATGGAAAAGAAGTTTGTAATGGAAGGCAAATAGTTCTACAGTATCTTGTACTAAAGTTTGAACAGGTGTTTTTGACACTTGGAGGATCAGTTCATTGAGTGCTTCTAGGAAGCTGACTATAACTCAGGAGTGGTTATAAAAATAGCATAGGGACAGGGATGTCACGTGCCCTTTGCTCTCTCTACTTGCAATTAATATGGGCTTGCCTGGTACAGCGCAGTGGAGAGGGACCATTCAGAGGCAGTCGCACCCTCAGCCACGTGAACCGAGTGAATCACAGCTCTTTCCAGCCCTTAGTTTCCTCGTCTGTGTTTGAATTCACTCATGGGGATTGCTCTGAGAATCAGATGCCATTACTTGTGGGAACAAGCTTTGTAGCACTGGGCTAAGTGGACATAGGGTGCTAAAGAAACTTCTGAGAGCTGTGCTTCTGGCCTGCTCTTCCTTCCTCAAGCAAAACTCCTGATCAGCAGCTCATTCCTTGCTGTTGGCCAAGACCAGCCCCTTCTTCCTTTTGAAATGCTAGCATTTCTGAGAAAAATCTGCTTTGAGGGGTTTAGTTTGGCTGGCTTTTCTCCTCATGTCATGTTGGTGTTTTAATTAAAATGCTCCTTGACCTCTCAGGTTTCCTTGAAATAGTCATGTGCCGTGGCCTTGGTTATAGGATGAGCCACAGCATTGCTTCCTTATCCCATACAATGTCAGCAAAATAGGTTTGGATAGTGCTTTCCTATAGTTCCCCAAAAAAAAAAAGATAGAGAGAGAGAGAAAGAAAAAGAAAGAAAGAAAGAAAAAGAAAGAAAGAAAGAAAGAAAGAAAGAAAGAAAGAAAGAAGAAGGAAGGAAGGAAGGAAAAGAAGAAAAGAAAAAAAGAAAGAAAAGCAGGCAAGAAAATACCAAAATAATCGGTGTCCTTTGTTAGGTGCCCCTATGTGCCATAGAAGCCTATGAACCACATTCAAGCATTCAAGCATTTCACCCTTGCAGAAACCCCAACAGCTAGGTAGCATGGAGGTTGAAGGTAGAAACCCTGGAGCATATCTGAACTCCTGCTGTGGAATGTGTAGCAAGTTAATGAACCCCATTGAGCTTCAGCAGGCTCATGTGTTAAATGGAGATGATGTATGTAAAGTAACCCAGCACTTGGCACTTACAGTATACTCAATGAATGTTCACTGTTTTCATCATAAATGATAAGTAAACAATCAAAAAGTGGTGAAATGACTTTGCCAAGACCTCACGTCTAATTAAAATTGAATCAGGAAAGGAGCTCTAGCTTTGGGACCCATCCTATCTCCCACTCTTTTCTTCTAGTTAGTTAAGTAAAACCCAGATCTCTTGACTCTCACTCCAGTGCTCTTTGCAAGAGGACTTCATCCCCAGATCCAGCAACCCCTGCATTTTGACTGGAGGCACGTGTGAGATGTGGGCTCATAATGAGTTCTGCTTACCCACTTACCTGCCGTCAAATATTAGAGTACTCATGGAAATAAGCAGAAGCAGAGGCCTCAGAGGAAAAATGAGTAATTCACTGTAGTGTACTCGATTCTGGAAAAGCTATATACGGCCTAAATTAAACAACAACAACACATTTCCCACTTTCCCATTATGACTGGTCATAGAGCCTGGCTGGCTCCATCCAGGATCTGCTTCTGATCAGAGGGCGTGAATGACAGGGAGGGTGGAGGGGGCTCCCGGGCTGGAAATCTAATCATCCTGCTACTTGCTGCTCAGGCCTTCTCCTGCCGACCTCAAGTTTGTTTAAAACAGCAAGCGAAGCCTTGCCCGATGTGGATACCCTTGCTCTGGTTTGAGCGTCCCCACAACAAAGGAGTGGGGTGCTGGGGCCGTTTAGAATGTGATGTGGATATGCAGATCATCAGAAGTTATGGAGAAAGCAGACACCTTTCTATGGCAGGAGATATGGAAAAATCTAGTCGTTTTGACTTCTTTTTCAGCTGTATCTCAGATTCTGGAATTATAGCATAATAGGAATTCTTTCCAAATCCACAAAGCAGTGGTTCCTATCCTGCCTTGTAAAGGTTTAATGACTCTAGCAGCAGTGAGATTAGGAGCAGAACCAGTAAAGTATCACCCCCTACCTAGCCTCCACTCACTTTGCCTTATACTGGACTGTGAAGAGTATTATGGGTGAAGATTTTAATATGGAAAAAATGTGTAGTATTCATTTCAAATAAACACGGGCTCAGTGCTTGCCTTGGTCAGCCCCTGAAAGTGGTTTATATAGATTCTTAATATCTAGGAGTTGAAGTGTGGATGAGTTATGGGTGCATCCCCTTCTCCCTCTGGCCATATAAGTTCTACTTCTCAAAGATCTGTTGAATGTAACTTCATAATAAATATTCCTAACTAGAGAAGAAGCTCAGGCTTCGGCATCATCTGGTTCAGGTTCATGTCCCTAACTTTTGTGCTCATTCATTGCCCCACCCCTTGGAAAAGAACCGTACCTTTTCTGTTAATTGGTGACAGGAGCTCACAAACCCTGTAGGCTTTTTTTCTAGAGGTCATGTCAAGTGACATTATGTGTGTCATCGGCAAGAATCATCCTTTTCATTTCCCTCGTGTCCTGCAGTCAACAAAGTCTGCGTCATGTGCACATTCCCTGACTTGCACCTGGTGGTGATTCTGGGAGGTGGATTGTTATAGCTAAGGCAATAGGATCAAGGATATTAAGTGACTTTCCCATAACTAATTAGTGGCAGGGCCAGACGAGGGGTCCTCTGATTCAAAGGCAAGGCTTTTCTTTTTTCTTTCTTTTTTTTTTTTTTTCCTCCTCAATAATGGCACCACTGCTGCCTTGTAAAGCCTTCCTGCCTGCCTTTCACAATGACTTATCAAGCACCTCGGAGGTAGCAGGTGCTGGGGACCCGGTGGTACACCTCTGTCCTAGTTTCATCTCAAGCAGACAAATAGTACCTTCCATACTTCTGTCCTGGCAACATGATCTGTGTCCGGCTCTTGTCTCCCCAGTCAGATAACAGGTTCCTAGAAGGCTGAGACCAGGCTTTTCCTCTTGCCCGTGGTAGGTACTAAATAAACCCCAGCAGACCTCTCTCTCTCCAGGAAACATTCCTTGGTTGCCTCCTCCCCTACCTTCCGAAGGGCCCTACCTTCCCTGGGCCCACCTCTGACTTTGCAGTTACTGTGTGGAACTGCCCTGTCTTTTTGCTTATGTGTTTTTCAGTTACTCCGTGAGCTGCAGCAGGGCCGGGGACCTGTCTGGTCTGATTTTGAATTGCGAGTGCAAGGCACAGACTGGGGTGCTCAATATGTATTTGTAAGAATCACAAGCCATACAGTTTGGGCAGAAAATCAAAAGCGTTAGGCCAGGAGATGTCAGAGGACCTACGCGGCAGGGAAACGTATCCCATTTGCTTCCCTAAGATCTTAAATAGGGTCCATGGTGCACATGGGACCATGCTGTGTAGCACACGCAGATTTCTTGCTGGAGAGACAAGAAGAGCTTAATACCTCCAAGGCTTGTTTATTCAGGATCGGGCTTCAGTGTGCCCACATCTGGACTTCATTACTTCCTCCTCAACCCCCCCGGCCCCAGCCCCCTTTATCTGAGAGAGCACTGCCAAGAAAACAAGGTTCCCCAAGATTACCTCCTCATTAAAGGTTAGGCCAGTTTTCAACTCTGAAAAAAAGTGAAGTGGGGCTGGCCCAGTGGTGCCTTGGTAGGAGACCCCGTCCCCCAGTTTACAATCCACTACATCTGTGCAATTACCAGGACCACCCACAGAGAGGGGCCACATGAATCCTTCAACTGTGCCGTTCCCTGATCAAATGGCCACAGAGTTCTTCTGAGACCTTCTTATCCCCGAGGGGATGGAGGGAGGGGGCATCTATTTGCCATTTTAAAACACAGGCTTTGGGATTAGGATCTAGGTCACACACACACACACACACACACACACACACACACACAAAGACATCCAGCCCCTGGGAGAAGAAAGAGCTGCAGCAGTTCCTCTCAGTTCTATGTAGCTCTGAGGGCTTAATGACTACTTGGAAAATGTATCCAGTATGAAAATGGTTCTTACTTTATCCATTTTAAGTGATAATGCTCTGGAGGCTGAGAAATCCATTCTGTGAGTCAGTGTATATTAGGGAATGGAGTAGAGAATCTGATAACATTTACAAGCTATCTAATGGGGTGGGAGGAGACTAATGCCTTATCTTAAATCCTCTTTAACAATTGGATGAGGTAGGTATTATTTACCTTGTTTTACAAATGAGAGAGGGTGAGGAGGCTTATGAGGGAGAAGTGGCTAGTGCAAGGTTACTCTCTGTGTAGTGAAGGTGAGGGAGCAGGAGTTAAAACCCAGGGCTCTCCGGCTTCAAAGCCCAGTGCTTGAACTGACATGTGTTGAAGGCCTGTTCTGTGCTAGGTGCTATGCAGAGTGCTCTTTATTTCATGAGCTATAAAGACTTGTAGTTTCTGGGCTTCTTTGGAGAGCTCAGCGTATGGACGAGCGCAAAACATTTAGGCCACTGGGCAGATGACGGGCAAGGATCCTAAGATCGGCAGTGTGCAGTAGTGTTTTGTATGAAGTGGGTTTTGCAGAAGGCAGTAGCTTGCTGTAGGTGGCTGCTTGGTGAGGCCTCCTTTAGAACAAGCAGACATTGTGGTAGATTCCTCAGCCTACAGCTGGTATAGAAGACACAAGTACTACCCTGGGAGCTGATGGTCTAAACACAAGAATGACTGATTATTCTCAGGCAGACTGAGAAGTTGGTCAGAGAACATGAGGGGAGCCAGAGCTGAGAGCTTCAAGGACAAAATAGGCCAAAGGCAGTGGACAGGATGAGATATAAATGAAGTGCTGCTATGGGAATTCAGAAGACCACTGAAGTTTTATTTTCATTGGTGAAGATTTCATCATTCTTGCCATTGTCATCATGCATCAAGTACTAGTCCAGTTAATTATCACAATGGCCCTGGAGCTCTTGGTACTGGCATCATCCTCTCTTTACACATAAGGGAACTGAGAGTTACAGCACTCAGTCATCTAGGACCCATAAGTTAAAAGAGCCAGAACTTTAACCCCGTCCACGAGTTGACACTAGGAGTCTATTTTGAAGGGCGCATAGGACTTTTATCATCGGATAGCCTGGCTTTCCAGGCAGAAGGGGTTGCTTCAGGGATGAGAGGCTGAAACAATGGAGTGTTTTCAGGAAATGTAAAGCAAACCTGTTTGGCTGGAGAAAGAGAGTATCAGGAAGTAGATAGAGATAAGGGAGAAAAAGATCACAGTGAGATCCTGAAATTCCTTGACTGGTGAGGAATTTTTACCCAGATTAATTGGCTAGAGATTGGTGAAAGTATGTGAAGCCAGCTTCATCAGTTTTGCAGCCAGGGTGAGGATGAGGCCTGAATCTTGGTAGGGATAATTCAAGGGGATACGATGGGGAGAGATGGATGACAGACAGCTTGTGGAAGTAGGATGACCAGAATTAGATGACGGTGGGATAAGGAGGCGAGGAATCCATAGGGTCATGTCCTTGCAGCTCTATGGTGGTGACTCGAACAGAGATGAAGGGAAGAGTGGTGAGGTTTGAGACAGAAGTTGGAATGAGTATGGTCTGAGACTGGGTTAGGTTGACATGCTAGTGTCACTGGTTGATAGCTAGTTGGGAAACTTGGCAGAAGATGGGAAGATGACTGATTGGAATAAGGGGTAAGTTGAAATGAGAGAGAGAGAGCGCGAGAAAGAGAGAGAGAGATGCCCCATTCTGAGAAGATGGGTGGTCATCTTCACAGAGGTAATAATTCAGACTGTTGAAGCAGCAGAGATCACACCAGAAAGGCAAGACTTCATCCCCAGGAAGACTCACATTTATCTTGGTAGAACTCTGAAGGGGGTCCACTGGAAGGAGAAAGGTGTTTGAGAAATAGGAAGAAAAGCACAGTGATGTGATATTGAGGCAGTTTAGGGAACTCAGTGTCAAGAGTAAGAGATGGGCAGCAGGCAGTACTGCAGAAAATACATTGAGGAGACCCTTGCACAGACAGACAGAGCTAGTCCTCTAGGAGTCCTGTGGCTGCGAGTCCCCGATGTTTGGGGAAATAATGATGTTTCATGCTTCAGACTGCCTTCTTCATAAAGCTTATGGGCTTTAGGCAGCTACCACCACTCATTTCAGCCATGACCAGGTTCTCTCTAGCCTCTTTGCTGCCTATATTCTCGATATTGGAGTTTTGACTTATCCACAGAGCCAGGAACTCCACTGGTGGCCTTGGATAGAGCTCTGTCCTCATGGCCTCTCCCAGTCTGCAAGGCACTGATCTCCTGCCAAGAGGCTGAAGACAACCAAGCGGGACAAGCAGCAAAGATTAAATTTCTCATCAATTATTTCTAGTCACTAAAGATACTGCATTCTCTTGTCCTAGATGGACCATCCAGCTTCAAAGAAAATATACTCTGTCTCCATCCTTAGAAGCAGGACCCAGATACATTACATTTTTCCTTTCGCTTGGGACTGAGAAAAATGATTCTCCCTCCTTTATTGTCCATCATCCAGTGTGTGTTGGCTGAATCTATTCTGGACAGCAAGAAGTTCATTAGTCCGCATAAATGGATAAATAGAGATGTAGAAGAACAGCTTGGCACCAGGATCTGAGGTGTGCAAATGCCTGCAAAGAATATGCCACCTTACCAGGTGCTCTAGGAGCATCCGTCTCACTGGCCTCACAGATCCTGCTGCCTGTTAGGACTTCTAAGAGAGAGCCGGCTTGATGCTGTGGGACAGGGTACAAGAAGCAGAACAAAGTCCAGGCTGCCAGAACAGCCCTGCCTTCACCGAATTTCTGACCAAGGATGGTTCTCTGGCCTTCCTCATACTTAACCTAGAAAGTGGTGATAATAATTTCGTAATTCATAGGGCATTTTAAGAAGCAGATAATGTAGTGGATGTGAAAAATGAGTTGTAAGGTGTAAAGTACTACACAAATATTATTCAAGCAGATCAGAAAATAGGGAAGTTTGTCCTTCCAACTCTTCAAACTCAGCAGTCTCTAAAAGGGATTGTTGGGACACTGCGCAAAAGTCTTAACTTTTCTTGGGATAATTTATATAAAGAGTGGAACATGACAAATGACACACAGTACAGGAGCCTTTCCTTGGCTGCCTGGGATTTAGACTTCTTTCCTGTTTGTTCCCCTGATAAAAGGATCCTATAGATGAAATGGTCAGAACTACTCTATCCATACACATATTTTCTCATTCAACTCTGGAGGGGTGGTGCTTCCAAACTCTTCAATTTGTAATGTTCTTTTCCAAGGAGCTTTTGGGAGGATCTTAGAAAATATATT
Organism: Vulpes vulpes; assembly: GCF_048418805.1. NCBI lineage: Eukaryota > Metazoa > Chordata > Mammalia > Carnivora > Canidae > Vulpes > Vulpes vulpes. The sequence goes on from NC_132791.1 coordinate 154,363,908, forward strand.
TTCTACAAACAGGTGTTAATTTTTTCTTTCCTCTTCTCTAAGGGAAAGAGGGGGAAGAAACTAACTTTTGGAGGGCTCTGCTTCTAGGTGCCAGGCATGGGACATATCACCTGTGGTATCCCTTGGCGATCCTACCAGGGAGATGTCATTAATCTTGCTTTTATAGATGAGGAGACCCAAGGCCAGAGAGGTGAAGTCCCTTGACTAAGGTAAGAGATGGGGTTCAGACCGAGCTTTATCTGGCTCCAAAGTCAGTGCCTCTTTGACCACCCTGTCCTCCCTCCTTTCCAAAAAGTCAATGTTCTCCAAAGTTCCTCTGCGGAACACATTGGTATTTGTGAACGTGTGTGCAGTGGAGCTCTTTTACGCCAGAAAGGATAGACAGAGAGGAGCTGTCCTGGAGCTGGGGACAAACTGTTACCGTTCTCAGGCAGGGAATGATCTCTTTCTGTCCCCTTGTAGCTTAATTGCAATGCTTTCCTGCTTTATTAGTTTCCAGGTTCTGTGCCAAGTGCTTTAAAAGGCAGGTAGGGGAGAAGTCTCCTCTGCTGCCTGGCAGCTTGCCATTCCCCTCTGAATCTGCTGCTTGCTGCTTCAGAAAGGGATCAACATTGAAGGCATTCTTCTGGGCATATCACAACCTTGCTGACTGAAGCAGAAATGAGGGCTCCAGGGGCTGGAGTCGGGGGTGGGGACCGAGCCTTTGTAGGGGGAGGGAAGAGCTTATTTTATTACCTAGGAATAAAAACATTGTGAGTAATGAATAAGGTCCGAAAGCAGTAAATCTGGAACTCCAGAGTTAGGTGTGTAGCGTGTCAGAGAACAATTTAAGCCTTCGCCTCTTCGGCAGAGGTGAGGTATTCGGACTGCCTGTCCCAGCCCAAATTTCATTCAATGGTCTTTTAAGGGTTAGGATTACAAGAAGCCAAGTCCGGCTGGTTCATAATGATGATTTATGGCTGTGTTGTCGACTCCCCGACCCTTCTGTACGAGGGGATAGAGAAAATACATAATTTGTTGCTCATTAACTGCAAGATCTGTCAGGGCTGCCCCAGAAGCCATGTGGTCCTGGAGTCATGTGTCTGCTAAATGGCTTCAGCCTGGCCCTGTCCTTGAAAATATGCATTTGCTATTCTGGGGTGGAAATCGTTTTTAATAATGATAGAAGTACGGCTGATCCCCAACTTCTGGTGGTTTGACAGATTTTTCGACTTTAGGGTGGTGCACAAGCAATACACATTCAGTAGAAGTCATAGTTTGATTTTGAATTTTGATTTTTTTTTCCCCTGGGCTAACGATGTGCAGTATAGTGCTTTCTCGTGATGCTGGGCGACAGCAGCAGTGAGCCACGGCTGCCAGTCAAGCCCTGTGATGACGAGGGTAGACAGCCCATATGCTTACACCATTCTGTACCCATGCAACCATTCTCACCTCCGGTGCAGTAGTCAATAAATTACATGAGCTCTTCTACAATTACTTGTAAAATAGGCTTTGTGGCCATTGATGGTGCCCAACTGTAGGCTAACATAAGTGTGTTGAGCATGTATAAGGTAGGCTAGGCGAAGCTATGATGTTCAGTAGTAGGTCAGGTGTATTCGATGCATTTTTGAATTAACGATATTTTCCACTTAGGATGCGTTATCAGGAGGTAACACCATCGTAAGCCAGGGAAGATCTTTAACAAAAATTCTGTCCATGTAGTCTGTTGTGAGGCTTAAAAATCCGCATATCTGGGCTCTACTTTTAGCTCTGTCACTTAGAAGCCTCAGCTCCTCAGGCAAGTACCTATCCCTCAGTGCCTTACCATCCTCAGCTGTACAGTGGGTATCGGTTCTTCATAGAGTCACAGGTCAAATGGAACCGTAAAGTATGAAAGAAATGTACAAGGTTGCTGCTCTTAATAGCTTTGTTTTTTTTTTTAATTTTTTTATTTATTTATGATAGTCACACAGAGAGAGAGAGAGAGAGGCAGAGATACAGGCAGAGGGAGAAGCAGGCTCCATGCACCGGGAGCCTGATGTGGGATTCGATCCCGGATCTCCAGGATCGCGCCCTGGGCCAAAGGCAGGCGCCAAACCGCTGCGCCACCCAGGGATCCCAATAGCTTTGTTATTAGGAATTTGAGGTGCCATGAAATGCCTCCTTTACTGCTTTTGCCTTTTGTGAGAGGAGGAGGCATTTTAACTGGCAGTTTGCTGTGTGCATGCCTGTGGGACTGAAACCGAAGTTTTAGGATGAAGGGATGTTAGGGCTGTAAAGGAGCCCTTGGGTTGTAACCAAATCCTTTCTCCCTAAGGTGGCTGGAGCCCAGAGGTGACTTGCCTGAGATTAATCAGTAAATTCATGTATGAGATGCTGATTTGCAGTGAAAAGCCACGTGTTCTTTTTCAGCATCAAATAGGAAGTCAGGCTTAAGCCAAGCCAGTGTAGAGTTTCTTAATTTGTGGCAGTGGTGTGGTTCGAGGATCTCAGGAACCATCCAAGGACCTTGGTTCTGCCCCATGCCCTTGGCATCATCTCAGAGGAAGTACTTTCCTCTGCTATTGCTCATTACCTTTGCTTGGTTGGAAGGCTAGTGGTGGAAGTAGCGCAGGAGAGTTGAAAATAAATGTCATTGTAATTATGTAGTGATAAATGAAGGAGTCTAGCACCCTCATTTTGTAGATGGAGACACTGGCTTATCTCAAATTCACTCAATGAGTAGGGACTTGAACCCTGGCCACTGACACCTCAATGAGTGTTCCTTGCCTTGCATCCAAAGCCATGCGAGTATGATTTATAAATAAAGAAGAAAGGGCATGATGGTGGTAGTGAACATCTGGAAGCTGTTAGCCTGTAAGGTTACACAGGGTAAGAGTATAAACAGGTTCAAAGGGGAATTAGACCAGGAATGGTAGGAAAGAATGCTGGGTGGGGAGCTAGAACACCTGGGTGCAGTCTTTCGTTGCGAGTTAATTTGGACCTCAGTTTCTTCCATGTATAATGGACCCTTTCATTTCTGACTTGCTATGCTTCTCAAGTTTTAATCTCTGCAACATGTTATCGGAGGACTTTTGGTAATATTTAGGGGATATTTCCAGTTTTGTAATAAAACAACGTGAAGACTATGGTCCTGCTCCCTTTCATTCCCTCATTCAGCCAGTAGTCTCTGAGCACGTCTGCCAGGTAAGGTATTAATCCTGCTCTTCCAGAGGAGAGCTAAGCCAGGATTTTGCACTGCACTGACCTCTGACCATCTCTCTCTAGTGGAGAATCACAATCAGCGTGATTTGGGAACCAAAGTGTAGCAACTTAGAAATAATCAAGTCTTTATAAACACAGAATCGCTGCACAAACAAGTAGCAGGGCCAGTGGCTCTTCTCACTGCCACACCTGTTGGCCCCTGGGCCCAGTTGGCATCTCCCTTCCCCCTGGCCATCCCAGCGACCCCTCAGAGTTAGGAGCCCTTGAGAACTTGGATCAGACCCCATGCCTTGACCCCTTCCCCAGCTGAAAAAAAAAGTAATGGGAGACTTTGAAAAGGAGTGCCAGATATGTCAGTCTATTGCTTTCCCTTGTGGTTGTGAACACGCTCTGTACTCCCTGAAAGCAAGTGTGGCTCATCGTTCTGCCCTGTGAGGAGCTGTTAAAGGAGGTTTGTGTCGCGTGATAAGTTGAACGTGGCTATCCCTGGACTGTGGTTACAGTCAGGAAGTGGCCGGGGCTGTGCTGTGGAGTTAAGACCAGAGCAGCCGGCTGTGTAGTTGGGCATGACCAAAGCGGAATCGGTCCTCTGCTGTGTAGGTATCACAGGCATTTGCCTTACGGAGGACAAGTGGGGCTCCCGTTCTTAATGTAAAACAAGGGCAGTTTGTGTTGAGCTGCTTCCCCTGGCTGAGCTTTAGCCATACTTCTCTCATGGTCGTTGTCAGGATTTCATGAAATAAAGCCCACGGGACACCACCTGGGATGCAGTGGGTAATCAGTAACTGGTGGCTTTTCTTTTCCCAGGAGTGAGAAACCTCCCTTAAGTGTTAGGAGTGAACACCTTGGGCTGGAGGAAGGGTAGGAAAGCCCGAGACTCACTGGCTGTCCTTTAGGCTAGAGGAGATGGGAGATGATGCCCGCAGATTTGGAAAGTTGCACACCGGAGGGCATTGTGCTAAAAGTTCTGTGGTTTGTAGGCTAGTGTCCTCATCACAGCATTTTTCTAAGAAAGAAAATGAAAGAATCACTTTCTATGACCCAGGCCATTTCCCATCCATGTTACCAGATTTAAGCCAACGACTCCACAGGGGGTGCAGCCTCCTTTTGTGGAGAAGGAAATAAGCTTGGAGAGCTCATCATGGCTGAGGGACACCGCGCAGGTGGCAGAGCTGGGACTAAAACCCAAAACATAGTATTAGGCATTCACCCTCCTACAGAAACCCCCACCATGGCTCAGTATTAACACAAGGCTGGTGATCCCTGACTCTGAAGCCCAGAACCCTGAGATTGGCTCAGATCCTCTGACGTCCTGGCCACGCTTACCCATGTCCTTGATTGAACGTTCATCTAATATTTTTCTGTATCTGGATTTTTTTTAAGATTTTATTTATTTTTTCATGAGAGACCGAGAGAGAGGCAGAGACATAGGCAGAGGGAGAAGCAGGCTCCTTGCAGGGAGCCCGATGTGGGACTCGATCCTGGGACTCCAGGATCACACCCTGGGCTGAAGGCAGATGCCCAACCACTGAGCCACCCAGGTGTCCCTCTATATCTGGATCTTTATTTGTCTCCTTCTTGGTTTAAAAAAATACGTTGAACTATTATATAGAATATTTATATATATTTTTAACATTATATATATTTACAAACAAATATATTCGATTGTATATTTTTGTTGTTACAAAGGTACTATTTGGCCATGTGGGACTTTTTTAAAAAGGAGAAAATGACCATGTTAGCCCTCTGATGTTTCCTCCCATGAATATTTCTGTCCGTATATTTTTCAAATAGAAAATTGAGATTTTCTAGATTACAGCGTGCATTTACATATAAGAACATTCCCTTATGTCGTTGCTAAATATCCTTTACAACATCAGTTCTGATGGATACTGCCTAATTCCCATGTGGGTTTCCTTTCAGATCATCACTGGGGAGTTCTATCGTATATACTACCTGAAGGAGAAGTCCCGGTCAACGATTCAGAATCCCTACGTGGCGGCCCTCTATAAGCAGGTGGGCTGCTTCCTCTTTGGCTGTGCCATCAGCCAGTCCTTCACAGACATTGCCAAAGTTTCCATAGGGCGCCTGCGTCCTCACTTCTTGAACGTCTGCAACCCTGATTTCAGCCAGATCAACTGCTCCGAGGGCTACATCCAAAACTACAAATGCAGAGGTGATGACAGCAAAGTCCAGGAGGCCAGGTGAGTCACCACCTGCCGTGGCCACAGTGTGCACAGCTTTGACGCAGGCAGTTCAGAGAGCATTTACTTTATGAGGCACCTACTATATGAGGTAACAGGCTCAATAATAGGCTTTGGTTTCAAGGGGTGAATAAGACATAGCCCCTATTCTTAAGGAACTTGGGATCAAATGATTTAGATACATAGATAAATAAACAATCATGGTTGAACACCAGTAAGTCCATCCGTCCGTCCGTCCGTCCATCCATCCATCCATCCATCCATCCATCCATCTGCTTACTCATGCATCCATCGGTGGCTGCTATGTTCTAGACAATGTGTCCAAAGCACTACCAAAGATGCAAAACCAAACAAGATAGTGCTGCTCTCAAGGTCACAGTCTAGGGAGGAAAGACAGACAGGCAGACATGTATCAGGGATGTGAATATGGCCCTTTCATGGCCCTCTCTTGCTCTTGCAGGAAATCCTTCTTCTCTGGCCACGCCTCCTTCTCCATGTACACTATGCTGTATTTGGTGGTAAGTACCTTCCTTCTGATTCCAATGGAGTACAGCGTCCAGCCCCACCTTACATCTCTTCTGTGCAGAGAGCACTCAGTATGGTTAGGGATAGACTTCATTGTGAAATCCTTGAAAGAGAAGTTAGCTAGAAAAATTAGGTTCTGTTTTGAGCGCTGCCATGGCGTCAGTAGAAGTTATTTTACTTTCTAGGTTTTTTTCCCCATTTTTCAAATAAAATTAATATTTATCATGGCTATTTGATAAGGGTCATGTACCCATTTTTGAAATTATAAACTGATGAATACACTTGTCACATTTTAGGGTAACAAGTACTGTTACCTGAACATCCATTTAACTCCGTTGACCCTTACAGGCACCCTAGGTTATAAGTAATATTATCTCTTCTGTGGGAAAGGATTACTAAGTAAGGCTTAGAGGATTTAAGCGAACTATCAAAATTTATACAGATACTGGCACGATGGCTCAAATCCAAGGCCTGTCATCAGATTTCTTGTGGTGTCACCATGCCAGTCCCAGTCTTTCTCCATCCCCTACTGAGGGAAAGGCTTTAAAAATTATTATTATCTGACTACATAGAGTAATTTCAAGTTTTATAGAATAATTCTATCTCCATGAGCACACGTGATCTCATAATAACATGGTGAAGTACGAGATGTGTATCCCTGCTGCTTGGATCCAGAGACCAAGGCCCAGGGAGGCCTAGCAGCATGTTGAGGGGGGGTCCCTCAGCTAGTGGTGGGGCCACGATGTGAACCCCCATGTTGCCCTTCCCATGGCCATGTCTGCTCTGACTTCTAGAGGCTCTGGGGCAGTGTAGGCAGCACGCCCCGCTCCTCTCCAGCTGCTGCACAGACAGCAGCCGGTCTGTTTCTCTTTGTGAGTTAAATACGGTCCCCTGCCTCTCCTCTCCTCTTGAATGAGGTCCCTGTGCCAAGGCACTTCCTGCTTTCGGCCCCTTTGATGAAGAGCAAGAAGGCGCTGAGAGGTCAGACGTAGCTCAGGGGAGCATAAGCTGTTTGCAGAAAGAACGTTTTGATTTTGACTTATTTAAAAAACATAATTAGGATTTGGAAAAACTAGCAGAAGGTTTTTTCTGTTTTGTATTGTTTTGTTTTCCCTCGCAATCCTTTCCAAGCCCGGAGGCTTCCGGGCTTCCCATTACCTGGGATACAGAGCTGAAACGTGGGCCCCAACCTGTGAAAACCTCAAAGGTGGATTTTACGTCATCATGCATCGTGCTCCCCTCCTTTCTTCATTTGTTGTTGTTGTTATGCTTTTGCTTTGCTTTTAGAAAGCTCATTTAGCGAAAATACTTAGTTTCCTATTTCATTTTTTCATATTTTACGCAAGTCTGGAAGCAATTTTACAAATGTAATTTCAGTGCTTTGCAAAGGTGCTTGGAGGAGTGGGTCTGTATTCATTTTTCTCCTATTCCTTCATTTTCTTCCAAGAGAAAAATATGGGGTAATTTTGAAACCAACTCTGCGCCCTGTGTGCTCTACAGCCGCCCAGAAGATAAAGGTGCTGACATGTTTCTGGTGCCTTCTGTGCGCCAGGCACTGGGGCAAGCTCACACCACAGCATTCCTATCTCTCAGTAACTCCATGAGATGCATTTCCATTACCTCGTTTTCGGTTGAAAACCAACCAACCAACCCAAATCTTAAGAATTTTAGTAGTAGAAGTTCCATCTCCAGTAAAAGGGAGAAAATGGATTTGAAGGCTGGTCTTTGCCCTGATGACACCAGGATCACTGTCTGTTCTTTTCATGGTACTGCTCTTCAAAACACAGAAACAACCTCGCCAGGATAAATTAAGGAATATAAGTTCCCAACTCTAATTTCCATTTCACCTGAAGGCAACTTGCCTTTCTTCAGGTCTGCTTTAGTGGATGAGATGCCCTCCTTGCCCCCCCCTCCACCACCCACCAGCTGTGATTACAGCCAGAGAGGCCTTCTCTGCAGGGGTGAGGAGTGAGGGGGTAGATTCCAACCTAATGTTTGTTTGCATCTTTGAGGGAGGAAAAAATTACAGTGCCTTGTGTTTCTGGAAAGAAGGAAGAAAAAGAGGCAGGGAAGAGAGAGGGAGAAAAAGAAGAGTCTCCTTGACCTCCGATTCCATAACATCTTACTGTACACACCACACACTAAAGAAGGCTTGCAAACGTACACATATTTTAACATTCACAACTCACCGATACCCATGTAGACGACATATAAATGGAAGGCTCTATTTTTAGCTCTAAGGTTATCTTGCCCTAAAAACAACAACAACAACCCCTGAGGCTAAATTCCAAGGGTATATGGATAGTGCTCTTTGCCAAGGCTCATTTCTCCGTGATGCTACACAGAAATCCCAACCTTCCGAATGTCCAATTTGCAAAGCTTTCTAGAGCAAGGTAGAGCACTGTGGCTGCCTCTTAGGGTCAGAGGGAAATGCTGCAATCTGAACAGCCCTCTGCCCATCCCCCAGTGCTTTTCTGTTGAGCTTCAGGAAGTAGAAGTGGGCAGAAGGAGACCCTGGCCTCCCCCTGGGGCCTTGGGGACAATCACCTTTGAACCAGTTGGATGTAGCCAGTTTGCCCTCAGGGTCTGGCAGGCCTGGATGATTGTACCCTGTCATGATTAGCTCTGGAACCAGGAGTTGCTTACTTAAGCTTTGTCCTCGGTATACTCCTCTATAAAGTGTAGATAATGTCTCTTTTGCAGGATTGCTGGTGCTTTTCATCCCTAGACCCTACTTTCTCCATCTGTCAAATGAAAAGAGTAGAATTAGATGGTGTCTACTTATTTCTCAATCTCTGTGGTTCTATTTGGAAGAAGTTTGAACTACCCAAAGCACTATAGAAAAGCTGGGAATCCTCAGGGACAGACTTATGCCCTCATTACCTTGGCATTCAAAGAGGGAGTGAGGATGGGAAGCAGCAGCCACCCCTACTCCAGGCCCGTGGGCAGCAGCTGCCATCTGAAGCCTCCCATGTCTTTGAAGGACACTCCATATTAGGTTTTGATTTGTAAAATGGTTGGCTTGGAAAAAAACCATGCCGCAAACACCACATTATCTCTGGGTATAGAAGCTAACAGATGAGGGTAAGGCATGTTAGTGATTAATGCAGATTCTAATAAGAAAAACCCACAGCGTATATAAGCATACGTGATACTTTTCTAACCCTGAGTCCTGCTCTAAACCCTAGAGAACCACATCTGGACAGGTCCTGTACCTCCACAGTCAGGGATCGAGGATGACTTGGCTTTTTGGAATAAAATGCCAACACCAGCGTAGGCACCAATCTGTGTGGCATACCTGGTGTTTCTTCTGTTGTGCCAGGCACTCTGCTACCTCCCAGGGCTGCCAACATAAATCAGACCTGGGCCCTGCCCTCAGAGGAGCTCAACGTGGGTTCAACATTCGACAGATCAGCAAATATATAATGGGTGACTGTGATAGACGGGACAGCATGCTAGGCGTAGGGTTCTAGACATTGGTAAGTCACGGGCACAGCCCTTGGGGAGTTCAGTGTAGGGAAGCAAGTAGACAAGGACAGCAGTTTGGTACACTGTGCTGGGGCTGGGGAGCGGGGGTGGGTGGGTGGGTATAGGTTCTACAGAAGCTTAGAGTTGTGGCACACAAGCCGGCCTGGAGTGGAGGGCGGCAGAAGCTGGGGAAGGCTGCCCGTAGGGTACAGATGGGCTGATTGGAAGAACTGCCTGTGTTCAGGTGAAAAGGGGGACAGTGATTTGTGAGCTGCAGGTGTTCAGTTCAGTCCAATTGTGATGGCTGGGATGAAGCAGGGGGTGGAGGGTGCAGTGAGAGCTGGGAGGACCTTCAGGACCAGCCGCCCCAGCCCCTCCTCCTGCAGCTCAGATCAAGCAGCAGCAAGTTGGTGGCAAGGCCTTTGCCTTGCTGCTGTGCCTCCCTCTGCGAACAAGTACCGAGCACCTTGCCTCAGTGCCTCCTTCAGGGTGCTTTGTCAGAGAATCCTTCCCTGGCCTCTCCCGTGGTACTCCTTGACTCCCTTTGCAGCGTTAACCACCACCCCCTTCGCCCCCGCCCAATTTCTCACCATCTGACATCTATATTCACTTCTTTGTTTCTATCTCAACTAGATAAATTGTAAGCTTCACCAGGGAGACGTTTTTGTCTCTTGTTTCACTACCGTATTCCACTGTCCCAAACAGTGTCTGAAGCTTAGTTAAGGTTGAAATGAATATTTGATGAGTGAATGAATGAACAAATGAATGGATGACTCAATCCCAGGTCTTCTACATTCCCAAGCCATGCTCCTCTCCACTCCAGTCAGGATTTTATTCATCCCCTCCTCCTACACTGGTAGATCGTAAAGGACCTGGATGGCGTAGGGATGGCCTTTGATGCCTCTTTGCTGCACTGTTGACATATTGACTCTTTCCTGGGGTGCCTGTGAGAAGTGTCTGTGTGTCAAAGGGTTGAATCCCAAGGAAACAGGGAAGCGGTTTGTCCTCTGACAGTCATGTTCTCTGGCCTGTGGTTGTTAGTCATTGAGGTTTTGTTCAATATGTTTAGAATCCTGGAGCAGTGGGGTCTGGTACACCCATGAGACATGCCCACAGATCTAGGCAGTGTCTGGTGAAACCCCTTGCAGGGACAAGATTGTTGTTTCTATGGGGAATAAACCACCATATCAGATGTTTTCCCCCACCTGTATCCATCCATCCACCCATTCGTACATTTGTCCATCCATCCGGCAGTTTCTTTTTTCTTTCTTTTCTTTTTTTTTTTTTTTTTAAGATTTTATTTACTTATTTGTGAGAGACACAGAGAGAGGCAGAGACATAGGCAGAGGGAGAAGTAGGCCCCAGGACCCTGGGATCACAAGCTGAGCCGAAGGCAGACGCTCAACCACTGAGCCACCCAGGTGCCCCATCTAGCAGTAAGACCATGTGTGAGCATCTGGGGACTCGGACGATGTCCTTTTTGGTGTGGAAAGCCTGAAAAGTAAATAGTTTCAGAATAGGTGGATGAGGTGTCTGATTCAAGTAGACTGAGGCTCAGGGCCCAGAGGGGAGGGCTATTAACTCCACCCCGAGGTGCACTGACTGCATGGTTCCGAGGCTCTCCTTAGCTTACAGTTGGGTCAGGGATTTATAATACTCTCACTCTTTAGAAAACTACACACTTGATTTTAGACATGGGCCTTATAAAAGTATGTGACAGGTGAATGGTGGGAGCACATGTTTCCAGATGTCCCCCATAGGCTGTCCTTTAGCCCACGACAGCCACGTTGCTTTTCTCCTCAGACAGAAGTCCAGTACAAGAGAGCACTGTGTGCAGAGCACGGATTCCCTACGAGGAAGCCGGGTTCTGTGATTAGAGCTTGCACTTAGAAAAAGACACACACACCTCACTCAGTGGAAATCACGGCTATTACCCTGAGTAAGTGACTGGGCCTCTCAGCCTCGATCTCTTCATCTGTATGTTAGGCACAGTGGTGTCTCCCCAACAGGACGATTGTGATAATTGCAGGTAAGGTCATGTAAAGCGCCTGGCACCGTGTCTGAAATGGTGCTCGACAAACTGGTAGTTTCTTTTTCTCCCCCTGAAAGACTCAGAAAACAAGAGGTGACTCCCTTCTGAGGGAGATTCGAGAATAGTCAACTAAACATTCTTTTTTTTTCTTTTTTGTCCTGAAAGCAGTTGAATAACTTCCTAGAGAGAAATTTCAGTTCTTGCACCACGTGGACGAGTCACCAGGCACATGAAGCAGAGCCAAGCGTGAGCCATGGCAGAGATGAGAGGAGGGAGAAAGTTTCTCCCTGTGGGTGTCAGTGATCTGGACAGACTTCCAGGAAGAAAGCAGGCAGGGACCTCAGGAAGGACAAAAGCCTCCTTCTCACTAGGAGCAGAGAGTCCCAAGAGCAATGGAAATGAAGTGAGAGGACAGTACAGACCTGTTCCACCAGTATGCAAATCATGTAATGAAACACAAATGACTTAGGGAGAACCCAGTGTGACTCAACCCTGCTTTTGACTGCTGGTTCAGACCAGAGGAGCCAGCTTGAGTTCAGCCAGACGTCTCTAAAGAGGTTTTGTTGGAATTCCACGGGACCCCAGTTTTGAAGCTGGGACTGACCGGGAAGGAGAAGAGAACTCCATTTATGGAGTGAGTTCTGTGTGCTCAGGACTTTCACATACATCATTTTGGGGTGGGGGTTTGCAAGCAGGCCTATAGCTCTCTGTTATAACCCTTTTATCTATGATCAGCAGTTTTGTTTTTTAGCAACTGGAAGAAAAAACATCTTAGCACGAGAACATGACTTAATCTTTCATTTTAGCGTATTCTTTTTTTTTTTTTTTTTTTTTTCAGGGAGGAAAACTTGCTTTATTCGTGTTTGTGCCTTTCACAATTTCGAGCAGAATAGATGCTCGTGGCAGGTGTTTGTTTCTTAAGTGAACAGATCTCAGTATGTAAGAGACAGCAGAAATTGAGAGAAGCAGAGTGACTTGTTCAGGCTCCTCCAGGTGGCATGGAGCAGAGAAAAGATTCAAATTTAGTTTTGCTCTGATTGCAAATCAGACACTTTTCTGCAATGTCATGCTGATGCTTAGAAGTGGGTTTGGCCCGCCTGGAGACCTTCACACAGATGAGGAAGTAAAGACGGGACCTCAGGGCAGTTGGCCTCTGTGAGAGGTCAAGGTGATTCAGCCCTTCTGATGTCAGTCTGGCTCTGCTTCTGGGCGAGTCTCCTTTACTGCTTGGTCCGGCACAAGGGCCACAGTATCACTGTGGTCAGTAGTGTGGCTTCCTCCTGTGGAATGGGGATGAATGCAGCCTCCTGCCCCTTGTCCTGTCCCCAGCTCAGGTTTCCAAGGGAGTAGGGTGCTCCAGAAAGTTCCTCTGGTATGGTGAGGCCCAAGCCTCTGGTATGGAGTACCTCATGAGAACTGGGCTATGAACCAGCAAATTAGCTGTAGGATTGGTGGGGCATGGATGGACCTATCAAATCCTTTGGTCAACCTCAAAACATGTTGGGACCAGCTTCTCAAATCACGAGGAGGAAGATCTTTTGCAATCTTTTGCTTTAGTGATCAACTTGTGGTGGTGAAATCAACCATAGTCATTGAGTAAACCTCATTCACCAAGGCAGAGGGTGGTGACACAGATTTCTGAAGAGCTCCTTGAGTGCCCATCTTACACCAGGCTGGGTCCTGAGTGTTTCATTTGACCCTGGCAACCTTGAGAGGGAGATCCTCTTGTACTTGTTTCACAGATGGGAAGTTGAGGGACCACCCACTTATGAAGTAATGGAGTCAGGGCTGCTTCACCCCAAAATTCATGCTACCCTTGCTGCTGTGCTTTCCCTGAAGCCCCAGTTGGGCAGATGCCAGGATCAATCCTGAGACCTTGAGCTTGATTAAATGTGTCAGTTGCTGATGGAATCAGAGGAGCAAGCTTCAGTGCTCTGGAGCCAGTCCCCGAGGGATTCTCTTCCCATGGCCCCTGCTCCTTTCCCATTCATAAGCACTCCCTTCCTGAAGCTCGTCTGATGACTGGTCTCTTCCTCCCTCTTCAAGTTCCTCTTGTGTATTTATTTTTTTCTTTTCTCGAGCTCCAGCCTTAAGCATCTGAGTCAATGGAAGGGGAGATGTGTGCCGTGTCCGGTTGGGAAACCCACCCTTCCTCTGCCCCACCCTGATTTCCAAGGCCCTTGACCCCTCTGTGTGGAGGGGTGGGGGAAAGTTGGAGGATTTTGAACCAGCATTTTCTGAGGATCTGTGGATTATTTTGTGTGAGAAAACCTAAGGCTCGGTGAGATTTTTCCGATGAATACCTGGTGTTCTTTCTGTCCCCCCGTCCACGGCCAGAATGCTGGAGGAAGGCCAGATCATGGCAAGCATGATGCAAATGGACTGTTGCTTTTACCCTGAGACTTGTGTTAAGTGGGAGCTACACCAGCATCATCCTATCCCCGCTCCTGGAAGGAAAGGATCTTTTGATTCATGATTACAGAATCACTTCTGCAATGACTGGCTCATTTCTGCAGAAACTAGGGGGTAGCCTTTGACCTGCAGGTTATTTTTTCTAGTACTGAGGGCCTTGCTTAAAATCCTTTAATTTTTTTTTTTTAAGATTTTATTTATTCATGAGAGAGACAGAGAGAGAGAGAGAGAGAGAGAGAGGCAGAGACACAGGCAGAAGGAGAAGCAGGCTCCATGCAGGGAGCCTGACGTGGGACTCGATCCCAGGTCTCACGCCCAGGGCCAAAGGCAGGTGCTAAACCACTGAGACACCCAGGGATCCCCAAAATCCTTTAATTTTTTACCATTTGCTTACAGTAACGTTTCCCAGTTGTGACTCAGTAGATACTCTAAATGTAATTAAGGATGGTCAGTAATGAAAGTAAGGATTTCCTATAGAGCCTAATTTACCATCTTTGGTTAAAAGACCCTTACAATCTTACAGAGTATGGTTTGAGAAAGACCGACCTACTAAGTAAAAGCCAGATTCCTTAGTTTGACAGCTACACCCTACATGAATGGCCCCTCTTTGCCTCTGTAGCCCTGTTGCTCATCAGCCGCCCCCCCCCCCCCCCACCTTTACACCCTCTTTGGCTGTACAAAAAGCTCTGAGGTTCTCCAGAGCCCTGGCTTCTAAGCCATCACTCTGCCTGGAACTCACACCCCTCACCACTATCCCCTCAACTCTTAGCAAATGCATATTCATCTTTAGGATTCAAGTCAAGTGCCCTTGCCTTGGGTCCCCAATGTTTCCCATAATTCCTAGGAAACCTGTAAGTGCACCTGCATGTGTTCATGGATTCCCTCAACTAGGGAATGCTCTGTAGGGCAGCAGTTACAACTTCCCATTTCTGTGTCCTTAGCACCTATTGGAGTGCCTGGCTTATTTGTTTTCTGGCTAGTTGTACAGTTGAGGACTTTTAGGTGCTTTTTGGAATCACTGCTTTTGGGTGTTTTTCTCTAAATCTTCTTAGGATGTCCATAGGAATCTGATGGAACGTACATACCAACTTGTGAGCTCCTTAGTAGAGTGTTTATAAATAAAAACGCTGTCTATTCAAATTGTCCTTTCTATCCCTTCCTACCTAGAGGCCTACGTGGTTCTCTGACAGCTAATTATGGTTTACGTAATCACCTTTGTTGCTGTGATGATTCTACTTCTTTTGGATTTTTTAACTGGTTATTTTTTACATATGAGAAACTGTTGAACTTTATCACTCAGCAGCCAACATCAGCACATTCGTTATTATTCTTCATTTGTTGTTCTTAGATTGCCCAGGAATGCATTCAGAGAATTCATAATGATTCTAAAGTTCAGAGAATTTCATAACGATTATAAAGTTGTCTGCTGTGGTCCAGGCCTGGGTTTCGAAATTGTCTTCCAGGTAGTTGAGGACTTAGGGCTAGGCAATCTTCCTACCTGCCCACCCTGGCAAGGGTGGCTCCGGAAACTTCCACTCGTTTTTCTCCTCAGGACCAGCCACTGGCTTGCTCCTTCCTGGGAGCCCGAAGGAAGCTGTCAAAGGACAGTTTCAGGAAGGGCTGAGTCCCACCTCTGCCCCTGTCCCAGTTGGGGCCCTCGCCCTCAACTCCTCCCTCCGCTCTCTCTCTGCCCCTTGCTCCCCTTCTTCCCCAGGGCCTGCCTTTGATTTGTCGTCGGAAGCTCCCCCTGTCCCGTTGCCTTTTCCCCCTCATTTCCCAAGTTCCCACAGGAACCTGGGAAGTAGGTTGTGCCCAGAGGTTAGAACGGAAACTGCAGTAAGATAACTCTGAGGGACAATGCTCAGTTGACGTCATTTCAACTTCTTTGCTTCGGCCAGAGGTGGTTTTTTTTTTTCCTTCCATTTTTCTTCAGGTTACTCTCGAACTCCACCCAGTCCAGTGTCTGTCAGTCTCTGTGTGAAAGCTCTCCGGCATTGTCCGGGTGGTTTTATGTTTCCTTATATTCCAACTCAAAATCCAGAGTTTGGAGTTGTGACTTACAAATTTGTTTTTTGGGGGCACCCCAGTGGCTCAGTGGTTGAGCGTCTGCCTTTGGCCCAGGTATGATCCTGCGGTCCTGGGATCGAGTCCCACATTGGGCTCCCTGCAGGGAGCCTGCTTCTCCCTCTGCCTGTGTCTCTGCCCCTCTGTCTGTGTCTCTCATGAATAAATAAGATAAAATCTTAAAAAAAAAAAAAAAATGTTCTTGGGTGGAGGTGCTTCCTGTTGAGGCAGGAACCTTCCCTTGTGACTGTCCTGATACCTCTCTTATCAATCCTGCATTTTTATTTCCAAGACAGTCCTGAGCGGCAAGTAGTGTAGGGACTGGACGGCCCAGGTCTCCAGGGAGACACACAGATGCCATTTGTGAGTCATCACGGATTGCAGAAAAGACACCTTTCCTCCCCTGCTTACCATTCTTTCATTGGCTTCAATCATGAAGAAGAAGGGGACAAACGTTTAGGAAGTGTCTAGTATGTGTCAGGCAGTGGACTTGAAGGTATTCCTCAGCTTTTCCATTTCTCCTCTTTTACTTTTTTTCTTTTTTTCTTTTTTCTTTTTTTTTTTTTTGTATGGAAACTAAGGCTCCAGGTGTCAGTAACAGGCTTGAGGTCACATCCCAGTTGAATGCTCTTTGGGTGCAACCTGCCGCTTAAGGTCCAGATGGTTCCATCTCGCGGGAACGCGGTGTGTGTCGGCCTGGTGTTCTAACGCACTGAGCGTCTGTTCGTTTTCTCTCCTCTCTCCAGCTGTACCTGCAGGCCCGCTTCACTTGGCGAGGGGCCCGTCTGCTCCGGCCGCTCCTGCAGTTCACCTTGATCATGATGGCCTTTTACACAGGACTGTCGCGTGTGTCCGACCACAAGCACCATCCCAGTGATGTGCTGGCAGGATTTGCTCAAGGAGCCCTGGTGGCCTGCTGCATAGTGAGTAGCATCTTGTTCTCAGTGCACTAGCAAAGCCCCAGGCTGCTTGCTTGTTAAATGTTTCCGGCCCAGTGACCAAAGCTAGGGAGCTCTTGATCCTTTTCTCTGCTTGGTGTATAAAGAGTCATCCCACCCCAGGACCCCTGCAATAAAAGGAAAACATTTTCTCTTTCTTTCCAGCCTGTGAGTTTAAATTCAGCAGAATCCATAAGCCCTCTTCTCTGTAACCATGGAAGTTTTGGGCTCATAGAACGTTGCAGCTGGAAGAGATCTTAGATATTGTCCACCTTGCTCACTCTGTTGATGAGGACATTTAGGGTTTGAGAGAGGAAGAGATTTTTCCTGGGTCACATGCCAGTTACTAGTGGAGTCTGGGTCCCTGACTCATTTCATGCTCATGTGCTGCTTTGGTGGAAACTTACAATTCCGTAGAAGTCAGCTTCTTGGAAAACATCTACCCTTCCCATTGTGACCTTTGGGGCGACTTGGTCAGACTATAAATTTGATGTTAGCTAAAGAAGAGAGGGTCTAGTCAAGGCTAAGCAGTCTCCTCACCAGCCCGAAGGGCCTTGTCCGTTGGGAGAAAGACTTAGAGAATGGCCTTGGGATAGGCCAGGTTTTCATTTGCCCCAGGTGACCCGGTTACCGTTTTCCCACACTTCTTCCCTGGCTCTCAGCGAGTGTGGCATAAGGCAAGAGTGATGGAGCACCTGCTCTGATACCGTGCCTTCCTGGGTCACACTCAGGGGAGTTTACTGCAGGCCAGCGGCGATCCCAGAGCATAGTCGTGGCTGGATGTTTAGGCACCACACACGTGCATGGTGTTGTTGGTATAATCCTTGCCCCACTCATGGTAAGACCCACCAACAGTACAGAGATCTAGATGAGCCCTTGCCTTTCCCCCTTTCTAAGCCTGGCTGCTGCCCTGGGTCTCCCGACCACAGCCTCTCCTGCTCTCCTCTGATGGCATCATTGCTCTGTACTGAAGTTGCTGACCTTTAGAGTTTCCCGGGGGCAGGGACCATAGGTGACATGTGTTGTGCTCCCTGGCTCACAACGCCTCTCATGGAATCTAGCTCAGAGTTAGTAAACGTATACGTGTGTTTTTTAATCAACAAGGAGCCAGAGGCACCTGGGTGGCTCAGTGGTTGAGCATCTGTCTTCTGCTCAGGCTGTGATCCCAGAGTCATGGGATCGAGTCCCTCATCAGGCTCCCCGCAGGAAACCTGCTTCTCCCTCTGCCTGTGTCTCTACCTCTCTCTCTCTCTGTCTCTCATGAATAAATAAATAATATATTTAAACAACAACAACAAAAACCCAAAAAGCTAGAATCAGTGGGTGGCTCTCTTCCCTGAGAACACTACAAGGGACATTCTGTTAAAGGCAGAGGGATGAAGGCAGCAGGACCCTTGCTCCCAAGGAAATGCCACTCTAGTTGCTCTCACCCTCACTGGGCCAGCAAAGGAGTTAGAATACGGCACAGTGCTGTGATGGGGCATCACACAGGGTGCCCCCCACTGCGGGCAAGGCTGGACACCGTGTACAGGAGGGAAGGGGACAGGGGACTGGGGCAATCAGAGTGGGTGCCATGGAGAAAGTCACATCTGAGCTGCTGGCCAAGGGACAGCCTGTTTTGATGGCTTTATTCATTACTTTCATTCTACTTTTTTTTTTTTTTCCAGTCAAGGCCAGAGAGGAGAGAAATTGCAGGAACAAACCATTAATGAGCAGCCCTAACAAACCATTAATAAACTGGCCACCTCGTTCTCTAATGCCTGGCTCTTTAATGTGAAGTGACAACCTGGGCCGGGTATTTGCAGGGAGGGGTAACAGGGAGGGGTGACCCTGTGCTGACTGTGCCCTTCTGAGCCCTCTGGCCTGCTGCTCTGCTTCTTTCTCTGTGCCACTGCCTTAGTTGAGTCTCCTGCACCCTCAGTTTAAAAAGGCACGGGGATCCTTGGTAACCTCCCTCATGCACATCCTAGAGTGCTCTCCATGTGCAATGAGATGGTATCCTGGGGGACCAGGGATTATTTTCAAGAAGGGAAGTGAGGGGTCTGACTTTATCCTGTTCGGCTCTGGCTGACTGTAGTGCAGGATAGGAGTTTGGTGCTAATGTTTGTAAAGCCCCTGCTCTGTGCTGGCACCATTCTAGATCTTTGACCCATTGGCTCTTTTTAGGCACATGGGGTCATTTTACTGATGAGATCACTGAGACTCCAGAGAGATGACCCAAGGGACGCGAAAGATTGAGTACCACAGAGAGAAGGTAGAGAAGCCAGGGTGATCTGCAGGTGGTCTTTGGAGCCAGGACTGTGACAACCAAGGGCCAGGTCTCCTGTCCACACCCCTCACCTCCAAGCACACCAGATTTTGTAACATTTCCTACACCCTGAGCTCCTGTCCTAGATGGCTGTCCCCCCTTTGATGGAGCATGGCTCTGCTTTCACCCCATTGCTGGTAGGACCTTCTGTGTTAGTTTCCCAAGTTGTTGCTGCAACAAATTACCTCAAACCTAGTGGCTTTCTTGGCATTTCTTGAGTTGGGAATCAATATAGTCCTATCAATCAATATATCAGTCAATGAGTCTAATGAATATAGTGTCACCAGGCTAAGGTCATGGTGTTGTTGGGCTGCATTCCTTCTGGAGGCTTGAGGAAGAAATTGTTTCCTTGAGTGTTCCAGCTCCTGCAGGCTGCCTGCATTCTTTAGCCAATGGCCCCTTCCTCCTTCTTCAGATATTTCTCTTGTTTTCTCTGGCCCCTGCTTCTGTCACCACCACATCTTCTGTGATTCTGACCCTCTGCCTCCCTCTCACGAGGGCTCTGATGATTCATTG
This sequence comes from Vulpes vulpes, assembly GCF_048418805.1. NCBI lineage: Eukaryota > Metazoa > Chordata > Mammalia > Carnivora > Canidae > Vulpes > Vulpes vulpes. The sequence goes on from NC_132791.1 coordinate 154,383,558, forward strand.
GGTCCGCCCGGTTAATCCAGGAGAATCTCCTCATCTTGAGATCTTTAACTTCATCACATCTGCAAAGTCTGTTTGGCCATGGGAGGTGACCTATTAGCAGGTCCTGGGGATTAGGATACACACACCTTTGCGGGGTGGGGAGGTGGTATTGTTAACCTACCACACCTTTCCCTCCGTCTTCCCTTCTTACTGCCGGGGCCCTGTGTGTTTTTTTCCTGCCATGGCCTTCAGCCCGGTTTTGTTGCTCAGACGCCTGTCTCCCCAACTAGACTGCCAGTGTCTTAATGAGAAAATCCATGGCTTTACCTTCTGGTTTTTCATTCCCAGGCTGAGTGCAGTGGCTGGCACAATAGGTGCTTGATTAGGGTTGGAAAAAGAACGAGTGCTGAGTGAGCTTATGACCCCGGGCCAGACACTTCCCCTCTGCGCCTAGTTTCCTCATCCGGTGAATGGATGTTGCAGGCCCCGTGGCTCTGTGACCTTCTCCCACAGAAGTTCAAAGGCATAGCCAACTTCGTAGTGACTAAGCTGGAACTGCCTTCTCAGAGGGAGCCGTCTCTCTGCAGGGTCCATGAAGGTGGCTTCTATTTGGGGAGGGGACTTGTCTTTAGGTCCCCAGTGGGTGCAGTGCATCACCCTAGACTGTTGGCTGAGTCACTGCAGAGCCTTGGGCAACAGTCCACGACAGCTTAGCATTTTGACCCCGGTCTGTTGAGAGTAAGACCTATCACAGCAGATGTGTCTGGACGAGAACCACATACCAAGCAGGAGCAGATTCAGTTTCCTCCTCCTACCTCTCACTCGTTGAACCCTTTCTAGATAAGGAAGATGATGGTTCTCATCACGAACAGAAAGCCCACGTGGCATCATGGACTGAACACAGAGACATGGGCATGGAGGGTCAGATAGGCCTGCTTACTGATGGACATCTTCATACTTATGGATGGACGTAGAGAGACTCAGAGGCACACAGACAGACCCAGTAGTACCCAGACACATAGACATCCATCCTCTCTCTCTTTCTCACCAGCACAGAGAACCACAGAAATGCACAGACAAGCCAATGCAAACACAGGCACATAGTGACCTTCACAGTGCCCCTCCTGCCTATCTACACAAACACCCACACGCACACGCATGCGCATGTACGCGCGCACACACACACACACACAGAGTCATCCCTACCAACATAGGAGCTCTACAGCTGGGCTTACCAGACCCACCCCTGGAGTAACCCAGGGACTCAGACGAAGCAACAAACATCAGTTCATTTCCTGTCTGGTGACAACTTGCCTATCTGGTCACCTTCCTCCCTGACCCTCTCGCAGATGGCAAATTATGGGGCCCTGGGAGGGGTCAGGGCAGGGCCAGGCCGCCATTGCTATGGGTTCGGCAGAGGAAGCAGCTGCTCTCGAATGTCATAAACACACAGCAGACTCTTTCCTGGTTTTCCTCTTCCCTGGGGGTGTAGCTCAGCTAGCAGTCGCTCTTTTGTGTGCTGCTGTCTTCCTCCAGGATGTAGGGAAGGGCGAGGGTGTTCTTTGTCTCTGCCCCAGTGAGGTGACCTTGGGAGAAGAGACAAGCAAGAACATGAGTGTGAAGAAGAGCTCAGTGGTGACACCCCTCAAGAGGAAATGGGTGCAGAGAGGGTGTGACACTCCCAAGGACACATAGTGGCAGAGTTCGGACCAGATCCTGGCTCTCTTAATTCTATCTCACAGGACTAAGACAGTGAACTCCAAACATGCTTGGTCTGTGCCAGGAATCTGAGATCTCCTTCTCTAATGGAAGATCCCCATCTATCCTCATTGGATTTGTCCTACTGCTGCCCAAACACAGGGACATGGATGATATGACCCTGCAGTCTCTTCTAGCCCAGCAGAAGTCTAGCTCTTTGCCCAGTAGGCCCTGGGTCTGACCTTGCCTCCTCTGGGCCACAACTCTCCAGTGGATAGGGGTGCCAGGACCACAGAGATGGATGAGAGAAAGAAGCAAAGGTGGAGACAGACTTTGTCCCCAACATATGTTGACTCTCTGCTCCACCATCTGCAGTGTCCTTCTCAAATCTCCTTTGTCATTCCACTGCTGAGATGAATGGGATGAATGGTGAGGCAGAGACTCCAAAAGAGGAGTCTCACTAACCACCTGCTGACTAGGCATGTTAAGCACGTCACTTCCTCTCAGCTACCTCTCCGCATTGTGTGATGTGGGGATCGTAGTACCTCCCACAATCTTTGGATTGAGGAGTCAGTGAATTGAGGAGTCAAGCTTGGGACATGCGCAATACAGGTTGAATGTGTGTCATGGGGAAGTACTATGCTTTATTTGAAAGATTTGGACCTAAAAAGAGTTGGTCCTTAAAGAGCTTTTGTGCAGGAGCTTCCCCAGACTTGGCCATGATCTGTGATTAGAACATTTCCCATCATTACCCAACAGAGGCACCCATATGTAACTGAAAAATTTCATAAAATAAGATTTACCCTTACTGTGTGCGATACATCCCAACATTTTCTATTCAACCCTTACAAAGGCTGGTAGTGACCACGCAGTAAGTGGATTTTGTAACTTACTAGTGATTTGTGACATGCAGTTTGAAAAACACTGATCTAGTGGGGAAGCAGGGGCATGAGAGACGGAGTAGTTAGTTCTTCCTGAGGGTGTTGGAAGGCTAGAAAGAATCCCTCCAGGAGATGGAATCTTGATGAGTGGACATTTTCTATGAGCTACAAAAGGGAAGGAAAGACATTTCACACAGAGGAGACATGGGGATGGATGAGAACAGTGAGAACACAGTGTGTCTTCTGATCCTAGAAAGCGTCAGAATGTAGGACTTCTGGAAGGTGGGGGGCAGGTGCTGCTTCTTCCACCTCCGTCATCCTTTAGCCTTGTGTTCCTGACCCCCAGCTCCTGCTGGACCTAGCACCCCACTAGCAGAGCTGGAAGGCCCCTGGGCAGGCCCAGATCCATATTCTCCTCTAGAATGGCCCCCAGCTGTCTCTCCTCTGCTGCTCCGAGCCCTCCTTGTTTTTATGGGACTAATGTCCTCTACATTCCTCAGTAGCAGTGATGGCCACGCACGATGGTAACAGAGGTCGCATTCGAATGGCCCTTTATTGGTAGGATGTGTTTTCTTATAAATGGTTCTGTTAAAGCCTGACAATCATTATGGAAAGATGAATTTTTAAATAACATTTGCACACAAGTACAGGGCAGGTCCGTCACCTGAAATCACAGACCTCTTCGTGTAAGAAGAAGTTCGTGTAAATTCAAGCCCTGACAGGAATGTGATTTAGCCTGGGTTGACAGAGCAGGAGCAATTTTGAGACTAGATCTTGCTGTCTGACTCCTAGTGTGACACGCTTTCCACCCCATCAAGTTCCCTCTCAGATATACCAGGAAATCATTCAACAGAGACGCTGGCCAGTTCCTAGTGCCAAAAGCCACTGGGAAGCCCTTTTTTTGAGGTCAAAAAGTGATGATTGCAATTGAGTAACTCTCATTTAGTCAAAAGACAGGGCTGCCAAGGATGGCTTTTCTTTAGATAGCACTTACACTTAGGGCATGAGGGTGAGCCAGGTCCCAAGGCTTTCTCCTGCAAAGAAAATGATTCCTTTAATCTATGAGATTGTTTATTATGGTAGAGCAGGATGCCAGAAGGAAATCCAGGGGCCAAGGCATGGGGATGTCTGTGAAAGGAGCAGCACAGGGGCACCTGGGTGGCTTAGTTGGTGGAGCATGTGACTCTTGATCTCGGGTTTATAGGTTCAAGCCCCACACTGGGTATAGGGATTACTTTAAAAAAAATCTTAAGAAACAAAAAAGGAGCAGCACATGGTCTCTATCCTCACATGGGGATGGATTAGAATTTATTGAGGGCTACAGTTGTTGGGCTCTGAGTAGGTCATAGGCTAAAGTGGGAATATGGTACAGCATTGTACCTAAAAGTCTATGCCTAGTGCTAAGAGGAAGGCTGTTAAAAGTTGTGTGGATAGCAAAGAGAAGATACTAGGGAAGGTACCATGAAATCCAGTATCCAGTACCATGAAAGGAGCTGCTCTCAAAGTAGTTATGCAATGTGTAAGGCATTCAGCCATTAAATGGCAGATGTGGGATTTGAGCCCACCTGTTCATCTTCACGCAGTGTCCTCTAATGCTTCTCACTTGAAGACACCTGTAGGGCTGTTGAATGCAGATTCCAGGCCACACTTCTGGTAGGTCTTGGGCAGGCCCAGGAATCTGCTTTTTCAAGAGGTACTCAGCTGATTCTGAAATAGATGATCTGAGGACTACACTCTGAGAGATACCAGAGTAGACACCTTGCCATTTTCTTCTTGTAAGATTCCAGCATTCTTTTCCTTTTATATTTATCCGCCTCTGTGCTGTCATCTAAGCTCGTGGTGGGAGGGGTAGGGGGGATTATAAAAATCTCAATGTATGAGGATGTGGTTCCTCTTTTCAAGGAGTTAACTCACACATTCTCAGAAGTTGACACACTCAAGGACTCCAGAAACATTTAGAGAACAATTTTGTCGTCATGTTATACCCTTCACAAAATGACTCTCAGGATTTGCTGACTTGGCCATTCACAGCAATGGGAGTGGAAACCTGGCTAGACTATAGACCAGGCTTCTCGTTTCTGGCTGGTGTGGTTCTCAGGGATCCCCAGCCAGGCAGCACCCAGCAGTGCTGGACTGTCTGCACTCCAGGGGCCTGGCATCTCTAGAGCCGGTGAGTGCCTCTAACAAGACATCAGAGGCATCTTCCTGTTTGATTGTGTTGACTCATCCCCCAAAATAGCCTCACAAATTATAGGACTTGGAGATCAGATTGTATCTGTCCTGCAGAAAACTCCCACCTGCATATGGTCTTCCTGTCCGGCTTGACGTTTACCTCTCGGCTTATATTCTGAATCATTCTTCTTTGCCCCTCCTTTCTCCTTCTCATTTTTTCTAGTTCGTTCTCTTGTTTCTTGCTTTCCTCCACAAGGGGCAGGGGAGATGTGACTTTGTATAGGTAGGCACTGAAGCCATGAGCCATTGATGGTGGCTCCCATTTATTAACCTCTTAAAGGACACCAGGTGCATTGTCACCCTTGTGCCTTTAGTTACATCACATCCTTAGAGTTACCCTCAGACGTGGGTACCGTGTCCCTCATTTAGATATCTTACTGAAAATGGCAAAGCCTGGATTTGAAGACAAGTCTGTCTTGCTCTAATGGGCAAAGCTGGTTGCCGGTGCTGCTTGTTGCCAGATGCAGCGGTCCAGTAAAGATAGTCAGTGTTTGCAAGGAGACTCCCCGTATGCTTCTTACCTCCTCCTAACCGTGAATGGGTTCCTCGTCCTGGAATTGCCTTGTTTGTATGTCGTGTTGCTCTCAGAGGACTCCACTGTCCTGAAGTCATCTTGCACCTTCAGAATAGCCTGCCATTCTGACTCAGAAGGTCAGAACCACTTCCCCAGGATACTACCCGAGGGACGCCAAATATTAGAAGGCAGAGGAAAGCAGAGCTGGAATTTTTTTTTCCTCTGGTGTGGTTACCCAAAGCTGAAGAGTTTCGGTGGGAACAAGTGCAGAGATTTCTAGAGCTGAATGCAGAACCAGAGAGGAAAGCTCTGCCTCCCCTGCACACATGCACACCACCTGTATAACTGCAGTCTGTTTGGAGAGTTTCAGAAATCCGTGTCTTTGCCTAGGCTCCTGTCATGGACTCATCCTCCCCTAGATTCTGCAGGTCCTGCCTGGTGCCTTTGCTGTCAGGTTCCCTGCTCCCTTTTCCACTCCTGCCTCTCAGATATAGCCTTCTCAGCATGCTGCTTCCCTGCTACGGCCTTGACAGTGGCTCCTGAGGCCCAAGAGGACAAGATCTGAACTCCTTGCCATGTCCTAGGAGGCTTCTCGAGATCTGGCTCTCCCATCTCCAGCCTTACTGACTGCTTGGCTTCCTTCCCACAGCTCCGCTCTGAGCTTCCTTCCTGCAGCTCCTAAATGTGCTGTCCTGTCCTGCTCCTGTGTCTTCCTACTCCCTGCCCCTCTGCCTAGAACCACATTCCTGGCATTCACCACCCGGCCAACTCCTACCTATGCTCACTGAGCTAAGCTCAGATATACCTCCTTTGGGGAAAGCCTTCTAAGGTGCCCTTGCTCCCCTTCCGTGTGGGTTAGAGGCCATGTTCTCTGTGCACCTTCAATACCCTGGCTTCCCACTATCGTGATCTTTAAGACACTGTTAATGTGGTCGTCTGTTTACCTGGATCTCTCCCTCATTGAGCTTTGGGAGGGCAAAGCACTCTCATATGTCCTTATCTTTATAATCTGAGGGCTTGGCACAGAGCAGATGTTCAGTGTGAAAAAAAAGCTATTTATAAAATGCAAAGAATCAGAGAAATGGAATTGAAAACAAATGCTTCAGGCAGTGTAAACAAGAACTTTCCTTGCTGCTGAGGGTATAGATTTCTGGCTTGCTGACAGTTGTTGATTCTGTACTGTGCTCTTTCAGACGCGAAGATCCGTGGAAGTGGGGCTGCGGGCTGGGAGCATTTCCCTGGACATCAGATAGCTACCTAATTTGTATAGACCCTTCCCTGCCTGGGCCTCTGGGTTTTCTTTTTGGGTGGAGATCACCTTCTGCAGGAAATGGAACTGCTCCGAGCGAAATGTTCACTTTGGCTGGTCCTTTTTGTGTTCTGCTGTTCAAGCGTTAGAAAGACTGAGCCCTCTTTGAGTCTTGACAGCATCACGTTTCATGATCGCAACACCCCCCCCCCAAAAAAAAGTGTTTGTGTAAGCTCAAGCCACGCTGAAAGTGAAACGCAGTGTAAAGGGGGATGCTGCTGGACCTGACTCAACTTCTCATCCTGCCACCTGGCCACGTATGTGCAGCGTATGAGCGTGTGGTTCCCCTGAAGTCCAGGGGATTTGCCTGTGCCGATAAGGTCAAAGGCCAGAGTGCTCGCTTCCAGTAGAGAGGAATTTAGAAATTCAACAACAAACATGTACTGAGCCCCTCAGGTGGGCAAGACTCAACCCTAAGTGTTTCAAGTGATGTAGGATCAGCAGGGCCCAGATTCCACCTCCAAGAGGCCTCCCACCCAGGAAGAAAGGCTGACAAGGTTTGGGACATATGAGAGGCACGGCTTACTCTAGGCTTCGTAGGTCATTACTTTGGGGTCCAGAGCATTACAGAAAGGAACGTTTTTTTTATCTAGCTGTGTTCCAGACACAGGTTTAGGTCTCCTCAGTACATTATTGCTTTGAAGCTCCACATTATCCCTATCTTGCAGCTGGGAAATGGAAACCCTAATTATGAGCTCAGAAAAGTAAACTGGGAAATAAGCCAGTAGATTAAGGTGGTGTCAGAATCTTGAAGGGATGATGTTTACTGGGGCTTGGGGAACTGTCTTCGGCAGGTGGGATGAAGCTAGGAGAAAGATTTCCAAGAAACGAGAGCAGTAAAAACCCTTATTGGGTGTAGCCAGCTGCTGGGCAGGAGTAAGTACAGTTGAGAGCCAGCCACCGAAGAGTTGTTCAAAGGCTTCCTCGGAGGCGAAGTAATGGAGGAAGGGGTAGATAGTTTCCAGAGTAGAGATGGGGACAATGGCTCTGCACCTGTCAGAGAAGAGTTGAAAAGTTCAATTATCTCCACATTTAACTTTAATCAGGTTCATTTAATATTTCCTTATACCAGGAGCACTTGAAAGCCCCTTCAATGACGGCGTGTATAAAGGATTCCTGGCTAGGGGGCCTAGAACCTCCCAGCAGGGTTGGGTACAAATCTTTTCTTGACTTGGTTCTCAAGTCTCTCACCATTTATACCTCCTTGGAAAAGAAAGGGACAGAAGGCTTAATTTTTTTCCTTTGCAAAATAGCATATTCAGTAGCCCTGGGGCTGCAAACATTAAAATGTTACCTTTCTTGAAATATTTGACTTTATTATGGTAGCATAGAAATATCCCAGCCATCTTTTCTTATTACTTTTTTACAAAAAGATAATAATTAAATGTTTGGGGGATACCCGGGTGGCTCAGTGGTTTAGCACCTCCCTTCGGCCCGGGGCGTGATCCAGGAGTCACCGGATAGAGTCCTGCATCAGGCTCCCCGCGTGGAGCCTGCTTCTCCTTCTGCCTGTGTCTCTGACCCCCTCTCTCTGTGTGTGTCTCTCATGAATAAATAAATAAAATCTTTTAAAAAAAATTTAAATGTTTGAGTAGGTGATCTATGGAATGGGCACAAAATTCAGAAGGTGTCAGTGTTTTGTAATAGTTGGCTAATTCTGTTTCCCGTTTGTCTTCTAGTCACTTGATCTCCTGACTAACCAGCATCACCAGTTTCTTTTTTTTTTTTTTAAGATTTTATTTATTTATTCATGAGACACACACACACACATGCACAGAGGCAGAGACACAGGCAAAGGGAGAAGCAGGCTCCATGCAGGGAGCCCGATGTGGGACTCGATCCTGGGTCTCCGGAATCACGGCGGCGCTAAACCGCTGAGCCACCTGTGCTGCCTGCATCACCAGTTTCTTGCTGTGATTTTTGTTGCACATTTGTTGACTGCTGTCTTACTACAGAAAGGACATTTTGGAAATTGGTTCAACAGGTGATCCAAGTCCCTATGATGGCCAGGCCTTGGCTGCATGAGCCTTGGTGTTGCTGAAGTCTTATTAAATTAAGAACTTCACTTGCTAGCCTGTACCGTGTCCAGAATGAAATCATAGTACCATCCTTGTTAGTGAGCACATGACCCGCTGCAGGCCAAGGACTTTTCAATCCAGAAAGCTGCTAAACATAAGGAAATTTGAAAGCGTGTTCTAGTCTCCATTCTGAAACCCAGCCATGTGTTTCCTATTACGTGGCATGCCTGATAGCTGCCTCTTAGGGTTTACTCAATACAAACTCCTATTGCTGAGTGGCTCAAATGGATGTCTGTATGTTTATTTTGCCAACTGATACAAAGCACAAAGTTTTCTTGCTCCGCTAACTCATCAAGTTCTTGAATCTGTCATCGTAAGCTAATGGAGACAGGAACTACACTGGAGCCATCCCCGTAGCCTTGCAAGTTGGGTGTTCAGTAAGTGTTCCTCGGTGACTCTAAGACTGGGTGAGGTCTCGTGCTCAATAGGAGGAAGGGTTTTGGGAAGGAGCGATAGGAGTTTTCATTGACCTCTCCTCCGGGTCAGTTGCTGACTCCCTCAGCAATAAAATCCCTCGGCTTCTTCACCCCCATCAAATTGTTGAGATCACCGGGCTTTTAGGAAAACGTGGCCACAACTGCTTCCTTCTCCAGTCCCGCTGATAGGAATTCATGTTGGCTGATCTCTTGTGGTCACACCCTTGATTTCTTTCTGAGGAAAGGGAAAGTGTCGTGGATTAATGAGTGTGACATAATTATGACTTGCTTCCTTGTTTAGGAACTTGTTTTTCATCACTACACATTTGCCTTGAAAAATCAGGAAGTAGGCTTTGGGATAGGGAACACTGGGCTGAGAGTCCAGAGAACTGAGTTCTACTCCTGCCATGGCTGTGCAACCCTGGCGCATGTCACTGTCCCTCTCTGGGCTTCAGTTTCCCTATCTGTATAACACAAGTTGGAATATATATATATATATATATATATATGTATATAATCTTTATATGATCCTTCCCCATTCAAAGATCTACGGTTTGGGGTCCCCTTTCCCCAGTCTATGCTCCTCTAACCTTCCTTTTGCCTCTTCCCCAGATCCTGGATGTCAGTTATTGATTTGGATGTCTGATTTTGTGCTTCTAGGTTTTCTTTGTGTCCGACCTCTTCAAGACCAAGACGACACTCTCCCTGCCTCCCCCTGCTATCCGGAAGGAAATCCTTTCACCTGTGGACATTATTGACAGGAACAATCACCACAACATGGTGTAGGTGCCGCCCAGCTCCTAAGCTGTTTTATGGAAATGACTGCTGACAGCAAGTTCTTGCTGGTCTTCAATCTCATCAGACAGTAGAATGTAGGGAAAAACTTTTTGCCCAACTGATTTTAAAAAGGAAAAAAAAAAAAAAAAAACAACACAAAAACAAGTCTTACTTTGTGGCCTTCCAAAATAGGTAGTGTTCACCTATGTGGAAACAACAGCAAACTAACACCAAGTGCCGAAATCCTGGATGTGCAATTGGTTTAAGTGTTCATGTTCTAGTGAACACGGGCTTGTTCTGGAACAAACACTAAAATGATTTGCATAGAGTCTGCCAGTCACCCTTGTGACCCGAGGAACCCCAGGCCTGTGAGAAAAGCTCAAATTCGCATTGTAGCACATGATGCCAGAAATAGCACTGAATCAAGAAAATAGCCATCGCGGGGCTCCTCTCTTGTGTCTCTCTGTCCACACCACTCTACTCCATACTGTGACTTTGGTTCAGGAAGTTCAACATAAGGAAGAAAGAGCAAGTTTTCTAAGCCAGGTGATTAGATCCTGAGTCCAAGTTCCAGTCCTGAGGCCTTCTGTAGCCCTCCCTCCCCGCAGCCCGCAGGCCAGCAACCCCAGCCCCTCAACTTTAGTGATTAGGAGACTCTTTGTGGATGAGGGAATTTCACAAATAGCACAATTTCGGAGGAGATGAGGGTGCCGGCCCTCATGTGTCTTCTGCCGCATCGTGCCATGGTGTGGGAACGTCAGCTGCAGGAGGCCGCCGCTGTGGTCTCCAGCCCCCAGCACCTGCATGTTCTGGGCAACGATAGCTTCGCTCACTGCTCCTCCCCCGAAGCCCTTGCTGTGTGCCCACCAGGGTTTCCCGGGAGGCTCCCCAATGGGAGCAGAGCTGATGGAAAGCAGCCTTACGCACAAGAGACGTGGGAGCAAAGGGGCAAGAGTGAAAAACTCCCCAAGCTTTTGGCTACTCGAAGTCAGGATGAGCCAGAGTAGGGGACGGTCTCCTGCCTGAGAGGCTGCCCCTCCAGTTCACGGAGCTCACTGGGGTCTCTGTGGGGGCTGCTCTTGCTCAACTGTGTAAAACACTATTGTCTTGGGGTTGATCTCTAGGGCAGTTCTTGGTAGGTTCTGCTGGGCAGAACATGGGGGCGAAATCTCCGTAGAGTTTTTCTCATCCTCTATCTGTAAGTGTCCTTCCGAGCCAGGCCCCACTCTAGGCAGTAGACAGGGATCCTTTCTACTGAACCTTTGAGGAAAGGAGGAAGGAAGAAAGGCTTTCCGATCGCGGATGCAGACCTTTCAAAGGGCTAAATGTAACCACAAGGATCAACCACATGCACATCCTTACCACAGAAGCCGTCCTTTCATTTCAACTCCTAGCAAGCTATGATTTTTTATATATAAATATTATATAAATAATGTATAAAACATTAAAAGTTAACTATGTAAGATATTATTTCTGAAACAATTTTAGCTATATCCACTATGATTATAAACTGTGTCTCGACCTGTGTTATTTACATTAGCTGCTTAAAAAAGCATTGAGTTAATTTTTTTTTAATATCAACTAAAATATCGTAGTTCTGTGGTAGACATTGTTTTACAATGAGAGAAATAACTACAACTAGAGAAGACTGTATAAAAACATTAAATTGTCAGTATTTTTGTAAGGTTCCATTTTGTAAAGAGAATAATATTCAAAGACTTTTGTAGAATACAAAGTGAAAACTTGTATCTGCGAAACTATACTTGTATTAAATGTGCTTTTTAAATAAAAGCTCATAACACAACTATTTAAAGGAGTCCGAATCCTGGAATGTTCAAGGGATGTGCCATCTCGGATGTGTGGTAGGAGGAAGTGGATCACGGGTGATCGGAGTTCTTTGAATGGGCCAGCCTCACCTCAGGGCACCCTTCCCGATACTTCCAGTGGGAAATATGGTGGCCATTGGATAGCCAAGCTGTCTGAGCTGCTCTTTCATCTATGAAAGCCTGTTTGCCCAGAGAGGCTCTGGCTCTGCTCTGTCTCAGGCCTTTCTAAAGAGCTTTTGTATTCTAAAGGGGTTTTGTCAATGAGGGAGGAGCTGTGGGTACCCCAAAGGCAGATAAGGAGCACTGTTCCAGATAAGGTGTGCTTGGGGACCTCCCAAGGGAGCCCTTTACACATCAAAAGAAGGAGGGTGGAGGGTGCTCCCGGGGAAGGCCAGTTGGCCCTTGCTTTCTCTCCCTGTGTCTGCCCAGCTTGGGGGAAGAGGGGAAGCTGGAAGTGTCAAATTCATCATGCACCTGTGTGCCAGGCCCTTCTGCCTGTCACTTTCGATCCTGATGGCAGTTCTTGTTTTGAGAAATGAGGAAGACAAAAGAATGCAAAGATGAAACGACCTAAGATCCTAGAGGAGTAAATTGCTGGCCAGGACTTGTATTCATTTCCCATTGCTGCTGTAGCAAGTTACCACCAATGTAGTGGCTTCAAACAGCACAGATTTATATATTATCTGACAGTTTTGGAGGCTCTATGGGCCGAAGCTGTTTCCTGGTTTTTTCCAGCCTCGAGAGGTCATCTGCCTCCCTTGGTTTGTGGCCTTCTTTCTCCATCTTCAAAGCCAGCAGTGTTGGGCCAGGTCCTTCTCACTCCACTGTCTCTGGTCCTTTGCTTCTGCCACTGCTTCCTCATTTAGGGCCCTGGTGATTATGTTTGGCCCACCTGGATAATCGGGGCTTCTCTCTACCTGTGTTAAGTTCAGCTGGTTAGCAACCTTCATTCCATCTGCTCCTTAATTCCCCCTTGGCATGTCGTGTAACAGATGCACAGGCCCCATGGATTAGATCATGGACTTCTTGGCGGGTGGGGATCATGCTGCCTACCACAGCTCCCCCTCCAGGCTCCAAAGATTCACATCCAGCACACACACAAAATACATTCACCAGATCCCAACATCCCACAACGTTTCAACACAGTACAGCATCAACTCCAACCCCAAATCTTATCTAAATTCTAATTTCAGAGACTCCAATCTCATCATCTAAACTAAATCACCTAAGCCAGGTAAGAATGAGATTCTGGGTTTAATCCATCCTGAGGCGTAATTGCTCTCCATCCGTAAGCCTGTGAAACAAGTCAGCTGCTCCCAAACTTCAGTGTGGGACAGGCATAGAATAACACAGACATTCTTGTTCGAAAGAGAAAATGAAAGGACAAAAGGAGCCGTGGATAACACATGATCTCAAAGTCCAACTAAGCAAACTTCATTTGGTTTCAGGGCCTGGGAATAAGCTGGTGTGCGTCATAGCTCCTGCCACCCAGACCCCGGTCAGTCTGCTCTTCACTTTTAGGCAAGCCCACTCAGGCCCTGATACTAACTCAGTACTTTGCCAGCATATTCCTGTAACCAGAAATGTGCCTTTGGGTCCCAGGATGCAGCGAGGGAGATCCTCGAGGTCAGAGTCTAGATTTTCCCTTCAAATCGAGGGGAACAGAGGTCCAGATAGACAAAATAACTTGCTGGGGGTGAAGGAGAACACATAGCAGGTTTAGGGGAGGGACCCAAGAACAAAACTCAAGTGTCCCCATACTGTTAATTCCTCAGTCTTTCCATCATGACTTTCCAGTAGCACTTGACAGACTCGACTGGTCTCAAGAAGAAATAACCCCATTTCCTAGAGACTTAAGGAAGTTGGAGCCAGGCCACAGTATGGGGCAACTCGGATTCAGATCCAAACCATTTCAATTCCTTTTCGACTGGAGTTGATTACCTACTGTACTGAGCACAAGTAAACACATGAGGTAGGGTAGTGGACACAAGGAACAGGGTCTCAGTTTTAAGGGGCTTATAGGGTAGGGGAGAAAGTATAAAATCAAATAATCACACACATTTGTAATTAAAAACTAAGATAAGTGTTTCTGGTTTTGTTTTTTAGAGACAGAGTGGGGTGGGGAACAGAGAGAGGAGAAGAGAGAGACTCTTAGGCAGGCTCCACACCCAGAATGAAGCCTGACATGGGACTGGCTCTCCCGCCCCTAAGGCCATGACCTGAGCTGAAATCAAGAGTTGGATGCTCAACTGACTAAGCCCCTATGCACCCCAAGATGAGTGTTATGAAGAAAGTTAGAGGAAGCTATGAGAGGTGTCAGCAGGAGAACCTGTCCTATCAGAGAGTGGTCTCCCTAAGGAGCTACCTTGGGCCGAAGCCTATTTGCATCACTCCCCTACTCCAAAAAAATCAACGAAGAGCCCTGCCAAATGCAGGTCTAGAAGAAGAGACAAATGAGTGGCAAATAATGGCAGTGTGATAGGGGGAGGAAGGACTTGTATAAAGTGTTCTGGGAACATGAATGAATCAGAAAGATTTTGAGGCCCTCCATATGGACCTTCTCCCCACCTCATATAAATATCCCTTCTAGAATATCCAGTCCTGAAAGAAAAAATGCCAACTTCTGAGAATCTTTCCAGTGATGGTAATCATGCCTTTAACAGCACTTTGCAAGTGTTCAAAAGCACTTGAGTGCACACAATCACATTTGGATTCCCCACATCTTTCTAAGTGAATATGTGGAAGGAATAGCCCCAGAGATGACAGATGAATCTTAATAACAGGGGGGCCTTGGTAGTTTTGACACCATTACAATTTGTAGATAATAATAAGAAAAAGAGGGGTGCCTGGGTGGTTCAGTCAGTTGGGTGCCTGATGCTTGGTTTCGGCTCAGATCATGATCTCAGGGTCCTGGGATCAAGCTCTCTGTCAGGCTCCATGCTCAGTGAGGAGACTGCTTAAGATTCTCTCCCTCTCCCTCTGCTCCTATCCCCCTTCCTTGTGCTTGCATTCATGCACATGTGTACAAAAGCATACACACTCTCTCTTTCAAAATAATTTTTTAAAAAATGAATCTTTAAAAAGAGAAAAAGAAGGGTCACCTGGGTAGTCAGTTAAGTGTCTGCCTTCAGCTCAGGTCATGATCCCGGAGTCCTGGGATAGAGCCCTGCACCAGGTTCCCTGCTCAGTGGGGAGCCTGCTTCTTCCTCTCCCTCTGCCTGCTGCTCCCTATCTCATTATTTCTCTCAAATAAATAAAATCTTTTTTTTTGATTAATAAAATCTTAAAAAAAAGGACAACGTATTTTTTACAACTTCATAACAGAAGATATGCAAATGAGAGATAAACATAAAAGCATACTGAACTCCATTAGTCATGGGGAAATGCACATTAAAATCACAATTAGATATCACTACATACTTGTGACATCCTTTTTTAACTTATATTTTTTTTAAAAAAAGGCAACCTAATAGTACAAAGTGGTAAAGACACGAGAAAACTGGAATTCTCATGCACAGCAAGTGGGGAGGTAAATTGGTACAACCATTTTGGAAAATGTTGGCAGCATCTATGAAAGCCAGTGATACACATATCCTGTCCCCCAGAAATTCCTCTCCTAAATATACACCCAGCAGAAGGATGTATGTAGGCTCACCAAAAGACATGTACAAGAATGCTCACAAATGCACTGTCTAGGACTGTAGACAACTCAAATTCTCTTCCAACAGTCGGGGATAATTAAATTATCACATGAGGAATCCTATTTAACAATGGAAACAAACCCCTATTATGCACAGCATTATGAGTAAATTTCACAGAAAGACTAAAGAGTCAATGAAACCAGGCCCAGCAGAAAACACACCGTGAGTTCATTTTTACGAAGTTCAAAACAGCAAAGGAAATTATCAATAAAATGAAAAAGCAACCAATGGAATAGGAAAACATATTTACAAATCCTCTATTTGTTAAGGGATAAATATTCAAAATAGATAAAGAAGTCACACAACTCAATAGTAAAAAACCAAATAACCCAATTAAAAAATGGCCAAAGGACCTGACTAGACATTTACCCAAAGAAGATATATGAATGGCCAACAGGTCCATGAAAAGATGCTCAGCATCACTCATCATCAGGGAAATGCAAACAGTGGTATACTACCTCACACCTATTAGAATGGCTTCCAAAAAACAAGAGATAAGAAACACTTATTTCTTATGTCGAGGATGTGGAGTAAAGGAACCCCTGTGCACTGTTGGTGGGAATGCAACATGGTGCAGCCACTGTGGAAGACAGCATGGAGGTTCTTCACAAAAATAAAAATAAATACCATATGATCCAGCAATTCCACTTCTGGGAAGATATCTGAAGGAAGCAAAAACACTATGTCAAGGAGATATCTGCACCCTCAGGTCACTGCAGCAATATTTACAATAACCAAGACATGGAAACAACCTAAGTGTCTGTCAGTGGATGAAGAAGTTATGGAATACATATGGAATATTATATATATGGAATATATATATTATGGAATATTATCCAGCCACGGAAAAGGAGGAAATTCTATTATTTGTAACAACATGGATGTACCTTGAGGGCTTTGGGCTAGTGAAATATCATTGATTTGGCCTAGTTGGGAACCAAGGAAATTATTTGTCATAGTGGCAACCAACCTAAGAAGGTTGTTCTTAACCTATCTTCCATCATAGAGTCTAAAAAAGAGGGTCACTGGCTTTCCGAGCCAACTTGCAGCTGCTCATGTTCTACGTATTTGAGAAAACAGGAAGGCATTTAAGGAGACATTCATTAGCCTGGTTATTGCTGCTTCCTTCCAGCATTGTCTAGTGAGGGTACAATGGTTGGGGTTATGGCCGCCACTTTGCCAGCCCTAAGGAAAAAGCCAGAACCTCACAGAGCCATTGACCCAATGCCCTGGATGGATCAGTTCTGAAACCACCTGGATCTAGACTCTTATGATGTGTGGTAACTAAATGTCTCTGTTGTTTTAATAAATTTAACTCAGTGTTTAAAAAACAAAACAAAACAAATGAAACTCATCTGGTGACAGAAGTCAGATTTGTGATTACCTTTGTGAATATATTGCTTGGAAAGGACTTGACCTGGGTGGTGGTCACTTTGTGAAAATTTATTAAGCAGTATACTTATGATTTATGCATTTCTCTCTTGCTATGTCATACTTCTGAAAAGGGAAAAAGGAAAGTTTGTAAAAAAAAAAAAAAAAAAGTAAAGACCAAAGGAAAAAGAGAAAGTCTGGTGGTATATTGGCAATTTTATTTCCTAAATAGCTTTCAAATTCATCCCTCCTTTCACTCCCATGAACGTAGGCTGTAGGCCAGGCCTCATTAACTCTTTCTTTCTTCTTTCTTTCTTTCTTTCTTTCTTTCTTTCTTTCTTTCTTTCTTTCTTTTTTCTTTCTTTCTTTCTTTCTTTCTTTCTTTCTTTCTTTCTTCTTTCTTTCTTTCTTTCTTTCTTCTTTCTCTTTCTTTCTTCTTTTTCTTTCTTCTTTCTTTTTCTTCTTTCTTTCTTTCTTTCTTTCTCTTTCTTTCTTCTTTCTTTCTTTCTTTCTTCTTTTTTTTTTTTATTATTGGAGTTCAATTTGCCAACATATAGCATAACACCCAGTGCTCATCCCATCAAGTGCCCTCATTAACTCTTTCTTAGTCTCCTGCAATAGTCCTTCCTCCACCTACATTCTCATAAAAATTCCTCCGCACAGAGCCAGGGGGAGCTTCCCAAAGCACAAAATATAGAAATCATGGGCCTACTCCTCAGATATAACAAATTTGCATTTTTCCCTATTCCAGATTAAATACTATTATAATTTAAAAATAAAAAATTAAGATACAATTTAAGTTCAGTCTCTCTATTCCACAGTCTGTCCCAAAGGTTAACCATTATCCTGAATGCTAGTCCTTTCAAGTCAGACCTTAGTTGGCCCATTATATGGATGCATTCCTGAGTAGTGTATAGAACTGTTTTATGAGTTTTAAATATGTATATATGTTAAAATTATCAAATAGTATGTATTTTTATAATCTATACTCAACATTGTGATTTTGCAGTATCTACGTGAAGGAATGTGTGTTGTTTATAATTTTTTTTTTAATTTTTATTTATTTATGATAGGAACACAGTGAGAGAGAGAGGCAGAGACACAGGCAGAGGGAGAAGCAGGCTCCATGCACCGGGAGCCCGACGTGGGATTCGATCCCGGATCTCCAGGATCGCGCCCTGGGCCAAAGGCAGGCGCCAAACCGCTGCGCCACCCAGGGATCCCTGTTTATAATTTTTTACCCAGAGATTATCTATATAGTGGGGCTTGTATTTTCTGTAGGAAAACCCCAGCCTCAAATTATTACCTTGATTTTATACTTTTCTTTCATTTCAGATTTAGGGAACTTCTATTGATCTGGTCCATGGATTAATGGGGGCATGGAACTATTATACTTTATTCAATGGAGAGAGAGAGAGAATATTTTCAGAGTAGAAATTCCCTAAATATTTTTTTAATCCAATAGATGACTAGAGAGTCCCTCTTGCAGCTTATTTATATGGAACTTGTGTGTGTGTGTGTGTGTGATAATATGTGCAAGTACTTATATATATTTGCAAATGCATGATTGTGTTTCTCTGGATATGCATACAAGTATGTGTGAGCGCATCCAAATATACGTACGTCCATGTTCACTCTGTTCCTGCTGAGTGGGAGATACAAACTGTTAGGTGGCATTTGTGGAGATGCTGTGATGTTTGCGGTGACAGTGGAGAGGGGAAATAAAGGATAATTGCCACTCTGGTGACCAAACTGTGGAAAATGTGGTCCAAACAGCTCTCAGTCAGAAACTCTCCCTATGGAAGGTGCCTGTTTGGGGGCAGGGGATGTTGTGGAATCCATTCTACCTAAGGAAACATTGTATTGCTTTTGCATCTAGGGTGTTGGGAGGAGGAGTGGAATGAATTTTGACATCAATGGGACAGCCTCAATGGACAATGGTCCCTGTGGACTTGATCTCTTTCCTGCCAGTTGAAGCTGATGTGCCAAATTTTCACTTTTCATTTTCTTTGTAATCCTCTGAGGCCAGTTCCTGCCACATGCAGGGGCCCCTTTCCATCCCATTAAGCCTCTGCCTTCTATTTCTGTGCTTCTTTTCCTCTCATTACTCTGGCATGTGTGGGCAAACAGAAACTTTCTACCAGCGCTGCCACTCGACATCTTTCTCCTTTGGCTTGATTCATGGGATGCTGTCTGGGGGTCCACCGTTATTGGCACAGGAGTTCCATGACCATGATGTCACCTCTGCTCGGTTGGGGGACCCCAGCATGAATCAAGACATCAGAGGAAATGAGTGGTGATCCCCCAAGGAGACAAGCTCATAAAGTCATCATCAGTGACAGCAAAGGAAATTAAGGAAAACCAAGGTCAGAGTTATAAGAGTACAACCAGTGTTTGTTGATTCATTCCTCATTCATTCAAGGACTATTCATTGAGCTCCTACCCTGTGACTTAGACATAGTTCCTGCCCTCAAGGAATTCACAGTCTAGTGAGAGAGATAGATATATGGACAAACAGAAAGAGACATAAGCCCAGGATACTATGGAAACCCAGAGGAGAGGAATCTAAAAGGCAAAAAGTTCAGAGAGGAAGCAAATCACACACAGTGATCAAGAACATAGACTTAGAAGCAGGGAGACTTGGGATTGAGTCTCCATTCTGCCACTCAACAGTAGAAGCCACCAACTAACGGACCCTCCATTTCTTCAGTTGGATGCTGCTGACAATATAGCTATGTGGAATGGGCTGATTAAATGACATGAGTTTTTAGCATAAGGTCTGATTTGGTGCAAGCATTTAAGTGAAGATTCTATTTTATTTTATTTTTTTTAGCAATCTCTACACCCAATGTGGGGCTGGAACTCATGACCCTGAGATCGGGAGCCACACACTCTTCCAGTAGAGCCCCAAGTGGCACCCCAAGTGGAAGATATTTTGTTATATCTTATAGAGGTGGTGCTTAATGCTAATATTTGAAACAACATGTAGGAGGTAGCTAGAAGAAAAGCGTTTTAGTGGTGTTCTAGGCAGAGAACACAGACAACCTTGTCCAGAGGTCTGACACATGTAATGAGCTGTTACACCATTTGATATGGTTGAAATGAAGGATTCATTCATGAAAGTAGTGGAAGCTGAAGTAAGGGAGGTAAGTAGAGGCCAAATCATGCAGTACTGTATACCTACCTAAGAAGTCTGAACCATTTTCTGAACTCCATCTTTAGAGATTTAAGAAAAAGAGTAACATGGGGCACCTGGCTGGTTTAGTTGATAAAGCATATGAATCTTGATCTCAGGGTTGTAGGTTGGAGCCCCACATTGGGTATAGAGATTACTTAAAAATAAAATATTAAGGGACACCTGAGTAGCTCAGTTGGTTAAGTGTCAGACTCTTGGTCTTGGCTCAAGTCATGATCCTAAGGTTGTGAGATCAAGCCCTGCGTCAGGCTCTACACTCAGCAGGGAATCTGCTGGAGATTCTCTCTCCTTCTCCCCTTGCCCCTCTCCCCTTGCCCCAAATAAACAAATCGTTTTTTAAAACCTTAAGAAATGGTGGATCCCTGGGTGGCTCAGCAGTTTAGAGCCTGCCTTCGGCCCAGGGTGTGATCCTGGAGACCCGGGATCGAGTCCCATGTCGGGCTTCCTGCATGGCGCCTGCTTCTCCCTCTGCCTGTGTCTCTGCCTCTCTCAAATAAATAAAATCTTTTAAAAAAACAAAATAAAACCTTAAGAAATAAATAGAATAATATGATTAGATTTGTATTTTTTTAAAGTTACTCTGAGGCAACTTGATAAAAGTGTCAAGAACATTAAGTACATTCATATAATTTGATCGAATTATTTTACTTCTAGGAATTTATCATTAAGGAAGTAATCTGAGATAAAGGCAAAAATTTATATGTGAGATGCATATTGAAGACTGTTTATAATAACAAAATTAGAAACAACCTAAATTTTAAATAATTGAAAAATGATTAAATACATTATGATAGGGCACTGTGTGGCTCAGAGTTTGAATATCTGCCTTTGGCTCAGGTCATGATCTTGGGGTCCTGGGATTGAGTTCTACATCAGGGTCCCTGCAGGGAGTCTGCTTCTATCTCTGCCTATGTCTCTGCCTTTCTCTGTGTCTCTCATGAATAAATAAATAAAATCTTTAAAAAATACAACATGATACATCCAACCGATATAATATTTTAAAGCATTCAAATGTATTTGACAACAGTGAAAGGTATAGGAAACATTCATAATAAAATGGCAACACAAAAAGAAGAATTCAGAGCTTAACTTCAATGGTTCTGGTTTTGGTTTAAAAGAAAGAGAGAGGAAAAAAAAGAAAGAAAGGAGGAAGGAAGAAACTATACCTAACTAACTAACAACTAACTAACTAACTAAATAAATAAATAAATTGATTTATCTCTGTGTAGTGGAGTTACTGGTAATTTCCATTATGTTTTTTGTTTTTCCATACCTTCCATATCTTTAGAGTGACTATGTAGCTTTTACATTTTAAAAATATTTTTATATTTAAAAATATTTTTTATATTTAAAAATATTTTTTAAAATTATCACTCTTATAGACATTGTACAGAATAGAGATTTATGTAGGAGAGAAAGAAAAAAATGAGACAATTGGTTGGTTCTTATATTAATCCAAGAGAGAAGGATAAGATTTTGTTTGCCAAGACATACCCAGAAGGGATATGTACAAGCAGGGAAAGATTCTAGAAATATCAAGAACTAGAACTGAGAGGATCTCACTGCCTATTAGATATGGGTGAAATCACAGAGAAGAAATCAGGTTTCTGACTTGGGCAATCAGGTGGAATGTGTACTGATCTCCAAGAGAGACAAGACAGGGAGAGGGCAGTTTGGAGGACAGAGTAGCAGAGATCAAAAAGTCTGCTTTGGATATGTTGAACTTCAGGTGTTTATGGGAGGGTGAGTGATCACATGCAATGAATAACAGAAAAATAGGTTCTGCAGTGTGGTTGTTCATTCATTCATCCCTTCAACAAACATTCAGTGAGTATCTACAATAGTGCCAGACAATGTTTTGGTTTTTGGCAAGTAGCAATGTACAAAACAAAATAGAGCTTGCATTCCTGTTGGGGGCTAGAATCTCTATCTCAGAGCAGACATCTGAGCTGGATATAGACTTTTTGAAGTCAACAACTGGTGCAGATGATGGACAACCATCTGGGCATAGTGGAGGTGGAGAAAGCCACAAGCAGTGAATGGGATACATGGCCCCGTGGGGGAGTGTGGAATGAGAAGTAGGCTTACGGGGGATCAAGGTCAGTCAGGCTGCTTCTTTTTCATAGTTTAGGAATTGAACTGCTTTGATAAATGTCTGCAAACCCCCCCCTTAAATATGATTTTTCTGTCTGTACTCAACTTCCAACCTAGCCACCACTTCTGTGAGAGGGGGACAAATTACTGTCTCTCTTATAGATTTGGTTGTCTTGTCTCTAAAATAGTAGTGATATGACTTTAACCTGCATCAATATAACTTGCCTGCTTCAGGACCTCTGCACTCTCTGTTCCTTCTGCCGGAATGGCCTTCCTTATGTTCTTCCCCTGCTTGCTTGGCTCTTTCTTGTCATTCAGGTCTCTGCCTAACTAACATTTCTGCAGAGACAACTTTCCTGACCCCCACTGTATAAGTCAGTATAAAGCCAGGCCATTGCTATTCTAGCACTCTTTTCTAATCAGGGCCTGGTATTGTACTGATTGTTTGTTCTCCCACACCCCAACCAGAATGTGCCATGAAAGTACAGATCGAGGGGCACCTTGGTGGCTCAGTGGTTGTCTGCCTTTGGCTCAGGTCATGATCCTGGGATTGAGTCCTGCATCAGGCTCCCTGTGTAGAGCCTGCTTCTCTCTCTGCCTATGTCTCTGCCTCTCTCTGTGTCTCTCATGAAAAAATAAATAAAACCTTAAAAAAAGAAAAAGTGTGGATCAAGCTTGTCTTGTTCTTGATGACAGTTCATCTAGAACAGATCCTGGCTCAAAAAGGCAAGCAGTAGTTTTTGAATTATCTTGAATTAGTTGAATAATTTAGAACAAATAAGTAAGGGATTTTCCAATTATAGGAGTAAACAAAAAACAATTATTAAATATTTCTATGTGCCACGTACCTTGTTAAAGTGCTGGAGATGCAAACTAAAATAGTATTTACTTCTTCTTCTTCTTCTTTTTTTTTTTTTAAGATTTTATTTATTTATTCATGAGAGACAGAGAGAGAGGCAGAGTCACAGGCAGGGGGAGAAGCAGGCTCCATGCAGGGAGCCCAACATGGGACCCGATCTTGGTCTCCAGGATCACGCCCTGGGCCGAAGGCAGATGCTAAACCACTGAGCCACCCAGGGATCCCCTCTTATTTACTCCTTATTTGCAAACATGTTTACAATCTCATGGGAGATACAGACACTTATGCAGCTAATATAAGATAGTGAATAAAGATTGGCAGAGGTTTGAGTTAATGTGAGGAAGGATCTGGAGATGTATTGTATGCTGAGGATGGAACTAGGTAGTCTCAAGGTCCCAAATTAGAATACTAAGACTGTGGTATCAACTTGATATTCTGGCTCATAGGCTTCACTGATGGAAGATAAGATAGGAGAATAGGTCAACTTTATAGTCTATAGTAGACTGTGAACTTTTTATCTGTCTAGTATATCATATACAGATGTGTATACAGAAACGTAATAGGTGATCAGTAAGTATTCTTTGAATTGAAAAAATCCTATCTCTGGGGCGCCTGGGTGGCTCAGTCAGTTAAGCATCTGACTCTTGATTTCAGCTTGAGTCACAATCTCAGGGTCATGAGATTGAGCCCTGTGTGGGCTCCATGCTCATTGGAGAGTCTGCTGGACATTTTCTCTCTCTCTCTCCCTCTGCCCCTCCTCCTGCTCTCTCTCTCTCTCAAATAAATTAATAAATCTTTAAAAAAATGAAAAGAAAAAAATCCTATCTCAGTCAGAGTTGGAGAGTTGGTCAGAGTTGATACATACCTATTATTCAGCCTTAACAAGGAAGTAAATTCTGACACATGCTACAAATGAATGAACCTTGAGGACATCATGCTACATGAAATAAAACAATCAGAAAAGGACAAATAAAGTATGATTTCACTTATATAAGTTATATAAAATAGTCAAAGTAACAGAAAGAAGTAGAATGGTGGTTGTCACGGTCTGAGAGAGGAAAGAACAGAAAATTGTTTAATGGGTATAGAATTTCAGTTTTGCAAGATGAAAAAGTTCGGGCAACTGGTTGTACAGGACTGTGAATATACTCAACACTACTGAATTGTACACTTAAAAACAGTTAAGATGAGGGGCATCAGGGTGGCTCAGTTGGTTAAGCATCTACCTTTGGCTCAGGTCATGATCCCAGGGTCCTGGGATTGAATCCCTCATAGGGCTTCCAGCTCAGAGGGGAGCCTGCTCCTCCTGCATATGCTCTCTCTCTCTCTCTCAAATAAATAGATAAAATCTTTAAAAAAATTTTTAATGGTTAAGATGATATACTTTATATTATGTATATCTTACTACATTTAAAAGTTAAAAAAAATATTAATAATAAAATTCAGAGTGTGTGGCTGGTGATTCAGCCGTACCTGGATCTGTGTTATTTTGTTCTCCCGAGAAGTTAAAGATATCAAAAAAGTCTATTCCCAGTGAGAGTTCCTCCTGCTTCCAGATTTTGTGGACTCCCACGAAGGGAAAAGGGAAGCTGAGGCTCAGAGAGGTTGTATAACTTGTGCAAGCTCACACTGCCTGCAGAGACAAGGTTCTGTGAGTAGAATCCAAGTCTTTTAACTCCAGTTCAGTGCTCTTCCCATTCCACTGGCAATCAAGATCAGGGCCAGGGTCAGGGTCAGGGTCAGGGTCAGGGTCAGGGTCAGAGTGAGCCTCTGCAGCCACCTCTCACATCCTGAGGCTGCCTAGAGTTCCCCTGTTTTCACCACAGCAGACAGAAAGTGCATTCCCTTGACATCTCTGGCTAAGTGTCTAATAGGAGCCTCACATTGCCTTAAACTGAGCCTGTGATTTGTTATCCAATGATATACTTCTGAAAATAATTTTTGATGATAGTTCACTATGTGGTTTTTGGAATATGCCTTAGAAGGAATTCAAAGAATTGAGTCACATTCCTATAACAAACTCTTTCCCCACGTACTTATTTTTGAGAGTAAGCTTTCTCAGTGCTAACATCTGCAAACATGAAAAATAGGGACAGAATTGATGCTTAGCCTTGTTCCATTCTAGCAATAAATATACATCAATGGGTACATGAACTGAGTAAAGAAAATCCTCATATATCTCATTCTGAGATTCATTTCTAATAAAATTTTACTTTATATGTTTAAGATTTTTAAAAATCCATTATGTATTTGTTGTCTGGTCAATTGTGCACTATTCATAATTATTATAATTCAGATGGAATTTTTTAATATTTAGAATTACATGGATACAGGAAAAAGAACATTTTACATTTCTATTAATATCCACATTTTTGTTAGATACATGGTATAGTGATAAATAAAAGACTTTCAATCAAATAATCTGCACTAGGCTAAGATTCTGGAGTGGAGGTAAATGGAATAAAAATGTGAGTTCAAGGAATGAAAGGAAGTATATAAAATTTCTGATTCTTCTGCTCTTTCATCTATTTTTTCAAATAAATGTAGCATCAGAATGCTATATTTAAATTCAGCTGGATACACCTAAAAGATACTTTTATAATTTCAATATTTACAAATTGCCATTAATTACCATGTCTGCAACTATTTAAACTTAAAATGAATATTTTTTCCAGATTTGTGAATTTATTTATGAGGAAGTTCATATGACTGCATAAACATCAGATTCTATCGTGCATTTACAGAATTCTCTTAATTAAAATAATTAAAAGCGAATGACATTGAGAGAGTGCTGGGAAATTCCTGGTGGCCATTCATGTAAACTAAACACCATGCATGGCATATACCTATATATATATACATGTGTATATATACATATATATATGTATATATGTATATATATGTATGTGTGTGTGTGTATATATATACATATATATACACACACACACTATAGTGACCTGCATATATCTACCTGACTGGGATTCAGGGGTGGATGAGATCATAAACATACAATGGACAATTTTTTTAAAGATTTTATTTATTCATCACACACACACACGCAGGCAGAGGGAGAAGCAGGCCCTACGCAGGGAGCGCGACATGGAACTCATCCCAGGTCTCCAGGATCCTGCCCTGGGCTGAAGGCGGCGCTAAACCGCTGAGCCACCCGGGCTGTCCTACAATGAACAATTTTAGATTCTAACTTAAAAATGTGCTTTAGATTCCATAATTTTTTTCATATTCTTTCGGGGGTAGGTGAAGCAAACAAACTTGAGTACTACTGGCAGAGACCGTGCTTGATAAGTTACTCTGTAAAGGGTGCAGATGGGGCACCTGGGGGGCTCAGATGGTTAAGCACCTGCCTTGGGCTGGGGTCATTTTCTCTAGTTTCTTGGATTAAGCTCCCAGCTCAGCAAGGACTCTGCTTCTACCTCTCTCTGTCTCTCTCTCTCTCTCAAATGGATAAATAACATCTTTTTTAAATAAAGGGGAAGGGTGTGGAGAAATGGGTAGGAAGCTGGAAGAAGATAGGGAACCAGAAAAGATTTTGATTTCTGGTTTGGCTTTAGTTTGCTTTTGTTTCTAAAGACGAGAAAGCGTGTGTGCCCACGGGAAGGATTCAGACAGTGAGGGCCAGCTGCGGGGGCGGGTGACAGTACCAGAGCCCGGGAGTCCCAGAGCAGGCGAGGCCTAGGCAAGGGCCAGGGCCGCCTGCAGACCCCGGGGGGCACCCCCTGCGTCTACCTCCGCGGTCAAGCCCGGGCTGGAAGAGCCGCTGTGAGAGTGCGGGAGGCCGTGCCGGGCTGCTGAGCCAGAGGGAAGCAGCCACTCGGGAAAGGTGGCAGGACCTGGCAGCTCGGGGCAGGAACTTATGGGTCAGCAAGGCGGCGTGCTCCCAGCGGGAGCCGCGTTCCTGGGGCCGGCGCGGGTCAGGGCGGGAGGGAGGGGGGCTCTAACCAGCCTGGGAGGGTGGCAGTGGCCGTGGGCTTGCAGCGGGGGGGGGGGGGGGGGACGGGGCACGGCGGGGGGGCGGGGGGCGGCCTGAAGGTGATGGAGCCTGGCCTCGGAGCTGCCGAAGGAGCCAAGGCAGCTCAGGCTGAGTGAGGACCACAGCGCACCACTGGACCTCTCAGGGTGGAGTATGGGCTTTTATATAATATACATATAAATACATTTTTTCCCTCCCAAGAGCACTTTGTGATGATCCAATTCTCCTTTTCCTTCGTGTAACAGGCCCTGCCGTCGTTTTCCCGTGTGGAGGATCCCTGACTTCGGGGGGACGAGAGTGGCACTATACATCACATATCATACAGAGATTACAGTGGCACTATAGGGGCGACCCCCTCTGCCCCCTTTCCCGGGCGCCCCCGGGGACCGCGCGCTCAGCGGGTGGGAGGTCGAAGGAGGCGGTGACTGGGAGCCCGGGGGGTGGGGGGCGGGGACCGCGGGGAGCTCCTAGCGCGTCCCCCTCCCGGGCCTGGGCTCCGCAGCGCTCCCTGCAGCTCCTGGGGTCCGGACCCGGCGCGGAGCCTGCTGGGTCCCAATTCCCTGCTTTCTATCCCCTGCACACGGTGTAGACCCGAGTGCGGAGCGCCGCGTGCGGATTCGGGGACCCGAGTGCGGGACGCTGTTTGCGGATTCGGGGACCCGAGTGCGGGACGCTGTTTGCGGATTCGGGGACCCGAGCTCGGACCGCCGCGTGCGGATTCGGGGACCCGAGTGCGGGACGCTGTTTGCGGATTCGGGGACCCGAGTGCGGGACGCTGTTTGTGGATTCGGGGACCCGAGCGCGGGACGCCGTTTGCGGATTCGGGACCCGAGTGCGGGACGCCGTTTGCGGATTCGGGGACCCGAGTGCGGGACGCTGTTTGCGGATTCGGGGACCCGAGTGCGGGACGCCGTGTGCGGATTCGGGGACCCAAGTGCGGGACGCTGTGTGCTGATTCGGGGACCCGAGCGCGGGACGCCGTTTGCGGATTCGGGACCCGAGTGCGGGACGCCGTTTGCGGATTCGGGGACCCGAGCTCGGAACGCCGCGTGCAGATTTGGAGACCCGAGTGCGGGACGCTGTTTGGGGATTCGGGGACCCGAGTGCGGACCGCCGCGTGCAGCCGGGGGGACCCGGTCTCCGCAGAACCTCCGGGGGGCAGAGGAGGGCGGGGCAGGCACGGGCCCCACGGGAGTAGCCCGGCGCTTCCAGCCAGGCCTCGGTTTTGAGAGGAACGGGCTCGGGAGGGAGGTTGAACACGAAGACTTTGCGGCGGTGGATTATCCGTGGGGGAGGCGTGGCGGCCGGAGGCTTTGGATTTCCAGGCTGCACCCGGGGGACTTTTCTGGAGGGAAAGGCAACTTTCCAGCCCTTTGAAGTGACTCTGTGGTGCCCCGGCTCGTAGCAATTCCTGCAGAGAGTCCTCACAACCCTATGATTAGATATTAGTCTGCTTTTTCTAAGATAAGGGTTGAAGTGATGCACCATCATCTAGGTGGTAGGGACAGATTTCGGGTTGATGCAGGTCTGCCGTCATGGCCTTGGCACCTGTGCCAGTGCCCTCCAGGGGGTACCAACTCTACTGGGTGGGGAGGGGAGAGAAACTGATGATTAGCAAAGTAGTAAGCACTCTATCTGGTGCATGCTAGAGGCGAGGGAAGATGCCAGGGGTCATTTTTGTGTACTTGATTGTTTCTTTGTGCCTCAGCGAAGTATCCTCAGAGGAGTGAAGTGGAACCTGGTCATTGAGGATGAGTAGGGAATTACACAGCAGAGAGGATGCTTTAGGCCCAGGGAGCAGCAGGTTCCAAGGGCCTGATATCGGGCCCCACACAATGGAATGATTAGAAGATCCTTAGGGAGCCTCCACCCTTTCATTTCACTGAGGAAATACCTGGAGGCCCAGAGAGGGTAAGGAATTATTTAAGTTCACAGAACAAAAGCGACAAAAGTAGGCCTAGAATGCAGGTTCTCTGCCCTTTACACTGTGCTCTAGGTTTCTTAATAACTTAATGGTCAGACTTACCCTAAAAAAGTAGCTCACACACTAGATAAGTACTTTATATATCTGAGTTTCTTTTATTTCTGGGAACAACTCCACGAGGTATTTGGGCACAATGCAATATTTTTACAACTGCTTTGCAATGGAGAAAATTGAGACAGAAGTGACTTACCCAAAATCACTGCAAATCTCAGCCCAGAGCCCAGGTTCTTTACTACTCTTGTCTGTAGAGATAAGTGAAGTAGATAAGGAAAGACAGGCATGACAAAACAAGCAAAAACCTTTCAAGGTAGAAATATGTATCACCCCCTTATTCAGAGGAGGGCCTGAGGCTCAGAGATGTTCCGCGGGCCTGAGGCTCAGAGATGTTCCGTGACTTGCCCAAGGTCAGAGTGAGAAGGTGATGGAGCCTGCACAGGAGACCAGGCCTGAGGTCTCTCTGCTCCAACTAGCACAGTCCCACCTGAGCTAGAGAGGCAATCACAGCCCTCCTTCCCTTGACTCACATCTTTCTGACTCTCTGCCTTGGGGATATGGGCCTCTGGAGGCAAAATAGCTCTATTCCTGGCCCAGTTATGTGGTCAAATATCGCTTTTCCCATGAGGAATTTCTTGCCCAAACAGGACAGGGACCTGGGTGTCCTGGCTGCCAATGTGGTAATTTTCTGCATTCCTCCTTACTTTCTCCTTGCTGCAAGTACTCAGGGGATCTGGATCACATTATCCCTGAAAACCTAAGTGTGAGATGCTTTTAGCTCTGGGGCCCTTTAGAGAAGCAAGTTGGTAAAGCAACTTTGGTTTAGGTTTACAGGTTAAGAATCAAAGGGGCAAAGCCCGGTCAGGACAGTCTGCACTGGAGGCATGGGGCCTGCTGGAACTCAGTTAGCACCTCTTAAATCTGGGTGAAGAGTGACGAATAGAGTTATGAATTGGGGGTGGAAAAATGAGCCCCCTCCCCCGCCAAGTATTTCTCTTCACGAGTAACCCTCACTGACCTAGTGAATAAGATGCATGAGACCTTTCAAAATTAATTTAGCTCCTCTGGCTTGTCTTCACTGCTAACTTAGGTGTCTCTGAAGGCTTGGCTTCTAGAAGGGATATTTAGAAGGAGGGCTTCTACTGTGGAAGGCAGCTCTCGACTAGATTCCAGGAGGTCTGGGGGCCTTGAGCCAGCTCTGCCAATTCCTGGCTGTGTGACCTTGCAAAAGGCTTCCTTCTCTAGATCTCAGTCATTATTCATTCAGTCATTCAATAAACATTTCTTGAACCCTGATGGTGGGCCTGGCACGGTCCTAATGGATGAGACAACTAACAAGACAGCCCTACAGTGGAAGAACTCACAGCCTCAAGGGGAAAACAGACAAGACCAGACATTGTGAGTGGGCCCTAAACTACTCTGGGGTGTGGGCAAAGGCCCCCTGGAGGAACTCGTGTCAACAGGGCCACGACAACCTTTATGAAACCTTCATGAACATTTGAAAAAAGTGCCTCTCACCTTTTTTTTCTGGGCAAATGGCAGCCCCATGCCAGAGTGCACAGCCTGGTAAACAACCCAAGCAGATATTTGTGCTTCCAGTCGCCCCCTGGGCTGGTCACTCCTGCCTTGTCCACAGGTTGCAGATCTGACCACTGCAGCCCTGAATGTTGAGACTGACGTGTAAAGGTCCAGTAGAAGGTAAAGGTAGAAGAGTCCATTTCAGGCTGAGGAATGAGCACGTGTAAAAGCTGCAGGCTTGGGAAAAGGCTTCCTTCACTTTGCGGACCTGCATGTGTTCTGTGTGACTAGAAGGGAGAGTGAGTGGAGCCCCAGGGAAATTGAAGAGACTAGGTTGGAAGGATTGGCAGAGCCACTTATTCACTCATGAAGCAAACAATCAGTGAGTAGTCGCTCTAAATTTAATGTTTAAACATGAGGGAAGTAATAGTGAACAAGGTCTACCCAGTCCCCTGCCCTGGAGGAATTTACATTCTAGTGAGATCCTGATGGGCCTCTGGTTATCTATGACAATATCATATGGGACCTTCCCTCTAGCATCGCATATGATGAGATAGTGTGTGTAAGAGCCATTTAAGAACTGGGAACTCATGGATCGTTCAATGAATAAACACTTTTAATCTTAATCTGTGTGGTCAACACCAGGCCCAAGCATTTGGAGGCCTGTTCCTGACACCAGCCAGGCACCTACCTAATCCTACTTTTGGGACAGAAGTGACCTTTGGTCACAATACCAATGGTGCAGGAACTGTGACACCTTCCTCCATCTGCTGTCACCACCCATCCTGACCGGGAAAGAAATCTCTCTCTGGGTCAACCAAGCAGGCTGGGTGACTTGTGACTTGCTGGGGTCTGTATGGGAATTCACCAACTCATCCTCAGACTGTGACCACCTGCTGCGATCAAAGACTCCCTCTCTTCTGGCTGAAATACCAGTGGAGATGAGAGAGTCACTTGAAAATTATGAACAAATGGGAAGCTCTATCTCTGGGGTAAGAGTGGGCTGAGGAACTTGAAGAGGTCTTGTCAGGTTGTCCCCAGGTTAGAAGCTGTGTGGTCTGCTCAGTGGGTCTGATTCAGGTGAGAGAGATTGATTGCGAGGCTTGGGAACTTGGTTTCTTCCTCACTGTGTGGTTGTGGGCAAGTCACTTCCTCTTTCTGGATACTAGTTCCTTTCTCTATCAACCAGAAGGTTTCACTTATTGAAATGTGAACAACAGAGCCCTTTGAACTCTTCTGTGGAACCCCAATATATATAAACCAGATAAAAGCAGTGGTGCTATGGTTGAGGCAGGTTTGGGGGCCTGAAGTTCTGCTGGTTCAACCGTTCCTTGTTCTTTCTCATTCTCTCAGGATTTCTGGCACTACCAGATATTGCCTCAGAGTCATAGCGGAATTCCATTTGAAACAGTTGGATTGAACATTTTCCCTCTAAATTGGCTCCTCTGGTCCCTGGGCTTAAGGTAGGGATGAGGGCAATTAAAAAGTCTTGTGTCATTTTTATAATTGCACATATACATGAAATGAAGAGCCAACCCTCTCTCCATTCAATATAAACATAATCTGGATTATCTAGATAACCCTCCCTCACCCCTTTTTGTCTATTCACATGAGATTTCACTGGCCCCCTGGGTGTTTATATGTATGATATGGCATATATGGCATATATGGCACTCTAAAAACATCTAAAATGTTCCCTGTTTCTCTTTCTACGCAATGTGTTTCCCAAATTGGGTAATCTATGATTTTTTTTTCTTTAAAAAGGGATGTATTTTTTAGAAGACAGTAGCATGCACAAGTAGAGATTTATTTTTCTTATCTATAAAGTTCAGATAGATGCCCCAGGGCTAGAATGATGGCTTTTAAGCATCAGGACCTCCGCTTTTTCCATATGTTGCTCTGTATTCCTTGACACATGCCTTCCATTTTTTGATCCAAGATGGAAGCCCTAATTCCTGCCATCAAATATATATTCCAAACAGCAGGAAGGAGGAAAGGAGGAAAGGCAAGAGCCTACCATTTCCTTTTAAGGGCAGAAGTTGCACACATCACTTCTCTTCATATCCCCTGCCCATAATTTGGTCATGTGTCCATCCCTACCTTCCGGGGAGGCCAAGAAATCTCTTTAGCTGGGCATCCCTTGTGGCCACCTAAAATTTTTTTCACTATGCAAAAACAAAACAAAACAAAACAAAAAACAGATAAAGGGGCCAAATGGAGATTGCTGCCACAGATCTAGCCATTTCTCAAGCTTGAGAAAAACTAATTTCTACAGTGCTTTCTAGGTATGAAATTCTGTGAGTAGACTCTAAGGACTCCAAGCTGTAAGGGAACTCAAGAGTGTAGCTAATCCAATCTCCGTCATCGGATGACTTTACAGGCAACCACAGGGCCAGAGAGGTTAGACAGTTTGCCCAGGATTAACTCTGTAGCAAGGGGAGAAGTCAGTCATAGGAGTGGTGGGATTCCTTGGGCACATAGAAGGGCTCTTGTCTCTGTTCCTTATATTCCTATACTCATGATGTCCTGGCTTTTTAGACTGTCCCTTTCCATTTATGCCCTCAGTGGGGGGAGATGATAGACTCTGCCCCAGGCATCAGCACACCCTGACAGGAACAGGAGCGTTGGAGTCAGGCCTCATTGGCTTTCAGTCCTGCTTCCGCTGCTTATTGCTGTGTGATATTAAGCAAGACATTTTATCTCCCGGCTTTGCTACCCTCGTGTTTACAAAGAAGACATTATCTACCTTACAGGTTTCTTCCTTCTGTCTGCCCTTCCCTCTTCCTCCTCCATCCCCCTCTCTACTTGCATTCATGGTGTGAATAAGTGAAGGGACCTGGTCTGGGACTGAGTACATAGAAGTGAAACCAAAGGTAGCTTTGCTTCTTTTCTTCCTTTCTCTTTCCTTCTCCTCTTTCTTTTTTCTTTTTTTTTTTTTTTGATCTCCTTTGATTTTATTCTCCTTCCCACCAGCCCTAATAATCCCAGGATCCAGAGGACTAAATACACATTGGGGTTGGTATGTACCAGGTTCTCTTAAGAATATGTGGTGCCTAGAAATAGTTCGCCCTGACTGGTGAACTTCTACTTCCTTTTACCATTTTTTTTTTTTTTGTATTTTTTGGTCAGACAAGGAGAACTGCAGTTCTTGGGTTTCCCCCCCACTGGACCATCTCATCGTGGGACCCTGAGGTGGCTGTTTCCCCTGCCTCTGCATGACTTCTGAACTCTTTACAGTGTTTTCATGCTTACTGTGGGTTTTTTCTCTTCCTTGTCTTCAGCTAGAGTCTTCTGTGAGTTCCTAGAGGACAGGGAAGGGACATCTGGGTGTCCCTGCAGGGTGGCCCACGGCCTGGCTACACAGACAGTCATGTGCTGGCTGAGAAGTAGGTCGGGGAGCAGGGGTCTGGGGAGGCCCTGTGATCCACCTTCACGTTTTGTAGACATGGAAACTCCTTTGAGCAAGGACCCAGCACCCAACTCTATGTCCAGCATGGTTCCTGCTGGGAACAAAGTGGGAAAGGAGTAGAGGGAAGGGGGAGGAAGATAGGAGGTGAGAAATCACCACTGATTCAGCACTAAAAGTACCTACTTTTAAGTACATGCCATCCTGCTTCATCTAAACAACTGGAGTGTGCGATAAATACTGTTGTCCGTCCTGCAGAGGGTGAAATGGAAATGGAGCCCGAGAAAGGTGAAGCCACTTGTTCAGATTCACACGGTGCCTGGGAAGTGGAGTGAGAAATGAAACAAGGTCTGTGAGGCCAAGGCCACATTCTTGTTCTTGAACTGTGAGTCAGAGTTACTGACACGGTCAAGTGTGAGAATTAAATGGTCTGTGTAGGAAGCCAGATTGCTTTAGATTTCTCCCTACAACGCTAGTGAGGCTCTGTGACCCTGACAGGCTGTGTGCTCCGTGAGTGCTAAGTCCCTCTCAGCTCTTGAGTGCTGGGATTCAGTCTACCTCTCTCTGAATTCCTCAACCGGAAGCGTGAGCCATTTAAAAACAACAGATTCTTCAGGGGCAGCGATGTCTCTTTAGCTTGAATCCTGAAGGTCAGGCCAAGCAGACTTCCTTGGGGTTTTTGATGGGATTTCTCCTAATTGATTGGGGTGAAGAGTTCAGAGCTAAGCTGGAGGATTGGCTTTTCAGCTCCAAGCTGCAAGAGACTGGAGCTTGGCAGGATTCGAGGTTGTCTGATGAGGCTGCTCCTGCCCCCACTTCATCAACCCACTGGAGAGCACCCATCAGCACCTTCTACTCCCTGGAGGGTGCGGAGGTAGCTGCTGCACAAGGAATAAATATGCCCTTAGTCTCCAGAGAAACCATGTCAAATTTCTGGGGCTTTCCTATTTTGATTCTGCCCACTGCCTAGAGGGTTTTCTGTGTTGTTTTGCCTGTCTCTCTCCTTTCTCCCCCACCCTCACTTTCTCTCTCCCTTCCTTTTTCCCCTCCCTTCCTTCTCTTCCTTCCGGATATTTTATTATTCTAGCTTTAAAAACATATAGGGCAGTAAAAAATTTTGAATCATAATGCTCCCCAGAGTCTGGCATAGAGTGATTTTTGTCTTCTGAGCACTGGTATGTTCTGTGCCTTCCTTATTCATTTAACTAAGATTCACAAATAATAGCAATAGCCTCAATGGGGAAAACTTACCTGTGGGTACCAGGCACCAGTCTTTTAGGGACTACCAAGTACCACATTCTTGCTGTCAACAATGTTGTCATGCATCTAGCCGTTTCAGGGCACCATCATGGAATGCTGGGATTCAGCAGTGACCAGGGCAAGTCCCCTTCTTCACAGAGCACATGTTGCAGTTGGGAACACAGGCAGTAAGCACATAAATATTTAAAGTCCTTTCAGATTATCTAATTACATTTTCAAAAGACCTCACACAGTGGGTATTACAGACCCATTTTAGATGTGCAGAAATACTGAGGTGCAGATAATGAACCTATCTTCCCAAAAAGAAAGGAGAAGTTGGAACGCAGCCCAACCTGTGGTCTTTCTAGCACCCAGTGAGGCTTTGTATCATAAGCCCAGAGGCAGATACACTGTGAAGCCATAAAGCTTAATTCTGGGGTCCCTCACTTGCACGGGCTCTTTCTAAATTCGCTTTGTACCTAATTTTTCCTCCTTTTCTTAGTGAGGGCCCATCACATCTTATAAGCCTCAGGTCTCACAAAACCTGGATCAGTCCTCTCTGACATAAGGATTCAGAGACCGTTCTAAGTTTCCATGAGAACTCAGAAGCCAGTGGAGGAGAGAGATGTTAAAATAAATCATGCTAATTCATAGAGATAAGAGCTGTAAGGAGGTGCTATGGACTGAATTTGATCCTCCTCCCCTAAGCTCATATATTGAATTCCTAACCCTAAATGCAACTGTGTTTGGAGGTCTGACCTTTAGGGAGGTAATTAGGTTAAATGAGGTTCATAAGGGTAGGACCCTACTCCAATAGGATTGGTGTTCTTGTAAGAAGAGGCAGAGATCCTGCGGAGCTCTCTTCCCAGGCACACACAGAGGAAAGGCCACGTGAGGTCACAAGGTGGCTGTGCCTAAGCAAGAAGAGAGCTCTCATCAGAAACTTAATTTGCCTACATCTTGATCGTGGATTTTAGTCTTCAAAGCGGTGAGGAGATAAAAGTTTGTTTTTTTGTACCACTCAGTCTGTGGTATTTTGCACCTGGAGCAGACTAGTATAGGAGGGATATACCAGGCAGTTGGATTTGAGGAGGGGGAAGCTTTCTGGGCATAGGAAACAGTCTGAGGAAAAGTACAAAGACCGGACAAAGCATGGCATAACTGCAGACTCCTAAGTAATATTCATGCACCTTGTGGAGTATGAAGACAGGAGGGGGTGGGAAATCACAAAAGGTGTGGTATGCCACGCTACAGAGTTTGGATTATATCTGGCAGGTATGGGAGTGTCCCTGGCTTTTCCAGTGCAGAGAAGAGTCACCACTGTCATGGTGGCTGCATGGAGGAAGTTGCATGGGAGGGTGGGAGACTAATTAGCCAGCTAATGTAGTAGCTCAGGGAAGAGAGGGTGTGGCTCTGGAACAGGTCAGTTATGGGACATGTTTTGGATCTGGCAAGAGACTATAGGAGAGAGAGGGAGGAGCTAGGATCACACTTGAGTTCTTGTTTGAGTGTTGGGATGGATGGTGTTTGAAAGATTTTGGCCATGTCTAAAGTAACTCGGATATATACATAGATTTGAATTTACTTCTGAGGAAAAGGATTTGGAAGTCTCATATTTCAAAGAAATGTCAGGTGGAGGTGTGCTATGGCCCTAGATCTATAGGTTTGATCAACTGTGCTCTTCCATTACAGAGGGAGTCAGGGTCAAGCTTGGTGCAGAGAACACTCTGTCTGGATCTGAGTCTTGGTCCTGATCCAATGTGCTGTTTACCTCTGGGTGAATCATTTGCTATCTCTGGTCCTTTGTCTCACCTTTTCAAAAAGGGACCACTTGAGTTAAGGGATCCTTACTTTCCCATTTAGTGTGAATAGTCTATGCAACAGTGTTTAATCAACCTATTTACAAATCAGGACTTGGGGGAAGATTAAAGTCTCATTTCCAAGGACAATACCTCATTCAGTCCCAAAGGACAAGCTTTAACCCCCAAGTCATTTCAGCTCTGCTTGGACTCATAGATTCATAGAGGACTCTAGAGGGAGGAGGATACTTGGAAGCTATCCAGTCCAGCTTCTTTATTCTGAACTCGAAGAGACTGAGAAGCAGGAAGAACACTGTCTCATAGCATCATATAGCTAGTTAGAAGCAGAGCCAGGAATTGAACTCAGGTTTCCTGCTTTGGGGTGTGGGGAGCTGATCATATACCACATGACTGTAGGAGCTGATATGAATGGTAGCACCTGGAATTATGCACGTGGAGGTCCTGCTCATGACCCCTATTTTGACACCTATTTTCCTATTTTCACTCTGTTTCAAATGCCTCCCCATCCTCCTGGATACCTGGTACCCCTTCTTCCTCCCCTTTACCTGTCTGGTGGAACACTGTTCATCCTTTACAAATATCCCCTCTCTGGTCACCATTGTTCCCTCTGAATATACCTCTATGGCTATATATAGTGAATACGTTACAGGAAAATTGGTATCTTTCTTATCTCCTATAGTTGATCCAATAAGGGCAGGAACCATGTCTTATTTATCTCTATACTTCTAACATCGAGCCCAGGTACTTAGTTCATGTCCATGGAAAGAAAGAATACAACAGATAAATAATGGTGTCATGAATGAAAGAAAGTAAACTAAGGTCCACTGGAGAGTATACAATCAGAAAAAGCTTAGGAAGCTATGCCCCATGAGGGGTAAGTGAGACTAGGGTTTTCCTCTCATCTAGCTATTTCTTGGACCCACAGGTCATCACCCTCATTAAGGATAGCTCCCCTAAGCTGTAAGCAGGAAATGCCTCGATATCAGACCCAATGGCCCATATTGAAGACATAATCCTTTGGCCCATGACTCACCAATGGATTCCAGAAGGCTCAGTGTGGGTGGCCTTCCTCAATCAATCAATGGTTGGGCGTCCCAGCTTGTGATTGGATCCCCTTCCTGCCACCCAAGCTTATAGGTCTCTCAGATGCAGCCTGTATGGAGACCTCTGGCCATCAGGCCTGCTCGATTTCTAACCACCCACCAGGAGACTCAGGGAATCATCCATAAAAGTTAGATTTTATGACCACTGACACCCCTTGAGCATGGTCATTATGATTACTTAACATTTATGAGACACGCTCGGTGCACTGGGGCAAGGGAAATGCAGTTTGGCAGCCTCAACACAAACGGATGTTTCTCTATAACCCCACAAAGGTGCTCCCTCCCACCCAGATTGGTTCATTTGCAACAATGTTCAGGAGTTTATATAGGGCCAGGGCAAAACTCACTTAGTGCATCCTGTGCACTATTTAACTAAGGTATTTCTTAAGAAAAACCTCAGTTAACCAGATCCCAACCAAGCAGAACCTTTAATTAAGCATACTTTGATTTTTGCACTCCTCTTGATTTATTCCCTGAGTGATGTTGATTTGCAAAGTCCTTCATTCTTTCTCATTCACTAAAATGTATGGGCTTCTCACTTTATGCCAGACTACGTGACCTGGTCTTGGCATTAACAAAATCAATAAGAGAGCCCATGCCCCTAGACAACTCAAGCATGGGAATAAAAATATAGCATTAAAGGTAATATATAAAAGCCAGGTACACAGAAGAGTGGAGGCCTACAGAAGGGAGTGTGACCTCATTCTGCTGGTACAGGCACGGGGAAGGCTTTACAGGAGGAAAAGCACAAGATAGCACTTGATTGATGACCATTTCAGTGAGTAGATGTGGACCTCATAGGTAGAGGGGATGATTGAGCAAAGATAACGGGGGAGTGGTGGTAAGGGAGGGTGAAATAGCAAGACATAGTCAGGGATTGATTGGTGGATTTATTGATTGATTTAAAGTTTTTATTTATTTGAGAGAGAGAAGGAGAGAGCACGAGTGGGGCGAGGGGCAGAGGGAGAAGCAGACTTGTTGCTGAGCAGGAAGCCTGATGCAGGATTCCATCCCATGGCCTGGGCCAAAGGCCGATGCCTAACTGACTGGGCTACCCAGGCACCCCTGGTCAGAGAATTCTAGAACATGCAGGCAAACTGGGATCTATAGTGTGAGGGGATGAGGTGGGAAATGTAGGCAGAGGCAAGATTATAAAGGGCCTTGCCCATCCCTGAAGAAATGTGATCATGACTGCTGAATTGGGAAACCATGTCACTCTTCTGGAAATGCAGTCTTCCCTTGATTTGGTTGATATCACTCTCTGAAGAAGCAGCTCCTACCTCTCTGGCAACTCCGCCTCTGTCACTTGCATGGGGTTGTCTTTCTCTGCCCACCTTTTAATGCCAGTGTTGCTCAAGGTTTCCTCCACTACTTATCTCACCCTACACCACACTCTGGGGAACTTTCCCATTGCAGTGATTTGCCAAATGATATTTCTTATCCAGACAAGTGCTTTCCTGAACTCCAGAAGGGTACGTAGACCCAACTGCCTAGCGAAGTCTCTACCTGATGTGGAACGGACAGGAAGGGACACTGGGGAGACATGCTCCAGTAGAGTCAGCTGCCTTTGTTCATCACTTGAACATGATAATGATGCAGAGATGAATTGAAGATGCTGAGTTGTTTTCCTAGGTTAGTGATTGGTAAATATTGATGTTTACTCAGCACACAGGAGTGGAAGTAAGTTTGCAGGTGATAAGAACAGTCAATTTTAGACCAGTTTTGAGATATTATACCTCCAAATGCTTTTTAAGATTACAAGATTTTTTTTTTTTTTTTTTTTTTTTACATGGGGACTGGAGGTGACTGAAGCTCTGGGACCTCGCCTTGACCTCTCCAGGAGGAAACCACACCCTTGATGTGGGCCCAGAGGCCCAGGATAGAACAGAGGGCTGTTTAGCCACACGGGCAGCAAGGATTGAAGTCATGGTGATCTTCAGACTGAGGAGACACCTTAGTGACCTTCGCTGATTCACTCTCTGCCATCTCCTGCAGGGAATGCTGGGCCATTTGAGACATGAGGCAAACCCCCTATCCATGTCAGAGAGCCAGGAGTTTCTCAAACTCTGGCCATTCCTACAGTTACTTCTGTCCACCTCTACATGTTTGTCATGAGAGGGGTGGTGGAAGGGGCTGCTGTAGTTGGTGGGTCCATCCTCAATCTGCTCTCCTCCAATGCCATCCTTCAGGAGAGCTAAGGTCTTCCAGGGAAAGGGGCCTTGACGAATAAAGTGTGGTTCTCAGGGAAAAATGGATTTTAGGGTTATGCCTAGGTAATGATTTTCCTTTTTCTTTCTTTGTTTTGCTTTTTGTATATTTTGTTTTAAAGAGTGGGTGTTTCCTGCTGTCTTGGAACAGAGTGTTCCCCTGGTATTTATTGGGAATAAAGGGAATGAGGTTGGCTCTGAGGGTGAGGATGGTGAGCCTGGAGCCCCATCTTCCCCATCCACAAAGAGGCTGGACTGGATGCAGGTCCTCTTGTGTCTGAGCACATAAGGTACCGTTCCATGGTCAGTCAGTTGTGGAAACTGCGCCAGGAATGGAAAGAGCAGGGGGTCAGGAGTCCTTACTCACTGGCTGTGAGACCCTGGGTAACCCTGTACATCTCCCATCCTGCCTGTCAGATAAAGACCGTCGGTTTGCATACTTTTCAGGCAGTTGTGAGGATTAAGTGCAACTATCAAAGTGTAAACTATACAAGGCTGTGCACTTTTAAGGAGCATGGGCCTTACTGGTGGCTTTGCCCAGGCTGCTGTTTCACCAATTCAGGTCAGTTGAATGGCAGCCTGCTATGCCGTTGGTATGAATAATAGGCAGGGTCCCTCCTCAGGGACACCCAGATTTGCTCATCTGCTCCACGAGTATAGTAGTAACTATCTTGTAAGGCCCTAGTGACATAAGGACAGGATTCCACACACCTGTTCTTCCATTCATTCATCCATCCAACAAACTTGTACTGCACACCTGTTCTTCACTGTTTCTTTTTATTTTTTATTTTTTTTAATTTTTAAAAATAAATTTATTTTTTATTGATGTTCAATTTGCCAACATATAAAGTAACACCCAGTGCTCATCCCATCAAGTGCCCCCCTCAGTGCCCATCACCCAGT
The DNA here is from genome assembly GCF_048418805.1 of Vulpes vulpes. NCBI lineage: Eukaryota > Metazoa > Chordata > Mammalia > Carnivora > Canidae > Vulpes > Vulpes vulpes. The sequence goes on from NC_132791.1 coordinate 154,424,651, forward strand.
CACTCCCCTCCCCCGCCCACCTCCCCTTCCACCACCCCTAGTTCATTTCCCAGAGTTAGGAGTCTCTCACATTCTGTCTCCCTCCCTGATATTTCCCATTCATTTTTTCTCCTTTCCCCTTTATTCCCTTTCACTATTTTTTATATTCCCCAAATGAATGAGACCATATAATGTTTGTCCTTCTCCGATTGACTTATTTCACTCGACATAATACCTTCCAGTTCCATCCATGTCGAAGCAAATGTCTTCACCATTTCTGTGCTGAGTGTAGAGAGGCAGCAATGAGTAATGGATGGCTCTGTTCTCCCTCAAAGCTCAATGCAGGCACAGGGACAACACCAACTTTCTAGGGACACACAAACTATACCCTCTAATTATAAAACCATGTGGGAATTCAGGGAAAGCCCTGTACTTGAGGTACCTGGGAGCCCCAATGGGAACACATCCTGTTTAGCCTGCAGGTCAGCCGAGTCACTTTGGAGGAGATGGCACCAGAACGGAGCCTTGAAGGATAAGTCAGTTGGCTGTGAATGTTAGAGGTGCACAGGAGAGGTGGACCACCCTACAGAGGGGCTGCATGGAATGTTCTTTCCTCATAACTTCTCATGGCTTGCTCCCACACTTCTTCCAGGCTTATGCTCAAAATGTTGCCTCCTCACGGGCATTTAATGCTGAGCACCTTGGTCACTCTCTATCCCTTTACCCTACTTTAGTTTCCTTAACATCACTTGTCATGACCTGAAATGTATTTTTGTGGATTTACGGTCTAAACTCTGCATTGGAATGTAAGCCCGATGTGGGCAGGGACCTCCTCTGTGTTGTTCAGCCTGGTTTCCCATTGCCTTGAGCTTGATGCTAGACTAGTCTGCTTGGGCTGCTGTAACAAGATACTACAGACTTGATGGCTCAAACGGCAGAAACTTATTTTTCTCATGTTTCTGAAGGTTAGTGGTCTTAGATTCAGACATAGGCAGCGCTGGTTCTTTCGAGGCCTGTGAGGAGGAATTAGTTGCATGTCTTTTCTGTAGTTTCTGGTGGTTTGTGGGCAGTCTTTGGTGTTTCTTGTCTTGTAAATATATCACCCTGCCCCCTGCCTTCATCTTTGTTCGACATTACCCCCACGTGCATCTATGTCCAAGTTTTCCCTTTTTGTATAGGATTAGGAGTCCATGCTATTTCAAGGTGACCTCGTCTTAACGAGTTATAGTTGCAATGACCCTATTTCCAAATAAGATCATATTCTGAGATACTGGAGATTAGGACTTCAAGATATCAATTTTAGGTGAGTACAATTCAACCCACAAAAGACACGTAGTAGAGAGTCAAAATGTATTTGTCAAACGAAGGAATGGTTGGATAAAGGCACAGAGGCAAGAATTAGCTTGCTGGGGACCTGGAGGGCAGTGGGAGGCAGTGGGTAGGGAGCTCTGGCTTGCTTGGGCTTCTTGGAGCTTCAAGAGCGAGGAAGGACCTGGTGAGAGCTAACACCCAGGAGGTATGCGTACCTCCTCTTTGGCATGTGGGAAACACTCAGTCAGAAGTAGCTTCTGTCGTCTTAATTTCTACAGGTTGTTAGGTCGATGCATTGTGCCCCTGGAAGACCCCCTTCATAGAGCAGGGGGCAGGGTGATATATTTACAAGCTGCATGTCAGCAGTTTGGTCTGGCACCATCCTGTTTACAGAGGGTACAGAGGGCCACATGGGCAGCTGCTTACTCAGCAGGTCTTGGAGGCCAAGTCTTGGATGAGACGCTCTAACTGGGTCATCTTTCCTTTACATCTCAACAATAGGCTGCCTTCTGCCCTCTGATAAACAGCCTGTCCTTCATGAACTCAGATCAGTGACGGGTTGGCGGGTGTTCTGGAACATTTCCTTCAGGGTCATAACCACTGAGACACAATTTCTGATTAATCAACTCTTCTGATACAGCATGGCAAGGTAACAGAACATAAATAGCGTAGGAAACCAAGATTAATGTGGAAAAATCCCTGAGATATCAGGAGAGGAAACTGCAAAGGAGCCACGGGGGCTCCTTGGAGAATGAGCTGGAAGTCAGAGAGAGATAAAGTCATAGTGCAGTGAAAAGGGCCCCGACACGAATGCAGCCTCTGCCACCTACCAGTCGTGGGATCCAGGGGAAGTCATCCTCCTCCTGTGAGTCTCGTTTCCCAGCCCAAAGCTGGGGATGATATGATGTATGGTGTTGTCGAAATGAGAGCAAATACGTAGGGCTTGAACACAGAGGCTGGCATTTAGCAAGAGCTCAGTGCAGGACAACTACAATAATAGCTTACGGAAACTGAGTGCTTACACATGGGTGAGGCATTATTCTAAGCGATTTAACCTCCTAATGTAGGTTTGGTCATAAAACTCATTTTGCAGTTGAGGTTCAAATGGTTTAAGTAAATGTCCACACTCACCTCGCTACCTGGTGATGAAGCTGAGATTCAGATTCAGGCAGTCTGTCCTAGAGCCTGTGCTTTTGACTGTTATGCTATATAATTATTATTTTTTTTATGCTATATAATTATTGACATAATTATAATTGGTGTTGATATTCTTTAGCTATAAAGTGAGAATTTGGGGGCATTTTCAATCAAGAAAACTGGAAGGAAGAGAAACAACAAAAGTCATCAAGCAGTTTCCAGGGGCCAGGTGATAAAATACTTAGCTCAAATAGGCCTCACATGCAGCCTGGAAATGATATATTGCCTAGTTGCCTTTTATACATAAATAAACCAGGACTGAAATATCGAACAGAGTAGATTCAAACCCAGGTGTCTCTGGACCCAAAGCCCAAGCTCTGTCTACCACACCCGCTGCCTCCAGGAAATTCACTCACATTGACATGGAATGGGCTACATGACATGAACAGCCCCATCCCTAAGGGGTGACTAATATAGGGAGACTCTTTCTGACTTGTGTCAGGGCTGACAGTTAGGTAAGGGAGACCACTGACGCGTTCACAAGACTTGGGTCCAAAATGAGTAACAAGCCAGAGTGCCAGAGGAAGTTAAAAGGGCAGTTGGAAAAATACTGCTGGCCTGATGGTCCATGAAGTTTGGAGGAAACATTGGTGAGTAAGGAAGATGGATAGGAGAGCCTATATTTAAAACTGGCTGGCGGTAGGGAAGGAAGCGATCAGCCTAATTTTAGAAAGCCTCCCACTCTGAGGCTCCTAAGGTAGGACACAAGGAGCTCAGTGAGGATTACTTGCCCTTGGTCATCCATGGGTCTCTAGGGGGAGCAATTGGGGCTGATTTAGCTCCGAGGAACTCCCCAGTGAGCAGAAAAAAGACCAGCTTCGAGGTCAGCTAGACCTAGTGTTGAGCCACATAAGATCAAGTCTTCTCTCTCAGGCTTGGTTTTCTCATCTATAAAATGGAATAAGAGTTTCTACCCGGCAGTTTTTGTGAAGGATGAAGTAAGACAAGTTGAAAGAGCCCGCTAAATTGCCTGACCCCCGGTAGGCACTCAACTAATGTTCATTGAATGAATCTCCTGGGGAGATGAAATGTTGATAAAAGGAAATCTTCATTCAGTCATGATGAGAATATCACCAGTAGAGTCTAATTTCTTTAGCTCAGAAAAGAGATTTTCTAAGATGTCTACACTGTTTGGTCTTTCTCTTAAGCAGGTATACGATGAGCTAAGGGCTCTAGCTAAGAATGGTTAATAAGTGCATGACTATAAATGTATATACTCAAATCCTGGCATAAAATATTGTTGCTAATTACATAGTGCACTCTCAAGTTCACATTATAGGACTTTAACACCATTTCTTCTTTTTTTCCCGGTATTGAGGTATCTTCGTTGTTGTTGTTTTTTTTTTCTGATTCTAAACTTAAGTTGGTTGAAAATAATTTATTAATTCAGGGTGATATGAAGTAGCAAGGGAAAGAATACTCTCTGACTTCCCAGACATAGTCATGTTTTGTTATATGTATATGTTTCCAGACTTTATTCTCTATTCATATAAACATGCATGTTGCATTCTACATACACATGTAGACACACACACATACCCCTACTACAGAACCTTGAATTTTAATTTTTTTAAAAAGATTTATTTATTTGTTTGTTTATTTATTTATGAATTTTAGCTGAGCAAATTGTCACCTGGAATAACTACATTTTCCAGTCTCCGTTCCAGCCAGGGTGTGTGCATGTGCCCAATTCCGTCCAATAGCAGAGAAGCAGGCAGATTGTGTAACACCAAGAAGGTTGCTTAAAAGAGGCTAATTCAGGTGGGAGGCATGGCTCTTTGCTCTTTTCCTGCTTCCTTCTGGCCTACAAAACAGATGTGAAGGTAAAGTTCCAGCAGTCATCTGAGACCTCAAGGGGACTCTGCTGCTGGGAGCCACACATTGGAGAGCAAAAAAAGTGTCTGAGTTATTGACAACTTAAAGGAAAAGCCATACACTTTGGACTGTCCTTCAGGCTTCTTTCATATAGAAGCATAATTCCCTGTGATTTTAAGCTACTATGATGAGGTCTTCTGCAATTTCTCAATGACACACCGTTCTCTCCTACCCCTCCCACTTAACTTTATAGTATAGATATTTTTCTCTGTCAGTACATTGAAAATCTACTCTACTCTTTTTTCATGACTACATAAATATTCTGTCATAAGGATTTACCATAATTTACTTAGTTTCTTATTGATAATCTCAGAAGTTCTTTTCAATTTCTTGTCTATTCAAATGATAAACATAAATCTTTGTGCACATTTTAATATTTTCTTAGGATAAGAAGAGGGATTTTAGGGCTAAAATGTTTGTGCATCTTGAGTTGGTAATGTAATTAATGAAACTGATAAGTAAATTGGTGCATTGTAATTGGTATGTGTTGCCACATTCTCTCCAGAAAAGTTGTTCTGAACGATATACTTCTTTAGATAGAGTTAAAAAAAAATTTTTTTTGGTGAGATTTTTCATACATGGAAGGCACAAAGAATAGCACCAAAAACACCTACCTCCTCACTATCCAATTTAAGAAGTCCAGCTTTTCCACAGTTCCCTAAAGTGCCCTGTGTATCTCATTCCAGTGGCATCATCCAACCCTTCTCTTTCAGCAGGCTGAAGCCTCTCTTGATCTTTCACCAACCCTGGGGGCCAGTGGGTGAATCTGTAGGGTTCTCTGAATGGATCTGATGAATCTGTAGACCTTCTCTCCCACCCAAAAATAATACATGGGCTCATACAGTTTCAATGCCCTGGGGGAGAACTTGCTGTATAGGGAGGACTCAGGGGATGTCATCAGGACCCCGCCTGTATTCCCTTCCCAGGCCTTCTTTTCTCCCTGCTGGCTTCATTCTCAGTTTCCATATAGTGCCAACATGGCAGCTGGCACCTCCACATCTGCATTCTCTGCATTCACATCCGACAGAAAAAAATCGTGCATCTTCCCAGTAGCCCCCTCACAAGACCTGGCTTCACTCAGATTAATCAGAGTGATGTGCCAAGCCTGAGCATATCCAGCTCCCACTAAGACTGGAATCCATCAGACCCATCTGACGCTCATCTTAAACCCCAGGGTTATCAAACCCCGGGGTTAACTACCTTTTTGGTAATGTGGTCCTTGGCCACAGAGGATGTGAGGGTATTCATCATTAACATCTCGTGAGTGCTGTTGTGTTTTGGGTGCTTTATTTCATTCAGTCCCCCCACACATTTGTGAGGTGGGTATAATGTCCGTTTAATAAATGAGGAAAATAGAGGCTTAGAGAAGCTGAATAAGTGAGCTGAGCTCCCACAGCTTGTGTGTGTTGGGTCTGGGCTCCAGCTCTTGGCTTATCTCACTCCGGTGTCCCGTGGAGACACTACAGGCCCTACTGTCCCTTGCAAGAGGCTTGTGTTTACCTCACAAGGTTGTTGGAAAATGTAATGTGAAACATTGTGTAAGCTGAAGACTCACAAACAAAAGTTCATTGAACTCACTGGTAGATCCTACATGACCTCCTGCAAGCCCCCAGGAGAGGGAAGGGGACAGGTTGGTGACTGGCCCAGTCATCCTGAGTAAACAAATTAGGTGAGGGAGGAGGGAGACAAGTTATTCCCTGAATGACTTTTTCCTTTATTTCTACAAATCTTTAAAAAAGGTTTTATTTATTTATTCATGAGACACCCAGAGAGAGGCAGAGACACAGGTAGAGGGAGAAGCAGGCTCCATGCAGGGAGCCCGATGCAGGACTTGATCCCAGGACCCCAGGATCATGACCTGAGCCAAAGGTAGACGCTCAACCACTGAGCCACCCAGGTGTCCCTACAAATACATTTTTTTGAAAGGATATCTACAACTGTTTAGGATTTTAAGGATAATATAAGATGCCTTTAGCGAGTGTTTACTCCTGGGCACAGGGCTGGGAGGACCCTACACAGCATGATGTGAAGTAGGATTCAGAGCGGTTTTCCAGTCTGCCTCTGGTTGTTGTTGGGTGGGAGCTGGCCCTGTGTCCTTGCTGGCCTGTTTCCCCATGGGTTCAGTGTGGAGTTTGGATAAAAACATCTCCTCTCCAAAAGCTCGTAATGGTTTTCACCTACAGAGTAAGTACAGGGTGAGAGTGACTAGGAGGTCATGGAGCCTGGGCTAACCAGGTGTCATCCATGAGAATGTCAGAAAGTATCTTCCATTGGTTTCGGAGCAACCTCCTTGTGGGCTGTGGAGGAGCTGAGGAATGGGGCCCTAGGGGTTTTCCTGTCTCTGGAAATATTTGACTTTGGTTATTCCCCAGCCAAAAGCTTCACGACTCCTACAAGGGGTTGCCTGGAGCACCTGGCCAAGCTCCAGTTTGAATGTGAGGAACATAGGTCATTAGCAAGAGACTTTAATGTCCTGTAAACTGGCTTCCTGGAGTGGAGTGCTCACCCTAGCATAATCGAGCTGGTAGCAAGAAACCCAGCCTCTCTCCAGCCAGGGAGGGAGTTCTGTGGAAGAGTAGAGGGGGTGTAGTGACAGAGGTGGGAGAGGCACTGGGCTGGGAGTCAGAGTTCGAGGGGGCCAGCTACTCCCACTCCCTGGGCCTCGGTGTCTTCGTTTTCAAAATGAGGGGTAGTAGGGGATGTAGTTTGGGGCTTTCCAGCTCAGGCAGAAATGAAATGAGGAGATTAAGTGAGTGGTTTCAGGAGCCACCTGCCACCTGAGTTCTGACCCAGCCTTGCTGCTCACTGTCCTAGTATTCTTAGGTAGTTTATTTAAACCGTCTGCACCTCTGTTTTCTCATCTGTTAAATGGGAATATTCACAGAGGACACCACATGGGGTTTTGTGATGATATATGGAAAGTCTTTCAAACAGTGCCTGGCCTAAAGCACAGTAAATGCCCTACAAGTATAAACAGCTACTGTGATGATCACCCATCCCACAGCAGGCAGTGCCCTCCGTTTCAGAGGATGGGTGGAGCAGACGTGTCGCTGCTGGGATCGCAGGCCTGCGGGGCCCCCGACAGTGCACTAGGCTTCCTGTGCCAGTGGGAAGATGACTTTATGCCCAGATCTGTCTCTTCAGGACTCCGTGGGAGAGGAGGCTTCTCACCAAGGAAACCCTTGGGGGTCAAAGTGTAAGAATCAGATGCGACAGGGTGCCTGTGGCTCAGTGGGTTAAAGCGTCTGCCTTCTGCTCAGGTCATGATCCCGGGGTCCTGGGATCGAGCCCTGTGTCGAGCTCCCTGCTCAGCCGAGAGCCTGCTTCTCCCCGTCTCTCTGCTGCTCCCTCCACTAGTGCTCTCTCTCTGTCACAAAATCTTAGAAAAAAAAAAATCAGAGGTGTCATGGCAGGGAAAAGGAGAGGGCAAGAGAAAGAAGGAGGGGAAGAGGAGGTGGGTCTACTCTGTATTATCAGGGCAGGAGGGGCACTGGTCCAATGGGGCTTTCAGTCCTGGCTATGATGCTTTCTTGCTTTGGGAGCCTTGACCAAGCCTCTGGATTCTTCTGACCTTCATGTTGCTCATCTGTAAAATGAAAGCAGAGTGCCTAGACCACAGATCTGTGGAGGGTATGAATGAAACCACACGGCACGGTGTCAGCTGTCCTGGGGATGCCTGACAAGTGTGAGTTGAATCTGAGTCAGAGGAACAGAGGATACAGCTGGTGACAGCACCAGGGCATGTGGGTTGGTGCTGGTGGGGGTGTGTTTGTAAGGGGTGAAGGAAGAGGAAAGGGGGGCAATTTCCTGAGGTTTGGGAAGACCTTGCTTAATGACCTATGGGAATCCCGTTACCTTAAACACCATTGCTGGGGTCCAGGACTATGCCCCTCCCATGGGGACATCTGCCATGGCCTCTTACCTGGCCTTCCTGCCTCTAGTCCCACATGCTGCCCTCCTTCTCCTTCATACTGTGATCCATTCTTCTAGAATGACACTCCACTTAGTGTAGTGATGTGTCACTACAGTGGCTCCCCATGCCCCTCAGGATGATAACACAGCCCTGGACAAGGATGTTTCTGGCTCTGCCTCTGTGGGTCCACCATCCTCCCTTCTTCCGCCTGCTTTGTGCCTCAAGACCCTGACCCATACTGAGGGTACCAACAGGCCCACTTGGATGAGTGTTTCCAGCAGGGTTCAATTAATGGAGCTCCAAGAGGTGGGAGGTGAGGAGGAGAGTGGTCAGAGCACTACCTCCCACATCCCTCCTGCCAGGTTCCTCTACCAAAGGCCACAGCTCCTGTCACCTTCCTATACCCCTCCTTCCTCTTGTCCCTTTGGGCTGCAGGTGGTGATGGTTGCTAGCCTGTGAGCACAACAGCATCCATGATCACACTTTGTGTAAAGTTCCTTTCTTCACGATTGAAGAAAGATGAGAGTGCCACCTCTCTTCCGCTGGGACCCTGCTTGACACGTGGGCCTCCAATTCCCTGTGTGATCTGCCCCAGGTGATCTCTCCCCTGGCTCCCTCCAATGTTCACATGCATCAGTCTCCTTCTCATCCCAGGGCTTTCCTACTTTGTCTCCATATCCACTTCCTCCAAAAAGCTTTCCTTGATAACCCCAGGCTTGGTCAGAACCCCTCCTCTGGCTCCCACGGCTGCCCCTCGTATGTCCCCCATCACAGCTGAATCATACTGTCATTCACTGCCTCCTTGTCTCTTTTTCCTACCAGACTGTGAACCCCCTGAAGGCAGAAGCCCTATCTTGCCCCCAGAGAGGGAGGGAGAGGGAGATAGGATAAAGGTTAGGGGCACAGACTCTGGAACTGGCCTGCCTGGGTTTATAACCCAGCACTTCACTCCTCAGCTGTGTCTCCGGAGCCTTAGGCAGGTCATACAATCTCTCTCTGAACAGCTCCCCCCTCTGTAACAGGGGGGGATACAGGAACTATCTACCTATGGGCTTCTTATGAGAAGTAAATTAATGTATGTAAAATAAAGCTTTTTAAAAACAAATACTAACAAATTTAAGATATGAAATTTAGTGTCAAATTATTAACTTATTTGATATATGGAATTAATACCCAATAAATCTTAAGTATTAGGGTCAGCTTGTGACACAGAGTGTATGCTCAGCAACTGGAGGATAAATGGGTTCTTTCTTATAGGTGAATCATTGCATAATACTGTACTTTCCCCTTGAGATTTTACAGCAGCCTTAGGAGGAAGAGAGGGTAGCAATTCTGTATTTACTTCACAGAAGAGGGCACTGACCTGGGAGCGACTTGCCCATAACTGATAGAGCTGAGGGCCCAGTGGAACCTGGGTGCGGAACCCCCTGCTCCATACCTTCTCCCATAGCTGCCGCAGTGCCTGAGAAGGTCTGTGGGCTTTAGCTCTGGCTGGGTCAGCCCTGGGAGGTGTGGGGGGGGGCAGCTGCAGGGTTCATAGAGTCCAGGGGCTCTAGTGGCCTCAGACGTGGTCACTTTCTCTGAAAGTCTCTGAGTCATGTTTGGGATTTTCCAAATTATCAGCTCCTGGAGGGTTAAAAAAAAAAAAAAAAGAGTCCATTGTGTTGCAAGTTCTGAAACCAGCTGCATGTACAAGTTCTGTTGGCCCAAGTGTCCATGTGACAAATGCGGGGCCTGAAGAGAGAGCCTGGGAAGGGAGACTCAGAAGGGAAATGAGCCTTTCATGTTCCAATGAACAGCAATCATAATAATTGATGTCAGGTTCCTAAGAACCCTGAACACTACTCCGGTGCTGCTGGGTGTGCAGTCAGTTCCCTAACAACACTTAGCATGCTGCCTTGGGTTCATCGCATCGGGGTCCTTTGTCCTTGTCGGCAGAGACTCTCGTTCAGCCCCTGAGCCCCAGAACCCTGCTCAGTGCCCAGGATACCAGGGGAGCCCCCAGGAGGCGTGGAGTTGGCCGGTTACATACGTGAAGGGACTGAATGTTCTCGATCTCCGCACAGCTCCATTTTATAGATAAGGAACCTGATGTTTGCAGAGGTTCAGTGCCTTGACCAAGGTGGCACAGCTAACAAGGGAAAGTAACTTGTTAATAACTTTATGAAACTCTTCCAAGAGGCTTCATGGTTCAGGGGAGTGCAGCAAGAGCATTTGGGTCACAGACAGCGAGAGGTTCAGAGTCCCAATCTGCCTGCTACCTGCTGTTTCATTTTGTATAAATTACTCAACCTCTCTGAGCCTTGGGGGGCCAAAATGGTGAACCGGGCATAGTCGTAGTACGTGTTTTATCAGATTGTGTAAGGCTTAACAAACGTAATACACTTAAAGGGACTGGCACATAGGCCTAGAGAATGAGCTCTGGAAATGTGGGTCACTGTTACCACTGTGATCTTTTGTCCTTAGTTTCCTTTTTATTTTATTATTTCTTAGGTAAAAAAAGAAATGCAATGTTTGCTACTTTTATTATTGACTATAGGCCAGGCATTTTTTGGTTTGCAACAAATTGTTTTTTTTTTTTTTTTTCCTTTCTCAGGGTTTGTGTATGGTTGACTCTATAACTGGGGGCCCATGACAGGCTGTTTGCAAGCCCTGAATCCTGCAGATGTCAGGGGCATGGGAATTGGGGTGATGACTTGGTAGCACATTTACTGCAGGTAGGTGTGCAGAAAGCATCACCCTGTTTCTCAGTAACCCTTGAATCTCATCGCACCAGCCCTAGATCACCTACACTTCTCCTGCTGTGGCTGAGTGAGGTGGTGGCTTCGTGACCTGTTTCAGGGACTTTCCAAGGATTTCTTGAAGCTTCTTGCTTGTCCCAAATACTCCTGCATAGTAGTGCCCCTTCCAACCTCTCCCTAGTGACCGACATAAATGCTTTTGGTATCTTGTGAGATATTTTCTCTATACAAAGATAGCTCAAGGGCCAGCTACTTAAACAATATTTATTTATAACCCAACTGAGAGCCAGATTGTCCCTCTGACATGTAGAGACTGTTCTGATGGATCTCCATTGTTTCATATTTATAAAGCTGGGAGATGCTTGCTGCCTTTTCATGATTCAGAAGGGGAAACTGAGGTTGAGAGAGGTGAGCGATTTGCCCCAAATCACATGTCGGTTAGCGGGGTAGGGTTAGGAAGAGATCCAGACTTTGGACTCATTGTCAGTGAGGTAGTGTGAGGGAGATGAGGACCAGCCTTGACTAGCCCAGTTCTAACTTTTTGCTGCATGTATGACCTTGGGTGAACACTCCAGCACTCTGAAATTCTCATTCTTCTTACCTGGTGAAATGGGAATAATTATATCTTCCTCACAAGAATGGTAGGAGGAATAAAGAAGAGAATGGAGAGGAAGTCATCCAGCACAGCACGTGGCAGGAAACTAATCCCCTTTCCCCCCATCTGCCCCTTCCTTCCTGAAGTGAACAGGGGCTTTGGAATAAGTCCTCGGTTCAAACCCTCTGTGAACTTGGGAAAAGTATTAATTTTCCTGGGTTTTAGTTTTTCTTATTTATGAAATGGTCACAGGAACCACCATATTGAGGGTTCTTTGAAGAATTCAGAGAGATGATAGATGTAATATAGGAGGCCTGTCTAGACAAAGCTTCTCTTTATCCTTCCACCCGCCTCCAGGATTCCTTCCAGCGCATCACAGGACAGGGACTCCCGACCCCAAGCTGAGATGGTGGGAGACTGTGTGTCTGTGTGTCTCTGCCTCCTTCTTCGGGCGTAGAGCTCTGCAGCCAACTCTCGGCAGGCACAGGGTTCAGCCAGTAGAGCTGATGGCTCTGGGGACAGCAGTCTTCCCTCTCAGCCCTCAGGCCACTTGAGGACATGGATCCCTTGGGGGTGTCAAACCCAAAGAGGGTCACTGTAGCAGCTTCCAGAGAGGGTGCTGGAGACCTGGACACGTAAATAACCCTGAGGAGACAGCCCCTTGGCCCCCCTCCTGGTCGTCAGAAGTACGCATTACGTTATTCAGAGAGACACTGAGGTTTCAGACCACTTCATATTTAATCGACAATCATGCTCCCTTCCAAAAGCCATTCCAGGAAAAACATCAGTTTAGTTCTTGACAAGAAACAAAGCTTTCTGAAAACTTGCGCACATAGGCCAGGCCTTGAGGGACACACTCCCAGCCTGTTTTGAGCCAGAGGTGGCGCCAGCCTCGGACACTGTGGCCAGAGCCGTGCACATCAGTCTCATGTTTCGGGAGTCCTGGGGAGTGGTGGCGCCAAGCTCAGGGATACGGGGTTGTATGTGGTGAACACGGATAAACCTGTGTTCAAATCCTCCTCCACCTCCCAGTGATGGCATGTCCCTCAGCAAGACGTGGGGCCCCGCAAAGCCTCCATTCTTTGCTGTGAAATAGGAATAACATGCCTACCTGGAGGGTTGCGCTGAGGTCCAAATCACACATGCCAGTGATTTGGGTTGATTCATGTGAAATGGCCACTTTTGAAGGCCGAAAATGTTTGAATGTTGGTGTTTTCATACAGTTCAAGCTCGGTGTGTGTGTGTGTGTGTGTGTGTGTGTGTGTGTGTACATATATATAGTGGCACATTTGAAGGGTCCCAGAAAAGGGCTAAGCATTTATATAGTGGATCTCAGAAGTTAATAGTAAGCATAAGCAGTGGGGAGGGGGCCAATGAATAGCTGCCTGGGGCCTAGAAGTAATGCATTTGAACAGATGTGAGCCTCGCTGCAGGTGATTTTGGTGAGGTGATGCTTTATGCTCAATTGAAATACTAGTCTTTGAACAAAAATAATGTAGAGTAGAGGGAATAGATAGGATGCTATATGCCAGTTCCTTCCCTTACCCTTTATCTTCTTTTTTTTGGTCCACGTGGGTAGTAGGATTAACTTGGTGTGTGTGTGTGTGTGTGTGTGTGTGTGTGTGTGAAAGAGTGGGAGAGCATGGGAGAGGGAAACCTGAGAATTTCTTCTGGCCACATTAAAAACTCTAACCCTAATGTTTGAGGCCTCTCTTTCCTCTTGAGTTATCTAGTTATCTATATCCTCAATCTTTGCACCCTTCTGAGGTTGGGGGTTGGTCAACATGTGTTGTACCCTCAGTGGTGCCTCTCCTATTCTAATATTAAGTGCACGATTTCAGCCCTCTTCGAAATGTCCTTAGGCGTTGGAGATAAAGGAATTAGCCAGTGGGAAATGTGAATATTAGGCTTGGAAGCAAGTTGTGAACTCTCCTGGCTCCACCTCCTCTCATCTCAGGAAGGAGATGGCACCTCCCCTCATGCAGTGGAGGTGGAGCAGCAGTGGGACTTGAACTTAGGTCCTTGAGGGCTAAACTTTTGTTCTCCTAGGAGTTTGTAAGCACATTTCACCTTCGTCTCCTTGTTACTGTTATGACCTAACATACGCTGGCCAGCAGTTGCATTAATGTGAACCCATGTGACTTGTCTCAATTGCTCTTTCCTGTTGCAATTCATGCTGGACACACAGCACTGCTGGGTAGGACAGTCCTACTGATCATCTGTTCCTTCAACACCAAGGATATGACAATAAGCACATTAGACATAATTCTTACCCTTGTGAACTGCACGGCCTCTGTGTTCCCACTGTGTGTAATTCTACAAGCTATAGGTGAATGTAGTGGGACTTGAGAATGTGTAACAGGGAGGCCTGCATTAGTTGAGGCCTGGTGGGAGTTGTCTGCTTCTTTCTTTGTGAGCCACAGATCAAGAAAAAAGAATGATGAGGCCAGAAAGGGTACCAACACTCAAGCCGAAGTGATGCTGGCAAAAGCCCTAACCCTCACGATGTTTGGGAAAAGTCCTCATATTTCCCGTGGAGAGGCCTCCTAGGGCCTCTATGTTTTACACCAGGAAGTGAGCACAGAGCCTCTATCAGCATTGCCTGGTCTTGAGTTCTGTCTCACATTTGCAAAACAGAGACAATAATAATCTGTCTCCCAGCCACTGTTGTGAGGATACCTGAAATCAAAAGCAGAAGTGCCTAGCACCGGCTCCTTTCTTGTAGTATCTGAGTTTCTCTAGTTTCTTCCGGGAAACTTGTCCACACGACTGAGGCGCTCTGTGGCATGGACCAGCCTTGCTACATGTGTGCGATTCCTCATCCAGAGCCCATGAGCTCACCTCAGGATATGTGGTGGAAAATTCTAGCACACCTTAACTTTATGCTTGGAATTCGAACTTCGTTTAGGAGATATTAGGAATTCACTGAAGCTCTTTAAACTGCAAGTCTTCTGACAAAAGTCTCTTTTAGATGAGGAATGACCAGGGTAAACATGGGGATTGAGGAGGGAATGAAAACTAGGGAGCAAGAGTCTGTTTTATTTTGACTGTTCCATGTGTTCAAGACTAGAGGAATATTCACTCCTGAACTGGGGCAGGATGAGACTGGGAAGGTCGGATGGGAGAGTAGTCATCTCCCCCACCAAAGCACTTAGTGGCTGCCTGTGTCATTTGAGCCCGGTTCTGATTTAATTGATGTGGCCCATCAGCTGTGCCCACAGCGTCCACCTCTAGTGTCCGTGCTACGATATGGGCTGGCCATTATTCTCTCCTGCCCTTTGAAGAAGGCCATGGCTTCAGATGCCAAGTTTAAGTCGCTGCCATTCAAAATTAAAGTAGTAATCATTCTCCCAAGGCACCGTGACATCAGAAATAATGTCATAGTCGTTCCTCCCACTAGGAACTTTCCAGATATTCTCTCTCAGTCTCCCAGCAACTTTATAGAAAAGGAACCTGATGGCCTGAGGTGCCTTTAAACCACATGCAAGGAAACAGTTTGCTAAATGAAAGGAGAAAATGAACCTTGCCTGCTCTGAGCATGAAACCTATTGCTTTCTCCCCAACCACCTTTTATAGAGGATCCATTTTTCCAGATGAGGAAACTGAAGCTCAGAGAAGCTACAGAAATTGCCCAAGATCATGCAGCTAGTACAATAGCTAAGCAACAGGTAATTTTTGCAGTGTCCTCTATAGCCCAGGCAGCGGGTTTAAGGTCTCACGTATATTCTCTCCTTTACCTACCAGCTTGCCTTACATCACATATAAATGTCAGAACTGGTATTTATGATCAGGTCTACTTGTGTTCAGAGCTTTCAACTGCCCAATTCTGCTTTAAGGAGACTGATGGGGGATTGATATAAATTCCAAATTTTCAATAAAGGAGTGCTAATGTTGGCTAAGAAGATGCTCAATCAGAATTTATGGGGTGAAGTGATGAGCCACTTCTTCCTCTGAATGCAGTTCCTGCCTGTTTCTAAGTGATGGATGGAAGTCAGAGAGCGAGGATCAGGAATGTCTGACCTTATGTAATGGACATTTGAGTGAAGGGTACCAGTTAGTTGCTGTGATCAGTGAACAGATAAAACCCCAGAGACATCGGGATGGCCGAGGTCAGATGAATGAATGCAGGCTGCCTCTCTGGGATCTTTCCTTCCCAAGGAAATTGATGGAAGATGTGTCAGGCCTAGCTCACCGCATTCCAGCCCAAGGGGTCAGCTGTCCAAAACGTGTGAGTGTCCCACAGCCTGAGGTGAGGGGTCTGGGGAAGGGTCTTCACGGTCTCTGCCACAGCCCTGGAGACGAGGCACTATCTATCTGTTCTGTAAATAGCACACACATTCCTGGGAGATGAAAGGCGGTTCTACAGGCAGCACTGTGAGCCCTTCCAAACTCCAGGCATGCACTGCTCATCCTTCCTGGCTCTCTCTTCAAACAACCACGTAAGATATAGTGACTGTGTGAGGGGCAGCAGAGGCCGGAAGACAGCAGTCATATCTTCCCCGTGAAGCCCCGGGAGAGTCATCGCATCATTGAGTTGGAATGATAATCATGAAATTAATAGACTTTGGTGGAAATTTTTGGAGCTATAATGGATGCTTGCATATCAACAGTTTCCTCTCTCTCCCCTAGTAGCCCATTGTGATTATACCCATTTTTAAAAATGAGGCAACTGAGGCCCCAAAGGGTAAATCATTTGTTCTTAGGCTTGGCTGCTAAATAATGGAGCAAGGTCTTGCATCCAGGGCTCCTATCTCTGGCTCACATTTTTCCTACAATATGACTTAGATTATGACCTGGCTCAGCCTCTGGCTGCTTCTACCATATATGATATCCCAACTCTGCTTGAACATCCAGTGTGGTCCATTCTAGAGTTGGACAGCTATAACAGAGTGTTAGGAATAATAGCAACTATATTTTGAGCCCGTGCTATAAGCCAAAATGTGTGCTAAATGCACAGTAGCCCTCAGGAGAGCTATATGTGGTTAAAATTTGTGGGGATTAAGTTTCATAAAACACAAGTGACTTGCTCAAGGTCACACAATCAGTAAGTGTTGGAACAGGAATTCAAACTCAGGTCCGTCTTCTGTCAAACCCATGGCACCACATTTTCTCCTTATGTTGAATGGAAATTATCTCTAATTTCCATAAAGATGTCCTTGCTTGCTTTTGTATCAATCTGTTGTCCTGGCAGGTGCTGAAAGAACTTTTTGCTTTCAACGTCTTCTCCCCAACAGATGCAGAATTCTTGGTCCCTCCCATTCTTCCTGGTGAGATGTGGCTGTCAGATGGCTCATACTCCCCACATTCACCTTGTAACACAAAACATAGAGTTGTAGAACGAACGTAGGGCTCCAGGTCTAGAAAAGTGGGTTCTGCTTCAGTTTACAGGCTGCGTTTTGTCAGCTTCTGGGACCCTCATCAACTCCATGGGAGTCCTACCTAATTCTCAAAGTTGTTTTGAGAATACGGTGTAGAAATTAAGGAAGTGACAGCCCCTTACAAGAAGGTGGATTAAGTACGTAGATATTCAAGATAGCATTTTTTTTTTAAGATTTTATTTATTTATTCATGAGAGACACACAGAGAGAGAGAGGCAGAGACACAGGCAGAGGGAGAAGCAGGCTCCATGCAGGGAGCCCAACGTGGGACTCTATCTTGGTCTCCAGGATCACGCCCTGGGCCGAAGGCAGCGCTAAACTGCTGAGCCACCCGCGCTGCCCCAAGATAGCATTATTTATAACAGACCAGCCAATATGACAAAAGCCATCCACTATAAAGCAGAAAACAGAACTACCAAAACATTCATAGCAGGAGAGTGGCTAAACAACAATGGAACACCATCACTTCAGGGGGTGGGATGCAGACATTAATTTTTTTTTTCAAAAAAAGCTTATGATAAAATGCTAATTAAAGCCAGTAAGATATGTCAGTTATACCTCACTTAAGCTAAAAAAAAACGGGGATCCCTGGGTGGCGCAGTGGTTTGGTGCCTGCCTTTGGCCCAGGCCGCGATTTTGGAGACCCGGGACCGAATCCCACATCGGGCTCCCGGTGCATGGAGCCTGCTTCTCCCTCTGCCTGTGTCTCTGCCTCTCTCTCTCTCTCTCTGTGTGACTATCATAAATAAATAAAAATTAAAAAAAAAATAAGCTAAAAAAAACCCCTCACAGACAAGATCTAAAGCATTATCTGTAGTATGATTTCAACTTAACATAAAGTAAGACTGATATAAAATGCATCCCAGCATTATTATTTCAATAATTATCTGGAGATGATAGGCTTATGAGTTGTGTGTGTGTGTACGTGCATGTGTGTATAAATGAGTGTGTACATCCTTTACATTTTTTTTTCTATTTTCAAAATTTTCTGCAATGAGCTTGGTCATTTTGAAAGTCAACACAAAATGTGAGGTTCAGAATGGAGCACAGTGAACTCCCAAATAGGGCCTCACTGGCCCAGAGACCAATTAGCACCTTTTCAAAACCCATTTTGTTTTTCCTGCTGTGCCAAAGTGCCATTTCAGCGTCTCTCCTGTGCTCACTCATCTCTTTTGACATCACTATTTTGATTTGACTGGATTCAAAGAGGAAGCAAATACAATAGACTAAGGCCAATCTTTAGGAACTGCCTAGTCTCACATTGCAAAAATGCTATGCTGATACAGTCTTTAGAAAAACCCACAGACCCCAACAATCTCTTTAGCATCTCGCCAAACAAGCGGCAATATGAGAAGTTACCTCAAAGCTGGTACTCTGGCCTTGTCACCCACTCCTGGAGGGTCAGCTGTTCTGAGCATGCCAAGGCAGGGCAGGGCAGGGCAGGTTGCCAGATGGATTAGTCTTGCCTGGGGACAGTTGAGTCTTATTAGGACAGCTTCTTAAGTTATGTCTTCTTTGCTTGATAATATTATAACTGATTTGCCTCTAAGAAAAATGCTGCTCCCATTGCTGGGTAGGGCAGTAGGGTAAAGGTAAGCAAGAGAATGTTTTCTGGAGTTGCGTCAACTACATGTTCAGAGCAACAGCTGGACCCTGAGCCCTTGGTGAGTCTTCGTGTGACTGGTTCTGAAAATGGTAGAACCTTAGCTTCCTTCCTGTCTTACTGTTGGAGTGGCCAGAGCTGGGAACTTGATCTTTTACTATTTACACAATGGAACTATGTGAGAAGAAAAGGAACATAGATATTATGGGGTACAGAGTGCATCCTATTTGTTGTTACCAAAGAGAAGGCCACAAGGTATTGCCAAGGTCATTTAGGTTGCAAGACAACTCAGCACTTTGTTTGGTATCTCCCAGTCTCCATTTGTCCACTAGAGTGTGTAAGGGAGAACTGGTGCTCATCGTCTCTACTGTGGCTCCCTGGGATACCAGTGCCAATGATACTTACTGTCTAGCCAGTGCCTGCTGTGTGCCAGGCATCATGCAGGAATTTACAAGCATTATTACAACGGTTACAGGCTGAATTGTATTCTCTTGAAATGTATATGTCAAAATCCTAACTCCCAGAACATCAGGATGTGATTGTATTTGGTGATAGGACCTTCAGAGAAGTAATTAAATTAAAATTAGGTCTTTAGGGTGAACCCTAATCCAGTATGACTGGTGTCCTTATAAGAGGAAGAAAGTAGGACACAAACGGAAGACCATGTGAAGACACAGGGAGAAGGCAATCATCTATGAGTCAAGGAAAGAGGCCTCAGAAGAACAACTCTGCTGACCCCTTGATATCTGACTTTCAGCCCCCAGAGCCGTGGAGCTCTCTGTTGCTTAAGCCCCCCAGCTTGTGGTACTTTTGTTATTACTAGTCAGTCCTAGCTGACTAGTAATACCCTATCCCAACCACAGCCCTGCTAGGGAGAGGGATTGGTCCCAAGAGACACATGAGGAAATTCAGACTCAGAGTGGTGAAATAACTCACCCAAGATGAATAAGAAGACCTGAGTAGAACCCAGTCCTGCTGAAACCTAGGGTGTGGCCACTGCCCTCAGAAGAGATGGGACCTCCTATGTGAACGGGCACTACAAACTACATGTAGTTGTCGAGTGAACACAGCATCTTAAGGCATCACTTCTTACTTTTGCTATGGTAAATGGCTGTCCCTTGATTGGGAATTCTAGGTTGAGCCTGGTCCTCCAAAGGGGCCCCTCTTGGGGATGCTTTGCACTTTAGCTCCTGGACCCTATCTTTGGGTCAGAAAAGGGTTTCTCCAGTCCTTCTGACCATTCATTGCAGGCCATTGTGAAGCAGCAGACTTTTCTCCATTTCCATTAGCATGGGGACAATGTTGGGCAAAAACAAAGTCTCTCTGGGCACTAGAGCCTGACCTTCACACATTCTGACTGACCTGCCAACTTCTGCCACCAGGTTTTTTATGGGCCTTTTGGTGTGTAGGCATTTATATTTTTCTACAGGCAACCTAATCCCAATGCCAATCATAGCAAACTATTAGTCTTTCTACCTGCCTTTTGCCTTCTTAATGCTTATCCCTTAGATCTTGACTCAGCTGTCACTTCCTCAGGGAAGCCCTTCCAGCCTGGACCAGTATCCTCTGTTAAGCTAAGTTAGCTCCATAACAGACATAGTTCCCTGATCTATCCCTCTCAGAGCCTAGAACTCTGAATGGCATAACAGTGGACTCTCAACAGATATTGATGCAGAAATTCATAGGCTTTTTTACTGTCTTGCCCTGTGCTTTCCTTCATAGCACATGACATAATTTTCAGTGATGTGATTAAGTTCTTTTTTTTTTTTAAAGATTTATTTATTTATTCATGAGAGACACAGATTGAGAGGAGAGGGAGAGACACAGGCAGAGGGAGAAGCAGGCTTCTCGCAGGGAGCCCGACGCGGGACTCGATCCCGGATCCGGGGATCACGACCTGAGCCAAAGGCAGGTGCCCAACCGCTGAGCCACCCAGGCATCCCGATTAAGTTCTATATCCCTGTCCCCAGCCACTGGTCTGTAACTCCATGAGGGTAGGAACTTTGTTTTGCTGACTGATTCATTCTCAGCACCCAGCTTTGCCCTGAGCAGAGCGGGCAGTTTAAGAATGCTAGTTGCACAACACTGAATGAGGGACACTGAGAAATCGGAGAGGTTTGGATTCACCCGAAGTGCATTTCCATGCCTTGGGAGAGCTCACTATATGCCATTCATTGCTTTATTCATTCAGCAAACTCTTTATCCACTGGTCTCCCCATATGCTAGGCAGTGCATTTAAGAAATCACGAAGAAATGGTCCCAGGTTCATGTGGTCACAGCCTGGTCGGGGAGGTGGGCATTGACACTGGTAGTAATAATTCAGCACACTCAGCACTGTAACTAGAAGCAGACACCTGGGTGGGGGTAATGTACAGCAGGGTGCAAGTGGTCCAGGTGTCATGGGGTCACAGAGGGCAGAGAGGGGGCAGCTCTTGAGCTGAAACCTGAGTAAGTCACTTCAGAGGAAAGGAGGGGAAGAGTACTTTAGGCAGAGGAAAAACTTGAGGGAAGGCCCAAAAGGGACTAGAACCAGGCTGGCAGGGATAAGAACAACTCGGCTGCTTCCTGGCTCTGCCATGTGGGGAGGGGAAGTGGGAAGGTGGGGTGGGCCCCTGTCTGCTCTCTGGAGACCTTTGCAAAAGGAGGAGGAGAGCAGGTTGTCATTCTTTCCCCGCTAGGACTCAGCTTTTGTCCCTTGTCTGGGCCTGGCTCCCTTTGATCCCAGCAAGGCTATTGTTTCCCCAGCGCTTGGTTCTCAGCTTCCCAGGGGAAAATGTGGTCTTTGTTCCCCAGAGACTTTTCCTCCCCGTCCTGCCCTGGTGGGGACCAGCTGGGGAGGGGCTCAGCGTGAGGAGCCAGTCCCTGGCAGCTGGGGACAAGGGCCTCCCCTGTCCCCATTCTCCGCCTTATGTGGGTTGCACGGAGCTCTCAGAAGCCTCTCTCTCACTTGGTACAAATCATGCTGTGTTGGGGGTGGAGAGGGAGTTCTGGGCAAACAGTTTCAGCTTCTTTATTTTTAAAAATTGCCTTTGTTAACATTTTAAGCCTGTTCTTAATATGAATCAAATGCAGCGAGGCCTGGTGAAAGCCTGGGTTTGAATCTCAGCTCCACCGTTCATTGGCTTTTCCGCTTGGGTAAGACATTTCAGTTCTTGGAGTCCTGGTGGCCTCTCCGAAAAGTCAGGAAAATGGTATTTATCCTACAGCGTTGCCACACGGTTTTCTTCTTTCATTTGGTAGAATGTGAAGCACCTACTGTGTGGCAGCCACTGTGGCAGGTGCTAGAGGAATCACTGGAGAAGGAGGTAGACTTGATGCTGCCCCTCACGAAGCTTACCAGGGAAGAAAGACTCAACCTTGTAAGTACTGCCAGAAGAAGTGCAGCTTGCTGAGGGAGCCTGTAGCAGGACTTCACCGAGTCTGGGGGAGGGCCAGGAGAGGGGCCCCCAGAAAGGTGATGCTCATGCTGGGATTTGCTGAGCACACAAGGAGATGATCCACAAATGTTCACTCCCACCCCCCTGCCTTGGATCAGATCCCTCACCCACACCTGCCAGGTTTCTGGGGGTTTATGAAACCTCCTCCCCTCCAGGGAACTTACTCAGCTGAAAAGAAGTAGAGGCTGGGGGCCGCTTCCTGGGGCCTGGAAATTGGTGAATCCGCTTACAAGGGAATGACCATGGGGCCAGCTGTGACACTTTCTGTGTGCCTGAATGAGAGGCGCTGGCTCTGTGCTACTCAGAGCCGAGCTCTTGGCCCAGCTCACCAGGCTGGAGAAGTGGGGGAGGGGGAGGGCAGCTTCCAGACCACAGTGCTCCGGGAGGGAAGCAAATGGACCTGTAATTTGATCGAGGTGGCTGGGGTGGCTCCCAGAGCTGTGAGGATGAAGAATAGCTTTCAGAAGCGTGTCAGGGGAAGCAGGCAGCTTCTCTCCTCCAGCGAGGGGTTGTGCACACAGAGCTGACACTCGGAGTGGCCTCAGACCCGGGGACACGGGCGGTGCCACTTTGGGCATCTTTGCGCATCTTTGGGGTGCAGTGCTCACCTGTACAGAGGCATCTCCTTAGGCCGGGCATGTTTACAGAGAGTACATGTTAGTCCTTGCAGCAGCCTGTCTGCATCCCCCGCGCCCCCCCCCCCCCCCGCCCCATCTTGCAGATGAGAAAGCCGAGGCTCAGAAGTGAAATAAGTTGCCTAAGGTCACACAGCCAGGAAGTGGTGAAGTTGGGATTTATTTATTTATTTTTTTTTTAAATTTTTTATTTATTTATGATAGTCACAGAGAGAGAGAGAGAGAGGCAGAGACCCAGGCGGAGGGAGAAGCAGGCTCCATGCACCGGGAGCCCGACGTGGGATTCGATCCCGGGTCTCCAGGATCGTGCCCTGGGCCAAAGGCAGGCGCCAAACCGCTGCGCCACCCAGGGATCCCTGAAGTTGGGATTTATATCTAGTTTTAAATGTCTTCAAATCCATGGTTCTTCCACTGTATTATGCTGCTGGATAATTTTTTGGACAATATCTCCTTTTGAATTATGTATGTATAACAATGATAAGAAGAATCCTTTTCATGTGATATGTATTACAAAGCATCATACATGCCATTTCACAGAGTCTTCAGAGCGCCTTCTCTGGGAGAGGCAGTGTTATTATCATATTCAAGATGGGGAAATAGGAAATAGAAGCCCAGCCAAGCGGGTGGATCCCCTGCTGCCACACAGCAAGGAAGTCAGGGAGCTGGGGTAGACGCCAGATCCCATGCACTCTCTCCCGTTGTCTTGAGACCCAGGTGGGCTCCTCAGGTATCCCCTGATATCCAGACCATCTCTAGATCCTTAAATTAAAAACCCAAACACAAACCATGTGTTTTTCTAATAAACTCAAAGCCTTCACTTTGTTTCTAAGTCTTGATAAAGCCAGCAGCCCAAATCCCCTTTCCTGGGGCCCCTCCTGCCTAGAAAGGGATGGTTGGCCATGTGTATTTTTCACTGGGGCTCCCACAAAGAATGTTGCATATAATATGAAACATGTGTCACTGGTGTTTGCTGGAGTGCCCCACCCCATGCCCTTCCCCGCACAGCAGGGAGCCCCTTCCTCCCGAGCCTGTGCAGGGGGACCGTGCAATGCACACCTAGAGATTCCCCCCAGGACAGCCCCTCCTGAAGGCAGAGCTGGGTACTGAGCTCACCCAGCTCTCTTGTCTCACCTCCGCACTGGAGGCCTTGCTCCACTCAAGGCTCAGATGTGTCTGAGTTCAAGCTGGACCCATGAAGAGCGTGCACTCAATAATTTTTGTGGGATAAAGCGCAGAATGAGTAAGGGCACGAACCATTCTGCCTTCTGCCTCCACTCGATAGGCGTGCTGTGATGTTCATTGGGGGAAAGAGTAAGTTTACTGCAATGGAGACCCTCATGTTGGTGTGCTTCTGGAGAGCTCTGCGGCTTCAGGGAGGATATTGGTATTTTATCCTTTCCCTTCTTAGGAGACTGGGGTGTCTGGAACACTGGTTCTTGAACTTGAGTGTACACCAGAATCACCTGAAGGCCTTATTAAAGCACAGATGGCGGGCCCCACCCCCAGTGTTTCAGATTCTGTGGGTCAGGCATGGCCCAATAATTTGCATTCTTAACCACTTCCTAGTTGATGTGATGCTGCTGGTTCAGAGCCACACCTTGGCAATTACTGGTCTGCAGGAAGAAGGATGGAGGACATGAATGAGAGTTTGTGAAAAGAGAGGGTAGGATATGAGATTATTCTGTGCTTAGAGACATCTTTTGAGATCTCAAACTTGAACACGTGACTAACATGCTCAGAGGCCTCCATGGCTCCCCACTGCCTACAGGATCAGGGCTCAGTTGCATCATCTAGCAGGGCAAGGTCCTTCCCACGTGGGCCCTGAGGCCTTCCTCTCCAGCCTCATTGCCTCCACTTCCCTCTTGGACTTTACACCCCCATGACCCTGGGCTTCTCAGCCTGCCCCTAATGTAGGGACCTTTTTTTCCCTGTCTTTACACACGTTGCTACTTCTACCAGCCCAGTCCTCTTTCCTAAACCTAGCCAATTCCCCCTTATCTGAAAGGACCCATCAACTACCACCTCCTCTGAGAAACCTTCCCTGATTCTCCCAGATGAAGTTTGGCTTCCCTCCCTGTACTGCTATAGCAGTGGGGTTGCATCTCTTGCATCTTTGACTTCACCACCCTCCACTGCAATTGTCTCCTGTCCCCCTCAGCCTGGGATCTTGTGAGAGCAGGGATTGCCCTATTTATCAATCTCTCCTGGGACCTAGTTCAGTGTCTGACACCTGGTGGACACTAGATAAATGCTGGGGACTGGCTGGAGCCAGGGTGACATTCATTGTGCGTCTCTTGTGGGTTCGGTGTAATCAGTGGAAAGTTGCTTAGTTCATGGTAGGTCATTCGTGCACCTGCCCCAGGTAGGCACCAGGGTAGGTCCTGGGGATAATTCTAAAAAGTGGGAGAGACAAGCCTTTGCTCTCGTATGATGTATTGTCGGAGGGGGAAAGAGGCATAAGCTGGTGAGTTTCAGCATTAATAAGAGGAGTCATGGGGGAATCAGGGTGCAAAAGGGGCTCCTGGTAGGAGTACTTAGTCTGGGTAGTGTTAGAGGCAAAGGCCAAAGGAAGGGTTGCAAAGGACGTGATGTGTAAATGGAAGCCCAAAAGATAAAGACAGGGAAGCGGAGCCAGGGCGTGGCATCTTGAGGGATTGATGTTGTCTTATCAGGGGAGAGACGATGTGGCCTTGACTTACAGTGGGCAGTGGTGGGGCAGGGGGAGGCCCTCTGAGAGTGATGGTGCAGGGAGACCAGAGGGCTTTGGACCAGGTGAGGTGAGGATGGAGCGGAACAGAAAAAAATGGAAGAAAGGGCGTGAGCATCTCATGGTGCGGTCCAGCCTGATGACGTCTTGAGGTCAGTGCAGATGGGCATTGTCAGAAGGGGCTTCCTGGAGATGGGGGTCAGGAAGGGCAGGGTGTGGAAGGTGAAAGGAAGGGAGAGCTGGATGGCGCTGAGCCTCAAGACGGTCCCAGAAGCAGAGCTAGCAAACAGCCCAGGGGTGAGTAGCCCAGCTGGCAGAGGCACAGGGATGGAGGAGCCTTCCTCATTGGGCGGCCTGCACCCTGCAACGTACAGGGCGGCCATCCCCCTCCCACCTTTCTCCAGAGGAGGAAGCCAGCACAGGGAGTCATGGGAATTGCAGGAGGGAGTCACAGAAGCACCAGGCAGGGCCACCTTCCTCCCCTCTCCTTCTCACCCCCCATGCCCTGCTGTGGGAGCTCTCTCAGCTGCCTTAGCAGAGGGCCAGCAATGCACTTGGCTCTGTAGCATGCATCGTGGCTTCTCTCTGGTCTGAGTTTTTCCTGTTCCATGATCTAGACAGAAACTGCTCTTGTTCTCCTTAAGCCATTTGTCAGTGGCTCTCTCCTCTTCTCGGTTCCCTGGAACCTGCTGGGTTCACTCCACAGCTGTGGGGAAAGGGAAGGAGGGGAGAAACAGGGATTGAAAGCCCACTGTGTGTCCGGATCAGGCCAGGCACGTGCATGCATGACCTCAGTCCCTCCCACCAATGGCTGATGGCCTTTATGGACCAGGACACTGCAGCTCATGATGATGGGAAAGCTCAAGTTCAGGATGAAGACCCTTGTCTGAACTCATATTGTTAGGTAGAGCTGAGATCCAATCTCTGATCTGTTTGAATTCAAACAAATAGAATAAACAATGCCAGCTCAGAAAGCACAGCCTTACCTGAGGGTCAGCGTGGTGGGAAGATGTTCCTGGAACGTGATACACTCTTCCACACGTTCATACCTGTTCACATGTTGGCCTCCTTCCTGTACTCTCCAACCTCCTCTCCCCACGAGCTCTTGTTCATCTTTTAAGCATCCTGTGTTAGCATCCTCCTCTCCTAGCTTCCTGTTTCTTTGTTCCTGTCCTTAACATGGAATTTTGTGTCATAATGGATGTTTTCCTGGGATTTTTCAATTGACTATAAACTCCCAGAAGCGGGGCTGATGATGAGTCTCTGAATCCTCAGTGTCTGGCACAGCTGTTGGCATGCAGAAGATTCTCGTTGAATGGAATGGAAGAATGAACAAATGAAGGAATGAGCCTTTCCTCAGATTCACTTTCCCACAGTTGACCTAGAAGTCCCACCCTCCATGTGAGGAGGTTTGGGGAGATGTGTAGACATGGTTTACGTGCCATAGGGAGCCAGGCACCAAGAGAGACAACCACCACCACCACTGCCACCACTGCCCAGTGTCCCCTGTCCTCCAACACTTTGCATTGATCAACCACCCAGATCTCCTTATCCAGAACTCATGTTACCTCTGGTGATCAGCCCTGGAACTGTAGCAGAGATTGCGAGCTGCCTGCCCCATATCCATTCTCTTTGTGTTGCTTACTAATTTAAGTGAATTGGGAATTGCAAAATGCCCAGTTTAATAAGGGCATTTCCCAGCCTCCTTAGCAGCGAGGTCTGACCTTGTGCTGAAGTTCTGGCCAATGAGATATAAGGAGTTTGGGGATGGGATGTGTTGGAAGTCTCCTTAAAAACAGGAGAGGGTAAAGGGTGCCTGGCTGGCTCCATTGGTCCAGCATGTGACTCTTGATCACGGGGTCATGGATTCGAGCCCCACATTGGACATAGAGCCTACTTAAAAAAAAAAAGAGAGAGAGAGAGAGTAGGAAGAAGGTCTTTGTTGGTGCTAGTGGTTCTGCTTTTCCCTTTTCCTTCTAGAATGTTGACATAATGATAAAGAAATGATTTTTGGACCACGGAATAACCTTGAGGATGGAGATGTGCTGAGGTTGGAGGGGCAGAGTGATGGAAGGACCTTGGGTTCTTAGATATGGTGGAGCCCTGGGCTGCTTGCTTCTAGACTCCTCAACATGGGGGGGGGGGCGGGGAGCGGAAGAGATTTCTATTTTGTTCAAGTCACTTGTATAAGTTTCTGTTTATTTATTAGAAGATACAGGAAGGAAAGGAAGGGGTCATGGGCTCTAGGCCTGGAGGCTAGACTGTTTTTAGAAATAGAATTTAGAAAGCTGCCAGAGGTGCACCTTGCCTGAATGGGCGTCCTGCAGGCCGGAGGAGAATTCACAGCTGTGGAGTCCGGGTTCATTCACCAGCACCACCTGCTACCCAGTTCCATCCACTAGGAACAGGGTAGGGCTTGGAGACTGAGCAGAGGTGGTGGTGGGGGGTGTCTCAGTTCCTCCCATGGGGTTCTGTGACCTTGGGCTGATCTCATCCTTGCACTTCGGGGTTTGAGGGGACTTCAGAGATCCAGAGCCTGTGTCAGACGCTGAAGGTTGCCTGCCCAGCAGCCATTTCTACTTTGGTTCTTGTTATTAGAACAGTGACTTTGTTGCTCATCATGGTAATTTCTTTTTCTTTTTCCCGATTGTTTAGTTAAGAGGCATGTGATCACCCTCCTGCCCCCGCCCCCCACCATGAAATACAAGGGGCACATCTGGGAAAGTTTTCCTTATTCTTTTCTTAAGAAGAGGCCCAAGACAAACACGCACCTCCTCTTGCCTTGGGACATTATGAGCAAGGGTGTCAAGTTTGGAGCTGCAGGAGCCATCTTGACGCCTAGGATTAAAGAATTACCTAGAAACTGGCTTGTGGCCCTGACCCCTTTGAGGCCGTGTAATAGCCAGCCTGGGACCCTTCTAGCTGGGTTTCTTGCTGTGAGATAACAAATCGAGTTATTGATTATCACCTTTTTTTTTTTTCTTGTAGTTGTAAGCCTCTTAAAAAGAATATGATCTCTTTATTTGACAAATGTGGAGAATAAGGCTGAGAGAGGGAAAACAACTCACCCAAGGTCACACTGTAGATACAATAGTGACAACCCCGAATCCTATTCTATCTTCCTCCCCAATAAGGGAAAACACCCTCTTTTCCTGCATAACACATGGGGTCACCTCAAGAATCAAGTGAGATTCTGCACACGTTTGGGCTGCCTGGAGACCATCTTAATGGTTCTTTTCTTTCTCTCTGGGTAGGGATGTGGGACCAAGTCAAGTTCTACCACAGGGAGCATACGACAACATAAAGAACAATCATGCTTCAGATTTACCAAACACTTTATCGTGTATACAGTATGTCAGCATTTGCCAAAGCTTTTCATATCCATCATTTCATTAGATTTTCACAGCACCGTGGGCTGGGCCAGACAGGGATTATTATTCTCATTTTACAGATGAAGATCCTGAGGGTCAGTGAAGCTTACTGATTCACCTGAGGGGAAGCTAGGCTTTGAAATTGAGGTATGAGTGGATTCAGGACAGGCCTACAGCAGGGAGTTCCAAAGTCAGTGCTGTGTGCTGTTTACCAGGCCCTGTGTCCTTTCTGTGGTCTAGGTTGAGACCACAAGGACTCTGGGAGGTAGGCCAAGTGAGTCTTTATCCCTACATTACAGAGGAAGAAGTAAAGGCTTGGAGGGGTAGACGGAGGTCACTGAACCAGGTCATTGTGGCAATAAGCTGTCATCCTTCCCTGACTCCGCAGCATTTTCTAGAATCATTCCCAATATGACTCTCTGACCTTGCTGTGAGTAGGGCAGATATAACCGTCCTGTGTAAGTAACATGTCGTGGGGCAGAGAAAAGCTATGTGACTTGGCTGAGATGACTGCTGGTAGTAAAAGAATGAATGTGGGCTTCCTGGCTCCCGGTCCATCCCTCTTCCTTCTCCTCCTCCTCCTCCTCCTCTTTCTCCACAATGACAGGTGATACGGGCTTATGTCACCTTTCTAAGGAATCATATTTCCTCTTGTCTGTCCTGTAAACATGCTTGTCCCATCCATTGCTGTAACCTATTGCTTGGAATGGTGTCTGGCTCAGTAAATATTTTTTAAATGAGTAAGTGAATCTCTGCATTCCAAACAAATATTTATTGGTGGTCAGATGCCCGGTGGGCCTTGGGAGGAGGTGAGAGGGGGCAGGTCAGTAGTAACAAGGACACCTGAGAGTCTGCCTTTTAGTTCTTATTGCCCTCACTGCTCTGTCCTCAGGGCCCAATGTGATATCCTAGGCTGGGTTCAGACCTGAGCCACTCTGAGCAACCCCAGCTCTAGCCCTCGTGGGACTTAGAATAGGCATTGTTGTCAGTGTAGCCTGAAGGCCTATTAAGACACTTTATTTACTCGTGCCTTCATTCATTCCATCCATTCATTCGCTCACACAATGAATTGGCCTGCTCTTGGGTGCTGGGGGTACCAACACAGAGTTTCTGCCCATGAGTTGCTTACCATCTAGTTGGGCCACAAATAATGAGCAGATGTTAAAACACTCAGATGAATGGCAACCACAGGAATAAGCACGGGGTGCATTCAGAGTCCAGGGGAGGGGCACCTGATCTGGTCTGGGATCCAGGAATGCTTCCTATGCATCGACAGCAGCTGCTCACTGAGAGGTTTCCACCCTCAGTGATGAAGAATCATTCCATCTTACAGATGAGCAAACTGAGGCTCAGATTTGGGAGATGACTTTTTGAAAGTCACACAGCTCATTTGTGCCAGGGCTAACCTTCGACTCCAGTGTCTGGGCTCCTGCCAGCTGTCCTGCATGTCTGCTGTGCAGACCACCACTGTGACAGCCAGGTGACACCTGAGTTGTATTCTGAAGAAGAAGTATGAGTCAAGTAGGCAAATTGGCTGTGACAAGGTGGTGGCTGTAGGAATCTCCGTGTGAGGATGTGGTTTGGGGAATGGCACTGCAGACAGAAGGGAGCAGCAGTTACTACTGACCTGTCCCCTCTCACCTCCTCCCAGGGCCCACCGGGTGTCTGATCACCAGAAATATTTGTTTGGAATGCAGAAGGGAACAGAGATGCAGACGTTGGAAGTAGCAGCTTGTGTCTAAGTGAGGTCAATGAGTGGAAGGTGGGTCCTCCCCACTGCGTCTATCCAGTGTGGTACCATGGTGGATGCATGGATGAATCCGACCTGGTTGCTGTCCTTGGAACACCTACAGTCTAGGAGGGGAGATGGGACATACCTATCGATAGATATGCTAGTTCATGATGGCGGAGGAGGTACCAGCTACCAAGTGCTTGTAGTTTGATATACATTTCTAGGCACCCATGGGTGGCTAGGTGATGGAGAGCAAAGATAAATGCAGTGGGACCCCTATTTCTGAGAAGCCACCATCAAAAGGAGAGAAACTTGAAAGACCGTGTAAAGCTGGAAGTAATGAGCAAGGCGCCATGAGGAAAGCCACAGATGTGAGATGCCATTTGAGCCAGGCCTCCATCCCAGCCCAGGCAAGTCCCATTCATATTTCATGCACAGGCTTTTTGGGGAAATGAGTTTTTCGTGTTATTTCAGAATCCTTCAAGAGTCTGTGAAATCCATAAATTGAATCCCGTTTTTCTGCTGGGGGAACTGAGGCCCAGAGAAGTCAAGTAACCCACTCAAGGTCACACAGCTGGCAAGTGGCAGAGCTGGGAGCAAACCCAGGTCTTTTGGCTCATGTTCTTTTTAAGACACCCTGCTGCCTCGACAAATAACACAAGGGAGAGAGTGACAAGTGCCATGTGCCCAGGCGTCGTCTACTTTTAGCCCCTTCTTTGGACCAAGGCCCAGAAAGTGTCCCATTGTGTCACATCTGTTCAAGGCTGCTGGTGATCTGTGGGCTCAGGCTTAATCCAGTAGGAGGATTTAGTAACACAGGTTGCCCGGCCTCTCAGTGGGAGAGCTGGTTAATCCTCCAAAACCCCCTGTTCCAGCTCCCTCCTTTGGTCACGCTGATCAGGATGGGGCTCGGAGCCCCGTTTTGGAGTCTTTGAAACATGAATGATGGTGGTCACCCCAAAGCTCTCCCTGAAGGTGCACTGGGGTTCAGGGTGTCAGCGGGGTGTGGGGCCGAGCTGCCCAGTCCTGGGCAGTGAGGCATGCAAAAGTGGGTGGGGGTGCTTTGAAGCTGTTGCAAGAAAAGGGAAGGAAAGTTTTAACACTGACTGGCTCAGCACGCCCTGCTAAATGTTTTACATGCATCAGAGAGGAACCATTTGCTACTGAAAGGACTTGAAGTTTCTGCTGCAAGCTGTGAAGACCGGCTCACCCATGTAGCCACCTCCTTGCCCAGTTTTTCTGCTGGAATAGCAATCTCTGTCAAAGATTTTGCCAGTTTTTCTGCTGGAATAGCAATCTCTGTCAAAGCAAGGAGGTGGGTCGACCCCACCTTAGGGGATACCTATTTTGCAGAGGAAAGGAAAGTGGTCTAGGGAGGTCAGGCAGGAGGACAGAGCTAGTCATTGGTGCAGTAGAGACAAAGTTAGGCCTTGGCCTCCAGCCGGCATGTGAAAAAGGGGTAACACCTTCAGGGAAGTTCTGGGACCACTGTCTTCTGGGGGCGAGGGTGGATTTGGGGGGCCCACGCCCCCACACAGGAAGGTTTGCTGAATGCAGGAGATCCACATGAGGCGGGCAGGGAGCACAGAGGCTCCTCTGCCCAGTGCTGGTCTTTGAAAGCCGCTGTCAACTGGGAGATGCTGGCAGCCCCCACTCCTTCCAGAGGAGCCAGTCAGATCCCAGCTCTGGAGGGCAAAGGCCATTCCTCTGAGAGAATGACCTCTTTCTCTCCTGTAGCTGCTGCTTTCAGAACCTCAGCTACCCTGGGCTGGTGGCTGAATGCAACTGCACCGAGAAATAAATGGTTCTCACGGCCAGAGAGACACTTCTACACAGTTTAATTTGGCATAATTATAAGTTTCCTCAGTACGTTTTATTATGTGCATTGTTGTTTCAGCAAAAAATCGTTTTGACATAGAAAGTTTTCTACTATCGGTAATTTTTTTTAGGTTATCATCCCTTAAGGCTGCCCCCCCACCCCACATTCACATGCTTCAGTGAGAGGCACATTCTAGGGTTGCTCTTTCCCTTTCTGTAGTTATGCTTAAAAGGGGGAGGCAAGCCTAAATTACATGGTAGGATTCTAGAGGCTGTGAAGCCTGGGGAAGGCCAGGTCAGTGAGGGTGGGGGTGGGGGGGGGGAGAGGGGTGCTTCCTTGAGATGGAGGTAACATCAGCCTCCCTGAGCCAGACTGTCTCTGGCCAAGGATCTGGCACACACACATACTGCAGCCCACAGGCTCCAGGAGCACTGCTTTGGGAGTCTGCTCATTCAGGAATCAAATCCTGGATCTGTCATTTTGCTAGCTGCATGACACTGGACAAGTTACTGAATGTTGCCCCTCCTTCAGTCCAGTTTGCTTTCCAAACAGAGGTACAAATATTCTTGGAAAGAGCATGTCATTGTCCTGGGGGATGCAAAGTCACCCACTCAATAAACACGAAAATTCCTGATGAAGCACAGGTTTTATCACAATGTTGGTGGTAGTGGTGTGTGTGTGTCTGTGTGTGTGTGCATATGCATGCTCCGGCAACAATAATATAATATTTATATTAAAACAAAATCAGCTAGGTAGTGGAGGAGATAGTCACATGCTGAAATTTTAAAGCTGAATAGGGAGCTTTGAAGATATTTAATACTTGTCTTGGCCTGCTTTTATAAACTACCCATTCTCTCTTAGTTCTTACCTGTTTTCTCTTTTGCCTGTTTAAAGATACTTTAGAGAAAAGTGTGGCAGGCAGCCATTCCCTTTGCAAAATGGATGTAACACACATTTTGCCTCAGAGCAATGGGATCATGATTACATAAAGAGAACATATTTAAAATCATTCAAGGCTTGGCCATGAGTTTGTAGATACAACACCAAAGACATGGTCTGTGAAAGGACAAGCTGGTACCTTGGACTTCATTAAAATTAAAAGCGTCTAAAATTTTTTTTAAAAATTAAAAACTTTTCTGTGAAAGACACTATTAAAAGAGTCCAAAGATGAGCCCCAGGATGGGAGGAAGTACTGGCAAAACACGTGTCTGAGAAAGGACTTCTATTCAAAATACACATGAATACTTAAAACACAATAAGAAAATGAGCAAAAGACTTAAAACAGACACCTCACCAAAGAAGGTTTACAGAAGGTAACTAATCACATGCAAAGACGATTGACATCATTTTCATTAGGAAATTTCAAGTTAAGACAGTAACTAGTAACTAAGTGTAGTATCACTACACACCTCTAAGAGTGGCCCAAATTTGAAATGCCGACAATAACCAAATACTGATGAGTATGTACAGCAGCAGAAACTCTATTGCTGGTAGGAGCACAAAATGGCATGACTCTTTAGAAGACAGTCTTTCAGATTCTTCTGGAACTAAAATAGAGTCTCACCACATGATCCTGCAACTGCACTTCTAGGTATTTCTCTGATGTGGAAACTCTGTGCACCAAAAACTGGATCCTCCCTCCACTCCCTGCCCCCCCACACCCGATATACTCCCCAGTCGATGGGTAAACTGTGGTACATATATGCAATGAGATATTCCATCATAAGAAGAAAAAGGCTATTAAGCCTTGAAAAGATACAGATGACTCTTAACATGCGTATTCCTAGATGAAAGAAGGCAGTCAGCCAAGGCTGCGTACTCTGTGATTCCAGTTATATGCTCTCCTAGAAAAGGTGAAATTAAAGTAGAGCTAAAAACATCTGTAGTTGCCAGAAGCATGAGGGAGGGTTAAATAGGTGAAATTTAGGGTTTGTTTTAGGATTTGATACTGTAACCGTGGGCGCATGACATTATGCGCTATGAAAACATGCCGAACTATATGGCCAGAATGAACCTTCATGTATACACGTTAAAGGAAAGCCATTGAGATATCAAGGGATCCAGGATGGGGTGAGAATGTGACAGAGCAGTCTAACTGTATTACACGTGTATGACATAACTTTAGTGAAGGGGGTGGAGGAAGAAGTCACTGGACTGAGTAACTTTGGAAATGAGGGGAGTTTGTAAAACTAAAGGCAGAAGGAACTGTATATAAGCACTCACTTTATTTATTTTTTTAAAATATTTTATTTATTAGAGAGAAAGAGCATGAGCAAGGGGAGGGGAGAGAGAGAGAGGGACAAGCAAATAGACTCCCTGCTCAGCAGGAAGGCCAACGCGGGGCTCAATCCCAGGACTTCAAGATCATGACCTGAGCTGAAGTCAGCCGCTCAACCAACTGAGCCACCCAGGCATCCCATAAACACTGCACTTTAGTTAAAAGGATAGTTCCCATGGAATATGTGTCAACAATTCTGATACTGCTTTAGAGGTATAGTTGACCCTTAAACAACATGGGTTTGAACTGTGCGGGTACACTTACATGCAGATCTTTTTACAATATAGTACTGTAAATGTATTTTCTCTTTATGATTTTCTAATAACATTTTCTTTTCTCTAGCTTACTTCCTTGCAAGAATAGAATCTATAATATCTATAACATAAAAGTATGTGTTATAGGCTGTTTATATTATCAGCAAAGCTTCTAGTCAACAGCAGGCTGGTAGTACTTAAGTTTTGGGAGAGTCAAAAGTTGGGGATTTTAGAATTGCATGGAGGTCGGTGTCCCTACCCCGCCCCCCCATTGTTCAAGGGTCGTTTATATGTTGCAATCGAACAATTAAATAAATGGATACTGGAAGTCAGCTTTCTTCTTGCTGGAGTAAAAGTACATAGTTGAGTAAGGGGGGGAAGCTAGAATGACCCATGTGGTAATGGATTAGAGTTGAAGACCTCAGTGTCAGTGGTGTTCAGCTTAATATAGACACAGATGGTTAAATATAGAAATATGTATAGGTATGTATAAATACATGGGTTACGGGTTATCACACACACGTGTATTAACTAGTTGTGCCAGCTGAGCGAACCTAGAAGCAAGGACACTCCAGTCACAGTGAGCACACCTAGTGCCCAGATTTAGGTTATTAACATCATTGTACAGTAAAAGTATCCAGTTCTCTGAGACATCGGTGAATCTAGGACTGGGGCAGGAAATTTATAAGAGGAGCTTAGGGCATCTCATAGTACCAGAGAGTGAGAAAGTGTCCAAAAGTAAGACAAAATAAAGCAAAACAGTGATGGACTATGTCAAAGGGCTGCAGGAACCAAGTGAAAGAGCTCACAATGACCAAAAGCTGGAATAATTTGGACAACAAGATAAGTAAGTTAAGATTTTGATTATAACACAAAATATAAAACAAATACCCAGGTGTCCATACTGGTATAAGCAAATGATTAAATAAATAAACAAAGGAGAATATACAAATTGCCCATATAGGAGGCTTCAAAATAATTTATGTAGATACTCTGTCATCAAGGAGGTGGTGCACATCTCCCTACTCAAGTGTGGAATGCAAATAGTGGTTTCCTTCTAAAGAGTGTGGGATGGAAAGGGAGAAAAAAAATGGTAGCTTTGCAATGGAGAAATCTGGCAAACACTACCTCAGCCAGGTGTTCAAGGTCAACATCAACAATGAGAGGTCATATTGGTGTATGGTGAAATGATATGATCAAAATGGCACTTTGCCTTTGCAGTCTTCCTTCCCCAAACCCAGTCTATTGAGTTATAAGAAAAACATCAGACAAAGGCCAATTGAGGGACATTCTGTAAAATACCTGACCAGTTCTCAAAACTGTCAAGGTCATCAAAAACAAGGAAGGTCTGTGAACCTAGGAGACAAGACAACTAAACATAATATGTTATCCTGGATAGGACCCTGAACCTGGAAAAGCACATTAGGTAAAATATAAAGATACCTGAGTAAATACAGATCCAGATTTATCAGTTAATAATGATATACTGGCCTTGGCTCATTAATTGTAACAAAAGTACCACATTCATGTACAATGTTAATAAATGGGGGATCTGAGTGTGAAGTCTTTGGGAAATCTGGAACTATCTTTGTAATTTTCCCGTAAAGATAAAACTATCCTAAAATATGAAATTTATTTTAAAAAATGGAATAATATCATAAAACATCATTTGAGTGGTTGCTATTAAATGGTAATAAATGATAATGAGATCGAGAAATTTGCATTCACTTGAATGGCCTACAGGGAGAGCACTCAGAGGAATACCCTGACAAGGCCCATTCCCATGGAAGAGTATGGATATTGGCTGATGCCAAGGTTTCAGAGAAGGGGTACAATTATTCATGAGACAAGGAACGGGATTTTTTTTCCCCTTCTGAAAGGGAGGAGGAAGCAGAATAAAACAGTAATGAACATTTATTGAGTACTGAGCTGTGCCAAGTGCTTTATCTGTTCTAAGTGCTTTATCTCACTGAATCTTGTTGAAGTAGGTACCATTATTCCCCTAGAAAGAGAGAAAGGGAGAAAAAAACTGAGGCCCAGAGAACTTGACTTAGCTAATAACATAGAGTTAATAAGGGATAGGGAGTATGAAGTAGGATTTGAACCCAGGAAGCTTGGCTCCAGAGCCGTCTCCATGAATCTACTTGCCAAGAAATATGTCGGCGCCCTGTGACCACTCAAATTCCACGGCAGTGTTTCTAAATTCCTGGAATGTGTGGTGTGAGCTTATTTTCTGTACAAACAAGAAAAGGACTGTATTTTCAAACTTTGATGACTTTGGACTATCAAAGGCCAGTGAGAGTTTAGGTCAAGTTTACTTAGATCTCTGAGTGTCAGGACAAGAGGGTGGAGTGGGGGCTTAGTACTTCGCTGACACTGGATGACACTATTATTATTACTACTGGTCATTGCCTTCCTGCCCCACTCCCTCCCCACCCTTCACGCGGTACCCTAGAGGCTCCTTCAAGTTGGGCTACTTCCTCAGGGGAAACAGGATGTCTTCTACAGGCCTGGACCAGGTCTCCCGGAGCCTGGGGTGGGAAGAGGGTGTCTGATTGGTTAACACAAAGCTAGGCACCAGAGAGGAAGTAATGTTTCCGGGAGTTGAGGAAGCTGCCATTTCCTCCTCCAGCAGGAAGCGGCCTTGGCTATTCTCAGCACCCCGTGGCCGTGAGGAGCAATGGGAATCACAGCCTGGCAGCGTCTCAGATTTGCCTCCTGCAGTTTAACAATCTCCCAGTCAAAATAAACTGGCTCCTTCGGTCTCCAGGGCATGGTTAAGGTAATAATTGAGAGAGGCCAGAGACCTGGCTGTAGCACAAAGGCGTGGAAAGACTTTTATATCAGACTGGTATTGGCTGCTTGTGCCTCATTAAAGTGGTTTAATTGAAGCATTGTGAAGACAAACAAACCAAGAGATTCAGTTCTGGTTTCTCAAATAGCTAGTCTCCCCCTCAGGAGACTCCGTACGGACGGGGATAAGGGAGATTGTTGCTCCTTGAAGCGTGTGTGGAGGTAAGTCTTCAATAAGAGAGCTGCATGATTCAGGAGAAAGAGCTGGAAAATGGATCAAATTGGAACCTAGGCAGACATGCTGTTTTGAGACAGCCCCAACATGGCTGACCTGTGCTTTCTTCATGTAGCAAAACCTGCCCTATTTACCTCTCAGAATTACTCTGAAATCAAATCCGATTCCTTCTTTGCTGTATCTCCTCATGTCCACCAGTTCCAAACCCTTGGAGACTCCCTCCCACCCTCCTTCTATCATTCCTTCCGTAAATGTTCACTGGCAGTGATCTTGCCTTTGGGGATGCAAAGGGAATGATAGAGAATCTGAGAAAGCAGATAACAGAGAAGTAAATATAAACACATGAGATAATTTTACAGCGTGATCAGAGCTATGAAGGAAAGACACATGTCTTTTTTTTTAATAAATTAATTTTTATTGGTGTTCAATTTACCAACATACAGAATAACACCCAGTGCTCATCCCGTCAAGTGCCCCCCTCAGTGCCCGTCACCCATTCCCCCCC
The DNA here is from genome assembly GCF_048418805.1 of Vulpes vulpes. NCBI lineage: Eukaryota > Metazoa > Chordata > Mammalia > Carnivora > Canidae > Vulpes > Vulpes vulpes. The sequence goes on from NC_132791.1 coordinate 154,463,009, forward strand.
ACCCCCTGCCCTCCTCCCCTTCCACCACCCCTAGTTCGTTTCCCAGAGTTAGGAGTCTTTATGTCTTGATGGAAAGTGGTTCTGAGAGGAGAGACCATGGTACGTGAGGGGGGTGGCGGCCTATTTGAATGACGCTTAACTGATGAGATGAAGGTGGGTTCCTGGGAGGGGGCTGGCCGACTGTTCATTGATAATGTGTGCTTATTAGGAGATTCTTGATACCAGAGATGTGGTGGGGAGGCAGACAGTCAAGGCCTCTGCTTTCATGGAGTTTATATTAGGGAAGAAGGGACAGAGAAAAACAAACACACAAGTAAACAAAATCAGTTATTGATAAACACTGCAGAGAAATAAGACAAAGGTTGGTCGGTGAGTAGAGTAGCTGGGTCATCAGGCGGAGGAAGCCACTGCAGAGAGGGCCTGAGGCAGGAAGGGCCTGCTAGTTAGATAAACAAAGGAATAAAATGTTCTGACCCACGCCTGGACCTTCCCTGTGCCCCACTGGAGACGTTCATTGCTACCCAGATCCTAGTGGCTCTAAGTCCCCTCCCCATTTACTTGTGGGAATTCCAGGCTGTTCAGAGGTTTGGCTTTGGCAAGGCGGGGTGGGTGGGAGGAAGGTGCGCTCTCGAAGTCTGCAGCTTGGCTGTTGCCGGGAGCTGCCCCCTGCTGGAGCATCTGGCAATCAGAGGCACTGCTTGACATCCTCACACTCGGAATGGCCAAGCCCTCCCTGATGGAAGTCTCCCCAAGGACACTGATGGAAGGCCTGAATGTCTAAGGACACTGATATCTTGCAGAGAGGTGGATCCAGCATATAATGTAATGGGATCCCAGCTGGACTCCCTATCTTTGGGAAGCAGATAATGTGCTAGAGAGAGACCTGGGTTCATGGGCTTTAAAAAATATATTATATATATAATATATATTATAATATAATATTATATATATAAATATATATGAGCACTGAGGGCACGAGCTAGACTCTCATTCACCCTGGTAGTGCCAGCCCCTCACAACCATCTAGCACATAGAAGGCACTTTGCTTTGAAAAAAAATATATAATATATATATTAATAATATTATAATTATAATTATATAAATAATTATATAAATTATATAAATAAAATATAATCATATAATAATATTATGATATAAATTTTATATATAATTTATATATAAAATACATAATAATATTATAATATATTATATATGTATATTTTTAAAGCAAAGTGCCTTCTATGTGCTAGATGGTTGTGAGGGGCTGGCACTACCAGGGTGAATGAGAGTCTAGCTCCTGTCCTCAGTGCTCATTGATCTTGGAGATGAGTGGGCCTTTAATATCAAGGTAGGGATGCAATTCCAAGTGCACTGGGAGGCATTTGAACTACTCAGGAGACTTTCTGGGGCAGGTTACAGGGAACCTAACCCACGCTGGCTTGAATAATAAAGAGGGTTTATTGGTGCGCCATTAAGTGAAAGGTTGAAAGGTAGAGAGTCCTCAGATGTGGCCCAGCCAGGCTCCAGCCTGTGTGTGTGATTCCCTGGGCTCTGTTCTCCTCCCATGGAAGCCAGTGTCTCCTTCCCAAGGTGGCTTCCAGCAGGCACAGAGGCTGTGCTTGTTCATTCATGTTCTGGAGAGAGAGAGAGAGAGAGAGAGAGAAAGAGAGAGACAAAGACAGAGACAGAGACAGAGACACAGAGAGACAGCCCTAGAATGAGAACAAAACATCAGTTCTGAGCCTCTGACTAATGGCTGCTCCTTACACCTTGCCCAATCTCTGCAGCCAAGAGAATGAACTGCTCGGATTACCAATTCCTGTAGCAGGGCGAATGGGACTCCCCAGATTAGCTAACGAGGCTCACCAGACCACAATGTTACAGGCAAGATGGATGCTGGGAAGTAGCAGCAATGCCTGTTAATTACCATGGGAAGATTTCAAGCAGATTTCAAGAAGGTGAATATAGCTGATTTGCATTTTTAAAGAACACTCTGCATTGGAGGAGGGAAAAAGGGCAAGCAGGGAGAACCATTTGGAGCATTTCCAAAGAGAGATGATGGTGGCTGGGGCCCCGAGAGAGTGGTGGCAGGTGAGACGGAGCATAAAAGACAGATGTGAATCTTGTCTCTGTCACTTAGCAGTTGAGTGACAATGACACAGGTCTTAACCTCCCTACGACATTTTCCAGATTCATAATATGGTTGTATAAATTCTCAGCTTTCAGGATTATAGAGATACGTTAAATATATCTACCACAATGAGGGTCCTCAATACCTGGCATCATTAGTATTATATGACATAGCTCCTTACATGACATAGGAGTCCCTTCATGTTCTGGACTCAAATAATTATGGGTGGGAGAGTGAAGGGGAGAGTCTCCCATGGTTACTCAGTACACACTCTCTTCCCATTCTGCGGTGGAGCCTCCCCAACTGGGAAAAAGTTATCCTGTAGCCAGTCCTGAAACTTGTTTTGTTCCCAGGGGATTTTTGTCCCCAGTCCTATCAATAAGTGTCCACATCTTGACCAGCACAGAGAGCAGTTTGTCATGTTTTCAGTCTGCAAATATTGACAAAAGAATGAGAGTTGGCTCGGTGCACTTTAATGAGTAAGAAACTAACCAGCTTGCTCAAATTTCCAGGAATTTTCTCCTGAACTGAGCTGCAGTGTGGTTTTTGCCACTCCTCAAAACCAATGTCCTAAGCCCAGGAAAGCCCCCTGTTATCACTGTCACTCCAACATGTTTGCACCAAAATCAGTGGGTTGAGTGTTGTTCTTGAGAATGGTAATTTTGCACAATGCCAGCAGAATCTTCCTTGGTAAGAGGGATATGCATTCCTGGCAGAAGGTGAGTGCACACCTAGGAGGAGATCCGTGGGGCCCAGGGCATGGCACTACCTGTCTTTAGTTGGGTCTTAGTGGGGAAGCCATGAGTGTAGGAATTTGACCGACCTGGGTTTTAATCTCATTTCTGTCATTTATTAGCTGTGAGATTGTTCATTTAAAACAGGCCAGAGTGTGTGGACAGGAAGTACAACACTGGCTCCTAAGAGAGGACTATCTAAGGGTGGATACAGAGAAGTGGATTACAGTAGAGCATGGCAATGGGGAAACCATGGAAGTTCCATGATGGGAGCCCAGAGAAGGGGCACCACCCGATCCAGTCTTGCTGTGGGGGGAGAGTCATGATGAGCTTCCTGACAGAAGCACAGAGGCATAGAGTGTTGGGAAGGAGAGCATTAGCCTGGAGAAGGAGAGGGTAGGGGCTCAGAGACCATATTCCAGGTGAAAGGAAGCACATGCAAAGTTCTGGAGGCTAAACTGAGTTGGAGTGTGAGGGGCCAGGCGGGAACAGGTCAGGCTGGGAGGTCAGCAGGGTCGGATGATGAAAGCCCTGAGAGCCACTGCTGTTTCAGCTCTGAGGACAAGGGGAGCTGTGGAGGGCTTGAGACAGAGGAAAGGAACAGGCACATGCACACCTGAAAGCGTTTTCAGTGATTGTGTGAAGAAGGGGCCGAAGAGGAACAAGACAGGAAACAGGGACAGCAGGGCTGAGGCTCCCAAAGTCCTGGGGAGAGAGGATGGCAGCCTGGATCGGGTTGTGGCACTGGGGAGACAGAGTAACACGTGGAGTTGAGGGATATTTGGGAAGTGGTTACTTGATCTCAGAGAAAGAATGTGCCAGACACTCTAGGTACTTCATTCTATTTCTTACATCATCTCTGTGAGGTAGATATGATTCCAGGAAGTTCAGCAACTTTCCACAACTAGTAAGTGCAGATACAGAATTCAAACCCAGGTCTGTCTGCCTCCAAACTCCTTGTTTTTCACCACTAGATTATGTGGCTTTCCTCAACCAAATACCATGTATCGCTTCTCATGTCTAAATTAAGGACCATAGAAGTTAGACCGATTCTGAAGAATTTAGGAGGAGTGACATGATGCAGACCAAGGAAAGCTGATGATGGGTATCGTTGGGAGTGTCGTGCTGACCATCGGTGTCCACCTCCATCTATTACCGCCCGCCCTGCCCCCACTGCTGTCCTTGTCAAGAGTTTAACTAGGCCACTTCCCGAGGAAGCATCCTGGGTGGACCTCCTTCCCCCTCAGAATTCATAGCACTGTTACCTTCCTATCCTTGTCTCTACACAGGTTTTGCTCACTGGCCCGGAAGCTCCTCAAGGGCACAGACAGTGTGTCATCAGTGAGATATTCCCAGGGCCTAGCCAAGGAGGGTAGACTCGAGAAACAGTGGATGTGATTGCGGGATGATCGTGGTCATGCCATGATGGTACAACCTGTTTGCTAGGGTAGACTGTGTCAGCGACGGCTCCGTTGGTGTCCATGATGCCAACTGCTTTGACCGTCTTGATGCCGACTCCTGTTCCTTCTCTTGTCCTGGGAAATCGTACTTTCTGCTTGTGGCCCCGCTTCCCCCTCGGAGCCCAGGCTGCAGTGTCCCCTTGCTACGTGCTCACTGCAGTTCTTCCTTAGCTGTTATTCTCTTGGTTCCTTGGTACAAATTACATGTTTCTTCCAGCCTGGCTTTAATCATCACAACCTTGAATCTTCATCAGACTCTCTGCCCTATCTCAAACCAGTGCTTAAAGGACACTCTTAACCCTCAGAAGAAATGGTATAATTTTCCTAAACATGGGTCATTTCCCCCTTGCATCAATGTCAGATATGAAACCACCACTTAGCAAGATGTACCAGAAATGCAGAATGTCTGAACAAAGGCTGTGGACAATAGTATTTTTTTTTTCCTTTCTCTAGTTCTGATCAATTGCCCTCCCAAAATAATCCGAATGCTTTATTTACTTCAGCTTTGGGTTTATTTTGAGATGAACTTTCCTGAAGCTGAGTCTTAGGATGTGATTCTTATCCTGGTCACATCCTGGGGAGTTGTTTTGGGCCTCGTATGAATGGGCTTGGGCTTTTCCAGGGAGTCGCTGGCACCGAGGAAGAGGCCAGAGGATGTCAACTCCCGTGTGCGGTACAGAGGCACACATGACGCACCATCGGCTGGGGTGGAAGTGCTCCCTGGAGGGAGGCCCCGTCCCGGGCCTCACACACTACAGACTCCGGCAGAGGCGAGCCCAGCTCCGACGTTACCGATGATCTATTCCGGAGGCTGATGTGTCTCACGGTTTCCAGCATCTGAGTGATTTGTGAGCGTTAGGAATTCAGACGCTGGATGATTAAAACTGCGAGTGCTGGGAATTTTCTCATTTCAGGAAATTTTGGTTGTGAAGCATGCTGGAACCTCACCAGCAGGCGGACCCGAAGGGCAGGAAGTCCAGGCCGGGGGCGGGAATGGGGCTGTGAGAACCGACCAGAAGGCAGCAAAGGGTCCTCTGCGATCGTGCCAGACAGATCTGAGTGTGAATCCTGCTTCCTTGAACCTCGGTGTCTTCACTGGCAAAACTGGGATGATAGTGTCTACCTTGCAGGAGTGTTAGGACATGCCTGGCACATAGTCAGGGCTCGGGACAGGTGAACCCCCTTGGCTTCTGTAGGAGTGAGGGGAGCTGCAGTGCAGGCAGGTGGGTCTGTTTGATGACAGGTGGTGGTCCGTGGTCCATCTGAGTTGGAACCTGGAGGTCCAGACCCAAGGGACTGGGTCTGACTCTTAGCAGTGTGGGAAAGGGACTGGCCTAGACCAAGCAGGTTGTTGCAGTCATGAGGCTCAGGACAGGGCTTTAATCCAAACTCTGATCCGTGGGAAGAAGCTTCTGTAGCCCCACATTTATCCCAGATAGTATTGCATAAAGCAGTGGTTCTCAAAGTATAGTCCAAGGAGGAATCTGACGCACTTTCCAGGAACCATGAGATCAAAATTATTTTCATCCTACTACTATGATTTTATTTTCTCTTTTCCTTGAGTTGGTGTTTGAACTGATGGTGCCAAAGCAACAGCGGGTAAAACTACTGGTGTCTTAGTTCACATGAAGGCAGTTGTACCAAACGACAGTAGTAATCATTGTATGACTCACCACCACACGTGCACAGTAAAAAAAAAAAAAAAGAAGAAGAAAAAAAAAGTCAGTTTCACTTCAGGGTGTGCTTGGTGAAGCAGTAAAAGTGACCAAATTCATTAAATTTCGACCCTCGAGTACTTATCTTTTTAATGTTTTGTGTGATGAAATGGGAAGTACCCATAAAGTATTTGTGCTGCCTCCCAGGGTGCAGTGGTGGTCTCGAGGAAGTACACCGGCACGGTTGTTTGAGTTGGGAACTGAGCTAGTTACTTTTTTCTCAGAACATCATTTTCCCTCGAAAGAATGACCGACACACACTGTGGTTATCAGACCTGGGTAGTTGGCCGATTTTGGGGGGCTGTCATTTCACAGAAAACAAGTGACAGTGTTTGCTGCCAGTGATCAAATGTGAGAGAGTTCAAATGAAAACTGAGAATTTTGGAAGACTCATATCCTCCACTGTGGGCTGTCACATGGCACACTGCAGCTACCCCTTAAGAAACCACCTCTCGTCAAGTGCTGGTGAAGTATCAAAGAAGAATATCCAGTTACCCGAGGAGCCTATTAAAATAGTCCTCCCTTTGCCGACCCTACATCTGTGTGATGCCACATTTCTTCATTTAGTTCAGCTGTTAAACTAATTAAACAAGAAGGCTAAGACACTTCTAATGCCTTAGTAGCCTAGGCAAGCAAACCAGAATTTAAGCCTGTAAATGCCTCAAGTTTAGGAAATCAAAATGTAAAGAAAACCGATCACAGCCAAAAAGGCTTTCCCAAATAAGGCAACCACTACTTAAGCTACAGCCAATCCAGTCATTTCTTTGCTTCCTTGTCTTGTCTGTGACAGTCTTGCCCCCAGCTCCTGCCAGGGAAGCACTCCTAACCACTACTGGTTTGATGCTGCCTGATTCAAATGGATTTTTGCCCAAATAAGCTCTTAACATTTTTACTGTGCCTCAGTTTACCTTTTAACACAAATACTGTATCACCATAGACTGAATGCCAAAGAGGTTGCAGACATCCACCTGTATGCTAATAAGTCAGGCATTAAAGAGATTTGCCAATGTGTGAAGCAATGCCATTCTTCCTACTAATTTTATGTAGTTTTTTTTTTCATTTAAAATGCTATTTACTTTAGCATGTAGTGGGTTTGTTATTCTTATTTTAAATAAATTAATGTTTTTAAAAGCATAGAACAAGTACTGTGTTATGTTAATAGTCACTATCCCATAGCATTATAATGTCCCCGCCAGGGGATCCCTGGGTGGTTCAGAGGTTTAGTGCCTGCCTTTGGCCCAGGGTGTGATCCTGGAGACCCAGGATCGAGTCCCACATCGGGCTCCCTGCATGGAGCCTGCTTCTCCCTCTGCCTGTGTCTCTGCCTCTCTCTCTGTCTCTCTCTCTCTGTGTGTCTCTCATGAATAAATAAATAAAATCTTTAAAAAAAAAAATGTCCCTGCCAGTTTCCTCCACCGGACTGTGAGGCCCCCAGAGCAAGACCTCCCTCGAATCCATCTCTATATGCCAGCACAGAGCTTGGTATCCATGAAGTAGGCATCAAGTTTGGAGAATCAATGAATGAGAAGCTGGAGGAAGGCAGGGCAGATCCCAACTGGATTCCTGATGGAGAGGCAGATGCATGAGCCAGGAGGCTCAAGTCCAAAGTGGTCTGAGTGGGACATGAACAGGACCTGGATCAGGGTGGGAGCAGGTAAGAGAGGGCAAGAGAGGAGGTTCCCAATGTTTTGCAGTCAGTCTGGTAGGATAGCCTTCCGTGAGCCGTGTACAGGGCTGGCCAGTGGGTGTAGCAGGCTGTGTGTAGACACGGGATAGAGATGGGCCCCACCTGCTGATGGGGCTGGGTCACACAGCCTGCCTGATTCCACCTGGATGGCAAGACAGACTTGCTAGTCTAGGGGTCTCTGTGTGTATGCTGCAGCGTGGGTTTGGGAGATCAGAGCTGAAAGAGTTAAGCCTGGAGCATTAAATATGAGTCTTTCCTAAGTGTTCAAGCTACATTTTACATAATTAGGGTGTGTGTTTGACCATCTTGTCTTTGCGATTTGTTATTCGGCGGTATTTTTGGACATCCAGGAAGGAAGGGGAAAATGTCATCAATGTCTACTCAGTGCCAGGTGGTTTATTTATGTTTCCTCATGTAATCCTCACAAATGCCTCATGAGGAAAGTGCTAGTATTGCCATATTGGATAGGAGAAAGATGAGACTCAGGGAGTGTATGTTTCCATGGTCACAGTACTCATCAGTGGCCTGGTTGGGATTCCAAGTTCGTGTGAGTCCCAAGTCCATACTTGTGAAAAAAAATTATTTATTTATTTATTTGTTTGTTTGTTTGTTTGTTTATTTATTTATACCACTGAAGTAAATGCATATTCACTGTCTAAAAACTAGAAGATACTGAAACAAGTGAAAAAATAAGAATTACCCATTAATTCTTCCATTCAAAAATAAGAATTATTGTCACAATGGTATTTTGACACTTTCCCCATGTGTATATTTTCTGCTTAACAGTATATATTGTAAACATCTTTCTGCACCTATAAATATGTTTCCATGGGATTTAAAAGGGCTGCATAGTAGTTCATTATGTGGATGTGCCATTCATTTAACCAATGCTCTGTTGTTAAATAATTTAGTTGGCATCTGGTTTATCACTAGTATCAAGAAATACTGTGATAAACATCTTTGAAGTTTAACCTTTGTGTGTATCTTTACTTCCTTAGGATAAAATCCTAAAAATACAATTGATGGTTTAAAGTACATTTGAGTTTTCAAGACATTTCAATATACAGTATTGTCAAATTATGCCCAGGAAAGCTATAAAAATTTAAATTTCCATTAGCAGTGGGTGAACATTCCTGTGTTCCTGCTCCCTCGACGAATGATATCAAAAGATCTCTGCCAGTTGGATAACCAAACACGAAACGTCTGTTTTAGTAAATCTGCATTCTTCCAGTGCCACCTTCTTGTTTCTTGATCCAGACTGAGTATCTATACTAGGATATGAAAATTTCGACTATGTTAGTTACCCAAGGAGATGATCTTCTATGTCCTGTATGAGCTGGGTGGGGTGGCAGTGGCCAGGGAGCGAAGCGGGAGTGACTTCGGTTAAGCAATGGGACGGGTTGGATGGAGAGCGATTGGGTACCAGTAATTATTCTTACCAACAGGGTGTTGGCTGGTGGTTAGAGTCTGGCCCAAATGCACAGCAAGGGTGAGTTCTGTCAAGATGTACTTGCTCCCCAGGGACTGTGGGCAGTCCAGAGGGAGAACAGGTGCCAGGAAGTCCACCAGGATGAGTGAGGTCTACGCGGAGAGGGGTGGACAGCCATCTCAAAAGGGGGCAGACACTCTTGTGGATGGCAGCTTCAGGAGGGTCAGAGAGAGGTAGCATTTCCACGGTAGGAAAGAGTGCTTTTTCTGGCAGCTGCATGTCCTACCTAATGGCTTGGCCACCAAAGGGTCTCACAGTTTGTCATTCACTCCTTCGGTGAATTCTCCACAGCTGTGCCGGTTTTCAAACGTAGACGTCTACTTTGTGAGGTCTCTGGCAGTGGATCTTTGCCTCAGGGGTGGACTTTGTTAAGCAGATTGGAGGAGGACTCGGGAGCCAAACTGTGCATGTACCTTGCTAATTCAAGGTGACAAGAATGGAATGTCCCCATTGGCATAATAACCTCGTGCTTGCCCTGAAAGCAGACCTACCGGTAAAACTAACCCCTATATGCAAAGCTGTGTGATAAACATAATATAGGAACAAGAAGTAAATACATATAACCTCTTTATAAGACTTGTCAATTATTTACCACACAGTTGGGGCAGTCCCAGGCATAGGGCTGTAAATGCCATGGATTGTTGGGCTGAATCTGCCCCATAGACAGTGTCCCTTGGTTTGACTTTGTGACCTTCTCTATTTTTCAGTTGAAATGGTTGGCCAGCTCCCTTGCAGTGTGACTCGCCTTCTTTTGGAAGTCATGGGGGTTTTCTGCCTCTCCTGGCTGGGAGCCCTTTGAGGCCTTTCAGGTGACTTGACATTTTTCTGTTCTGCCCTACTGATTTTAATGGTCAAGTCTGAGTGCCGTCAGGTTGTTCCACGTTGTGCTTGTGTCTAAGGGCCTCAGGCTCAAGGTTTGCTCTGGGATAGGGTCTGACAAGAGCAGAAGCCCAATCCCAGAGGAACTCAGGGTAGGTGCAGGGAGAGTTGGGGACTCGGGCTCTGACAGTGGCCCGCAGAAGCACCTCAGGCACCTTTGCCGAGATGGGGACCACCCTGTGAGCGAGCTCAGTGGGCTGCCCTGCTTGCTCCCCAAAAGCCTGACTGCCCACATCGGGGCTCCTCAGGGTCCCGAATTAGTGAAGCTAGAGTCAGAGAAGGAGAGGGCAAGTGGTCCCAACTGCAGGAACAGGGCTGCTTTCAAGGTGGGGGCCTCAAAGAAAGTGAGCATTGAAACCAGTCAGTGGCCAAGCAGTGTCTAAACGTGACCTGTCTATGCTCAGGTGGGGGTAGGGTAGGGAACTGCTGTATCCTCTGCCTTGTTGCAAAATATATGAAGGTGGCTTACTGACAGAGATGCACTCAAAAGTGCAAGATAAAATAGACTTTGAGTGGAACAGCGAAGGGAAAGGTAGGGAAGACGTAGGAAGCTGTGGGCAGGTGGGTTAAGTGCAGACAGCACAGGTGTTCACAGGTCTTTCCTGCTTGCCAGTGGGGGGCCACCAGCCCGGTTCAGGTTTGCTGTTGGTCAAGGAAAATGGGGCATATCCAATCTATTCTTCAAAGCCTAGCCCATATGTTTCACCTCGCCTGAGAAGTCTCTACCGAATATATGTGGGCACAAGACATATTTTTATGTGTAAACATGACTTCTCTCAAAGGCTTGAATTTGCTCAAAGTGGAGTCTTACATTTACTTTGGAAGGATGAGCCTTGGGAGATATGATATGGGAATTAGACAGGACTGAGCTCCATCCAGGTTCCGGAACATTAACTGTGTGACCTCGGAAAGCTCTTGAACTTCCCTGAGCTTCAGGACGTTGCTGAGAATATTTCAGCGGGAGGGGGAGTATTTTGGGTCTGGTTTTCATGGATGAAGAATCTGGCACTCAGGCAATATACAAGTTCGCTGGTTCTCTCCTTGCTCTACACATGGCACATGGTATCTCTCTGACCTCATAGAACCTTGGCAAAGGGGGCTCCAAGAGCTTTAGTGGCTTGTCAGAGATCCCACAGCCGGATGCGAGGACTCAAACCTGGACCTTCTGGGTTCACAGCCCTTGCTTTTTCTACTATCTACACTGCTTCTCTCCAACACCCTCAGCTCAGCTGCCTGCTAGAGAAGTTTCCTTTCACAAAGGGTCCCAAGTTAGCAGAAATGTCATCGGGTCGACAAGACAAGTGCCTGCTTGTCCTTGGGGTGCTTCTGACCTTTGCTTCATGCCTGCACTCTGGGCTATTTTGGGCCTGGGGGATGTAAAGAGGGTCTGTGGTGGGAAGACAGCTAGTACAGCTGCTTCGTGCTGCCAAGAGTCATGGAGAGCACCCTTGAACTGAAGCCTGCAGAGTGCGCTTAAGGCTGCTGGCTTTGTTGAACAACACAGGATCCCTCATTCTTGGGAGAAAACTTAGAAGTAGAACCTTTCCACGAGGCATTTGGAATGAAGGCACAGGGGAACAGAAGCTAGCCTGGGTGCCAAGAGACCAATCATTGTTGTGGAACGCGGTGGAGGAAGTGGGCGTCAGACCTCCGGGTGCTGGGGAGTGAGACAGGGGTGGGCTTGGTGTTGGGGTGGCCTCCGTGGGGAGTCGAGTTCCTGTGTAACCGGACATTCACTTGCCCTCAGGATCTCTCGGGACTGTCTGGGTGTGTGGGTTCAGACTAGAAAAACATCTCCTTGGCTGCAGGCTCAGTGGCTACTCACTAGTTTCCACTTCTCGAACCAGGGCAACATAGTGCTCAGGGACTCAGCCGCACAGATGCTCACTGCCGAGCGAGTCCCAGCCCAGCCACAGAGTCCCGCAGCCCTATGGACTGCTTTCGCAAGGTCCAGGGCCACCACGGTTCCGTGGCTGAAACTCAGTGATGTCACTTAGCTTTTTCCTTTATAGAAAAATGAGAAATGAAATAGGATTAGGTCCCAATCAGATACACTTGGTCTATGATATTAATTAGTTAATCATTACAGTCACTGTTTACAGAGTGTTCGCTCTGTGTCCATGTGACTCTGGGTGATAGGGACTCAAAAATAAAGACGATATGGGCCCTGCCTTACAAAGAGTCTTATGATGGGGACAGGTGTCTAGACAGGTCAGTAGGCAAGCCCTGGTCCTGCAGGGCCTTGTGTCCAGACCAAAGACCCACTGAGCTTCAGCAGTGGCAATAGAACACCTGATAGGTTCTTAGCAGACAAGTGGCAAGACCTCTGGATACTTGAGGGTGAATTTGAGTGAAACAAGCCTGGAAGCTGATATACACCGGGGGCCCCAGATTTCGGAAACATTCAGTAATTTAGAAAAGGTATGTAGATACAGGCAACCTTATCCCGGAAGTATTAACTGACAATCAGCTTTAAGAACCTAATGATTTTTCACTTGACGTTTTCCGAAATGTATTTACAGCTCTTTTGAGCCTCCTAAAAGCCTCCCTCGGGCCTCACTGAGGTTTTCCTGGTAGTCTGCTAATATGGGGCTCAGACTCTATTCCCAAGTGATTCGTGATGCCTGTCTTCTTCACAAGTGGGATGGGTGGGTTTTCCCCTCATGAAGGAAGGGCACCTTTCTGTTCCTTCCAAATTTCACTGAGTTTTCCCTTAGCTCCCCTTACCCTTTTTGGGTTCCTGAGGTTGAGTGGCCTCTTGGGTATATAACTCATGAGGGGTGGGGTTGATGAATGTGTGAAGCCTCAAAGCACAGCCAAACCAGTAGAATGACTTACCCCCAAAGCATTCAGGCTAGGAGGAGAGAATCACAGTGTAGTTAGCTGGGAGGGGATCTCAGGATCTGTAGCTGGCTGGAGCGGGAGCAGGTGGAGGGTCAAGTTCATTAGGCAAGGGGATAATGTCAATGGAAAATGGGCAATGACGTCAGAATCTAGGAGCTTCAAGAGCAGGGTGGAGTGAGGCTGGAGGAAGAGACAAGGACCGATAGTTGAGCACTAGGGACACAAAAACCAAGACTGTGCTTTGCGTAGCCCTTTTCTCATAATCCCACATACTAGAGTTGCAGGCACTGTGGCTCAGCAAGAAGCATGCAGGGCGCCGAGGCAAAATATAACCTTGAATGGGAATATAGGTTTAACAGCATTTTAGACAAAGACAGAAGCAAAAAAAAGGTAATCAAAGAAAAAGAAGATTCTAGCAAAAAGCAGAAAGAAAGGACAAATAGAGTTAACATCCCCTTAAATTTATGAACTCCCGTGGTTGAGAATATGTGGCTCGGAGATGATTTTAAACACCAAACCTCTGCTTGTGTTATATAGACATGGTAATGGAAGGACCTGGAAGTCCAGGCCTGATACAGTGTGGCCTAGGAAAAGAGATGCCGGATGGAGTTTAGTGAAAATACCAGCCAGTTTGAAGCTTCTAAAAATCTTTGTTTTTTCATGATGGTGCAGACCCACTTAAGTGTGTCAGTGAGAGCATACTTACGACTCTCCTCTGCCATTCTCCTTGGGTGCAAGGATGGGTTACTAGATGGGGGTTGCTCATTCTGGCTGTTTTTAACTTGGATTGGGAGGAGTGCTTGTGGCTTCCCTGACTGCTGTCCTTACCTCTTGCTGTCAGCCAAGCTGATGGAGCCCCCTCTGTGGCCCTCTGGAGGTGGCACGCGTGGCCCAAGGGTGGCTGTGAAGGTGGTGGAGGTATATTTCCCCACACAGGGTGCCTAGCTGAGGGGAAGAAATGCAGCCTGTGCTCAGCTTGCTAACCATGTGCGCTGGCACAGGGGAAGCAGTGCCTTTTTCTCTTTTACGTAAAAACGCCGTGCATGCCAGGGGTGGCCTTGTCCTCCCTCATGTGAGATCATCTCAGCCGTTCACATTTGCTATTCATAGCAACCTAGTGACGCAGAGGATCACTGATGATTATGTTGCCCAATTGCAGTTGACGAGATGGGAGGGCAGGGAGTTTGACTTACTTGGGCTAGTCTCTCAGTTTGCCGAAGTCAGAAGTTAAACCCCCTGAGGATCATAAATCCAACGCTCTTTCCCCTGTGCCTTCCACTGGCACCTGTCCCTCCCCATACTCCTATCACAGAAAGTCCCAACAAGCAAGCCTGTGACTCCGAGGGGCTGCCAGGACAGGGTCCTAGCTCCGCAGCACATGGCCTGGTGGAAGTGCGCCCTTCACAGAATCATGGCACCAGGCATGGGAAGGCCTCACTAAACCTCTGACCCAGTTGGCCTCAAATTCATCCCTTTTTAGCAACCTTAGGCTCTTCCCTTGCAGGGTGGGGTTGAGAGAGGCAAGGAGGGTGGCGGGGGGTGGGGCCTGGGTGGGTTTGCAAAACATTAATGAATGTGATCTGTGCCTTTTCCCTGACCCAGCTTGGCCAGCTGCACTGTTCTGAAATTCCACATTCCATTGTTCTCCTTCTAAGAAAACAGAACTGGCTCTATTCAGCCCTAGGAATTGTCTGTGTAGACTTGTTTAAGAGAATTTGCAAACCAGATGGATTTACTGTTTACTGTCTCTTCCAGTCCCAGGGAAAAACATTATTTCTGAAGATCATCAGCAACCTGTTCTAAAAGGTTTCCCAACCATCCTTCGTGTTCTGGTCACTACTCTGGCTTCATACAGCTTTCTCACTTCTTACCTGTCTGTCTGCACATTTATCACATCCCAGCCATGGTGGTCAGCTCTCGAATTTATGACCCAATTCCCTTCTCTGCAAACTAGCCTTCTTTGTCAGTCTGTGTGGTTCCAGTGGTGGAGCCCTGGTAGCCATGCACATGATAGTCCTGCTCACAGGTGATTAGGCCGGGAGCGTGCACCCTACTCGAGCAAGGTTTGGGAACTTTGGGACTGAGATAGCAAAGAAGATTCAGTCTCTTTCTGAGTTGCTCACTCTGCATGGCATAACTGGGAAGATGCTGCCAACCATGTGGTCTATCACTAGATGGTGGGGGCAGGGGAGCAGATTCAGAAGCTAGTGTAATTGAAGGAGAAGAATGAAGCACATTTAGAAGAGAAGCTGAGGATAAAAGCTGGAGACAGAGGCTCCAGACCTATCTGAGACCCAATCCTGTCCTATTGGGGGGTCAGTGCATGCCTGATAGCCGTGTGATAAGATGCTCCTTTTTTGCTCAAATTATCCTCTGTTCGCTTCTATAAATTACAATTAAGAGTCCTTTCTGATACTCTAGCCAAGTGTTTCAAAGTGTCATCTCTGAGCCAGCATCAGCATCTTCAGCGGGGAGCATGGTAAAATGATAAAATCTCAGGCCCCATCCCAGACCTAGTGAATCAGCAAGTCTGGAGGGGAGGCCCAGCAGTCTGGGTTCTAACAGGCTCTGCAGGTATCTCAAGGTTGAGAACCACGCACCTAGCTTGCGATCTCTAGTAGTGGATGGAAGTGCATGGACCTTGAAGCAGACTGACTTGGATTTGGATCGTGGGTCTGTGTGAGCTAGTGATACAATTGTGGGCAAATCACCTCATCTCTTGCAGACTCAGATTTCTCAGGGTGATAATGATGTTTATATTATATTGCAGTTGTAAGAGAAGCACACACTTCTGGATACTTGAAAAGCAGTCATTTTCAATCTTGCCTCTATGGAACCTATTCTGACATGAGAAGACAAGTGGCATTGATCCAGGTCATGCACCATGGAGACACAACCTGAGAGTTTTTAAAAAATCACCTTAACAGAATAGGTGACTATTCAGGGTTTATACCACATCTGTGCACCTAGATCTTCACACTGATGCTAGACTCCCCTAGGCTATCATTGGATATTTGAAAATTAAATCCAGTTAGTCTGAAACTCATTCTGATTCCTCAGGTTTCCCTGACCTGTTTTTCTGTTGTACTATGAAAACCATACAGTCTGGACAGTCCTAGGAAAAAACGAAGAAAGCCACTGCTTTATATTTGAAGAAGGAAAGCAAAGGCCTCCGTTCATTAATTTATTTCTTCACTCACCGACTCATTCATTCATTCATTCATTCATTCATTCATTCATCCACCTGACACTCACCGAGCTACTTCTCTGTCTAGACACCATGTTAGATACTAGAGACTGACAGATAAGGCCTTTTTGACACACCCGTCCCCACTGATTGTTGCCAGATTACAGTATGAGCAAAGATTCGGAGGAGGCAGGAAATGGTCATGGCATGAGGAGATCACAGTCAGGAGATACGTCTTAGGAAGGGTGAGTGTTAGGAAGTATTGAAGGATGTGCATCAAGGCCAATGATAGAATGGGAGTCAACATCTGCTTTGGTTTCCACAGCACGCTGTCCTGTAATTATCAGTGGTGGATGTTTTGCAAGGACCTCCCAGTTCTTTGGGCTGCATCTGAGCCGATCACCGGTGGATGACCCTACAGTAGGTAGATTCCTCTGCCAAATACTGCTCATGCTGTTCATACTCTACGAGGGGTGGGCTGGTTAGCGCTCATTAAAAAGGAATCCTTGTGTTTGCTACTGCTTGACAGCTGAATCAGTCCAACCCCAAGTGAACTCCTTCTGGTATCCAGAAAGTCTGGCTGTTTTCTGGATGAATCTCCACCCAGTTCTTGGCTTTCATATCACTGGAACCTCCAGTTACATGCAAAATGGGGCAAAAACATCAAACCTCTCCCCAGACAGCTCTTCTGGAAATATGTCCAGTTGGATGCTTCCTCAGACATATCTTTAGGGAAGTCTGGGACCAAGAGTTCAGATGCAAAAGAGATGTGGCTGGTCTGAGAGAGAAGATGGCTACCCCGTGGTTCCCTGTTAAACGCTGCTTCCTATTTGACAGGTGGTTTTTCTGTTTGTGTCAACTATAGAACGCCCTAATGGAGTAAACTTATATATCTTGCCTATTCCCAGACATTATAGAAAAGAATAGAAATAATGACTAGCCTGTCATATGGGGTTGATAACATCTTTGACCTCATTTGACCCCGGCCACTACCTCAGGAGAAGAGTTACTAGCATTTTATTCCCATTTAACAGATGATGAGATGCGGTTCATTTCATGCAAGTGTCTGAGCCTGTTTTTAATCCCAGTTTCTTGACTGTAGATTTTATGCTCATTCTGTTGCACCAGGCTGTTCTCAAGGAACACCATTGTTGCCAGTACATGGGATTACAAGGAACTTCCTGGGGGTCCTCAGAAATATGGAAACAAGATTATCCTTTGAGAGTTAAAGTTGAAGACAGGCACAAGAGGATTAGTGAGGAGACAGGATGGCTCCTAGGACTGTGAGAGTCAACTGATCTTAATCCAGGCATAGATCTTAAATATATCTGAAGAAGGAAGGAAAGCAGAGTCATAGAGGGAAATTTTGGCACTCTGTCCATGCTGTGTGCTAGGAATCACATAAGACTATCTTAATTAGGTGCTATTAGATAGTTTATTCATGTAATTCCTCTTGCACTGATACGAAGGTCACCCTGCAATCTTCAGCATATATGATGTGACATCCCAAGCAGTGTGGCCCAGAGGGAGAGAATGGGTTATTTGTGCCAGTGTGTGGATTCTGCTTCCATACTATGGTACCTTTTTGCTCTCACTGTCCAATAACACATGAGCAATCCAGTTTCCAGATCTGCTCTCGGTATGGATGAGAGAAGGATCAGCTCTTGGGGGCTGACAAAAGCAGGTTTCTTAGCTTTTGGAACTACAGGATAAATCCCAAACTTGGGCAAGTTCAGTGAGGATGTGAATAAAACATTCCCCTGGAAGGCGTTTTGGAAGACTGACTCAGGTACAGCCTTACTTGGTGGTGTGTCTTTTTTTGCTTCAAAGACACAGCTGGAGTTAGGGCCCACAGCTGTGCCCATAGCCTTGGCCTTGTTCTTCCTAGAGGCCAGTGGTGCCAACACATCTAGGCCTTGTGTCAGTTTCTGTCCAGATCATTGGCTGATCACCTGATCAGTTCAAGAGGACATCCTAGGAGCTCAGAGGAAGGCAGGATTAGTGAGACATGGTCTCTCCAATTCAAGTGCCTCATCTTGCAGGAGAGACAGATTTGTGCATAGGTAACTGTAATCATTTCAGTGGATTGCTGTATTCCGTGAATGCATCAGCCTTTTACCAAACCTTATTTTATGAGGTTTCACTTGTTTTTCACAAGTAACCCATGAACAGATGCAAACATACAGTTTCAAGAATTGAAGTGGTTACAGAGCTAGTATGTGACCGAATGTATTTTTGACCCCCCAAGACAGAAGCTGTGGGAGAGGTTGTCAGTTGTCACTGGTGTGTGTTCTAGATGGATGGGAATATAGAGCATGGGGCTGCAATTGCCCTCCTGGTAAATTTCCACACTGCTCTGGTTCTTTCTTGGGACCTCATTAAAAGGAGGGTCCCTAGGCAATTTGAATACCTTCATTGGTATGTGAGAGACCTGGCAAACAAATAGATCCAAGTCTGGAGTTCTAGTTTAAATGGGATTAACTAAAGGGGCCTAGTAACCATTTTCAGTAGCAAAAATTATAATGGAAGTTAGGCCTTTATCTTAGATAGTTTCGCACATACTGAAGAAACTGATTTGGCTGGAATTCTATGGATCCAATCTAAGTACAAAGAATATCTCATCCTCTTCATAAGTTCCTTTTAACTGGGTAAGTATCGGTTCATTGACCTTTAATAAACACATCTTGAGTATGTACCTACCACGCATAGGACACTGAACTGTGTTCTAGGGATATAGAAACAGAAAAGATTTTTTTTTCCTACTTCAAGAAACTTGCATTTTAGGGAAGGAAGCATATCTGTGAAACTTTTTTTTTCCTTTAAAAAATAATCTCTTCACTCAGTGTGGGGCTTGAACTCGTGACCCTGAGACCAAGAGTTGCATGCTCTACTGACTGAGCCAGTAAGGTGCCCCCTTGCATATCTAAGTAAGCATTTTCAAACATTTTCTTTCAAATTAAAACAAGAATACATTCTCATTGCAAATAATTCAAACAGCAGAGAGTATTTATTTTTTAGATGCTGGAGAGCCATTGAAGGATTTTATCTTGCGGCCTAATGTAAGAGGCTTGGCGTTTGGAAAGATCCTCCTGGCTGCAGTGTGGGGATTGGCCCCTAGCTGGTGCTGGCTGGAGGCAGGAAGCCTGGGAGACCAGCGAGGAGGCCACAGTAAGATTTTAGCCAGAAATGGCAGTGGGCCTGAGCCAGGGCAGAGGCTGCAGAGGTGGATTTCAGAGATCATTGGGTGGAAAAGTATGTGTTGGGTGACTGAAGAATAGGGGAAATAAAGCAACTTTGACTCAAGAAAGGAGCCTTGCTAGACAAGCCTTTTCACAAGCTGGTCTCCTGGAAAGGGCCTTGAAGGCACAGCTAACCAAACAACCGTCCCTCCTGGGCAAGGGCTCCCCACTAGGTGAATGGTTTGCCGTATTTCCGATTCCAGGAACTGGCTGGAATAACACTTATGCAATGGGAACACACGAGGCCCACCTCCAGGAGCCTGGCTGGCGCAGAACTTGGCAAGGCTGGAGTCCTCCATGCAGTGGAAAGTCCTGCTGATCTGCTACAAGTGAGCAGCCCTTGGATGGCTGACTTCAGGGGACGTCAGAGCTAGCTGCGTGGATGGCTGTGTGGGTCTGGAGCTGCTGGCAAGGGAGAGCTGGGGCTGTGCATCTCTAGTGGAACCAATAGAGGACAATGCACAGGCAGGAAGCTGCTGTCTCTTTCATGCAGTGGCTAGAGTGAGTGCTTGGGAGCCAGAATAGCACTGTGTCACCCAGAATAAGTCACTTAATCTCTTTGATCCTCAGTGTCCTTGTGTGTGAAATGGGTTACGCATAGCAGTGATCTCCTGGGGTTGTTGCAGGAATAAGGAAAATGAGGGAAGACTGCTAGAACTGTGCCCAGCACTTTGCAGAGAGTTGGTAAGTGGTTGGTAAGTAGTTACTGGTTGAAAGATCATGACTTTCTAACAAATGCAGCTCCCAGGAGACTGAGGGGCGGGCAGGGGGGCGGGGGGCCAGGGCAGAAGGACATCTGTCAAGTCAAAGAACAAGTAAGAATAAACTTGTAATAATAAAGACAGATTCATTTTATGTGTGTGGGGTGGGTAGGCTCCTGAATATTTGTCTGCAATCCAAACGTATGCAAATCAAATCATTCTCAAAGTCTCAAGGAAGTTTCTTAAGCACTGATATCCCAGGGGGAGTCTTTCTGTAAAGCTGCTGCTGCTGATTATTATAATATGGTGCTACTGTCTCACCTGGAGCTCTTGGAGGAAAGACACAATTCGTGTAGTTTTAGCATTTCTTTGCTGCACTTCTTTATTAAACCGAATTGTTTCTTGAAGCCCATATTTGTGTAGTGTCCCTGGAGCAATCCAGAACTGTAGGTGAAGGCTTAAGTCAGGTCCCTATTTTACAGGTGAGGAAGCTGAAGCACAGTGGGATCTTAGGGTGAGGGGGTTGCCTAGATTCAATCAGAGGAGAAGGGGTGGACTTAGAATCCAAAGCCATGTCTTCCCTTAGTCCAGTGTTTATCTCTCTCCGCTGTTGGCTCTTTCTAAGGGGGTGATGAGTCCTCTTTCTGCACACATGTACAAGGCACGACACAGACAACCTTGGTTGGGGGTGGGGGATTGGCAGGGGAGGCAGGAGATGGGATTTCACCACTGAGCATGGGTGTTTTATGTCTGAGTGCAAGCATGTAGGGTAAATACTTAGATGAGGAGAGTCCCTTCCCTTGCTCTCCACCCTGGCTGGGTATGTGGGAGGGAATTCTGGGTCACCACCACCCCCACTGCCAACACCGTCAGAATGTTAATAACATGTTTTTTAGGGAACAGCCTTAAAGTCCTCCTACCCAACTCAACACCAAGTTCTCGGTCTTGGCATCATTACCTAGAAAATTCTTCACAGATCTTGTCTGAAGCCTCTCCCAGCCTGATCGCCTCCAATGCTGGACCGGAGCTCCCAGGGAACTTGAATCTTACTGTCTCTGCTCTGTTAGACGCAGGGCACACTTTCACCCATCAAAGTGGTGCCCAATATTGGTGGTCCTCACGGATGAGCTGTTCACAAACTTTTGTGACAAGTAACTAGGGAGCTCCCTCGTATTCATTCCTGCGTGTGCTTCTCAGCTGGTACCTGCATGCTAGTCATAAGATGGCACCAAGGAGGGCGTTCTTGCCAAACCACATGCCTTTGGTGTTGCTATTTGCTCACTTGCCTATCGGGTGATGGGAAAATCAGGAAAAGAATGCTGTCCACAGCCAGCCCTGTATTTGAGTATTCCTCTGGTCCTCAGAGAAATAGTTCCACGAGAATATGACCTGGATGTGGACTAGAGTGTCTCCATTGGCAGACTTCTTTCACCTGTCCAGTATCTTAGTGGGAGGGGAATAGCTCCACTTACAAATGAGAAAATTAATGTCCTGCAGTGTCTGCCTTTGTCTGCTCTCAGGAGTCCCTAGGTACTTCTCCATGCCCTGCTTGGTAGCGCATGCTAGGTCCCCCCTACACTGACCTTCTTTTCATTGTTCCAACATTCCCAAATCATCCCTGCCTCCAGACTTTGGCACCCACTGTGCCCTCCTCCTAAAATCATGCTTCCCCATCTATTAAGCCTCTTGCCCTCATGCAGGTCCCAGCTCTGATGTCACCTTCTCCAAGAGCCTTGCTCGGGCCACCCTCAACCACACAGCTCAATTGCCCTGAGACAAGAGCACCAGAATCCAGAGCTAACCATTCTTCTTCTTCTTCTTTTTAAACAGATTTTATTTATTTATTCACGAGAGACACACAGAGAGAGGCAGAGACACAGGCAGAGGGAGAAGCAGGCCTCCTGTGGGGAGCCTGATGCGAGACTCGATCCTAGGACCCCAGGATCATGACCTGAGCCAGAGGCAGACGCTCAGCCATTGAGCCACCCAGGCGCCCCTAACCATCCTTCTTCAGAGGACCGTGGGAAGACTTTTTCTCAGCCCTTCTTACTGCGGTGATCAGTGTCATCTCTAGCATCTCTGCCTTAGCCCTGACAGAGCCAGGAGGAAGGGGTGGGGAGCACTCAGCCCAAGAGGGAGCCTTGTCCAAGCGTCCCGCTCCCCACGCTGTCTTCAGATGGGCAGTCTCCACTTCTTCGGCATTCTCTGCCACAATGTGTCCTCTGACCCATGCAATTCTCTCAGCTCTAATTTTTGAAAAACCCGTAAGATTCCTTTTCCAATAGATCCACGGGCAGTGGAGGGGAAGATCTAACCCTTTTTTGTAAGGCTTTGTAAGGCTGACGAGGGGCTAAAGCACCTAGGATGGAAAATGCCACTGGCTTGCTTTGTCCTTATCCCCAGAGCTTAGAGTCAGACTGTCATTTTGGGCTCTGGCTCGTAGGCTGGTGTACATAGCCCATTTAATAATGAAAGGCCCATTTCAGAAACATGCTCAGTGTTTCTCCTGTGGTCTCTCTAAGCCCAGTCATGTCCCAGGCCCTGTTTGAAGGGGAAGCCACGGCTTGCTTCTTTTTGTGGACAGCACGTAGTACCTTCTCCAAAGTACTTTTGCTTCACGCTGCTTTTAAGTCCATTGCTTTGCTTTTAATTTCTGGACTTGTCTTGCCTTTTGACCCTTATTCCCCTACCTCTAAGGCTCCCTCTCAACCCTGAATGCTAGTCCCTGGTGGTTTAACTTATGCCTGGGACCTCATCAATCTTGGCCTTCTTCCCCCGTGGGCAATCCCACGGGGTCTCTAGGGGCCCCAGGAGCTAGAACTAACATGCGGAACTACCCAGCTGGCACTGGGTCTGCCCCATGACTCATTCAATTCATATCCAGGGTGTCGTATATTCTTCTAGCTCGAAGGGAATATATTCACCCGACATCCACACCCAACATCCGCTTTCAGCACTTATAGGGTGCCCTATAAGGAAAGAGGCCGGCCTGTCAAAGCGAGTGGAAGTGGACTTTGGAGTTCAAGAAATTGGAGTTTGAAATAAAGCTGCATCAACTAGCCACGTGACCTTGGGTAAATAACTTGGCTCTTTGAGCCTCAGTTGTCTCATCTGTGCACCACAGATAATTACCTCCTTATCCATGGTGATGAGTGATCTGGAATGTTCAGTGGGACAAGGTATTTAAAATACTTGTTCAGAAGATGCCGAATGAGTGGTAGCTACGTGCAAACAGACATACCAACAGACACATAGGTATGTGAAAAAGAAAAAAGAAAAGAAAAAAATGAAGCATTAGCCTCGAGTCTGGAGATATTACCTAATGCTTCTCCTATTTATTTCTCTTGTGCCATCTTCTCCCTCCTGTCCACTAGCACGTAACTTGTGCTTATCAAGCGAGGCAGCCAATAATGGGACTCTTTATTTGTGAACAGCTTCCTAGAATAGTGTTCCTGTGTGCTGCTTATAAGCACGGCTACAAAAGAGCACTGCATGTACCATGGGTGCATGTGCTTGTGTGTGCGTGTGTGTGTGTGTGTGTGTGAGAGACCGAATCAAGCACAATACGTGCCATGCTATGCAGGGCCCTTTCATTTATATTCTCTTATTTGCACTTATTTTTAAAAGGGGTAAAAAACCCACAAAACTTAAATCTACCATCTGACCCATTTCTGAGAGCACAGTTTCATAGTGTTGAGCATATTTTCAGTGTTGTGTGAAACCATCTCCAGAACTTTTTCACCTTGCCAAACTGAAACTCTCCACACCCATTAACAACCCCCGATTTCCCTCTCCTCCCAGCCCCCAGCAACTTCTGTTCTACTTTCTGTTCCTACAAATTTGACTAGCTACCTCATGTGAGTGAAGGCACGCTGTATGTTTCCTTTCCCACTAGCATACGTATCCTCTTATTTAGTCCCCACAACCACCCTGGGGAATACGCCTTATTATTCTTTCTGCCCTATCAGACCTCAAGGACAAGAAGAGATCTGTGCGATTCACATGGATAGTATGTGACACAGGCAGGATTTGAACTCAGGTCTCATGGTTCCATGTTGGACCCGCACATATACACTCGTACATACTGAAAAACTGTGCTAAAACAAAGACAAGTGCACATTGGTGGACACATTTAGAGCTCTCCCTACGTATCGTCACTTACTCATAAATAGATGATCATATGTGGCATTATCTGCAGGAGGAAAGAAGTCTCTGACTCTGAACCTGTCCCAGTTGGCTGTTGGGAGACAGAAGTGGGAACGGATGTTGCCCCTGGTGACCCCACAGTCTGGGCACATAGTTGGGAAAACCTGCACAATGACTGGAAGAGGTGAGTTTCCAGAGTAAGGAGGAGGAGCTTCAAGCTTTACCAGCTGGGGGCTCGGTCCTCCTGCACATGAGAAGACTCTGTGTGCTCAGGGTGCTCAGAGGGTCTGGGGAGAGTGCATGTGCCAGGGCCCCAGCTCTATGCCACCATCGTCTCAGCAAGCTCCTTCCTGCCTCATCTCCAGGTCCTGGGTCTACCAGAGGCTCAGTTTTCCCTCTCTCTACTCTCTCTTGGGCCCTTCCCACTCCCTCCCTCCTTCCCTCCTGCTCTTTCCTCTCTCTCTCCCTAACTGTCCCAAACTCTCAAGGCTTGAGCCCATGGAGGAATTCACTAAGAAACCAAATTCCGAGTTCAGGCTGACTGCAGAACTCCCAGTCCTCGCTGTCGGGGAGATTTCTGGGCCTTTAATGAGGGGAGAATTTGATCCTCAGGCTCTTTGTTAAGATAAAGACCTGGCTGGTTTATGAACTCTGTCCAGCTGGGCTACAGCCTCACAGAGAAATAATTAAACACTCCCTGCCTAGGAATGGTCAGGGTCTCCAAGAAAACCTGGTCTGGATCTTGAGAGAAAGGGGAGAAGGGTGATCCATCACCCCTGGGGCAGGAGTCATTTCTTGAGAGCCTACAGCTTGAGAAGAGGGTCTTTTCCTCTCTGGAAGAACCTGCTTCCTCTCCGTCTTAGAGAGTCAGAGTTCATTTATGGGATACCTGCATGCGCCAGACACTATGCTGAGTTTGGGGTGAGGATGGGGTTGCTCAGAGGACAGCCAGCTCATTAATACCATTTTAGATGGAAAGAGACTGAGCCCAGAGAGAAATAAGTTGTCTAGGGTGACAGGTTCAGGACTTGGCTGCAACCTCACTTGACATGACATGCCCCCTCATGCCAAGCAGCTCTGAGCGCCCCCCTCCAACGCCCCGTCTGCCTCTTCAGCCAGCCCTCCCTCATCTCTCCTAGGAGCCTGACACTCTTTGGGGTTGGAATTTCAGGGTTTTAGCTGCTAGACCGTCAAGACTGCATGCAGGTGGATCTGTGCCCACTGCCTCTCAGCTGACCCTTTAGCCCGAATCTCAGTAATCCGTTTACTGCAAGTGAACCACCTCTTAACGTCGATGTATTTCAGTGAATAAGGCAGGGCAAAGGAAGACTATGTAAGAGGAAGGATTTAGGGACACCTGGGTGGCTCAGCGGTTGAGTGTCTGCCTTTGGTTCAGGGTGTGATCTCAGGATCTGAGATCGAGTCCCACATCGGGCTCCCTGCATGGAGCCTGCTTCTCCCTCTGCCTGTGTCTCTGTCTCTCTCTCATTGTCTCTCATGAATAAATAAATAAAATCTTAAAAAAAAAAAGAGGAAGGATTTAAATGGGTTTAGAGGGAGGAATGGTGTCCAAGAGAGAGATTAGGAAGGGGTATACTTGTGTGGTACACAGGTGTACATACTCATGTGGGCAAGGCCGCATGTTTGGCATGTATGGGCCATTCCAGAAGCCATAACCTAAGGGGTCCCGGATGAAACATGGCATGTTTGCAGAATGGTGATGCAGAAGATCTGAACTGGAAGGTATACTTCCAGTATACCTGGATGCAGGCACGCAGGAAGGAAAGCAGAAGGACAAAGGCCCTGGGGGTTGGTGGTGAGGGTCAGTGTTGGGGGTGGGAGAGCATGGACTTCAGATCTCCACTCCGTGATTTACTAGCTGTGTACTTTAGGGCAAGTCACTTATCTCATCTTGTTTCCTCCTCTGTAAAATGATGACAGTGCTCGCCGGTGTGCAAGCATGAAGGACGTGATGCACGTCAACAGCACGTGGCCCCTTCCCGGTTTTTTTGTGGTGTGCAGGAGAAATTCGCATCTGCCTTTCAACAGCAGCAGGGGCTGTTTTGTGTGTGATGATGCAAGTCTGTAAGGAAAACTAGGGCTGATCACGAAGCACGAAGCATAAATGATAGACTGAAGTGTTTTTTTTTTTTTTTGACTGAAGTGTTTGGATAGCATCTCAAAGCTGGAAGATGTTTGAGGTTTGTGAGAAGTTATGTGAACAGATAATCTTTTTGTTTGCTTTTAGAAGGTTGTGGGTAGGATAGGTAACAAATCTGAAGTCTGAAGGCGGGTTGGGTAGGAAGTGCATAAAGGACCTAAGTGAGAAGAGAAATTTCTGAGAATAATGTGGTAGAAGGGGAGTGGGGAGGAAAGGTAAGGACAAATTATAAAAGAACCATAGTAATTGGGATCTTTGGGTGGCTCAGCGATTGAGCGCCTCCCTTTGGCCCAGGACGTGATCCTGGAGACCTGGGATCAAGTCCCACGTCGGGCTCCCTGAATGGAGCCTGCTTCTCCCTCTGCCTGTGTCTCTGCCTCTCTCTCTCTCTCTCTTTCTCTGTGTCTCTCATGAATAAATACAATCTTTTAAAAAAGAAAGAATCACAGTTATAATAGTTAATATTCATCTTGTATTTGCCATGTACCTGGTAGTGTCTGAGCACTTCAGAGATTGCTCATTTAATGGATCACATGGATTAACCAGTCCTACACTCTTAACACACCTGCAGTGAGCATTGTTTGGAGGGAAGGAGACTGAGGCATGGAGAAACTGAGGTGCAGAGAAGGCAGTTTCCACCCCAATTTAATTTAGAAGGGATTTTAAGAAGTTCTTTAAAAAGCATACCCACACTCTAGAAAATTCAAATAAATGCTCATTTTCTATGTCTCTTTCATATCCAATGTAAGTAGGTCGATATATTTCCTTGTAAAATGTTTTAGATTCTTATCCATGACTTACATGTAATAATGGTGTGCGTTTGTAAGTATCATGAGCATATTGCCCCTTGTCTTCGGATGATAGTTTTATTTATTTATTTTTGTAAAGGTTTTATTTATTCATGTGAGAGAGAGAGAAAGAGAGAGACACACACACAGAGAGAGAGAGAGACAGAGAGACAGAGAGATAAAGAGAGTGGGTGAGCGTGAGCTGGGAGGCGGGGTGGGCAGAGGGAGAGGGGGAAGCAGACTCCTCACTGAGCAGGGGACCTGATTCAGGGCTTGATCCCAGGACTCTGAGATCATGGCCTGAACTGAAGGTAGATGTTTAACTGACTGAGCCACCCAGGTGCCCCCATGACGATAGTTTCAAATGGTGATTTAATATTTTATTGTGTGGATAGACCAGAGCTATTTTTTTCCTGTTAATATGAACATCTCGGAACATAAATCTTTGACAGCACCTTTTATTATATTTTAAAGATACATTTCCTGGTGTTGAATTACTGAATGAAATACATTGACCAATCTCATGGATTTAAAAAAAATTAGTTTCAGAGGTTGAATTTAGTGATTTATCGGTTGCACATAACACCCAGTGCTCACTGCATTAAGTGCCCTCCTTAATGCCTATCACCCAGTTATCCTGTCCCTCCACCTACCACCCCTCCAATGACTCAGTTTCCTAAATTTTAGCATTTCTTATGGTTTGCCTCTCTCTCTCTGTTATTTATTTATTTATTTATTTATTTAACTGTATCTATTCATGAGAGACAGAGAGAGAGGCAGAAACATGGGCAGAGGGAGGAGCAGGCTCCATGCAAGGAGCTGGATGTGGGACTCGATCCTGGGATCATGCCCTGAGCTGAGCCACCCAGGCGTCCCTTCCTCTTATTTTATTTTTCCTTCCCTTCTGTGTTCATTTGTTTTGTTTCTTAAATTCCACATATCAGTGAAATCAGAGGATATTTGTCTTTCTCTGACTGCCTTATTTCACTTAGCTGCTATAAACATTGGGGTGCAGGTGCCTCTTTAAATCACTATGTTTGTATCCTTTGGGTAAATACCCAGTAGGGTAATTGCTGGGTAAGGTAGCTCTATTTTTAACTTTTTGAGAAATCTGCATACTGTTTTCCAGAGTAGCTCCACCAGTTTGCATCCCCACCAACAGTGCAGGAGTTTCCCCTTTTCTCCACATCCTTCTGAGCATCTGATGTTTCCTGAATTATTAATTTTAGCCACTCTGATTGATGTGAGGT
Organism: Vulpes vulpes; assembly: GCF_048418805.1. Taxonomy (NCBI): domain Eukaryota; kingdom Metazoa; phylum Chordata; class Mammalia; order Carnivora; family Canidae; genus Vulpes; species Vulpes vulpes. The sequence continues at coordinate 154,491,420 of NC_132791.1, forward strand.
GGTATCACATTGTACTTTTGATTTGTATTTCCCTGATGCTGAGTGGAGTATTTTTCATGTGTCTGTTGGCCATTTATATGTCTTCCTTGGAGAAATGTCTGTTCATGACTTCTGCCCATTTTTTCACTGGATTTTTTTGTTTTTTGGGTGTTGAGTTTGATGAGTTCTTTATAGATCTTGGTTACTAGCCCTTTATCTGCTAAGACATTTGCAAATATCTTCTTCCATTCTGTAGGTTGCCATTTAGTTTTGTTGACTGTTTCCTTTCCTATGCAGAAGTCCCAACAGTTCATTTTTGCTTTTGTTTCTCTTGCATTTGGAGACATTTCATGAACCTTAATTCATATTGCCAGGATTGCTTTTCTCCCAGAGTCGAACTTACAATGTCCTCAACAATGTGGGAGGCTATCCATTTCACTGCACTCTTGCCAGCATTGGGTATTATGATTGCTGTTGTGGTTGTTGTTATTAGGAGAAATATGGCTCAATCTCTGTAACTCCACATAGCATCTCTTTACTTATTGTTGGGGTACATCGTTTTCCCTCACACACAATTGATACTTGCTGTTTCTCTTCAATTCTTTTTTGGTGAAGGCCGTTTTTTTTTTCCAAGCAGAAACGTTCATGTTAGGATGAGTAAAGTACACAACGGGAGGAGGAAGGGGGTAAAGTTGAGGAACACAGGGAAACGCTTGGACCAGGTGTCACTGCTGTCTGGGAAACAGTGAGGCTTGCTGTCTTCTGGCTAGTATCTTCCTTTTCCTTCTTACCACACAAATATGTTTGTTGCAAGAAAACAAATAAAGATAAGGACAAGAGATAAAAATCCTCCATGTTCCCAGCGTTTCAGAGATAAATTCTTTAGCATTTCATTATATGTGCTTACAGAATTTGTCTCTTTATACACAAAGCATTATATAACAGGTATGCTACACACACACTCACATATCTCTGTATAATAATAGCTATTTTGAGGGGTACCTGGGTGGCCCAGTTGGTTAAACATCTGCCTTCCACTCAGGTCGTGACCTCAGGGTCCTGGGATGGAGCCCCATTGGGCTCCCTGCTCTGCAGAGAGTCTGCTTCTCCCTCTCTCTCTGCCCCTCCCCTCCACTGCTTGTGCTTTCTCTCTCTCTCTTGCTCACTCTCTCTCAAATAGATAAATAAAATCTTTAAAAAAATTGTATTTATTTTGGGCTTTCTTTCTCCCAAGAGCTTCAGGCTCTTCCTAACTTCCCTTCCTCTTTCATTCTCTCTCATCATTTCAATGCCTGTGATTTGCAGGTGTTGGCACTTTCTTGCTCAGCAGCTTAGAGGCCTGAGAGGTGGGGGTCATGTGGCAAGGTCCTAGAGGAATCCTACATCTGTGGGTTTGAACCGAGTGACAGTTGGCTGAAGTTATTTTTTTTTTAAAACCTGATTCTATTTGCTGCCTTGTTCTTTCAACTCATGGAGGACCACTCAGAGGGATTTAGAAACAGGGGAGGGATAAGTCTTAGGTGTGTGCTCATGTGCATATCTGCTTTGGTTCACCTCTAAGTAGATTTTCTCTAAACAAGTGTTGAAAAGGGCCATGTCATGCTGACCTCATTACTTCTGTGATTAAAGAATTAAAGTCTCAAGGACAGATTTCTTCAATAGGCCCAATTTATGATGTTCTCACCCTATCATTTACCAGGACCTGCAGTCATATGGAAGCCTCACTGGAAGGAGGACCTACAGACCCTATATGACATCCCATTCAAGCACTCCAATATCCTAGTAGGTCAACAGTTACTGTCCATTTTATTTATTTTTTTATTTTTTTACTGTCCATTTTAAAAATGAATTCATTGATTCATTATAAAGCACCCAGTCTATGCCAAGCACTATTCTAGATGCTGGGGACACAGTGATGAGCAGAGCAAAATTCCTGCTCCTAAAGAGTTTACGTGGAAGTTAAGGAGACAGACAACACACACCCAAATGAGTACTTCAGGTGGCAGTAAGGCTAAGAGGGGGCACTAGAACAGGACTACAGGATAATGGTGCAGTAAGGAGGAGGCTGCTATCATGCAGAAGGTTAAAGGAAAGCCTTTCTGATGGTATGACATTCGAGCAGAGGCATGGAGAAAGTAAGAGAGTGAGCCCCATGGATAACCAGGGGCAGTGGGATCCAGGCAGAGGGAAGAGCTCCTGCCAGGGCTCTGAGGTGGATGTATGCTCGTGGGAGGTTGGAGGCACAGTAGAGGGTGGTGTGGGATGGGTTGGGATGGCTTGAAGGAGAAGCATGGTGGGAGGCAAGGGAAAAGAAGAAGTTTTGGCTGTGAGAAAGGAAGTATTTTGTAGAGCCCTCTAGGGCATTGTAAGTCCTTTAGCTTCTTCTGAGTGAAATGGGAAATCACTGAGCAATTTGAGTAGAGAAGTGAGCCGTGGTGATCTAATATTACAAACTATCATTATGGCACTATACACCATGGGCAAGGCCGGAAGCTGGGAAATCAATGAGAGGACTATTGCAACAATCCCAGTGAGGGATTAACGGCGTCTTGGACATCAGTGGTGATGGTATGGGTGACATGAAGAGGTGGCCTTGCAGAAGGTGCAGCGGGCAGGCTTTGCTGATGGACAGGCGGGGGATGTGAAAGTACACCACCTGAAGATCTTATACCCAAATAACCAGTAGAGTGGAGTGTTATTTACCGAGATGGGGGAAGGCAGGGCAAAGTAGGAGTTGAGGTTAATTTGGGGCTTACTGACTTTGAGATGTCCGTTACATGGTCCAGTTGAGATGTTAAGCTAAATATTGAGTCGATGGTTTTGATGAGAGGTCTGCGATACACATTGAAGAGTCTTTGGCATACACATAGTACTTAAAGCCATAGGTAAGATCAGGAAGGAAATGAGTATAGACAGAAAAGAGAAGTGGCCCCAGGACTGAGCATTTCAAAGTGGCACAGGTGAGGAAATCAAAGCCTGGGGACTCAAGTGATCTGCTTCCTAGTGAGTGGCAGAGATGGGACTCCACGCTCCGTGGGTCTGACTCTGAAGTCTGTGTTATTAACCCCTTAGCAGCGCTCCGAATGCTGGAGTGAAGAGGTCTTTTCCTGGAGACATAAAATATGGGGGGCTAGCCAGGGCCTCTGACTGTGCTGGAATAGCAAGTTTGGCCCTCAGGTTTGAGCAAACAAGACACTTCATTTGTTGGTAGAACCAGATGACACATCCATCAGCTCCACCTGGTGTAGTACTCAGGGATCTCAAGGGAGCAAGAAAGGTCTGGTAATTAAGAAAGATTCCTTTCCTGAGCTGCAGTGGGTCACAGTGACTGTCAGGGTTGAAAGATTGATGACTTAATAAAGACCACCTGAAAAGGCAATTGACCAGCAAGGGAAAAAAAATCATTGCCACCCACCCACTACCGCAGTATCTCCATCCAGAGAGCCACCATGAAAGCAGAGCTGCTTGAGACTGTCTGTACCAGATGTCACTTGGCCTCATTTTAGAGTTGTGAACAGTCCGTAAACAACCAGGATGCCTTCTCATTCATTGATAAGCAGTGCTCTCTGCCCAGTTCCTTGACTAGATACATAGAGACAAATAAGATTCTGTTCCCTCACTCTCAGGAGTTCAGAATATCCCAGAGGCCATGACAACAGTCAGTCGAGATTGGTGTGTGCATGTATTCACATTTTAATGTTTCAAAAGTTTATTTCTATAATGGGATGGAGAATTAGAGCCCCATGTGTAGTAAATGCTCAGTAAGTTATTCACTAAAGTGTGAATAGAGTTGTAGAGAAAGGGCACAGAGAATGAGGACCAACCTTGCAGCTATAGCTTTGCAAAAAGTAGCTACATGATTTCAGAAAAGTTGCTTAAAAAAAAAAAAAGAAAGAAAAGAAAAGTTGCTTATAGGGATCATAGTATCCCTGTCAGAAAAGGGGTGGGATTAAATTTTCCTTGGAGATCTTTGAGATCTAACACTAGGATTTGTTGAAAGGTCTGAGGAGCCCCTGTAAAAACTCCCCTTCCTAAAATACTGCTCAGTGCTGTGATGTGTGTTTCATAGGGCAGGCACCATAGAGGGTTTAAGAAAAGGAATCAGATGCGTGCCTACTGGGTACGACCTGCCATTCCTTTTGTGGAGCACCTCCTTTCCCACTGTTCCTCACATCCCAAATTCTCAGGAGTTCAGATTGATGGGAGACTTGGCTGGGCATCTTTCCACTGCAAGGTAGACAATTGTGAATTATGGGCCTTTTTCAGTGCCTGCCAGCATCTGTACATATGTTGGCTGCGGATATGGTTGCTGTAGAGCCTCTTTATGCCTCGAGTCAGATGGCAGGGTCCCCACCCAGAATTCAGGCAGATGGAAGGCATGTTGCTGAAGGGAAAGTGCTCTTTCCAATGGATGCCTCCTGAAAGAGAACTTGCTGTATATTTGCTTTAAATACGGGAAGTTGCTGTTTGGAGCTTCTAGTGTAGAATTTTCCTAAGGGAGACCTCTCAAGGCTGTTCTCTCTATCCTTTTGGCCATCACGTTAGTTCCAGGCCTGGCTTTTTTTTTCTCAACAGGATAATTGCATAGCTTCTAGCAAAGATCTGTCTTCACCAGTCCCCTTCCAGCCCATTCTCTACAAAGGAACTAGAGTTATCTTTCTGGAAAAAAAAATAAAATAAAAGGGCAAACAAAATACTCCAAACAAACTAGCTCATATCATCCTCCTGCTCCTGAGCCCTCCCCTAGGCTCTGCAGCGCTTAGAATCGGTGCGAAACACCCACTACGGCCTACGAGACCCAGGCAGCGTGGCCTGTCTCCCTTTCCCATCCCTTCTTGCCAAATTGGTCACTGTTGGGACACCTGGGTGGCTCAGTGGTTGACTGTCTGCCTTTGGCTCAGGTCGTGATCCCGGGGTCCTGGGATCAAGTCCCACATCGGGCCCCCTGCATGGAGCCTTTTTCTTTCTCTACCTATGTCTCTCTCTGTGTCACTCATGAATAAATTAATACAATTTTTCAAAAAACAAATTGGTCACTGTTTTTTCACTCACTAATTCCATCCGCTTTGGATTTTTGAATCTGCTGTGTTCCTTCTGACGTCAGGGTCTTGTCTAATCTCTTCTCTCTGCCTGGGGTTCTCTTCTGTCTCTACTTCCTTTCTTCCTCCTATGATTCAGTTCGCCTCCTCGGAGAGCCTATCCTTGACCATTTTATCTGAACTTTAAAGCTCTCCCTCTGTAGCGAGAGTTCTGGCTCAGCTAAGCATACACTACATTGTGCAAATCTTTTATTCATTTGTTCCTTTGTGTTTTTTCCCCCCACAGCTCCTACCAAACTGTAAACTATAAACTCCAGGATAGCAGAAACCATGTTATTTATGGTTGTCTGCATCTGCACCGCCTGCCTCTGTGCCAAGCCGGTGCTTGATGAATGTTCACTAAAAATGATGGACCTGGTTCTGCTCCACTTGCAGTCATGAGCCTCCACCCCAAGCCACATACCCCTCCTGGGTCGGAGTGCCGGTGGCTCCCCTAACAGGCGGTCTTCTTCCCTCCCTCTGCTCCTGTGTCCACACCGTGCCTTCTGCCCGCAGTGCCCTTCTTTCTTCCTGGCATCCTGAGACCTTCACTCAGCCTTCGAGACTCAGCCCACATAGCAGCACTTGTTCTTGCACACCTGTCCTCATCCCTCCTGGCAAAATGGAAGGCACCTGCCTCTCGGTGTACCTGCACCAGAATCACGGTCTTCGTCACTCTGTGTGGTCCTGACCCTTCTCTGTCTGTTACCCCCACTAGCTGACCATCTTGGCAGCAGGGAAGACATCTGCTTTGTCTTATATCCCCAATTCTTGCTAATGCTTATCACATAGTAGGGGTTCAATAAATGCATGCAGGGGAAGTGGGCACACTCATAATCGTGAAATTTCAGCACGTGGAGCTTTCCTCTCTGAGGGATCCCCGTGTACATACCTCCTGTTTGGATATTCTCTCTTGGAAATTTTCTCTGGGGTTCCTGGGTCAGAGGGGCCATATTTCTGTGGTTTTTTTGTTTGTTTGTTTGTTTCTGTCTTATAGGATTAGGAAGATTGGTTTGGTTTAGAAAGCAGTTTGCGATTGCATGCTTTAGAAGGAACCTGGTGGTTAGTTTAGGTCCGTGATGGGTAGAGGAGTGAACAGCCAACCCTCCCAGATACTTTCCTCCTCTATCCACTAGTGCGACTGGTTGTCAAGGATTCATTCATCCAGTCAATCGTTCGCTTGCTATCCACTTGTCTCCTGCTGTGTGCCAGGCACTGTGTCGGTGCTGAGAGGTGAGAGGCCCTGTTCCTAACAGGTTCCTCGTGGATAAGGAAGCACAGACAGACAGTGTAGTGTGGCCTGTGCTCTGCTGGGAGGGGTGTGTGCGGAGTCACGTGGGAGCAGAGGAAAAAGAGGGCTTTCATTCACCTGGAGGGCTTAGGGAGGTCTTCTGACTGCAGGGGCTCTGTGAACTTTTTTTTTTTTTTTATGATTTTACTTCTTTATTCATGAGAGACACACAGAGAGAGGCAGAGACATAGGCAGAGGGAGGAGCAGGATCCCTATGGGGAGCCTGATGCGGGACTCGATCCCAGGACCCCAGGATCACTCCCTGAGCCAAAGGTAGACAGACTCTCAACCACTGAGCCACCCAGGCATCCCTCTGTGTGAGCTTTCGATAGGTGAGTAGAATTGTTTATGGATGGCGAGGTGAGAAAGGGAGGAAGAGAAAGGTGAGGAAGATACAGGGACAGGACTCTCAAGGCATAGAGCAAGGGGCAGAAGGTAGGCTTGGGAAGTTACAGAGTTCGCTGAATTCCGGAGCTTTGCTGCTCAGTTTGGTGTGTGACCCACCGGCATCGGCCTGGCACGGGGGACCCTCTAGCACAGAGGAACTTTGAGCTCTGCCTCAGACAGACTAACTCAGAATCTATAGGTGGCTCCTGCCCACATTAAAGTTTAGGAGAAAGTGGGGAAAGTGGTGTTTTCCAAAACCGTCATCAAAATCATGCAGTCAGGAGTGCCTGGCTGGCTCAGTTGGTAGGTAAAGTTTGCGACTCTTGATCTCAGGGTTGTGAGTTTGAGGCCCATGCTGGGGTGTAGAGGTTATGGGAAAATAAAAATGTTTTAAAAATTATGCAATGAGAATCATCCGGAGGGGCCTCACCTCAGAGTTCCTGAATCAGTAGCTCTGGGCGGGGCCTGAGAACTTGCATTTTCCAAGTGTTTCTGGATGACGTTGATGGTGCTGGCCCCAGGACCACACACTGAGAACTGCGGGGGTGAGTAAGGTGGGGAAAACAATTTCCAGGAAATGTGCTTGGGCAGGTAAGCAGGATTCACTCCCGATGGGCCTTGGCTGGGGAAGAGTTTGGATGTTATCCTGGAGTGTGGTGGACCATCTCGGGAGGGACAGGGTCTGACCCTGGAAAGGGTCAAGCTGGAAAGGCTGCCTTGGTGGCATGAATGAGATAGAGACAAGATAGCAGACTGTCTCTCTGTTCCGGGTGCGACTGGTGAATCCTAAATCAAGGCAGTGAAGATAGCTCAAGACAACTTTGGGAGTTAAATATGGGAGTCAGCAACTGATTGAGTGCGGGGGTGGGGATCAGAAACCCCCTTCCAACCCGGAACCAGATGCAGAGCTCAGCCTGTGCCTCTCTCCCTGCTGCGGGCGCTTGCTTTTCTTGCCCAGAAAGCTGCCCCGTCTTATTTGCCTTCTCTTCACAAGGCCTCTGGCCTCATCTGACAGGTTTCAGCTTGCAGTGTTTGAAGAAAGGGGTGCAGTAAACCATTCAGAAGTAGGATTTATTAATGGGAGGCATGTAATTACTGCCAGACCCAGCAATCTGAAGAGTTTATAGCCTAAGTGTTTGGTGTCATTCATTAAAACAAAGTGGGCTCTTGGCCTGGACGCCATTACCCTGTGACCAGATCGTCTGTTTCTGTGACAGCCCCTCCCCACAAGTCTGCAAGTTGAGCCGGGCCAAGGAGGCAAAAGCAGACATGTCAGCAGGGCAGGAGTCTGGCTCTGTGGACAATGGCCCTTGCTTTGGCCCCTTGGAGGTGCAGGTCCTGGTTCCAGAGTGGGGCTCCTGGGGTGAGGGAGGAGGGATTGTGACCCATCTGCTTTTTGTCTCCTGGGCTTCTGATTCCATAGTCATAGGTCAGCAGAAGCTTCATGGAGGGCAGCCCCCCACATGGGTGACTTTTCCAACACCTTCCTATCCATTTCACTTGTGTGCAGACTCTGACGGAGCCCTCCGGTGCTGACCCAGAGGTTAGCATTGTCTCTTGACAAATGGGAGACTGAGGCCCAGAGAAGTTTGAGTGTCTCCCAAAGTCATAGGGCCTAGGGAACAAGCCTGTGCTGATTTTCCACAAAACCATTTATTTTCTGAACCTCAACAAGGCGGGCTGGGCTGTCCCAGCTCTCTGATGAGAACGCTGGCTGGTCTGGAGGACAGACCTGGCTGTTGGAGGTACTGGCTGCTACAGGACCAGGCTTCAAACCCAGGATTCATCTTGACTAGCTCTGTGTACTTGGGAAAGATGCTCTAAGCCTCAGTTTTCTCAAATGTAAACAAGGAGAGAGAAAATAGTTCCTCGCCGGGGTGTTGTGAGGACTAAGTGGCATCATAGGGCTTGGTGCTGGCCGTCCCTCTTTCCTTTGACTTGTGACGATCTCTGGGCCTTGCAAAAAAACCCCGCTGTACTACTCAGGACAGGGATGTTGATGCTCAGATGAGATAATAGAGGGAACATGCTTTGGAAAATCCATGCACACCATTCAAATGTGAGGTAATAATAGGAACAACGGATTTGCCACCACCTGCCAAGAAACTAGCAGCTTTTGAGACAAAGAGCAGACCTGAATTCTAGAATCCTCATCATCATGATTGGTTTTGGACAGCAAAACTTTTCTGCTCTTTCAAACATGTATCTCAAAAGGTTGTTTTATTTCGAGGACCAGAGAGAATGTGTATGCAGCAGAGCTTGAGAGCCATAGTGGGCAGTGGGTGTCGGCAGGTGTTAGGGTGCCAGGTGGGCCACTGCGCCATTGACCGGAAGCTCTTGCAGAGAAGATGGACATGTTATTTATGCTCGTGTTCTCTGGTGCCCTGCACGGATCTGCATATGGTAGGTGCTCAGCGATTATTTATTAAGCTGAACCAAATTGGATTTTGTCATCTTCCGTGGGTTCTTTGAAGGCAGAGCCTGTGTTTTACTCATTTCTCTCTCTTTCCAGAGCCAAGCCTAGTATCTGGCACAGAGTAGGCGCTTAGGAAATTCAGGCTGGATAGAAATGAAGCACGTGAGGAATAAAGCAGACTATCTAGTGTCTGCACCGCACCACGGGGGGAGCTCAGGGCTCCAGGTAGGAAACGAGTCTGGGATTTGTAGCCTGAGTAGGTACCGGTCAGATGACAGGCTCACTTCAAAGGCACGGGGCTCGGAGTGGAGGGGATGCGGTTTCTCAAATGCCTTTCTGGCTGTGTGGGAACCTCAGTTGGCAGCAGCAGCAGCCGGGTAGGGGGAGGTTGCCAGCGTAGTGGAGGCCTCAGCCAGGGCTACAGAGACGGAACAAATGAGCCAGAGGAGAGGAAGAAACTCAGATGGAGACAAAACACGCTTAAAATCTCCCTTCCACTCTGCGTCCGCGGCAACCAACGTGGCAGTGTGTGTGTGTGTGTGTGTGTGTGTGTGTGTGTGTGTGTGTACTGGAAGGAAAACAGGCTTTGCAGCCAAATAAATCTGCTTGCAGATCCTCTCAGTGCAAGCCAGGGCTGTGGTATCTTGAGCATGCTTTAGTTTTCTGACTCTCTATTTCCTCATCTGAAACAATGGGATGGGTCATTCAACAAGGCTGTTGTGCAGATCGAAACTGTTTTGTAAGCAAAGAGCCATTTCTTAAGCACCTGCTGTCTACCAGGCACCGAGTCTTGTAGCTATCTAGATTTATTTATTTATTTATTTAAAAGATTTTATTTATTTATTCATGAGAGACAGAGAGAGAGAGAGAGAGAGAGGCAGAGACACAGGCAGAGGGAGAAGCAGGCTGCATGCAGGGAGCCCAACGTGGGATTTGATCCTGGGTCTCCAGGATCACGCCCTAGGCCGAAGGCAGGTGCTAAACCGCTGAGCCACCAGGGATCCCTGCTATCTAGATTTAATACGTGAGTGCCTTCACCATCCTGCAAGGCTGTGTTACAATCTCCAGGCCCTATTTTGGAGCGGAGGACACCAAAGTTCAGAAGCACCGAGCAGTTTGCTCTAGCAACAGTGTTGATGCTCAACTGGATTCTTTTTGCAAAGCTCACCTTGTGGCTGTGGATGTGGTGATTGTATTTTGTGAATCTTAGTCAAGCCTCAAACTATCCCCCTAGCAGCAGCTTTCCCTCATTGTCAGCATTTTTCTGACGACCTCCCCCCTTTTTAAAGTGAAACCTTGTTTTAACTGGGCAGCCGATGGAAGAAGGGGGAGTTCCACCAATGGATTTAAGCATGACCTGGTTCTTAGTCCAGGTGCTCTTTGGCTTCCATGGGATGTAGACCAGGAAATTATTTCTAGGTGTTTATGTGAGGGAAGAGGAAAAGCCACTGAGAGGGAAACTTTTGGGCGATCCAACGGCGTCTGAAATATCAAAACCATCCTTTTAAAAGAAAACTAGCAACTCTTTTGACATTTCTGGGGAGTCTTTCTTTGAAGCTTTAGCCAAATATGAGATAAATGTGGAAGATCAGGGAAGCAAATGAACTTCTTGAAAGCTACCACATGCCTGTGTCTCCTCAATGTATTTCTTCTCGCCTTCTTAGAGTCACGCTGATGGTAGGCATGGTGAGTGCCACTGACCATGTAAGGATGCTCAGAAATGTAAACACTGAGCTCACACAATGATCAGCCATCAGAGCCAGGGTTCAAACCTTAGTCTCTTTGGTCCTGAAGCAAAGGCTCTTTTTTCTACTACTCTCTGCTTCCCTGTTGCTACGTCTAAACTCCTCTCTGTGAGGAGCCTCATCCTTTGTCCTTGGTCATGGACAGCCCCAGGGAGACCCTGGGAAAAACTGGATATCTGCAATTTCAGAAGAAAAAGGACTTTAGCCTTGAGACAGCATGAGACCACACAGGTCCGCAGCAGCAGACGGGGGAGCATAGCTTTTGGAAGGTGCGCTTTGTGAAATGGACACCTGCTGGATGCTTCCATCTTTGGATGTGGGCTCAGGATTTAGGAACAGGCTGTGTCTTTTTCTTTTCCTTTCCTTTCTTTTCTTCTCTTCTCTCCCCTTTCATTTCCTTCCCCTCCCTTCTTCCCTCCTTCCTTCCTTCCTTCCTTTCTTTTTTTGGCAGGATACGTCGGCTTGATGGAGGAGTGCAAAGGAAGCAGGGAAGGGGAGAGCCTTTTGGTTCATCTAATTCAAAGTGAGTATCATGGATTTGAAGTAACCCATGGGTAGATCCCATTATTTAGTGGCTTTACTAAGATCCAGGCTGCTATGAGTGGAAGATGCCCTACCTGTCTTGATTTGTTTTTTTTTTTTTTAACAAATTTCTAACAGGATTTATTATTTATTTCTTCATCTATTTATTTATTTATGTTTACAATTTCTTGAAGTATAGCTTGAGAAAAATAAAAATGAGCTACCAAACACTTGGTTTGCATGCCATCCCTAAGGTTCTTCTAGGGTGATGGAAAGCACAGATTTTGGAGTTCCTGAGATGTGGGTTTGACTTTCAGCCATATTGCCTGCCTATGTGGCTTTGGGAAGCCATCTAGTATCTCTGGCCTCAGTTTACACATCTGTAAAATTGTAGCTGAGGTGCCAGAGTCCCTGGCTCCGGGCATCCCAAACAGATCAGGTTTGGCCGCTTGCCGCTGACAAAATCCAAAGGCAGAGATGAGTGGGGGTGAAACAAGAAAGTTTATTTTGGTGAGGCCACCACCGGGAAGAGAGCAGACCGGCGGCTCAAAGTCTGTCTCCAAAGTGCTAAAAAGACTCCTAGGTGTCTATCAGGAAAATGTGGGACAAAGGTGGGTAGATAGTACAGGTGGGCAGTAGAGGTCAGGTCGATCATTGTCTCAGGGACAATCCCTTGGGGTCTTGCTGGCTCAGGGCAGTCCCTATTGTTTGAGGGGGTAGCTTGGGTTTCCATGGGAGGGGGGGATGCTGTGCCCACAGGGTCTTTTGCCTGAGTTAAAAGATAAGCTGCAAAGAAGCACTTAATTGGTGAGAAAGTACAAACTTAAGCCAGAATGAATGCTGTTTAAGGTGCTACTGGGTGCTCCTTCACAATGAGTATAATCATGTCTGCTTCTTCAGGTTACCATGCTTGTAAAGTGCTTGACGCCTCGCAGACAGTCATTAGATGTTAGTTGCCTTTTTTCTCTCTGTACACCAAGTGTGGATTCATTATCTATACTCCCTTACAAAGGGAGGTGTGCATGAGCGATGACCTGTATTTTTTAGGACATCTTGGATCCACCCAGATTGTTGGCAGGGACCATCAGCCGTGGTTTAAGACTTAAGCCAGTGCCCATTATGTCATTACGGAGCCTGCAGAAGCGATTACTAATGTTACTTTTCCAGTTCACTGCAGAGCAGAGGGGAGAGTTTTTCACACTGCTGGCGTTTTGTTGGAGCACGACGATACAAATCACAGATGACTTCCTCGGCAGATGTGGCTCCGTAGAACTGCAGTGTGGGTTTACAAGGGGTTTAATGAAAACCTGGCAGCCTTCCAGGCTTGAAGCAATCCTCTGGGGTTCTCAGCTCATGCACATACAGGCCAATCTGCAAATGTCCACCCTGTTGATGGTAGGGTAAAGAGTTTTTACCTGGGAAACAAAGCCAAACCTATCTGGCTGAGTTCACAGCCTTGGGGCCCGGGAGATGGAACAGTGACATGGAAGGGAAGTTGGTAGGAGGAGGGCGGCCCGCATCTGGAAGGTGTCCAGATGGCTGCTGCCCAGCTGGGGGTGATCTGGGCCCAGGATGGAACGATGGCTTTCCCAGATGCTTGGGGCTCATACTCCTCTCTTCCTTGCCATGGGTTAAGCTAAAAGGAGTGAGCAGGAACCACAAGTGGGGAATATGGGATAAGAAAATTGTTTCAGTTAAGTCAATAATATCCATTAGAACTTGTTGCCTCTGCCTGAAATGCTCTTACCCTTTGATTGGTCAGCTTGCCCTGTCCTCTATTTTATTTTGGCTTCAGCATCATCTCCTTGCAGAAGCCTTCCTAGATAACCTCCCTGAAAGAGAACCTCCAAGCCCTTTGCCATATTATCTTAACTAGGCGTTTGTCACATATCACAAGTTATTTGCCTCTTTGTTTTCTGTTTTGGTCCTTTCCTAGAGCCCCTTGTGGGCAAGAGCTCTGTTCATCTTGTTGACCGATGGCACCCAGTGCCTAGTGGGGTACCTGGCACATGGTAGTCATTCCATAAATACTGTAGCATGAGTCAATCAGTTGTGGGACAAGAATAAGGTAGACCAGTGATTGCAACTTAATGCTACCATTTATAAGCTGCATAACTGTCCAAATTATTTAATCTTTCTTAGTCTGGTATTCATCATCTAAAAAGAGATAAACATATGATAGAAGGTAGCTGTTCATGCAGTGCTTAGCACATAAAAAATGCTCAATAGATTGAAGCTATTATTATTCAGTCCTTGAAGAATTAACTACCAACAGATATTTACCCATATTTCTATTCAGCTAATATATGTTGAGATCTAGTATATGTCATGCCTCATACTAAGCACTATTGCATGCATTATTTTATGCAATTCTTCACAATAACCTCGTGAGAGAGTCTTCCCTGTTAAGAACAAAAGAACACAGGCTTAGAGTTAGTGTCTTGAACGAGCTTAAGCTTACTTAGCTGCTCAGTGGCAGAGGCAGTACTAGCTCCATTTCTATTTTTAAAGCCATAATTTCCCCCCATAATTCCAGGCTGCTTCCTATTAACACTCACTCTGGATAAATAAACATAAGGAAGCCACATTCTCTGTCCTCTGGGGGCTCTGGTTTAGGTGATAAGACATATGTAAGAGTAAAATGAACACTAATAAAAACCAAAGGTTTTTACACTGCTTTGAAGTTTACAAAGATTGTCCCAATATTTACAACACACTCAAGTTTTAAAAGATTATTATCCAGGATATGTAAATAATTCTCACAAGTCAATAAGAAAAACAAACAACTCAGTGGAAAAATTAACAGATTATGAACAGGCAGTTCAAATGGCCAATAATCATATGAAAAGATGTTTGGCATCACCAGTCATGGGGAAATTCAAACAAGAATGAGATACCATTTCCCATCCATCAGATTGGCAAAAATAACAGCATACACAGGGTTAACAAGAATGAAGAAAAGTGGGAACTATTATACCATGCTAATGGTACTATAAAATGGTAACAGCAGTTTGGGAAGCAAGTGGTAATACCCAATAGAAGGACTATGAACATGCCCTTGGAACCTCGAGGCAGTCAGTACCTTAGAGCAACTCTTGCACATGTGCAGAAGGAGATGTACAAAAATGTTCAGTTCCAGAATTTTATAGAATAGTTAAATATTGCAAATAATATGAAGGGCAATGGATAAATAAACGGGTCTTTTGTAGATGAAATACGAACCAGCAGCCGAAGGCATAAAGTAGAGCTCTGCTTAGCGACATGGATAAATCACAGACACATATCATTAAATAAAAAAGAGCAAGTTGCAGAAAGATACAGACAAGATCATTTATGTACATTTAAAAAACATGGGAAAGCAATTCTGCATGTTTAAAATGACCTGTCTTTCTGTAGCTTAAAGATCTGGTCAGGAAGGGTAAATGCCGCTGCATGATGATAATTACTTCTGGGAGTGGGGGGGGGGGGTTGAGGTCTGGGAAGCTTACAGAGAGGACCTTCTACTGAACCTTCAACTAAATGTTTTAAGTTTAAAAAAAAAAAAACATCTGAAGCAAATATGGCAAAATGTTAACATTGTCAGATCCAGGTGGTGGGTTCAGTGTGTTTGTTCTGCTAGGCTTTGAAGTTGCCTGTGTGTAAGGGGTAATTTATAAAGCAAACAAACAACACAGAGCTTCCTCCCTCACCCTTGTGCACTGCGCTCCTCATTAAGGCCCCAGAGCCAGCCACAGAGGAGCGATGTGCCATTCTCGGTGTCCTGCCCCTCCTCTCCTCGCCCCTGCCCCGTTGTGCTGACTGGGCCAGTGTAAGCCGCTGGGCAGGTGGAGAAGAGAGGAACTAATGGTGGGGGCGTGAGGGGGGGTCAGGGAAAAGAGGGGGAGAACCAGGAGAGCCAGGGATGCTGAGGTTTTGAGAAAAGGCTGAAGAATCCAAGGTTCAGAGAAGAGGAGCAGTTTATTCAAGGTCACACAGAGGCAGAGCTGGAATCTGCCCCTGGTAACTTAACCTCACGTTCAGGCCCAAACAAGTGTGAACCAGGAGCAGGAGGCGGGGACATTGGAGGCCACAGGTGTAGGTCAAATCCCAGTTCTGCTCCTTAGTGGCAATCTGGCCTTAGGCACCCCACCTAACTGAGCTTTCTCAGAGTAACATCCGGAGGAACATGGGACATGATGTGCATAAAGCGACTGGTGGGGCTGGTACAGTGTCCAACTCTTGGTGTCGACTCCTTGCAAACAGGTGCTGTCACTACCGGTGTCAGCATTCCAGTTGTCCCAACCTTTCTTCAGTAACTCGTTTTATTATCTTCCATCCCACCTTCCCTCTTCCTTAACCCAACGGGACAGTTTCCTGTGGGCAAGCATTCAGTTTATCTGTGTCCAAGAACTGGTCTCAGCATTCCAAACCCAGAGGCAAATAGAAAGTTCACCTCTGTTTCTCTGGGGCCTTTGCTCCTCTGAATGCAGTCTGAGGTCTCATAAATTTTGGGAGCAGCCACATCACATATCCCTACAAACTATCAATGAAAACCCTTCAATCTTTTTATTTTGTTTTTCCAGGTTTATTGGGATATATCCAAAATAGAAATTTGTGTGAACTTATGGTGTATGACGTGGTGATTTGATATGTGTATGTTTTGTGAAATGCCTGAGCCTATTTATATAACTTACAAGCAAAACATAACTTTTGCTCCCCCTTTATAGTTGGATTTTCAGACTGAAATGTGGAATCTCGAATAGAAAAAAAGAGAAAAGACCAGGACAAGAGAAAAGATCCTATGGCTGTGGAGGAAATCAAATTCCTCTTACTCGTGAGCATTAGAGAGACTGGCCTAATTTTGCTCTTGAATTTCAAAGAGCTCTATGACATAAAAACGTGGAGAGCATGGAGATGAACACATATTCCTTCTTTCCTTCCTTCTAGTATAACCATTCTGGAGAATAGCTCCCTTTCCATCCCCATGCAGATGTTTATTTTATAAGTATTATCATGGTCTTATGGATTCTTCTTTTGTTTTTGTTGAGGCTGCTATAAATCATTGCCGTCATTATTTATCTTGATTTCCCAAATGATTTGACCAGTGGGATCCCGTTCCTTCAAACCAGTGCCTATGTTTTTTTGATATGTATCCAATGACCTGTGAGTACTTCCTTATTATACTGGCATAAGATGTTCCAGATTTATCTTGTCCTCTCTTTGCCCCAGAGCCAGAATCAGCTATTTCTCCAAGGAGCACTGGTTGTTTTCGGTGGAGAATGGCATTTAGAAACCAGGATTCGGCCATCATGTGTACTCTGTATTACTGGGGTACCATTGCTTTTGCGGCCTTTCAGTACAGAGCTGAAATAAATAAATGTATGTGTGTGTATGTATCTGTATCTTAGAGATATTGGAGTCTGTGATGGTTAATTCCATATGTCATCCTGATTAGGCCATGGCACTCAGATATGTGGTCAGACATTATCCTGGATGTTTCTGTGAGGGTGTTTTTGGATAAAATTAACATTTAAGTCAATGGACTTTGAATAAAAAAGATTGCCTTCCATAGTGTGGGTGGGCCTCATCAAATCACTTGAAGGCCTAAATAGAGAAGAGACCATTTCTCCTGAGCAAGGGGAGATTCTACAGCAGACAGCCTTTTGATTTAAGCCACAATACTGGCTATTCTCTGGGTCTCCACCTGCTAGCTCATCCTGCAGATTTTCCCAGCCTCCATAACTCTGTGAGCCAATTCCTTAAACAAATCCCCCTTCAATATATGTATACATCCTATTGGTTCTTTTTCTCTGGACAACCTTGACCAATACAGAATTTGGTATCTCTAGTCCAAATTCAGTGCTGTAAGATCCTTGCTCACCTTACTCATTCATATTTGTAACACCCATTCTTTTACAGTGAGAGTCTGGTTTCAAAAAAATGTCAATATATTTATTCATTTGTTCTAAACCAATTACACATGACAAATCAATTATCCTGGACACTTCAAAAATGCCAATGTCCTGAAAGAAAGGATGGAAGGAAAGAAGGAAGGAAAGAAGCAAGGGAGAAAGGAAGGAAAAAGAAGGCAGGCAGAAGGAATGTTGTGTAGAGATAGAACTAAAGACACAGGACAACCAAATAAGTGTGTGATACTTGTTTGAATTCTGGATTGGAAAAAAGAAAAAAAGCTATAAAGGACATAATTTGGAACCTTTAAATATGGAATAGATATTAGATAATTTATAAATATTAAAGTATTGGGCCATAATGGTATAATCTTAAAGAATATAGTGGTAAGAGATAGGAGATGCATGTTGAATTATTTAGAGAGGCAGTGTTTTTTGTTTTTGTTTTTACTTATTTAGTTTTAGTTTTAGTTTTTAAAAGATTTATATTTATTTGAGAGAGAGCACAATGGGGCGGGGGGGGGGAGGGGAGTAGGGGAGAGGGAGACGCAGGCTCCCCACTGAGCAGTGAGCCCAATGTGGGGCTTGAGTCCATGACTTGAGCCGAAGACAGATGCTTAACTGACTGAGTCACCTAGGTGCCTCAGAGAGGCAGTATTTTTGATGTTGGTAGTTATGCTTAGACGGGTCATAAAATATAAACATGCTAATATAGATATAGATTGATAGAAGGAGTGTGCCTGTGTATGTGAGAGGGAGGGGAAGAAGGAAAAACCAGTAGTGGCAAAATATTAGTAGTTGGTAAACCTATGTAGAAAAAAATGGCATTAATTGGACTGTTAACTTTTTCTTTTTTAAAGATTATTTATTTGAGAGAGAGAGCACACAAGTGAGAGGAGAGGCAGAGGCAGAGAGAGAGAGAGAGAAGCTCAAGCAGACTCTCTGCTGAGTGTAGATCCTAACTCAGGCTCAATCCCAGGACCCTGAGCTGAGCTGAAACCAAGAGTTGGATGCTTAACCGACTGAGCCACACACGTGCCCCTGGACTGTTAACTTTTCTGTTGCAATTTTTCAAAATAAAAAAAAAATGGGTGAATGGTAGCAGGCATTATGTATCAAATATTATAGATCTAGTAGCAAGAGTATTATATATCAAGTATTATGTGTTAGGAGCAAGTATTCCATAACAAGCACTGGCTAGGCTTGTGGGAAGCACTGTATGTACATCGTTACCTTGTGTAATCCTCATGGTGGTCCTCGGAGGTAGCTAATGTTACTTAACAGTTGGGGCATCTGAGGCTCAGAGATCATCCAGCTAGCAGGAGGGAAACTGAGGGTCAGTGACGTGACCAGGCCATCAGGCAGAGAGTGGCTGGGGCAGGCCAAGGGCCAAGTGTATGGTTCTTACTCGGGAGCTCAGTCTGTTTCATTAGAAAGGTTCTTCCTCCTTGTTTCTTGCCCGTTGGGGTTCCATTTAGAGAAAGATGTCTACAAACTCTGCCAGGGTCACTGCAAAGAGAAAAGATTCTATTTCCCAATTCCGATTTGAAGAGATAAGGCATCCAGTTTCCTGTTCCGTGGCTTTTATTCAGACCGTTTATACTCGTTCTTGGCAATATATGTTCTCCTTGGTTTTTGGGTCACAACTTTATCAGATCCCAGAGATGTGAAAACCCAAGCAGACTGCAGAGCCCTCAGACTAAAGGCAAGCATTCCTATTCATTAACAGAGGGACAGTGATTCTTTGTCTGCTTCTAGCTATTCACACGCTATTCACTTGAAACACAAGCATAGAGTTAGCCTGGTACAGTGTTCTGCAAACTGCGGGTCGTGACCCATTAGTGGGTCTTGAAAGCAATTTAGATGGTGGCTGTCAGCGTCTGAAAAGTGAATTTAGAATCAAATTGGATGGAATAGCAAAAATCAGCAGCGTATGCTCATTATAAAGGTATTGTTTTGTGAACGCACACACATACATGGAGACACACATACATATTTTGTGTTTGTGTTTTGGGTGGTATAGAATTTATTTTTTGCTATGAGTCATGGTTAAGACAATTCAACAGCTACTGGTCTAGGACAGGGGTTGGCAAATGTCTGCTTTGTGAACACAATTCTTGGAACAGAGCCATATCCACTTGCATATGTATTGTCTTTGGCGGCTTTCACATTGCAATGGCAGAGCTGAGTAGTTGTGACTCACTGTATGGCCTACAAATCCTAAAATATTTACCATTTGACTCTTTAGAGAAAAAATTTGCTGGCCTCAATGGTCTAAGGTATTGAGGCAAAGCTTCCAATTTAAAGTCAAATGAAGCTCCCATTGTATATAATCTCCAGAATTTCTATCATAGTATTTCTCCCCCAGTAACTATCTGGGTTATAGTGGTCACATACAGACTCATGTAAATATATATGTAACTACAGAAAAGTAGGCACAACAAAAGCAATTACTGCCTAACTATATATTTCCAACCTAATACCAGGAGTATTCAGATGCGGTGTCCTGCCAGCACATAGCAAACAGGATGACCTTTCCATTCTAGGAAAATATTTCGATGTTTAACCTCATTGCACTCAACCAGACGTTTCCTTGCACAGATTTTCAAGTGAAATATTTCAATCCTGCATTCATCTTGGGGGCCACATGTCTTATCCAAGTTAAATATTTCCAGAAAATAAATGTCTAGACACCGTCTCATATAAATTAAGCACCCGGTTTTTAAAAGATTTCGAGCAGACCTCCTTTTTGGTGTGTGAGTGAGTATAATTTTACTCCTGTGAAAAATTCTGGGTAAGATCTGCTGTGCCTACGTCCGTGCGCTTGTAGGTGGCTAATGAGTGCTGCTTGGTTATTAGGGGACTGTGTTGGGTCGGGGCAAGGAGGGTGGACTGGGGAAGACAAGGCTCCGGAGTATATTTCCTAGAAGAGCCAAAGACTTCCTTTCCTTTGAGGTCAGCCTTTATCAAACTCTTGGACGAGAAAGTGAAAATATGTTGAAATCTACCTCAGGGAGACTTAATCATGTTGAATTCCCTCATTGAAGAATAAAGAGTATGTGAGTAACAGTACATGAAGATAAAATTCTGCGGGATCTCTTTGGCTTTCCATTTTATTCATTTATTTGAGGTTTTTCAAACCAGGGGCTTTGTTTAATTCAAGCAAGCTATTTTTAGTGCTGTCGATATTTACGAGTTTTTTTTAAAATACAAATGTGTGTGTTACTGTGATGTAATTTCTTTTTTTCACTCAACATAAAATCTTTAAGAAAGACCAAAAACTTAGAGCTCGAAAATTATTTTTAAGCTACTCTTATTAGATTTTGTAATATATATTTATGTTTTACATAACTAATGTTATAAACATACATTTTATACTATATAAGTATTATAATCATAAGCATTATAAAACGTGTTATAAAATTGAATATAATAAATATAAATTTTAAATATTTATTTTTCATATAAATAATCCAAATACATACAATATATTAATAAACAAATAGACTTTATATATATAAATGAATTACATATTATTTATATTCTTATATATTTTTTGCTACACTTAATATTATAAAGAATTCCATGAGGGAATTTATAGTGGAATATATTTAACTGCCAGAAATTCTATGGAGATGCAATTCAAGAGGCTGTCATTATGTCTTCCTTTTCTAACTTTTTGCAAAATCAGGCACGGCACTCTTCTGTGCATCACATGGTTTTTAAAAAAGGGGAAAACTTTGGGAGAGGATTTAGGAAATGGAGAGGAGAAAGAAAGGAAGTTTACTTTTACTGAGATATATGTAAAAGCCCTTTCTTTATTCTCCTTACCGCAAATCCAACAAATGAGAAATAAAAAGATTTCTGGGTATGGCATCATTTTCCACATATTCAATCAAGGACTGTTTAGTGGGTGTCTCCTGCGTTCCAGGCACTGGGCTGGGTGCCAGAGACCAGTAAGAGCAAGGTTTGTGTTCTGGGAGTTACCACACAGAGGGAGTGAGGTGGGGGGAAGCCACAGAAAATATATAAATAAATGAGATGATTTCAGGTAGTGGGAGTATTAGGGATAGAACAATACCAGATAATGTACTGGAAAGAGTGAGCACTTTAGCATGGGTAACCTGGGAAGGCTCCTCCAAAGAAGTGATGTTTGAATCAAGCGCCACATGGGGAGAAACCCAGCCTTGTGGAGATCGGAGGGACGATGGTTGAAAACAGAAGAGCTGAGGAGGGACTTGAGAAAGGACTCCTACTGAGGTCACATCTTGTATGAATGGTCTCTGGATCACTGTTTCAAAAGGAAGCATCTTAAGATCTTGTAGGATAGGACTTGGAGGTCAAATGATGATGGCAATTGGGTGAAGCTAATGATGATGCTTTTTTGCTGCATGGGCATTTCTTAGCAAACACCATAATAAGGTAGCTGGGTGGGGGGTGGATCTCTGAATATGAGGTTTTGCAGAAGATTTATTTTTCAGCGATGGCATGACAATCTCACCCATCCCACATGCTCTTCCTACAATATAGCCTTGACATTCATGATTTTAATGGAGGGAGTCTAGTTGCCTCCCCTTGAATCTGGATGGAGTTGTGACTACACTAGAAGTGACCCTCTGTGATTCACTTCCCTCTGGTTCTGCTGGGATGGTAACTCTTAGAGCCCAGTGGCCACACTGTGAGGAAACCAAGGCAGCCACCTGGAATGGCTTCCTGTAGGCGTGCTGATGGCCAGCCTCCGCGGAGACTCTCACCACCACTAGCAGTCTCAGACCTGTGAGAGTAAAGGAGCCTCCAGGTGATCCCTGCTGCCCCCTGTCAAGTCATGCCAGCCTAAGATCCTCCAGATGAGGTCCCAGACTTCGTAGGGCAGACAGCAGCCCTACTGCTCTGCCCTTTCCCAATTCCTGACACACAGAATCTGTGAGCACAATAAAATGATGACTTTTATTTATTTAAAAATTTTTTTTTTTATTGGAGATCAACTTGCCAACATATAGCATAACACCCAGTGCTCATCCCATCAAGTGCCCCCTCAGTGCCTGTCACCCAGTCACCCCCACCCCCTGCCCACCTTCCCTTTCTACCACCCCTTGTTCGTTTCCCAGAGTTAGGAGTCTCTCATGTTCTGTCTCCCTTTCTGATATTTCCCACTCATTTTTTTCTCCTTTCCCCTTTATTCCCTGTCGCTATTTTTTATATTCCCCAAATGAATGAGGCCATATAATGTTTGTCCTTCCCTGATTGACTTATTTCACTCAGCATAATACCTATTACTCCAGTTCCATCCATGTCAAAGCAAATGGTGGGTATTTGTCATTTCTAATGGCTGAGTAATATTCCAGTGTATACATAGACCACAACTTCTTTATCCATATGATGACTGTTTTATACTCTCAGGCCTGGGATGGTTTCTTTCACAGCAGTAGACAACTGGACAGGTCCTGAGTGCCTTTATTGTCAGGTATGGACAAGGGTGGTCTCTTCAGGGGAGAGAGGATGCCTCTCACCTTCTAGTGCCATTGGACTAAAAAGTCAACTTAGTGGAATCTCAGAGCTCAAGTCAACTACCAACATGGCAGGCAGATGGACTCTTCAAACAGGCCAAACTGGGCAGGAAAGAGGAGATGCTTCACTTTTGCACATGCATGCAGGTCATCAGCCAGTCATCATCATCTGTGTGCCTGCACCCTCTACCCACTGGCTTTAGTGCTGATCCCTCTTCCACATGACCTCTTAACTTTCTTTGCAAACTGAATTATTTGCCATCCTTAGAGAGTGGTGTGCAGTGTCCCACCCCAAAAAGTTCTGTTCAAGCTGTTCCTCCCTGCCTCCAGTCCCTGTGTAGAGGCAGCCTCCCCAGCTAGGCAGGGTTCTATCATTCACTGCCTTTGCAGTTTATAGCCTTGAGATTAAGAACAGCCTCTGGAGACATCCTGCCTGGTTCACGCCCTTGCTCAACAACATATTAGATCACGAGCACACTCCATAAATGCCTAAGGTTCGGTTTTCTCATCTGTAAAATGCGGATGTTTGGTGACAGTGCGTGTTTCAAGGAGAGAGGGTGAGAACTAAATGAGTTGATTTGTGAAAACACTTTGCAGAGCATCTGGCTCCCAGCACTAGAGTAAGTATATCCATATGAAACATATTTATAATCTAATATGTAGGAAATTTATAGGACATACCTAGGATAGGTATACATACTTTGATATACCTACATAGTTATCCATAACATATGTATCTCTCATATATATATGTATATGGAGAGAGTGTAAATACATATTTCCTTAAAGTTCTTACTATCCTCACTATTATGTTAATTGTGTCATAGCCATGTGATTACATGTATTCCTTATCTACCTGCCCTGCAAACTCACTGGTGTGACCGAGCAGGTCTTAGGCATGTTGTTTTACCTAGAACCAGCATAATGCTCTGTCTCCTCCATGGCAGGGTATCAGCCTTATTCACCTCTGTGACCTCAGAATCCAGCACAGGCTTATATGTTAGAACCCTATAAATGTTGCTTAAATGAATGAATGGCTAAGTGATCCATCTGGGATGTTTCAATAGTTTGTGCAGCCTAACACTATGATGTTGAAAAATCAGGGGCCCCTGGGAGTGGCTCAGTGAGTTAAGCATCTGCCTTCAGCTCAGGTCATGATCCTGGGGTCCTGTGATCGAGCCCTGCACCGGGCTTCCTGCTCAGCGGGGTCTGCTTTTCCCCTCTCCTTCTGTTGCTCTCCCTGCTTCTGCTCTCTCTCTCTCTCTCTCTCTCTCTCTCTGTGCCGAATAAATGAATAAAAAAAAATCTTAAAAAAAATCAGTGTCCTGTTCCACAAGCTCTCTGACTGTACATCATCTGAATGGCAGAGGTCTGAGACATCCCAGTGATTTGATATGTCGGTCTTGGAGAGGGAGCCAAGATCAGAGGAAACTGAGTCAGTCATTAACCATGAAGGGAGGGCTAAAGCAGCAAGAGCTTTTACTGTGCTGTGACATCATCCCCTATCCGTTTATATGGGTGAAAAGGGTTTGCCAGTGGTCCAGGGGGTTAAAAAAGAAAAAGTACTTCAACCTTCTTCATTCGTTAAAGAATGTAAACTGCCCCAGGAAATGGCTTGAGTATTGAGGTAATTTCCTAGATGTGTTGCAAAATTCATTTGTCATCAATTTCAAGGCAAATATGAAGAAACTGGAAACCTGGCTGTGGATGGGGCTGGAAAGTGAAGGGGACACAGACACCACACTTAATCACCCATGGTGTGAGTAGGAACTTTTGAAACATGACATCGTGAGCTGAGGGTCAGGTCAGACTGCAATGACAAGGCACCTGAATGTGGGATATGAAAGGAGGAAATCTCCCCTGGGGGGAGTGGAGACCAGTTGTAGTGGCATGTGGTCATGTGGACTTAAGTCATTTAAAATTATTTTAGTACACACTCTAGGCCACAGTGTGCTGAGGACACAAAGACCAATACCATCTCTGTCGCTCAGGACACTCAATCCATTGTGAGTTACCAGCACATGAGCAGATCTGTGTCCTAACTGTGGTTGGGGGCCGAGAGGAGGAGCAGGGCCTAACCTTCCAACACAAGTCATTACTGCCAGTGGTGGGAGGGAACATCCCACATGCCCACCGTGGTGTGCATCTGAAATTGCAAATGTGATCATATCTTTGCCTTCTTAGAACACCTTTTTAGAATAATTTCTATGGACTGAATGTTTGGGTCTCCCTAAATTCATATGTTGAAGCCATAATCCCCAGTGTGATGGTATTGGAGGTAGGGCTGTTGGGAGGTAATTTGGGTTAGTTGAGGTCATAGTATAGGGCCCCAGGATGAGATTAGTGCCCTTATAAAAAGAGACTAGAGAGTTGTCTCTGGTTCTCTGGCTGGCTGGCTTCTCTGTCATGTGAGGATGTGACAAGAAGGCCCAATCTGTAAGCCAAGGAGAGAGTTCTCAGCAGAACCTGACCATGCTGGCGCCCTGATCTCAGACTTCCAGCCCCCCAAACCAAATAAATTTCTGTTGTTTTAGCCACCCAGTCTGTCGTATTTAATGTAGCAGCCAAAGCGAAGACAATACTTAAAAATAACAGCTAACATTTGTTGAGGAGTCAGTATATGTCAAGCTCTATTCTAAGCATTTTTTAAGAAACTTGTACTGACATAATATCCATAGCTCTGTTTGGCTAATAAGAGATACTTCAGGTGTCTTTGCAAACCACTCAAGGCTCTTAATGATCTGCTTCTGACCTTTGTTCTCCAGTTTCATTTTCTGCTACTCCCTTAGAGCGAACCTCAAAACCCAGGTATGCTCAGATGCTTGAAATTTCTTCCAGAGAAGCCTCCATGCTTCGTCATCTGCTGTTGTCTGCTCTGCCTTTCTGCACCTTGTCAGCAGGGTCTGTCCTAGTCAGTCTTCAAGGCTCTGTGGACTGGCCGCTTCCTCTGGGAAGCTTTCCCTCATTCTCTAGGCCGAATTCATAGCCCTGCCCCGTGCATCTTTGCTTATGCTGCTCTAGTGGCCTGGAACACTCCCTTTTAGTGGTTATCACCCTGTGCTTCAAAACCCATCTTCATAATGACGCCAGGTATGAAGTCTTTGCTAACTCACCTGAGAGAACCGGCCACGCTCTCCCCCCCACCCCTACCTGACAACCTCCTGTTGTTTCACCTGTGACACTGGGCTGTGAGCTCCTTGAAAAGAGGGGCTGTGATCCTATCTACAAATCTTCAGCCCTTACTGTCTGCCAAATGCATGAATGGATGCGTTCACCAAAGCACAGCATAAATAATCCACCTGCGTGTCATTGCATACTGCTATGTATCACGAGCCCCTTGAGGGCAGGAATTTATTCTTATTCTATCTTGCATCTCTCCATTTTTCCCCTCTGTGGCACTGCTACTCACACTGAGTAGGAGGCAGTGCTTGTTAGGTGAGTGAGTCAAGACTCAGAAAATTCATCTGCCTGCTTTTGGGTTATTTTTTAATCTCTAAATCAAGAGAAGTGACACAATTAAGAGAGTCAAGGGTGGAGTGGAAAGAACACTTTACAAGAAACCTGAAGCTCTGGGCTTCAGAGCCAGAGCCTTCTTCATGACCTTAACTAGTCATTTACTCCATTTGAATCTATTTTTTGGGAATGACTTGTCAGCTAGACTGTTAATAATATCTAACACACAGGGTGGTTTTGAACAAGACGGTATACAGAAAATGCCTGACACTTGAAGGTGCTCAACCAGCATTAATTTCCTTTCACTCAGTATCATAATGTGGCTTCAGTGTGGTCAGTGCCTTAAAAGCAATGGTCCGTAGGTCTTTGAGCATAACAGACAGTCTAGGTTATGTCCCTCAGTCAGCTGGATGTCAAATGGTGTCCTTGAAACTTGACACTGGACTTTGCCAGAAAGATATTAGCCTACTCCTAACTTATACTATTTTAGGATTTGATGGCTTTGGAAAGAAGATAAGAACTGACTTACGCAGATAGAGGGTGGCTGTGCCCTGGAAGAAAGTGCCAGAACCTCAACGCATGCCACTTGGAAAGAACTCAGAACACTCCAAATTTAGGCATTCAAAGGCTATTATTTTTACGCCAACATAAGAGTTTATTCAGGAAGTCGCAAGAAAAAAAAAAACCCAAATCTCAGAGCAGTGAACTCCAAGGGAACTGGAAAATTCTCTTATCCAGCTGTTGATGCGTGTTCAACAGTCAGAAGATGGAAAGAATGGTGTGTTTGTCAGGATAGTCTTGGTGATGCTGTAGTTATAAGTATCTTCAACATTTCAGTGACTTAAAAGAGCAAAGATTTCTTTTTTGTGAACACTACATGTTGATTATGTGTAAGCAGGGTTTTGTTATTCTCACTCAGGAATTGAGGCTGATGGAGCCTCTCCCAGACGTGATGTTGCCAGTCATTGTGGCACGGGGTTTGGGTCATGGTAAATTATGCACTGAGCTTTACAGCTTCTGCCTGGTAGTGACATCTGTCAAACTTGCACACATTTCTTTGTCAAGCACGTCATACGGCCTTACCAATTTCACAGAATGAGGAAGTACAATCTTACCATGAGCCCAGAAATAACAGTGAACCACAATAGGAGAGAGGGAATAGATTCAAGAGGTATTTGAGTGGTCGAATTAACAGGATTTGGATGTAGGATAAAAGGGGAACGTTTAGGATGATGCCTTGGTTTCTGGTTTGGATGACTGAGTAAAGATGGTGTGATATACATGTGCCATGTGAAAAGGATATTCTCAGTTTGGGACATGTAGCATTTGCTCTGGCTGAAAACCAGGAGGAGAGCCATTAGGTGAGGAGTTGAATATATGATCTGGAGCTTAGGAGAAAGACATAAGCTGGAGATAAACGTTTGGTGGCCGTCAGCTCAGCAGTGGTGCTTGAAGCCAAGGGAGAGCAGAGAGAGGAAAAACGAACTCAGAAAAGTGTGACAGCACCAAGTGTTGCTAATTGGGACATTCATGCCATGATGAAAGTGCCAATCGATAAAAAGCATCTCGAAAAGCAGTTTTTGAGGCACAAAAGCCTCTTTCCCAGCAATGCTGGCCCTATTATATATCCCAGCCAATTTCAGAGCAGATATATACAAGAAGTTCATAGCAGCATTGTTATACTCACCAAATATTGGAAACCACCCAAATATCCATCAACAGTAGAAAGGCTAAATAAATTGTGGAGTATTCATACAAGGGAACAATGCAGCAATACCAAATAGTGGAACAGTCTCAGGAACAACATAGATGAACCTTAAGTACATAATGTTTTTTTTTTTTTTTTTTTTAATTTTTATTTATTTATGATAGTCACAGAGAGAGAGAGAGAGGCAGAGACACAGGCAGAGGGAAAAGCAGGCTCCATGCACCGGGAGCCCGATGTGGGATTCGATCCTGGGTCTCCAGGATCGCGCCCTGGGCCAAAGGCAGGGGCGTAAAAACCGCTGCGCCACCCAGGGATCCCTTAAGTACGTAATGTTAAGTAGAAAAAGAAAGTTGCAGAAGAGAACATCCAGTGTGATTCCTTTTATGTAAAGTTCAAATGTTTGCAAAACTACACACATGTGGTAAAACTTAAAAAATAAGCCAAGGAACGATAAACATGGAAATCATGATCATGGTAGTCTCTGTAGGGAAAGGGTAGAGGATCCACCTGGTGAACTTGGATCAGCACTTTTGCCTCCCACGGCCTCACTTTCTGCATCTAAATGACGGGGATGATCACATTTGCCACGTGGGTTTATTTTGAGAATTAAATGATATGTTATCGGGTTCAAGAACTGTTTGTTGCATCTGAAATTATCAAGTAGGCCTTTTGCAAAAAGTGATAGCCATAGTTACCCAGAGGTGCTCGGTGTGGGTAACCCGGGGGCTGTTTCGGAAAGGTTTAGGGTAGAGAACAGTTTCGAGGTCTATGGCTTATATAATAATCTTGAAAAAAACAGAATGAATGGGTTGTGGCACAGCAGGGAGAGACCATATCTTTCCCCCTGCTCTTTCTTCCCTCTGAGACTTCTGTCCACATCTGGCTTAGGTCATCGGGCAAAATTAATTTGTTGGTTTCACCCTGCTGACATCTGTCTCTGTCAGTGCAGCCCCAGGCAGCTTGGGTGCAAATCAGCACAAGTATCAGCCTTCTTCCCACGGAGGCCAGGAGAGTATGCCCGGATCAGGGAGGGGTTTTGGGGGTGAGGGAAAAGCAATTTTATGGTGTCGTCTGGGAATATTTTGGATTCACTAAGTGGCAAAACTTGGTCAAGGGCCACCTTTGGATTTTATGATAGATGTTGAACATCTCACTTGCAAATAGTAAGAAAACAAAATAATGCAACTGCTTTGTTTCCTTTCTTGTTTAATGTAGAAAAGTTGAATAAGAGAGTATCAATGATAATAAGCATTGTATTATATATGTTTTTAAAAAAACTATTGTATTTTAAATGCACATAGTCTTTTTCTCTGTAAAAGTAACTATTCATTGTCTCCTTTGATACAACAACTTCTTGGGGTAGATAGGACAGGTATTACTGCCTATTTTACAGCCAAGGAAAGAAATAATCAAGTCCACAAAGGTTAAATGATCTGTCCAAGGTCACCAGCTGAGGAGTAGAAGGTGTGGGACTTGAGTTCTAGTGCTCTGATTCCAAATCCTCATTGACTGTACATGGCTTTTCTTTCTCCCATGTCTTTTGCTTGTGCTGTGCCCTCCACCCGAAATAATGTAAAGGGAAGGAGTAACTTCCTTATGTCACTATCCTCTCTGACAGCCATGTGGTCCAGTGAAGGAATGAGATACAGAGCTCCTTGTCCTGGAGAAGGGTAAGCGGCACTGTGATAGATGAAATCCAAGTATGGAATGGTAGATTGGACTTAGCCCTTCCAAATCTGTGATTCAGTATCATTACCCTGAAAGCCCCAGGGTTAACAATAATAGTCCTTGGACACGGAAGCCACGCTGGGAAGGCAGAAGCGTGGAATACGGACTCTGAGCCAGAGGACACCCATTAACTCACAGAATCCCAGAGCATCGTAACCAAAGGAGACACTGGCCCAGCTCTCTGCACCAGCCATGAAAGTCTTCCTCTCCCCTCTACAGCCTACTAATGAGGACAGCCCCAGAAATTTGGAAAAGGATAAACACCATGCCTGTTCTCTCTCTGAGAACCTTTGAAAAGTTATATCTTGGTGGGTTCTGGAGTGTGGCCCAGGCCTGGAGTAGGTCCTAGGAAGCACTCTTCCGGATTCCTGCTGGACTGGACGTTGTAGGAATGAAGACAACTGACAAAATGAAGGCGGGGAACTTAACAGGACTCTGGCTAAAACGCATAGAGAGAAATAATTTACTTCAAAAATTAACCACTGAAAAGCATGTAAATATTATCAACAAGTGAGCAACAGGCAAAGTGGATCCCTGTTACTGATTTCTGGAGCAGAGGTAAAGTGGGTGGGGTGGGGAAGGACTGCACTTTGGAGCTGAGTAGCTTTTTTTTTTTAAGCATTTTATTTATTTATTTATTCATGAGAGACAGAGAGAGAGAGAGAGAGAGAGAGGCACAGGCAGAGGGAGAACTCGATCCCGGGACTCCAGGACCACGCCCTGGGCTGAAGGCAGGCACCAAACCACTGAGCCACCGAGGGATCCCCAGCTTTTTTCTTTTCTTTTTTTTTTTTTTTTAAGATTTTAAAAATTTATTCTTGAAAGACACAGAGACAGAGGCAGAAACATAGGCAGAGAGAGAGGCAGGCTTCCTCTGGGAGCCCAATGTGGGACTCAATCCTGGGACCCCAGGATCATGCTCTGAGCCAAAGGCAGACACTCAACCACTGAGCCACTCAGGTGTCCTGTGGAGCTGAGTAGCTTTGAGTGGAAATTCTGGGTCATCACTGTCTCTAGGTGACTTGACAGGGTAGTCACCTGTCGTCTTTCTTGTTTCCTTATCTATAACTGGTAAATATTCGTGTCTCCCTTTCAGAGCAATGAGGTGACAAACGTACATGTACATACACGGTATATAGTAGTAGGTGTTCAGTAAATTCCAAAATCTTTCCCTTCTCCTCAAGGGTAACAGAATGTCTAATTCCTAAAAAAGCAAAATGTTGTATGACATCAAGAACATCTAAAAACATTAAGCAAAAAATTTAGGAAATTGTTTACAGCTTTCCATAGATCAAGTATTGGAGTGAGGACCAAGAGCTACTGTTTATCATCCACCGTGTAGCACAATTTGAAACAAAAATGGGAATCTGCGGGTCATTAATCTGGCTCAAGGGGTCACCATGCCCAAGGCCAAACCAGTTGCTCTTCACAGCGTTGCCCTCCCCTGGGTTTTCCCCTGCACTCTGGGAGCTCCCTCTCCTCCCCCGCGCCCTGTCAACAAGACTGATGAATTCAATACCCCCCTCTCCCCAGCTGACAGCCCTGGAGAGCTGACTCCAATCAGCAGGCCCCCCTAGTCGCCTGACTCAGGCCTCCCCAATCAGAGGCGGGGTCTGCCGAGGAGGACAGACAGACAGGTCTGGAGAGGCTGGTAAGTGAGAACTCCCCAAGTGCCTCCGCCAAGAACAGATTTGACGAGGCTGCCATTCACCCTGTCAGGCCGTGTGTGGGATTCATCAGAACCCAATCGGTCCCTCCTCCACCCGTCAATGTGCTCTAAGGGGTTTTTCTTTCAACTTGATTGCTCTGAGGGCATTGGTAAATCCACCGAGTTGTGATCCATCAATGCCTGTCAGTGCATTGTTCCAGAAGCGTTTATGCCCTGAACCAGGAGAGTGGGAAGGGCTTCTTGGTACCATCGTAGGACAGATTTTCACTGGTTTATTGATTCATCCTGCAAATATTTACTCAGCCTGCTGTTTAACTATGGAGATGAACCGGGGAGGAGGATGTTTGCTGGTGGGCCTCCCTATAAAGAAATCCCACTCAGTGAAATAGCATCTAGCCATTGAGACTGAAGGGCTATGAATATTGAACTGTTATTGAATATACGAGTCAGGCATTTTACCTATATCATCTAGTTGTCTCTGTGATGTCACTGGATGTACTATCTTCATTTTATAGATGGGGAAACTGAGGCTCATGGGGGCTCAATGACTCATTTAAGCTCCATAGATAGTGTCAGAAATAGGATCCGATGTGGACTGGCTCCAAATCCCAGGGTCCTCATTATATTTGCTACATTGCGTGTTCCCACACCTCTTTTTAGTTGTTGGTAGGATAAAAAGGAAGATAAAGCTGTTTGTGGAAACACCTTGAAAAATACACAGCTCTCTCTGCTGAGAGAGCTTCATACTGCCCTGGGTATAACTTGCAGTGGGTAATGGAGCATTTGATTGACTGCTCTCTCCCTGCAAGTTCAAGAAGCCTCTCTGGTTTCAGTCTTGGCTGCCTCTGAGCACTGGGACATTGAGCTCTGCCCTCATGTGAGTCTCCTGGGCTGAGGCTCCAGAGTGTGGCCAGAACCTGGTGGTACCGTGCTGCCCACAGAAAGATGAGGTCAACCTAGACATTGCCCAGGGGGTTCAATCCCAGTAACCACTGATATAGGCTACATTCAACCTGATAATACTGTTTATTTTTAATACCTGTTTGAAATAAGCTTCCTTTCCAACCTCACGCTAAAATAGGAAGAGGGCTTTTCTATGTTCAGAGAGATTTTTCTTGAATCTCTCAGCTATTCACTGTAGAGATTGAATTATTCAGATCTGGAAGAAATGGAAATAGAGGAAGAAGAGACCATGTGGAGTAGCAGAAAATGCACTGAGCTGAGGATCAGGGTCCCATAAGCTCAGTGATTCACTCACTATATGACTTTGGGCAAGGTGCTTAGCTTCTGTTTCCATTTCTCATCTATAAATTGGGGATGATAATGCTTTTTTATCTTACAGAGTTATTGCACAGGTCAAATGTGGTAATAATTTCATTGATTCATTTTCTCCTTCATTCAGTAACCACTAGATGGTTGAGATAGAGAGATGAGTAAGAGCCATGGCCTGTGTCTACAGAGCTTACGGAGTGGCAGAGATAGACATAAGTTAACCTGGATAGAAATAATTGTTGGCAGGAAAGGTGTGGGAGAGGGATGAGGAGTTTAGAGTACTGTAAGGGCTGTGGCTGACCGTGTCCTGTTAGGTGAGTCTGGAAGGGTGAGGAGGTGGTCAACTGATGAAGGAGGTTAAGTGAAGCAGCATGCATGAGGTTGCAAAGGAGTTTGGCACAAACCAAAATTGGAGAGGTCAGTGTGTAGGGACCTAAGTCCTTGTTTGCTGGGAACAGTCCCAGCTGTGGCCCAGAATCGTTATTACTAGAGCCTTTTGCACTCTAAAGCATGTCTGGAGGAGAAATTACAAAGTCCTCTCACTCACGTGCCCTCATGTTGTGAGCACAGTGGATTGTTAGGCTAGGGGCACACAGGGACAGACTCAGGCTTTGTAGGCTGTATGAAAGGGTTTGGTCTCTGCCCCCAGGGGGAGTAAGTACCAACTGGAGGGTAAAAGATGGATAATAATATTTAGGATTTCTGTGTGTCTGCATTATGCTCTGTGCTTTAGAAGATGTAGTAGGTGCTCTTGCCATCCCCCATGCTATATATGAGGAAACGAAGCTTTTCAGAGATCAAGGAACTTGTTCAGGGCCATATACCTGGTTAGTAGCAGAGCGCTGATCTAAAGCCAGGCCTCATTCCAAAGACAGGGGTCTTTAACCACTCTGACACTACCTCCTCATGAGAAGGTCTTGTGCTAAAAATGTATTCTGTTCAAGGGCTCCTGCTGCTCTGAACACTTTGCTCACTTTAGTACATGCTTATTGGAATGAACTGAAGCCTCCACGGCAAAGTTTCCCTGCTCTTCTCCAGAAACGATGGACGTGGGTGTCAGGACAGATGCAGAACACTAGCAGGAATAGCCACTGTAGCATCAGGGCTCAGGACTAAGGCCCCATTTCTGCCAGCTGTGACCTGAGCAAGGCCATTTCACTTCTCAGGCCTCATCCCTTGGGTCTTCTTCAAGGACACACCAGTTGTGAAAGGACTCTGTAAGCTGCTGGAAGACACAACCATGGTAACAATAACCAAGTGCATGGCAAACATTTGTTGAGAACTTTCTTCTTACCAGACTTATGTTAAATGATTAATGCTTTTTTTTCACTTATAATCCCTCAAAATAACCCCATGAAGTAGGTACTATTTTATTATTTATTTATTTATTTATTTATTTTAAAAGATTTTATTTATTTACCTGAGAGAGAGAGTGCGCCCATGTGCACAAGCTGGGGGAGGAGCAGAGGGAGAGGGAGAAGCAGGTTCCTCTCTGAGCACAGAGCCTGACTCAAGGTTCCCTGATCCCAGGACCCCAGGATCATGACCTGAGCAAAAGGCAGATGCTCAACCAGCTAATCCACCCAGGCACCCACTATTATCACCATTTAATATGTGTGTAAATTGAGGCACAGAGAATCAGATAACTTATCCAAAGTCACAAGCTGGTATTTGGAGTCGGCTAGGGCTCTTAGCCATTAATTAAATAATTAAACAGTTTTATCCACTCCAAAGAGGACCAAGTGGCTCTGAACCATTTCTCCTGAGTCTGAGAGTGCCAAGATGGGCCGAGGATATTCAACAGGGGGTGAGGTGGAAGGTGGAGAGGCAGTGACTTGTGGGGGTTCTGTCCAGGAAGAGACAAGCGACCTCAGGTCAAGGATCCCCCACAGGGTTTGAGGGGTTTGAGATGGCCAGACAGGGCTGGAGAGGGATCAGTGATGAGACTCAAACCTCTGAGGACACAAATAGGTCCCTTTCTTCACCCCAGAGGCTTGGTGAATGGGGCAGGTCTGCCATCTGGGGCAGTTTCCAGGTGGACTATATCTGGGGCGCTTCAGGGCCGTCACACGTTTTCTTTCACCGGTCGGTCAGCAAACACTGTGCAAGCCCGGAATCCGCTCCCACTAACTGTCATATTTGAGACTTGATGACGTATCAGCCACTATTTCATATTCTGCATGCACATTACTCAAATTAGCTTCAAATCCCCCTGAAAGGATTTATATTCCTGTTTTGCAGATGGGGAAACTTGAGAGATAAGATCTCAAGCCCAAGGCCCCATAGCTGGCAAGTGGGTTTGAACTTGGACTGCTCTGCCTTCCTCAGTTGCTGGGCAGGGTTGTCTTCACTGTTGGAATACTGTGTGGAGCCGTCTCAACTCACTTTTATGGGCCACCGGCTCTGTGGTGGGCCCTACTGGATGCTTTGGGGGAAAGTCATTCATTCCATGTCGGCTCTGCTAGGGAGCCCCGGGTGTGGTGCTTAACCCTCCTGGCCTCCTGGGCTTCTGTGTTCTCACCTGGCAGGTGGGAGGAATAGCAGCGCTTTCCCCGGTTGAGTATCCGATGAAGTACCATGCAAAGCACTGGAGGCGGAGTGTGGTAACCAGCGGGCACTCCAGAGTGTCCATCAAAGGAATCTTCTCCTCGAGGGGACCTTGTGGTGTGACTCCTTTATCATTCCTCTTACAGCCTGGGGCTGGTACCCTTGAGAAGACAGAAAACATCCCTTGCCTCTGGGCAAAAGTAGACCTCACCCTCTCCTCTTCCTCCCTTTCCACATACAAGCTTCCAGGTGGACAGTTGGATAATGGCTGCATAGATACCTGTGAAGCCATCAACCTAATCAGAATAGTAAAGGTGACCATCGCCTCCTGGAATTTCCTCAGGCCCCCTATCTGCGCTTTCCCCATTCCCAGTTCCAGGCAATCACGGATCCTCTTTTTGTTACCATAAATTAGTTTACATTGCTAGCATCTCCTATAAATAAAACCATATAGTAAGTATTCCTTAAAAAATTCACTCCTGGGACACCTGGGTGGCTCAGTCGGTGGAGCGGCCAACTCAGTTTTGGCTCATGGTCATGAGCTCATGATCTGGCTCATGATCTCAAGGTCGTGGAATCAAGTTTCTTGTTGGACTCCATGCTGAGTGTGGAGCCTGCTTAAGGTTGTCTGCCTCTCTCTCTGCCCTACCCTTCTCCTCGTGTGCTCTTTCTTAAAAAACAAAAACTCACTTCTTTTATTCAGTATAATTATTTGGAAATTTGCCATTTTATTTCAATCATTCCTCTGTATTGCTGACTACAAGTCCATTGTAAATATTGACCATAATTTGTCCATTCACCTGCTGATGAGCATTTGGTGTGTTTTCAGTTGTTGGCTATTAGAAATAAAGCTGCCAAGAACATTAGCCTTAAGTTCTTTTTTTTTTTAAGATTTTATTTATTTATTCATGAGAGACACTGAAAGAGAGAGAGGCAGAGACACAGGCAGAGGGAGATGCAGGCTTCATGCAGGGAGCCCGATGTGGGACTCAATCCCGGGACTCCATGCCCTCAGTCAAAGGCAGGCGCTAAACTGCTGAGCCACCCAGGGATCCCAGCCTTCTTAAAAGTTCCTTAAGGTAAAATGGTTGGGTCAATGGATGGATGGGTGTTTGACTTTCTTAAAAGCTGCCAAACTGTTTTCCAGGTGGTTGCAAGCTTTTACATCTCCACCAGCAACCTGTAAGTGCTCCATTTGCTCCACAGCCTCCCCAAAGCTTGGTATGTCAGTCTTTCATAATTTTGCCCTTCTAAGAGACAAGTAGTGTGTCTTACCATGGTTTTAATTTGCATTTCTCTAATGGCTAATGATGTTGAACATCTGGTCATGTGCTTATTTACTATGCATCTGTCTTTCTTGGTAAAGTGTATGTTAAAATCTTATTCCATTTTTAAAATTGGGTTTTTAGATTATTATTGAATTTTGAGAATTCTTTATACATTCTAGACACAAGTCCTTTTTCAAATACAAGATTCAAAAATATAGTGGCCCAGTGTGTTTTGCTCTGTCATTCCCTAGTGTTCTCCTGAAGCTTACTGATGGTCTGTTCAGTGTTTTCCTCTGTGTTTGATTGTGGCTGGTCTTTCTGTTCATTGTCTTTTTCAGTGTTGACCCTGCCTTTAATCTCACCCAATTCACTTCATCTCAGGCATCATAATTCGGTTTAGGTCTTTTCTACAACTTCCATGTCTCTACATGCTCAGTCTTTCCCTCGAGCTTCTTGATCACATGGAATACATTGATAATCACTGTTTTATGTCCTTGGCTAATTTTACCTTGTAGGTTAGTGTCGATTGGTTGATTCTTCTCCTCATACCAGGTCGGTTCCTCCCCCTGCCTTGAGTAGTCCTCAACCAGGCACACTCCACTGCATAGGTGAGGGGACCATACGTAGATCTCAGGAGTCCTCTCTCTCTCTGTGAGTCTCCTTCCAGCACTCTGCCCTGCTAACTCTGCCTCCCTCGGTCTTTCCAGACTCCCAGCTTTCTCTCTGCAAATCAAGGGGTCCATATGCCTTCATCTGGGTCCTCAGCCAGTGCTGTGGCCCAGAAACTCACTCAGGCTATAAATGGGGTCAATTAGAAGATTTCCCCAATTTGTGTCCCATCTTTCAGAAATCATGGTCCTTCCTTGCCTAAAAGTCCAATGTCTGGAGAACCATTGATTTTTTGTTTTTTTTTTTTAGTTGTCTTAGGTGGGAAGGTAAATCTGGTCTCTGGTACTTCACCTTGGCCAGAAGTAGAAGTCTCCAGAGTTTCTTTAGTCATAGAGAACCCTTACAGTCTCTTGTCAAAACTCTCCTTATTAGACATTAGGAAGCTGAGGAACTACCCATGTATTATGTACAGTACATAGTTTGGAGTTTAAAGGATGTAATGCGCCATATTTGGTGTTGGGATTGGAAACATGAATGCCATTGAGGCAGAAGCTAGGTTGTAAAGGTAACTGAATGCGGGGAGCAGGGCCTATCCCGTGGTTGGTGGGGGAGGGACTGAAGAATCATTTTAAGTCTAGGAATGGCATAGTCGGGCTGGAAAGCCTAATTAATATTTACGCATCGCTTTTTTTTTTTTGTAGTTGGATTATATTCACCTCTACTTCTAGCAGGGAGCTGGCACAAGGTCATGTGTTGTACTTGCTGAGCTCTGGACCATAGTCTGCTCCCATCTGTGCAGTTCTGGACACATCAGTTCACCTCTCGTGGGCCTCAGTTTCCACAGCTGTAAAATGAGAATCCTAATACCTGTATCCACATGAAGTGACTGCAGTGAGGCTTCGATGAGAATGACAGAGGTCTGACCATGGACTCAAGTGCCCAGTACAGTGCCTGGCAAATAGCCCTCAGGGACGATGAGCAATTACTAATCAAGAAAGCTGAGTCTCAGTGAGGCTGTTTTGATGTGGTAACAGAGCAAGCAAGCCTCCACTTCAGCTCTCTGATAGCTTGCCATGTCTGTGATCCTCTAAAGCAAGATTTAATCCAAAAGATGTAATAATGATTGGTTGAGGCGAATCCCGACAGGGCCACAAAGACATACGTAGTGGTGGCTAAGGAGTATCCCCTGCCCTTGGCCGTTCCCTGACCCAGCGGTCCTAGCCCGGCCTGACATGACTTTTCTGAGCAATGCATGTTGGAAGCTGTTGGATTTCTGCCACACAGAGGGCTACATTTAACCAACTAGAATGAAGAGTCAGAGCTAGACTGTGGTGTGCCATGGTTTGTGGTCATATGTTTTAATATGATGTTTGGGGCAAAATTCAACTGTAAGAGGCTCCATCACGAAATGAAAGCTTTTATTTGTGTATGTTCTCCCATGGTCCAGACCTTTGTACTAGCCATTCTCTCTGCCTCAGGTGCAACGTCCTCTTGATTCGATGCTTCCTGCGTGTCTGATTGCCGAGCGGGCACTCTTTCTTCAGTTCACAAAGACTATTAAACCTTTCTTGACTCCCCCAGACAGATGATATATTCTTTCTCTTTAGATGCTTCTGCATTTTGCAAATACTGCAATTTTCATAATGGCCTTCTTTCCTTTTCTCTCTCTCTCTCTCTCTCTGTCTCCCCTTAGACTGCAAACCCTTTGTGTCAGCAGAGCGACACCTCCTTTGTTTACCGTGGAACCCGTGCAACCTAGGGTAGTGTCTGTGCTCAACACCTATTTTTGCATAAATGAATGAATGCACAGACAATGGGAATATAAGGTGAAGTGATGTAACACTTGCACACAGTAGGAGCTTTCTTTTTTCATTTCCGTGCCTTATAGTAGCTTGAGCTTTTAGATGCTCATATGTGGTCTTGCTTATCTCTCTATATTTACCGTTATTTACTGTCACGGGGCATTCCGGGGGCTCAGCAGATGCTGGCTGAATGAATGAGCAAGCAAGCCTTATGCCTTAATTGCTTTATCTCTTGCATGAAATGGTTGCATTAGATAATGTATCACTCTGCGAGTATTTCCTGAACCGCTGCCATGTGCCAGGCAGAGGCTGCATCAGTCATGGACTGTATCCTTGAGAAGCCTACAGACTAGTAGAATTCAGACAGACACTGCAACCCAAGATGGAAGGTGAGGGGTCACAGCTTGGGACGTGGCCGAGACTGATGGGAAGCCACCGAGACTAACGCCAGGCCTGTCCTGTGGGATGCGGATTGGCCTCAGAGCTCGATGCAGCCATAGCTGTGAAGAGAAGATCCAGATCGCATCTCCTCCACACTTCCCAGCCAGAAGTCACCTTTTGCTCATTTGTTCTCATCCTGGCACTTGATCTAACCCCTTTTAGAACACTGGCTCCTTTTCTGGAGGGTTAATGGTGATGGTTAATCTTATGTGTCAGCTTGATCAGGCCACAGGCCACCCTGACATTTGGCCAGACATTATCCTGGTTGTGTCTGTGAGGGTGCTTTTTGGTGACATTGGCGTTTTCGGATTGGTAAACTGAATAAAGCAGAGCGCCCTCCCTCATGTGGGTTGGCCTCATCCAGTCACTTGAAAAAAAAGGAGGGAATTCCTCCTGCCTAAGGGCTGAGTCGGGACATCAGTCTTCGCCTGCCTTTAGATACAAACTGGAATATCAGCTCTTCTTGCTTCTCAAGCCTCTAGCTTCTTCTGGACTGAATGTTGCCATCAGCTCTCCTAGTGTTCAAGCTTTCAGCCTCTGACTGGAGCTGCACCATGGCTTTTCTGGGTCTCTGGTGTGCTGACTACAGGTCTTAGGATTTCTCACCCTCCATAACTGCATGAACAAACTCCTTATTATTGATCTATTGATCTGTTGATGGATCTATCTACCTATCATCTATGATCCATAATATATATATGTATATATGTATATATATATTGAGAGAAAGAGAAAGAAAGGGAGAGAGCTGTTTATTTCCCTTTTTCTC
Organism: Vulpes vulpes; assembly: GCF_048418805.1. Taxonomy (NCBI): domain Eukaryota; kingdom Metazoa; phylum Chordata; class Mammalia; order Carnivora; family Canidae; genus Vulpes; species Vulpes vulpes. The sequence continues at coordinate 154,531,499 of NC_132791.1, forward strand.
TCTCATCTCTTACTATTTCTGTTTTGCTGGGGAACCCTGACAAACACAGAAAGTGAGAAAGAACCTGCACTTTCCTATCTATTATTATATCCATTAGCTTATTCATTTTATATAATACCCCTCTGAGGATGGATGTAAGTTCCAGTTTATGGATGGGAACAATGAGGCTCAGATTGGTGAAGCAACATTCCCAAGGTCACACAACCAGCAAATGACAAAAACAGTTTAAAATCTTATTCCCGGGGCCCCTGGTGGCACAGTGATTGAACATCTGCCTTTATCTCAGGTTGTGATCCTGGGGTCCTGGGATTGAGTCCTGTATTGGGCTCCCCGCGTGGAGCCTGCTTCTCCCTCTGCCTGTGTCTCGACCTCTCTTTTTGTGTCTCTCATGAGTAAATAAATAAAATCTTTTTTTAAAAAAATCACATTCCCAGGGAGCTTGGGTGGTGCAGCTGGTAAAACATCTGACTCTTGGTTTTGGGTCGGTCATGATCTTGCTATCTTGAGAACAAGCCCCACATCCAGCTCCATGCTCAGTGTGGAGTCTGTGTGAGATTCTCTCTCTCTCTCTCTCTCTCTCTCTCTCCCTCTACTCCTCCTCACCATGCTCTTTCTCTCTCTAAAATAAAGCACTAAATCTTTTTTAAAATATAAAAATAAACAAAATCTCATTCCCTTTAGCATCATAGCCTATGCTATTTCTCCTCCACTTGACTACTTCCTTCCCTGCATGTTTTATCTCTCTGGTAGATACTAAGTTTTTGGTGAATGGAAACCAGTTCTAATTATTTTTCCTCTGCTTGTCCACCTGTAATTTTTTATGCTTAGCACCATCTCTGGCACAGGAGGGGAGAGTGGAGGTGACCTCAGGGATTGGTGAGTGATCTGTCTGGATCAAGGTACTTCTCTGCAGGGCAGGACTTTAGATACCTCATAGCCCTATGCATCCCTACTTTTACCTTTGCTTCCAGTGTAGCTCTCTTTCTTCTCCATCTCCATGCTGCTGTGAGTTATTATATGGCCATATATTCCCCACAGTGATTCCAGGGTGTTCTTAAGTTTGCAGTGAAAAGTCAAGGATCATGCTCCCTAGGAAACGCTTCCTCAAGCCCCTTCTGGCACTTTGACTTGCCTGTGCCACCTGGGCCTGGAGCCAGCTGTGCAGCAGGGTTGGGGGGAGAGAGTGTGGGCTGAAGAGGACAGGGAGACCCTGACAGCTTGCTGGGCCCATGCTGGGGAAACTCTGGCTATAAATAGAAGGAATACTAAGCTGAATGTTTTTAATATGCACATTGAATTCATTTACTTAATGAAGAATTTTCCTGGAAAAGAGAGCTGAGCTGTCAGAGCTGAGCTGTTTTGGAGTACGATGTAAAAGAAAAACTCAAGAGAATTACTTGCTGTTTGGACTTATGCTTTTAAAATAGGTCACAATAAAAAGCAACACTGTAGGGGCAGAAATCAGGTCAGTGTTCATCAGGGCTGGAGGTGGGAGCGAGGGACTGACTGGGAAGGGGCAGGGAGGAACTTTCTGGAGTGAGGGTAGCGTCTTGCATCTTACTGGGTCAGTCAGTTACAGCCGTTCACAGAATTATTCACCCAAAATAAATGAGTTTTACCGTATGCAAATTATGCTTCAACAGCCCTGATCTATCATGTCACAGTGTTCCGGCCAAGGGAGAAAGAGAAGGAGCGGAGAATGAAAGTTTTCAAGCATCTACTTGGGGTGGAGTTCTCTGTAGCTTCTTTAGATAATTTATCTTGTTATAAAACCAAGGTGAGTTAGAGATTATCATCTGCCTTTTGCAGATGAAACAGCCAAGATTGGGCGATCACTCCGGGTCCCACATAAACTCCTACTGGACCTCATGAGGAGGTTTTGGAATTCCATAGTGACCTCCCTCCACCTCCCCGGATGTTGGGAGAGATAGAGCCAACAAGTCTGGGGATACACAGAACTGAGTTTGTGCTCCTCATATTAAATGCTTCAGACAGCTCTATGCTCTTTCTCCAAAATGTTCCTCCATTCTGTATTCTTTGGCTGTTTCTGGCTGCATCTGGGAAAAGGTCTTAATAAGGTGCTAATGGTCTTTAACAGCTTTATTTAGTACCTTTAGACCTCCCTTTTTATCAAGTGTGCTTGACTTTGGGCAGATGTTGAAATCTGAAAGGGGGTAGGGTGCGCACTGTAGGGCCTGCCATCGTTCCTGGACCCCATTCCCGTGGCTGACATCATTAATCAATCATGTTACTCTATGAACTCTGACTTGCTCTTGCCATCCTTCATGCCATGGTCTTCTGAGCAGTGATTACTAACCCATTTGAATTGGCCCTCAAACTCAAGAGGCTATATTTCCCATCATACCTGTGTTTGGGAGGCCTAATGTAGGTGCATTTATAAATTGAGGGTGAAATCTTATCCTTTATTCTGCTCAAACCTGGAAACTGGAGAAAAGTTGACATGTGGATCTAGTGGCAAAAGTAGAAAAAGCACGGATTAGACAGAGTTGGACTTGGACATCAGCTCTGTACAATGCCCATCTCTCCCACAACACTCATCGTCTTCATCTTTGAGACGGGGATGATAATAACTCTCCAAAGGTGTCATGGTGAAGTGTAAATCCTATGAGATCACTCATAGGAAACAAATTCACCATGTCCTCAGCTCTGTGCTAAGGACTCTTAGATGCATTAGCTTGTTCAACACTTATAACAAAGAAATGTGTAAGAAACTTTTTAATCTGCCTTAAATAGGTGATACTCCATTTGTTCGGGTCACGCATGGAAGAGTAAGGTGGTGAAGTGAACTCAGGTCTGACTCTGAAACTCATACTGTCAGTCACAAGCTACACTGTCTTGTTCCTGGCATGGGGCAGGCAATCTTTGGGGTGCCACATCCCTTATTGCAGGACCGAGTTGACTGACAAGGTCTCAGACAAGACTGGCTCATACATCAGACTGGTACAGGCCCGAAGAGAGGAAGAAAGCCTCTGCAGCAGGGAATTCTGGGAGTGGTAGAAGGTACCAGTACCATTTTGGGGATCCTGCTGGTCTGTATGGGGCCTGTGTACAAATTAGAAAAAAAAGTGGCTCATCTGGGCTAAAGAATTACAAAAGTCACTCCCTCTGGGAAGGCACAGTTCAATAGGAGGCAAGGCTTAGAGCATTTGGATGAAAAAAAAATGGGGTACTTTCTTCTGGGTGGAGGAATTAGTACAGGGTAGCATTACAGCAGGCATTCAATAGCTTGACTGGGGTCTTTGTGCAGTACACAACCTGTACAACAATATAAAGTGACTATATCTTGACAGTTGGGAAAGGCAGCAGTCTTAGGGACTTAGAAGCAGGTGAAAGGTGAATTTCCTAATAGGTAATTTTGTTAGGCAGATAACATCATTGGCCTGAAACAGAACTGGATTCAGCTTGGAATGATTCCAAGGCCAGACTGACTGATCATAAGAATTACTGAGGTTGGAGTGGGGGCCTCTTAGTAAAAAACACAGATTTATCAGCCCCTTCCCCTGAACAATCTGACTCAGTAAATCTGGGATGGTGAATTTTTAGGATCCAAAAAAGTTTAGGAAATACTATTCTATCCCATGCCCTTCACACAGTATTGCTACTGTCTCTGTTAGTAGCCTTGATAACCATCTGGTCTGTTGGACTCTCTCTTGAGGGCTGGCCACGTCTACGTCCATAGCACAGTGAGCAGGGTCTGGCACATACAATGAATAAAATAGTCAATCAGCAGAGAAACCGTGTATCCACTGAGTGGCTTCACAGTCCAGAGAATTCTGGCTTACGCATCATGCTGTTTATTACTCTGCCAAGGTAACCTCACTTCCATGTCTGTATTCCTTCCCTGCTTCCTCCCCTCTTCCTACTCCCTTAGCCACCATCTATTTTTTCAACCTACCCTTGCAGGACAGGACTCATCATTCTGGGAGGCCCTTTCAGACTTATCGAGGAGAGCATGGCATGTTTCCTGATAGCCACACCTGCTTCTGGGCCTGGGCGCTGCTTCTAACCCACTGCGTGCGGTTGCACATCTTTAGCTCTTCTTTCCTCCTGGATAAAAAGGAATGGTTTTACAGTATGATTTCTGAAGTCTCTTCTGACATGCCGGAATCCTCTGCATTGAATCTAAGATTTCTGGTAAATTCTGTAAGATGAGAAGGCTTTATCCGAGGCCTTCGCATTGGCATCATAGAGCCTGCTGGTTGCAGCCTGGGCGATGAGCAGCTGTAGTCTGGGATTTTCCTGAGGTCTGCTTTGCTGGTGGATGGCTTTCGGTCATGGGCCTGCTCCAGCAGGTTCTGGCCCCCACCACGGGCAACTCAATAAATACTGGCTGCCTGACGGATGTGTGGGATGGGAAGCCAACTGGATACTGGAGGGGCCCTGGAAAACATGGCCGTTCAAAGGCGGGCAGCTGTGCTGAGTCGTTTTCCAAGTGCACTTATCCTTCGGGGCTTTGACTAGCAAGCTCCATCGGAAAATCACAAGTGTCTGCTTCCAAGGGAATGGCTTCTAGTAATAATAATAATAATAAAAAGGAGCTTTGAAGGCTTCTTGGAAATCAGCTTCTATAAAATAGTGTTTTGAGAAATTGAGCTGCAAGTCAAGCAGAAACATGGATTGAAAGTCTCCCTTTGCATACTCATTCTTCTAGAATATTTTATTTTTAAATATGAAAATGATGGGTGCGTATGGCTAAAAAAGCCAAACGGCATGGAAAAGTACACAATACAAAGCAAAAATCTCCCTCTGTCATCTCCCATCCCATGAAGTAACTATTTCTTCTTTGTGTATGTGATTACTCTGTGAGTTTACAAAAGTTAAAAAAAATTATTGTGGTAAAATGTCCATAATGTAAAATTTACCATTTTAGCCATTTTTACGTGTACAGGTCAGTGGCATTAAGTACACTCATGTGGTGGTGCAGCCATCCCCCCCTGTGTCTCTACAGCAATTTTCATCTTCCCCCAATGAAACTTTGTACCCATTAAACAGTACCTCCCCAATCCCACCTACCTCCATCTCTGGCAAACCACCCTTTACTTCCTGTCTGTCTCTCTTTCCATTTGTCTACTCTACGTGGGGGGAGCCATGCAACATTCGTGTGACTGGCTCATTTCCCTTAACATCAACACATCCTTTTTGATTTTTTTTTTTATTTCAGGTAGGTCACCACTGTCACTCTAATTCTTATGCTTGTGTGGTATTATTTAATCTCTCAAACTTAAATAGTATTTATTGATTCCTGCCATGGGAGATTTAGGTCATTGCTCTACTTCCAGAATCCCTTCTCACTCTCCAACTCTTATGCTATTAATTGCAGTTCTTCAAGTTATTTTTAGTATTTTGAGTAAGTGGTCCTCTCTACTGAGCCCCAGACTCATACCTCCAACTACCTGCTTGATGTCTCTGCCTGGATGCCTAACAGACATCTCAGACTTGCAGTGTCCCCAGTGAAATCCATGGTCTTGGGCCCCACCCCTCCCTGCCTCTCCAACCCACTCCCCACCAGACTTCCCTATTCAGTAAATGCCAGTGCCATCTTCACAGTGGCTCAATCTCCAAATCTTATAACCACCCTCTTTCCCTCACTCCTTTTTGATCTCCCTCATGTCTTATGTCCCGACTGATGGAAAATCCTACTGACTTTATTCCAAAATGTGTCTAGACCCCATCCACTTCTCATTACGTCCCCTTGTCCAAATCATGGTCATTTCTCACTTGAATTATTGAGATATTCTGACTTATCTCCCTGCTTCCTCCCTGGCCTCCTGGAGTTTAAGAACAAAATGGTAGTCAGAGAGGTTTTTTTTAACATAAGTATCAGATTGAGTTACTCCTCTGCTCAGCCAGCAATTGATTCTCATTCAGAGTAAGAGCCCAGTCCTGATGATGGCTGAGGAGGCTCCATAGAGTGCTTTTCAAACTGTAGTGTGCATAGGGTTCACCCAAGGTCTTGTTAAAGTACAGATTCTGATCATGGGTGATGGGGTCTTGCTGGCTGAAGGATGACACTTTTACTGCGACACCACAGGATCTTCTCCATAACCCACATGGTCATCTTCCCTCACCTCTTCGGTCTGTCTCTTATGCTCCTCTTCCCTCTTCTTGCTCCAGCCTCAGGGTCTCTACATTGCACACCCCCTGCTCAGTCTTTGCACTTGCAGTTCCCTCTGCCTAGAACTCTTCTCCCAGATTTGTAAGGCTCACTCACTGCCCTCCTTCAGGTCATTTCCCAAGTATCATTTCTCCTGAGTCTCGCTCTCCTCTCTTTATTTAAAATGTCACCCCCCCCCAAAAAAAATGTCACCCTATTCATCTATGGCTTTCTCTAGCCCCTGTCCCTGATTAATTTTTCTGTATAGCAAAGGTATGAACTATGGCCTTAGGCAATGGATCAAATCTGGCCCACTCCTTACTTTTATAAATAAAGTTTTACTGGAACAAAGCCATATGCATTTGTTTATGTATTGCTTACAGCTGCTTTCCTGCTATACAAACTATTTGTAGCAGAGACCTAATGGCCTGCAAAACCTAAGATATTTACTATCTCTTTACAGAAAAAGTTTGCTGACTTCCGCTTTACATCACTGATCACCATCTGACTCACTAGATAAGTCATGCACTTATTTATAGTCTGTCTCTACTCACTAGAATGTAGTGTCTCTGATAAAAAAGGGTTTTTGTCTATTTTGCTCACTGTTATATTCCCAATACATAGGAAGATGCCTAGTAGAGAGAGTCGCTCAATGAGTGTTTGTTAAATGAATGATTATAAATTAAATATATATAGATATATTCATACAGTTTTACACGCAAACTGATGGTTGCCAGAGGGGAGGAGATGTAAGGGTGAATGGGTAAAATAGGTGAAGGGGTTTAAGAGGTACAGATATCCAGTTATAAAATAGATAAGGCAGGAGGATGAAAAGTACAGCATAAGGAATATAGTCAATAATACAGTAAAATCTTTGTGTGGTTACAGTAACTACACTTATCTTGGTGAGCATTTTGTAATGTATATAATTGTCGAATCACTATGTTATATACCTGAAACAATTTAATATTGGATGTCAACTATACTTCAATTAAAAAAATCTCTCTTTCTGACTTTCCTTAAACTGTTCTTGTGTCAACCATTTAGACAATACTACTGACTTCCCATCGTGTAACTATACTTTCTGTCCTTTCACCTCCCCTCTCTCTTAACTCCTGATGGCCAACATTATGTTCATACTGTTAGTGTTGATACCAGTAATGTTTGGTGCTATAATTATAACTAAATCTCACCTGTTTTGTCTATTGGTTAATTCTAACCCCTCAAAAAAGGCATCTCAAATATTATAATTGGGTAAACAGTATTTAATACAGAATATAGAAGTATTACTGAACCTATGGAGAAGAAATGGTTAATTCTAAGCTTAAGAGAAATATTCCTGTTATCAAAGGTAAATAGATTTCTTTCCTTACTCTCTGTCACTTAAATTCATATATATTTGGTTTATGATGTTTGTACAACTTTTCATTTTTCCCAAAGTTCCTAGTGGATCTTTAAAAAATTTGTAGAATATGCAAATGTATTCACCATATATTAGAGGTCATGGGGCTTCTTAGCCTCTGATTTTGCAGTGGAATTTGCTTCCTCCTTTAAGATTTTTTTTCCACAGAAACTTCTGGTTTCTTTCTTTCTTTCTTTCTTTCTTTCTTTCTTTCTTTCTTTCTTTCTCTTTCTTTCTTTCTTTCTTTCTTTCTTTCTTTCTTTCTTTTCTTTCTTCTTTCATTTCTTCATGAGAGATACAGAGAGAGAGGCAGAGAAAGAGAGAGAGAGAAGCAGGCTCCATGCAGGCAGCCTGACGTGGGACTCGATCCCGGGTCTCCAGGATCATGCCCTGGGCTGAAGGCAGGTGCAAAACCACTGAGCCACCAAGGCATCCCAATTTCTGGCTTTCTGTTCCAATTTTGATGAAATGCTTGCTGGATTTACTGCATGGCTGTAAAGCCAGTTTTTACATTTTACTTCTGGATTAGTTCCACTGTTTCTTGCATCATATTTATTTCTCTTTCTTAGCTTCCTTTTTCATTTTGCTAGAGTGTATTCCCAAGTAATTGTTTTCAGAAGAGGAGTGTGGGAGGTAACTGTACAGTTACCTGTTGCTGCTGTAACTTATCACTACAAGTTTCATGGGTTAAAACAACACACGTTTATTACCTTAATGCTTCTATAGGTTAGAGGTCTGACATAAGGCTCACTAGGCTGAAATCAAAATATAAGCAGAACTCAATTCCTTTCTGGAGACACTCAGGGGAAATCTGTTTCCTTGCCTTTTCTGGCTTTTAGAGGCCTCTGCATCCTTTGGCTCATGGCCGCATTCCTCTGCCTTCAAAGTCAGCAATGTGATATCCCTCTGACCATTCTTCTGCAGTCACATCTCCCTCTGACTGCAAAGGAAAAAGTTTCCCACTTTTAATGACCCACATCAGGGTCCTTAATTTGTTCATATCTACAAGCCCACATAAGGTAACATAATCATAAGTTTCTGGAATTAGGATGTGACACCTTGGGTGGGGAGTAGTCATTTTTTGCCTATTACAAAATCTTCTGGAGTCCCCCCAAATCCTGGAAATTCTTAAATTAGCTTCACACTGCTTATCAAGTTCTAAACCCAAAAGCATGTTCCCTCATAACTTCAGAGACACTCTTCCATGTCTTTTGGGGTCAGTGATTGTTGATACAAAATCTGAATGCAGTCTGATCCTTTGTCCTTTTCAGGCACATTTATTGCCAAATTCCCTGGCATCTTTTAGGATTGTCTTGCCACAATTTCACCAGGTCATGACCGAGAGTCATGTTTGTTTGTTTGTTTATATCTGTCATGTTTCATACTGAAATGATCCTTTCAACCTCGGAAGACTTGAATCTCTATTTAAGGATGAGGAATATGTTTTTTTTTCCTATTTTTTTCTTTGATATCTATGCCACACCAAGACTTTCACTAGTAGCTCCATATCTGAAACTCCTATTATAGGAATTCTGAGCCATCTGGACTTGTTCTCCATTTATTCTGACTTACAATTTTCACATATTTCCCTCCTCTTGTCTTCTGGTACCTATGCCATGAGATTTCTTTGACTTCATCTCCCAGAGGACTCATTTGGTCTCTAGCCATGACCAACCTATCATTTGGCTCCATTGCTGAAACTTTTTGCCTATTGGTGAGCACAATTCGTATTTCTAAGGACCCTTGACTACCTCTTTGTCATGGGGACAGTAACTTGGCTTGTGGTGAAATATATCTTGAAAATTTTCTTCTGTTTTTTCCTTATTTCTGTTGTAACCAGGCGCCACTGCTTGCATTTTTTTTTTTTTTTTTTAGTTTTGGGATTTCTATTTCTCATCAGTTCTCCTCAAATGTTGACCCAGTTGGCTTACTTTTATTTGTGACTCTCACTTGACAGCACAGGCAACTGGCTGCCATGGTTTCCTTTAGTGATTCAGGTCCATTTATCCAAAAGGCCTCTTCTCCAGGTGGGAGGGCTGATGGAGAGCTCTGTGTAGATGAGCAGGTCCTCTTGGATGGCAGGCTGGTCCTTATTGTGCATGGTAGAGAGTAGAGCAGTTTGCTTGAGCTCCTACAATTTCCACGGTGAAAAGGAATGTGCTGTGGGGTTGGAGCCCTGCAGCATACTTTCTTCCTGGTTGGAGCATCTTTCTCCTTTTTTTTTCAGCTCAAGATGGTCTTGTGGCTTTGCCCTGAACTCTTCTCTGCCTCCATCCCCAGCTGTCATGCTGACTCTGGGCCCTCCTCAGGCTAGCCTTGATCCCTTCATGATGACCATCCCATAGCCCTTTCTGGCTCCCCAGGCCTGCTCACTCCTGTTCCCAGGCCATTCTAGGGCTCCACCATGTTACACTAGATCACACACTCACTGTAGTCTTCTGTGTCTCTCCCTGCTTCTTGTGTTCTAGCTTATGCCTCAGTAATTGCATTTGCTTTCCACCCTTCAGAGATTTGTGTGTGGATTGCACCCAATTTTTTGGTCTGTTAATCAGTACTGCCAGGGATTTATGTATTCTATTTTGTACATCTTTGTTATCTGTTCAATGGGTCTTATCTGGGAGCCATGTCTGGTCTGCCATCTTGAACTATAAACCTGAAATTCTAAAAGCCCAAATGCAATTCAAATTGAAAGGAAAGAGCTTATATCATATCCTCTTGGAAATATTCTTCTCCCCTCTCTCCCAACCCAGCTTGTCCCAAGGGCCTCTCCTTGGGATTCTACTGAGAGTACCTTGTGTTCTGTCTACCATGTCACATTGTGTTATTCTTTGCCTCTGTATGTTGGCTGTGCCTCCAGGCTGTAGAGTCTTTGAGTACAGAGTCCATGTTCAGCTCTAAATTCCCAGTGCTACACACATGGTAGACAGTCAGTGAATATTTACAGACTGTGAGTGCATTCACACCTACTCTATGAACATGGGAATCCAAGATACTACAATATGGCTTTAGCTTTCAAGGAATTCAGAGCATAGTGGGGACAACAGACATGTGTACTGATAATTCTAAGACAGTGTAAACAGAGTGATGACATGTGTGTGGGGCTACAGGCAGGAAAGCAGATAACTGTCCTTGAGGATGGAGAGAAGTCAGGAAAGCCTTCAAAAGGAGATTATATTTATGTTAGTTTTGAAGAGTGCATTGGGGATCTCTGGTCGTTCCAGGTGTATTAAAGCATTCCAGAAATAAGACAGCAGTTCAAAGTTAATTATGGCTGGGGTACAAAGTATAAGGGGGTACAGTGGCAGAGAAAGAATCTTAAGAGATAGACATGGGGCAGAACATGCCCAGTGTCAGCAGTGAAAGTGGACACTTTGTACTTGATCCTGAGAGGTGCTGCTGGGGGCTTTTAAACAAGGAGTAGTATCGTCATATTGGCATATTGTAAAGATGTTGACTGCAGGAGAGAGGATGGACAGGCTGAGTCCTGAAGATTTGGGATATAACTGCAATAGTCTAAGTGAGAAGTGATGAGATTTTGACCAACGGAGCAAAAGCTGGGATAAAGTTGAAGAGCTGGGTTTAGGGAATGGCAGGAGGACAGAACTGTGGGCTTTGGTAACTATTTGGTGTGAAGGACTGATGAGAAGGGAAGAGTCAAGCTCCTGGAGGCCCTTCCAGTGCTGGGGCTCTAGGATCCAGTGATCTCAGGAAAGGACACGAGTGCTTTATTTTATTTTATTTTATTTTATTTTATTTTATTTTATTTTATTTTATTTTATTTTTTTTGGTAAATCTCAAGTGAAAGGCAAAGAGGCTATAGCAGCAGTGATTTATGAGATTTAACCAGGCTGTTTCAGTCCTTTCTGAAACTGCACATTTCAGATGGAATGAGGGAAAGGCGTGTCTTCATTTCTGGCTTTGACAGCCAGGCTCCCCATTTCCTTCGTAGGAAACTGATTGGGAGTGGGATGTCCTGGTGAGGTACATGAGATCAGCTTCTTGTCAAGTTTGGATTAATTTTTAAAGTGGGATTAGCATCCAACTGAAATGGATGTCAACTGCTTGGAATGCATCTTTGGATCTGAGTGATTTTGATATGAACCAAATGTAATCCCCTAGTAAAGTTTTTGTTTATGTGGAACCATCTTGATATCTCGATCCTGCCCCAAGTTTAACTCTTAGGAACCCTCCAAAAAACCCAGACAAACAAAAGGAATATATGTCTCTTGTATTGCCCTCGTGCATCTCTACCTCTTTTTTTCTTTAAATATACCCCTTAGTTCTTCTTAATCATGACAACACAACTCAAAAGCATCTAGGAAAAGTAAAGGGATAGATCTTACCATATACAAGCACTTTGTATGTGATAGGCACTCCCACTAATGGCACTGCATGGACCTGCACAATTACATTAAACATAAGAATCATGATCCCCATTTGACAGCTGTAGAAATTAGGCCTTAAAGGGGTCTTCAAGTTAGTAAATGGTAGAGGGGATTCAAATGTAGTGCCATCTGACGATGAAGTACCTATCATTGCCTGACATTATATCTGCATTACTCCATTTAATCCTCACAGCTGTGGAAAAATGTAGAGACTTAGAGAAGCCTCATAAAAAGAGGCTTAGCAAGATTAAATAACCTCTCCAAGGTCACTCACCAGGGAGACCTGAGATTTTTGTTTCCCTTCCTTATTATAGGCCAAAGGTACACAATATATGTCTAAGAGGTGTTAAGAGGCATATGGGCAATATTATATGTCATTGCAGGAAAACTCTCCATGATGCTATTCAGATAAAGAGAGAACCTCTTTTGAAAGCTCTGTTTTCTTGGCGGCCATTCCTGAAGCCTTGAGTGTTGGAGAAGGTGGAAGGGCAGTAACTCATTCCAGGCCTTGGATTGGACCATTCCATATTCCACACACAGTGCCAGTACTTCAAACAGCCCTTTGAGGTGGGTGTAATTATTCCTGTTTCCTAGATGAAGGAACTGAAGTCCAGAAAGGTTGGCTAAAGGTTAAGTAACTCATAAGTTTTCTACCCAGGTCCAGCTGACCCAAAGCCCCAGGTTTTCAGGATAGTCCTAACCCACTTGGAGGGCAGTTATTTAGAGAACCTGTGAAATGGAAGAAAGTGATCAGGATGTGAGCCCTGGGTTGGTATTTCACTTGGCCCATTAAGGTCCCTTAAGTAGGTGGTGAATAAATACCCTTTGATGAAATCTGCAGATGATGCTAAATCAGGCCCTCTGTAAACATGAGTAACATAAAAGAAATACGAATGACCCCAGATGAAGGAGATTAGAAGTGCAGGCAGGAAATAACAAGACAAGAGAGATTACCACAAGGGAAATTCTGAATTAAAACATGTAGGCTGGCCAGTGGGACTAACTTAAGCACCTATCAGTAGTTCAGAGCTCTGCAATTGGAAGGTCCACAGTGGTCACCGTATCCAGCTCCTTCATCTACAGATGAGGAAACTCAGACTCAGACAGGAGGTGGAAATTAGCCAAGGCCATGGTCAAATGAATGGCAGAGCTGAGATGAGCCCCAGGTCTCCTGTCTCATAATTGACTTGTCCTTTCATTACGGCCCATGGGTTTCAGAGTCAGAGCTCCTTAAACTTAACTCTGCCCTGTAGATGCTGTGTGTCTTCAGGCATGTCACTTAACCTGCTGGAAACTCACTTTTCCTATCTGGAAAAGTGGTAAAGTGATACATATTCCTTAGGGTTATTTTGGGAAATGAGTGAAATGATTGGTACCTGACATATAGAGGTTCAAGAAAGATTAATTCGCTCTTTCATTAGCAGCAGAGAAATGCTGTAGGGGCAACAGCTACGGTACAGGGTATGTTGTCTCCATTACCGCATACATGAATGGATACTGGAGGCTCTTGCAGAAAGATGGGCAGTGGATGCAATGGGAACGGTAATGCCATACAGCTGTAGTCAACAGCGTCTTCAAATGAATCTGTCAAAAATTTATCACAGAGGGCCTATTACATGCAGGATTGACTGTGTGCCGCCTCAGGGGCTGCAGGATAGTGGGGAAGAATGATGCCCCCAGACCAAAGGTAGCAAAGTTGTGGGAGGAGGAGGTGGGGTGTGAAAGGATGCAGACACTGTCTATAACCCTTCCCTGGACTGCAGTAGACCAGAAATGGAGGAGGAGGAGAAAGCATTCATCTTCTGCAAAGTTGGAAGCTTTGCTTATTACATTGACTTTGCTGAATTAAGATTTTACTTCAGGATTTTTTAAAACTAGTTTATTATTCTTTTTTAGTAATCTCTACATCCAACATGGGCTCATACTCACGACCCCAAGATCAAGAGTCATATACTCCTCCGACTGAGCCAGCCAGGTGCCCTTTATTAAGGATTTTAAATGACTATAAAACTTCTGATCATCTAAGAGTAAACAAGGCAGTCAGGGTCCTGCCTCATCAGGAATATAGGAAAGACTACCCCACTGAGCAGGTGAGAGACATATAAAGTTCCTTTATTGATTGCAACTTTTGAGTGGCTCGTGTGTGCTGGTCACATTAGCATATTGGATTCATTGGATTGTGCTCTTTACATTGGCTTGTTTGATTTCTTACGGGATGGTGAGTTCTTTGATGAAATCAGACTGATGGTTGGAAAAGTGCCAAGTACACAGTAGGTCCTCAGTATGTATTGTGGACTGAGCTGCATAGAGGAAAAGTTACATGGGTGTGTGGTAGAGTAGACTTCTCCCAGATGCTGACCTTTCTCTTGGGTTGTCCAGCTTTCGTCCATTCAGTGAGCACTTGCTGAGTAGTCCTAACCCACTTGGAGGGCAGTTATTTAGAGAACCTGTGAAATGGAAGAAAGTGATCAGGATGTGAGCCCTGGGTTGGTATTTCACTTGGCCCACTATGTGGTCATTCACCACATAGTCTTTTCTCTTGTGTCACAAGCGAGTGTGACACCATGCTAACCATCTCACCTTTGGGACTCATTGGGAATATACTTTTATTTTCTCATCTTTTGTCATTATCTTTGTATGGTTCTCTCTGCAGGCTAGGACAGCGTTGTTCACATCTCTGATCCCTAGCACAGGAGCCAGGATCTAGAAGCTGCTTGATAAGAGTAGAATGAAAGGCTAGACGGAGCAAATCTGAAATGCTTATAACACTCTAGATGTCAACTCTACCAAACTAGGAAGACAGCTCCAATACTGTCTCAATATTTTTGGAATGTAAATTCTGTGGTGTTAGATTAGAAGCTGCTCTGAGTCAGATCCAGAACCCGCCGCTGCCCCCAGCTACCTGAGAAGTATATGATTTTTTGTTAAGATGTGGTTTTGAGAATAATGAGGGCAGCAATATTCATCATAAGTGAGATATATGAAGGTATCTAGTAAAAGGATCTCTAGGTTGGTGCCTCGTAAACAACAGGCTTTGTTTCTCTCTCCATTTATGTATGATTTCATATATATATATATTTAAATTTATATTTATAAATTCATAATAATAAAAATTGTACTTTAGTAATAATGTAATAATTCAAACATAATATATATTGATAAAGAATCTTTTATAATTTATAATTATTTATCTGTAATTATATATTTTATACATATATATTTAACTTATATAATTTATCTATGTAAACTATATAAAAATCATATATTTATAATTTTATATATAATATATAGTTATATTATATAGTTATATATTATATATAGTATTATATAGTTATATATTATATATAAATTTATATATAAAATTTTATTTAATTTAATTACATATAATTTTGTATATAAAATTATATATAATTTTATATATAAAATTTTATTTAATTATATATATAAAATTATATATATATAATTTTCTAGACCCTCTTTCTCTTTGTTCTCTGTCCTTAAAACCCAAGGAGCATCTCAGCACAGGAGTCATAAAGCTGGTTGGTAGTAACAGTCATGATCAAGGATTTGATCATGTTGGAGGAGAGCTGAAATCAAACAATATGATCTGATACTGTGGTGTGCAGAACATGGAAATGTTCTCCAACTCAAATGATTTGGGTTAGAGCCCTGTCCCAGTCGCATAACAACTCACAATCTTGGCAAATAAATTACTTCTCTGAGCTTCTTTTCATTTACCTTTAAAAGAAGTCAATAAGATGCCTGGACCTTTCTTGAGGGCAAAATCTGTGTCTTACTCATTTCCATGTTCTTGGCAGCTATCAAAGCAGCTGGTCTACAATCATAATAGCAATATACATAATAAGAAATAACTCTTTTTCTAAATATTTGAATGAATTCACTTAATCCTTACAGCAACACAAGGAGGTAGGTACTCTTAAGTTTTCATAAATACTTGGAGAATGGAATTTCACTCATGCATCAGTAAACAAAATTAGAGCCAACAATGTAGCAACACTAATGTGTGACTTCAAGTGCCATGAAAATATAAGGTAGCATTTGTTATTCTATTTCTCTACTTTGATGTAGGGGACATGCTGCTCAGGCTTATCATAAAAAAGGGAGGGGATGATTTAAAGATATTTTACAAACATTGCCCTTTGTGCAATTTCATTTAACCTTTGAGTACAACTCCTTGAGGAAGATACAATTATCACATTTCATAGATTTGGAACCTGAAGCTCAGAATAATTAAGGTACTTAGTGACTTGCTCAGGGGCTGTGCAACTATGCCATGGAAAAGTTATGATCCAGATCTAAGTGGGCTGTCTGCAAAGGCAGGCACTTGGAGAGATGGCTAGGTAAGGGGAGAGGGGGAAACGCAGAGGGAAAAAGGAGGTGTCTGATAAGTTTGCAGTGGGTTAAAACAGAGGTTAAAAGCATCAAAAGAACTGAAACCTTGCACCCCACCCCTCCAACACCATTCAGATGTTTTTCTCATTCTGACAGTCAGAAGTAGATGTCTCTGAAGTACCTCTGTTCCCAGGGAAAGGCCAACGGATAAGTCTGCTGGGAACTGTGCAGGATAAGGAGAGTGTTATTTCCAGAGAAATCTGAGAGGCTAAGCGGAGGTCAGGCATTGAGGGGTGTGTCTATGGGCTCTTTCACAGGAGAACACCATGATCGCACTGGTTGGGTTATTCTTTTTACTCTTTTCCCAAATGCTGTTGAGGCAGTGTGGCGCTGGAGGACTGGGTTAGAACTGAGGTAGGAGCTGCTGGAATGGGAGCTCGCTGTAACTTGCCTCAGTGTTGTGCCCAGGTCCTCCCCTGGGGATCTCAGACAACAGCAGGGGGTCAGGGCAGCTGACATGGGAAAGCCCTTCCTGTTCTAGAGTCTGCAGTCTGAATTTATTATTTTTTTTTCACGTGACTTCCCACATCCTAGGGAGGGTGCTTCAGTCCTAACCTTGGGAGAGGATAGGCACAACAATCTTTCTAAAGTTTACATTTCATCATGTCACCTCTATGCTTAGCCCTCGGGCAGGGCTCTTCTGCAGGTTTCCCAATCAAGGAGCCCACTTGCTCTAAATACCTCAGACATTCATGCTAATTAATTAGGTGGAGTGTGTGTGTGTGTGTGTGTGTGTGTGTGTGTGTGTGTTGGTGAGGGGGTTACTTAACAAGTAGAGTCCCAGGGTTCAAGTCCACCCAGAACTAACTGTGAAATCTTGAACAAGTTATTAACCTCTCTGGGCTTTGGTTTCCTGCTGTAAAGAGAGTCGGACTAGTGCCTGCCTGATTGGGTTGTTCTGCGGGGTGAGCCCCTTTCTGTAAGGCACCCAGAGGAGTGCCAGGCCTATAGTGAGCGCTCCCTGAGAGAAGTTCTTTTCATGAATTCTCACCAGCTCTCTCATTTTACACGTGAGAAAATGGACCCTGCATAAGTTTAAGCAACTTGCTCGAGGAAGAATGGTGAAAATTTGAGGATATTTAAAAATAATAATAGGGATCCCTGGGTGGCGCAGCGGTTTAGCGCCTGCCTTTGGCCCAGGGCACGATCCTGGGGACCCGGGATCGAGTCCCACATCGGGCTCCCGGTGCATGGAGCCTGCTTCTGTCTCTGCCTCTCTCTCTCTCTCTCTCTCTCTCTCTGTGACTATCATAAATAAATAAAAATTAAAAAAAAATTAAAAAAAAATAATAATAAATATTTTTTAAAGATTTTATTTATTTATGCACAAGAGACACATAGAGAAAGGCAGAGACATAGGCAGAGGGAGAAGCAGGACCCGGGATCATGACCTGAGCCAAAGGCAGATGCTCAGCCACTGAACCACCTAGGTGTCCCTGAGGATATTTTATGATTGTGTCTCAACCCAGGACCCAGAAATGCCTGGGTTGCGCCCTGCTGTTCACTGTCTCTTCCTAACTGTGCTCAGTTTCTGCCCCACAACTGAGGCATGTGGTTGAAGCAGGAAGCAAAGCACACATGTGCTGGCCTAAAAGGGGTCACAGCCCAAGAACAGCACACTCCATGAATAGCCTCGGACCAGACTGATGATTCCTCCCAGAAGCCAGGAAACTGGAGGGCCAGACGCTTGGAAAGGGTGACCTAGCCCCAACAGCAGTTGTAATTGAACTGCATCTTGACCATGTTCAAGGCCATTCACACACTGTCCCCATCGAAACTCCTCAACCTCATCTCTATGCTGTTTGTATTCAGGCCTCATCTGGATATTCTGTGTCCTGGGTCCTCTATACACCTGTTTGTTCAAGCAGGAAACAGAGTGGCTTGACACCCCCCCCCCCTTTCTAATCCTTCCTGTTGTGACCAACAAAATCCTGAGTAAAACTTTCCATCTTATTGTTAATTTAGACTAAGCTTGACCAAAGGATCACAATGTGTTGGTATCATTTGAAACTGCAAAGTCTTTCCCAGGGCACACTGAATGTGGGTAAGGAGTCACCACAAAATAAAACTGGCAGTGATTCAATCTGCATGTGCACATCTTTGTTATTGAACCAAACAAGAAAAAAAATGTATGGATTAATCAAAGTTTCTTGTGGAAACTAGATCTGCATTATACGATACGAGAAATTGGGTTTGGTAGATACTATAGCCACAAAATAAAATTCACAATGATGGAAGCTATAATTAATAAACTGGGATGAAGACAATAAACTGATTCAGGGAATCAAATCTGTACAGGATTGAAATGAAAATTTTATTTTGAAGAACATAAAATAAAAGTGAAATTAGAGAAATTAAGCATAATCTACCTATAGTACAATAATGATTTAAGTTTCTGCATCCATAAGTAAGGTCCATCCATGGGGTAGGTGGGGTCAGAACATCTGAGGAATTCAAGAACAAAACCAACATCTGAAGGATCAAAATGAATTCTACTTAGCCCAGCACAGTGGCTTGTATGACATGTTTGCTGACACATTTCTCTAGGAGCTAAGACAGTCCTGGCTAAATGTACTGTTTTACATCCTAATAAGATGGTCGTGCAACTCTTGATGACTTTACCTTCTGCTACCTGGGATGCCCTGTGTTTTCCAAAATGATCAAGGTCTTTTTCAGTGGTGTTCAGCAACAGGTGGATGGAATGCAAACAGAAAATGAACATAGGTTTCACTCTGTGCTGCAGCTCCTGTAGAGCATCTGAAGCCATTTTTCCTGAGCATGGTATACTTTAGGGGCCAAAGTAAGTAACTTCAACAGCTGACATTAAAAAGTACCTAAATCTCAGGGTGCCTGGGTGGCTCAGTCAGTTAAGCATCTGACTTCTGATTGCAGCTTGGGTCATGATCTCAGAGTTGCGGGATTGAGCCTCATGTCAGGCTCTGCACTCAGTGTGGGCTCTGCTTGAGATTCTGTTTCTCCCTCTGCCCTTCCCCTGTGTGTGTGTGTGTCTCTTGCTCTGTCTAAAATAAATAAATAGATCTTTTTTTTAAAAAAAAACTACTTAAATCTCACTTAAAAAAGAAAAAAAGTACCTAAATCTTATACACACACACACACACACACACAATTGACCCATAAAACTTTTTTCTAGAAACATTTCCTTTGACTGTCCCTTCATGACTTTAGTCATTTCCCAGTTATTGACTAAATGGGAAACTGGATGGTTAGATATGGTTCGTGTCTCCAAAGAAGGCAAGACACAGTCACTCACACATAGATAGCACAATGTGCTGAGTTTAAGAATACTACTTAATATGCAGAGGATATGGTAATCAGTTTTGCTAAATAAGTCAGAGGAGGTGATACTTAAGTAAAATCATCAAAGTCCAAAGAATGAATGTTTCCAGTTGGGCGCACAACACGGATAATATAGTGGGCAAAGTATTTCAGGTAGTTGGGGGTTGACAGATGAGACCAGGGTCTGGAGATGAGGGCTCATGGGAATTGTAGTGGTGACCGCTGCTTCTTCCCAAATCAGAGTGAACTCCTGTGTCCTGTCTAGCCCTGCCGTCCAGGCGCGGGTGCTCTTCCCAGTTGGATATCCACTGGTTCCCATAGAGCTAATGGGTGTTTTGAGATGTTGTGTAGCTGTCCGAATAGCATCTCAGGGTTGCTGAGGGATTTTGGTTTGAACTTAAGGCACAGGTGGGTGTAGATCACATTCACTCCCTGACTATCTAGTAGCTCGAAAGCTGCTGGTAAGGGGTCTGGGGTCAGGAGGACGTGGCTTTAACTCAGACCTCCGCTTCATCGTCTTGAATCTGAGGCACATGCCCCTGTGGAGGTACCTAAAGACTTTTATTTTTTTTTTAAAGATTTTTACTTTTATTTTTATTTACTCATGAGAGAGAGAGAGAGAGAGAGGCAGAGACGCAGGCAGAGGGAGAAGCAGGCTCCATGCAGGGAGCCTGATGTGGGACTCGATCCCGGGTCTCCAGGATCACGCCCTGGGCTGAAGGTGGTGCTAAACCGCTGAGCCACGTGGGCTGCCCCCTAAAGACTCTTCAAGAAATGTGTAGGCATAGATAGTTTTAGGGGAATCAACTTCTAGCCCCTCAACTTCCATGTATGTTTTTTCCTACCATTGATCTCACCAACAGTTTTCCTTCTGGCAAATTCTCCTCTCTTTCCCACAGCACCATTCATCATCTCCCTCCCCACCCCTCTTTTAAACACCTATTGCTTTATGGTTTCAGGAAAGTAAATCAATTTTAAAATTTATGCATACATTTCACAGAAGTGCTGAGTGATCAATAAATGACTAAGGTTCTAGCATAAAAAATCTAATACATTAGGATAAAATCCTGTGGGAGAAGTGACCTAGAAACAGGAGTTCAAGGAGTTTTTCGAGAAGAAAAAAGAATAATGTACCATCTCCAGCTGCTACAGAAGAGTTTGTTTGTACATTTTTCAAATGGATTGTGGTGGGTTTTAAGTAACTGGTATTTAGACCAAATAGGGTACATGCAAAAGAGCAATGTAGCAATTTTATTTTAAAATGTCAATATTTACAACATGTTTAAAGTTTCGCTGAAAAACTTCAGATGTCAACTTAAAATGTGTGAGGGGGTACAGAGCTGTTTTAAGGGTACAGGAGGAAAAAGTGTGCAGACCTCTGTTCTGCTGAGCCTGCCTTGCATGGCATTGCTGGCCTGGGGACTGGATTTTCTTCTTTGTACCAGCATGCATCCCACCCACTATCCATCACACTCAAGGGTGGGATCCAGAAGCCAGGAGGACCCCACAGTCCCATTCAGGTTCCCTTCCCCAGTATCCTTCCTGGGGATTTGTTACCACTTTCTCAGGAGACTTCACACACAAAAGCCTTCATCCTGCATACTTTCTCCCATTATTATTATGTTCAGAGGCCCATTAGAAAAAGATTAATCCCTTTGAATAGAATCCAAAGCCTTAGCAACACAACCTTTAGGTAAGAAAAGCCACTCCTTTAGAAATAAAACTAGAGTAGCCTTGAGTATCTCTGAGGAGTGAGGTGTGTTAGAGTTCCTCTTCCTTCTCCTCCTCCTCTTCTTCCTCTTCCTCCTCCTCCTCCTCCTCCTCCTCCTCCTCCTCCTCCTTTTCTGGGTCGGGTAGCAGAGCTGTCACTAAAGTGCAGATAGCTGGGCTGGCACGAATGACCCTGCAGTGGCCGTGGAGAAAGAGAGTACTCTCTTATCCTGCTGCCACCCACCGCTTCTGAGCTCTGAGACCTTGGGCAAATTCCTCACCCTCTCTGAGTCACAGACTCACACCTGGAAAGGGAGATCTTAATGTGATCCTCTTGCAGTTTTTGTAAAGATTATATGAGATAGTTATGAAAGTGTCTAGCCTGGGGTGAACAATGTAGGCGGCAGTCCAGGCGTGATTATTCTGAGCACGGACGAATAAGCACCCTTCCTTTCACTGTGTGTAGGGAAATAACAAGGTGAAGAGGATGACAGTCACCTTTGTGAAGTTGTCAGGCTCCTAAGAGAGGCAGAGAAGGGAAGCAGGCAGGGAGAGTGCTTCGAAGACAGTGGGGAATGCGGGCTATGTGACAGGATATGCAGACATCCTGAGGACCACAGGACCGAAGTCTGGTGTTGGGGTTGGACAGTAACATCTAAGGGAACAACTGCAGGCCCAGAAGGATTGGGTAGGCACAGAAGAGGAAATACCACCATGGGCGTGGAGCAAGTCCCACATGAAGGCCTGGAGGCAGAGATCTTGGGCTAGGTTGGGACAGGGGTACCATGGTCGGGCTGGAGAGGTAGGAGGGGGCTGTGTGCCATGCTAAGGGGCTGAGACTTACTCCCTTTCCTTAAAGAGGAGCCACTGCGGGGGTTTGATCCCGGAATGCCCTGGCCTGATATGGGGTTTAGAAATCTCCTGCTCTAGTGAGAGAGAGGGTGCCTGGTGGAGATCAGGGAGCCTGTTCAGTGCCCAGAGAATGTCTGCTGTATCTCTGTAAATTCAGGGCCCAGGACAGGGCCCATGAGGGAGTAAAAGTCTAATGCAATGTTGTTGAATGAACCGATCAGTGACTCAGCAAACTAATTTCTCCTACTTTTATATCAACGAGGGCAAAAATGACTGCTGAATATAGTTTCTCATCAATGCCCACTTAGGCTGTCCCTTCAGTGCTCTCAGCAGATTCACACCTACACACGAGGCAGTCTAAGCGATCAAGCTGCCTGCTAGTTAGTGGAGGAAGGGCCCTAAGCATCCCTCCCCGCGTCCCCATGAACTCTGAATCTTGTCTCACCGCTGCTCTGCTCTGTCCTATAACTTCCTTGCTGAGTCTTGTTCTGTTTGATGTCCCTCTTTCATCCTGGGATTTACCTGCCTCCAATCTAGTGTTCTCAGAAGGTGCTTTTCTCTTCACCCCAGGCCACTCCCACTGGCCAATCAGCATGCAGTTAAGAACCTGACCCCCAACAACAGATCTCCTTTTTCAGTCCAGCCAGCATTTCCTTGGTTTTGAGAGTTAGGACCCCCCCTGACCTATTCCACTTTGGAGAATTTTCTCTAGGACTTCACCAGGCCAAACCTTGGGGCTTGTAATTATGCTGCCGGACAGCAGGAAAGCAGCGGAGGAGGGGAAATCAATGAAAAGGTTTCTTATCATAAGCTCCTTCTCTAATTTGGGGAAACAGAAATCTCTGCATGTTTTCTCAATAAGCACTTCATCAGAAGCCTTCTTATCCTGACAGGCTTCACTCTTTCATAAACACAGCAAGAATAACCTCTGGACGCTGGCCTACCATTGTCAAGTATGAAAATGTGAATTCCACGGGTCACTGTTTTTGCAGCCGCCAGATGTGGATGAAAGGAGAAGGGTGTTTTATTGTGTTTTCTCAAGAAACAGAGAAAGGTCTGTCCTGAGATGGGCCTGCTTCCCTCCCACACAAGTGGCCACCATGTGGCCAGAGGACAGCTAGCTAATTTGCAAGATTAAGCTTTTCCAAATATTTAGAATTGGTCTATTCTGTCTTCAGCTAATAAAATGGATTTCTGCTCCAAAATGGATTTAGGAAGCAGACACAAGAGCTCCTAAGGGCTTGTTGGCAAGTTACCTGTTAACAGGGTCCATCTGTCAAATGGATGTACAATGGGTAGGCTCTACATGGATCTCCTACTTGTCCTCCCGAGGATGCCGACGTTCATGCAGAAATTCTACTCAGAACAGATGGAGGCCAGTGCCACCTGGTTCTGAGAGATGCCCAGGACATAAGCTTCTGCCCTCTGTCACACACTCATCCCCTATAAGTACATAAAGAGCAAGCATACATTAAAAAACAATCCTATACAGCAAATGAGAACTCTACCTAAACTGCAAATATCTTTATTCAATTCAATGTTTCATTCACTAATTTGATATTGAGTGTTTACAATGTGCCAGAGACTTTAGGTACCAGGGAAATAGGTGAAGCAAGATGTGGTCCCTGCCTTAGAGGAGCTTGTAGTTTATTTGGGGGATACAGAGTTATAAACGTCTATAATGTAAAGTACTAATAAAACATAGGCCGTAAAAGGAACTTTGGAGAAGAAGCCCAGAGTTGTCTGGGGGTGGGGGCAGGGGGTTTCACAGTGCAAGTCACCCTTGAGCGGAGCCTTAAAGAACGAGTAGGAGGTTTCCAGTGGGGGTAGTGTGGTCAGGACAAAAGAATAGACCCTTTGCGGCAATGCTGTGCTCAGGGAGTGACATGCGTTCATGTTGCTGGGTTGTGAAGTAGGAGGAAAGGGAGAGGTGGCCCTGAGGACATGAGGAGGAAGGCAAGGGCCCGGCCACCAGGGGCATTAGTCATGCTAATACTTTTTATTTTATTTTTTTTGGCTCTGTAGGCACTGGGGACACTGTGGGGCTCTTAAGAATGTTGACTAAGAGAACAAAGTGGTCACGTCATAGTGCAGAAGATGGTTTGGAGGTGTGTGAGGCAACATCTATTCAGTCCAGATGGTGAAGCATACCTGCTGGTAATTAACTATAATAAAGGGTAATGAGCTTTAATAGGATGAGACGGGGCTCTTCTCTTTGTGCTTCAGATCTGCTCTCCACCCTTCTCCACCATGCTCCATACTCCAGGATGCTGACCTGTATGCACTGAATCAGTGGGTTTCCTAGTCCCTGGATTTGATTGGGTTCTGCTAATGGGAGCTTAGGCAGGAGATGGAAAAGAGAAAGAAGAATAAAGTCATGGTATTATTCTCCAGGGGTTACCTTGGACTGATTTTGTGCCTTGAGAGAAATCATAGCTCCTCCTACACAACTCCTTCCTGCTGAGTTCCAGGTAACCTCTTCCTGTCCTTCAGACATGGGGATGTTAAAGGTCTCACCGGCTCGTGGGTACTGTGCTATTTCTTAGAGTTTCCCTCCATCCTGCCCACATCTCCCTAAAGAATGTCTTTATTAAATACTTCTGAATTATCCACATATAAGCGGGTCATCTGTTTGGTGCTGGGACTCTGTGCTAGCTGGCAGAGCAGTTTGGTTCTGCCTGGGGCAGGGAGGAAGGAATCAAGAAGCCTTCAGAGGGGAGGTGGACATTGAGCCCTCTCTTGACCAATGAGCTTGAGTTGCCCAGACATCAAGAGTGTGAAAGGCATCCTGGACTGAAGGAATAGAGTCCACAAATGAACAGCAGAATGCAGTATCTGGGTGTACATGGGGAGGCCATGGATGGGAAGGTGCCCGCAGAGTGAGGTGAGATGTTACAGACGAGGGGCAAAGGTAAAGTAGGTCAGAGCCAGAAGAACAAGGAATGTCAGCTTAGGAGTCGTCCCCAGAAAAGGAGCAAGAATGGGGGCAGCACCAGGAACTGAATTACGTGAGGAAGATGGAAGGATCTGGGTATGTTTTGCTTATAGAAAAAAACTTGGGAGCATGACCATTGTCTTCAGATATGTGAAGGATCAGGATAACAGTATGGCAATATGTATTGTGAGTTCATATTTTTTGGCCCAGTAATTCTGTGTCTAGGAATTCAGCCGAAGGAAATCATCCAAAATGCAGACAAAAATGTTCATTGCTACATTATTTATAATAGTCAAGAATTGGAAACAACCTAAATGCCCAGTAAAAAGAGAGTTGTTAAATAAATTATGGCAGAACTTTACAATATGTGGTTGTTAAAGTATACAAAGAACTTAAAGGCATGGGAATATACTTTTAATATTGTGTTAAGTAAAAAGCAGGATACAAAATATCTATACGGCATGATCTCAGGGATCTATAAATATATGGACAAAATAAAATTGTGAAACTCTTATCCATAGTTACTGCTATTGATGAGTTTGTGGGTGAGGGATATTCTCAGTGTGTTTCAAAGATTGTTTGTAAATAGGACTTGGGAAGTAGTGTACTGTAAGTAGAGTACACAGCCTCTTGGGTGAAAAATGGTGAACAAGACTCCACCATGTAAACCTACGGGTTATGCTGTCTGTTTACTCCCTCTACCTCCTCTACCTCTCCCACCTCCACCACCATGACCTGCATGCACCTCCATCACCACCACCTTCACCTCTACCACCTGTACCTCTACTACCCACCCCCGCACCACCTCTTCCTCCACCTCCTCCATCTCCTCCACCTCTACTACCTCTCCCACCACCACCTCCACCTCCATTGCTACCGCTTTTACCTCCTCTACCTCTACTACCACCTCCACTTCCACAACCTCTACCTCTACCATTTCCACCTCTACTCCTCCATCACCATCACTTCCATCTCCACTACATCCATCACCTCCACCCCCTCTACCCCTACTACCCCTACCACCATCACCTCACCTCTATCACCATCACCTCCACCTCTACAGCCTCTGCTATATCCACCTCTACTCCCTCCATCTTCTCTGCCTGTACCACCCCCCCACCACCTCCACCTCCATCATCACCACCAATACCTCTACCTCCACCACCTCCACCAGTACCTCCACCTATACTACCTCTATCACCACCATCACCACCTTCAGCAGCATCACCTCTACCTCCACCACCTCTACCACCTCCATCTTAACCACCAGCACCTCTACCGCCACCACCTCTACTACGACCACCTCTATGTCTATACCTCCATGTCCATGACCACCTCCACCATCTAACCCACTGAGCAGGTACCAGGTACTAAGCATATATGTTTCTCTACATGTTATATCTCTAATCCTCTCAACTCTGTAAGGTAGGTTTTATTTTTACTCATATTTACCAAATGAGGAAACCATCTCAGAGAGGTCAACCAACTTATCCAAGATAACACTGCAAGCACATTTCCAAATTGACAGTTGAACCTGGGTTGTCTGACTCCAAATTGTTATGCCAGGCTGCTAGTGCATTGCTTTTGTGTAGTCATATCACTGTCTCCAGGCAAGTATCTTCGGCTAGAAGTTTGTCATGATAATGAACCGCAGTGCTCAAAATGGTACATATTCTTGGTAACACCTTAGGAGATGTTGGCTGCAGTTAAAGTAGGTGATGCAAGATGAAAAGGGCTATCGTGAAAAAAGGGCTCAGAGGAAATGGAGTCTATCTTGGTTAATAAAAACAAATAACTACTACTTATTGAGGCTTTATCATGTGCCATGCAGTGTTCTGAGTTTTCTCCATGTACTAACTAATTTAATTCTTACAAATACCCTATGAGTTTAGTGCTGTTATAATCTTCATGTTACATGTTAGGACACAAGGCTTGACGTGTCACCTATGTTCACACAGCTAGACAAGATATAGGGCAATGAAGACAAGACATCCAGCCCACTCTGCTCCTTGCCACTATTGCAGTACTGGTTCTGTATCTGTGCATAATGAAATGATTTTTTATTTATTTATTTTTTAAAGATTTTATTTATTTATTCATGAGAGACACACAGAGAGAGGCAGAGACACAGGCAGAGGGACTCAATCCCAGGACCCTGAGCCACTCAGGTGTCCCTGAAGTGATTTTTTTTAAATGTTTGGTCTTAATGGCTAGAATTCCACTCAGGGAGATAACTGTCTTTCTTATGAAAATACCTGGAAAAACTATTTGGGAATAAAGGCATTATCAGGAGTTTCAGCAACAAAGGAAGAGTCAAACTCCTCTGGCTGAGAATGTGAGAGGAATTTGCTTTTTGCTCTAGAAGAAGAGAAGGGAGGGGAGGTGCAGAAAGTGCAGTGCAAGTGAAGAAGCCAGTGAGGTGGAGCATGGAGAACGGCACCTGGTAGTGTGCAGGAGGCCAAGGAAGTCTTAAGGACAGGCTGTACCTTAATGTGGAAATTCCTAATGTTTTAAATGTAAATCTCTCCCTCTGGAATGTCAGTAAGTAGTACTATGTTCATAAACTGTGATTTTATTATGATGATGGTGATCATTATTGCTATTGCTAGAAACTGAAGAATGGACTGAATTTTATATTGTTCTCAGTGCTGAGTGGGACAGTCTTCAACTCTAACATAGGAGCCTAGACTCATATATATATATATATATATATATATATATATATATATATATATGAGCAAGGGATGCCCCTAGAATTTGCAGATATCTGGAGGAGGGCTTCAGTCATTCACAGGGGACTCCAGCTGTTCCTTTGGAGATCTCTGTGCAGGAACAGAGGCCCCAGGGAACACCTCTGTCACCTTCTTCAGCAGGTTTAAACCTCCTGACAATCCTATCATCTTTTACTCTAGCCATTTTCTTTCCAAAGGAAATTAACAGTGTTCAGAGAGGATATGGAACTTTTGGGTCTATGGCAGTAAGAGGGAGACCCAGAATTTGAAGCCAGGCTGGTCTGATTTCAAGGCCCATGAACTTCCCAGAACTCCTCACGGTCTCACCTGTCTTGATTTTTTCTTCTCCATTGACCCTCTGTGGGAGAGCCTCATAGCTTTGGTGGTGGAGATTCTGAATCTCTAGGAATTGGGATGGCCCAGGGCTTAGTCCACTGGCAGGACCCTTTGGCCAATTCAGCAATCAGGGTGGACTTACATATCTGGCTCTCAGTGGGGCAAGGGAATCTAGATCACCTCCGTGGGGGTGAGCCAAAAACTAATTTAAGGTAGTGATGGGAATAGACCTGGAATTTGGTAAATATTGTAAAGCAATAGTTTCGCAGTCTTAAAATTGCAAAAAATCACATTTTCCCAGTTTTTAACCTGCAAATCTTTAGTAAGATCTCCTCGGCCTTGTAATAGAATTCTCATAATTTTAAAGTATCTTTAAAATTGAAAACAAATACATGTTTATTGTAGAACATACGTTAACTGAACATTTCCTTCTTCTATCCTAAATTGTCTTTCATTCTTTTTGTCCACTTTCTTTGGATTTGGTTCTTACTTAAATGTAAAATAGACTTCTCCTATAGCCACAAAAGAGGCCAAATATCTTAGCATCTCACTTATATAACAAAGGTCTTTCTTGGCTCCCCAGCTAAGAGGTGGGGAGGAAATGCAGAGGAGCAATCATGATAGGGAGCAGTGTTTCCCAAATTGTATTTTCTGGAAAAGTAATTCTATAAGACGTTAATGGATGTTGTAGAAGGAAAAGGCTGAAATGACTTGGAAAGTGCTGTGTTAAATTTACAAAATAATGGTTTCTAAATTGCAGCTGAACTGCAGGATATTCTATAGCCTTTGGTATTAACAAGGACTAAGACTTTTCTAGCAAAATGGAGAGGAAGACAGATAACAGAAAACAACTAAACACTCAGGACCCCGTGCCCTTTGGGCAACCCTGGTGTGGAGGGAAGAATATAGAACAGGGTAGCTAGAAGCCTGTTCTGCTCTTGGTCTGCCTCTGATGTACTTTATGACCATGGCCCATTCCGGCCATCCAACCACTGGTAAAATAAACAAGGACGCATTTGAGGTGAGAGTTGAAGGATGCATAAGGAGGAGCCGAGATGTTCCACATGGAGACAATTGAATGGGCAAAGTACAAGGCACTTTCCTACCCAGAGTGATAGGAAACC
Source organism: Vulpes vulpes (assembly GCF_048418805.1). Classification (NCBI taxonomy): domain Eukaryota; kingdom Metazoa; phylum Chordata; class Mammalia; order Carnivora; family Canidae; genus Vulpes; species Vulpes vulpes. The sequence goes on from NC_132791.1 coordinate 154,560,800, forward strand.
AAATAATTCTGCCCCTGTTTTATAACAAGTCTACCCTGTGAGTAGAAAAGGCAACCGGTGTGTTTACTCAAAGAGATAGACTTTCACCAACTTCTTTTCATTCCTGTTTCAATGCCGAGAAACCTACCTGCCTTTTCCTAAGTTTCCTGCCCGCATAGGTAGACCACACCATAAAAAATTCTTATTTGAAATAAGAAACCTCACAGCTTCTATCACTTTGACAGCCAGCCTTCGGGCTTATGGAGAAATTATAGCTGAATGTCTTTAAAATCCAGTGAAGGACTTTTATGATCCGTTCCTTGAATGGCAGGTTTAGAATTTTCATACATGGCTTATTTTTACTAATTATATAAAACATCTACGCAACCAATTAGAAAAGTAAAAAACAGCATGTACCAGAGCATTATTTGGATTACTAATTGCGAAATAAGTTACTCACTTAAAAACAAATCTCAAATTTGCAGCTGATCAGCATTTTCTTTCTTTTCTGGTTGAATGAATGCACAATATGAAAAAAGAAAAAGAAGAAGGAGATAAAGGCATTTTTGGAGAATGCAGAGTAGTTCATCTAACACGGCTAGAGCAGGATGCAGAGAGGGACATGAGACAGGGAAAACCTTGAGCAAAAATTTAGTAGCTCTTGGCTACTAAATTTGTTTTTTTAAAGATTTTATTTATTTAATCATTAGAGACACACACACACACACACACACACACACAGAGAGAGAGAGAGAGAGAGAGAGGGAGAAGCAGCTCCATGCAGGGAGCCTGATGCAGGACTTGATCTGGGGCTCCAGGATCACGCCCTGGGCCAAAGGCAGGTGCTAAACCGCTGAGCCACCCAGGTGGCTCACCAAATTTGAGCCCTTGGCTACCAAATTTGAACTAACATAAGCAGATGAAACATAAGCTTATGAACTAACATAAGCAGATGAAAGTGAGTTAGCCTACCAGCATTTCCAAAGAGCCAGTCTGGCTCTTTCCCCACCCACCTTCACACCCAATCCCATCTACCCTTTCGGTGTCTCAGTGGTTAAAAGTCATTGTTTACTCCAAAGCCAGGTGATTAGGCCTCAGGGTTTTTGTTTTTGTTCTGTTGTTTTTTGTTTTTTGTTTTTTGTTTTTTTGTTTTTTTTTTAACTCCTTTGGTTCAAAGACCTCTCATTCCACCAGCTCATTCAGAGGGAAAAGGAGGTTTGGGATAACACCATCCTCTTCAAGCTCCAAAGTGAAGTTCGATCCATGTCCTGCCTCATGGACTCTGGGAATCTCGGGGCTGGAAGGGACATCAGTTGGAGAAATTGAGGTTCAGGTTGAGGAAGTGCCTTGCTGGGGACCACACAGCCAGGCGGGGAGCAAGGCTGGGACTGCAGCCCAGATGTGTTCGACTGTGCTCCGAGTCTCGTCATCCTCTACATTTCTGAAGCCACTTGTCTTTCATTCGGCAGACTTCTGCACTTCCAGGCTTCCTGCCCTAGAAGAGTTTCCTGTTTTACCTCCAAAGCCATCAGCAGCCTTAGGCCCCTGCCAAACATCTGGCACTTGACAGGGATGGTCCCTGCTTCCCCCTCTCTGCAGGGTGCCGAAGGGGTGGGTCATGAATTATGCCTTGATTCCATCCAGCCAGGCAGAGTGTAAATAAACAGAAGCATGGAAAGCATGTGTGTAGATGGATAGTGAACGTTGTGTATCCCTCTCTGCAGCTATCTGCAGGAGAGCCCTGGTGGCCCATCTCTGGGGGGTGTCTCAGGCTTTGTCTCTCCCCTCGGTAGGGGCTCCTTGAGACCAAGGCACTCTGTGCCCTCCAATTCTACCCCTAAAAACCATCTCCTGTGATATGGAACTCTGTATGCTTCCCACAGCATGCCGTGTTCTTTCATATGCCATTATTGCATTCTTTCTAGGTCCCTTCTTGGGAATTCTCTCTCCTGATATGTGGGCCTTTAGGAAAGCTCAGTTTGAGAGAAACTTCGTGAAGCATCCTTGATTTCCTCCAAATTTCAGGGCTGCTTCACCTGTTCTCATTCTGTGCTTTCAACCACTTTATGCTTCCATTATAGCATTCATCTTATTGGATTACACTTGATCCTCCCCCCACCAAGAATATAATAGTTTACATTAATACCCACAATTTATTAAGCGTGGACAGTGTGCTAAGAAATTTGTTTAGAATGTCACTCATGTTACTATAGGTAATTTTTGGAATAACTTTGTGGATATGGTGCCCTGATTTGGGTTTCACTCAAAGTAGAGCCTGATACAAGGGCGTGGGTACCTGTACAGAGGATCCCAAGAAGGATTGAGGGACCAGAGTGAGGAAGACAGGGAAAGAGGAAAAGACAAAATAAATTTGTGTTTTTGAGGTCACTGTGGTAGACAGTGTGGGTTCAGTTCTGTCTTCTAGAAAAGTGGGTGGCTGGAGCATTTACCCACCAGTTATGCCATGTTGATTAGGAACTGTCCTGAGGTCTTGGGGTCCTTGATGCTTCTGCGTTTCTGAACTGAGCTTACCTACACAGGGCAAGTAGATGATGACAATATTGGAGGAAGCCCTGGGGCTCCCTGGGGCAGAATGCTGAATGATGGAAGATGCTTGCTGGAGGTGGAAAGGTGGCAGTACAAGACGATTCTGAGCTTGTGTGGAAATACTCCTCATAGTTGCAGCTGAAATTAGGGTGTGATGAAGGTACCAGAGACATCTGCTTTAGCAGACAGCCCCATTTTACAGGTGAGGGAACCAAGGCCTCTGCCTTTAAAGCTGTTCACTCACATACTAGACTCTGAGGGTCCTGAAGTATGGATCACACCTCTTTACTCTTTGCGGCTTCAAGGGCTAGCAAAGAAAGACTTGGCACCTGAAGGAAGCTTAGAAGGTGATACCTGAATAAGCAGAGGCATTGGCAGAGTGGTAATTTGGGAATTTGCAGAGTTGATTCTTACTTAAAACATTTATCTGATTTATGATATGCAATGCAAGGAGCTTACAGCCAAGAAGAGAAGGCACATGGTAAATGAGTATCAAAAAAAAAAAAAAAAAAAGATCTGATGAGTGTTTCAAAAGTAGAATTCTGTGTTATGAAAAAGAGAAGGAGGCTCACCTAGTTCACTGGTCAGGAGGGCCTTTTGGAGGAAATGAAGTTTACCTGAGTACTCAAAAAGTAAATTATAGGGGAGGTGTGTGAGTGGAAGGAAAGCACATTGAAAAGCACTGGAGGACTGAGTGGTTCAAGAACTAAGTAAGAGCAGACGGTGTAGCTCTCAGGTGGTGGGAGTGCAGCAATGGCTGGTTGTAATTACTAAGGCTGGAGGAGTTGGAGGGGCCAGATTTTTAGAGGATGATGTTGTAAGGCAGGTTAGGAAAGACCCTTCTGATTATGGTAAAAAAAAAAAAAAAAAAAAAGAAGAAGAAGAAGGATTAGAGGAAAGCAAGATGGGAAATGGGAAGGCCCAGTTGAAAGGGCTATTGGGTGATGTCCAGTGGAAACATGATGGCCACATAGCTAGTGTCATAAGGTGGTGGGACTGAGAAATGGATGGATTCTGGAGACATGTCCTGTCCCGAGCCACTGGAGAGGGTTCAGGCTAGTGACAGGTTTGGATAATATTAGCATATAGGTGATGGAGTGGACATTTACCATTGTTTAGCTTCCCAGTATTCATTTCTACTTCCTAACAGCACTTAATTTCATTTAGGGGAGTTTATTTCCTCCATTGTGTGTCTTGATTGGACATTGTGGGAAATAGATGCTTGCCTCCTACAATAGAAACCCAAGAGGGCCCTGGAAGCACACCCTGTGAACATTAGAGGCCATTGTACTCCATGTAAATCCTGATCTAATGGCTCTAGATAAACAGTTAAACAAGATGTGCAAAGAAGATCACTGAGTGACCCAGGTCATATAATTTTGCCAGCTTATCTTTCTGTGTTCAGTGTCCCTCTTGCCCTTGTCAATACTAATAGAAGGAAATACCACTCTTCTCTAGAGTGTGTTCTGTGAGAAGGTGAAGTCTGTATTTATAAAAGCAATTTTTGTTAGCATCACAGAAGCCCCCAAAGCTGTTTGAGGGCTGTGGTTAGGGTGAGGTGAGGGTATAGGGACCAGTTAGGGAAGGGGACATGTAGATTCTGAGAATAAGACAGACATCATTGGAAGCACATCAGAGACAACGAAAGGAAGTAGATCCTGGGTGACATGGTTGGAAACTGCTGGATCAAGCCACACCTGAAGGGAATTGTGTTAGTCAGTGAGAGGGTATGTATGCTGCTACAACAAAGACTTACCAGCAGCAGGACTTCGATAAGATAGAAGTTTGCTTCTGTCTCATATCACAGTCCAGAGGTAAAAGGTCCAAGGCTGCAAGAGTAGCTCTGCCATTCTCAGCATATGCCTCCCATCTCTCCATCTAGAGGGACTGCTGCCAGGGATCCATTTCTCAGCCAAGGGGCAAGAGCAGAAGAAGATAGAGGAGCAGTTAGTTTCTCCTTTAAAGAAGCGACATGAGAATGGTAGTCCTCTCCTTCATTTATGTTTCCCTGCGTGCTCACAGGCAGGTGCAAGCCAGGCTAGGAAATGTGGTGTCGGAGTGGGTGTGGAGGAGAGAGACACAGCCTGTGTGTCTCACTAGGAGACAGGGTGCGCTCAACGCAAGGGAAGAACAGAAGGAGGGATATTAGGAGTATTGATCAGGTTTGCCAAAGCAATAATGTTTTTAACCTCTTACAAGGCAATTTGAGTGGCGTTCCTGTTCTTTACAATAAAAATTGGACTAAATGCGACAGGATTTGCCCCTGAGCCTTTGCTCCTCCCCCATCTGATTGCCTCTCTTTGACCCCCAAGGAGCATTCCAATGTGTGCTCCTTTGAAAGCTTTGAATTACTTGTTGAGGGTGGCTGCAGGAGGGAGCTACTTGAGATTCTACTCCACGACAGCTACTGTTGTTATTTATGTATCTGACGTTCTTTAATCCATTCTTTTTCTTTCTCCTCTGGTTGTAGGTAAGGAAATGAGGTGGAGAAAGGTTTACACACCAGCACAGAGGTATGTAATTGGGTGGCCGGACAGTCCTGGTCCATCCGGTTTGAGCACTGCCCCACACTCCATGCCCACAGTGGTGCTACAGTGTGCAGGTACCTGAGAGTGTCAGAATTAATGGGGGGGGGGGCGGTTGGTCAGGGACGATTGACAGTGTGGAGAGGCACTGGGTGTGAGGGCAGGGAACAAGAAGGCCACCTGTGCTGCTTGTATGTGTGCGTGCGTGTGTGTGATGTATGTGTTATATGCATGTGATGTGTGTGATGCATGTGTTGTGTGGTATGTGTATGGTGTGTGTTTTGTGTGATGTATGTGTTGTGTGCATGTGATGTGCGTGGCTTTGTGTGTGTGTGTTGTGTAGTACGTGTATGATGTGTGTTGTGTGTTATGTATGTGTTGTGTGCATGTGATGTATGTGCTGTGCGTGTTCCCGAGTGCTTGCTCATCCACAGAGACGGGGGCAGCCAGGGGGAGACAGGTACTGGAAGGGCTGGTGGGAAATCAGTCCCCTAAGCCCGCCCTTTCCCAAGAGCTGCACCTGGTCCACGACACCCCTGACTCCTCTGGGCCCAGGCGTTGGCGTGTGGCCTTGGTGTCTCTGTGAGGGGGATCTGCAGGCCTGGAGCCCCCTATACTCTGACGGGCTTGAGGAGGCAGCTTGGAGGAGGCCTGCATCTCTGGCGGCTAAACTGAAGCCACTTGGGGCCTTGTCTCCGCAGGAGGCTGGCTGGGAGCTTGCTTCTTTCCCAGGGGCAGCAGGAGCAGGAAGCGCAGGGCTGCCCTAGGGTAGAAGGAGGGCTGGAGGCACTTGGTTGAGGAGCTGGCTTTCCTGGAAGGCAAGCCCACCCTCTACCCTTAGGCTGAATTAAGGCTGCCCCGATGTCTCATTCCTGAGAGTCTCTGAAGAATTCTATTGTCTGCCCTTCAGGAACAAGGAAACGTTCTTTGGGGACACAGTGAGGACACCCAACAGCCAAGGACACCGGGAAGAAGCAAAGGGTCCCGGAGTTCTCTAGAACCTGCTGGAAACTGCCTTTTGTCAAGTGTTCAGGGAGACGTGCTCCACGCTCAGCCTAGAGGAGCAGCCCCGGCCCTGGGAACAGTGGTGAGGACACAGTGCAAGCTGTAGCTACGGTCACCCTGACACCATACGTGGGGGTGTCCAGCCTCGTGTCTGTCAGACGCCGGTGTGCCCTTTCTCAGCCAGGCCGAACTGCTCCATCCTCCTGGATAAACATCATACACTTTCCTCATCTTGCTTGTCTGTAGCCCTTTCCCACCTATATGTGCTTATCCTTCAGGGCCCGACCGAATGTCGCCTCTTTTGGGAAGCCTTCCTTGATTGCCTCAGGCAGTGGCTTATGTCCGCCTTCTGAGAGCGCACGTTGTTTTCACCTTGCGTATCTGCACGCCTGACAAATCGTCTTACACATATTGGTAAAGGAATAGTCCGATTTACCTAAATGTTGTTATTATTGAGAAGGGTTATATAATCTTTTAATGGTGTATATGTTCATGGATAAGATTCAAAAGATTTTTTGTTGAACCCTGCGATGTAGTTTTTTGGTCCAGGTGTGTGGTGACTGCCCCTATCCAAACCTGCATTCAGGTGACAGGTAACATGCTGTGAGTGACATGTCACTTGGCTGTGATTGTGCTAAACTCTTTAGCAAGCCTCTATCCTGATTCTCCATTAAAATAAAGAAATCATTAAAATAATGATTCTCCATTAAAATAACTGCTCATGCTGAGATCCTTCCCGCTGAAAAATGCTATGGGTCCAGGTCCTATTTAAAATGTGACCTCCTTGGGGCACCTGGGTGGCACAGTGGGTTAAGTTCCTGCCTTCAGCTCAGGTCATGATCTCAGGGTCCTGGGATCGATGCCTGCATCGGGCTCCCTGCTCAGTGGGGAATCTGTTTCTCCTTCTCCCTCTGCCCCCTGCTCATGCTCTCTTTTTCTCACTCTTTCTATCTCAAATAAATAAATAAATAAAAGCCTTAAAAAAATAAAATGTGACTTCCTAGGAACATTTGTATTATAACGGGGTCACTTCACTAGCAGCAAAAAGCCTTAGTGATGGGAAAGCCTTCAACGGAGGATTAGAAATAGAGTTTCAACGGCAAAGATTTGCAGAACTTACTAAGGAGTGATGAGGTAAAGACCCTTCATTTAGCTTCCTTTGAGTATAGTCACTCAACTTGGTGTGAATACACCTAGCCTTTATGAAAATACAGCCAAGGAAAAGATATGGAGGGAACTTAACTGTATATTGCTAAGTGAACGGAGCCAGTCTGAAAAGGCTACATGCCATATGACAGCTATATGGCATTCTGGAAAAGGTGAAATTGTGGAGACAGTAAGAAGATCAGTGGTTGCCAGAGGATAGGAAATTGGGGGAGGAGCAAAACATCCTCCTAAACAGAGGATGTTTAGGCAGTGAAACTATTCCATATGATACAGTGATGGATGGTACACGAGGTGCGTTTATCGAAACCTATAGAATGTACAGCACAGAGAGTGAACTCTAGCGTAGAATGTGGATTCAGTTAGTAATGTGCCAATATTGCACCAAATGCATCACACTCATGCAAGATGCTAATAAAAGGGGAAATGGTGTGTGGAGGGAACGGGTGTGTGGGAACTCGGTATTCTCTGCTCAATTTTTTCTATAAACCTAAAACTGCTTAAAGTCTATTCATTAAAAAAAATAATCATGCATCTCCTTCATTATAGCCAACATTTATATAGCACTTATCACATAAGATACCATTCTGTGCACTTTGCATATGTTGACTTTTCATGAAAATTCTCACGTCAAGCCTGTGAGCTAAGTACTATTATTCTTATTTTATGTTATGGGTGAGGGAACTAAGGCACAGAAAAGTGAGGGGAACTTGCCCAGGGTCACATAGCTGGTGATTGGCAGGGCCCACTTTGACCTCACTCAGTCTGGGTCAAGAGTTCACACCATGCTGTACTACATGCTTCTGTCCTATAGCATATGCTGGATGTGTGTTACATATATCTGCCCAGGTCTCCCTCCTCCAGGAAGCCTTCCAGCCTTGCTACAGGCTGGGGTAGATGACTCTCTTCTGTGTCCTCACAACACTCTGGCCTTCACTCTGCAGACATAACCACATTTGGCAATATGTTTGCTGACTGCATATTAAATAATTGCCAAAGAAGAGTTTGAGCTATGTCTTGTCGAATCTCAGAGAAACTGTAGACTTTTCACTAAGCTCTCCACAAAAAGGTAGCCAGGTGAGTGATCTTGTTCTCCCAGTCACTACCACTTCCTTTTCTGGCATTCTGAGTTTTCCCTCTTGATGACCCCATCCCCATCATGGCTTGGTGTCCATGTCAAGGTCACCACTGAAGTTTACTCGTCTACTTTTTTCTCATTGTTGAAAATAAAAATAGTGTTGGTCAAATTCCCGTCCTTCAGCTCTGCTCTTGCTCTTCATGTTTCCTTAAAACTTCATCTGCAGAAATTCTCACTTCTGGGACAGAGTTTAATCTGAGGCAGAAGATGACGATTCAATTGGGGAAACAGAGATCACTTATGATGCCCCCTACTCTCTGGAAAGTCATTTCTCTCGCTTGCGAAGATACAGAACAGGAATAGAGGAATGTAGCCCCCCCACCCCGCCCCGGCCATCGCTGAAACACTACACCATCAGCATCGCTCAGTAGACAACCTTCATCTCCCCAGTTCACCATGATTCTCCCTTCACAGGATTCAGACCCAGGAGACACAAGAATGGGTGTGGCCTCAGTTCTCCCCCTTTTCCCCCTCCCACACCCTTACCCCTTACTCCCACACCCTTACCCCCTACTCCCTCCACTTAGAGCTGGTTGCCAAGCATGGAGCCAAAGAAGGTCTGAAAATTATGTGCACCCTGGCAAGCTGGAAGGGAGTGGTGAGGGCAGCCCTTCCCTCCATCAGCTGGCTCTGCATCAGCCAGGGTTTCCCTCTTTTGCACCTCATTCTGCACAGCCTAGTGAGAGTGCTCTCCTTCTGGGCCCCTTGTTTCCTGCTTCCCCTTTCCTAGGCTAACTCAACCTTCTGCTTAGTCCCAGCTGAAATGTCAGTTTCTCCAAAGATGCTCTGCAGGTTGCCCTTACAGGTTGGACTGCCTGTTGTATGTACTCACAGGGTCCTGAAGGTCCCCTAGTGTAACACCCATCCCTCTTCATTGTAATAAAAGTCATAGCTTGACTTTCTAGTTAGTTAATAAACTATGTAGGGGGAGAGAATGGCTCTGTCTTATTTGCCATTTGATCCCTCCCTCTAGTGCCTGGATTAGGGGATGTGGTGGTTAAGTGTCTGCCACATAAATAAATGACCCCTAAAGCACCAGTCAGAGTGGGAGTGCAAAGAGATGGCCCTAGATCCAAGGTCACCATCAGGAGGGCAGCAGAAATAGTCTGTGCATTAGTTACATTTGGCACCACGTTGGTGTGTGCTTAATAAATGAAAGAACATTAATTACACTGTGCTCAGAGGTTGGTCCCTCCCACCCTGAATTAAATAAGCCTTCAGTACAGAAAGTATTTTTCCCCCCAAGAATCAGCATGGTCTGTGCTAATATATTTTGGGGGGAGCTTTGGATCATAGATTAAAAAAAAAGAGTCTCCCCCTTCCAAACCACTTCCTTGAGGATGCACTGAATCACAGTGAATTGGCCAATTGAGCTGCCAGCAGGCCCCTTAGAAAGTGGGTTGTCAGAGACTCATATTACGTAGGATTAATATTAGGCATCTCTGTCTCAGCCCAGTGAAAGGCCTCAAGTGTCCTTGGAATTTCAGCGACCTTTCCCCATCAATGACAACATTGTTCTCAGGGCCGATGGTTTAATTCATAGGAAATGCAATGCACTCCTCCTCATCACTGCCCACCACATCTGGGATGGGGGGCCTGGTGCCTGGGAGTGCTGAGCTCCAGGCACTGAAATGTTACGTTTCCCTTGCACAAAACCTCCAAGGCTTCAAGAGCTCCTGATAGCTGTTTTCTGAACCTCTCCACGATCTTCTCAGTGGTCTTAGCTGGGAATTAGGAGGCGGTGGCATAGGTTCTAGGAGCCTAGCAGGTCTTAAACCTGTCATCAGCTGAGCTCCTCGGATCCAATGGGGTGAAGCTGCTGGTCAGAAAATCCACCTAGGACCCTGGCAACAGTGTAGGGGAGGATCTAAGCCCAGACGGACCATGGTCATTCAGGGAAGGCCCAGGAAAACTCAATATGTTCAACTCAACAATATGCATTGTTGACATATTTGTTCCTAAATCCTCTCTCCAGCCTCACGAGGTTATTATTTCCCTGCCTCCGTTTTACAGACCAGGGGGCTGTGGCTCAGAGCGCACTGGAACGGGATTTCCAGTTCCACCATGAGGCCCGGCTGACTTCAAACATCGGATGGGTGGTAGTGGTATCTGTTGAATACCTGGTGGTGTTACACAGCATGTCAGGGGGGTCTACATTCTTTCTCTTGCAGCCTTGCAGGATAGCAGCTGAAGGGAAGATGGAGCTTGCTAATTCTTTTCCGGTGCGATTCAGCATCATAAGGTAAACTTCTCCAGGCAGTTTGGCAGCTCAGGTAGTGAGGGTGAGTGACTGGGTGGAGCAGATGAAGGGTCTCGAGGCTGGTGAGAGGCTGGTCTAGGTTGGCCAGAGGGACTGAGGCTAGTTTGGGAAAGCAGGGATGGGGCTTATTCTAGGTGAATCTCTCACACCAGGCTCATGGTTGGCATTCACAGGGTGTCTACTGAATAGGTGTGTGAATGCTAGCAGGAGATCGATGGACAGGCAAGCCAAGTTCCCGGAGGGTCCAGTGGGGCCCCAGAGTAGTGGTTGTGTGAGTGAGCTGTGAGAGCTGGGGATCTGAGAGGGGTGGGTAGTGGACTTGAAGAGTCTCAGAGGAGGAGCCATCAGAATGGTGACAGGAACCATTGTGGGCCATTCTGGGGCAGCTGCATACAAGCATGTGGCAGTGGCCACTGGCGTTGGGGAATAAGAGGCCAATGAGGTCAGAATGTGAGCCAACTCCCACTCATCTCCTGGGCATTTCATGCTATTCTGGGCAGTTGTGGTACGTAGGGATTGGATGGATGCAAGTCTCCAATCACTTTGAAGGGTTGAGTGTCATGCTTCTCTAAAGCTCTACTTCCAAGGGAAAGAAAATGCTGTAAACATCCACTCTGCCCTTGAGCTACGAGCAATACCTGCGCTGTGCAGTCAGGAAGCTCAGATGTGGGCCTCGGTGCTTCCTACTGTGGCTTTCTACAGATTTGGTCAGTAAAGACGGAGCTAATCTATGAATACATTTTCTTTTTCATTCAGGCAATGCCTTTACCCAATCAGCCCTGGCTTCCTGTAGCAGAGGTCTGCTCTGTAAGAGAGCCAGTCTTATTTTATTTTTTATTAAAGTTCATGAACTTTGGAGGAAGGAACTTGGAAAAAAAAGGTCTCATTACCTTAGGAATGAAGGCTCATGCTTTTTTTAATGCCAGGCATTGGCGTGGCCTTGCTTGTTATAGCCACAAATAATCCAGGGTGGAAAATTGTAGCAGAGTGGCAAGGAGCAAACAGGATAGCTTTTTGCTATGAAGCAGGTGGGATGGGGGAGTAGAGGTTAGTGAAGGGTCAACCTAAAATTGCAAGATCCTGAATCAAGCCCTGCGGATTTGAACTATGGCTAACCATTTGTATAGATTGACTCTCTGAGGATGGGCTGTACCAGAGACCCTTCCAGAAGCCAGGATAATGGGCAAAGCATGGACTCAGGTGGATTTGGTTTTGAATTCCAAGTTGGCTACTTACTATAAGCTGGAGGACCTTTTGCATGTCTCCAAACTTCTTGAGTTTTGGTTTCCAAATCTGTACAATGTAGAACATATCTATCTTGCAGGATTGTGGAGGGGGTTAGATGGAACAGTGTAGGAAAAGTGTCAGTCTGGGTTTGTAAAGAGAAAAGTGGTACAAGGTTGCTGACCCCATAAGTCATATCCTTTAGTGAAATATATCTTGGAGTTATCCAGGGCAGTGGTCCGTATGATTGAATTGTTAACTGAACAGAAGGCTGACTTCCATGCTGGGGTCTGCTTCCCCAGCAAAGACTGGTGGGAGAGGCCCTAAACCCTAGTGCCCAGGCTAGCCCAATGTTGGCTAAACTTCTCTGATAATGAGAATCTCCTGGGGGTACTTGTTAAATATTGCTAGTTCCTGGCTTCATCTCAGACCCATTGAATAAGAGGCTCCAGAAGGCCTGGGAAGCTGTGTTTTTAGTCAGAACCCCAGACAATTCTTACCAGAGAATTTGGGGAAACACGATTAATCCTCGCTATATACCACTGATTGATTGGTGGCTGGTTTCTTTCCCTTTAAGGGTAAAATAAAAATTTACTTCAAAGATGATGCCTAAGATCCAGACTTATTTCTCCAAAAGGTTCTTCGATTGACTGATACTTGGGGGAAGAGCGTATCATTGTGTTTTGGGGAGAAACATGCCCTTTCCTTCCTCCCCAGCTTTAGCTCTCAGTTTCCTCTCTCTTGAAATTCTCTCCTCACTTGGTCCACCTGGCAAACTCTACTCCTTCTTCAAGAGTCAATTCGATAGTCACTTATTCTGAAAACCTTCCATGACTCTCCCAGCCCAATGGGGTGCTTCTTCCTCCATGTTTCTTTTCTGCCTTTGTCATACATCTATTGTAAGGTAAATCATTCCATAGTATATGTTTGCTTCATGTTTCTTCTCATGCTAGTTTATGTATATAAGGGTCAAAAGAGTGGTTTCTGGAATCAAAGTACCTAGATTTAAATCTCTCCAGTGAGGAGGAGGTGGTCAGAACAGACAAAACAGAAGAGATCACATTGATTCCAGTGTTGGGAGATGAACAGGAGTTGTCTAGATGGACGAAGAAGATTTTCAGGTGGGTGACACATGTGAAAGTGTGCAGATCATTAAAAAAAAAAAAAAAACAACACATTTTTCCTATCTTGAACTTCTTTTTTGCCATGATATCTTTTGAGGTCTTGAAAATTTTTCCAGGAAGCCATGTTTAGTGTCTTTTCATGAGAGTTTTACTCACAAGGGTCAGAAAAGGTACTATTGTGATTCTGAAAATAGTGGTTTAAATGGTTAAACTGAAGGGGGTCTAGATTAGTCCTCGGGTATCCCATACACATGATTTTGCAAAGTCTGGTATAATCCTGTGTGTGAGGGGCTTTGGCTTCAGACCCTTTACCTGGTGCAAAGCAGGCTTCTCCCACTTGTCACTGCAAGACTTTGAGCAAGTCACTTAGCTTCTTTGAACTTCAGTTTCCTGTGTGTAAAATAGAAAATTAACACCATTTTCCTTTCCTTTTACTGTTCCAAAGTGGAAAGGGGCAACTAAAAAAATAGACAACAGAATAAAGACTTTAAAATAATCTCGATAGACCAGAGCACTGGGCTAATACTATTAAAGTAACATTTTACAAAGATAAATGTCAAGTCCAGAATGTAAGCTTATATGTAGAAATACTGGCTTGAGGAGAGTTAGTTTGGCAGCAGTCCATGTCAGAAATACCAGAAGAAATTGTCAGAGATCAAGTTCAATCAGCTCCGACAGGGTAGTGGGACACTACAAATGTATTTTTGACTTTGGCATCATAACTAGGTTGGCAACATTATTTTTAGCTATGTAATATCAAGTGTTATCATGGAGAAGGAGACCAGAAGCCCTCATGCACTGCTGGTGGGAGTGCAGACTTGTGTTGTCATTCTGGAGAACAAGCTGGCACTACTTGGGCAAATTAAAATGCATATATGTCCATGACTCATGAGTCCCACCCACTCTTGGTTTGTGGCAAATTCTAGAGGGACATTACAAAAAAAAATGAATGCCTATGGGAAAGGATAATAGGATGATGAGGGGACCACACAATGTGTCACAAAAGCAGTGATTGAAGACCATGGGAATATTCAGCCTGGAGAGGAACAGGGAGGGGTTGGGGACCAACTGTCTTGGTTTGCCTGGAACTTTCCCAATGTTAGCATGGAAAGCCCTGTATCCTAGGGAATCCCGAGTCCTGGGCAAATCAGGGTAGTTGGTCACTGTAGGGAGACATCAGTGCTATCTTCGACTATCTAAAGAGCTTTCTCAGATAAAGATAGGAGGTAAACTGACTATATGAACCTTCAGAGGGTGATTTTAGACCACTGGGAAGAATGAAGTTAGAGGAAGGAGAATTTGGGTTCACTACCTGGAGGACTTTGAACCAATGAGAAACCTATTTTTTTGTAAATTTATTTAAATTCAAATTATATAACATACAGTGTATTATTTCTTTCAGAGGTAGAATTTATTGATTCCTGGGTTGCATACAACACCCAGTGCTCAGGGGCACCCGGGTGGCTCAGTAGGTTAAGCATCTGCCTTCCACTCAGGTCATGATCTCAGGGTCCTAGGATTCGGCCCCTGGTCAGGCTCCCTGCTCAGTGGGGAGTCTGCTTCTCGCTCCCCTCTGCTCTTCCCCGCAGCTTATTCTCTCTTTGTCTCTTTCTCTCAAATAAATAAATGAAATCTTAAAAGAAATAAGACCCAGTGTTTATTACATCACGTGCCCTCCTTAATGCCCATCACCCAGTAACCCTGTCCCCACCCCCACTTCTCCTCCAGCAACCCCCAGTTTGTTTCCTATAGTTAAAGAGTCTCTTATGGTTTGCCTCCCTCTCTGTTTTCATCTTATATTTTCTTCCCTTCCCCTGTTTTCATCTGTTTTGTTTCTTAAGTTCCACATAGGAGTGAAATCATATTTGTCTTTCTCTGACTTCTTTTGCTTAGCATAATACCCTTTAGTTCCATCCACATCATTGCAAATGGCAAGATTTCATTCTTTTTTCTTTTTCATTTTTCTTGTGTACTTTTTAAAAAAAGACTTTATTTGAGAGAGAGAGAGAGAGAGAGAGAGAATGAGTGGGGGTGGGGGGCACAGGGAGAGGGATAAGCAGGCTTCCTGTTGAGCAGAGAGCCTGATGGGTGGCTCTATCCCATGACCCCAGCATCATGATCTGAGCCAAAGACAGATGCTTAACTGACTGAGCCACCCAGGCTCCCCCACATTTTATTCTTTTTGATCGCTGACTAGAGCAGCCCATTTTTGAGGATACAGTTGACTACTCCCATTTCATGAGTTCCTGCTGGGTACATAATCTCATTAGGTCAGCACAGTGCATTAAGCTAACTTTCCCAAGGTCAGACAAGTAAGAGTTTGAACAAAGGACTGTCTGACTCCAAAAATCCCAAGCTCTTAACTCATATCTTTTAAAATAATCTTGATCGTTCTTTCTACTCCAAGATGGTGAAATTAAGTGCTAGCTTGTGTGTCCCAGGCTAACAATGCTTAGACGTTCAGACATGAGGAATTTCAGTGAAAGCTGTTTTAGGCAGGGAACTAATCATGAGTTGATTTCAAAACACTTGATTCTCCTAAGAAGTCGAGCCACAGCGACATCATCCTGAGAGGCTGGAACTCTCAATGACACTCGATAAGGGAAGAGCTCTGAAGAGATTTACGATGTGCTAACTACAGTATCCCAGCACAGACCTTCCCATTGTTGAACCTTAAGAAGCAAGTACAGTTTCTAGATTCGGGATGGATAGCCAGGATCAATACAACTGGACTTGTAATAATAATACCTGCCATTTTGGGGGTACATCTACTATGTGGTAAGCATGGTGCCAAGTGCTTAATGTGCATCGAGAGCCTATCATGAGAATATGGTAGTCACTCAGTAAATATTTGATAAATAAATATTCCAGTTTTTTCCTGTACAACCATACCTGGAGACCCTACACCACTCTTCACGGCAGGTCCTATTATTATGTCCATTAGAGAGATGAGAACATTGAACCTCAGAAAAGAAATTATATTCCTAGGGTCATACTCTATTTTTGTCTCCTACTGTAGTAAAGATAGTAAGTTAGAGAATGTGTGGATACGCCTGCCCTTTAACAGACCTGTCAGACCAGATAACATACATTAATTTGTTGTAAAATTGGTTATGATCAATTTTTGCCCATCATTACATTTCTTCTATCTTTCAACTCATGGTTCTTGTCAATGGAGGTATTTTAAAGTTTTGTTCCTATTTTTTTCCTTAATTACATTTATTTGTCCTTAGAGAGAGGTATTTTAAACTTGACTGTGTTATCTACCATGATTTCCCAAATCTTGCCTGGTAACAACAAGGATTATTTGGGGCCACTTGTTAACAACAGTGATTTTTAGGTCAGCCTCTTGCCATTCTCCTTCAGAATCTGTGATGGCATCCATCACAGTGTAGTATAACTGGCTGTTTACTATGCAGTGACCTCCTCAAGGGAAGGTACAAAGTAAGTGCTCAATGGTTGTCTGTTGAATGGATGAATGTTTTTAGTAAGCTTATCTTATAAATTTTTGCTACGTAACTTGTACTGTAGTTAAACAGGAAAGGCCAAGAAGTGAGGAGAGCACTTTCCCTCCAGATAGATTTTGATACATTCATTACTATATGAATTTGACCAGGTACAGATCTGTCCAAATGGCATCATCTTCCTGCTGATGTTTTTCTCTTTTCACAGGGACATTATACAAGATTTGTCAAACTCTGGAGTGGGAGAGGATTTTTCAGGATTTATGATTTGAAAAGCTATGTCTATCCCAATGATCACTTCTTCATTTTTAAAATGCTCCTAAATTTGGTAGTAATCAGTTTTACATTAAACTGTCTGTGATTTTTTAAATTAACCTCCAGTTGCTTTTTGAGAAACTAATACTCCTTATCCATTTCCTGTCTTCTGGCTTTTCTCTAATTCTCTAATATTTTAGAAATTCCTGAAAACGTTTTGAATAATTCAACTTGGGGGACACACTTCACTCGAAATAGCTTGATTGAGTAACTCAGACCTGCAGATTCAGTACTTATTCCTTAATTCACTCTGTCAGTTGTACTGCCTTTGTTGAGTACCTACAATGCATCAGGTTTGTGCAGGATACTTGGAATATGGCAGAGAGTGAGAGCTGGTTCTCATGGTTGTGACAGCGATAACAAAATGTAATGGTTGATGATATTATGATGGAGGTAAGCTCAGGCCGCTTAGGTGAGAACAGAGAAGGGGCCTCCTCTGTCAGCCTGGTGTCAGAGCCCCACATAGCTGATCCTGGGGCTGCAGCTCAGTGATGAGTGGGACCTGGGCAAGCAGAGGCATGGGAGAAGAGTCAAAATGCAGAGCATTTGTCAAGCATGGATATGGGCAGGAACATGGGGACAACTAGAACAGAGTTTGCAGGAATCTTGGGCTTCCTTCTTTCCTTCCTTCCTTCCTTCCTTCCTTGCTTCCTTCCTTCCTTCCTTCCTTCCTCCTTTCTGATTTTATTCATGACAGACACACAGAGAGAGGCAGAGACACAGGCAGAGGGGGAAGCAGGCTCCCTGCAGGGAGCCCTAAGTGGGACTCAATCCCAGGACCCCAGGATCACGACCTGAACCAAAGGCACACGCTCAACCACTGAGCCACTCAGGTGCCCCTGGGCCTTTCTTTCTAAGACACTGAGTGACAGCATGATCCTTCGTTGACCATCTATCTGTCCTCTACTTGAACTCTAGTGGTGGGCAATTCTAGGCTCATCAGGCAACGAACTACCCACCATTAACAGTATGTTGGCATGGGGATAAGGAATTGTATGGAAACAATATTACTCCAACCAATGAGCTGGCTGATTGAAGCAGATTCCTATGGGGCTGACAGGAGAGAATGAGAAATTTTATAATTGGACTCTGAGGAAGCCCATATTCGTTTAAGTCTTATTATAAGCACATGCCTCGTATAATCATGCTGGTTAGTGCCGTGTGCTCCTTATCCCTCTCACAAAGCTGTCTAGAAGGCTAGGATTTATATGTATCCATGGCTGCGCTGTCTGTAATCAAGAAGCTTTGCTTTTGACTCCTGCAGAAGTTTCCATTTAAGTGAAGATAAAATTGAAATCAAATGCTGCATTTGAAGCTGCTCTGCCTCCTTTGCGTTTAGTTATTGGTCCTTCTCGTTATTTAAACCTCAGAAATCAGAGCCTCTGAAACCTGTGCATAACTGCACACATGACATCCATTTGCTAATTGGCTTTACTTATTGCTGAACTCCGCTATAAAACTGTCCTACATGACTGTTTAATAAGGTCCAGATAAGTAAATGTTTCTCAAGGTGTGGGCTTCACATAATGTGCATAGGAATCATTGGAAAATTTAGTAAAAGCAAAGATTCCCCTGACCCCTCTCCCCCAGACTCTCTCCATCAGAAGTTCTAGGGTTAATGCCCAGGTATCGGAGTTTTGAACAATTTCTGGCTGATACTTAGGAATATTCACAGATTAGGTGCATCTACTCTGAGCACTGTTTATGTACCAGCGCTGGGGTTCAAACTTGAATAAGACATAGTTCTTGCTCCCAAGCCACAGTCTGGTGGGTGACAAATGAGCACACTCATTTAATTCAAACCAGTTTGCACAGGGATGGAGCACACACAGCATTAGTGGTTAGCAAACATGATGCCATGTTTGGCATAGTGGTGGGTCGTGCAACAGGGTAGTTTTTGCTATTAATAAAAAAGAAAACTTAAGGTGTGTAAATGATTTTTAACAAAATGTGTATTAAATCTGGTTCAAGGTTTTCCTATGTTATTTAAAAATATTCTTATTTTTAAAAGATTTTATTTATTTTAGAGAGAGAGAAAGAGAGCAAATAAGCACAAGTAGGGGGAGCCACAGATGGAGAGGGAGAAGCAGGCCCCTCGCTGAGCCGGGAACCTGATGTGGGGCTCCGTCTCAGGACCCTGGGATCACGACCTGAGCCAAAGATAGATGCTTAACTGACAGAGCCACCTTGGTGCCCCTAAAAATATTTTTGTTATAAAAACTTTCAAGCATATACAAACATGGGGAGATTATACTATTTGCTACTATTATAACATAATACAATTTAATAAGCTCCAATACCATATATCATATATATATATATATATAGAGAGAGAGAGAGAGAGAGAATTTTCCTCTCTTGCTTCATCATCTCTGCCCCCTACCCAAACTCTACGCAAGGGTTGTGTTTTCAAATTCCAGATCTCATTTCATTTCACTTATGAATAGTTCAAGATACATCTTTTAGGAATATAGACATTTTCTAAGCTAACCAAAGGATTATCATCATACCTAAAAACAATTCACTCTGATGCCTTGGTGTCATACTCAAATTTCTCCAATTATCTAAAAAATGTGATGTCACTATTGCTGTTTAAATCAGGATCTAAATAAGATTGATGCATATTTCATTTTGTTGTTGTGGTTTTTAAACCTTTTGTCTTAAATCTAGAACAGCCTCTTCCCCTCTTCCCTTCCTCCTTCCTTGTCCTCTCCCATTTTATACCATTTTCTTGTTGAAGAAACTAGGTCTTGCAGAAAGTCCCACATTCTGAACTTGTCTATATTTGCTTCATCATGTGTTCTCATTTAATTGATTTCTCTACTCCTTCTGTTTATAGTAAAACTAGAAGTTAAGGACAGCGCAGGTGGCTCAGTGGTTTAGCACTGCCTTCAGCCGGGGCCTAATCCTGGAGACCTGGGATCGAGTCCCACGTCAGGCTCCCTGCATGGAGCCTGCTTCTCCCTCTGCCTCTCTCTCTCATGTCTCCCTCTGCCTGTGTCTCTGCCTCTCTCTCTCTGTGTGTGTGTGTCTCTCATGAATAAATAAATAAAATCTTAAAAAAAAAAACAATAACTAGAAGTTAGTTTTAAAGTCTTGATGGGATTCAAGTCCAACTTCTTTTTCAAGACCATTTCATTGTTGGTGCCTTGTACTTCATGTTGCATCACATTAGAAGCCACGTGAAATCCGAACAATGTTAATGATGCTAATTTGATCCAGGGTTTCAGATGGTGATATCGTGATATCTCTGTTCTGAAATGTCCCTTTGACCTTTCGTCTAATGGTTTCATCTATAGATAATCTTTGCTTGAATGAATTATTTCATTAGGGGTTGAAAAGTGGCAATTCTTAAAATTCCGTCATCTTTTCACATTTATGGGCTGGAATTACTCTGTAAAGACCTATTATGCTCACAAATTGTGAATATCTGATTATCCTGAAAACCTTTTCTTTGAGAAAAGGCAAGATAAATGCTGCTTCTTTTTTTTTTTTAATTGCTGATATTCAGTTAAGAGTTGGTGCCTAGTTACCACTAATGTGAACACTGAGAATGTTGAGGTTATTTATTTTCCTGTTGAGTATCATAACGAACACATGGGGTTTTCAATGCACTATGTTTCAATACATTGCAGCTGTCATTGTTTTGACCATTGTTTTATCAAACCATCAGTAGTCCTTGATAGCTTTCCTACCTTCTGGTACAGGAAGTCCTTAGAAATCTTTTGCTCTAAATCTTAGACATCATCCATTTTTCAGAGGAATCCTGTTTGTTTTGGAGGGGAGTGCTATTTATAATCCATAATTTGGGTGCCAGTGATGCTCACTACTGTGAGGTTGTGATTGCTTCTGGGCCTCTTTAGGGGACGTAACTAGGGAAGATTCACTTTTAAAAATAACAGGATTGAGCTAATCATTTCCAATCCAAATGTAGTAATACAGAGTTTCATTTAAGTTTATTAGATTGATCCTTATATCTTTTTTCTTACACACTAAAAATCTCAGTTCCTGATAAAATTAGCATAAGTGCTTTCCTGCTATATCTGTAATATATTCCAGTGTGGTTGGAAAACATTCTTGTTATGACTTTAATCTTCTTAAATTTATTAAGATTCGTTTTCTCTTTTCACTCTCACTCACTTATGTTCCAATATAATTTATTGAGTGGGAGTCAGAGGGGAGGAGTTTCAGCTGATATAATGCTGGCTGACATTTGCTGGGTGCTTATTATGTGGTGGGAAAAATGTATATGGCTTACGGTTAAGTGATTAACTCATTTAATGCTTACACCAGCCCTGTGAAGACTCAGTTTCTCCTTTACTGACCGATTCTGGGCCATTTTGTTCTGTATGCTATGCTGTTAAAGATAGTAGGCTTTAATAAATATTTCGGGTTGGCTTCTAGTCATTCATTCAGCAAATCAGTAACTGAAGCATGATCTGATTCATACGTAGGATAAACAGGAAAGAAAGTCTATTTTGGTTGTGAGTTTTAGGAAACCAGAGTATTCCTGTTTGACTATAAGCTTTGTTTTTTTGGAAACAAGCACACATTCCAGCACAAAAATATTTTCGTGCCCTACCAATCCCCTTCAGCCTTATTACATCTTAGAATTAAGGCTGAATTAAGGTATAGTGGAAAGTGCACGAGAGACCTGGGATCTCTGTAGTGTGGTTTTCACAAAAAGGAACAAGTAGAGTCCATTAGAGGCATTGACCACAAGGAGTGCACTGGGGCTGGAGGGCCGAGGGAGAACATTTACTCAAAGCAGCTTGAGGCAGGGCAGCCAAAGTGATATGCTCAAGTGGGACTGTTTGGGCGGGGGGTAGCCAAAATCTGAGCTGAGAAAGAAGGGAGAAGCATTAAGTCATCTCGTAAAGGCCGAGGCAGCATGGATAGCATGAAGAAAATAAGAGGCAAAGTCAGAAGTTCAGAAGCAGGACAGAATCAGGTGCAGTTGATGGTTAAGGAAAACAAATCTGAATCAAGGCAGTGGATGAAAGAAGGAAGAATGCCAACTCACCTGTGTGGTGCTTGGTGTGGATTTCCAAAGTGACTGTGGCAGCTGAAAACCTTGCTACTCAAAAAATGGTCCACAGGCCCCCATGTCTGTCTCAGCTCAGACACACGGGATCAGAATCTCCTTTTTAACAAGATTGACTAGTAGATTGAGGGACGTGTTGGGATTTGAGGAGCACGGGTCTGAGGGACTTTGCCAGTGGCAGCTCTGTGACTTAAGGGAAGTCCCTTTCCCTCGCTGAGCCTCCAGTTCCTCATTTCTAAAATGTTCAGGTCACATTTAAACTTTTAAAGTACCTTTTAAAAATGGGAATCTCACTCCTGGTGTGCAAGTTGATGTCCCCTCCTCCCCCTGCACAAGGAGAGAGCACAGTATGGGAGGACTGGGGTGTTCTGAGGCCACAATGGTGACATCTGTCTGTGAGACATCTGGGGTCACAAGGCCCAGGCTTGCCTGGCCCACATGACCCACAGGACAAGCTAGACCACATGATGGCACCTTTCCACTGAGACAGATGAAATGCTTCCTGGTCAAGCTATTCAGGGGCCCAGTGATACCACTGAGGTGCGGGAGGCTAGCCCCCCCTCCTCGACCCCCAGGGTCAGCCTTGACCAGGGAGGCAGGGAGACACTTTCCTCTCTCCTCCTTCTGTGGAGTGCCAAGTGGCAGTGTCTGCTTGCAGACCTTCCAGAAAGTCTTATCCACTGAAGGAATGAATGAACATGCATTTGCAGGATGTGCATCTCTTTGCCACTCCTCACAAAGAGTAGCATCATCGCAATGTACACATCACATTAGTTTGCGTATTTCTTCCGCTCATTTATGCTTTGCTTCCTCACGCTGGCCTCACTTGGCTTGCACCTCCAACATGAAGGAGCCCTTTAGTCCTTGCCTCAGACTGCTTTCTAGAGGATAAAGACTAAGCTGAATGTCAAATACATCATGCTGTTTAATCTGGGCAAGTGCTGTCATCCTATTTTATAGAATATAGACAAATGATGTGTGTGAGTTGTACAAGGTCACATGATTGGGAAATGCCGGAACTGGATCTTTATCCTCTGTTTGTTGGCTTCAAATCCATGTATTTCTTTATCCAGATAAACACCCGAGATTTATGGAACAGCAGTTAACATGCCAGTTTTCCCACTGAATCATCATGACCACCCTGGGTGGTAGGAATATTACCCTCCATTTACAGATGAGGAAACCAAGGCACAGAAATTTGTAGGTGCTCATAAGGCTACTGAGCACTTGAAATGGGGCTAGCCCATTGGATTTGCCTGACATCACATAGCAGGAAAGTGCTAGAACTCCAACTCGGTCTGAGTTCCGCTTCATTACACAGCAGTTAAATAAGTCCTGCTGTCTGTGTGCCTGCGTAAGCTTTATCTCCACATCACTGGGACTTGCTCTCGGCCAAGGCTGATTAAATAATAGGAAAATCACTGATAGGAAGTATTCTGTACAAAAATCTTAGAGAAAAGCCTCCAAGTAGTTTTTTTTTAATTTTTATTTTTTTCTTTATATTTTAGTTGAAGTACAGTTAACGTACAATGTTATATTAATTTCAGGTGTGCACCATAATGACTCAACAATTAAATACCTTGTAAAATGCTCACCATGTAAGTGTAGTTACCATCTGTCATGGTACAAAGTTATTACACTATTACTGGAACTAATACAATTGGATGTTATTACAGTATAACTGGAAGTTTGTGTCTCTTAACCTCCAAAGTAGTTTTTAAACAAACTTCTGTCCTGGCTATCACTGTCATTTTGCCAAGATGTTTTCTATAGAGGTCTTTTATGGTAATGCAAACTCAAACAATGTTTCCTTCCCTCGTGTTTAAAAAGATAAACGACCAGGGGCACCTGGGTGGCTCAGTCGGTTAAGAGGCCGACTCTTGATTTTGGCTCAGGTCGTGATGTCAGGGTCCTGGGATTGAGCCTTGTGTTGAGCTCCATGCTCGGCGGGGATTCTGTTTGAGGCTCTCTCTTTCTCTTTCCTTCTCCTCTTCTCCCCTCTTACGCGCTCTCTCTAAATAAATAAATCTCAAAAAAAAAAAGATAAATAACTGGAATTCTCAAAATACAATAGTTCAGATCCATGGAATGGATTTTGATGTGGTGACTTCAAATCATCACCTATCTATTTGCATGGCTTTCCTTAGCCACCCCCGTCCCTGACCTCCTCTCTGTGGATGATGCAGAATTATCCAATCACTGGTTTTTCCTCTTTGTCTCTTCTTTATGACATATCATTTGTGGAAGAAAAAAATATAGGAGGGAACACTCCCCATCCCAGCTGGAGCGTTTTGAAAAGCTGGAGGTTTTGAAGTCTGGCCTGGGCTGGAAGAAAAACAAGAGGAAAATTTCCTTGAAATGTGAAAATGACCTTGAAACAGATCCAAAATGCTTCACTGGGGCAAAAGCTTCTACCATGATGGATCTGTGGAATGATGCCTCACAGCCAACAGCTACAGGATGAAACTGAAGCCACAGCAGATCACATGAGACCAGGTTGATGGTTCCCTCACTGGCTTGGCCACAGAACAGAATCTGTTTGATTCCTTGTACATGGAATCAAACAGATTGCTCCGTGTGCAGGTCGATGGAGAACAGCATGTCTGCCTTTCTGTTTGGGCTTTCCTTGGTCTCTATACCAGGCCACATTGTCTGGATTTTGCACCAGCCCCCTGTTTTTGCTCTCCCTGCCTCCAGGATGGCCTGTCAAATCTGAACGAATGGTGTCATGAGATCCATTAGCTCTCCTTCAGGATCAAATCCAAATGCCTGAGTATCTCATAAAAGACCTCTCCTTAACTGACTCCTGCCTCTTTCCAGTCTACTTTGGTTTCCTTTATATTCTAGCAACAAGAAGCATATGTTGGTTAGGAGAGGTCATGCTGAAACACATAACAAAATCTTCATGGCTTATGGAAACAATGACTTATGTCTTGATTATGCCATGTGTTCACCAAGTTTGGCTGGGCCCCTGCTCTGTGCTTCTTGATCACTAGTTGAGGGTCACAGAGCCTCTACAAGATGTACCATGATTGTCCAACCAGCAGCTACCAGCTACATAAGGCTACTGAGCACTTGAAATGGGGCTAGTCCAAACTGAGATGTTCTGCAAGTGTATAATACACACCTAGAGTACAACACACTTAGTATGAAAAAGAATATGACATGTCTCATTAATAATTTGTATATTGATTACATGGTGAAATGATCCTATTTTGAATATATGAAGTTAGAATACTTAATATATTATTAAATTAATTTCATCATTCTCTTTTTGCCTTTTAAAATAATGTGGCTACTAGAAAATGTAAAATTACATATGTGGCTTGTAGAAATGATACCAGACTTGTACTCACATTTCATAAGCCAAAGCCAGTCACAGGCCCCATTTAACTTCAGAGGTGGAGCAGTGCTGTCCCAACCTGTGCTTGAAAGGAAAGGAATGGGGGCATACTCGTGGCCATCCTTAGTCACTGCATGGAGCTCTCAGTGGCTTTCTGAATAGGATACAGTTGCCTTTGTCAGGCTGTTCCTCTAGCCTGGACGGTCCTTTCTTTTCACATACATTTGGCCAACTCCTACTTCTTCATTGAGGAGGTAGATCAAATGTAACCTTTACTGGAAAGCCTTCCTGGACCCCTACCTACTCACCCAGCACATGTATATCATGTAGGGTTGATCACATTATTCTCATTTGATCCTTAGACCAACTCTGTGGGATTGGGTACTATTATTATTCCCATGTTACAAATGGGAAAACCAAGGATCTAAGAAGCTTAATAATGTGCTCAAGTTCCCACAAACAGTAAACGGTAGAGCTGGGCTTTGAATTGACACAGTTGGGCTGCAGATCTCCTGCTCTTAACCATGACCTCTGTGAAGCCAGTTTTAGATCTGCATCTTTGACCTGGGTAGTTACAGCCTTTTCTTAATTGCTTTCCCTATTCTGTCTTAGCTATACACCACTGCTAGAGCAATATACCTAAAAATAATACTACCTTTAGGAGCCTTTATGAGCATCCAAGACTGAATGTACTCCAGGCCCATAGTGAGAAAAAGGGTCTCTGTTTCTCCTGCCTCACCTTCACCCTCCAGCACTGGCTGAGGCATGTGATCTTCCCAAAAGATTTTTGGAATGTACATAGTTTATTCACTTCTCTGGATGCTCTGGGTTCTCTTTTGGAATCAAGCTGAGCCATCAGAAGGGCGGTAGAAGCATCCACAGGGTGCCTTGCAGAATCAAGCTGGGTTATATCCTCACAGCCTTTGGGTCAGAAACCCTGTCATGGGATGAATTGTGTCCCACTTTGATTCATATGTTGAAGTCCAAATACCCACTGCCTTAAAATGTGACTATATTTGGAGATAGGGCCTTTAAGGAGGTAATTAGGGTAAAATGAGGTCCTGTAGGTAGGCTGTAATCCAGTATGATTGGTGTCCTGATAACAAGAGGAAATTGGGACACAGACACACACAGAGGGAAGACCATCTATAAGCCAACGAAGGGGAACTCAGAAGAAACAGCTCCACTGACACCTTGATCTCTGATTTCCAGCCTACAGAACTGGGAGAAAATACATTTCTGTTGTGTAAGCTGTACCCCTCACCCCCCTTGGTACTTTGTTATGGTGGATCAAACAGACTAGACACCGCTGTGAATACGGTTCACTATATCACGTAGTGCCTCCTCTGTGAAGCCGGTGGAAGGAATTCCTTCAGAAGCTCTGTTCTGGGAAAGTAATTATGGATTGGTTCTCCTTTTTGCTTTGGCTGCCAGGAAACTGGACGTCAAACTTGAAACTGTACCATAGCAGCCATGTGAGACTTTATGGTCTGGGTTTTTGTGTTCTTTCCCCCATGTTAATCAGTGATTCTTGTGGGCATTTTCCCCTTATTCTCACTCTTTATGTGTATTTCCCCAGTCACTGGAAATGATTAAAGTTAAAAATAAAGTGACTGGCATTGTAGAAGTTGGCGCTTCAGGCAATTATCATAACGATCGTTAAGTTACATAGCATCATTGCTGTGTGTGAGACACTGCACTCAGTTCTTTGTATGTATTATTTCATTTAATTCTCACACCAACCTAATGTGGTAGAAGCTATTACACCTTTATTACAGATGAGGAAATGGGCCAAGAAGATAAACTATTTGCCCAGTTTATGCAGCAAGTCAGTGGCCATGGCGGGCTCCAATGACCTAACACAAGGCTTGCACCATTTAGTTAAGGAAAATGGTTATATAATCTATTCCAGTTTGGGGCAGCTTGTCTTTTTTTGCTTACAAATAAAGTGATATGTGGTATAGGTAAGAGATCACTAAAGCCCAGCTGTAGGAGCAACTGGAAAAGCCAGTGTCTGAGTGAGGCACAAAGCCCTTGAAGACTCTGGAAGACTCCCTGATGTTTCACTGGACTCTGGAATGGGGACGTTCATGAGCAGAACCAGGGGAGCTGTTTTAGCTCGAGGAGCTTCATCATCCATATCCCTCTCTCCCCTACAACTTGAAGCTTCCACAGAACTGCCAACTGACACACCCCCTCCTCCCTGGGTGTGAGTATTCCTGCTCTTTTACCCCCAGAATCTAGTCTGTTCTTCAAGAAAAAGCTCAGAAGTTCCTGTCCCCAGGAATGCTTGCTCTGGTTTCGGGGCCCTTCTGTCACTACCCAGACTTGCAACTTGCTGTGTTTTTGTCTTCTGTGGTGCTAGGCATTCTTGTAAAGTGGCCTGTTCTTACTCCGTTTTCTCTTCTAGGCTCTGAGATGCTTGAGGGCAGGGACTGTGTTTTATTCACTTACATTCACTCAGGTTTGGCCCAATGCTGGGGCTTAGTAAGGGTTTGCTGAATGAATGATTTTATGAATGTGAGATTGGAATCCTTGGGTTTTATTTGTGCCTGCAAAGTCTTTCTCCATGAAGACTTACCAGGTGGAGGAATTAATCTCTTTCGTATACCTGCACTGGTATTCAGATTACTGAACAGGGTTATTTTACTGTGTGTGGTCTCATGTAGGCTTCATTGCAGAATGAAAAAAAAAATTAAACAGGCAGGCAAATAAATACATGCAACTCAAATTTGCATAATGCTTTATGGTTGACAAAATCATTTCGTATAGATTATGTCAGTGGTTACAACATCCTTATTTTATAGATGAGGTAAGAAAAAATGACTTTCCCCAGCGTCGCTCAGCCCAGGAGGGGTTTTGGGGTGGGCTCCAATCCAGAACGGGGGCTTTGGATCAGACACATCCTGGGCATAAAGCCTACTTTGATCACTTGTGAGCCTCATTGAGATTTAATTTCCTCATTTCTAAAATGGCAATAACAGTAGAAGCTAGAGGAGTTGGTACATATCAACAGTTAAGTATAAAGGCTCCAGAAATGCTTGGCGAATTAATTAATACACAACTTGACTCCATAGACAAAGTTTTGCAACAAACAACAGATTGTAAGGAAACACTGGAATTCCTTATGTGTTCCTGACCACACTCATTCTTCCCCCTAACTTTTGCTCATTCACTTCCCTCTAGATCTTGCAGTTGCTAAGATCCTTAGTTCTTGCCACGTGGACTTTATTTCATGATTCTTGGCCTCACTTCGCACTCCCACTCTCCCCAAGCTCGCTCTCCAAGAGTTGTTCTTTTGCTGAGTTGGAAACTTCTTTCTCTTCTTGCACAACTTCTCTGATTCCACAGCTGTGACGCCCCATCTGGCAGGGAGCTCTGTTGTGGAGACAGAGCTGGCTTGGGGGCCTCAGCCAGGAACACAGAGACCTCACTGCTTTGGCCTGGTAGAGCTCACCTTCCTCCAGTTCTAGTCGATGCACAAGAGAGGGCCTGCATCATTCCAAAGCCAACATTTTTCAGGCGTTGGACAATTTGATGGTGGAGTTCATTTTCCCCCTCCCATCTGGCCTGGCTCATTGTGATCTGTCAAGTGAGGCCAGAAGGACTGCCAGATTGGGTAATTTTCTCAGAAAAGAGCTATAAAGATGAGAGTTTCAGATGTGCTTTCAGCATGAATCATACGTTGCAGGCACCAGGGCCAAAGTGAGGCACACGTCCACCAGCAGGGGTTGGGCAGAACAAGGCCCAGGTTAGGTGTGACATCCTTGGGGCTGTCACATGTCAAAGGAAAGTTCTGCACCTGTGATTTTTGGGACTTATCTTAGATATTTCCACTGACTTTTTATGTTGAATTCATATTAGTGTTCATTCAACAGAGAATTATTGAGCCTTGAACTCACAGATGTGGCCCTGGCAGTCTAGTTGGGAAGATGGACGTGTAAAGTAACAATTTTTATAGTGAGGGAACTATAGGGTGCTGGGGGATGCTGCATTAAAGGTCCTCAATCGAGACTTGGTCAGGGTGGTGAAGAAGGGAGTGACAGATGCCAGGGAAACCTTGTCAGCAGAATTCATCCTGTAGCTAAGTTCAGAGGGATGAATAGAATTTAGCTACCTGAAGGAGGGAGATAAAGAGCAACCCAGGAGGAGAATATAATATGTGCTAGAGACTGGAAGTGATGGGGCATCTGAGTGGCTTAGTGGTTGAGCCTCTGCCTTTGGCTCAGGTCAGGATCCCAGGACCTGGGATTGAGTCCCACATCAGGCTCCCAGTAGGGAGCCTGCTTCTCCCTCTGCCTATGTCTCTGCCTCTCTCTCTCTCTCTCTCTGTGACTATCATAAATAATAAATTAAAAAAAAAATTAAAAAAAAAGACTGGAGGTGAGAGAGTGTGCCTTGTTTAAGGAACAATTGTAGTTTCTCAATGGGACAGGGCTAACAATGGGGTAAGAATGAATGAGAAATGAGGGATCTCACTCCCTACTTTTCCCCCTTCCCTATTTCCCAACTCCTATCCAGGTAAGGTTTGCCTGAGGAAAATGTGCTCAAGAATTTGGGTCAAGTGGGAAATTCCTTACAATCATAGATCCATAAGTTCCTAAATCTCTGTCTGATGAGACATTAAAAGCCAACCATCCTGGCAGCCCCGGTGGCGCAGCGGTTTGGCGCCGCCTGCAGCCCGGGGTGTGATCCTGGAGACCCAGGATCGAGTCCCATGTTGGGCTCCCTGTGTGGAGCCTGCTTCTCCCTCTGCCTCTCTCTCTCTCTCTCTCTCTCTTTCTCTCTCTTTCTCTGTCTATGAATAAATAAATAAAATCTTAAAAAAAAAGCCAACCATCCAAGCCCATGTTGCTTGGTCCTGTCATTCACTATTTATGCCTCTGTATACCCCAGTGGCCTGAGCTTAATCCTTCCTCATTTACAGTGCAACTCTTGAGTACTAATGGGAATTTGGATGGCATTTTAGGAAAGGTGACCTTTAATGTAAAGTTAGTAAAGCTACATCATAAGTTTTTAAAGGAAGAACAGAGTTAGTTAAGAGAAATATGTAGCTAATCTGAAAGAAAACAGACTGGGGATGGTTAGCTCAGAGGCAGAGAAACTCTCTGGAGAGAAGCATCTGTAGTCCAAGGTAGAGAAAATGACCATATGAACCAGATCACTGAGCAGAGGATGAGCAGAAAGGAGGATCCTGGAGAGATTGTTCAAGAGTGGTGTATAATAAGCTCATCAGGACCTACTCGCTGCTTGCTTCTTCATTACTCAGGGCAGTGGTTCCCATCCTTGGCTACACATTAGAGTCTCTTGGAGGAAATACAGGCCCAAGCTTTACCTCCGGTGAAATGAATTAAATTTGTTGAGGTAGGGCTCTGGTTCCCACGTGATTCTACTGTGCAGTCACCACTGAGAATGATCATCCTAGGAGAATCCTCCAGGCCTTTATTCTTTGGACAGGGAGTGATGTGACATCCCAAAAGTCAGATAGGAAGAAGTGCACGGTTACATGAGCAAATGGGTTGAGTATGTTAATAGATCCCTAGACAGAGTTGCCTGTGCTTTGAATTGTTATATAATTTGTCATCCAGATAGGGACACTTTAATGGGATATAACACTGGCCTGCAGGTATAGACTGCGATTGCCACAGGCAAATAACACATGGCAGCCCCGTTTACCTTCTGTCACAAATTCCACTCCTCCCCTTCTCTCTAGAACCTTCCCCAATTAAGCTTTTACCATATTATTCACAAAAGTTTTCTTGTCCAGATCACCAGTTTCTACATTGTTAAAACTGATGATTAGGGTCGCCTAGTGGCTCAGTTAAGCATCTGTCTTCAGCTCAGGTCATGGTACCAGGGTCTTGGGATCAAGCTCTCTCTGCTCAAGCTCTCTCTCTTTCTTTCTCATATGTTCTCTCTCTCTCTCAGACAAATAAATAAAATATTTAAACAAAACAAAACTGCTGACCAGTTGTCTGTCCACGTTTTTAGCCCAACAATTGAAATGCTGTCATTGTGTTGACATGTCGTAAATTTATGTTTCTAGCTCTGGCTTCTTCAGTGAAATCCGGAGTGTTCCTGTCAATCCGACATCTCACCTGGATAATAAAAATGTCAGACTTGGAATTTCCTATAGCTGAGCTCCTGGATCCCCCCGATTGTCACACAAGATCTATTTCTTTCATAGTCTTCCATCGTAAGATGCCACTGCACATTCATTGGAATGGTTAGTACTATCAAAAATAAAAAAATAAAAAACAGAACAGTAAGTGCTGACAAGGATGTGGAGAAAAAGGAACACTTGTACATTGCTGCTGGGAATGTAAATTGGTACAGCCACTATGGAAAACAGTGTGAAAATTCCTCAAAAAATTACACTTAGAATTACCATAAAACCCAGCAATTTGTCTTCTGGGTATATATACAAAAGGAAATGAAATCAGGTTCTTGAAGAGATATCTGCACTCCCATGTTCACTGCAGCATTATTCACAATAGCCAAGATATAGAAACAACCTAAGTATCCATCTACAGATGAATACAGAAGGTGTAATGAGTGTATTAAATATATATTTATATTAAATGAAATATTATTCAACCATTAGAAGGAAGAAAATTCTGCCATTTGTGACAACATGGGTAGAATCTGAGGGCATCATGCTAAATGGCTGCCAGGGCCGAGAGATGGGAGAGACGGGGAGATGTTGGTGAAAGTGTACAAAGTTTCAGTTTTAAGATAAGTAAGTTCCGGGGATCCAATGTACATCATAGCAAATGTAGTTTTAATAGTGTATTATATCCTTGAAAGTTGCTGAAAGAGTAGATCTCAAATGTTCTCACCACACACATAAAAAGTAACTACATGAGGTACTGGACGTGTTAAGTGATTTATTGTGGTGGTCATTCTCAATAGATAATGTGTACCAAATCATCACATTGTACACCTTGAATTTACACAATGTTATGTGACAATTATATCTCAACAAAGCTGGAAAAGACCTCATCAACCCCTTCCATCTAGTTGCTCAAACCAAAAATCTTACTGCCTTTTCTGTGTGTCTTCTCTTTCTCTTCTACATTTAGTTTGTCTACGAGTGCTTTAGAAATATACCTAGAATTTGTCCACCTATTACCCACAACATGCTGCACCCTTTCCTGAGACCCCATTATTTCTTGCCTAGATTATTGTACCAGTGGGTCTCTGCTTCTATTTTTGCTCCCCTCCTGCCTTGCTCCAACATTGTAACTGAGCTACATTTTAATTTTAATTTTAAATTTTTTGAAATTTTTAAGGTTTTTGTTTGTTTTACTAAAGTATAGTTGACAATGTTACTTTAGTTTCAGGTGTACAATATAGTGTTTTGACAATTCTATACATTACTCAGTGCTCACTATGATAAGTGTAATTCCCATCTGTCACCATACCTTATTATAAAATTAAGTGTAATTACCACCTGTCACCGTACTTTATTATAAAATTATTGACTATATTCCTTATGCTGTGCTCTTTAACCCTGTGCCTTATTTATTTATTTTCAAATTTTTATTTAAATCCTAGTTAACATACAGTGCAATATTGGTTTTGGTGGTACATAACTTACATATAATACCCAGTGCTCATCACAACAAGTGCCCTCCTTAATACTCCTCATTCATCTAGCCCATCCCTACCCACCTCCCTCCAACACTCATGTTTGTTCTCTAACCTTAAGTCTCATGATTTGTTTGCCTCTTTTTTCCCCTTACCATATGTTCATGTTTTATTTCTTAAATTCCACATATGAGTGAAGTTGTATGGTATTTGTCTTTCTCTGGCTGACTTATTTCACTTAGTATAATATGCTGTAGCTCCCTCCACATCATTGCAAATGGCATGATTTCATTCTTTTTGATGACTGAGTAATATTCCAGTGTGTGTGTGTGTGTGTGTGTGTGTAGTGTATACACTACATTTCTTTCTTTTTTTTTTTTTTTAAGATTTTATTTATTTAAGAGAGCAAGAGTGAGCGAGCACAAGCAGGGGGAGTGGTGGAGGGAAAGGGAGAAGCAGGCTCACCACCCAGCAGGGAGCCTGATGTAGGGCTTGATCCCAGGACTCAGGGATCACAACCTGAGCTGAAGTAGATGTTTAACTGACTGAGCCACCCAGGTTCCCCCACTACATTTTCTTTATCCATTCACTGGTCAATGGACATTTAGCTAAATTACATTTTATTTTTATTTTTTTTTATTCATGATAGTCACACACAGAGAGAGAGAGAGAGAGGCAGAGACACAGGCAGAGGGAGAAGCAGGCTCCATGCACCGGGAGCCTGACGTGGGATTCGATCCCGGGTCTCCAGGATCGCGCCCTGGGCCAAAGGCAGGCGCTAAACCGCTGCGCCACCCAGGGATCCCGCTAAATTACATTTTTAAAGCACATGTCAGTTGACCTTATTTTGCTATTCAGAACCTTCCAATGGCTTCCTGTCTCACACAGGGAAAGTCTGAGTCCTTATGGGAAGCTTCCAGGCTGTACACATCGTCACACTCATCTCCTACTGTGTCTGCTACCACCGTACTCCGTAATTTACCCAGTGTTGTAGCCACACTGGGCTTAGGCTTGATTCTGAAACAAGCCACTGAGGCCGATGATCGTTTTCTCTAACCTGGATTGTTGGTGTCGCTGCTGCCTTTAGGTCTTGGTGCGGATATTCCCTCTGCCTGGAATGCCCCACACTCTCTTACATCCTTTGAGTCCTTGCTCCAACGTTACCTTTTATTAGAGGCCTTGGAGGAACCCCTGCCCTCCAGCGTACATACAATGTATTCTTTATCCCTCTTTGTTTTTTATATTTTTCCATAGTATTTTCACCATATGATGTACTTCATATTATACTAGCTTATTGTTTGTCTCCTATATATATATAGGCACCATCACTCAATTTGGGGAGAATTGACATCTTCATACTGAGTCATTCACCATAACGATTGCAGTAATCTCTTTGTTTATTTGGGTTTTCTTTAACATCTTTCAGCAATGTATTATAGTTTTCAGTACATAAGTATTTCATAGCTATTTCACATTCATTCCTAAATATTTTATATATATATTTAATATTTTATATTTTTGATGCTATTCGAAGCAATACCTTTTTATAATTTTAATTTCTGATCTTTCATTGCTACTATTTAGAAATACAACTGATCTTTGCAGTATTGATCTTGTACCCTAATCTTTGCTAAACTCACTTATTTCTAGTAGTTTTTTTTTTTTCTGTAAAATCAATAGGATTTTCTACATAGATGATGATGTTATCTGTGAATAAAGTCAATTTTACTTCTTCCTTTCCAGTCTTGATGTCTTTTATTTTGGTTTTGTCTGAAATCTCTTTCAAGGCAGTCATCCGGGCAATTGTGGGGCTCAGCTTTATTTATTTCCCACATCTCTTGAAAACCAATGTTTCATACATATACATATGAAACATATACTACATATGAAAAAAAATATGTATCATATGGATGAGAATAAATCCAGTCTCTCTTGCTCCATGTTGACCAGAAGCAGAAGTTCTCCTCACTTGGATTTAAGATCAAGACAAAAGATGAGATTTAAAAAATAATCTTCAAGCCCTTTGTCAAGGTCAGAGCCTCTGCCCATAGAGCTCTTTGAGTCCATTGTGCTTAATTTCTCACGGGAGCAGACCAACTGTGAAGAGATACTGTTACTCAGGCGGCAGCAGGGGCCAACAGATCCTAATTATTTTCAAGGTCAGTGGTGATAGTGACAAAAACAGTCCTTGCATGTGGGTTGCCCTTCATGGTTTATCAAATGTTTTCATATTTATGAACTCATTTGGTTCTTATGGCACTACGTGAAACTAATGACGGGAGATTATCCCTATTTATTGATAGGGAAATGGAAGCTCAGAGAAGTGAAATGAATTTTTCAAGAATATACAATTAAGGAGAGGAGATGTGGGAGCTGCTACTGGAACCCAATGCCGTCTGACCACTTGTGCAACTCTTAAAAAGTATATATTTACTATGGAAAATTTCAACGGTATACTAAAGTTGCCAGAATTGTATAATAAATACCTATGTACTCATTAGGTAGCTTTAACACTTATGAGCTCATGGGCATTCGTACGTGCTTCATTTGTACCCCCATCTGCTTGTCTCCACTCTGTAGGATAAATCTCAGCTATATCATTTCCCAGGTAAATAGTTTAATAGGTACTCTTAAAAACTAAGGAGTCTTTTTAAAAGATGTAATCATAATACCAGCTCATACCTAAAATTAGCTTTAATCCCTTCATTTCCTCAATTATACAGTTTACAAATTTCCAGTTATCTCATAATGTCGTAATTTCTTAGTTTATTTGAATCCAAATAAGTCCCATACATTGTTACTGGTTTCTCTTAATGCCTAGGCTTCTTCTCAATCTCTTTTTCCCCCCTTTGTAATTTTTTTCTTTTGGTGCAAAAAAGGTGGTTTTATTAAAGCACAGGAACAGGATGGGCAGACAGAAAGAGCTGCATGGGGATTGTAAGGAGCAATTGATTATATACTATGGGGTTGGGGAAGATAAAGGAAAAAGGGAGGTTTTCAAAAGAACTTTCATATGCTAAAGAGGACCTACAAGATACTGGATGCCTTGCCTTTGACAAATTAAGGTTGTTTTTCCCTCTAGTAAAGTATTAGCATTAAGACAGTTGGGAGCTTCTCGGAATAATGTAACACAGATTTACCCTAGGAGTGGGGGAGGGAGGATTTTGCAAGGTGTCAGCTTAAGCTTGGTCCTCAGGTAGCCTTCTGCTCCCTCATCACCAAGGTCTCTTGATCTTTCTTTTCCACACCTTTCAGAATCTTCTTGCATTTGTTCCACATATAGTGCTTAGGATTTGTAGCTTAGCTGTACTTAGTGGAAGGAATAAGAAGTGTCTATCCATCTACAGAAGTCATGCTCCTTTCAATCTATTAGTTTTTATATTTTCGTTTTTCATCAGACCCATGAGTAAGAATTTAATGTGAGGATGGATTCTAGAAATCAGAAAATCATCAAAGTCACAGTTTTTAAATTTGACCTCAGGCACCATGAAGTGGGGCCTAAGAGTAGGGCATCCAAATACAGGTATGTGGAAAACAAAATTTTCTTATCAGGACTGTGTATGCAATGGATGCTTGAGGTACTGGCCACTCACTGCCATCATCAGTGTAATGCCTCTCTCTCTATCTCTCCCTCCTCTTCCTCTTCAGTGCTCTATTTTGGCAATATTCCCTTCTAATTTATCTATTTAAAAAGGAGGTTATTTTCTTATAGTGTTTTCAGTCTAGATTTTGCTGATTGCACTTGTGTGGTATGATTTAACATGTTCTTTTTTTTTTTTTTTTTTTTGTCATTCCTGAAAATTGGGAGGAGTTGTACCTAGAGGCTTGATCAGATTTAAGGTCAATTTTTTTTAAGGCTTTATTTATTTATTTGAGAGAGAGCAAGAGAGAGAACACAGAAGGAGAGAGCACAGATGGAGGGGGAGAAGCATACTCCCTGCCAAGAAAGGTGCTGAATGCAAGGCTCTATCCCAGGACCCTGAGATCATGACCTGAGCTGAAGGCAGACGCGGTTAACTGACTGAGTCACCCAGGCATCACCAAGAGTCAATGTTTTTATTCTAGCAAGAGAACTTCACAGGTGATGTAGTGCTCCCCCTTAATGGTCACATAATATGTAGTGGTCTTAGTTTTTGTGATGTTGCAGTTACTGATGCTTAAAACCTGTACCCACTAATTTATTATAGATTGGAAAATGATTACATTCTAATTCTATCAGCTATCTGGGATTCTTTCCTTTATTTTCTTATGCACTTTTCTTAACTAATAGAGAATCAAAATCTGAAAACATAACCCGGATCATCTTGAGACCAGTTAAATAATACAAATGCAAATATTAGGACAAAAATTAAATTCTCTTCCATCTGTATGACATAACACTTAAGTCTTTACAAAGTGTCTATAATTATATCAGCTTATCTGCTTGTAAATAACCCCAGAGGCAGGAGAGATGTGTGTTAGATTGATACAAAAATGGCCTCCAATGAATTATTCCTCACTGTGGCCATGTCCCTTTTTATAATTTGACTTTGTTTTTCTGCCATCAAATACCGGGATCTATTTCCTGAACCCATACTTCTTGGCTGACTGTATAACTTGCTTTTGATGAAGTTTTGGAATATAGATGAGGTTCGAAGCCGATGACCAAGAAATAATTCTTGAGACATCTTTGGTGCAAAATGGTGATTTTATTAAAGCACAGGGACAGGACCTGTGGGCAGGAAGAGCTGCTGCCCCTGGCCTGTGAGGGGGTGGCTGATTATATACCTGGGAGTTGTGAGGGGTTTGAGGATAGTGTACTCTCTAAGGAATTTTGGAAGCAAGGTTTCCAGGACCTTGAGGGGGCTAATTGTTGAGAAAATGTCAGTTGTTACCATCTAATAAAACCTGAGTCATGAGACCCTTTGGATGTATATCGATGGGCCATGTGCTTGGAGGATGATTGCCAACAGGTATCTTGGGGGTTTAGAGATAAAGGTAAATTTCTTAAGGAATTTTTATATGTGAAAGTAGGCTTCCAGGCTCCGGGGTTTGGGCTAAGATTGCCTTTTGCCCTTAGCAAAGTATGAATATTGAGGCAGTTGAGTACCTAGAGGAATGTCCCTTTGCCTGTTTCAAGGACTTATCAATGTGCTGCCCCAGGCTCGTGCTTTGTCCTCAGCTAGCCCTGTGTTCCCCCATCACTTTGACCAGTAGAATATGGAGGAAATAATGCTTAATGAGGCTGTGCCTTAAGAGTCCATACAGTTTCCACTTTCACTATAGTACAACACTATGCCAGGAAAAAAGGACACCTCACACACACACATGTCGTCTTGTTTCATATGAAAGTACAAAAAGACTGTACAAAAAGACTCAGAGACCTAGCTCAGATCCCAGCTACCTGGGATGCAGCTGGATGCAGCTCCATGAGAGGGCCCGTATACTCCTTGAGTGTGCCTGTCTAACCAATGCACAGAATTGTAAGAAACAAACTCTTAATGTTTTAAAAGTCACTAAGTTTAAGGTGATTTGTTGAATGGTAATGAAATGGGGTGGGGGTGGGGGGATTTATCTACATTTTATCAAGAAAACTAAAGCCCAGTTAGGGAAGTTGTCCTAACTAAGAAGGCTATAGAACTAGATGATAATTTAGGATTTCTGACTTCTAGTCCAGTGCTCTTATCATCTCTGTGTTTCTCTCTCTTTCCCAAATTTACTGGCTATCTTAATCTGAACTCCCTGTTATCCTAAAGTAACCCCCAAGGTTGACCTTCCTGACACCTCTGAAACCCTGTAAATTGAGCTGCATTTAATGACTAAGCTATTAGCCATGGCTCTAAAAACTCCCGTAAGGGAAATAGAAACTGAAAATCTTGTGAAATTTCAGCTTTCGCTATATTTTTAATTCCTGTTGTTACTCAGTCTCTGGGGAAAGATACTTGAAAATTCTCAAATTGAGGTGAATATGGAGAAGACCCGCAATATGCATAGTAGGTTAAGGGCTTTTAAAAGTACCAAGCCTAACAACCACTTTTTGTGTAAGCCAAGTAGGTGTTGACTGATTCTATCAATTTGTAAGTCTAAACAACTTCCAGATGGTTCCAATAATAGGGAAAGTATCTTATATTTGATTAGTGACTTCCAGTTACGAAGCAGTTTCACATCCGTCTCCTTATTCTAACCCCACAATGGGCCTTGTGAGGAAGTAGGCCAGGGGTTATTGGTTCCATTTTCTAGGTGAGGAAACTGAGTCCTAGGAAAGGGAAGTGACTTGCACAAAGCCAATGTCTAAGCAAACAGCAGAGCCAAGACTTAAACCAAATCTGATTTCATAGTCAATGATTTTTCCACCCTACTGCCTTGACTCTTGTCCACAGAGCTTCTTTAGGACATCCTCTATTCATTCCCATTTTCATAACAACAATGAAAAGAACAGCTATGATGTGGCAAGTATAGGAGATAGGGACCCAAAAAGAAGGAGCTCACTATCTGGCAGAGCAATAGATATAGAGACAAATATAATAATGATAAATAATAATAATAATTTATGTTAATCAAGTGCTACATGTCTGATCCTATTCTAAAAATTGTATATGTCTTATTTAATTCTGAAAACAATTCTGTATGGCCCATGCTGCTATTGTCCTCATATAATAGATAAGACAATTAAAGCGTAATCATAGGTTTTCTATTTGTTTTTTTTTTTGGTATTGTTTTATTATTTTATATCTTTTTTTTTTTTAATTTATGATAGTCACAGAGAGAGAAAGAGGCAGAGACACAGGCAGAGGGAGAATCAGGCTCCATGCACTGGGAGCCCGATGCGGGACTCCTTCCCGGGTCTCCAGGATCGCATCCTGGGCCAAAGGCAGGCGCCAAACTGCTGCGCCACCAGGGATCCCGGTATTGTTTTATTTTTTAAGAGAAGGGAGGGACAGAAGGAGAGAGAGAGAGAGAATCTTAAGCAGGCCCCATGCCTAGTTCAGAGCCTGATGAAGGGCTCAGTCTCATGGCCCTTAGATCATGACCTGAGCCAAAAGCAAGAGTCAGACACTTAACTGACTGAGGCACCCAGGTGCTCATGTTTTAAGTAATTTCTTAAAGAAGCACAGCTTGCAAGTGGTTGAAACTGGGATCATAAATTCCAGAAATCACAAAGATACTGGTAGTGTAGACCAGTGAACTAAAGGTGAGGAGAAATACAAGGGAGAGAGATCCCTAGTCTTCCAGAAAAAATCCAGGAAGACTTCACTGATAACTTCCATGAACTAGGACATGAAGGGTCTTGGGTCTGTTAGGAGGCATGGGCAATGTGATGTGTAAGTGGTGTTAGGGAACGGCATGTCTGTGGACCAATGAAAAGTCAACACAGTGAAGCTTAATATGAAAGTATTCCCACAGGAAAAGATATATATATAGATAGATATATATACATATACCTATATATATATATATACACATTTGCAACTCAAATGCTTTTATAGCATTGTAGGTGGTTTGGGTGTTCAGCACCATGGAACTTGGCCAGGGAGCTCAAGGCTAATCTACTTGTTTGGTTCATTTGCCATGTCTGTGTCCTTTTGCCAACTCTCGTTTATGATGTTTACTCTCCAGTTTCATGTTAGTCCACACCACCATGAGCCACTTCTCAGTATCAGGGCTAATTATCATTATTATTGAGAATTTTACTTAGCATAATTACTACCAACATGCATTTTGATTAGTAGTCATTAACAGTAATTTCTTAGATTCATTATTATAGCTGGGATTTAATTATTTAATTAATATAACAATTAATAATAACTTGTATTTATATGGGGCTTGATAGTTTGCAAAGTGGTTTCAAATATAGAATTCCATTTGATCCTCCCCGAAACTCCAGGTGTTAGGCAGGGTGTGGGTTGTTACCCCTGTTTTATAGACAAGCAGGCTTAGGTGAGAGAGTGAGGATTCACTAGTTTCCCCTCCTCCCACTCTAGTTCATTTTCTTTCTCTGTCTGCGGTGTCTCTGAGTTTCATCTAGGGTGATATTTGAGCCAAATCTTAGGGGATGGGTAGCAGTTAGCCAGCCGGCAAAGAAAGGGAGAGGGTATTGAAGCAGAGGGAAGAGAAATCACAAAGATACTAGTTGTGTAGAAAGTGCAGGTTTGGGTCTCTGTTCTGTCACCTGGGTGATCTTAGGCAGTTTCCTTAACTTTCTGAATCTCAGTGTAATAAAAGTGTAAAAATATCTCACAGGTTTCTGAGAATTTGTGAAAAAGTGCTCTACAGAACCAGACATGTTGTAGGGCTTCAATTAAAAGATAGCAAGGTAGTATCACTGTCCTGATGACAGAGCAGGATGGATTCTGTTGGTGTGGTGGGTCAGAGTGGTGATATGATGATTCTAGAAGGATATACAGAAGTCAAATTATGGAGAACACCAATAATCTGGGCTTTGTTATCTAGCTAATAGGGAGTCACTCAGCAGGGTAGACATGGTCAGATCTGTGATTCGAGAGGCTCATTCTGGCACCATTGTGGCAGTGAGTGACTGGTTAGGAGGCTAGTTAAACAGTCCTGGAGCAGGGGCACCTGGGTGACTCAATGGTTGAGCATCTGCCTTTGGCTCAGGGTGTGATCCTGGGGTCCTGGGATCAAATCCTGTATCGGGTTCCCCACAGGGAGTCTGCTTCTCCCTGTGCCTATGTCTCTGCCTCTCTCTGTGTGTCTCTCATGAATAAATAAATAAAATCTTTAAAAAAGAAAATAAAAACAGTCCTGGAGAAGAGGTAGGAAGAAGGTCTGTGCTGAGATATGACAAGAGTAGAGAAGACATAGACTGGAGACCGTCACCTGACCTAATGCCTGAGTACACGTGTGGATTTAGGAGCAGGAAGATTATGCCACAGTTCCTCATTTGGGCAAATTTGTGGCTGATAGGCCATCCACAGAATGTTAGCTTCCAGAGGTTTCCCGTTAGAGCCTTGCAGTTGTTTCCTAAGGATGGAGATTATTCCCCAGAGCCTGAATTCCTTAAAGGACTGCCATCTGAAACACTGCAGCAGGGGAGAACTTGTTGACCAAATGAAAGAACACTTTCATTTTCTTTGTTAATCAGTACTTCACAGCATGAGAAAGTTCAGCAGAAACCAATTATAATTCAATATCCCTGAAGCGGGTGAAATGAAAAAATAAGCAGAAACCAGGTGGTGTCCGTGTAGAATGAATCCAGAGGAGCAATGTTTATGTCTGTTTTGAACAAAACCAAGAGGAGACCACCATTTGGATCCTGGATAAATTAACTCTATTTCTGTTTTCTGAGTTAAATTCTGTCAATCTGGAGTTCTAAAAAAATATAGCCCAAAACATTTGGGTCTGCCTATTGGCTCTTCACAAACACATTCTTATTTCAAAGGGCAGGTTTTGGTTTCCATTGTGAAAGTTTGAAAATCATGGCATACTGGAATGATGACATATAAAATGATAATGGTAGCTCACTTTTGTTAAAATGGAATTCTTTGGTAAGCACTTTGCTTTCAGGCCCACTTAATCTTGTGATCCTAGAAGCAGGTAAGCATAAATTATTACTCTCATTTTGCACACAATAAAATGGAGGCACGGAGATTAGGGGTCTCATCCAATGCCACATCATCTGACGGTAGCAGAGGTGGATCCCAGCACATCTGGATTAGGACCATCTCGCTTTAGTTCCAGGGAG
The DNA here is from genome assembly GCF_048418805.1 of Vulpes vulpes. NCBI lineage: Eukaryota > Metazoa > Chordata > Mammalia > Carnivora > Canidae > Vulpes > Vulpes vulpes. The sequence goes on from NC_132791.1 coordinate 154,603,204, forward strand.
GCCAAAGCACAAGGCATTAGTCACAGGCAGTAGAGAGTATATAAGTGTGGGAGTTAAGTGAGTTAAGTGAGTTAAGTGCAGGACTTTGGAGTCAGTCCAGGATTTGAATCCTAACCCTACCACTTACTAGCTGTGGGACTTTGGGCAAATAAATGGGCCTGTCTTTGCCTCAGTTTCCTTCTATGTAGATTGGAAAGTACTACTTCTCATGGCTGTTGCAGAACGAAATGAAGTCAGGATAGAACAATGTACTTTCTCATTTCAGAGACTGCCATATGTTAAATCTCCCCTAAATGATAAATGTTATTTAATTTAGTAGGTACTCTTTGGAGTGGCTTCTTGATTCACAAAGAATTTTGGAGAATAACCTCCCAATGCACAGGGATGAACTTGAGTAGCTATGTTTGTGAGCCTTGTTGTAGTTGATTGATTCATGGGCTGAAACTTATCCACACGGGACCTATCAGAGATCTTTCCTTGGTTGGGTTTAAAAACTGAAACAGAGAGAGCAGGTCCCTCTGTAGTGGTAGAGGCTCCACATCCATGTATAATCAACCAGACTCCTACTGCATGGAGGAAGAACAATGGTGGGTGGAAGAGAGAATAAAGCCCATAGGTAGAAAGTTAGACAAGAGGGACAGAGGGCCCTAGGGAGTCCAGTTGTTCCTGAGGTCCTGGTGGCTTCCTACCTCTCTTATGCCCCAGTGCTAAACATTTCCTTAATTATTTCCTCAATTCTGACATACCTACCATCCATTATTAATCCTAAGCAAGTTGAATTTAGATTCTTGTCATTTACAGATAAGAGTCCTGACTAATGCCATTATTGTTTGCCAATCTTAATCACCCACTTGGGTAATATTCTGGTCAGATTGGAAAGCCCTTGGAAATAGAGTCACAAGACAGATCCAGAAGTCAGCTCAGAAGGAAAGAGTATGAATGCTGACTCACCATCTGTTTCGTGTGTGACCTTGATTAGATTGCTTCATCTTCTGGTGCCTCAGTTTCTTTATCCACAGGATGGAGTTCAGCCTAAAAGGCGCCTTCTGGGGCCTAGTAGGTGCTCAATAAACTTTGGCTCCATTTCCAATTCCTTTTCCTCTTCCTTTTCATGGTGCTGGCATCTGTCTTATTAATAAATATCCATATGGAAACAAATCTGCCCTGACCCACGAGTTTGCCATCAGAATGATTTTCCTCAGTAGTATCATTATTTGCTACCAGCGCTGCTGTCTGTAATATCCCCACCTCCATCCTGGCCCTTCCTTTGTTCTCTTAGTCCCATGATACATGAGAGTACTTGCAATTCCCCAAGCATGTCACATGCTCTCTTGTCTCTGGATCTTTGTGTGGGCGCTCTCCTCTGTGTGCACAAGTCCACCAATCCTTTGTGTGTTGGATTCTGGTTCATCCCTCAGTTCTCAGCCTAGATACTACTGTCTGCTGAAAGTGTTCTCCAACTATCCCTACCCTGGGGTAATTGAGCTACCTTTTCTTTCCATTTCTGGAAGCATGGTGTCTAACACCAAGTCACATTACCTTACAGTTAGTTACCAGTTTACTTATCCCTTTCTCTTCTTTTTTGCACAAGTATCCTCCAATTTCTCTCTACCTGCCTCAATTCTGACTCCAGTCTTGCCTACTCCTCACTTCTTCAGAGACTCTTTCTCCGGTTTTAATGACAGTGCCTCTCCCCTCCCAACTCCCATTTTATCCATAGCTCCATGTACCATTTCTTCATGGCACCTATTGCAGTGTGAGATCTTTCATCTCTGCCTTTTTTTTTTAAATGATTTTATTTATTTGAGAGACAGAGAATAGAGGGAGAATGAAAGGGAGAAGCAGACTCCTTGCTGAGCAAAGAGTCTTATGTGGGGCCCGATCCCAGGACCCCAAGATCATCACCTGAGCTGAAGGCAAATGCCCAACTGGCTGAGCCACCCAGGTGCCCCTCATCTCTGCTTTTTGCTCACCCCTTTAGCATCAGCATCTCTCACACTGTTGGCACTTGAAGGTATTCATTGACTGACTAATCTATAGAATGAAACAATCTCTAACTTTTCTGGACCTAGCATAGCACTTGTGGCATAAAAGATACTTGTCTGCTGAGCTTGATCATATGTTCTAACCAGTGGGCTTCTGTGGAGCATAGGACAGAATGGTGGCAAAAATTATAACTCCAACTGATTGCTGGATTGATGATTTGGAAGTAATGTGGGAAGAGTAGAGGTTTGGGGATCAGAGTTATGGGTAGGAATCTTGGCTTGGCTACTTACTCTCTATATGATCTTAGGCAAGCAGCTAAACTTTTATGAGACTCAGTTTTTTCATCTGTACCATGACAAAGAGGATTTTGAAGAGGATAAGACTCTGTATATAGAGTGCTCTTTGCAGAGCAAGCAGTCATTTATGGCTATTATAACCTAGATAGTTCCTACATAAGCATGGCCAGTTTGGCCTTGACATCTGGATAACCTTCTTTATTTTTCACTCTGTTTGGCATGAACTGGTGTAGCCTCCTGCGTGGACTGGGTAGGTCCCTAATGAACAGACAGTTTTTCCATCGAGCTCAACCATGGATTTTTCCATGAAAAACTTTTTACTGAACTGGAACCACTTTGGCTCTAGGCACCAAGGGTCAATATGTCCCCGTGGAAAGAAACTGAGATGGAAATTCTTTATACTCTGAGTATCTGTAATGAAGGGGGATGCAGATGATTAAAGCCTACAGAAACTCATGAGCTGTAAAAGTAAGTTGTAAAAGAGAGAATGGTTCATTATAGATTTTACTACTCCGACTTCCATGGAGGATGTAGGGGCTGCATCCAGGCCACCAACTGTGTGCAGGATTTTATTATTGAGTAAGTCTCGGATTGTCCCACTACGGCCAAGAACAGGTTCTTAGAATTCAGAAGCAATGCTGCAGCTCTCTTATGCCTAGACAATGCTATGGGAGATTGACAGTGCCACTTGAAGTTGGTAGATACCAGATGGAGATGTTATATATTTTAACTCTGTCCCTTTCGCCTGTGCTATTTGGTTCCCTACCCAAAACACCATCCTCAACTCACCCGCATGCTAGACTCTTGCACTTACTAATGACAGGCAGCATATTAGTGCTCCATAAAGAGCATGGGTATAGAAATCAGACTGACCCGGGTTTGAATTCTGACCCTGCCATCTGCCAGCTGTGTGGGCAAGTGACTAACCCAATCCTGTTCTTTCTTTTCTTTTTTTTTTTTAAGTGCCCAGTGGTGATACACTTATAAAAGAGATTTTGTGAAGATTAAAGGAGATAGTGCACAATGTAAAGCTAAATAATGATAGCAACTTCTACTTTTCTTTGAGTCTCAGCTCAAGCTCTCTTTCTTCCTTGTTTCATATCCCCGCTGCTTCTTGTCCAGCTCCCCACGTGGCTACTTACCACACTGGATTGTGATGGTCCCAGTTATACAATGCAGGCCTTATTCATCAGGAGCTTAGGGTATTTGGATACCAACCACCTTGTTCTATGATTTTGACCCATCTTCCCTGCCGCGCACCCCCTCCCCCCCAGCCAATCCTTCTCATGACTTATTTCCCCATTTATAAAATTAGGCTATTGGGCTCTTCCCTGTGATCTCATACACTTTCAGGCCTTCTAAAAACTAAAACCAAATTACAATGGGATGCCTACTATCCTCCTTCCCAAATCTCCAAAATATCTTTCCTTCTGGAATATTTATTGTTTATACACCACTGAGCCTGGGTCGGCCATTTCTCAAAAGAGCTGCACAAAGTGAATTCTCCAACTGGGGGAAACAAACGGCCAATTGAAAGGGATTTCACGCCTGAATGCTCTCATTCTGCTCATGCCTGGACATCACGGCTGCTACCTTTCTGTACATTATCAAGGGAGCTGGGGTTTGTCACTTGCACCAGACCCTGGCCTCTCCCAGAGAACCTCCAGAGAAGGCCTCAACGGTTACCGTAGAAACGTCTTCCTTCCTGGATGCAGACCCATGAAGGCTCAGGCAGCCAGGACCCAAGAGGGGCCTTGTTTAAACAGGAAAGAACAGACAGTTTAATGGGTAGCTTTGCAGCTCTGATTCCTACACAGTTTACAGTAGTTGGAGTAATAAAATTCATAATGAATGTTTCTTTATTTTACAGCTAACTTTTTGTGTTTGTTTTTTTGTTGTTTTTTCTTTTCTTTTGTTTGTCTTTCCTTTTTCTCAAAGACTAGCTGATAGTAGGCAGGGAGAGTTTTCAATTTTCTTTCAATTTTATTTACTGGGGAAATAATATTGAAAAATACAGTGTTGTATGTACATTTATCTCATTTGTTCTTTGTGATATTTATGTGAAATATGTAATTATTATGTTAGGCAGATTGAGTCACCCATGCAGGGACACATAGCTGTTTGTGAGAAGTGGAACTTACAAGTGCATAACCGCAAAAAAACCCATTCTGGTTTCATTAATAAATTATGAATTAAATATGGAATTTCCCACAGGTTAATAGCATTTGTAATTTGATCCACAAAGAAGTGTAACCTCTAGCTTGCAGGTGTATTGATGAGTCACTAATTCAAGGAAATAGTCAAAGAAGCCAATTATTAAACTCTTTTTGGGCAATCTTTGTTCTTGGCTGCCTTTGGAGACTTAAGACCTCACAATTTGTCAAGAAGCACGGACCACATGGTTGAAACTTTCTTTACTTCTGGAGTAGTCACTAAACAGCTCTTGTATATCAAATCTTTTACCCATGCTCTCTTATTTTATGCTAGTAATAACCCTGTTGGGTAGATCCTACTAATCCCCATTTTACTGATACAATAAAGAGTCTCAGAAAGGTAAAATAATTTGTTCATGAATCAAATTCACTTCTGTCTGATTACCAAGCTCTGTACTTTGCTGACATTTCATGTTTTATCTTCCCAGAGGAAATTGTCTCTTTTTTTTAAAGAAAAATATTTTATTTATTCATGAGGGACAGAGAGACAGAGAGAGAGGTGGAGACACAGGCAGAGGGAGAAGCAGGCTCCATGCAGGGAGCTCGATGTGGGACTCGATCCTGGGTCTCCAGGATCACATCCTGGGCTGAAGGCACAGGTAAAGCGCTGGGCCACCGGGGCTGCCCCCAGAGGAAATTCTTATGAAAAGAAGTGAGGATATATTGTCTCAAGATAGATGGCACTTCTCTAAATCTCAGAGGCAGGTAATCTATTAAAAATTAGGCCTGAAGTTTAGAAAACAGTATGTAAATTCCTCAAAAAGTTAAAATAGAGCTACCTTACAACCTAACAACTGTGTGCTAGGTATTTACCCCTAAGATACAAATGTAGTGATATGAAGGGGCATCTGCAGCAATGTCCACAATAGTCAAACTTTGGAAAGAGCCCAGATGTCCATCAACAAATGAATGGATAAAGAGGATGTAGTGTGTGTGTATAAATATATAGTAGTGTGTATATGTGTGTGTGTATATATATACACACACACATATATACACTATGGATGTAGGATATAGTGTGTATATATATACACACAATATACACACTACTATATACATATATATGTACACATATATACATATATAGTATATACTATGGAATATTACTCAGCCATCAGAAAGGATGAATACTTACCATTTACATTGACATGGATGGAACTGGAAGGTATTATGCTGAGCTAAATAAGTCGGTCAGAGAAAGGTAATTATCATATGGTTTCACTCCTATTTGGAATATAAGAAGCAGTGAAGAGGATCATAGGGGAAGAGAGGGAAAACTGAATGGGAAGAAATCAGAGAGAGAGACAACCCATAAGAGACTCTTAACTATAGGAAACAAAATCGGTTGCTGGAGGGGAGGTGGCTGGGGGGGATGGGGTAATTGGGTGATGGGCATTAAGGAGGACATGTGAGAAGATGAGCACTGGCTATTATATGCAACTGATGAATTACTGAACTCTACATCTGAAACTAATAATGTAGTATATGTTGGCTAATTGACTTTAAATTTAAAAAAATTGGGCCTGAGCTATATAAGAAGCATTTCTGGCAATTCTTAAGAGGAATGGAATACTGGAGTTATCCAGTGGACAATTTGGAGACAGAATTCTCTTACATTCATGGAGCGGGAAAGCAGCAACCTTCTGAAAGGCAGCTATTACCCTGGAGGGTTCTGGGGAAGAACAGACAGATGTGGAGAGTTATGAAGTGAGAGAACTGCCCCAAGCCAGTAGGGCAGATCCTTTTAAAAGTCAGTGGAGAGTTTTATCAGTCCAAGGAGAGCTTTAATTGATGGAGTCTCTTTCATATGCACGAAGTCACTGTCCTTTACTGTGCTTAGTAAACCAAGAGCAAGAAAATTATTGTGTGTGTATGTGTGTGTGTCTGAAGAGAGGCTGAGTAGAGGTTTGGAGGCAGGGTAGCTGGAAAGGACTTGCTGATATATTCTACATATCCAGAACCCCCCAGTGAATGCTGATCAGTGGCATTATTAAATGAATAAATAAGTGAATGGACTAATAATGAATAAGCAGGGTGGGAAGGGAAGTGACAGATCCAAAGCTTCGGGAACACCAAAAGCTCCTGGTCAGAGGGCAGTCTCCAAGTGAGGCTTCTTAGCAATCTTTCAAGCTCCCTGTGGTGTGCCAAGTCTCCATGCCTTAATATAAGCCTTGTCTTCTGTTGGGGATGCCCTCTCTGATCCTCCTCTGCAGACCTTCATCACATGGCACATGCTTCTTTTCCTTCTAGAATCTTCCTATTTTCCTACTTTGTTGTACATACCTCCCTGAGAGCAGATCTGCATTGTGCTATTTGTTCATTTATATATATCTTAATTTACTCTAAGGTGGAAACTCTTAGAAGGGAGAGACCAGAGCTTTTATGTCTTTAGTACTTTGTGTATTTTCTTTCATGCAGGAGGATTTGTAAAGGAATGGGTGAATGAATCAATGAATGGATACATTAGACAAACCCTCTTACTTCAACCGTATGGCTTAGGCTAAAACCAAAAGGCCCTGTGATTACAGGGGAGAACATAAACATGGGGCTCAAGGAGCTGGGTTCAGGTCTCACATTTGCCATTAGCTTACTGGCTGACTTTGGGCCATCTCTGAGCTTCTCAGTGACCATGGTTATCTCCATGGAAGTGCTGGGCTAGACGATGCTTAATACCTCCTGACCCTCTGAGTTCTAGAACTTAAGGTTTTAGCAAGGGTCTCTGTAGATTAGAAGTCATCTCCCCCGCCAAGTAATTCCATTTGAGGGTGCATTTTTGAAACTGTAGTTTGTAGAATTCTGGTTCTACAAAATGTTATCTGCAAAAAGGGAGTTTAGTCAGCATTTGAAAGGGTAGGGAAAATAAAGTTAAGGACATGACTTTACTGCGGGTGTTTTTGGTTCACTTGATATGAAAAAGGGCACCGGAACACCCCAAAAAAGACATACTAATTAACCTGACATATTGCGCTAATCAATACACTGTGGAACAAGTCATTGGTAGAACTCATTTTGGGAAAGTTCTATGCTGGATGTATAAGAAAGTCCCTCCAGTGCCATGGTTCTAGGTGCTCCAGGTTTTGATTCATACTTGAACTATCTTTCTAAAGGACGTTGTTAGTAATGAAGTACTTTAGGGTTTCTGGATGTTATCAGAGGGGTTGGGGAGGCAGCATTAGGATGCTGGGCTGGGTTGGAAGGGGGATTCAACTCAACTGTTCTTTTCTGTAGTGATCTAATCAATGGAGAGGGGGATCAGGATTTGATATTTTGACCCTAGAAACTGTTCGTTTTTTGGTAGAATGAGAGGAGCTAGGAATATTGGAAGGCAGTGGGAAAGGAAGATAATAGCTATTAAACAGCCATTGCTTCTTGCACTTCACTGAATCTCACAAGAAGTCCAAGATGCAACAGGTGTTGCTCTACCCACCATTTTACAGCTGAGGTAACTAAGGCACACTGAGGTTCAAAAACACACCCGAGATCACACAGAGCAGGTGGCAGACCTACAATTCGAACCTGGGTCTTTGGGGCTCTGTGGTTTAATTCTTCCCATGCAACATGGCTGCCATTAACAGAGCACCTGTTTTTTTGTATTGTGTTGTGTTGGTCGTGATTTTGTCGGTCATTGCTTACCTGGCCTACAGACAACAGCTATGAACCTCATTATTTCTCATATGTAAAATGTGAATGACACTTTTATTTCATGGAAGTTGTTGGGAGGATAAAATGAACACATTTTCTTCTTTATGCTTTTCTTTTCCACTTGGTACTAAAAAAAGTTGAATATGTCATTTGTTTTTATGTAACAGTGTCAGTCCTAAGCAAGTTAATGTTTAAGTAATTTATAGTTCCCATGACTTCTCATGAATATTGGGAGAATATGCACACATTGCTGGTTTTATTGAAATGCATAAGTCAACGAGATGGTAATCAAATGTAAAAATCACCCTGCTCCATATTTGAATAGGTTATAAGCATAAGTAACAAACCTTGTCTTTTTATTTGTGTTATAAATAAAATTTATGAGAAAAAATAGCTCAGAGGGACCAATACTGTATATATTCATTTTTAGCTGTCCCTACTGGTAAAGATTGTGAATGGGAGAAATTCCTGACTGTAGTATTCATGATGTGCATAGTCTTGTGATTACTTCAGGTGAAATAACTCTTGTATTTCCTGAGTAAAACTCTCAGAAATCCAATTGACTTAACACTTTCTTGTTTTGCTTTTAGTGGGGCAGGCTTGGTGGCAGGGATACACCTGACCTGGGAGCGAAGGCAGTTTGGGGTTTTAGAGTTCTGCCTTTTAGTGGAAGTGAAGAAGCTGATGGAAAGAGAATTGAAGTGAAGATCTTTTATGTACTCTTAGATGGTATCATTATTAGTGTTTACCATTGTTTAGGGGCAGAAGTAAGTACGGTAGGCTGGGGATCAGGGCCAGACTTGAATCTCATTTCACTTTCTTTTGTTCTTTGTGTCATTACAGGAGTGTCACCTCCTTTATGGAGGCCTCTACTAGTTGTCCTCCTATTCTCCCCATCTTCAGGAGGATTTTGTATTTCAATTATGGATTTTTTTTAGATTAGAATTTTTAAAAATTTATTCATGAGAGACCCACAGATAGAGTCAGGGACCTAGGCAGAGAGAGAAGCAGGCTCCAATTATGGATTGTCTCCACAACCACAGCAGATCTTTCTCATTCAGACACAGACATCTTGTGGGCAAGGGTCACCATGCCTAATTTCTCTCTGCTCCCAGGGTGTGGCCATCCCATACTAGTCTATGGTAATAATGTTGGAAATAGTAACAAGTAGCCTTTCCTGAGTGGTAAACAATGTCAGGCAGCTTCTAAGTATGTACCATGGATTAACTCATTTGGTCCTCGGCATGCCTCTATGAAGCAGATGGTAATATAACTTCCATTTTATGGACAAAAAAACCCCAAGATAACAGACCACTGGGTAACACAACCAAGAGAGCCCAGAAGGTAGAAGTAAGGATTCAGACCCAGGCAGTATAGCTCCAGAGCTCATGTTCTTACTGACTTTATAGTACTGTTGTAGGTTAGGTGTTCTGAAAGCAGATGTGGAGATACAGTTTAGGATGTGGGATGTCTCTTAGAGATCAACACCTGTGAGGAAGCAGGACTGGTCAGAGGGAACAGTCTAACTGGGTGGGCCCCCATGAAGAAGGCTGGAAGGGTATTGCTCATGAGAGTTGATTTGACCTGTGCTGACACGGCTGGAATTTAGATCCTCACTTTGCCTGGTCTCTGGACATAGGCTGCCTAGGGAAGGCTGTGACCATGGGCAAAGCAGCTCCTTCCCACTAATGCAGACTTTGATGTTACTGGCAGCTGGAGGCTGTGTTTTCATCATATCCTCTGCAGCTGGATAGAAAGTCTCTGCTTTCTGGATGGCTCGTATCCATGTCAACCATATATAATAGATGGCCTCTCAGAGAAAAGATAATAAACATTTGCTAAATTAACAGATTTTTTATTAATTATAATAACTATAATAATAGTTATAACTTATTAAGCAGTAATTATGTACCATATAAAGATGCCTATAATTTATTGAGTCATTAATCATCATTAGAATACACTGAAGCTAATAATATATTACATAACCCTATTTTACTAATGATGTAATAGAGATCTACTGACAGTAACTAACTTGTCCAGAGTTATGTAATTAGAAAGTGGGAGAGCTGGAAGTCTCTCTCAGGCCCTTCTGACACTGGAGTTCATACTCATAACCTCTACATTAGTGTCTGTATCTTCCCTGCTTGACTGCTGTGAGCTTTCTATAGCAGAGACTATGTCTTTTTCAATTTTGTGGCTTCAGCACCTAGCAATGCCTGACAAATGCTACATACTGAACATATATTTGTTGAATGAATGATAAATTGGTCTTCTAGTAAAAGAACCATGGTTTTGAGAGAAACTAGCAAACTCATTTATAATTTGATGACTTTGATTAGAAACAACTGAGCATTTAATAAAGCATATTAAAGTCATAAATCTTTGTTTATTTCACAAGTCTTGTCCAAGCTAAGAATTGTGAGCAGAAACAACAGGAAGGACACACACATTTTGTGTGCACAAGTGGCCCCCACATTGGCTGAATCTGTCAGGATAAGTGAGAGGCCATAGGCTGTTGGGGCCAGAGCATCACCTACAACGGAGGAGGTTGAAGTGTGGGTATCTATCTCATATGCACTTTGTCACTGACAAGTTGTTTCATCCTCTTATCTCTGAAATGAGGAAATTGAGAAGATGCTCTTTGAGTTTCATTTAATACTCATATGCTCAGATTCTATAAAAATGATATGGAAGTGAAAGCTGACACTCTGAAGGAACAAAAAGCAGAACCAGAACTGGTGGGTGGAGATTCAATAGGAAGATTTTAGCTGAACATGAAAAAGGATATTCTGAAGAATGCCCTTGTGGGGAAGGCATTCCTCCCCCCACAAAGTGTTGGAGTAGAAGCTGCTCGTGGTCAGGAGTACTCTGGCTGCGCTCTCTGTGTTGGGCCAAAGTCTGAGTCCAATGACTACAAAGGCCAAATGAATCTGGGAGTCTGAGCATAGAAAAGGCAAGGATTAAATCCCAGGTATTCCCAAAGTGCCAGAGAGTTAGAGTAATAAATTGTACTGAATGATGCTTAGGATAACAGTAGCTGCTCAGAGAATACTTGCTGTTTAATGATCAGTGCTTAAAATTGGGTTGAATATAACTGATATATAGAAGTTGTGGATAGTTTGAGGTTAAAATGAGATAGTCCATGTGAAGGTGTTTTGCCCTTATAGTTTGGGTTCTCTAGAAAACAGAACCTGACACAAGTACTTGGGTGCAGATAATAGGTTGCATGTTCAGTAATTTGAAAAGAGTGAATAGGGGATCCCTGGGTGGCGCAGCGGTTTGGCGCCTGCCTTTGGCCCAGGGCGCGATCCTGGAGACCCGGGATCGAGTCCCACGTCGGGCTCCCGGTGCATGGAGCCCGCTTCTCCCTCTGCCTGTGTCTCTGCTTCTCTCTCTCTCACTGTGTGCCTATCATAAATAAATAAAATTAAAAAAAAAAATTTGAAAAGAGTGAATAAAAATTGCTGAGAACATGTAATAAGTCTCAGGTAAATGGTAGCCACAGCAAACTCTTCCTACTGAAGAGTGAGGATTTTCCTAAGGATAAAGGCTTCTAGGCAGAGGGAAGAGTGTTTTAAAAAGGCTCAATGTGACAGATCTGGATAATCTCTAGGAAGGGAATATGTTTTTATTTGTAGGTTGGGAATAGGGAATTGAGTGAGGCCAGCAAGGCAGGCAAGTGTCCTGTCATGAAGGCCTTGTGAGCCAGACCGCAGGAGTTAGGACAAATTCAAATATATTGAACTAGTGCAGAGCATCCCTAAAACTGCATACAGAAAGTAACAAAATTGCAGTCAATTAAAAACCAAGACAGTAAAAAGACTTAAGTTCAAATGATGGAGTGACCATGAAGAGTAGAAACCAGGCATGAAGAACAGTCAAGCCTGACTGACTTGTTTTTTTTTTTTTTTTTTTTTTACACAAAATGTAGGATAAGCTGATTTGAAAAGAGTTATGCCTTTTTTTTTTTCTTTTTTCTTTCCTTCTCCCACCCCACCCCTTTGCTCTTTTTCTTCCTTCCTTCCTCCCTTTCTTCTCTGGGTCCCTGTCTGTCTGTCTTTCTCATTTTCTTTTTTTTTGACCCAACAACACCAAACACGTTTGAAAGGAGCCACAATTACAGATTTTAATGTGACTGTTCACTTACTGTTGGATACTCTTGGCCAGTAAACACATTTGCAGTTTATATGAGAGAAACACTTGTCATCAAAGCTGAAGTTCAAATGCAATTTGATGTGCACACAGGCATACTAATATAAACATCTTGAAAAGCTCTTAAATGATTTTCGGGGATTATCATATTTGAATTGACAACTCACTGCCATTTAAACTATTGACAAAAAAAGGCCCAAGCCCAATGCTGAAATACTGAATTCCTTATAGCAGCTTGAAGGCTGCATGTTGGTTCAGCCTTCTGTGCTTTTGCATCTTGCCATCCCTTTGGATTGCTGGCTTACCAGCCTGCACCAGTCTCCCCTCACTGCCCTCCTGCTCACTCCCATCTAGATACCAGCTGCATCATATTTTGTCCAGTTCATAGCCCCACAACGCCTGCATGTAATTTAGCATTGCCCTTAGGGCTCAGCATCTCAGCCTTTAATATGCATAGAAATACCCCCTAGAACCTTGTGAAAATGCCAATTCTGATTAACAGGTTGAAGGTGGGACTAAGATTCTGTGTTTTCAATAATCTTCATGACACCACTGCTGCCACTTGGCTCATAGACCACACTTGGAGTAGCAAGATCTTAGCCCATCCTATTGCAATCAGCCATACGTTTGTCTTTCTTGGCTCTTAAGACCAGGGAATTTTTGTTTTGTGATTGCCAGTGTCTAGGAGGAGTCTGGCACAGGATAAGATACTCAGTAAACTCCTGGTGAAAATATGTGAAAGCATTAGGTCATTAGTTCATTATCACAACCTGAATTACTCGTGCCACTATCAGCCATTTTTTAAGAAGGAGATGAAGACTCAGATTAAATCAGGAACGAAAACATTTCCAGATAGGGAATGATGGAACTAGAACCCTGAAGATACCCTACTAACTCTGCATCTTGAGTTCTTTTCACTCCGCCATTTGCCTTCTAAAACCCTGACTGCAAATGCAAGTGGGGCCCGAGGAGTAGAGAAACTTTTTTTTAAATTAATAAAATGCAACTATTCCTAGTGCTGTGTTTAGGAGATTGGAACTTTACAATCTTCGCCTTAGAGAATACAGACAATATAAAGTTGCAGGAAATCCTTGGTCTTGAGAGATTTGGACCACACTCCAAACTTTGACGTTCTAAACCATTCTCACAGCTGAACAAATATGACATATATAATTGTCAAGCCCACCACTGATATTATGAATTAATTCTTGGGATTTATGGTGTTTTGCACTCTCTTTTCAAAGCACCTTACAACCGTTAATTATTTAAGCCGCTTTACATCCCTCAGAGGAAGGACAGGGATATTATTCTGCCCTGAGCCTGGGGGAAGGTGGAGGTTGACAGAGGTTGCCAGAGTCCAGGGGAAGGGAGATCATGTTGCACCTGAGCGAACTCAGAGGATTTTATTGTGGAGGAAATCCTGCTGGTGAGACAGCATAGGGGCTTCCCTTTTGGGTTTTTGAGTCAGAAGAAGAGTGCAAAGGCCATTTTAATACCCCTAATAAGATAGTAGCTCTCATTTATTGAATGCTTACTATGTAGCATGTAGTGTGCTGTGTCCTATCTATTTTTTTATTTAATTGCATAAAAGAAATGTGAGTTGGATGATGATAATGACGAAAATAGCACCCACATTTTTTGAGAACTCATGCCATACAGACACTTGACATGTCTTGCCTCTCTCTGTCCTTATGGCAACCTCATAAAGCATATATTGTTACTTCTGCATATCACAAGGAAATTAAATAGTCTACGCCATGTGCTTGATATGTGATACAACTGGGATTTGAATCCAGGGTTTATCTGTCTCCAGCAGCTGGGCTCACGCTATTTGGTTCTATTGGCAAATCATTGACCCTCTGAAGTTTCTCATCTGTTAAATGTGAATAATAATACCTACCTTATAGATTCCCATGAAGATTCAACAAAAAAATGCATAGAAAGTGTCTAGTTCTGTGCTCAGTATGTAGAGGTGCTCAGTATAAGCTGTTTTTTTTTTTTTCTTCTTCTTTCTCTTCTCGTTTGCACCACATTCTTCCTCCTGGGACTGTCTCTCAATAAATAACACCACCATCTTCTCAAATGCTAAGGAAAATCTTAGAGGTCTTTCAAAAAATTTCTTCCCCTTGTCGCCCTCATTTAACCAACTGCCAGTCATGGTCAGTAGATTATGTCAGGAATGGAAACTTTTCATCCAGCATCCTCCAATGGCCCCATTTTGGTTTCAAGCCCCTCCTGCTTATGAAGCTAATTCTCAGTGACCTAGGACTCTAGGAATTCCTGTCACTTATTTTCTACAACTTGCCTGCAGTACAAGTGCTGCTAACATCTTGTGTCAGGTTCTCAGAATTTTTATTGAGGAGTCATTCTCTATACTTCCTCAAATGAAGGAAAAAACAAGAGCACCCACTTGAAATGCATTATTCTAAGTGTGTGTCTCTCATTTTTGAGGCTCTTAACTTTTCAGGACTGGATTCAACATCCCTGGCAACAAGCAGACATTGGGTAATAAATTGAATCAAGTTCTCTTGCCTCTACCCTCCAAGTGGAGTTAAGGTAAACAATTAATTTTGTGAGACAAGCTCTCTGACATCCAGGTGCAGTAAGTCATTTTGGGACAATAGAAGCCAATAAGTAATAAACACCACCAACAATGGACTTTAGTATTAATTCTTATTCTCTTACCTTTGGGGCTTCCAGGAGACCACAGAAGGGGGAATTTTGTCTAATAGTCACTGCTACATATTGTCCACACTTCTAAAACTTGCTTTGTGATTGCCATGGGACGTTGGCTCACTTGTCAGTCTTTAGTTTCTATTCTCTGGGACATGAAAACCACTCTCTCTCTAATGTCTCCACCTGACAGATTGAGCTGCACCAGGTTCTCCATCAGCTGATATATCTGGTGGCCATACATAACTGGTTAGAACTTTGATGCCCAAATGCCAAAGTGTTCCAGTTGGATTATCTCCATAGGAGGTCTGGTTGAAAGATAGATAATATCCCTTTCCCTTACTTTGACTTATAAAAAAGAAGTTGAAGAATCTAGACTCTTTACCTCTATTCAGGATATTTTTCAGTTTAAAATATTTCCATTCCTATGTCTTCATCATATAATAGTAATAGTTATAATATTAATGGCTAACATCTATATGGAGATAAAGACATACCAGAATTTATTCTAACTACTTTAAATGTACTAGTCTGTAGAATTCCCACATCAATCCTGTGAGGCATGCGTGGTAGTATTATCCTGTCGTTATTATTCTGATTGTGAGGTAGGCCTTGAGAGGTTAGGTGACTTATAGCTGGCCTGTATTCTAACCTAGGCATTATGACTTGAGCTTTGGAGAGCTTCACAATAATAAGTACAAAATAATAATGGCCACTTTGCACGATACTTAGAGTTACAGTGAGTGTTCACAATCATTATCTCATTTTATCACCACAAGAATCTACTGGAGCAGACAAGCGACAGATAGGTTGCCTTCACACTGGAAGGTTGTAGTATACAATAGGCGAGAGGATGTACTTTGAATTCAGAATGATATGGGTTTGAATTTTGGCTTTGGGTGTTTGAGCCTCAGTTCTTCTACAAGTAAAATAGGGATTAAAATGACATTTCAGGGGCTCCCGGCTAACTCAGTTGGTAGAGCATGACTCTTGATCTTGGGATCATGAGTTCAAGCCCCATGTTGGGTGTGGAGCCTACTTAAAATAAAATTTTTAAAATGACATTGCATAGGATTTTTGTGAGGATTACATAAAGCAATATGAAGAAAGTGCTTCACATTGCATCGACTAACTCTTTTTTTTTTTAAAGAATTTTATTTTATTTTATTTATGATAGTCACAGAGAGAGAGAGAGAGAGGCAGAGACACAGGCAGAGGGAGGAGAAGCAGGCTCCATGCACCGGGAGCCCGATGTGGGATTCGATCCCGGGTCTCCAGGATCGCGCCCTGGGCCAAAGGCAGGCACTAAACCGCTGAGCCACCCAGGGATCCCTCGACTAACTCTTAATAGCTGTCAATGAATCTTCCTTCTTTCTTTCCTGCCTTGCTTTCTTCCTTCCTTCTTTTACTAATATTGGGCCCTGTATCTGTATGTGTGTGTGTGTGTGTGTGTGTGTGTGTGTGTGTGTATGTATTACATATAATATCCTCTTTTCTTCATCCCTAGTGCGTTCAGATGATGGTAGGGAAAATTTAGGTTTGAGCTTGGTTTGAAATGTTAGTATAGTTAGTATAGTTTGACAAGTATTTATTGAGCACTCTGAGTGGGATATTGTGGTAGGAAGGTATTGGTGATACAAAAGTGATTACATGAGATCCCTACCCTCAATAGTCCATATTCCTTGAGGAATGGAAGGGAGAGGGTTCACTCTGTGCCAAGCACTGTACTTTACATGGATGATCTCATATATGATCTCATTTGACAGGTGAGGAAATGGAGGCCCTGAGAAAGGGGCTGTGTGCCATTCTCTAGATCATCACTATCTAATAGGATTTTCTAGATGATGGAGGTAATCTGTCTGTGCTATCCAGTATGATAGCCACTAGACTTTTGGTCACTGGAAATGTAGCTTGTACAACTAAGAAACCAAGTATTTGATTTTATGTTGTCTTCATCAGTTTAAACTAAGTATTTGATTGTATGTTGCCTTCACTGATTTAAATAGCTCATGTAGCTAGTTGCTATCATATTTGATAGCACAGCTGCAGGAGAAGACCCAGCTAGTCAGTCAGTGGCAGATTTTGAATTTGAACTGTGGTCTGTTTGACTTCCAAGGCCGTGATTAGGCATGACTCAAGGCTCTCTCATTTTTTTACATTCATTATCTCACTCAGGGGCTAGACATGAGCCCCTCCCCTCTTCCTTGCCAGTAGAAGAGGTAACTCTGGGGGTAGAGGGTCATCTGAAGGATGCCAGCCAATAGCCCTCCTCCTCTCATAGAACTAGGATAGAGAGTGGGAGCAATCATCCTTCCATACAAAACCCCTCAGGATCAGAGGCTTTTGCCTGAGTGGAATTCATTTTGTTGCAGTAATAATTCTTGCAGAAAACTGGTGTTGCTGATATAGTAAGAAAGCCAACTAGGGCCCCATGAAGGGAGGACTCTTGAAATTCCTTAGTGAAAAAGTAGGAAAAATGCTAGTCATTATTAGGGTGAGGACTTAAAATAATAATAGGGGCCAAAGGGTTTCAGATTTTCTTGTTGCCGTGTTTAGGATTTCAAAAGCCACATCACCAACAATATGTTTGTGGCCAACTTGAATCTAAGAATCCAATGACTCAGTTCTTCCCATGGCCCAGACTGACAAAAAGGCTTTAGAATTCAAAATAAATAGTAGCATTTACTTTTGTCCTTTATTATTGCTATTATTAATAAGCCATTCAATGTGTATAAGAAAAACCAAAAAGGGTGGATATTAGAAGCAGGGAGATGAATTACTATGCAGAGAATGTGTGTGTGTGAGGCAATTATCAATATTTGTTGAATGAATAAACTAAGTCATTTTTTTCCAGAAATAAAAAAGCTATTTATTGTCTCCTAATAACTAGGATTGTGGGAGTGAGCCCCCTGAGAGAGATGGGGATTATATTCTGCGCCGAAAGACCACCATATGCAAAGTCCCTGAAGTTAGAGGGAGCCTATACTTTGGAAAAATTGACACAGCAAATTAGTGTGGCTGGTGCTTAGGGAGAAAGGGCATGGGATGGGGATGAAACGTTGGGGAAAGGCCAGACTTTGCCTTGTGGTTTGGGTTACATTAAAGATTTTGGTCTTTAATTCAAGAGTAATAGGAAGAATTTGAAGGGGTTTGAGTAAAAAAGTAGCAGTGTCATGTTTGTGCTTTTTTAAGAGGTCACTGCCAATGTATGAAAAACAAATTGGAAGAGAACGGGGTGAACACAGAGAAATTATTTGTTGCGATAGTAGTGATCCAGGTTCATGGCAGGCTCAGGCTCATGGCAACTCTTCAAGCTTCAATTTCCTCATCTCAAAAATGGAAATAATGTGTATGAAAGTGCTATGCAAAGTGCTAGTTTTCTTACTTGTGACATAAAGTGTTTTACTTATTATTTGTGTGATTTTTTATTATAGATGGGGTGAACTATGTACTAATAAGTTAATCACCAAACAGCCTATTTT
The DNA here is from genome assembly GCF_048418805.1 of Vulpes vulpes. NCBI lineage: Eukaryota > Metazoa > Chordata > Mammalia > Carnivora > Canidae > Vulpes > Vulpes vulpes. Next base: position 154,621,651 of record NC_132791.1, read on the forward strand.
CCCAGAGTACCTGGTAAAATCCTGAGGCAGAGACTGAATGTATATGATTGAGTGTCTCTGGTTCGTGTAATAGTGCAGCCATCGCATGCAAATTAGTTTCAGTTTTGCCTTCTCTGTTGGTCCTTGACCTTCTCGGCCTCAGATTCATTCTCATCCTTTCCTGTTTGTCTTTATGTTGTAGGAGGGCTGGCATCTAAAGCCTGTTGCCTACGCTTCTATACCAAGCAGCTGGCTTCTGGCTGGGTTTCCCCAGTGTGATGTACTAATGAGAGACTGGAGAGTGGGAAGAAGGGAAAAGCCTGGGTATTTCTTCTCCCTGTGTGTCTTGTATCTCAGGCTGAGGCTTTGTTTCTTCCATAGCCTCTGGCTTATGATTCCCGCTTCTGCCAGGTGATCTTGGCTCTTGGGCACCTTGCTTTGTTTTTTTAGTCCAAGGAGGTAGCAACTTCCTGCCACTGTTAACCTTTGGAGCACCTTAGGTGTCACATGTCGCTTCTCTTTCACCACTTCTGCAACCAGTTCCTTCTACCAGATTCCTTCTGTTTTATTTATTTATTTGTTTACTTATTTATTTAAGATTTTATTTATTCATGAGAGAGACACAGAAAGAGAGAAGCAGAGACACGGGCAGAAGGAGAAGCAGGCTCCATGTAGGGAGCCCAATGTGGGACTCGATCCTGGGTCTCCAGGATCACACGCGGGGCTGAAAGCGGCGCTAAATTGCTGAGCCACCCGGGCTGCCCGATTCCTTCTGTTTTAGACTCAGTTTTTGTTTAACTGGTTGGATCCTGAGTGATATATACTAGCATATAGGCTGAATTTTATTAATAATCAAACAGCACTCTTTTCAAAAATGTAATCTTTTTATGTAAATAAACTTTGAAACCTTAAAACACATAATACAAAAGAAAATATCCTGTCAATAGAAACACATTTCAAAACCATAAACAAACTTAGAATGGTCTGCATTTTAATAGCAACAAAATTAATCATAAGTTTTTCAACTTTATTTTTTCAGCTGACTGAGCCTCAGAGCTAAGACAAATGTTGTCACTTAGTGTTCTTTAAATAGTTTTTAGCTAGTTTTAATTTGAAGAAAGAACATTCTTCAGTAGAGACAGGGATAGGGATTACCAAAAAATAAAATAAACAAATAACATACTTTGGAAAAACTCACCATTATGTCATAGTATTACACGCTATCTTGGCAAATTTATGGATAGTTTTAATTTTTTTTCAGTTTCACTTGGTAATGGTTTGACACAAAACAGTGATATCATTGGCAATGATTCTTTTATGTTGCTTGAAAGTTTATTTGGAATCTTCTCTGTGCTCCTTCCAATAATCTGTTTTTCTAAGATAATGTTGTTAATTGATTTATTGATGCATTTACTAGTTTATTAAAAAATTTATGGGATGACTACTATATTTTCTTAAAAAGCCAACATATTTTGATACATAGCCATTCTTTAACAGACCATCTTTTCACATTATTGAAGTTGTCAACCTATTTAAAAATAATTTATTCAGGTGAAATTCACACAAAAAAGGAACCATATCATTTTATTATTTATTTATATTGAGAGAGAGAGAGAGAGAGAGTGAGCACTGAGACATGAGACAGAGGGAGAGAGAGAATCTCAAGCAGGCTCCACACTCAGCACGGAGCCTGACAAAAGGCTAGAGCTCTCACAACCCTGAGATCATGACCTGAGCCGAAATCAAGAGTCAGACACTTAACTGACTGAACCATCCAGGTGCCCCCAAAAAAGGAACAATTCTAAAATGGACAGTTCAGTGGCATTCAGTTGAGCAATGTTGAGCAACCACCACCTCTATCTACTTCCCAAACATTTCTATCACTCTAGAGGACTCTAGCAACCACCACAATTCATTCTCTCCCCATGGATTTATTTATTCTGGATATTTTACATGAATAGAATCATATAATGTGTGACCTTTTGTGTCTGGCTCTTTCTTTCTTACAGAGCATATGTTTTCAAGGTTTGCTCATGTTGCAGCATGTATTAGGACTTCCTTTTGATAGCTGAGTAATATTGCACTTACATATATATGCCACTATTTGTTTATCCTTTCACCCTTTGGTGGACATTTGAGCTGTTTGCACCTTGTGGTTATGGTCAGTAATGCTGCCATGAACATCTACACATCTTTACTTACTTATGTACCTTTCCTAGTTCTTTTGGGTTAGACCTATGAATGGAATTGTGGACCTATTTTCAATTATTTTTGGTCTAGAGCATAAGAGGGGTCATTTGGTAATTTTATGTTTAACTTTTTGAGCAGATGGTAAACTTGTTCACAGCAGTGGAACCATTTAATATTTCCAACAGCAATGTACAAGGGGTCCAGTTTCTCCACATCCTGCCAACACTTGTTACTTTCTATTTTTTAAAATTGCTATTCTAGCTGCTATGAATACCAAAATACCCTTTGTGGTATTTTGTTTTTGTTTTTGTTTATTTCTGTTTTTGTTTTAAAATATGCTCCATGCCCAACGTGGCACTTGAACTCATGACCCTGAGGTCAACATTTGCACACTCCACCAACCAAATGAGGCAGCCAGGCACCCCCCCCCTTATTGTGATTTTAATTTGCATTTCCCTATTGACTCATGATGTTGACCATCGTTTCACATACTTATTGGCTAATGTATATTTGTATATTTTCTCTGGTGAAGTGTCTTTTCAAATCTTTTGCCCCTTTTAAGTTGTGTGTGTGTGTGTGTGTGTCTTTTTGTTAAGTTATGGAAGTTCTTTAAATATTCTGGATACTAGGCTTTTATCAGATATACAATTTGCACATATTTTCTGCCCTGTAGATAGTTTATTTACTTTCTTGATAAAGAACGCCCTTGTGTACACAAATGCTTTTCATTTTGACAAGGCCCAATTTATTGTTTCTTTGGTTGCTCACACTTTTTGTGTCAGATCTGACAATCCATTGCCAAATTCAATGTCATGAAGATTATTATTATTTTTAAAGATTTTATTTATTAATTCATGAGATACACGGTGCGGGGGGGGAGCAGAGACACAGGCAGAGAAGCAGGCTCCATGCAGGGAGCCCGACGTGGGATTCGATCCTGGGTCTCCAGGATCATGCTCTGGGCTGAAGGCAGTGCCAAACTGCTGAGCCACCCAGGCTGCACTAATGTCATGAAGATTATTTTTAATGTTTGTGAATATTTTAGTCTATCTTTTATATCATGTACAATTTAATATATCTAAAACTATATATATATATGCACACACACATATACTCATATATGGATGTAACACATATTCATTTTCAGAGCATTTTAAAATTCATTGATTCATTTTATTCTTTTTAACAATGTTGTGAAGTACACAGGGCAATCGTAATTATGCTAATTTTAAAGATAAGAAACCCCCATGAACTTGAAAACTGTCAGAGTCTCATGGATAGTAGACAGCAAATGTAAAATACAAATTCCGGCTGCCTGACCCCATTCATTTGTCTGTCCATTCTACTGTCTTGCTCCATAAGGTGTCCTATGTTTGCTGGAAACAATGTTGAGACAGGGGAGAGAAGGAATGAAAACTAATACTTGTTTTGTTCCTACTATGCACAAGGCTTATTTAAGCCTTCTGCCCATCTCATCATACAGTTCTCACACCATCCTAGAGGTCCATGTTGAATTTCTGATTTTTTTTAAAAGATTTTATTTATTTATGACAGACACAGAGAGAGGCAGAGACATAGGCAGAGGGAGAAGCAGGCTCCATGCAGGAAGCCCGATGTGGGACTCAACCCTGAGCCAAAGGCAACTGCTCAACCACTTAGCCACCCAGGGGTCCCATGAATTTCTGATTTTAAGGTAAGGAAAGAGTGGCTGAGAGAATTTGTAATGTACTATGTAGTATACTGATAACCCGTGGCAGAGCCTTTGTTCAATACTGAGGTGGTTTGATCCCTTAATATCATCTAGCATTTAGAGGAAAGCCCCACAGAAGAGGATTGTTTCAGACATATGAAAGGAGAAGAAAACCAAAAGTAGGAAGTAATATTGGTATTTTTCTTCTGTGTTCTCAATTGCCTATATTTAATGAAAATGACCCTCTGCTTCTCACCCTTATTGGTTATCTGCTTAAATGCTAATCCCTGAATCCACCCCCTACAATCCTCCCCACACACTTTTAATCACTCTTGCAACCAGTGTCCTTAACAATATTAGACATTCTATCATAGGGATACAGAACTATTTCTCCACATCTAAAGCCTCCAGGCCCACCTGGCCAGGTCCTATGGTGCAGCTCTCCCAGCGACCATGGATCCTCATCTGGTGTTTAACAAGTCATGCCCCCAACCCGTCCCCCATCTACTTTTTTTGCACACAGACAGGAAATTGGGGACTAAGGGAAATTCACCTCTGACCCTTAATTCACTTTTTAATAAAAGCATTTAGAGTCATTTGCTTGCTTCATGCCAGACGCAAGTGAGAGCTGACTTCATGGCTCTTTGAAGGAAGACTCATCCATCCCTCCTGCACTGGCATTTTTTTCAGTGTGTCAGCTCTCAGAGGCAGCTGCTAGCTCAGACCGTGTCCATGTTATGGCCTTGCCCAGTGCCTAACACATAGTAGAGTGTTGTAAATATTGACTGTGTTCAATGAGTGTCAGTTATTGAAAAGTGAACGATGGTGCTTTTGCCTTACACAGTGAATTTAATTAATGGATAGAATTTTCCCAATTTTATACTTTCCTCCTATCAATTTTTCTTAAACTGCTGAAGACTTTGAGGTGATAATTTGTATTAGACATGAGTCTTTTGGTTGTTTGAGAAAGAAACTCATTGAAGCCGACTTAAGAAACAAAGGAAATTTATTATCTCACCCGTCATGGTAGGACCCAGATTATCTTTAATAGTCTTCCTCACTCCTTGCCTTGCCCTGCTTTCCTTTGACCAGCTTCATTCTCAAGCAAATTCTTGTAGCAGTAGGATGGCCACTGGCATCTTCAAATCTTCAGGAATAGACTTTACTATTTTGGCAATCTAAGCTGGGAAACAGAATTGCTGTTCCAATAGTTTAACTAAAATCTTGGGACTGCCTGTCATGTGCACCTCTCTGGTCCAATCATGGTGGTTTTTTTGAACTCTCATTGGTCAGTGGGTCATATGCCCACCCATGGAGCAGGGAGTGGGATCAGCCTTCCCTGAATGGCATGGACCAACTGGCGTGAGGGGGTCCTCAAAAAAAAATTGGGCTGACACATACAGATGATGAGGGAAAAGAGAATGAATAGGCAAAACAATAAATGCCCACTGCTTATCTGACATATAGTACATGACAACTTAGGAATCTTAAACTCATTACACAAAACTGTAAGTTTGATTTCTTGGTGTCTGGCAAAGATAACATCATTTTAAAGTTTTCTGCATTTGGAGCAGAAGATGAATTTCAGATCAGAATACACACTTAAGGAGCTTCTTTTGAAGCCTTCTATATATATATATATATATATGTATGAGGAAAAAAATTCAGTTGCCTATACTGGTATTTTTGCTCAGGCCCATGCATTGTTTATTCAGCCTACTCTGTTACTAGTGGACTGTTGACCAAGTAGCAGACATTGTATCTTACACTGAGACTAGAGTGTTAAATAAGGAAAACATGCCTGTCCTCCTGGAGATTATGGCCTGGGGGAGCTTATAATCAGATTCTAATTAACTCATAATGTATGACTTGCCAGAGCTATTGAACTCATGCAGTGGAATCAGGACATTTAAAAAAAAAAGGAGTATGTAAGGGCAACCATGTTATACAAGAAGCAGGTTAACTAAATAAGTTGAGTGATAATTTCTTGCTTAAATCTGTGTAAGACACTTTGTGCTGATGAACACCTTCATTCTTAAAAATCATCTGTAGTTTCCCTTTGTAGATGAAGTGAGGGGAAGGAGAAGTTAGGTGCTCACCCAAGTCTGAGTTTTCTAGGACACTGTGCCTGTATTGGCAATCATAAAAGATCTATGATTTCTTTTATGTCATGGGTGTTATTTACACCCAGAAATACATACACATATACAGAACTTCTGGGAAAGCTGTGGTGATCAAATCATGAGTCCTATGCCCTTAACAGATGCTCTATCCTTTCTTGGGGCTCCCTATCCTTGTTTCTTCACTCCTAGGGCATTGTAAATATAGCAAAAGGAAGTGTGTGTGTGTGTGTGTGTGTGTGTGTGTGTATGCATGTGATAGTAGGAGGCTGGTTGAAGGCTGCAGGCCTCAGAGCCTTTGAGCAAGTGATAGGTAAAGGCTTTGTGGCCTACAAGGAAAGTCCATGGGAAGAGGAAGCAGTGAGGCCCAGTGGAAAAAGCACTGGAAAGAAGTCCTATGACTTGGCTTTGAATCCTGGCCCCACCACTTAGAAGTCAAAGTTACTTAACATCAAAGATTGTATTTCCATTACTGGCAGTGAAAATATACTTCTTCATACTTCATATCTCCCAGGTGTTTTGTGAGAATCAAGTGGAATAATACCTATGAAAATTGCTGTGGGCAGTGCAAAGCTGTAATTTGTAAAGCTTTATTTTGTATATCATTGCTCTCTTCTGATCTGCCCCTGCTTGCTCTCTCTCATGTACAAACCTCATGATTTCCAACATTCTGAAGGTGGCATAGTGCATACATAGTACAAACAAGTATTTTTTCCCTTCATTTTCCACTCCTTAATTCTTACCCATCAGTTGTTTTCTCCAGGATCTCCCACATTCTAGGTACTATAGTAGCTAGAGATAAGAGAAAAAGCATGAGTTGAGGAAAAGAATATGAAGTTTGGACTCAGGGCATAAATCCTGACTTCTCCTTCTCTGGTTGTATAGTTTTGAGATAGTCAACTAACTTCTCTAAGCATTCAGTTTTTTCATCTGTAAAATAGAAGTAATTTCCATCATTTATAGGAACTTTACTGAGTGCTAAAGGGAACACGTGGCTCAGTAAATCAGCCATCATTTTCTTTAAGACATTTCCCCTCCCACCTAGGAGCTCATGGTCTAAAAGTGTAGATAAGACGTTTTTCAAGATTATTCTAAATCAGAAGAGAGAGCATGTGGCTTTGGTGGTGGTGGGGAGGGGGGGGTGGATGGTGGATGGCCAGTCTCTGAGTGGTTGAGCTGTTTGGTTGTTGAGTAAGGTATGACTTTACCCAAGGAACCCAGCTGGTACTTGGTAAAATCTAGTCTTGAATCCAAACTTCCTAGGAAATTTTCAAAAAGGTAGACCTCTTTAGGTTTACTAAACTATTATTTGGACCTTGATTTTTAAGAACATTTCCTGAAGTTAGTGGTTTGTTAAGACAAAAGATGAGCTGAGAGGTCCCATGCCACTTTAAGGAATACATGTGTAGTACCAGCAGGAATGAAAAATGTGGCTTATTTTTTCCTGAAAGAAAAATAGTTAAGTGTATTACAGGGAATAGGATAGCTCAGAGGAGAGTTTGACACCAAGAGCTTATTTGATTTTACAACAAATGGTTAGCATCATAAAATTACTCATTTATTGGCTTATTTGGGGCTTTTTAATGGCCTTGTCCTGGTTTGTGGGATGCAACACTTCAGCCCATCAGTGTGATATTGTTGTGTGTTGCTTCTCCATTACACAATGATACCACTACAGTGAGGCTCTCTTGACCTTTTTTCCTCCTTCTGTCTGTGCCATCTATCAAATACCCGAAGCATGTTTAAATTTGCCTGTGCTTGGCCTTTGTTGTTCTTGATGACGCCGTTGTGAGATCACCTTGAGTGTCATCACAAAGCAGCTGAAATGGGGTTTTCAGTGCTCCTCTGTAGTAGACTGAACATTGACCCTCAAATATATCAGATCTTAATCTCTAGAACCTGTGAGTGTGATCTTATTTGGAAAAGGGCTGTTACAAATGTGATTAAGTTAAGAATGTACAGATGGGGAAGGATGTTCCAGATTATCTGGATGAACCCTAAATACAATCACAGATGTCCTTATAAGAAAGGACAGAGGTAGATTTCACACAGAGCAAGAGGGGAAGGCAACATGACCACAGAGACTGGAAACAGATTGGAGCGATGTAGTCATAAGCCAAGAATGCCAGCAGCCACCAGATTTCAAAGTCTGGTCTCCAGAGCAGAGAGAATAAATTTCTGTTGTTTCAAACCACCAAGTTTGTGATAATTTATTATGGCAGCCATTGGAAATTAATATACCCTCCATCTCCTTTCCCTGGCAATCTACCATTTTGAATATTATGATGTACACTTAAATTTCATTTTAAATAAATGATCTTATAAAAATAGCCCATCCACATTCCAGGAAGTCATGAGAAATAACAGGTTATAGTAGGTCGTAACTGGAAGGGTCCTTAGAGGCCACCCAGACTTCGTACTATAAAGATGAGAAGGCCGGGATGCAGAGAGAGTGCATACTTGCCCAAGGTCACTCAGTAAGTGAGTGGTATAGGCAGGACCTAACCCAATAGCCAAGCTTTGTCACCACAGACAAAGGGACATAACTATGAGGATATTTGGCCTGGCAAGTAGATAGGAAGGAACCTGCTAAAGCTTACTTAAAGAATGTGACTTTTATCTTTTTTTTAATGAGTTGTGGATTGGCCCTTTCACTCTAGGTAACTAAATGCAAGAAATATTTTGGGGAAAGACAATAACCTTTTCTGCAAGAAACAGATACAGTCGAATATGTCTGACTTGGGAAGATATCCATGACATAAGGATGCAGGTAGGTGTGTGGCCTTTAGAATCATAGGACCTGACCAGAATTTTGTCTCTGCCACTCACTGGCTCTGTGAATCAGGGTCAGTTACTCTCTGGGAGCCTCAGTTTCTTCATCTGAGAGCCAGAGGTACTAATAGTGCTTGTCTGAGACTGTGGTGAGGCCTACATGAGATACTGTGTATAAAAATGCCTCACCCTCTGTCTGCCAATTAATTGAGGGTTAGGGTTAGCTCCATAAATGTTAGTGTCTGGTATTATGTTATCAAATAAAAGTGAAGTTGTAGCAGAGTATATAGAATTTTATCTTCTTCAAATTTCTTTGGATATTTTACAAGGACCCTGGGATTTCTTTAGTAATCAGTAATAACAGTAAAGACGAAAAACAGGTCTGACTCACAGGGAGCAGAGCTTTCATGAGGCACTGGGGTCTCAGTGTGGCAGGGCTGAGACTGTTATCGGAGTCCCAGAGCTGACAGGAATCCTCAGACCTCGCTGCTGGGAAATGCACAGCTATAAATGTGCATTTACATAAACATGAATACATAAACAGGATCAAAGACTGCCTGATCCCTGGGGAGTGAGATGAGTGCACTCCTATGACCAAAGCTCTGGGTTACACAAGGGCCCCATGCTGCATGGACGGCTCAGAGATGGTGCTCTGCACACCTGGTCTCCAGGCCCCCGCCCAGCCCCTCTAAGCTGTGTGACTTGGGCAGGTCACCCATCGGGCCTGTTTCCTTATCCATCCAACACATAGGCTTCTTATGAGGCTCAAATGAGGTAAAGTACATAAAAGTACTTAGTAAACAGGAAGCCAGTCCAAAGGGGATACTATGATGTACCCTATCAGTTTTCAAGCTCAACAGGGCGTATGTTTGTAATACGTTTCAATTTTGTTCATTCTGTTTGGATATTCACTATTGTCATTTCTGCTCTCATTCCTTCTATGTTGTTTGTTAGCATTTTAGGTGGCCTTACTGATTCTTGTGTAGCTTTTCTCTATCTATCAGGATAATTTTTTTTAAAACATACCTTCTGGGGATCCCTGGGTGGTTCAACGGTTTAGCGCCTGCCTTTGGCCCAGGGTGCGATCCTGGAGTCCCGGGATGGAGTCCCGCGTCCGGCTCCCGGCATGGAGCCTGCTTCTCCCTCCTCCTGTGTCTCTGCCTCTCTCTCTTTCTCTCTCTCTCTCTCTCTCTGTCTATCATGAATAAATAAATCTTAAAAAAAAAAGTAAAACATACCTTCTGCCATGATAGTCTATCAGTGCTTTGATATATAGTTCCTCTTCTAGTACATGCGATGGTTGGGCATCCAACAAAAGGAAAGCATCTGTCAAGGTACAGAGCCATCTGTTTTAACTAAACAGTCCTCAAGAGAGCTGTGAACTTGGTTTTCCCGGCCCTGTATTTGGGATGTTGGTCCTCTGGCCCCTAGAAGGGAGCTTTGAGTGACTCACCCTACTGGAAACAAACCCCCTCCCCTTGCCTCTTGTCTTATATTCCTGGTTCCTAGCCTCAGTTTAGACTTGCCAATAAGTAGCTTACACCAGACTATCAGCTGCTGAACTTTTGGACATGTTTTTGTACTTGTTCTCTGGCTACCTCTGGTCAGTCTTCTTCTTTTTTTTTAAAGATTTTTTAAAAAAATTTATTCATGAGAGACACACAGAGAGAGAGGCAGAGACACAGGCAGAGAGAGGAGCAGACTTCATGCAGGGAGCCTGATGTGGGACTCGATCCCGGGACTCCAGGACCATGCCCTGGGCTGAAGAAAGGCACTAAACAGCTGAGCACCCAGGGATCCCCTGGTCAGTCTTCCTCTGATTGATGGGTTGATGCTCTTTGGCCCTGTCTAGACTTCTGCATGAGACAGAATGGTTTGCTCTCTCATACTATACTTGTGTTGAGTGCCTAAAAGATACTAGGAATTACGCTAGCCGAATATAGCCTTTGCTTCTTGGAACTTACAGCTTAGCAAAGAAAGTAACAATTGAAAAGTTTATTGTAATTGTGGTATTACAAAACAGGAAGAACAAGATGCTTTGGGCACATACGTGACAGTGGAACCCCTAACTAACATAAGGGTGTCAGAGAAGGCCACCTTGAGAAAGTCCTTTGAATGGAAATTTAAGATTGAATTGGAGTCAAAGACCAGTTGGGATCAGCATGTGGGAAGACACAGAGTCTAGCAAAGTCTAAAAGGGACTGTTTCTTCCAGTCACCTAGGGCAGGGAGTCTAGGTCATCACCCATAATGTTTGTTGGTACCAAGGTGCAGGTAGAAATCCAGGCTAGCTGGAGCCCAAACAGTCATATGGTTCTATCTCTGCCATTGTGGGCTGTAGGATATTTGGCATGTTGCCGACCCTATCTGACCTCTAGTTTCCACATCTGGGAAACACAAATGATAACCCTTCAAGGTCATTGTGAATGACTGATGAAATAATGAACATGAAAGTACTTTGGAAATCATGTGACTAAAGGGAGGAAGTTGGTCATAGGGCATCTGACCCAGCACTGAGATGGAAAAAGGAATAGAAAATGCTGACCCTACCAGGACCCAATTCTTTCAAGTCTTACACTGTTTCAGAACTTTAGGAGTTCCATATATATATATGGATATGGATATATGTGCTCTGTATATGTTACTGAAAGGGGTAAGAGCAGGGTTTTTTAAAAATATTATATGCATGGCTAAGTTGTCCCAAAGGTTACAGCCCTCTCCCTACATGGTATCACTAGAATTCCAGGTACCTGGCTTAATGTAACATAACACCTCCACAACCTCTGGGGCTGGGATAACTATATCCTACCCAGTAGTGTATGATAACAACATGGGTAGATTGTTAGTTCTGCCCCTTTGCCAGCAAAAACCCACAACTTTCTCTTAACCTAATGCCAATACTCTGGCAGAGAATAGCTGGCTTGGTCTCTACATAAACTGTTTTGCATTTTTGAAGAGCAAAACCATGTTTATTGATTCCAATCTGGAGCCAGGAGCTTCAGGCATCACATGGAATCTGGAATTACTTGGGAGATGCCCAGAACTAGCACCACAACATCAGGCATTTTTGTAGCATGATGAAATGACAAAAACACCCATAGTCCCTGATCCCTGGAGGCCCACCTGTTACTTTTTTGGATTAGTTATGAATGGAACATAGTAAGACTGATACTCATGGTGCCTTTGGCTGGCTAATCATTGATCATCCCAGCTTGAGGTACAATTGTTCTGCTAATTGTCAGTGAGTAAAACTGAGTGGGAGGTCCAAAAGTTGGCTGGATCCTTGGCAGTTGAGAATGGCAGGATGACTGCTCCCCCTGCAATTTGATTGTGTAGCAGCTGCAGGTGTTTAAGTATACTGTAAGGGTTAAACACATCCTGCATGTAATGTACAAGCATCGTGCCTTATAGAGGGTAATATTTTGCATTTACATTACCTATTAGTTACTTATTAATAATGACTATCACCAATGGGCATAAAAAATAGGGTCTAAATTCACCAAAGAACAAAAGTTTTTAGAAAAACAGCACATCCCTTTTCTTTATTTCCCATGGTGCTTCCTCATAAGTCCTTGGACCGAGCACCAGGGGTGCCCTCCTCAGTGGAGGGAAACAGGCCATCCTTGGAATTTGAAGTGACAAATGTCTAAATGCCTAGCTTATGGTGTGTGTTTTATAGGGGGTGTGGTGCGTGGGGGTGTGTGTGTATGGCATGTACGAGTGGTATGGTGTATGCAAGTGTTGTGTCTTGTGTTGTCTGCTGTGTGTGTGTGGTGTAGTGTGGTTTGTTTGTGTACTGTGCCGGTGTGTGTGTGTACTAAGCATTTGAAATGGGAATTTTCAGATGACCATCTCTATAGGCCATTCTGGCTGAGAATTCTATGTTCATATGGTACTACTGCTACAAAAATTCAGAGAAGAGAGTGAGTGACAAGGGGAAGGTGAATCTATGGTCCTCCAAATGGTTGAGGACCAATTCTTTTGTAGTGTCTGCTATATGAGATTTAACCTCGACAGCTAGCCTGTGAGACACAGTGGGAACACAGGCTAGGCAGTAAGATAGTTGTCTAAGGTCATATAACCAATAAGTGATAGGGCCCTGATAGGTATTAAACTGGTGATACAGTAAGTAATAGACATTGACCTGGTGATACGAAGTCAACCAAAGTGAGGGAGCACAGAGCTCAGGGAACAATGCAGTCAGAGCTTCAAGGGCTGTCACCAGAGGATGTAGAGAAAAGATGACAGTGAGAATTCATAGGTTAGCGTTAGACTCTGGAGATCCCAGCCCATGTCTAAAGGGAATAACATTCTTCAAAGGGCTCTTATTTTGGCCTTCTGGGAAGAATAGGGGGGAAACATAGGGAAATCAGCTCCCAGAAACAAATCATTCCAAATACTCTGTATTCAAGAGCAGTGGGTTGGGCCAAGCCAAGAGGATTTCTGATTAAATTCCCTGGGGTGTCGCTTTCCAAGGACAAGTTTTAGATGCTATATCGGACAAGAGTTTGGACTTTTTTTTTTTTTTTTAATTGTTGCGCCCGGACCTTGATTGCTATCTGCAAGGGAAACAGACAGTGGAAACTATTTCATCCGGACTGATGGGAAAAACACATTTTCACTGTGCCCTGAATAGCAGTGCTTGGTGTTTGAAGTCATTATCGTAAATAATGGGTAAGCTGGAGGGAGGAAAAGACACTACAAGTGACTTTAAAGAGTGAGGGAGGGAAAGAGGAGAGAGAGATAATCATGACTGGGTGTTGACTGTTGGTGAGAAGTTTCCACTGAACATTAAGCACTTCCTGAAGCTTTCTTCCCAAGAGTGGCCTGGGGTAGGGGGGAAAGGGAATGTGTGTGAGGAGACATGGGCTGGAAAGCATGTTCAGGGCTTGCCAGGACTGGCTGGTATACTGAACACCTCATCAGTTCCTTTATTTCTGTACTCTTCATTCATACATTCAGTTAGTCATTGCTGCATTCGTTATATAGTCTCTCAACACTAACTGTTGGGCTATGAGCTTCGTGCCAAGATAGTGAAGATGAATAAGGAAGACGAAGCTTACAATCTAGTGTGGAAGCATAAAGAGAGATAATTACAGCCTGTGTGATAATGTTAGAAGGAAGGTACCAAGAAATTGCAGGAGGATGTTGAGAACAGAATCTCTTTCACTTTGTTGTACTTGCTTTGTGCTAAGAATCTAGAACAGTCAGAATGTACTCCTTCCACTCTCCAGACCTCACAGGCTAATGCAAGAACACCTATCCTAGGAGGGAAGTGAATCAACAATCTGAAGTTCACAGAAGATAATGTCTTAACTAACAGCAGCCTTAGTGAGTGAGAGATTCAAGAAGATAGATCTAGATTCCGTTTAGCTCAAAATATTCTAGCCTCCAGGTTCACCAAGTTCAACAAAAAGATGAGAGACTTAGAGTGGCTGAACCTGCTGTCTCTTGAACTAATGTTTCTCAATCCACTGTGTTCATGGCATGGCTCTTTATTGACATAGAGAACATTGGATGGGGAACAGTTGTGGGAGAAGAATGTTAAGTTTTATTTTGGACATAATTAGTATGAGATTCCTGTAAGACCTCTAAGTGAAGATATTAAGGAGGAAGTTGTATATATGAGAAGAAATCAGAAGAAAATATAGTCTCGGGGTGTACTTTGGGAGTTGTTATCCTGGAGGAGATCATTTAAACTAAGGACTTTGAGGAAATCATCTCAGCAGTGTTCATATGTGTAGTCAGTGAGTTTTGTAGGGAACTCCTCAGGATTCAAGGAGAATGGAATCCTAAGAACTCTGGTTGAGATGGCTACTTAAGAAATCCTGCAGTTCATTTTATGCAATTACAAGCATTCATCTCAAGAGGAACCATGTAGTGATGACCTCTGCTCAATGAAACACTCTACCCCATAGCATCTCAATGAGCACTAATCATAGGAGGTCTTATAACCCTTGCTGGACCAAATGGTTGAGTGAAAAGAGAAAGATTTCTGGTTTCACACTGCCCTATAGATAAGGTCTGGATTTGCCATTTAAACCGTACTATCTTCCCATCCTTATTGCTGTCTTTTATCTCACAGACCAGCCCAGAAGACCTTGTTCAGTATAGAGCCATCCAAAAATCAGGCCAGGTTTAGTAATCTCGTGATTTTACCAACTAAAGAACAAGGCTAATCTAGAATTATTTGATTTTCCTGCACACAAACTTCTGGTGACCACATTTTCTTCTTCTTCTTTTTTATTTTTTTGATCATTACAAAACATATTTTAGGTTTACTTCATCATTCTGTCCAATTTTGTGTGAGTTCTTTGTGACGACTACTGGGCTTTTCCATATTAAAGAACCATTGCTAGTTTTTTGTATGGATTTGAGTTGTCACTCAGTTGAAACCCTCATTTCCCAGGAGAGCAGGCCCAGACCCCAGACATTAGGAACAGCTCGGAGTACATGGAGTGTTTGCAACAGAGCTGGAACTGCCATTTCATGCCTTCTGTCCCTTCTTTAGTGTGCTTTGTTCATCTGCTGGCCAAACCCATTCCCCAGTTTCTAAGGATAGAAGCTGGGGAGATATGTGAATTGGAACTTTTTGCAAGTCAATCTGGTATTACAACACCACCCTCTGATGAGTTAAGTGCAAATGAATCAGAACCAGATGGGTAAATTTTCCTGAAAACGTGTTTAAAAAGTGGAGAAGGAGAGAAGTTTTTGGCAAAACTCTCAAAGATGTTTAGCTACATCAGATGCGCATAGCACTTTGCCTTGCTTTTGGCTACTCCCATCATTACAACCTGGAGAAAATGACCCGCTGGAGCTCCAGGGGGAAGCAGGGCAGTAATGGGGTAGGGACTGTACTTGCAGTCCTGTCACTGGCGTGCCTCTCTTCAGCCCTCCTTTTCTCCGAGGTCATTCTTGGCAGGCAAATGAAATTTGGATGAATAAAGCAATCATAAGGAATCAATTCTGGAGAAAAATCTAGGCTTAGACTTTTAACATGCATTTCTCTTGGACTCTTATGAACTTCACATTTTCAGATTCAACTAAAACCTCTTGAATACTTATTAAGGATATGTTTTTGTGCTAGACACTGGAATGGTTCTTTTCTCACGTTGTCAATCCAGCCAAGTTGTAAGGTGACAGAGTCATGAACAGTTGAGAGAGCTCAGGATGAGAAACATGACTTGTTTAAGGTAACACAGCGAGGCGGCAAGTGCTATCCAACCGAGTGGCCACTAGCCACAAATGGCCATTTACATGTAAATCAGTAAATTCTGAATAAAATTTAAAAGTGAGTTGTTCAGTTTCTCTAGCCATATTTCCAGTGCTTTATTGCCACATGTGTCTAGTGACTACCATATTGGATAGTACAGCCACAGAACATTTCTGTCATTCTAGAAATTACTATCATACAGCTTATAGAGACTGGGCTTCAACTCATATCTTTGTGGCAAAGTTCTGGGCTCCTTCCTTATGCCAATCTGAGTTGTCTCACATAATGGAAACTTCTAAAATGGAAGATAATTTCTCTTAAGCATAACTAGAAACTTTCTCCTCCACACCCCGGATAGAGTATACACGGAGATGCTGGCTGATTCTTTATTAAGCCTGCTCTGTCCTTTATGTGGGCACTGTGGAGCAGCAACGGACCAGGGGTCAGAAGGGAAAGGAGGATAGTGCGAGTTGGGTGTACCTGGCCCCCATTGGGCTTACCTACATCACAGGGCACTAGCAGAGTGTGTGCCCAGGGAGTGCTAACAGCAAAGCTGGGAAGGGGTACAGAGGAAGTCTGCATGGTGGAGTGAAAAGACAGTGCCAATTTGGTCAGAGAAATTGGGGGCTGAATCCACAGTCACGTGGGCTTGGCTAAGTTGTTAAGAGGAAATAGTGCCATCTTCCTTATAGGCCTGTGAGGATTTAAATGTGTGGGTAGCTGTGAGACACTATCTGATGCCTAGTGGGTATTTTCACAAAACCAGTTGCCTTTGGCTAATCATGCCCTCCTCTTTGTTCTTCTCCTCCCATCCCTTTCCGGGTGGGAGTTATCACCAGTTTCCATAGTATTCAAAAGACAGCACTCTTTGATGTCAACATTTTCCCCCATTTTCAAAACTAGTTATCAGGAAAACTCCTAATATTATTTTTTACAATGATGTGAATTACAGCAACCTTCCAGAGCAGTGTCTTTCTTCTTCTCCTCCTCCTTCTTCTTCTTCTCCTCCACCTCCTTCACCTTCTTCTCCTTCTTTTATTTTTGTTTTTTTGCATTATCTAATCTTATAAAAGCAAGCATCTCTGTTTTAATAGTCATATTAGGATAGGTTTGAGGTTGAGTAATCAAAGAATGATATCAGATTTACTTAAGTGTAATCAGTGAACTTTCATCCTGGAACATTTTCCTCTGCTATTATTTGTTGATACATCATTATCACATTTCATCCTACGAAGCATTTGTAGCAGCTTACTCAATATGACTATCTTAAAATAGTAAAGTAGAAATTAAAAATATTTAATATCTCAGGGTGCCTGGGTGGCTCAGCTGGTTGGGCGTCTAACTGTTGGTTTCGGCTTAGGTCATGATCTCAGGTTGTGAGGTCAAGCTCTGCGTTGGGCTCTGTGCTCAGCGAGGAGCCTGGTGGAGATTCTCCCTTCATCTCTGTCTCTCTCCCTCTCTTTCTGCCCCTGCTCCCTCTGCTTGAGTTCTCTCTCAAATAAATCTTAAAAAAAAAGTTAATATCTCAAAACTGGTTAAATTTAAATTAGAATAGAAGGTTAAGATCTCAGAGAACAGTTCAACCTAGAAATGTAGATCAAAATGGGAGATACTACACTGAAGTGATGACCTTATATGATTCACATAATTAACTAGTAGTAATTAGTCAGTAATATAATGTTTATCCCTTATATTTAACGACCACTTTATGGAATGATCCACATTACCTTCCACATGATAGAAGTTTCATGAATATTTCTTCAGTGATGTGAGGAAGATGCAAGTTCAAGAGGTGACATCATTTGTGAAGGTCATGCCTACTAAATGGCAGAACCAGGATTCAGACCCTAGGTCTCCTGTCTCCTATTCATTGCACTCTAGAATGATGCCCGCTCACATTTGCCCAACACTATAAGTATAAAAGACTCTTTTATTTTTGAAATGCTTCTGTTAACCTCCCAAGGATCTTGGGTGGTAGTGTTATTACCCCATATTACAGGTGAGCGATGATGCACCCATGACCTAACTTACAAGGAATACAATTAGTATTTGCATTTGGGCTGTTTCACTTCTGGTCCAGTATATTTTCTGCATCTTTTTCTTTTAGGCTGTTCCCAGGGGAGCACAAGCAGGAATAAAAACAAATATAACATTTCCAAATTGGGGCATTATGCATTTGTGGGTGACCTGGGAGGCAACATTTCTCATGACAGAAGAGGAAACCTTAAGGGGAGTCCCCCTTGGTCGGCAACTCTTGAAGACCCTTGGAACAAATGCTATCAGCGTTTATTAAAGAGCATTTAGTTGCAAACGTCCATAGAGGGTGGATTCTGGGCAGAGCCTGTAGAAAGGATTCAGGAAATGCTCATGGCCACATCACCAGGGCTGCTCAGTGACTCCATCCATGCATTTCTTCCCGGTTGGTCACCTCCTTCCTCAGAGATATAGTCAGGAAGGGGTGACATGTCCTGCACGTGTTGTGTGAGTGTCTCTGTGTGCACCAGGGTGATTTTCCCTGTTGGGTTGTGTGTTTTATGACTTTCACAGATGGTGGACTTCCTGCTGTGAGAAGGGTGGGGGCTGGGGCTGTGTTTCAGAAGAGGAGGAGAAAGGGAAGGCTGAGGGGATCCAGGAAACAGACTTGTGTAGATTTAACGGGTCTCATTTTATAGCCATTAGCCCTGTTTTCATGGGGTGGCAATGAAGAGCCTCACCAAGGTAAACTGTTTTTCACTATTATGGGGCCAGGGGATGAAAGTTTCATTGTCAGTCCTCTTGGAGCTCTTGTGGCTGCTCCAGATATTGATCTCTTTTTGCCTCAGGGACTCTGAATTTCAGTGGAACCACCCAAACATTGACTGGATAATGATCACATGTGTTCATAAACAGATTCAGTTTACAGAGCATCGGTTCATGTTATCCCATCCGGTATTTGATCTTCACAATAATCCCGTAAACACCCAGTGCAGATAGTTAGCCCCATTTTCTTAAGGAGAGAACTGAGGCAGGGAGAAGTGAAGTGACCTGCTGAATCAGCAGGCCCAGAAAGGAAGAGAAGGGCGCCAATATGTGTGATGATTATCAGCGCCATGCTAACCCTGTGCCAAAAGAGGACCCCTGAATCTCAGAAAGGAGTCATAATTGCCCTAAAGTTACTCAGTTTGGTCTCTGCCAACAACTGGTGTGTCAGAATTAGAAACTGAGCCTGCCTGTCTCTAAAACCAGTGCTCATTTTTGCTACACCACCAGCTTTCTGTGAATCCTAGCCAGAGGGCAAGTTTTAAAGGAAAAAAGACCTTGGCACTGATTACCCCAAACCACTGACAAACCAAACATTATGCAAATCAGGACCCACCATGTGAATAATAGTTCACATGTGTGAGGCACTTTCAAAAGCACTTTGCGTCGGTTCTTCTTTAACTCTCACAGCAAACTTGTGAGCGAGACGATTTTATTATTCCCATCTTACAAATGGGGAAGTTGAGGCTTGGAGACATAATTTATCTAAGGTGCTACAACTAGTGGGTAGCAGAACTGGAATTCTAACATAGATCTGACTTGACAAGCTCATTTTCCTTTTTAGTCCGCATTACCCACAGGCTGATTCCTATTTCAATTTGGGTCATTTCTGTAGCCAAACTGAACCTGGCCCACTCCATCCTCATTGCCTACAACATGAAGTACAAGTAGCTCAGCCTGAAATTCAAGATCCTCAGGTTTTTCCCCTGCATCTCCCTCTGCCTCTCAACACACCCCATGACCCAGTCATGTTCCAGTGCGTGTGTTTATCCCCATACCCTTGGCTCTCCAGAACTTCAGTTGTGTCCAGAGCAGCATTTTCTTCTTGCCTCTCCTTTGAGAATGCTGTTCTCTTTCAAGGATCACCTCCGATGCCATCAAATCCAAATACCCTTCCATGGCCTTCCAATCGAGTCTTATGGGCCCCCACAGTGCTCTTGCCTTCCCCAAATCATAGTACTTATAGCCTTCCTCACTCTCAGATTCCACTTTGAGTGCCCAATGGGGTCTGGTTCATTGCTTCATCTTCAGCACCGATCACAGAAAGCGATGCATGCCAGACCCAGTAGACAAGGAATGAGTATTTTCCTTAGATATGCAAAAATCAGCTCACACATCATAATGCATAGGTAGCTTCTCATTGGTGCATAGAACAATGCAGGGCTTTGGAACCAGTTCCATCTGGATCCAAATCCTCATTTGTTTCTTTCTCAACGGTAACCTTGGGCATTACTTATTTAGGCCTCCTAACCCTGAGTTCTATTAAAATGGTGATGCCATTCAGGATGGTGCAAGGCATGCACAGAGAGCTGACTAAATGTTGGTTGTTAGGCAGAGTTATTATTATTCCAATAGTTTATTATGTCTCCCAGCGATGTCATTAGATTCTCTTTGGATGTTGGTACGTGGTTTTGTTGCTTTAGAGTTGAGCTCCTCACCTTGACCAACACTTGGCTTTTCCCATGTTTGTATGTTTTGCCGTTGCTGGCATTATTTTTTTAGAGTTGTAGCTTTGTGAACCATGGCTTAAAATGCTCCTGTACTTTAAGAGGCAGCATTTTGGGTAGAGAATGTGAGACAGAAGGATGGAAGGGAGGAAGGGAATGGGGTGGAATTGATTCCTTAGGAGAGCCACTCAACCTGAGACTTCTTTTCCACATCAGCTAATTGAGTATTTGGAGTAAAATCCCTTGCCTTAGAGTTTAAATGCACTACATGTGTAAACCTTTTACTTTCACATTTCAGATACCAAATGCTCTTAAAAGTAGAGATGAGATGTTTGCTACTGCATATACCCCTGCCTTCCTTCTAAAACACACACACCCCAACACGCAGAGGAAATCCACAGTTCTACTGTTTGAACTTGTTTTCTCTAACCAAGTGATTGTTTGCAAATGTTTTCTGATTGTAAAAGCAACGAGGCCACCTCTTCTGGAGGAGATTGAGTTCTTTCTTTCTGAAAGATGCTGTTTACAGAAATAAACTCCACCTCCTTCTTTGTTTGGCTTTTCCTTTGTAAGCAATAAAAGCCAACTGACGGAGCCTGCCAGCTTGCACAGTCCAAGCTTGTTCAGCCCAATATGGCATCTTTGTTTCCCTGCTGTTTTTTCTTTTCCTAACCTAAGATACAGGCTGCATCATGA
Source organism: Vulpes vulpes (assembly GCF_048418805.1). Classification (NCBI taxonomy): domain Eukaryota; kingdom Metazoa; phylum Chordata; class Mammalia; order Carnivora; family Canidae; genus Vulpes; species Vulpes vulpes. The sequence continues at coordinate 154,642,776 of NC_132791.1, forward strand.
GCCCCAAAGTCCTTTGCAGGAGCCATGGCTGGGTCATGGGGTGACCAGGAATCCACCATGCACCAGGCATTGTGAGGAAAAGGGGGGACAGGTGACCTTGATGCTGAGTCCAGAATCATGGAGAGGCAGGGCAAGGCAGGGCAGGGTAGGGAGGAGCCTCAGAGACCATTTAGTCTGATGTCCCTCAAGTGTTATCAGGCAGCACTTGTCCCATGAGTGGCTCCCATGAAAAAAGGCCCGATGTGGATGAAATTGAAAAAAATAAAATGGGTACCGTAGCTGTGACTGTGGACTCACAATGTAGCTGAGCATATGAAAGATTCTTGAGACTTTCAGTTCAAAAAAAATTGTGTTTCATTCTATGTCATTCTGTTTCCCAAGCTTATAAGACCAGGTGAAAGGTGTGCGTATGTTTATTCATTTATTCATGTATGTGTAGGTAACACTAATTAACAACAGAACTGGATTTGCACCGAGGTATTTTGACCTCAAAGACCCACTCTCCTTCTGTTTCTTTAGTTGTACCCACAGTGAAGTCAGCCATTCAAAATGGAGGCTATTGGCTGTATCTGGTTCACTGACATGGTTGGTTTGGCCTTTGTGGTATTGGCCTTAGAGGGTTTTATATTTTTAAGTTATTTTCCAACACTTAGAAGTTGCAAGTTTTCTTATAAAAAGCCACGATTATTGTTTTTGTTTTTGTTTTTTTTTTAAGATTTTATTTATTTATTCATATATTAGATTATAGATTATTTATTTATTCATATTCATATTTATTCATGAGAAACACAGAGATGTGTGAGAGAGAGGCAGAGACACAGGCAGAGGGAGAAGCAGGCTCCATGCAGGGAGACCTATGTGGGACTTGATCCCGGGACTGGGCCAGGATCACGCCCTGGGCCAAAGGCAGGGGCTAAACCACTGAGCCACCCAGGGATCCCCTGTTTGTCTTGAAAAATTGTAAGATCTGACAGCGCCAGGCCACAGTGCATCATGGTGGTAGCAGGAGTGCAACTGTTCTCTCGGACAGGGTATGGATCTCGGTTTTCCACATTCTTGCCCCGATTGACTTCACTCTGGTGCTATCGGCACAGTCTCCTTTGGCATTTGAGCTTACAATGCCTGGTTCAGAGCAAGCTCTAGTGAGGCTACAACTTTGCTCTTCATACTTGTCTGCTTTTCACTTCCAAGAGTTGATTGATATCTTTGATTAGACCATCTTGTGACAGCTGAAGCCTTAGGGCGCCTGGCTTAGGTGAACCAGTGCCTATTGACAACAAAAAAGACAACATTTAGTGAGTGTTTATTCTGTGTCCACCTCTGTTTTTTGCCTTTTAGCAATAGTTTCCTTCCTTAAGCTTCACAGCCATCTTATACAGTGGGAATTATTGTGCCACTCACTGTTGAGAAGAGGAAATTGGAGCACAGAATGATTAGTATAACTTTCCCCCAAAGTTACACTAATACAGTTAGTATATAGTTAATAAGTAGGAATTTTGGAGGGAGTTTGAATACAGAGAACATGTTCTTAACTACTATAGTACATTTATACTTTTTAATTTTTTTTAAAGTTTGTTTATTTATTTAATAATCTGTACACCCAATGTGGTGCTCAAACTCACAGCTCCAAGATTCAGAGTCACATGCTCTTCCAACTAAGCCAGCCAGGTGCCCCATAACTACTATAGTACATTTCTTAAGACATATAAATGACAGAATAATTTAGATCTTTAAAAACTTTTTATTTTGAGCTCAGATTTATAGAGAAGTTGAAAAAAGAATACGAAGAATTCCCCCATATATTCCTCATCCTGCTCTTGTGAACATGAACATCTTCAATGTAGTTATCAAGTACAGTAAATTAATCTTACTAACTATAGACCTCTTTCTAATTTGACCAGTTTTAATGTGAATGTTCTTCTCAGTTTGTTCCAAGATCCTTATCCACAATCTAACATTGCATCTCACTGTTGTTTCTCCTTTGTCCCTTCTAGTCTATAACAGGCCTGTGGTCTCTCCTCAGCCTCATGACCCTGACACATTTGAGGAATATTGGTTAGCTGTTTTGTTGAATATCCCTCAATTTGGGTAGGTCTGTTGTTTTCTCATGATTGGAATGAGAGATCCATTATTTTGGCAAGAATACCAGGAAAATGATGTTGTCCTTCTCACTGTTTCATATCAAGGAGTTTATGATGTCAATTGTCATATTGCTGGCAACACAGCTTCATCACTGAGTTGATAAGTTAGTGTCTGCTGAATTTCTGTACTATAAAGTTTCTGTATTTTCCTTTGTAGTCAGTCAAGTTGTTTGGGGAAGGCAATTTGAAATTATGAAAACCTTGTTTCTCCTCAAACTTTTGTCTATTAGTTTTAGCATCTTTCAGGTAATCTTATTTACCACAATTTGCTTCATTTGCTTTTAGTAAAAGACTTACAAAATAAAGAATTATTATAAGAATCAAGATTTTAATGAAAGGGTTCAAAAGCTACTTCTTTACTTAATCATTGCCTTTTGATTTCATAATGGAGTCGATATCATAACTTCACATCAGTGAATTTTGTGATTTTGAGGAAGCGTGAACAATTCAGAATCTGTTTCCTTATTGTTAATAGGGACCACAAGTGCAATTTCAAATTGTTGCTGCACAGAAAAGAAGTCATTAAGAGTAGATGCTCCAGTCAGGCTGCCTAGACTGGGAGCCTGAAGCTCTTCCTTACGAACTGTGTGACTTTTGGTAGATTGTGTTACCTTGCTATATACTTCAGTTCCTCAGAGAGCCAATATGAGGAGTAAATACGCAACAGATGGCAAATGCTTACTTAGCAGAGTGCTTGACACATAGTAAGTAATCAATATTTATTTGTGGAGCCCAAACTTCATATATTCAACCACCAGCCTTAGAAGTACTACTAATTAAGAATTGTTCAGGGTTTGAGATTTTACTCTAACATGAAGCTAATGCAGGTTACCCTGCCACAGTTCTGTGGGTGCTTACCGAAGTCACAAGACCACTGGATCAGAGACAACAGAGTTTATTACTCACAATACAGCAAGCCTGAGCTTCTTATTCTCATTGGCTCCCCTGACTTCCAAACTCTATGGGGCAATGTGGCAGGACCCAGGTAGATGCTTCACAGCTGGGGAATCTTGAGCTTAGGAAACCTCTATCTTTTCTGTTGGACTGCAAACAGACCTGCTTTCTGTTCTCAATGGAGACTCTGTTTGTTTTCTACAGTAGTTTACTATTTATCCTTGATACATTAGTGTAGAACAAAATATTCAGTGTCTTTCCTCAGAAGATGTGCAGAAATGACTTGCCTCCAAGCAAAACTAGGTAATACTTGATGTTAAGAGCAAAGTGACCCACAGAGATTTTTGCCAGGGTCCAGAAATTGATGGAAATTAGTCTACTTAGTTAATTCAATAACTACCCTGGTTTCTTAAGACTCTGTATTTCTTTCTCTACTGTATTTCAGTTTCTGTAGAACTTTACAGTATATAAATCCTGCATCCCTGCTTTTAACCCCCTTTTGAGTAGGCATCATGAGATTTCATCTACTGATACTGCTCTGATTCTTAATTGTGTCTCAGAGCAAGCAGCTCCTGAATCAGCATTTTTTTTTTTTTTTTTTTTGTCTATATGGTAAAAAGTATCTTCTCTGTATATTTGGGATGGAGTGTGGTGATGCACTTTCTTTAGTAAGGGTGAAAGGGTGCTTGTGGAAGTGTACTATAACTTCAACTATCCCCCTGGCTCCCTCTTTGTCCTTTTTCCTTTTTTTTTTTATGGTGGAAGCTTTTAAAATGTCACATCTGTTTCTAATCATTTCCTTTAGTCTTTCACTATATGATCAACTCAGCAACCTGACTTGTAAAGGGATCCAGATTATTTTGTAAGACAACCAACATATGTTAAAGAAAATTGTCCATTTAATGTCCCAATTGCAAAACAAACAAACACACAAGAAAACTTTTCTTCACTATTTACAATCAAGAAGAATGAACTGCCCTTTTATGTACAAAGGATTTACTGCCCAGTTTTATCACAAAGAGTGTTTAAAGCAATTATATTATGCTTTTTAAAAAGAAAATATTTTTAAAATGATGAAAGATTTCATGCATAGAAAAATCATGCATTGAAGACACCTATAATCTATGTCAAAGATGAAACAGATATTAACATTTTGCCATATTTGTTTCAGCCCTCTATAAAAAAAAAAAAAAAGGAAGATGGGAAAGAAACAATCAAACCTCTCTCCCTTCCTTCTTTCAAAAGTGTGACTTCTACTTTGTGTGTTTTTATTTTTATGTATTTTTATTGAACTATAATTGAGATCCCATATTAGTTTCATAGCAATTTGACATTTGTACACATTGGGAACTGATCACCACACTAAGTCTAGTTACCATCTGTCACCAACAAAATTGATACAGTATTATTGACTGCATTCCCCATACTGTACATAGGATCCCCCATGGCTTATTTATTTTATAACTGCAGGATCGTACCTCTTAATTTTCTTCACCTATTTTGCCCTCCTCTAGACCCCTCCCCTCTGGCAACCACCACTATTTTCTCTGGATTTATGACTTTTGGTATGGTTTTGTTTGTTTGTTTGTTTAGAGTCCACTTAAAAGTGAAATCATGCTGTGTTTGTCTTTATCTGTCTGACTTATTTCACTTAGCATAATGCCGTCAGGTCCATTCATGTTGTTGCAAATACTGAGATTTCATTCTTTTTTATGGTTAAGTAGTATTCTGTATATATATCACATTTTTTTTCCTTAGAGAGGGAGTGGGGAGGGACCCAGGGAGAGAGAGAGAGAGAATCTTAAGCAGGCTCCATGCTTAGCATGGAGCCCAAAGTAGGGCTCGATCTCACAAACCCTAAGATTATGAACTGAGCCGAAACCGAGAGTTGGATGCTTAACTTACTGAGCACTTAGGTGGCTCAGTAAGTTAAGCATCCATCTTCTTTATCCATTCATCTATCAAAGTTTGTAGGTTGTTTTCATACCTTGGCTATTTTAGATAATAGTGTAATGAACATAGGGATGCATATTAGCATATTATCTCTTTGAATTATTGTTTTTATTTTCTTGGATAGATACCCAGTAGTAAAATTGCTACGTTATATAGTAGTTCTATTTTTAATTTTGTTTGTTATGTTTTTCTAAGAAGTTGTCCAATCTATTTAAGTTTTAAAATTTCTCAACCTAGATTATTGACAGTCTTCTGTTATGATTTACAGAATTTCTACCTACAGACACTTAAAAAATTTTTTTTAAAAAGATTTTTGTTTATCCATGAGAGACACACAGAGAGAGGCGAAGACACAGGCAGAGGGAGAAGCAGGCTCCATGCAGGAAGCCCCAACGTGGGACTTGATCCCGAGTCTCTAGGATCATGTCCTGGGCTGAAGGTGGTGCTAAACTCCTGAGCCACCCGGGCTGCCCGCTATAGACACTTTTATTCCTAATATTGCTTATTTATGTCTTTACTTTCTCTTTTAAAATAAAGCTTGCTAGAAGTTTATTTTGTAAGCCCTTTAAAAAAGAAGCTTTGGTTGTGTTTTTAAAATACCTTTCATATTGGATATAAAGTTACATTATGGTCTCATGATTTAAAGCACATATAAATAATAAATTCTTGGCAAATAGTTAATCTTTCAATAGACTAAAGATTTGTTCAGTGAATTTTAAGGGCTACCTACTTCTGATATGTTTTTATTCACAACATTTTTGATACCACATACGTGAGATTCTTTTTTTCTCATACCAGCCAATTCTCTAACTCTTAGGATTCCAACCGGGTATCCTACAATTCAGTTCAGGTCTGGCACTAACTATCCAGAGTTAGCATCAGAATTCATAGAATTAAAGGCCTAGTTTTACAAGACTGCCCTCAGTCTTGTATAATTTGTATCATTTCATATACCAATTATAAGTATTGGGTCCCCAGGTAACTCATACTTCTCTCAGACTTGGCTGCAAAGTTGGAAGGGTTCTCATAAACCCCTGTTTCTCAGGCTTGAGAATTTGCTAGAATGATGCACAGAACTCAGGCAGGTACTTTATTAATATTGCTGATTTTCATGAAGGACATGACTCAGGGACAACCAAACAGAAGAGATGCATAGAGAGTAAGCTATTGGGGCAGGGGAGTATGGAGACTCTTTGCTTTCTCTAGGTATGCCACTCTTCCAGCACTTTGGTCTGTTCACTGACCCAGCTTCCAAAACTATGCATTTAGGAATTTTTATGGAAATTTTGTTACATAGGTATGATTGATCAAGTCATTGGCCTGTTGTGACTGATTCAACCCTCTTTAGCCCCTCTTCCCTCTCTGGAGGTTAGGTGGGAACTAAACTCTTGATTCCCTCTTCCCCAAGAGCTCTCCATCTCTATAAATGGCATTGCCATTTGCTCCATTGCCCAGGCAAACATATTAGAAGTCATCTATGATTCTCCTCTTTGACTTTCTTTCACACCAAATCATCAATAAATCTTGCTAGGTTCTATCTACAAAATATATTCTGATTGTGACCACTTCTCACTACTCCATTACTACCACTCCCAAACTGCCACCATCTCTCCCCTGAACTATCATCGAAAACATCTCTTAATTGGTCTTCATGGTTCCATACTTGCCACCTGGAAGTCTATTCTCAGTAGACAAGCAGAGAGATTCTTTTAAAAGAGAAGTCTGATGAGTAGTGATTCCCTGATTAGACCCTTCCAGTGGCTTCCCTAAATATGTAAAAGAAACTCAAAATCCTTTTCATGTTCTATGAGGCCCATCTCAGTCTTTCCCTTGGCCTCTTCTCTGCTTTTCCATTCTCTCACTCTGCCTTTTGGTCACTCCATTCCAGCCACAGGCATCTACTTGTTGTTTCTTATATACACCAAAGGTGTTCCCTTGTGGACTTGGCGCTTAGGGCTCTCTTTTTTTTGGAATGATGACTCCCCCTATACCTAATCCTACTCCTTGAGTTTATTCAGATCTTTTCCAAGTGTTATCTAATCAAGAGGTCTTGTTCCTACCAGGGGCATCCTGCCCTTATTATGCATTACCATGACATAATTTTCTTCATAGAGTTTATCTGACATTAGGCTAATTATTTGTTTGTTTATTTTTTCTATCATGGGAATGTAAATGCCTAAGAGTAGGTCTTTGTCTGTTTTGTTGATGTGGCATTTGCATGCTCCATAATTTCCCGGTTCAATCACTATGCTCCTCTCCTAGGTAAGAATTTCATCTTTGCTCTGCCTCTCAAGCCTCCAATGTACCTCTCCCCTCTATCCCTACTGTTTTCTTCATGACCTTGCTTCCAGTTTCATTGAGAAAGTAAAATTTGTACATACTCTCACCATGACATCTACCAACCAACATACTCTGCCTTTCTTCCTTTAAATAGATGAACATTCACAATTTTATCAAAGACCAGACCTTCTCCTTGTACACTGGATTCCATCCTCTTTTACCTACTCAGTGATTTGCCTCTAGTAATTGCATTGTTTCCTGAATCTTCAATATATTTTTCCTTTCTCTCTACTGGACTTTTCCCAACAGGGTATAAACACAGTGTAAGATGTTTCATCTTTAAAAATAATACTCCCTTTACCTCACATCCCCCTTCCAGCTACCTCCTCATTTCTCTGATCCCTAAATAGCAAAACTATATACTTGCTCCTAATTTTTTCTTTTTTTGGAAAAGCAACTTGAAGATGAAACCAAGATATTCAGTTTTACTTTATCTGGGGTAAAGTCAGGAAATTGCATTATATGTTTTTAAGACTCCCCTGGTGAGTGTGTTCAGGATTGAGAACTATTAATATAAGTTTTTGTTAGGAACTCTTACTAACTGAAGATAACTGTAAATGAAAATGAAATTGTCCAGTTTTACTGGAAGTCAGTAGAACAAAGCATTTTACTTAATAAGACGTATTTAATTTAACAGGAACATGGTCATGATGGAAAAGCTGGTATATCCTTCTGTTATTTCCCTGTTTGTTTGACTGTCATGGAAATCTGGGATGAATAACAGGAAGTCTTAACATCAACCCTGACTCTATAGGCTAATGCTTGCATATACCAGTCTTATTGATGGGAACCCGGCAGCATATGAGGTGGGAAGAAGAGGTGGAATGGGTGTGGGAAATTATGATTTTTCTACTCACTAATATCATTTTCCAGACATAAATAAATAAAGTCCACACATATTCTTGTAAAATTTTTATAATATTTAACATCTTGCCTTTCATGTGGTAGTAGTTCAATGTGCATGTATTACGTAAAATAAGAAGCTGATCGTGTCCACAGGCATCTCCATGCTTGCAATTCCAGAAGCTCTCAGGAAGTTCATTATGTGTAGCCAAAGATGGCTAAAAAGCAGGATAAATCTTACTCTTTAGTTCCTTAGTATGATTATTCATCCATTCAGTCAGTCAAAAAATAGTTATTGGTGACTTTCACACACTGGGCATTGAACTTATTGTTCTGGATACAAATTTGGTGTCCATCTATAGAGATTTTAATCTGGAATAACTGTAATCCAGGCAAATAATCTGACCCCACTGGCCTCTGGCTCCAGGGTTTTGTGAAGGTCATGTCTCTGGTCTGTGTCTCAGTATGAGAAAAGAGTGATCGCTAATAGGATTAAATGAGGGATCATAAGAAAATACTGCTTACAAACTATGAAGGATAACATCAGACTTAGTACTGTAATGGTTTACATCCTACACTTTTAAAAGTAAATGAGTGTACAAAATAGTGATTCAACACTTCCATACAACACTAGGTGCTCATCACAAGTGCATTATATCATACACCTGAAACTAATACCATCCTGTATGTTAACTAACTGGAATTTAAATAAAAGCTTTAAACAAAAGTAAATGGTAAAAGGCCAAATGTAAAGATGATATTGAATTGTTTTTCTGTCAAATGGGGTTTGAAAACTGCTAGTTGGAACTCTTTCCCTGTGAGACTGTGTCAGAGGTGTCTTTTCAAGTTTGCTTTGATTGAAAATGATTGTTAAGAATGAAAGATCTACTGCCTACTTCAGCCATCAAGTTCAAGGGCCATTATATGCTGCAGATCCAATCAGTTATGTTGGGCCCCCAGTGCTGCTGGGGTATGTTATCTGTGGGGCTCTGAAAACTTCAGGTACTCTATGGATGTAAAAGGTCCCCAAACAAAATAAATTGACAATCAAACATTGCTTTTTAAAAAAAAATTTTTTAAAGATTTTATTTATGAGAGAGACATAGGCAGAGGGAGAAGCAGGCTCCATGCAGGAAGCCTGATGTGGGACTCGATCCTGGGACCCCAAGATCATCCCTGAGCCAAAGGCAGATAGATGCTCAACTGCTGAGCCAGCCACTGAGGCATCCCAAACATTGCTTTTCATTACCAGATTTCTTTTGGTCAGGCCTATCCTCTGGTGTCTAGCTCACAGCAGCAAGCCTCTTCATGAAATTCCTGCAGAAAATCAGAAATATTATAAACTGTTAACCACCATCAAGGACCATGCTTTTTACAAACACTGTCATGTTGCCTTTAGAGAAACTGGTAACTTTGGAAATTAAGAGGGTCTTCAAGATCACCTGAGACTGTGACTTCTAAAGGTTAGTCCTCAGCTCAGGCTTGGTTTATATTGGTCTCATCAGCTGAATTTATTCAAAGGATTGCTTTTTATTGTATTCTTTCATGAAATGTCAGATTGGTAGTGATAATAGTACGGTAGTTTTCACACATGTGCACACACACATATAGTCTCTGAAATTGTACATTAATTTGAGAACCAGTTTTATACATGAGGAAAATGAGATGTAATATGATTGCCCTAAAATGATAGTCCAATTTCTTAAAGAACAAGAATAAACCTCTACTGACTAATAGTTTAGTGCTGGGAAAGGAAACAATTACATATAATGAGGAAAGCAATTTTCACACGTTAGAGAATTCTCACTACCAGAGATAGTTCATTACCGCAGAGCCAGTATGCCTTGTTATTGCCTTATAGTTTGGCTGAAGGAAAGTCTCTATCATCAGTCCTCATGCATTTTTCAGTCCTTTACCGTTTCCTCTTTGTAAGCCAATTGTTAGGAAGGAATTTCTAGCAGATTAGGAAGGCAGTTATAGAAAAGGTTGGTACTTGCCATGTGTTAGGACTTAGTTTTAATTCTGGCTTCGTTATTGGTGATGACTTAATGTCTTGAATCAATCTCATTGCTTATAAAGCCCTTCTCTACCTCCTAAGCTTCATACAAGGACAAAAAGAGAATCTACAGATGAAAATGCTTTGTAAGTTACAAATTACAGACAGAAAAAGTTATTATGATGGCAAAAACTGTAAGTTGCTACCTTTCATCTGATAGTAGGCCTAGTGCTTGCTTCAGCAGCACATATACTAAAATTGATAGTAGGCCTAGCCCTTAAAGGTGGTAGAGAAGAGAGCTTCTCAAGTTGTGTGTAGATATATGTTTGCAGGAGAAACAAGGGGCAGTACATGCACCAACCTCAGAGCAGTATCTCTACAAATTTTGTACCCTACATACATTGCTTGCTTCACACTAGCTCCAGCTCTGAGTGTTGGGGTGTTGGATGAGGTGGCTCTCTTCTGCTAAGGGCATGTCCCAGAAAGTGATTTAGCTTACTGCTGTCAGCTGCCAACGTTTTTTTTTTTTTTTTTTTTCAATTTCTCCAATTTTTTTTTTTAAATTCCAGTTAGTTAATATATATTCCAGTTAACAGTATTTTAGTTTCAGGCATAGAATTTGGTGATTCATCACTTATATATAAAACCCAGTGCTCATTACAAGTGCTCACCTTAATACCCATCACACATTTAGATCCATCCCCCTGCTCACCTCCCTTCTGCTAACTCTCCATTTGTTCTCCATAGTTATGAGTCTGTTTCTTGGTTTGCCTTCTTTTTTCCCCCCACCATGTTCATTTGTTTTGTTTCTTAAATTCCACATATGATGAAATCATATGGTATTTGTCTTTCTCTGGCTGATATTTTGCTTAGTGTAATACTCTCTAGCTACATCCACATTGTTACAAATGGCAAAATTTCATTCTTTTTTATGGCTGAGTAATATTCCATTATGCACACACAGAAACACACACACGCACATCTTTATCCATTCATCTGTCAATGGATATTTGGGTTCTTTCTATAATTTGGCTATTGTTGATAATGCTCCTATAAACATTATGGTGCATGTATCCCTTCTAATCAATATTTTTATATCAGGATAAAAAGCTTCTGCACAGTAAAGAATCAACAAAACTAAAAGGCAACCTATGGAATGGGAGAAGATATTTCAAACTGACATATCTGATAAAGGGTTAGTGTCCAAAATATATAAAGAACTTATAAAACTTAACAGCCAAAAAAATCCAGTTTAAAAATGGACAGAAGACATAAATAGATTTTTAGACACGAATAGAAGAAGACATACAGATGGCCAACAGACACATGAAAAGATGCTCAACATCACACATCATCAGGGAAATACAAATCAAAACTACAATGAGAAATCACTTTCACCAGCCAGAATGGCTAAAATTAACAACACGGGAAACAACAGGTGGGGATGCGGAGAGAGGGGGAACCCTCTTACACTGTTGGTGGGAGCTGCCAACATTTCTAGCAGATGAGGGAATGCATGCTTTACTCCTGGAAGGGGAATCTGGGCAGCACAGCGGCCGCTAAACCACTGTGGAAGAGTTTTGGCAGTCTCTTATAAAGTTAAAATACACCTACCCTGCGACCCTGTAAGTCTATTCTTAAGTATAGTTCTAAGAGAAATGAAAGCAAATGTCCACAAAAATGCTTGCACAAGAATATTTATAGCAGCTTCAAACTGGAAACAACCGTTTTGTCTAGTAACAGGTAAATGGAGAAGCAAATGCTACTCAGCAATGAACAAATTTCATGGATAAGTTTCTTAAACACTATGGTAAACCAAAAAAGGTGGATAAAACATAGTACATTCATGTAATTTAATTGATATGAGATTTTATAAGAGGCAAAACCCAATTTATTATAGAATACAAATTTTAGAAGGACTCTCTTTGACATAGGAGATTGCCTGGTAAAGTCTATGAGAGAATGCAATGGGAATATTCTGTATTTTGATAGAAATGTAAGTTTTACAGGGGGCACACATTTGTTAAAGCTTGTTACATTATACAACTAGTATTGTAATTTTACTAAATATTTATATCTAATATAATCTTAATAAAAACCCTCACTGATTTTTGTCTAATGGGGAAAAGGCAAATTTTTGAGGCTTAGGATCTTGTCAAGCAGTTACTATTTGTATGGAAAGGATTTTAAAGCATTTCTCACACTTATTAGAGCATAGGCAACACAAGGCTATTGGCTTCAAATAAAAATAAATATTGACTACGGAGAGGATAGGCCATCAGAGAATAGAAAGAGATGATTTTGCAGGACCAGGGAAATGTATGACACTTAAACTTCTAAGGTGTAATTAATATAGATTTGGTTCTTGGACTTTGGGCAAATATAGATGACTGTGGAAATCAGAGATCTGTTTAAATAGTAATAAAAGCCTTGATACCAAAAGTGACACCTTGATGGGATAAAGTGTCATTGAACTTGGACTGTGCATATAAAGGAATTCACAACAGTCTGGACAGTAGCCTCAGGCTCTCAGTTGTGTTTTAAACGAATCCAGTTATTGCTATTATTTGGTACATCATATATCATTGTTCTTAAATTAACCACATTGAAAACATTATATCATCTATTCAATAGCATAGTTTGGTCACTCTCAAAGGATCCACTCTAAGAAGTAATCCCAGGAATGTCACTGATAAATAAGCCCATATCTGATGATTCTGATACAAATGGAGGACAAAATCTCATAAATAGCTTCTCTTACATAATGTCACTTAACAAGTCTTATTTCCTTCTGAATTTATTGATTGATATTGTCTTGTATTTTAAATAATTTTAATTGAGTAAAGTGGAAACCAACCAAAGTGAGACTATACATAAAATTTCTAAGATCTCATCAAGTTCTCATGTCATCAATTGCTCTGGTTTATTTTCTGCTCTTAGTGCATCTGAGAGCTTGTCTCAACATAACCATGAGTATTTCTAAGGCTAAATTGGGTTAGGAGGTTGGGGAGGGACAGGGTAATGATTTGTCTGAAAGCTTTAGGCAAAAATGTGCCCTAACACTAATAACTGTCAGAGTTCTGATTGGTCAGTGGCCAGCTTCTTTTGAAAAGTCATCCCTTCATAATTTTTTTCTTGCTAATTATGTCAGAAAGGTTGATTTTCTTTCCATCCATTAATTCAGTCAAACTTTTATGTTTAAAACACTTATGGAGTACCTAATATGGGCCACACATCAGCAATTGGTGCTAGTAGGATATAAAGAAAAATAAGTCATCATTGACTGAATTCAAGGTGCTTACATTCTATTAAAAGAGATAAATCGGAACACAAGGAAATTAACACAATGTTAATTTATTTAAAAATATTTCTGTTAAGATTACTTGGAAAAATGGTGTTGGAACAGAAAGTAGATTTTGGTGTGCTTTGGGAAATGGCCTGATGTAAAGCTTTATACCTACATGATTCACTCTTTCATTTAAATCCCCAGTTAATTAGTAGCATGAGTTATTTATGATGTAGCATTTACCCCTCCTCCTTTACCCATAATCTTTTCTTGCAGCTCTTCTAAGTATTTCTGAAAAATAGAACACACACTCAAATCAGAGAGTTTTACTCATATGGTTAATTAACTGGAAACATTATTTTCTTCATGTTTGGCTCATTAACTTGGCACAGTTTTCTTTCTGCATGTCATGAAATCTGAGAGTTAGCTGTAGCTCTCCATCTGAGTTATGGATACTGACATTGAGGGCCATCTGACATTGAGGGCCGTCTTGCTATCAGTGGTCATATGCTACAGTTAACTTTCTTGACACTGGGTCCCATTGTTCCTGGTACTCTGTCTTCTGTCTCTAAGGAATCCAGTTGCTTTATCAGTAGCTGCTGGTCTGCTTTTCAGTGCTTGGCCAAGCCTGTATGACTTATTCTGAAAGTCTCAGACTGCATACTGTGAGGCTTTCTCTTACTTAACTGGAGGGAAAGTTTATTTCTTTAAGCTCTCAGTTTTCATTGTTCTTTCTTTCTCTTGGATATCTCCCAGTTTATGCCTTTACTTCTGGATACAAGGTTATTGCTAGCCTCCGATGGAGGCATTTTTCACTCCAATCTGCAGATTTATTGTCTCCTCAATTATATTCATAGTACATTTGATAAAAATGATAATTGCAATTAATCAGGCTCAGGCTATGTGCCAGAAATTCACTAGTTGTTTTGTATACAATATATGTAGCCCTACCAATAATCCTGCAAAGTAGGCATGTTGTTATCCTGGTCTAACAGTAAGGAATAAGATTCAGGTTGAGTGACTTGTCTCACAGTGAAAAAATAGAACCAAGATCGAAACCAAGACCTCTTGACTCCAAGTATTAGACTTTTCCTAGTGTACAATTTTGCTTTCTCTTGAGGCACATTGCCAGGGATTTCTTAGTTATTTAATAACTCTGTTAAATTAATGCATAAATGAATGTGTGGAATCTCCTATATACCTTTTGCTATACTGAAATGCTAAAAATATCTATTGGTAATTGATTATAGACTCATTCACTGCTATAAGCAACTAGAAAAATTGAATAATATACGTTATATCTCTTTTAAAAGACATTGCAGAGTATGGGGTCATGCTTCATGAGAGAAGGTAAACAAATGAAGTGAGTCTCATAATCAGCTTCTAGCCTTGAGGCATTCTCTGGAATGTGGGACAGGGAGTGGGGACCCAAGTAAAGCTTTTTAGTTTCCCTGAGTTGAGGAAATAAATGTTTGAGGAGGCCTATGTCACTTGAATTGCAGGGCAGAGTACCACAGAGAGGGAGGTAAGCCCATAAGGAGATCCAGAAATATGCATAGGGGTCCCTTGAGTCTGTGGGACTCTCTGAAGTCAAGCATACAACAAATATCCAGCAAAAACTATCTGCCAAGAGGTATAAGCCAAACAAATCCTAAAGCCCACAAAGGACTTGGAGTTCTGAATAGCCAGAGTATAGAGACCTTGTTGGACATCCAGGACATCCTGTCATGACCCAAGAAGGCTCATGGGACAGTAGCAGAGCAAGGGAACAAGCAGAGCAAGTCTTACTCTAGATTTACCCTAATAAAGTGTAAATACAAGCTTTAAGAGCATGAAGCTGATTCACAAACAAATTAAGTGCCCAACAAAACAAAACTTTCAGACTCTTTAAAAAAAGACAATAAAATCCAGATCTTCAAAAATGTAAAACTTACAATGCTTACAATTCAATAAAAATTTACTATACAGGCAAAGAAACAAAAATGTTACCCATAACTGGAAGAAAAGTCAATCAGTAGACATAGGTCCAGAAGTCACAAGGGATGATAGAATTAACAGACTAGGATTCCTGACCTGCTGTTATAAATGTTTGTAAGGATTTAAAGAATACTAGAAACATAGTAGTCAAGAAGTGAAAAAAAAAAAAAGAGAACCAAATGGAAACTATAGAGGTGAAATTTTCAGTAAATGAAATGAAATCTCACTGGATGAGCTTAATGACAAAAAAAAAAAATAAAAAAGACTAGCAAGCTTGAAACTGAGTGAGAGCACATAGAGGGAAAAAGTATAAAACAACAACAACAACAACAACAACAAAATCAACCCACCGAAAACCTTAATCATCTACAGAAATATTCATGCAAATAGAAAAGACAGGGTGATAGATGATGGTAAAAGAAAAAATCACATAAAGAAATAATTGTCAAAATATTTCCAAGAATCTCAACAGGATAAACACACAAAAAACTAAAAACCAACCAGACACATCATAGTCAAATTGCTGAAAACCAGCAATAAGGAGAAAATTGTAAAAGTGGCCAGAGAAAAAGACACATCAAATATAAAGGAGAAGAATATTGGAATGACTACTGAATTCTCATCAGAAACACACAAGACAGAAGAGCATGGAACAACATCTTTAATGTGCTGAAAGAGATTGTCAAACTAAATGTCTATGTCCAGAAAAAATATCCCCTTATAAATGGAAGGCAATGAGACTCCCAGTTTCAGATCTGACATGTAAAGACCTTGGAAGTTGTTACTCCCGTTTCACAGGAAGAAAAAACCAAACCAAGTGAAAATCAGCAACTCTTCTAAGATTTATGAGAGAGTTGGGGTCCCTGAAAATTGGAGGGACAGGTGAATACAAGGAATCACAGCTTCCTGGGAGAAAGCCCAGGAGCAGAAGCCTGCTGCTGGAGTCTGTACCACACACCACCATATCAGCTTGGCTACTGGGTAATAACAGAGAGTTACAGCTGAAAGAATTGCAAGCCTCAGGTCCTATTTAATAAGGAGTCTCTAAGGACATCCAAAAACAACAGGGGAGACAAAAACAAAGGCATCAGAGGGAAATTTATCCTCTGACATCTACAGCTACAACAAACAGTAAACACAGCTTAACTCCTAGCCAGATGTACACTGAACCTCACACTAATGGCCTATTTATTTACTTCATTTCTCTACTTGATACATCATGTCTGACTATCAACAAAAAATTAGAAGGCACATGAAAGGCAAAAAAACACAATCTGAAAAGAGAAAGCAAACATCAGAACCAGACTCAGCTAGGGCAGAGATTTTGGAATGATCAGACCGAGAATTTAAAAGTAACTCTGATGAAAATGCCAAAGGCTCTAATGGAGAAAGTGCACACCATGCAAAATTGAAAGGCAGGACAGACATTTTCAAACAAGTACAAGATGACAGAATGTGTCACCTGACACCCACATAATGAGAAATGTTCGAGGAAGTTCTTCAGTCTGAAGGCAAATGGCACCAGATGGAAACTGGGATCTACATGATGAAAGCACAGCACTGGAATTGGTAAATATGTGGGTAAGTATAAAATATTTTTCTCTTTAAAAAAGATTATCTGTTGGGCAGCCCAGGTGGCTCAGCAGTTTAGCACTGCCCTCAGCCCAGGGCCTGATCCTGGAGACCCGGGATCGAGTTCCACATCAGGTTCCCTGCATGGAGCCTTCTTATCCCTCTGCCTGTGTCTCTGCCTCTCTCTCTCTCTCTGTGTTTCTCATGAATAAATAAATAAAATCTTTAAAAAAATTTTTAAAAAGATTATCTTTAAGAGAGCACTGATTCTTTAAAATAAAAAATAATGATAGTATATTGTGAAATTTATAACATATACAGAGGAAAAATATATGATGAATAAGTAAGGGAAAGGGAAGATGAAAATACACTGTCGTACACTAATTCAAAGGGATACATGCACCCCTATATTTATAACAGCATTATTTATAATGCCAAACTATGGAAGTCCAAGTGTCCATTGATAGATGACTAGATAAAGAAGAGTTGGTCTATAGGGGTGCCTGGGTGACTCAGTTAAATGTCTGCCTTCTGCCAGGTTCATGATATTAGGGTCCTGGGATCGAGTGCTATATCAGGCTCCCTGCATGGTGTGGGATAGGCTTCTCCCTCACCCTCTGCCCCTCCCACCACTCATGCTCTCTCTCTCTCTCTCTTAAATAGATAAATAAAATCTTAAAAAAAGAAGAGGTGATATATATGCATATATACACACACACATACATACATACCCAACGGAAAATTATTCAGCCATAAAAAAGAATGAAATCTTACCATTTGCAACAACATGGCAACATGGATGGAGGTAGAGAGTATTACGATAAGAGAAATAAGTCAGTCAGAGAAAGACAAATATATGATTTCATTCATATATGGAATTTAAGAAACCAAACAAACAGAGGAAAAAAAAGACAGATTCTTACCTACAGAAAACAAAGTGATGCTTGTGGAGGGTGTAGGGATGGGGGAAATAGGGAATGGGGATTAAGGATGTACTTGTGATGATGGGCACCAGGTGTTGGATGGAAGTGCTGAATCACTAAATTGTACACATGAAATTAATATGTAATAATATATATGTAATATGTATTTAACTACACTGGAATTAAAATAAAAAATAAAATAAGAAAATTTAAAAAGGAAATATACTGTTATGAGCTTCTTATGTTTCATGTGAAGTAATTTACTATTATTTGAAACTGGGCTGTGTTAAATTAAAGATGTTCAATGTAAATCTGAAAGCAACTACTAAATAAATAAAACAAAATGTTATTGTTAACAAACCAATAAAAGGATAAAATAGATGACACTAGAAATTATGCAGTTAATCCACAAGAAATCAAAAAAAGAGAATAAAAGAAACCAAAAAACAGATGGATCAAATAGAAAACAAGATGGTGGTCTTAAACACATCCACTGATAAGGATGTTACATGTAAATGGTAAAAATATTTTCATAATCAGAAAGAAAATCATCAACTGAAGTTACTAACACTTTTCATAAGGTCATATATTCACTGATTGTCACAGTCACACTGACCTAAACTTAAGAGAGTGTACAACCAATCCCGCTAACTTTTCAGAGCTAAGTCTGGAAGATGCTGCACCTGGATTTAGGAAGGCTCAGAGTGATGGTAAGTAATACAGGTGAACTCTGAGTCTCTCCATCAGGGTGTTGGCCAAGAGCAAGGAGATGGAGATAAATACCACATTTGGAATAAATGACCCATTACAGAAACAAAGACTGAAGCAGCTGTATCTGCATTCTTTCTTATATTTTATGTATCCTTTGTATTGGCCAATTCTTTCTTTTGGTCTCTTTCCCTTACACTTGATATTTTATATGAAGAGTATTATTGGTAACTTTCTTCCTAGTTCAGTTTTAGGTTACAGAATTTCCATTTTTTGAAGATTTTATTTATTTATTCTTGAGACACACACACACACAGAGGCAGAGACATAGGCAGAGGGATCTTTGTGTTAGGAGGAAGTGCATCGGATTATGTAGAATCACAATTCTATTATTGATGGAAGTCAAAGGTAGCTAAAAAGATGAGACCTAAACAGAGAGCTGCAGGTGTGGGCCGCACAGATCATTTGGTGTCACTGTCAGCAGCCTTCCAAGGTTTCTGCGCTCAGGCCAGTAGGGCATGGGCAGACTTCTGCAGGTGGCACTCCTCCAACACCCCTGATGGCTGGCATTCCTCTGTTTCACCAGTGGGAAGAAGGAGCACTAGACTGTAAAGCAGAGGAAGAATTGGGGAAAGGGGATTGGAAGGGGGAAGGTCATTGCTCTTTTATTTCTGCTTTTGGTGTTGTCAGATAGAAAGGGGTGGCTGTGTGTGACAGCTGCCTTCAGTAGATCTAGTAGCAGTAGACCTGATGGGCAATTGATTGTCTGTGACTGCTAGGTTAGAGCAGTGTCAGTAGGTGGTAGGTGGAGCGGTCCTGGCTACAGCAGCAGGTGCTATAGCTGCCATCTCCTTAGGCAGCTGCAGGGTGGGCAGTGAGGGTGCTCATGGGCACAGCCTATGCTGCCTCCTTCCTTTAGTGCTTCCAGCTCTTTGGGTTGTAGCTTTCTGCAGTTACTAATCCTGGGATTACCCACCCACCCCCTTTTGGCTTCCTTTGCCTTCTAGTGCTTTTAGAACTAGAAGCCTGGGGCAGCCCCGGTGGCCCAGGGGTTTAAGGCCGCCTTCAGCCTGGGGTGTGATCCTGGAGACCTGGGATCGAGTCCCATGTCGAGCTCCCTGCCTGGAGCCTGCTTCTCCCTCAGCCTCTCTCTCTCTCTCTCTCTCTCTGTGTGTGTCATGAATAAATAAATAGAATCTTAAAAAAAAAACAAAAACAAAAAAAAACTAGGAGCCTGTATTACCCCTCCCCCTCCCATTTGAAATCACTAGTGTGGTTTTGATTTTCCTGGTGAGACCCTGACTGATCCAGGGACATCAAAGATTGCAACAGATTTAAGTTCCTTCTGAAGAATTTCCTAATATCTCCACAGCAGGGTAGACCAATTTGTGAGGTGCTTAGCACACCCTTATCTGTTTGGCCAGGCTTCCTCTGCTCCAGCGTCCCCAACTGCCACCTCTTTAAGTATGTTCCTATAGATAGCACATGCGTAGCATTCAAACTATTAAAGCTAGGAAGAATTAATTGGGTACTGAGATGGTTTATATGACCTTAAATGCCCCCTTCTAGTCCTAATATTTTAGAACACTGGGTTCTACCCTGTAGATCACTGTGAGATGCTACAGATTTTTTGGAAAGGGATCCATAAATCCATATAGGCACAAGAGTTTGTATGCTGTAAAAATATGCCTAGCAGCTCAAAGTATTATCATTTTTTTGACATAGTATATTAGATATTCAGGATTGGTAAAATAGAAATTATATTATGCATTCATGAACACACAGCCACTTTTATGACTGCAGCTTTAAAACTCAACATAAACTAATAATACTGTTTTTCTTATTATGACAGGGGGCAATCCAGAAGTTCTTTTATGTTTAAAAAGGAGCACATTTACCTGGGCTCAGAAACCAGAACACTGGAACTCTGGTTTTCAAGCATGACGTAGTTTCAAATCCAAGTGCCTCAGTTTTGAAGTTCTAAAGCCTGTAGGTTTAAAGGATAATTTTCTGGGACCCGTCTTTGATTAACAAGTTTTTACTTATTTAAGTTATAGTATTACTAAGTATCATAGACTTAATATGCTTAGGTCATTGGGGAATTCCACAACAAATGGGGTTTTGTTGGCAAGATGATTAATTTTATGAACAAATGTAGTTTTGTTTCCTTATTTTAATTCTATGCTAAGAACCCAGGGAGAAAACTTTGAGGATAGCAGTGAAATATGACTCTAAAATGAGCTTAAGATATACTCTCTATTTTTTTTTTTTTTTTGCCACTGTCAATAGAAGTGCTGCTATTTTATGATGTTAGATTAACATGGTTATTTCTGTCATAAAAATGTCTGGTGACAATGCATTGTGGTTGAAAAAAGGGGAACTAATATTTATTGGTGGCCTATGAAGAGTAAGATGCTAAACCAGGCTTCTCTCTCTCTCTTTCTGTCTCTCTCTCTCTCACACACACACGCACACACACACACACACTCACACAATTTTGTTTAACAGAGGTCCCAAACATGCAATAATTTGTCCAAGGCTAGACAGTTGATAGCTAGTAGAGGCAAGATTTAAGATCGAAATAGATGTGTGTTTGCTTAAAGAGCTAGATTTGACACCGAGTGCCAGGGTTTGAACCCCAACTCCACCAACAATGATCTGTGTGACCTTGATGTAATGACCAAATCTAGCCTCAATTTCCTCCTCTGTAAAGTGGTAACCATGATACTGCCTCTGTCATAGCGGGTTTGAGAATTTAAATGTGATAATGTATATAATGGGCAGAGCTTCATGACTAACCCAGGGGATCCATAGTAACCACTCTAGTGTTAGCTCCTACTGTTTTTATAATACCCCATTTTCGTGAAAATGAGAATTAGTAAAACTGATGCTTAGAATTAATTCTATCACTAACAACTAAAGGTGTATGACTTTCAAGAGGTCCCTAAATCTCTGACTTTCAGTGTTTCATTTACAAAATGGGGATAATAGTTCTTTCCTAGCCTAATTGCAAGAATTCAGTGAGATTTAGAAGCCAAAAATGTTCTGTGCACAAATGTGAGTTGTTTTATGTATATGTATTCATTTATTTTATATATAAAATTTACTTTCCTTACAGTCCATTTGTTTTAAGATTAAGGTGTTACCTATTTAAAGTTTTGATTTATTTACGTGTCTTCTTATATAATTTTAAGTGTCTTCAGGAAAGGGTGTGGAAGCTCTGTTTGAAACTCCCTGCCGGTTTCAATATTTCTTCCTTTTCCCGGAGAAATGCTCAACTTAGCAGTACAGCAAACCGGACACTTTCTCACCATTTGTTTCTCCAGACAAAGGAAGGGACAGTAACTTGTGGTCCCAGGCTGACGTAGAGGATATTTCTTGATTTCTTCAACTTGAATTTGTCTCATTTGACACGACAGGCTGATTTATGCAGCCGGATTAGTTCTCTTAGGAAGAAGCCACTTGCCAAATGTTGCATTTCATTTAGTGAGTCTCACCTCAGATCCCTTGTAAGAGGTGAATCGTGGCTATAAATATAGGGACAAAAATAGCCATGTTCCTTTTCAATTGAGTAAAGGTTATTCATAGTCAAAATGAACGGAGTTTGTAGAAGTTATATTACCACTGTACTGTCTTCCAAATGATTGCTATAAAGCCAGAGATTATGTTCCCCTTGCAAAGACATGTTTGCATAATCGGTTAACCTTAGAATTCAGAAATTTCTCTTTTTTTCCCCCTGCCCTTTAGAGTTCAGGGCCCTCATTCTTTTCTACCTGGACCATCACCACAGTCTCTTAAATGCCTCTTCTCAAACTGTTGAAACCCCTTCACAATCCAATGTCTACCTTGTTGTCAGAGGGACATTTTTCAGGTACAGATCTGAGCATCTTACTCTCAATTTCTCCGCCTTACCTGCAGGACAAAAGCCCACCCATTTTGCATGACCGTGCTCACGGGAAAGACTAGCTTCCTTCATTCCTTCCTCACTTAGCATGGCCCTTCAGGTCTTCCGTCCAGGTCTGTCGGCTCTTACCTTTCTCCTCTTCCTCCACCCTCTGCTGCCTTTGGGAATTCCCAGCCATTGGAGACATCCTGATGTTCCCCCAAAGAAAGTCTAAACTTCCACACTTGGATGTCTTTTTCCATTCCTACCCCCCCGCCCCCACCCTACCTCTTCCTAGCCTAGCAAATGTATATCCATCTTTCCAGAGTCTGCTTCCTTGTCCTGGGATTTTGTGCAGACTCACTTGCCTGTCTAATGCCCCAGCCTCTGTGCCTCCAGATAGATTCTGCTCCCCACCCTCTGTGCTTTCATAGCACCTGGTACTTGAACATCTCCAAGACAGCACTTGAGTGTTAGCCTGGAGTGTTTGTGCACACATCTGCCCCTCCCTTTGGGACCATGAGTTCCTTGACAGGAGAGACCGCCTATCTTATTTTATTGTTTGAGCTTAGTGCCAAGCATATTTCCTGGCACAGAATGTTCGGAGACTGTAATGGCCCAACACTTAAACCACGGAGTCAGACAGATGTGGGTGGAAAGTCCAATGATGTTACTTACCAGTCATGTAATCATGGGAAAGTTTTCTAAGTCCTCCTGATTTTAACTTTTTCATCCATAAAATGCAGTCAGTAACAAAATACTTATCTCACAAGGATGCTGTGAAAATCAGATGAGTTAAAATACGCAAAGGCTTGAAAACAGGGTCTGGCACGGTGACTCTGTACCCTTTTTTTTTTTTTTTTAAGATTCTATTTATTTATTTACAGAGACAGAGAGAGCACACACACGTGCACACAAACAAGGGAAGTACCAGGCAGAGGGGGCGGGAGGAGCAGATTCCCCACAGAGGAGGAAGCCTGATGCAGGATTCGATCCCAGGACCCCAGGATCGTGACTTGAGCCAAAGGCAGACGCTTCACTGACTGAGCCACTCAGGCAGCCGACCCTATACTTTCTATCAGCTGCTTCTATTTATTGTTTTTATTATTACCACCACCTCTGATGATTGTTGGATAGATCACAAAAGATTGCTTATACTTAGGAAGGGTTTAGCATAGTATCTGGCATAAGAGTACATCTTCAATGCAGATTAAATGTTTTGTCATTATTATTTTTATTATTAAAGAGTGTTGAAGAAATCAATTTTCTTCCCTGTTGCCCAATGGACATCATCCCTTGGAGTGCAATAGCCTCAAAATGCAGAATGTTCAAAATTTTATCCCAGTATCCCCCTAGAACCAGCTTATGTGGAAAATACTTGCTAAAGCAGCCACTTAAATATTTTCTCCTCTCTCTCCCTCCCTTCTTGCCTCCTCCCCCTTCCTTTCTCCTTTGCTCCTTCCTTTGCTTCTTTCTTCCCTAATTATCCCATTTCAATTGCCTTTCTTTTGGTGTTTTGGGCTAAGATCCCTGAAATTATTTTTTTTTAAATTTTATTTATTTATTCATGAGAGACACACACACACAGAGAAAGAGAGAGAGAGAGAGAGAGAGAGAGGGAGAGACACAGGCAGAGGGAGAAGCAGGTTTCCTGCGGGGAGCCCGATGTGGGACTCGATCCCAAGACTCTGGGATCATGGCCTGAGCAGAAGACAGATGCTGAACTGCTGAGCCATCCAGGAATCCCCTCCCTGAAATTACTTAAACCCTGCCTCTGCTTTTCTAGAAAAGATCTTTCACTGATCCCCATGATTTTACTTTTTGAAAGATGTCTGGAGCATAGGGGCACCTGGGTGGCTCAGTTGGTTAAGCATCTGACTCTTGGTTTTGGCTCAGGTCATGGTCTCAGTGTTATGAAATTGAGCAGCATCTGGCTCTGCACTCAGCAGGAAGTCAGCTCTCTCCCTCTACCCCTTCTCCATCACTAAAATCAATTTTAAAAATCTTTAAAAAAATGTCTGGAACAAATATTTCTGTTTCCTTTCCCATTGCCATTTCTTTGTTCAGGTTAAGGTCACCTGCCACCTGGATCACTCCCTGTTATTTCACAGCGCCTCCAAGGCAGGGGCCCAGCATCTCCAGAGAGCAAGGCACAAAGCCAGGAAGGGGTTAAACCTTAACTGCCAAAGGGGCACACAGGAATATAAATGAGCGAAGCCAACCAGGGAGCAATGGTGGCCATGACATAATGGGGAGGTCATGTCTCATCTCCAGGGAAGAGTGGCTACATAGAAAAGTGCCTGCTCATTGCTTCCATATGGGAATGCTGGTGTTGCTGGACCTTTACATATTTTAGGAGAAACTGCAAATCTCTACATGACATCTCCTGATACATAAATGATGGCAACTAGTTCAAATTTCAAAATCCCCATTGTCTGGGTTAAACAAGGCTACTGGTCAGATTTGGCACACAGGAAGAGAGGTTCTGATGTCCAGGGAGAGGCTCAAGTAATGTTTGCAAAAACAAATGGATCCAGGAGACATTTCTTCTCTTGGCCTTGCTCAGTCTCTTCCTGCCTCCTGGACTGTCCCCTACATTTAATCCCACCTTCAAAGTGCAGTGTATGTTTTCTCATACCTTTCATGCCAGTTGCTCATACCGGTTGAAAAGCTACTCTGTTCTAAGTGCTGAAGGAGAATTGATAATAAGGAAACATTATCCCTGAATTGATGAGATAACAAAATCAGGTAGTTCATGGCAATGGCAAATAGAAACAATAGTGCTCCAGCTATTCTTAAAAATCTAGTTTCTTCTCTTGGTACCATTATACTTGGAGGGTAATTTTAAGTTAAATTGTATGTCAAGAATTGAATTGCAAGTATTTCACATTTTACTAGGGTGTAACTAGATTGTGGGTTCCTCAATGGCAAGCTCACATTAAACATGATTTATATTCAAAGTTCCTACAGATCAGCAGATAGTCATGTATGTAAGTGACAATAAATAATTACTTACAAGCCAGTTAAAACTAGTAGTTGGTTAATTATTTGATTTAGTTAGAATGAAAGTCCTATTAATGCAAAATTCATATAATAATCTTGCAAAGGAAGACTAAGGCTTTTGCTTTGTCCACGTAGCCATCGATGGATGTCAACTATGCTCAGTTCACTCTCTTGAATTATTAGGTTCATAAGCTCCGAATTTTTCAGTTTCTTTAAAGTCATGCAAGATATAAAAGAAATTTGGAGGAAATTTTCATGTATGGGCCTCCTAGAGTTTTGTGATTTCTTTTCCTAGTCTTTTACAATAGTCTGTTCGCTATTAATTCGACAATAGTGTCTTTTACCAAGTTGTCTTTAAATAGTTTTTGCATAGCAGTCACGTATATTTTCATATAACAACTCCTTTTATATAATTCATATTTTATTAGTTTATATAATATTTAATCAAATTTAAAAATTATTTTCAGAAATACAACAGAATACCGAATAGGGGACCAAATATCGGTGACTTGTGATCATCATATCAACTGAACTAGTGGGAGATAAAGTTTTTAGCATGTTGGAGACCAGGACACTAGCACTGGACATTCTCTGTGCCAGGGGCATGACTCTGTCTTTTGCAAAATGAATGGAAGCTATTGATTCTACTTGGTCAGTTAGGTGAAGGTTAGTGAAGTCTACTCTACTATTGATTGGGATTCAAGTAGCATTTATTGTATTCTTTGCAATAATAATAATTTCTCACCCACTTAAATGTTCAGTAGCATTTCCAAGGTGCATTTACTTAATATTATCATACTCTCATAGCATCCCTATGAGTAAGACATTTTTCCCTTTTGACAGATGAGGCAATTTTCAGACAGGTTGAAGTGACTTCCCTAAGATCACATAGCTTGCAAATAATGAGTGAAAGACTTGAACCTATTCCAGTCCGACCTGAGTTCAGGACTCTTCTTACTCCCTAGTGCTACCTGTCCAAACCGGGGTAAATGAACTCCAAAGACCTTTTTAGCCTTATCATGATGATTCTGTGATATGTTAGCAATATCCTATGTACATCATCTGTTCTACAGTTATGAGCTTCTATCCCTCTATGGCTCTGTGGGCCACCAGCTTGACGTGGAGGGGAGAAAGAGATTAAGTAGAGGGGCCAATTAGTTTCAGAATTGTTGGGTAAATGTTTCACATCTTTGAGTTTGTCCCCCTCTCCTTTGATGAATGGCTCTTGCCTCTTTTTGACAGATTGATCTTGAGTGCTGGGTATTTTTCTCTCACCACATTAGCTGCCAGTTTTCCAGGCTATCCCCTCAGGACTGAGATGAGGTGAGAGGTAAGTTGTTTGTAAGTATGACTTGACTGAGCAGTGCAACCAGGCTGAACGTTCAGAGAGCCCTTCTGTGCTTGGAGCCTGCTTTCATGTCTTGGAAATCCTGATTTATTTCAGGACAGGGAAAATCCAAGCCGGCTTGCAGACTGGAAATTAAAATCTTAAAACTATGTATGAAAATCGAATATTCCAAATGGCCTGGTTTAAACATCACCCTGCATCGTTGATCAAATGTAAAAGTTCTTGAAAAGAAGCAGGGGGATTTATGACGAGATGTAGGACTGGGGAAAGGCTTGGCCAATATTTATGGTAACTTCAAGGAATTCCACTGACCATACTATAGTATGCTTTGGTACCTTCAAGTTTCTGCTTTGGAGATTTCAAGCCTGCAAATGCTTACGGATTGAAAAATATTTTGGTTTGGCTGTATTCTGTTAACTTCTGAATTTTGGGGGGCAGGAGAGAGACTGTATATACTTATTGGGACACATTTATCATCCTGAATGTAAGTATGGTTGTATGTGTTTTTATTCCTTTAGATTTATTTCTTTGACTTTCTTGAGGACAGGACATTTGCTTTAACTATCTCTGTGCCCCCACACCTAATACAGTTTTTGGAAAATGGGAAGTACCCCGTAAATGTTCTCCTGATTCATATTATTTCATTGACTTCTGTTGAGCATCTTCTTGAGCTAGATCCTGCGCTAATGACTGAAGGAAGTAGAGAGACAGATGGAGAGACTAGGAATTTTCAAAATGAATTTTACTTTAAAACTTAAAGGAATATGACTAAAAAGGCAATGCATAAAAACAACTAGCCTTACACCTTAATTCCATTTTTGCAACCTTCAGTAACTAGTAGAGCAGAGCCACACATGTTGACTATTTCATATACTTATTCAGGTGTGTTAGGAAGAGGCAAGGAAGCCAATTTGAGTTTTAGTCTCCTTTCGGCTGACAAAGAATAAGATGAACATGTACAACACAGGCTGGTAGATGGGTTGGTGACAGGTGTGTATAAGCACCATCAATAAATTCCAAGACACAGTTTTAGATATTTTCACATAAATCATCCTATTTAATCCTCTCAAATGTTTTGTAGGATTGGCATTATTACTTGTAGATATGAAAATGCTGTTCTTCTTCCTGGAAGATCTTTCAACCTACTAAATACTCCTCATCTCCAGGAGCAGGCTTTAATGACTGTTCCTCTGTGATTCCTTTTCTTCTAATTCTGGCCAGAATCAGTGACTCCTTTCTTTCTGCTGCCGTAAGACTTTGTATATTCCTCAAGCTTGGCAATAAGCAATTGCATTGCACCTGAAGTCCTCCCTGTGTGTCAGGCTGCAGGCTCCCCAAAGCTGCTTTGACCGCATCATTCACCCACCACACAGATAATACCTCTATCCCTCTGCTGGAATAGTCTGGGACTCCTGCAGCTTTCCCTGTCATCTTCATTACCCTTTCCATTCCCCATCAGTAAGCCAAGTCCCTGGGATCCCCCCCAAAAAACAACCCCCACAACTTGAGCCTTCCAAACTGCTCTAGCTTGCACCAAGATCCCTGTAGCTCTCATTGACCTTGTGTCTTTTCAGATTCTGGTGACAGCCTCCCTCCTCCCTTGTTTGTTGCTCCCGCTCTTGTGGTTCATGTCATTCATTCCCCTGTGGTTCAGTAACTGTCCAGCAAATTACCACTGCTGCTAAAATAAGCCCCATAGATCTGAATGCCACTTACAGGACTGTGCTGTCTCTTCCTCAGATTGTAGCTTCATCCTTATACCCTTACCATCTGTCATCAAATAATTTGGCCTTCTCTTTGCCAAGTGCTTTTCCACCTGCTGTTCCCTCTGCCTAGAATGCTCTTTCTGCTCAAGCTAGCTCCTGCTCACCCTTCAGGTCTTAGCTCAAATGTGGTGTTTGTAGTCTGGAATTTGCAAACTTTACTGAGCCCCTGGGATCATCTTCAGAGGATAATATTCCATTCCAGGAATAGCATCTATGGGAACTTGTATGTATGTATATATGTATTTGTTTAATGTCTGCATCCTTCACTGAAAGGCAAGACTTGTTGGGGAGTGGATGCATCCCTTTGATTTTTTTCACTATTATAATCCAGTACTAAGTTAGTGCCTGAGAGTATGGAGGACACTTACTAAATATTTATTAAAAATTAAATAAATGAGGGGTGTCAGGTGGCTCATTGGGTTAAGTATTTGTTGATTTCAGCTTGGGTCATGATCTCAGGGTTCTGAGATCAAACCCCATGTTGGGCTCTGTGCTCAGCAGGAGTCTGCTGGAGATTATCTCCCTCCCTCTGCCCCTCCCCACCCTCTCTCTCTCTCTCTCTGTCTTAAATAAATAAATAAATAAATAAATAAATAAATTCCTTTAAAAATACTTCAAAAAATTAAACCAAATGAGTAAATGGATGAAAACGAAATACTTCAACTATGACTGTCACACTGGTACTATTAAAAGGGCCCCTTAATTTTGTTTGGCGTCTCTCCCTAGAAGAGGTAACCAATATATGTTTTTAAAAATTTCCATTGGCTGTAAATTTCCTTTGATTCCCACCTTCCCCTGACCAAACTGCATTTGGAAGGTGCCAACTGCCCCAATTATGAGAAGCATCCCTCTGAAAATGTCCCACCTCCTGTCCAGACACCTATAAGTGATCTGTCCATGCACTCACGTGCCCCCTACAGCCTAAACAAAGAATGAGCTCTTCATTTTGGTGAAGGCTATTGAGCAAGCCATTTTAACTGCATTTTATAATGAGGAAACTGAGGCAAGCAAGAAGTAAAGTCACTTGGCTGAGCAAGAGCAGGGTCCCCAAGCCACCTGTCAAAGAAGATGGATGAAATGGCCAGGGAACGTGGGGAGGAATTCAAGTCACATGCCAAGTCCAGGCTGGCAGCAAGGCTTATGGCAGGTAACCACACTCAACATCCTGCACTTGGTTTGAAGTGCCCTGGTGTTCTGCGAAGGGAGCCCAAACACAGCCAACTTGGTGCCAAAAAAGAAATTCTCACTCAGAATATTTTCCCAACAACATTTTTATTTGAAAGAAACCTAGCCAAATGAAAACACATGCACAGAGGTTTCTTCTCATGCCTTTTTCTGCCTGTGTATATATTTTCTTTTGTATTCTTGACCACCCTGATATTATAGTTTTTATTTTGAGGAGAGTTTAAAATAATTTCCCTGTAACTCATTCATCTTCCTGTCCTGAGGTAGGGTGAATTTTCATCTTTTCCAGCCAGTCTTAATGTAGCAGAAACAATCAGAGGTGCTGCTGTGCCTTTAGGTGCTGGGCAGAGAGCAGGGTTGGAGCAGGTGGGCTGAGCCAATAAAAGGCAGCTGGGAAACAGGAAACTGCAGAGAAATTTCCCCAAGTTGCCCTCTGCTGGAGCCTAGCCATGCTCTCCTGTGAAACCTAGCCAGGCTCTGGTTTTCTATTCCATTCCTTCCTGGGCTTGAGACATTGCTCTCATCTTGGACCTTCTTTGTTCTGTATTATTGCTCCTCTGCCCACACCCAGTACTACCTCCCATGTATAGGTCAGGATCATCACTGAGCTCATTCCTGCTTGCCCCAGGTGTGGCTGTGCTGTTAGAGTTACAACAAAAAGAGCATCAAATTGACAATGGTGTGTCCTTCCCATCCCCACCATTACTGCTCACATTTGCAAATTAATGCTGGAGAGAGATCCCTCTGAAGACAAGTAAGACATCCTTTGTGGTCCCAAGGAATCCAGGATAACTTTTTCCAACTTGTTCTCTCTTTATTTCATTGTTCCAAACATGAGTCCGTGCAATCTACTGGTGTCTTGAGGCCCAGGTTGTCTTCCTGAAAGTTATCTCTGAGAGTATCATTCAAACTACTTCTGTGGTTTCCCTCTGGGTCTTTGCCAAAAGCTATTTTCTATGCCCTAAATGGCCCTCTTTAGAGTTTTCCAATCATTACCCCTTCCTCTTGGCTCAGTTCTAATTGTACCTCCTCTACCATGAAGCCTTTTCTGAGGACATTAGGAGAAAGAGTCCATGCTCTAGCACTGAGATTTCCAGGTTTGATTTTTTTTTTCCAGGTTTGAATTCTAAGTTATTCTCCTGCTGGCTGTACAAACATAGAACTTTTTGAGTCTTCCAACATAGAACTAATTGAATGCCTCCATTGCCATATCTGTTAAAATGGGAATAATATTAGTATCTATTTTGTAAGACTTGAGATTTACTGAGTTGAAACATGTGAAGTGGTTAGAATAGTTAAGTGCTCAGTTTCATTCTCTCTACATGATCAAGCTGGTTTGGATTACCATAATAATCCATAGAGCTTTTGAGTACTCCTTAAGTAAATATTTTCAGGGTCAGTAGGTGCTAGGCGCTCAACCAGGCACTACTCACAGGCTGTGTTCACAGTATTGTATGTCTGTCTACTTTCTGTCCTTGTCAGCTGTAGAGACGATGAAGATAGAAACTTTCTTTCTGAAGATGCCATGTAGTAACTTCCCAGTGAATGTACTCTGGATTGAGTTAATTTTTTCCATAGTTTAAAGAAGTGTCATAGAGATGTCATAGAGATGTCCTGAGGGATCAATGTCTTACCATTTGATCATATCTGATCTCAGAGAAGATATATTTAATGCCATTACTTACTTGTGAATAGAGCTGTATGCACTTTAAAGGTAGCATTTGATAACATAGGAAACCCACATTTCATGTAAAAGGATAAGGTGTCAATGACGCAACAACCGTCATCACCACTGTCATGTGTGCAGCATCATCACTATGACCATCCCATCCCCACCTCCACCTCCATCACCACCACCTCCATCACTACAACTGTTACTATTATATGCACCATCAACACCATCACCACCAGCATTATCACCACCACCATGGCCACACTATCACTACTAATTCCACTACCATCATCACTATAATCACTATATGATTATAATAATAATGACAAAACAACAGCATTGATGATTTTCAAGGTTACCCAGTAACCTTATGAGGTACGAATTATTTATTTATTTAATTTATTTATTTTAGAGTGAGTCCCTGAGCGTGTGAGTTGTGGGGAGGGGCAGAGGCAGAGGAGAGAGAGGATCTCAAGCAGACTCCCCACTGAGCACAGAGCCCGATGCAAGGCTCCATCTCTCAATCCTGAGCTGAAATCAAGAGTTGGACACTTAAATTAAGAGTTAGGTGCCCTAAGGTTGTAATTACTTTTATTTGTTTTTGATGGATTAGAAAAGTGAGTTTCAAATGCTATTGACTTAATTTATACATTTTAGAAATAAAATGATATAGTGATTTTGTCCCTCCAGATGTACTTTTCACCTTTGTCCTTACCTCCTCTGTACCCTGAGACACTTACCTCAGCAGACCTCATTATGTAGGTTCCCTTGTCCTCTAGCATTCGCTCAACTCAGCCAGTGGCAGATACCAGCAGGAGACAGGAAGAGGGGAAGAGAGAGTGACCAGACTATTTCTTCTCATGCTGTACCGGGATTTTGTAGTGGCTGTTCTTCCTCCTGAACACTTTCTCCTAGTTACAGTTCTCTCTTACTTTTAGAAACTGTTCCTTCCTCTTTCTTCTTCTGACCTAAAAATAGTAACAGCTCCCAGCTATTGCTAGACGTTGTATTTTATCATCTCCTGATGCTTCCTTTAACTCTGCTCAAAGCTCTGAAAGTACTCTTATAATTAAATTTTCAATGATCTCTGAGTATGCCACCTGTTCCCTGCCTGGACCCTGAATAATGCCATATAATATTAAAGTATACACCACAAAATACAAATACAAAATACATCAAAATATAATTCCTGAAAACAGGAAGGTAGGAAGAAATAAAGGGAAAAAATAAAGGAAAGAAGTAAGAAGAAAAGGAAAAAGGAAGAAAGGAAGGGAAATAAACTCAGATTTCTACTATCAAAATAAATACACTATTATAATTTTAACGTGTTTACCTTTGTTTTCTGTGACGTCTTATGTAGCTATTACTGCAGTATATGTATTTATGCTTCCTACTTTATTCACTTTATTATGTTGTTTCATCGTTTTTTTAACATTAGATGTCATGACCATTATTTTTAATGACTGAATAATATTTTGTTGAGTGTTCTTTTAAAATTTTTTGGTTACAAATGATACATTTTCCACATTTCAGTTATACTTTTGATAAATTCCCTGTAGTATGATTTTTAGGTCAAAGGAAGTGAATATTTTTTTGACTCTTAATCTAATTCCCAAATTTTAAATCAAGGGATTTTATTTTAAAAGTTACTATCAGTTTCAGTTTTTAAAGGGGGAAGATTTAAAATACTTAAAGTTCTTTTTATAATTGTCTTGTGTCATATGTTTTTGGCTTTCATGTATCTTTTTTCTTGCCCTTTCTCCATCTTGTATTTTTTGGATTCAGCACTGAGGTAGCTTTTATGATTTGTAAGATAAATGTTTTTGTTTCTTAACTCCAGGAGTGGCTTTCCTAAAATTTTGCACAGTCTAAATGAACATTCAACTAATAATCAAAAGTAAAAACATACCAAAGTTTTGATATTTTGTTCACTGTGGGTTTTTGTTGCATTAAGTTTTCTTTTTTAAAATATTGCTTTACAGTTTTTTTTTTTTTTATCTTGATAACTGAAATTTTGGGAGCATTCCCTTAAAGTCTGTTCCTAAAGCGCATGTCTCACTCTCCTTACCCTCATCCTGGCCCTGAGGCTCATACTCATTTTGGCACCTCCAGTCCTTAGCATGGGTTCAGCACCTGGAAGGCGTATGGTGCCTCCTGTTTGCTTGTTGATGTGATTTATTATGCTATGTGTTGTATATGGAGCATTTTGAAAAAGGAACCCTCTAGCTGATTGGCATGGATCACTTCCCTGTCCATAGAAACAGACTTTCCCATGCCCTTGGCTGCCCACTGTCTGAGTAAATGAAGCATTTCTGAGATGAAGGCTCTTGTAAATGTGCCTTAGAGCACTCTATTTGATTATCCATTTCATTATGATTGCTTTTCCTTACACAAATACTATCTAAATATTATGATGAGAATAAAAACAAAACAAAAATACTGAAAGATGAAAAAGGAAAATCAACAATCCATTCTTCTTTCTCCAGGATTAAGCACTGAGCAAAAGTATAAAACAATTACAGTTTCATCTAATTGACTGCAGCTGTGCAAATACCCTAGCACACTAGGAGACTGGTGTCCTGCTCCCCACGCCCCCATCCCACCTCATGAACATCTTGATATCTGGGTTTGTTTCATTTTTGCCCAAGGCAAGGTATATATAGGAAGAATGAAACTGTGCTCACTGGTTGAAGGAAAGAAATATATCCTTTCATAACTGCCAAACTGGATCTTAAGCCCATGGGATTTGATTGTTTTGAGGTTCCAATTTTCAGGATTCCCCTGTCAAGTGGCAAAGAGCCATCGGGTGTTAGAATAGACTGGCAAAGGGCAGAGCAATGGTCTGCTTCCTAGGCTTCATCTTCTATGTGGGAGACGGGAATTTTATGTTTGTTGGTCAGTGTGTCAGACACTTTATATTTGTTACAATTTCGTTCTATCCTTGGAAATATGTTTTGATCTGCATTCTACAGATGATGAGATAGGGATTTATACTGGTTAATGGCTGAAGGCTAAACACCTTCTCCAACAATTGGTATAGAATTTGGGATTTGGACATTTATTGCTTGACTCTGAAGTCCCCATATTTTTTTTATTAAATGACATTACGCTCCATAACCACTATTATCTGCAGGGTTCCTTGGAATCCAGCCTCTACCTTTCCTCCTTACTTGCATCTCTCTCTCTCTCTTTCTCTCTTTTTAAAGAGTTTATTTACTTATTCATGAGAGACACAGAGAGAGAGACATATGCAGAGGAAAAAGCTGGCTCCCTATGGGGAGCCTGATGTGGGACTCGATCCCAGGACCCCAGGATCACAACCTGAGGCAAAGGCAGACACTCAACCACTGAGCCACCCAGGTGCCCTATAAAATACATTTTTACTATAATGCTTGTTAGTCTTTTCTTAGATTCTGATGGGATCTTAGTTAATAGAATCTTGGGTCTTCAACTATCACAATGTTCATAAAAAATACAATAAAAAATTAAAACCACCATGAGATCCAGCAGTTACACTTCTGGGTATTTATCTGAAGGAAACATAAACACTAACTCAAAAAGATACCTGCAATTCCATGTTTATTGCAGCATTATTCACAATAGCCAAGACTTGGAAACAACCTAAGTGTCCATCAGCAGGTGAATGGAAAAAGAAAATGTCGTATACGTACATACAATGGAGTATTGTTCACTCATAAAAAAGAAGAAAATCCTGTCATTTGTACGGACATGGGTTGACCTTGAGGACATTATGCTATGTGAAATAAATCAGACAGAGGGAGACAAATAATATATCAGCTACTTATATGTAGAATAGAAACAACTCTGTCCCCCAAACAAACAAACAAAACCCCTGAGGTCATAGATACAAAGAACAGATGGGTGGTTACCAGAGGTGGGAGGTGGAGGGTGGGCAAAATGGGTAATGGGGGTCAAAAGCTAGAAATTCCCAGTTATAAAATGAATAAGTTCTGGGGTTGTAATGTTCCCCATAGTGACTATAGTTAATAATACTGTATTGAATATTTGAAAGTTGCTGAGATCTTAAAAGTTCTTACCATAAGAAAAAAATATTTATAATTATGTATGGTGATAAAGGTGAATTCAACTTACTGTGATGATCACTTCACTATATATATATATATATATATATATATATATATATATAATCATTATGGTGTACACCTGAAACTTTTTAAATGTTCTATGTTAATTACATCTCAGTTAAAAAAAAAAAAAAAAAGAAGACCCTCCCTGATGGGATTATGGGTAAAGACAGAAGCCCCAGGGGTGATGGTGATAAAGGTGCTGTTACACTGGCAAGGCAGTGCTCACTCTGTAAGAGCACTGGAACCTCCCTACTTGGCACCTACTGAAAGCAAATCTGGGAGATCATAGTAAGCATATGAGTTTGTGGGGAAAATGCTAGAGAAGCAAACTTCTGCTTAATGTGAGAAAGAACTTTCTAGTAACTAGAGCTTGCCCAAGGATGGAACAAGCCAATATAGAGGGCAGTGAGCTCTGGTCTTCAAAATTATTTAAGGAAAGCCTATATAGACATTTATTAGGATACCTAAGAGTCCCTAGCTGGTGGGTTCAAAGAATTCCCTCCAATCCCCAAACACACACACAAGAAAGTAGATAGATAAATAAATAAAAGTTTTATTTTATTTTTGTTTTTAAAGATTTATTTATTTATTCATGAGAGAGAGAGAGAGAGAGGCAGAGACATAGACAGAGGGAGAAGTAGGTTCCTTGAAGGGGGCCCGATGTGGAACTCAATCTTGGATCCTGGGATCACGCCCTGAGCCAAAGGCAGACGCTCAACCACTGAGCCACCCAGGTGTCCCTAAAGAAAAGTTTTAAAAAGGATTGGTCCAGAATAAGCCAGGAAGGTTAAACATGAAAATGAATTTTTCTGGAGGGTAGAGGGGTAGGAGGGATGAGGTAACTGGTTGATGGGCATTAAGGAAGGCCCATGATGTAATGGGCACTGGATGTTAACATAAGACTGATGAATCATTGCACTCTGAATCTCTGAAACTAATAATAATCTATATGTTAATTAATTGAATTTAAATTTTAAAAAATGAAAAAAATACAGTCCAGTATTATGGTGACCATGCTATACATTACATCCCCATGACTTACTTTTATTACTGTACATTTATAGCAGTTATCACTTTACCCATTTCACTCACACACACCACCCCCTGCCTCCCATGCCCAGCCTGTGACAATCACTAATCTGTTCTTTGTATCTATGATCTTAAACAAAACCAAAGTTTTGTGATGGTAAAAACAAAACAAAACAAAACCCCGAAACCAAAATCAAAACCAAAACAAACCAAAAACCGAGAGAGAGGAAAAAAAAAAAGAAAAGAAAATGAATCTTGTCTGTATTAGGCACTTAGCATCTTATGAGGTCAGGGCATGAAGCACTGAGTCCAAAGCTCTGAACTTGGAATCACAAGTCCTGGCTTCTTCATGAAACACTGATCAGCAGTTTGACCTTGAGCAAGTCCCTTGCCCTCCCTGAGTCTGTTTTCTTTTATTTTAAAATGAGATAATTGAGACACACCTAATGCATATTTCAGGTTTCTTTGAACTGTAATATTGTTGATCTGTAGTAGTGTGTGCTTATAATTAGGAAGAATTGATATTCTCAGAGAGGGTATGTATCAGCTTTGGAAGGTAATCATGTAAAAGAGCCTCCTACGAATGGATTCCCTTCACACATATCTCAGAGCCAGGACAGTGGTGGTGGTGGCTATTCTCATCTCCTCATGCCCAAGAGATCCTTTGAACAGTGCCTTAAGTCTTCAGTCTTAGGGACACGTTTGTGTGGAAGCATGGACTTGCAGTCTTTGAACCAAACCCAAAGGAATGTTTCAGGTTTGCTCTTGGCAAAGTCCTTCTTTCCTTGCTCCCTAATGAAGGATTGGAAGGCTAAGACAGGCCTCACGTGGCTCTTCTTGGCTGTTGCCTCCCTCTTTAAACAATGGCTGGATGCGTTCTGTAGGAAGAAAAGGAAACATATGGATTGAATTTCCCGCAAGTGCACTATGGCCTAGGAGTAGAGTGGAGGCTGAGTGTGGGGGTGGGTAGAGAGGAAGGCTTTGGCACAGCACACTGGGGAGCTTGGTAAGACCTTGGTCCCATGTGGAGGGGTGGGGACAGGAGGTCAATAACTAGCTTTGGCCAGGTGTGCTCTGAACTGTCTGCAGTGGGACAGGCGTGTACAGGGGACCTTTGGAAATGGAAGAGTAAGTGGAGTGATGTTGTAATGGGAAATGGGGAAGATGTGGCTATCAAGTCAGGCAGAGGCATCCAAAGTTTCTGGAGGGTCTGAATGTCAAGGGATCCTTCCTGAAGAAGGCAGGTCTGGCTATATCCAGTGCCTTGTACAATGGGATTAAAGTTTGGAATTTAGTTAAATTGAATCAGGAAAACATTAAACAATGTGTATGAATCCTACATCCCTTGCCAAATTACTTAGGACTTAACAAATGGAGAGGCATGATGGGGCCTCTCTCATTTGTGTTATAGATACATTTGCAGATGACAAGTTGGAAGGCAAGAAGGGGAGTATCTGGGTTGTTGAAGAGTTAGAAGTGCATCTGTGTGCTTTTGCACATGTTGTGCTTCCATTTATAAAGACCTCTCCTCCTTCTCTATATTTGCAACCAATCCTGCCTGCCCCTTCAATGCCTGAGCTTTCTGCCATGGTACCCACTCTAGCAAGATTATGATCCCCAGGACTGACAAGTCATGTAAAGCTCTCTTGCCATGTAAACATGAGGTCTGGGAATAATCTGTACCTTCACATGTGCGTCCCTTATTCCAGATACCCATGAGCATGGTGGTGCTGTCTTTTGATTCTGAGCCTGGGTACTTATTTCTGTCCTACTGGTCCAGAGCAAAATCTCAAAAACTGAGTAGTCATCTACTGGCCTGACACTCTCCTGGTATTCATCACCCCTCTCCCCTGGGGAGCCTTGTGCCTGACTTCCATCATCTCCTGTAGAGTGAACCTTTTTAGTTTACCTGTGGCATGAAGAACACTAACCATCCTGAAGCCTGAATGACATAGCTCCCCTCCCCTCTTTGTATCAAATTCTCCCTGGTCTTAGATTGGATTAGACTGAATCTTGCTCATCTTCCTTGGTTTTTAATTGCCAGCTCTAGTTGGGGAGGGACTATTTCTCTTGGCCAATCTTCTTCCTCATCTCCTACATTTGTTTTGGTTTGCTTTTACCCCTTCTCATAGATGAGAGTGCCCAACATACCACATCATCAATGAACTCATCATTATTCATTGTTCATCATTCAGTTTACTAATGTTACTTGTCCTGTGAAGCCTGCCTTTCTTCATTCAGAAAAAAAATTGGTAGCTTCATTTCATGTGCTTCATACTCCTATTTTGCATTTATTATACTGTAATATAATTACCTGTGAACTACTTCACAGAGTGTGACTAGGCATTCTTTAAAATTGAATGATGATAATGATACAGTTCTATTTTTATTCTTTGTTATTAGAAGGTATGGCAAGACAAAGGAAGTCAATATCAGTTTCTAGAGTGGGTGAAATATTTAGTTCAGTGCCTTACACTTCCAGATGAGAAAACGGACCCTCACAGGACTTCAATGACTTAAACACACCCTTGGTGAAATCTTTGAGGACAAAGACCATGTCCGATTTATCTTTGCACTTCTAATGCCCAGCCCAGCATCTGGCACCATTAGACAGTCAATATATGTTTTGTATTGTGTTGAAAAAAAATTCCAGAAACCACAAATCTAGTTAGTGGCAAGGCGAGGACTATAAACAGGTATCCCGGGATCCCTGGGTGGCGCAGCGGTTTGGCGCCTGCCTTTGGCCCAGGGCGCGATCCTGGAGACCCGGGATCGAATCCCACATCGGGCTCCCGGTGCATGGAGCCTGCTTCTCCCTCTGCCTGTGTCTCTGCCTCTCTCTCTCTCTCTCTCTGTGACTATCATAAAAAAATAAAAATAAAAAAAAATTAAAAAAAAAATAAACAGGTATCCTGATTTTTAAACCCTTGGCCTATAGTCAGGTTAAATAAAAACAAAGATGCTCAGCGTATTTTGTATATAAAATACATATATACATATACATACACACATACATATATATGTGTGTATATATATATATATATATACACACACACACACACACACATAAAGGTGATATGACAACATCTCTTAAATTTTAGTCTTGGCAGATAACTCATATCTATTTTTCCTTTTTGCCGGATATCCTTCTTTATTGTCCTGTCCAAATCATGCAACACTTAAAATATGTGGTTGGCTTAACACTGAGCAAACCATTTCCTTTCTTTCTGATAAATATTCCAGATTTTGAAAAATACCTCTAAGTATCAAGTCTACAATGGGATTTATTCAAAAGAGAACATATATAAAAAGTAAAGGTTTCTCATGTCCCTCGGACAACTATTTCTGAAAATACTAGATGCACACAGATGCTGAGAAATATCTCAGGTGAACAGAGTTAAACACATGGTTAGAGGCACTAGAATAGCAATGGAGCACCAAAAAGCAATGATGGATTATTTTGCTATATTTCCTCCCATACATCAGAGGGCTTTGTGCAAATTGTGGCTGCCTGTTTTCTCCTTGCAGATCAAAGATCTAGTTAAGAGACTGGCAGTCTTTTCTTATAAAGGGCCATTAAATATCTTAGACTTTGCCAGCCACATGATCTAGGTTGCACTACTCAACTCTGCTTTGTGAAAACAGCCATAGACTATGTGTAAATGAATAAGCATGGCTGTGTTCTAATAAAACTTTATTTGTGAACACTGATATTTGATTTTACATGATTTTTATCTATCACGAAACAGTATTTATAAAAATTATTTTAGGGGGCACCTGGATGGCTCAGTCAGTTAAGCATCCAACTCTTGGTTTCAGCTCAGGTCACAATCTCATGGGTTGTGAAGTCAAGCCCTACGTTGGGTTCCTAGCTCAGTGGGGAGTCTTCTCTAGGATTCTCTCCCTCTGCCCCTCCACCTGGTGTGCACATGCTCTCTCTCTTTCACTCTCAAATAAATAAATCTTAAAAAAATAAATAACATAACTAAAAACGTTTTAAAAACCATTTAAAAATGTAAAAATCATTCTTATCTCATAGGCCATATTAAAAAAGACATGAAAGATTTTGTTTGGAGGCTGTAGTTTGATGGCCCCAGGCCAGGTAATAACTATGAGTATAATAAAATAACTACTTTCATTGACTGGTGCCTATTATGTGGCAAGGACTATATACATTTTACCACCATTTTAAAAACTAAACTTTATCTCTGGGACACCTGGGTGGCTCAGATGGTTAAGAATTTGACTCTTGATTTTGGCCTAGGTCGTGAATGCATGAGTCATGAGATTGAGTCCTGCACTGGGCTCTACACTCAATGGACAGTCTGCTTGAGGCTCTCTCCCTCTCACCCTGCCCATTCTCTCTCTCTCAAATAAATAAATAGATCTTAAAAAACAAAAACAAAAACCTTTATCTCTTAGAATCACCTTTTCAAATGAGGAGACAAATATCCAGAGGTTAATTTGGTCAGTGTGACAAAGTTAGTAAGTAGAAGAGGTAAGATTGAAGTTCATTTATGTTAGTCTTAGATGCTGTGCTCCTCACTATCATCTTGCCTCTTAACTTAAAAAATGCAATTTTAGACAGCTCTTTTGCTGATGAAATTGTAGCTCAGATTTTCAGGACCTGGAGAAGAGAGTGCTCTATGGGGAATTAAGATACCTGAGACTTAGTACCAGCTGTGCCAATGACTCCCCATGTAACCTCAACAAAACTTCAATTTTCAGAGGCTTTGTTTCTTCATTTGTAAGACAAAGGAGTAGGTGAATGGCAGTGGTGATTTTTTTTCCCCAGGGGCATGTGGCAATATATGGATATATTTTTGCCTCCATTTTGCCCCACAAGA
Organism: Vulpes vulpes; assembly: GCF_048418805.1. Taxonomy (NCBI): domain Eukaryota; kingdom Metazoa; phylum Chordata; class Mammalia; order Carnivora; family Canidae; genus Vulpes; species Vulpes vulpes. The sequence continues at coordinate 154,684,251 of NC_132791.1, forward strand.
CTGTGGGGAGGTGTTATTGGCATCTAGTGGGTAGAGGCCAGGATCCTGCTAAACATCTTCCGGGGCACAGGATAGTGCCCACAATAATTAACCAGTCCAAAATGTCAATAGTGCTGAGGTTGAGAAACCCTGAACTGGGGGACCATGCCAGCTCCTTCTATTTCTGAGAATCTATTTTTTTATTCATTTCACTGAAATATATTTAATTAAATGCCAAGTTACTTCTCTGAGCATCACAGATTCTTCTTCTGTAAAAACAAGAAAATTAAACAATATAATCTCCAAGATTCTTTTTAGTTTTAAAATGCCCAAGCGTGTGATTAACAAGGGAATCTTAAAAATAAATGTTATGCTATTAAATCCATGATAATACATCATCTTACACTTTTGTCTCAATAACCAGTGCCGCCTCACTCTCTCATCCCCACAGGGCAAAGGTTGTGAGCTTGGAGTCTATGGGCAAACCCAGCCTGCAGATGTATTTTCTTTGGCCTAAAGATTATATTAGAACTTTTTAAATTAGTGGCCAACATTTAAGACTGAATATTTCCAGTAAATATCCATATTTCTGGCTTCTCTTACAAAATCAGAAGACAGAGCAATGCTGGGCTTGATTTTTGCATAGTAATGCAAAAATGAGCTGAAGCTGAGTAGATGTTGTCTCCTTAAATAGGGCTGTGTTTTCCAGCTTACCAGAGTTCTTATATCACAGGTTTGACTTGTACCTGGCTGCCTTCATTTACTAACATTATGTCCCTCCCTCCCTGGCTGGTCCCTATAGGGAGGTGAGTTTGCTACTCCTGTCCTAGAATTCTCATTGCCCAGAAATGTACAGGGTTGGACACTTATAATTGTCAATTCTTAGACTAAGTAAAATAAATGTTAAGTCCTGAAATTGGGTCTAAGTAAACAAGTGGTTGAAAACAAAATGGGAAGAAAAGTCTTTGCAGCAGCTTATGAAAAAAAGTCTTAAGAGTTTCAATGGACAGTATGAGGCAATGGTATTTTGTGCCTGCCAAGTAGCTAATGTGATCCCTGGCTGCATTGTTAGGAGTTCAGCGTTCTGATGGGGAACGAGGTAGTCCTGGTCTTCTCTCTGCTGCTCAGATGCATCTGAGTCATCATGCTCATTTCTTGGCACTACACAATTTTGTGTGATTTTAACAAGGAGTTGAACTATGAATCGGTGGGATGACTTGGAATGTCTTTCTGTAAGCAAGATTTCCAAGAGCTTAGGCCATTGGCTCTGGAAAAGATAAGACTCAGAAGGCACAGAATGGATCTTTCCAAATACGGCATAGTGGTCCTGAGGATGAGGCTCAGATTAGCACCATGACCTTCAAAACATGCCTCGGACCCCTCTCTGAGCTTCAGTTTTCTCACTTTTATGATAAATGGATTTTGTTTGGAACCTTCCTTCCCATCTTCAAGAAATCCTTTCTATAAAGGAAAGTTAATCTTAAAACAAAATATGCAACTATGTAAAATAAATAAATTCAAATTTGATTTGATTATTCAATTCAAACTAAATCAAATGAGTACCCTGATTGGGTGAGTGCAGAGTGTCCAGAGCCACACTCTTTAGCTCTTTCCTTTAGTCCCTGAAGGCCATATCTGACAGCACTCTACTGAGCATTTGGGACTCTATAACATACAGTATGACAAAACCCGATCTAGGTTTCTAAGATCCCTACTAATTCTAAAATCTTCATTTTCTATAGCCTATGTTTTCTGACTGTGAACCATCCGGGAAAGCCTTTGAGATTAGCTTGAGAATAAGGCCATCAAAGGCAGGGATGGTGGAGAGATGGCTTCCTGAGGGGTGGAGGGTGGGGAGAAGAACAGCAAGATCCCTGAAGAAGTGCATTTGAAGTGAGTCAGGACCTCATGATAACTCTAAGAAATGCAGATGGCAGCTTGGTTTTTGTGTCTTTAAGAGCTTTGGAAGGCTGTCTTCTGTAGACATCGTGGTTTTATCTTTGATGTCAAGTTTGCCTCTGTATTCCACCTCCATTTTATAGTGTTGCAGTTTAAAGGATATCCCAGTGCAGGAGGTGGGCCCTGGTTGGTGTAAATTGTGGCGGTAATCCCTCTTTCTTGACAATGATTGGTCCAGGATCTAAGCTTCCACCAATCAGTGTGCTTGAGGCCCCTCTAAATGGGGATTATTGAGAAATGGACCACACCCAACTTGGGCAATGAGAACTGCAAGGGAGAGCTCCCTGCGGGGCGCTTTAGGAAAATGCCTTCACTTATAAGAGAGAATCAAATGGAGAAAGTTCATTTCTTCCTCTGCATATCGGGATATAGTCATATGTGGTGAGAGACCTAAGGTTACTAAGGTCATGTCACTACCAGTATGAATATAAAATTGGCTCATGGAAGGAGGCTTAGCCATGAGAACTTCAAGGCCATACCACTGGAGTCACACGACTGAGTCAGAAATCTGAAACTTGCTGATCTTCTGGACTTTTAGATATACGAGCCAATAACTTCCCTTCTTTTCTTAGCATTTTAGCTTGTTTGATCTGGGTTGTCTACCTTCTAAATCTTAATGAATCCCAACTGATACCTTAGTTCATTCAAGGCAGAAAGAAAGGTTTCCTTCCAGTGATGGGGGAGCATGTTGAAGAGTATATCAGACACATCTTAGGTCATACCGCAGATTCTCTTGCCTTCACCTGTCTCCTGAACTTCTGATACCTTTTCCATTCCAGTTGTTGCAGCTGTCTGACTCTCTACTGACCCATAGAGTTAAACTACTTGAGGTCAACCAACAACAGGTCTGAAAGCATTTGTATCTCATAACACTTCTGGACTCGGATGAAGACTGAGCTGCAGGTATAAGACCTGGCTTCCTGAGCAGCTGCTGCAGGGGTTGAGGCAGGCTGGGAGTGTGGAGGAGTTAAACCCCTAGAAGGCAAACAGAGCAGTGGAACTCAGGAGATGTGAAGGATCTGGCAAATAAATTTCCTCTCCCTTCTTCCCTCCAATGGACTGAACCAAGGAGCATCCCCACTCTGAATAGCCTAAGACATCCCATTTAGCTGCCTCATATAGGTACCTTTCTGTAATGTATACCCTTGCATTATTTTCCCATTCTCTGCCTCACTTCTCTTTTGGTTCACTTTTACAGCAATAGTATTGTACCTCCTAAGTAACGCATTCCTACTAATCCTTGCCTCAGGCTCTATTTCTAGGAAAAGCAGCTAAGATAGAATGGAAAAACTCAAAGAAGAAATCATTGGTGGAGAGATTAGACTATTGCCTGGTATGGTTTTAATATTTAGAAAACTCTGATCTTTTATGAAGATCAACAATCCAAGTGGAATGCACATCAAATAGTATCATGGTTAAGAGCTTAGGCATATAATATGTATTAAAGCTCTGACTGCCCTCTGCTAATCATGTAATCTTGTTAAGATAATTTAACTCGAATTGGCTTTACTTTTCTCTTTTGTAAATAATGAGGATCTTACCTACTAATAGCACTATTATAAAGATTAAAGAAGATATTGCATACAAAATACTTATCACAGAGTTTTCAATCTCAGCACTATCGACATTTTGGGCTATATAATTCATTGTTGTGGGGAGTTCTGTGCACTGTAGCATGTGTAGCAACATCCTGGGCCTCTAACCATGACAACCCCCACCCAATTGTGAAGATTGAAAATGTGGAAATCAAAAATAAAGGAGTGAGTTCTCCAAAACCCTTCAGAAGAATGACCTAGCCAAAACAAAATTGTGAGATATCTTAAAGCACTGTTGTTTTAAGCCACCGAATCTTGGATGATTTGTTATACAGCAATAGAAAACTGAGGCAAATTGCTAACTAGAAGTGTGATGCTGCCATAAGAAAAACCTCAACTATGTGGCATTGGCTTTAGACCTAGGTGGTGAGTAGAGGCTGGAAAGAGAAGAGAGAAAAGAGGATAGAGGAGCAGAAAGGAAATGGTTATTGAAGACAAAGTAAGAAAAGACAATTTTTGGTATAAACTGGCAGACTGTAGGAATGTGCACAATAGAAATTTGCCTCATAAACTTGTTGGATCTGGCTAAGGAGATATTGAAGCAGAAAGATAAAAATACCAGATCGTGTCTTCAACTGCATATGATAAAGTAGGGAAGAGAGGTGAGCTAATAACTGTAGCATTTGCAAGCAGAATTTGAAGAAAATATAAAAGAACAAGGACTTGCTAGGTTGGAAAGTAATAGTTCTTTATATTTCCTGTCTCTACATCTGGCAGAAGATTATCAAAATAAAAAATGGCTTCAGGACAAAGATCAAGTGTGTGGCTACAATGCCTTTTGTTAAGATCTCACAAAATTTAAGGTGTCCAGAAAGCACCTCTAGCTAGAAAAAGGACCTTCTAATGATCTCAGTGACATTGTCCCAAAGAAGTGGACTTCTCTGTAATATAAAGAGGTCTTAAAAAGAATGATAGAATTGGCTTTGGGGGGCATGCAGTGAATGTGGATGAGATCGTGGGAAACCCACAAAAATTTTAAGAGAATTATAATGTCAGTAGCATTGGTAGCTTGCACTTTGCTAATTTGAACTGAGAGAGGTAGAGATAGTTCAAATGAAAAGAGGCTTGTGGGAAGCAGGAAGCATAAGCTCCTGAGAAAGCTGCTCAGATACAAGCTCAAACCATTTCCTATATAAAAAGAATAGCCTTTCAGAAAGCTAGAACTAGAGCTCAGGAGGGAGAGTGAAGAGCTGAGGGGAACAGCGAGACAACTCTCAGGCAGAAGAAGGTGTTGCTAATCCAGGAACACTTCTCACCCCCAGGGTGAGGAGCTGATAACATGTGACAGCTGGATATCAGAAGTGCTATAAATGACTTCTGTGTGGGTATCGCTATCCCATTCTGAATGGAATTGTCTATTGTCCATCATTTCCCCCATCTCAGTGTTGTATGTTGAGTGTGTCTGGGGAAGACATATTGTCTTTTTAGTTCACAGGTCTCTGGAGTTGCTGATGTTCAAGAGTTGCTGCCCTGAAAACCACACTTATGGAGACTCATTTGCATCTGGACTGAAGCAGATTGTAAAATTCTGGACTGTTATCTTGATACCATAATTTATGTGGCAGCCAGCCTCCAAAATGGTATTCCTGTGTAGACTCCTCCCATACTGAATGGGGTTAGCCTGGGTAATGGACAAGATATAGAAATAACTATATATATCTTCCAAGGCAAGTTCATAAAAGGTACTTTAGTTTTTTTCCCTTACTCTCTCTTACATCACTTACCCTGGGGATGGCTAACTTCCATATTATGAGAACACTTAGCCAACCTTAGGAGGAGATCTGTGTAATGAGGAACTGAAGCTTCTTGTTCACAGACATATGAGTGGGCCATCTTGAAAGTGGATTTTCTGGTCCCATTCAAACCTTCAGATGACTACAACTCTGGTTGACATTTTGGTTAAAACCACATCAGAGACCCTGAGACAAAGGTGTCCAACTAACCTCCTGAATTCTTGACTGACAGAAATGTGGGAGATAATGAACCCTTAGTTTTGTTTTAGGCAGCTAAGTTTTGGGATAATTGGTGAAGCAATAGATAATTAAGGCAATTAGGATGAGACTTTTGGAGGTCTTAGTTTGGAGATAATAGCATTTTACATGTGGGAAGAATATGAATAATTTATGGGAAGAGGGAAGATTCTAATAGATTGCTTAATGGCCATAAATTCCTCGCATCCCAGTATATTGCTGTTCCTTTCATCACATATATAGGTAGATAGGTAAATAGATATATAATATTATATAATTTATATCTGATGCTCTTGAAGCTGGATATCCTAGTGACTTGCTTTTACCAGTAGAATATGGCAGAAGTTAAATTATGTGACTTCTGAAGCTGAACCTTATAAGACCTTTTAGAATGCGACCCTGAGATGTCATCTAAGGAAAGTCAGTCTAGTCTTCTAGAGATGAGAGGTCACATGGAGGAGAACTGAAGCCCAGCCCTTAACCGACATTGACTGTGAGCCTTGTAAGTGAGGCCATCTTAGACCTTCCAGCCCAGCCAGATCTCTAGCTAAACACAGCTGCATGAGGAATCCTAGCCACACCATCTGAGGAAACTTCAAGCCACCCTACAAAATTAGTTGCCATTGTTTTGGGGTTGTAAGTTAAGTAACAAAAGATAACTGAAACAAATTTTATTACATGGGATTTATCATAGGATATAGCTGAACTCATTGTTTCTCAACAATATCAAAGACTTAATTTTGAGAAATAATTGTCAGTGACTTCCTGGAATAACTTCCTGTCTTGAGGAAGATTCTAAAACCATGTAGATGCTCATCTGAAAGATAGCTGTTCAAAGAAACAACAATCGAATCCTGAAATGGGCAAAATACATGAACAGAAATTTCACAGAGAAAGACGTAGACATGGCCAACAAGCGCATGAGAAAATGCTCCACATCACTGGCCATCAGGGAAATGCAAATCAAAACCACAATGAGATGCCACCTCACACCAGTGAGAATGGGGAAAATTAACAAGGCAGGAAACAACAAATGTTGGAGAGGATGCGGAGAAAGGGGAACCCTCTTGCACTGTTGGTGGGAATGTGAACTGGTGCAGCCACTCTGGAAAACTGGGTGGAGGTTCCTCAAAGAGTTAAAAATAGATCTGCCCTACGACCCAGCAATTGTACTGCTGGGGATTTACCCTAAAGATACAGATGCAGTGAAATGCTGGGACACCTGCACCCCGATGTTTATAGCAGCAATGTCCACAATAGCCAAACTGTGGAAGGAGCCTCGGTGTCCATCGAAAGATGAATGGATAAAGAAGATGTGGTTTATGTATACAATGGAATATTACTCAGCCATTATAAATGACAAATACCCACCATTTGCTTTGATGTGGATGGGACCGGAGGGTATTATGCTGAGTAAGTCCGTCAGAGAAGGACAAACATTATATGGTCTCATTCATTTGGGGAATATAAAAAATAGTGAAAAGGAATAAAGGGGAAAGGAGGTAAAATGAGTGAAAATATCAGAGAGGGAGACAAAACATGAGAGACTCCTAACTCTGGGAAATGAACAAGGGGTAGTGGTAGGGGAGGTGGGTGGGGGGTTGGGGTGACTGGGTGACCGGTACTGAGGGGGTCACTTGACAGGATGGACACTGGATGTTATGCTATATGTTGGCAAATCGAACTCCAATAAAAAAATATACAAAAAAAGGAAAGATAGCCACTATTAATTAGTGTCTTCCATAAGCAAGGGAAGGGCCGAACAATGGCATCTATGCTCTGTGTAGGCACAACTTAAAAATGGGAGTAATGGACCATTTCTCTGTGGAATCTGCCCTATGCTTTGTTTTGATCTGGACACATACAAAAATTTCCCAGTCTCTTAGCTATGCATTTTATAGGACAATTAAATAGAGTTGAATTTGTAAAAGCCTGAACTAGGCCAACAAATGTTTGCATTTGCTTTTCTTCTCTTACATATACAACGTTTTAAAGTTGATCATCACAGAAGCATGTATAATATTTGATTTGATTCTAATAACAACCCTTTGATGGAAGAAGGGGGAGTATTTTTTTAATCTTCCCTTTATAGATGAAGGCCATTATACAATGTTCTTCAAGTAAAGATGTACATTTAATGTAGAGATTTACTTCCATGCATCCGGTCTTTGAATCGGGTTCCCTTTCTGCTATAACATATAAGGTGTTTAGATGATTGCTAAGGTCTTTTCAGATCTAACCTTCAGTGACTTGAATGGACCCAAAGTACACCATGCTATAATTCATCTGGTGGGAAACTGAATGCCAGTGTTAGCTTTAGCAAGTGGTTACTGAGTTGCTTGGTTGTCTGGGCAGTTTGGTGGTGGGAGATCCTATTTCAACATCTGTCTAGGGAAGCAAACAAACAGAGCTCTAAGCCCTGTTGACACATGTGTCCTGGGTGACTCAAGATTCTTACAAAAAGATACTCACTGGAGTCCAGTTACATTATGACTGGAGCAATGTTCCATTTCATGTGGAATTCCTTAGAGAAGAGAATGTGGTTGATTCAATTATGGACACCATCTTTATGAAGGAGGGCTGTAGGTTCAAGGAGAATGTGGTTGGTTCAATTATGGACAACATCTTTATGCAGGAACACTCTGGGGGATGGGTGGTTTCAAAAGACTCTGAGTCAGGTCTCAGGGGGATAGAAGATATAGACGAGAGCAAATTATATCACATGTTCCATAAAGTGAAAAGCAAAAGGATATGTAGACCACCTTTACCCTCTTCCTTCTACCACATCCCCACATACATACTTATATAACCTATTTTCCACATTACAGGGCTCTTGCCATTCTCTGAACACAAATTGTCCCATAAAGTATTTCACAGTCTCGATAGAAGGGCAGATAGGAAATATAATAATGGCTCTGCCATTTAATAGCTGTGCCCAAGGTAAATCACTTACTTTCTGAGTATTAATTACCTCATCAATATGATAGTGGTGATAATATTGTTTACAAGGTTTTGGTGAACAATAAAATATTTAACATATTGTATAGCATATAATGACACACTCTAAATACTGACGGTTTAAAATGAAATTACTTGCAAAGTTGAACATCTGTGAAAGATAGAACCTGCACTATACTCCAATGGATGAACTATACATATTGAGTCCCAATTATGTGTGAAGTGCTTTGCTAAGTTCTTTCACACACATTTATCACATGTAGCCCTCATAAAACCTCCAGGACACAAATATTTTTCAAACCAAGATTCAGAGAAGGTAAATAACATGAGTAAAGCCACGATGGTGTACCAGTTTGGAAGAATATCTTAATGACCACAAGAAAATAATTTTTTATGCAAGACACAGCACACACACAACTGATAAGTTCTACTTAATTAAAATTAGATACTTCTGTTTATCGAAAGATGCCATAAACATAGCTAAAATTAATGCTGATGACTGGGAGAAGATATGTGGAACACATATACATGATAAAGGATTAGTATCCAGGATATATATTTTTAAAAACTCCTATAAATGAATAAGAAAAAGATGAACAATTTAAGGGGTAATTGGGCAAAAATTCAAATAGGGATTTTATAGAAAACACAAATGTTCCATAAACTTATAAAGAGATGCTCAAGCTCGTTGGCATCTGAGGAAGACACAGTCAAACCAAAATGAAGATGTTTTCAGGCTTGCCATGTTCACAGTGGTAAACAGTTTGACGATGTAAGTGTTTCCCAGGATGTGGAGAAAGAAAACCATCATAGTGTGGGAGAGACTGAGTTCATGTAATAACCCCGTCAAGTAGTTTGGCATTTCTTAAAGCAGGAGTGCGTCTGTGCCCCATGACTCAGCAGTTCCAATCCTAGACCTATTTCATTGTCAAACTCCTGCCCCATTGCACACAGAAACATGGTTAAAATGTTCATAACAACATTATTCAGAATGGTCTTGCTACCACCACCACCAATCCAAATGACTACTTATGGTAAACAGATGAAAAACATCAGCATGTATTCTGTATTCTACAATATATTCTGCAACAATGAAAATGAATAAACTACAGCTACATCATCAACATGGATAAATTAAAAAAAAAAAGTTGTGCTGAAAAAGCAAGCCACAGAGGAACACATTCTGTATGATTCATTTACATAAACAGCAGAACCAGACAATTAACGGAATATTGTGCAGAGATGGAACAACACTACAGAGAAAGTGATTAACATAATGTTCACTTCAGGGGGATTAACATAATGTTCACTATAGTGGGAGAGGGACATAATATCAGGGAAGTTCACATGGACAGTTTTCAAAGACCATGCACTCTTTTGTTTGTGTGATATGCTTCAAGAGAAAAAAAGAAAAAAACAAACATTGTACCCATCCACCGCCACCCCCAATCCTATTGCTAAGTGACAAAAGGAAGAAACAGAATGAGGTTTACGACACCATATGATTTATATAAATTAAAGACGTATATGCTTCCCAACCAACACTACATGTGTTACAAGTATACATGGATATTTAAAGATATAATTCAACCTCATTTTCATGGGACCTGTGGCAAGAAGGGCAATAGGAGTTAGATTGGGGATAAGGATAGAATGAGGCAAGAAAAGGATTATGCATAAATTAATTTTGTAAAGTTATGTAGGGTTATTCATTCACTTCCAACCTTGTTCCCAAAAGGATCTGAGGAGGCGGAAAGACTATTATACTTCTCAGATCCATATTCCACTTTTTGAGCCGCTTGACTTTCTAGATTCCAAGGAGGTCAACAGGAACTTTTCATTTTCTAAAGGCATCTAAGTGATTTTGACAAGGAACAATTCATTTTCCAAAGGCTAAGCTGAGTCTTAGGAAATGGCAGACCTTGGAATTAGTGGGAGAAGCTGAGGACAGTATGTGTGTTGGGCTTGACTCAAGCATTTCTGCACCTCATTCCAGTCCTGAAAGGTCACCCTGTAGGGGTCTAAAGGGAAGAACAAAGCAGATGCCCCCTTTCCCAGGCTAACGTTTCACAAATGATCATGCAGAATGGAGTTTCTTGCCAAGCCAGATAGGATACCAGCCTTTGGACTGCCAGAACTGATGGTGCATTCCAGATCCTGCATTTCATCCCAAGGGCTCCTTAGGAGACCTCCTCTGACACATTGCACAAACCCTCAGTGGAGTGGGATGGTTCAGATTTCAGGACTCCTACCCAGCCCTCATCCCTGCTATGCAGACAATTTGAGGGAAGAAATGACTGGAAGGAGGATAGCAGAAGAGAGGCAGAGTCAATTGTGTCAAAAGTGCGAGCAAACGAGTTGGCCAAAATTTGAGGGAAGAAATGATGGAAGGAGGACAGCAGAAGAGAGGCAGAGTCAATTGTGTCAAAAGTGCGAGCAAACGAGTTGGCCAAAATCAGGAAAGGGAGAAATCCCATTCTTGTTATTTCCAAGACAGAAAGAAGAGATGTAAGGCCTGGCATATACACAGGAAGATAACTATATGGATAGAGAAGGGAGGGAACTCCTGAATGAAGCCTTCAATATTTTTTGCAAAGTAGACAAATTGTAATTAGGTACAAAGCTTTGTGTTAAGTACTAAAGGAGACGAAAAGACTAAGCTGCAGAACTCTGACCCCCAAAAGTTTGCAATCTACTTTCAAGTATTCAACCTACATGTGCATATGGGGCAGCTTACATGTATCTGATGATTACTTAACAGATATTGAAAAGAAGGGAAGAGCAAGTCAGTGTTGCCGGCCATAATAAAGCCATGTCACTAGATGCTGCATCGGTGCTCTGCAATTGGCTTGCCTATCACTGCCACCACACTTGTGGTGGACACCTCAGACTCCACTCCCCTTGGCAGAGTTCCTGTTTTCCAGTTCCTTACTTCAGAGCCTTCTGGATTTGAGGAGCTTGTTCAGCAAGCTGGCAATGCCACACCTACATCCTTTACCTGGATGGACCTGAATTACAATGCCAGTAGCTATAATTCTTTGCCTCTGGGCTTTCTCCCACAGCCAGACCCCACTCTGTCTCTGTGCTGGGAATGCTTGAAGGGCTTTAAATTATCTGCAGCCTAGGGCACAGGCTTCTAACCTCAAAAAATGAGGAAAAGGACAGAGAGAAAGAACCTCCAGCACCCTCTCCTCTCTGCAGGGGTAATTCTGAGGCCTGTTTTTATACTGGCTCCTAGAATTGCCCAGCCATGGTTAGTTGCATGCTAACACACCCTTCTTGGCCTCCATAGGCCCTCTCAGTATCAATTTCCTCCTCTCCTATGGGTGCTTCCTTGCATCACTTCTCAAATGACTTGGACTTGAATCCTTGTCTCAGCATCTGCTTCCAGGAGAACTTAAATACACAGACAGTGCTCTCGGCAACCCTCATCTGGGTATGGGGCGGGGGAGGGGATGTAGCAGAGAAGCCCCAGGAGAAGTGCCTCAGTCTCATCCAGCCGATGGAGAATTCTGGGAGGCATACTGTACACTTCTCAGGAGGCGTGCATCGCCCTGGCAATGGCGACATTGACAGTGCACCTAATGCTGGTTTTCCCTCTTCATTTCACTCATCACACTCCTCATTTTTGCTTTCTGGGATAGATCTCAAATGAACTACCAGCATCCAAGTCTCTGACTGGGGCTCTTGTTTTCTGAGGAAACCAACCTAAGGCAGAAAGCTTTTTGGGAGAGAAGGTGTGAAATGAACTGGAACATTCACTATGGGTTAAGGGAATGTGCAGAAAGGACGCCAGGCAGGAAAAGGAAATGACCAAAGGCAGGGAGGTGGAACTGGCTAGAACATTTTCTGCTGGCTCTCATGGAAGGTTCTTGGTGGTAGGAGAACACCATAAAGGGAGCCTTGTTCCCTTTCTTGGCCTCTTGAGAAGAAGCTGTCTCACTCCAATAAGTTGGCACTGAGGACACACATGAACATACTGCACGTGTTTATACCTTGTGGCTGAAAGTCCTTCAGAGCTCCCTGTTGTCTGTCCTCAAAGTTGTCTGGTTCCTTTTTTTTGTAGCATCCTACTTTTTCCTCTCTTCTTCACCAGGTCTACTCACTTAGTCACCCAGTGTAGACTCCTTCTCTCTTCTGGGAGAAGAACAAGGCTCTTGGGATCTTCACTTGTTGGGGAAGGGCACTCACTATTGGCACAGGCTGTCTCCCTGCTGCTGGCTTCTCCCTATGAGGAGTGGGACTAACTAGGAGGGAAGGATGTCAGCCCCTTGTCTGCTGAGGGTCACAGAGCTCATGTGTTGGCTAGGGGGAAATGGGGGCTAGCCAATGGAGCCTCCCAGGGTGCTGGACAGGTGGCCATGGGAGGTCAGTAGGAGCCTGTGCAAGATGTTGGAATTGGTGTGATCGTTGTTTAACACAGACCAGAATCTTAAACAAGCCATGTTCTCTAGTAAAGGAATGTCTCTGCACAGTGTTCCCTTTCCTCCCCCACCCACTGCTGGCATGCAGAGGAAGGTAAGTAATATCCCTTAAACTGATTGCACTTGGCTTTCTGCTTCAAAGCCTGTCTGGGGCATTGCAGGCTCCACCATCCTGCTTTTCCTCATCACCTGGTCCCATTCAGAGAAGCACGAGTGCCGGGAAGATTTGCTCTGTCTCAGCTTGCTTGGGAAATCACTGGGGGTTTTCCCTGAACATTTGTTCATTGTTAGGGGCTTCCTCCTGCCAGCCTTCCTAGATGGCTGGATCTTGTCCATGTACTGGGAGATATTCCAGGATGACTTGAGGGGAAAGAGAAATGGCTGCAGCCCATATGAGGTGGGAGGGAGGGGGAAGTCTGGGTTATTAGCGCCCATGAAGGGCTGTCAGGAAGGGGGAAAGGCATCAGACCCCAAAAGTCAGGAGGTCTAGGCTTGACGCCCTCTGTGTCCCTAGTCATCCCCTCTCTGGGTTTCAACTTTCCATCTACAAAATGCAGTGGATCTCAAAGGGCTCTTTGAGGAAAGCAGTCATGTTTTACTGAGAGACCCATCCCAGCACGCTGCTCCCATTCACATTGATCTTGAAAATTTGATCATGTGAAAATACATTCTTCCTCCAGGTCTTCAGGATCGCTGGCCTGGAAGAAGGCCACAGCTTTGTGATTGGTCTCCCTGCCTTCTGCTGGGATGACATTTGTAAATTAGAAATCTGATGGTGGACGACACATACAAGGCCCTTCAAGACCAGAGCTTGTTATCGTCTCTCATCCTCAGCTCCTTTCCTCCATGGCTGTGTGTTTCAGCTCATCCAAACACCTTACTTTTCCCTGGGATGTAAAATTTTATGTTCTGCCTCTCTGCTCCTCATCTGAAATAGAAGTATCAGAAATAATGCAGTTTGGAAAGCCAGGAAAACCTGGGCCCAGACCTAGCTCTGCCATTTACTGCCTTTATGAATTTGGGCATGCTGGATTCCTTCTTTGAACTCACTTCATTGTTTCTAAAGTGTGTTGGAAGTGAGAATTAGTGAGTAAGGATAGGTTCCCAGTCTAGTTTTTGACTCATAATAGGTAGTCAATAAATCACTGACATCATTATTATCATTATTACCCTCTTTTTGGTAAATTCCAACTTATCTTTTAAAAACTAGCTCCAATGTTAACTCCTCTGTGATGCTTCTCCAAGTCCTAGAGAGAAAGACTTGCTTTTTTTTTTTTTTTTTTTTTTTTTTTTTTAGAGCTTTGTTCCAAGATCTCATAGGACTCTCACCATCTTGTGATTCCACCACCTTATTGTCTATTTACATGTTTGTTTTGTCCACCACTTGGCAGGCTCCTTGCAGGAAAGAAGGCCTGTCCTGGCATAGGTGCTCAGTGAATGTTAAGTGAAGGAACAAATGACTGGTTTTGTTCTTGGGTAGAAAGAATTTTCATTAAAAACCCAAAGGAAGGAAAAGGTCAGAATGTGTAGGCTTGTTTAGTCTGCTCTGCCCGATTAACTAGGCACGCCCACCCTCTCTTGATCCCCCTGCTAGCCTGTTCTTTGGCAAGTGTTGGGAGGTCATGTGGCATCCTGTCTCCTTATCGAGGCGGGTGTGATGTGGCTAGGGAAGCCTCCACACCCTCTATCCAAATACCCTGGCTAGCTCTAGCCATTGGGAGTGCTTGAAAAACAAATTCAGCATTTGTCCCTGGGAGAGCTGCAGAGACAATGATGTAACTATCAGATATAACAAATATAACAACAATATACACCAATGTAAATGTGACAATCAAAGCTTCTCAAAAGTGCCTGGTAAATCTTGTATGCATGTAACACACTGCCAGGATGGCAGGCCACAAAGGGGTGTACGGCAAGTCCTAAAGTCTCTGGAAATGAGGGCTTCTTCAAGCTATAACTGATGTGTTTACAAATAAAGGAAAGTGGCCTGGAGTGGTAAAAAGAGCATGGATTTTAAAGCTGGAGAGATCAAAGTTTGAACACTGATCGGTTGAAACTTAACCTTTCTGATCTTAATTACCTATTTCTTCATTGAGGAATTCTTACAGTTTGATGGAATGGTGAAATGAGCAAGATTTAGAAAAGTCTTTTGTCATCTTCTAAATATGCAAGGTTTTATGTTTTCTAAGTACATTATAAATGACACTGTTCATTCAAAAACACTCAGAGAGGGTAAGCAGAGTGATTTTTTTTTTTTCAGAGTGGTTATTATTAATGTTGGATATTTCCCCTTGTCCCTCTGGGGTTTACTCCTGTCCTTTACTGCCTCCTGTCCTTTACTGCCCTGCTCTGTGCCTCAGGAGACTGATCTCTAAAGACACAAGGGGATCTCATGACTTCTGGATTTCCATAAATGATAGAGTCCAAATCCTAGCTCCAGCCTGAGCTAGTCATTGGACCATAGGCTCATGACTACTTCCACAAACCTCTACTTTATTCTAAAAATAAATAGATAGATGATAGATGAAATACCACTTATTCTGTTCATCTCAGGAGCAATGATTAAAACAAAATCATTGCTGGGGCACCTGGGTGGCTCAGTCGGTTGGGTGTCTGCCTTTGGCTCAGGTCATGATCCCAGGGACCTGGGATCAAGTCCTGTATCGGGCTCCCTGCTCAATGGGGGGTCTGCTGCTCCCTTTACCCCTCCCCCTGCTCTCACTCTCTCTCTCTCTCTCTTATGCTCTCTCTCAAATAAATAAAATCTTAAAAAAACCAAGATCATTGCTAATTGCCAGGAAACACTTGCTCAAATCTAAATTTTCTTATTGCTCACTTTCCATTGCCAAAAGGTACTATTCTTTAGAATGATTCAGTCAGAGCACCTGGGTGGCTTAGTCAGTTAAGCATCTGCCTTCCACTCAGGTCATGATCTTGGGGGTCCTGGGATCGAGTACTGCATTGGGCTCCCTGCTCTGAGGGGAGCCTGCTTCTCCCTCTGTCTCTCTCTCTGTGTCTCTAATGAATAAATAAATAAAATCTTAAAAAAGTAGAGAATGATCCAATTATTCAGAGATTCATTCAACCAATCTTGCATGTACTCTTTCATTTGACTGACATTAATTATGCAGCTACTATGTCAGAGACTGACAAACTTTTTCTATAATGGGCCAGATAGTAAGTATTTTAGGATTATGGGCCATACAGTTTTGGTTGAAATTACTTGACTATTCAACTCTGACATTGTAGTATGAAAGCAGCCATAGATAACAGGTAAGTGACTAGAAGTAGCATTGTTCCAATAAAACTTTATATACAAGAACAATTGGAAGGCCAGATTTTGGCCACAGGCCATAGTTTGCCAACCTATGTACTACAGGCCAAAGATGGTGTTAGGTCTTAGAGACAAAAGACGATCTCAAGATGCTCACACACAGTTTTGTGGGAAAGAAATTAACGAATAAGATAAAGGTGGATTGGCACTCTGCGAGAAGTCTCCATAGAGTTTAGTGGGGGTGTAGAAGGAAGAACAGGCATTTCTTCACGTGTGAAGGGGGGAGGAGGGCAAGGTTAAAATTTCATGTAGAGACAATAAGAAACTAGGGTATGAGTGGGTTTCTGGGGACATGGCATGCTAAGGAGTTTGGATTTATTCTCTGAGCCAAGGAGAAGCATATTAGTGGATGGACATAAAGCATGTGGGCTTTGGTTTAATTGCTGATTTGCCTATGTAGTAGTTACATGGTATTTTTTTCCTCTGAAATTATAATTATCAGCATTTCCTTCATATGATTGCTGTGAGGCTAAGATGTAACAATTAATATAAAGACTTTAGCAGGATACTGAACATATAATAAATGGTAGGAACACATGGATAGGTTTTTGTTTTAGAAAGATTACTCTGACATGATAAATGTATTAGAAGGCTCTAATACTGGAGGCAGGAAAACCAATCAGGAAATGATGATAGCAATCCACAGGAGAGACAGGGAAAGCCTGAACTTACCAGAGGCAGAGGAGTTGGAGAGAAGACATAAACAGCTCTTGATGCTATTACAGTGAGGGATAGAAAGGTCAACATTATATACAGAATTTTAGGTATCTAGTCATAGCATTTACCAAGTGAAGGAGCATAGGACGAAAGCCAGATTTGGGGGGAAGGTATTAAATTCCTTTTTGAGTGCATCAGTTGAATGGAAGTGTCCGGTAGCCAGTTGGCTGCACACTTCAGGTTGGAATTTCATAATTAGAAATCAGCCTCAATAAAAGAATCATCAACATGAAACCCTGGAGCAGATGAAATTATTCAGAAAATATTAATAGCTAAAAAAGAAAAAGTCAAATTGGGAAACTTGGCATTTTAGGAGAGGCAGATATAAAGAATCTATATATAAATATATCTCCAAGAAGGTAATATACACATAACCATGAAGGAAATATATAAGCGTACATATGTACCAGCATGGAGGAAATGTCAGAGTGGGTCAGGAAGCTCAGTAAGGAGTCACATCTCAGAAGCCAATGAAAGAGAGTTAGAAGAAGAGGAAGCCAGAGCATTATCAAATGCCCCAAGACAGTCAGCCAAGTCCATGACTGAGAATCACTGTCAATCAGGCAATTTGCAGTTAGGCAATGATTGTTAACTTCAACTAAGGCAGATTCAGTAGAGCAGTGAAGAGCTGCAGATTGTCATACATGGAGGACTGGATGGGAATTAGGGAGGTAAGGACAATGATGGTCGACCACTGTTTGGGAGATTTGGTGAAGAGAAAGGGACATGGGCACAGAAGCTAGAAGAAGACATGGAGCAACTTTCTTCTGACCTTTTAGAGATTGAATATCCAGGAGAGAAAACATTTTTGGAGGAGTTAGGTGAAGATCAGCTGGGGAAAGAGATGGAAGACTTTACCTGGAAAGGAGAAAGATGTCTATCGGTCTGGCACAAGATCCCAGGAGGTACACTGGATTTAGATGTAGATGTTGTAATTTGTGGTTTTGAAGGAGAGTTTTCAAGTACTTATCTGATAGTCTCAGTTTTCTCTCTGAAAAGTCAACCCGTTTATCTGCTATGAGAAGGGGAGCAGCAATTAGGAAGGTGACTTGACCAGAGTACGATGTGGAATGTTTGCTCTGGCAAAGAGGCCCAATGAGCTTGGAGACCATAAATTTGGGGTGGCAGCAATCCATCTACTTGTGTCATTTCTTCCAACAGTGTTCAGCAACTAGGGAAGGAGAAGGGGAGAAGGCAGATGCCTACAGTGATACGAGGCTGCGGATCTGAGTACAATGTGGTGGAAGAGAGACTGAGAGCATGAAGGCGTTGACTGCAAAAAGATTATGGTGATGGGCCATGTAGCTCTAGGGAGTAGGGAAGGAAGTAAAAGCAAGAGGAGGCTCACAGTGCAAATAACGGGAGGGTTGTAATGAAGTAAAAAAAAAAAATGTGTGGTAGGGTTACGGAAAGGAAAACTGGACTGATAGGAAGTGAGACCTAGAGATTTGGATATTACAGTTGAAGATGTCAGGGGTGGAACGTTTCCTTTTAATGATAAGCTTCAGGATGTAGGCATAAAATACACCAGTAAATTTGTGCTCTAGAAGCTAGTCAGAAGTGATACTAGTAACATATAGTCACATCTGTGATATTTAGCAGATTGCAAAGCACTTTCAAAACTATTATCTCACTTGACTTCATCCTATGAGATGAATGGGGCAGGAATTATCTCAATTATCATCTTAATTTTACACATGAAACCGTTGAGGCTTGAAGATATTAAGTATCTTACCAGGCTGGTTAAGTGATGGAAATTCCAACTAGAATGAAATCACTCGCATCTGGACTGAAGGTGAGAAAAAACCCCAGTTGTTTTCCCCAATTCAGACACTTCGGTACTAAATATACACTGAAGGAATATTCTAGATGGGATTGGTTTCACAAAAAACAACAGGGCCACAACCAAGGGAGAGGTTGGTAAACCCAGAGTCGTGGAGGGGTTTGGTTTTGTTTTATTATCCCCGAACAAAACATTCTTTACCTGTTCCATCACATCCAGTAATTTCATGAGGATTGGGTGATCATGTTCCCTGACTCTACTTATCAGCAGAGGTCTTCCCGGAAGTCCTGCTTCTCATTTGTGCTGGAGACTGCAGTCTCCCTGGAGCCCCCTTTGGGCTCTTCGCCTGGGTGAAGATGGATGGAGATCAGATCCAGCAGCTGTGGGTGGAGGAGGGTCCAGGAAGCAGGCGCCCAGCGAGCTAATTCATCCAAATTGCAAAACAGAGGCAGGATCTGGGGGAGCTGGATGTGGCCCAAACAGGGTAAGGGGGAGAGATGCCCTTCCATTTCCAGCTCAGATTTCTCCTTTGCCTCTTTTGCTTTATGCTGGCCTGTTCCAGTCCCAAACTGGGTGTCAGGTTCCTTCTCAATCCCTGATGGTATCCTGGTTCCTCAACCAGATCCCACATCTTGGCCTATAAAAGTTATTAACTCCCACCCAATCCCTACCCCTGCCTTTTCACGTTCTATTCATCAGGAAATACTACATAAGCCAAACCACTGTGGTGTTTGGAAGGACCAAACTGGAGTCTACTTTATTTCTGCCCTTTTCTGCTCTGTGACCTTATGTGTGTCATTTCTTTCCCTCAGCTTCATCTTCCCATCTGTGGAATTAGTTGGATGAATTAACCCTAGTGGCAAATAGGTCTGTTTATAAACACTGACTCTGGACCACTGGGCATGGCTTCTTGGATCTCTATGTCAAGAAGGATCCTGAGGTGTGCCGGAGTTCTGGAGAACTAGCACTGCCCTGTGCCCTTATGTTAGTGGTTCTGAAACTAGTGTGCATCTTAGCTCCCTGGAGTGGTTGTTAAAAAGTGCTGGGTCCCAGACAGAGTTTCTGAATCAGTAGGCCTGAGGTATGGCCCAAGAATTTGCATTTCTAGCAAGTTCCCAGGTGAAGTTAGTGGTCTTGGTCTAGGGGCCACATTTTAGAACCACTACTATAGAATTTAATTTCTTATGGGCTACTTTGGTTTTCTTGAAATGCAAGCTTCATCATTAGCTAGTGGCCACAAAGGCACAGACATAAGGCCCCAAGCTTCTTTAAGGCAGGTTAAGGGAGGTAAGAGAGTTATTAAATAGTACAAGTTGTACATCTGGTCTTTAGAAAAAAAGAAAAAAGAGTAGTCAAGTTATAAGCATGAAATTCTGTGTTTTTCTAGTTCATATTTAACTACCATGGGGAGACAGAAAGAATATGGGCTTCGGAATCAGATACACCAGAGTTGAGATTGTGGTTTGACCTTGGACCAGTTACCAAACTTTTCAGCTTGACTTTATGTAGTGAATTCACTACCTCTTCTGTTTTGTTCATTCTTCCATTCCCAACACCTTATAGTCAATAGTCAGAACTATTTTTCTTTTCTTTTTTTTTTTAAAGATTTTATTTATTTATTCATGAGAGACACAGAGAGAGAGGCAGAGACACAGGCAGAGGGAGAAGGAGGCTCCATGCAGGGGAGCCTGACATGGGACCCGATCCCAGGACTCCAGGATCACGCCCTGGGCCAAAGGAAGGCGCTAAACTGCTGAGCCACCCAGGCATCCCAGAACTATTTTTCGAATGAATATGCGATGATTTGCAATAGATAAATCTACAGATCTTCTACAGAAATTATTTTCTCTTTTTGCCCCCTCAATGTGTAGAAATTAACCAGTTAATTTTAAAATGAGCTTTAAAAAATTTCATCTTTAAGTGTGGAGGACTGGATGTTATATGCCTCTGTGTTACTCAGCTTATCACAGACTCAGATTTGATTTAAAAAAAAATGAAGCTTATTTCCTACAGTGACTCTAATCTTGCTCATGAACCTCACCCTTGTGCTTGACAATGAGGTGTAGGAGAGAGGGACTAACAGGGAACGTGATCTGTTTTACCTCTTCTGAGTGACTTAGTCTCTCTCATACATGATTGGTCTTCTAGAACTCTCTCTGCCTTCTTCCTCTCTTGGATGGCTCTCTGGGTAAAGAGGTGGCTGTGTGATTCCATTGTGGCCAGGAGAGGACCCCTCGCTGGTCCTGTGGCTCAGTGGTTGGTCTGAGCTTGCCTCCAGAACAATGCTCACTGCGGTCTCTTTGGGGCATCACTCAGGCACTCCACAGAGTCCACCCAGAGCCCTGGCCATTTCCCTCTGGTTGCTCACATCAAGTCCTCTGTGGCCTTTTCGTCCTTTTATTGTGACCCTGGAGCTCTCTTAGGATCCCGGTGTCTCCTCACCTGAGTAAGGGTAATTTCCGCATTCCTGTCTGCAGTGTAGCTAGGATACTTATTCATCTCTTAGGTACAGCTACACTCAAAAAAGTCAATATGGTTTCTTCGAAAGAACTCAGAAAGTAAGTTCTAGAAGACCTGTGTTCGAGTCTTTTCATTACCTCTCTTCTGGCTATGGGACTTTGAAGTTTTTATTTAGTCCCCTGCACTTCCATTTCGTCTCTACCAAGAGGATTATATAATGGTATTAAAGAAAGAACTGATATGTTGATTAAAAAATGTTACTTGTAACAAATGTTAGTAAGAGCAGAACTTTGTCCCATTCTTTGGCAGATATTTTTTGAGAAGTTATTATGTATATTAACTCTAGGGAAATAAAGGATACTAGGATACTGACTTGGTTGTAGCCCTGGGGAGGAGGGAGTGAGGTCCTCATCTACAAACTGTACAGAGAAGCACAGGGCATTGCAGGATATGGAGCACAGACCTGAGAGCCTGTGTTGCCCATTGTGCCACTTCAGCTCTCAAAGGCTCTGGGGCCTAATATATAATGGGAATAATATCAGCATTGGGAGCATTGTGAGTGCGTGTGTACAGGTGTACATGAAGATACATGAAATTTAAGGGTAGGCGTGTTGTCGGTAGTAAGGAGGGAATCACATAGGCGTTGTAATTAGAATGCTAATTATGATAAATATATTTATCCTTCTTTTCATGAAACTATAGTCATCCTAGAGTTGGAAAAAGGGAAATGATCTTCAGCCAAAACTCAAAGAAACTAAACTTACTCAACTTTTATTTTTTATTTATTTTATTATTATTTTTAAAGATTTTATTTATTTTTTCATGAGAGACCCAGAGAAAGAGGCAGAGACACAGGCAGAGGGAGAAGCAGGCTTAATGATGGAAGCCTGATGTGGGACTCGATCCCGAGACCCCGGGATCATGCCCTGAGCCAAAGGCAGACACTTTTTTGTGAGCCACTGAACCACCCAGGTGTCCCAATTTACTCAACTTTTAAAAGATGAACACGTAGAAAAACCAAATATGTTTGGCTCTAATCTTGATAAACAAAAGCTCCTTGAATTTAAGGACTCTGCAGGGAGATCTGGAGTTGTGAGGAGGGCTCTTGAGGTTCCTAAACTAGAGAACCTATTTTTATTTTTATTTATTTATTTTTTTTAATAAATTTATTTTTTTGTTGGTGTTCAATTTGCCAACATACTTAATATAAGAAACAGGGAGTATAGAATCGTCAGCTTGTCAATAGAACAAATGCCTTATTTCGTGCAGAACTGCCCACCCTCAAATCTTGACCATACTTTGCAAATGCTGTATTTTATTTGCCAAACTACTCTATCCAGTTTTATGTGAGCCATGGAATATGTAGCAGCAGCATATTTGGTGGAGCACATATGGTATTTAACCTTGGATACACATAGAATAGTATCACTGTGGAACCAGGAATGAATGTGAAGCGTCTGCTGAGCACATCTGAATCTTCAGGACTGAGAGGGTTTCCAAGTTGGAGGAAGTGGCTACTTAGGACCTCAGGAGATCCAGCCCTATGTTGCTGTCTGCGTGTCCCGTCATGATCATAGGATCAGAGACAGTCCCAGCCAGAGGGCAGGGTCAGGGTGGTGAGGGCGCAGGACAAGTATAATCCTTTTTTATGCAGGTGAAATGATGGGAGAAGCCCTATGAGGAGGGCCTACCCTGGGAAGCCCCCGTGCTGTGCTGTTTCATTTAACTGGGGATGCAGCTCTGCAGGAGAGCTGTTACTGCTTCTGTTTTCCAGGTGGGAACTGACATGAAAGAGAGAGGAGGCTCAGGGCCACACTACTGACTCTGCAGAGGGTCAAGGTTCAAAGGCAACCAGAGAATGCTGAGGGTATGGTGAATCATTACCATGTCACAGAAGCACGTTAGCAGTTACTAAGAGTAGCAACCGTAACCTACTTGACACCTGAAACAGACCATTTAATACCCCCGTTGCCCCCAGAGTGTCAAAGTTATTTTAATGCAGTAGGAGATATGAAACAAAACATATAATAATGGTGATGAGAACAGACATGCAGACAATGAAAATTTTAAAAGTTGTATTTGGTATACAGTATCCTGGTAATAAAAAGAAAAACTAAAAAATGAATATCCTAGTGTAAACAAAAATATCACACCTCTCCGTTTGTACCATTTCAGTGTTTTACATTTTAGATGCAAATAAGAACTCTAAGTGGTCACATAGAATGATAAAATTGAATTAACTCAAGTTTTGTGTTTTTGTCTTCATAGTTACTGTGCTGTTATTGCTTATTTTGAATCTAAAGTTTAAAGACACAGGCTGGACTCAGTGAGATTGAATTGATACCGTTAGGATATTACACTTGAAGCAAACACGTGTAACTGAGTTTGAGTGTGTTGAAGTCAGCTGCTTTACGTACATTAGCTCAATTTAATCCTAAACCCAATGAGATAAGCAATGGTATTATTATTACTCCTGTATTATTGATGAGGAAGCCAAGGTTCAGAGGATTCATATGACCTTCCAAGGTCTCAGGGCTAGTGCTTAGACGGGACTGAGCTACTGGGGTGGGCACCAGGGTCAACATTCTGAACCACTCTGTATTAGTCCTCCCGTCTCAGTTACAGGTGTCAACACGCACCCTGCTGCCTGTCACCCCATACAGAAGCCATGGGGGTGAACATGTTGTTAATGATAAAAACTCTCTAGGTAAACTTTAGGATTTATTATTTATTTGTTTGGTTTACTTTCCTATTTTATTTTTACTTAGAGCCCATGAATGTGCAGGCTAAGGAAGATTGGAAACAGCGATTGGTGCAGATAAAAACTTTCTCTTTCAGAAGAATCTGTCCCTTAATTAATCGTGTAATTGATTAGATAGCACTAATTCAAGATCTACTATCCGACAACTGTGCTAAAACCTTTAGAAGATAGAGGTATCAGAAATTATAGGACAGGATAACCATTTTATTATTTTTTAATTTTTTAATTTTTTAAATTATTTTAATTCCATCATAGTTAGCAAATAGTATTATGCTAGTTTCAGGTATACAATATAGTGATTGAACAATTCTGTATTTTACTCAGTGCTTATTATAAGTGTACTCTTAATCCCCACCATGCCTTTGTCTCATCCATTCCCCCACCCCCACCCACTTCATCTCTAGTAACCATCAGTTTGTTCTCTATAGTTAAGAAAGTTAAGAATATGTTTTTTCCCTGTGTCCATTTGTTTTGCTTCTTAAATTCCACAGATGAAGTGAGATCATACAGTATTTGTTTTTCTCTGATTTATTTTGCTTAGTATTGTACTCTCTAGATTTATCCATGTTGTTGCAAATGGCAAGATTTCAATTTTTTTTTGTGACAATAACATTCAGTTTTAAATATATACCACATCTTTATCCATTCATCATTTGATGGACACTTGAGCTGCTTCTGTACTTTGGCTATTGGAAATAATGCTGCAATAAACACAGGGGTGCATATATCCTTTTGAATTAGTGCTTTCATATTTTTTGGGTAAATATCCAGTATTAGAATTACTGGATCATATGGCAATTCTATTTTCAATTTTTTGAGGAACCGCCAGACTGTTTTTCCATAGTGGCTGCACCAGTTTGTATTCCCCACTAACAGTGCACAGTGCACAAGGGTTCCTGTTCTCTACATCCTCGCCAACATTTGTCATTTCTTGTGTTGTTGATTTTAGCCATTCTGACATGTGTGAGGTGATATCTCAATGTAGCTTTGATTTGCATTTCCTTGGTGGTGAATGATGTTGAGCATCCTTTCATGTGTCTGTTGGCCATCTGTATACCTTCTTTGGAGAAATGTCTGTCCAGGTCTTCTACCCATTTTTAATTAGATTATTTGTGGCTTTTGTGTGTGTGTGTGTGTGTGTGTTGAGTTTTCTAAGTTCTTTATATATTTTGGATACTAACCCCTTAATGGATTACCATTTTAAAACACCATCTGGTTACCCATGGACAGGACTTTCCTTAGTTGAAAGTAAGTGGGTGACACAGAGCTAGGTGAAAACTCCCAATACCGAAATTTAGATTGACAGTTAATTTTTGACCAGAAATTTGGAAACAAGTAAATGCTCAACCCTAGGACTAGATCTCTTCTGTTTCTGAGACCACAGCTGTGGTTGGGGAAGGAGCAGCGGGAGGATTGCTGATGGTAGCATGCAATGGTATATCCTCCCAGAAGAGTAGGAGACAATGAGGGCCAGTAGGAGGCCTCTTGGGGGCTGTAAAGTCCCGTGTTCTCTGTGTGTTCTATTAGGTTCAGAGCATAGGAATAGGAGAAGGTTCCAGTTCAGCTTGCTTCATACTACACCTGGCCTGGGAGCCATGAATGACCAATTTGCTCTTTAGATAACAGTGGTTGGTAATTACACCAGTACTTAAGAGGTCAGAGAAGGCATCAAGGTCAATATACTTTCTTATTGACCAATATCAACAGAAATTCTGTTTGGGTTTTAAAGCACAGATATGTGTCCATGTTCTGATTCTGCCACTTACCTTTCTGAGTCTTTTCTAAGTTTTTGTAACATGGTAATAATAATAATAATAATAATAATAATAATAATAATATCTTTCTGGTAATCCTCACTTATAGTACAGGAATAATAAAAGCATTACCCTCCTTGAGGGGTTAGGAATATTAAGTGTAAGGGTTATAAAAATGCATGCCTGCAGTCTTTTACCTGGAAACTTGAGGCCTAAGTGTCTTAAAATTCAAACATTTTTGGAATTTACAATATTGTAAAATACACTCAGCTGGGTCTAGGAAACACCCCATAATGAGATACATGTTTTGTTTTTTTTCCTGAAGGAAAATGTTTGAATTCTTGTTCTATGTGGCATATATAAAGAGAACAAATTGCCTCACATAAATTTAGGGTGAGTTTGCTGCCAAATGAGTTTACTGCTTACAAACAAAATAACACCTTCAATTTTTCAAAGTTTTTTGAATTTCACGATTGTAGATGAGACCCTGTGGATTTAAGGTAACAATGTCAAAGGGTGGGCATTTCCTGAGTACTCCTGTGCTGGTGTTGGTAGCACCTGATGTGGCTCACTGCAGCTTCACTGTGCATTTGTTCCTGGTCTCCTCATTCCCCATCCCAGGGACTGAGTACAGCCCAGTCCAGCTCCACTACTCTGTGGGAACAGTTTATTCCTTCAACATGGCAATGAGGTCAGGCCAAGAGGTTCAGACACTGAAGCTCCTGGAATTCCCCATACCTTGGCTCTGCACGAGTATGACACACACTTTGCCAAGTAGATTTCTCACAAAGTCGCTCATCCCTCTTTTCAGCAGTTAGCACCCACACCCAAAGTATAAGCTTTCCCCAACTGGCCTGTGGCCTTCAATTATACTAGCATCACCTTACATCTGCCTTCCCCACTAATCACCAAGTTCCATGAGAACAAATCAAGCTCCTTCTCAGACTGATTCTTTTCCCATTATAGCATTCCCAGCCATTAGCAGGTAGCCCACGTATACTGAATGCATGAGTAAATATAAGTCATAATGCATACAAAGTGGTTAACACAATCCCTAAGAAACAGTGTGCACTTCAAAACAGTAGCTATTATTAACATATTCTAATGTTTATTGTTACAAATCTCTAGTACTAGAAACGTGTTTTTCACATTATATCCTTCATCTTCACTCTACAATTCCATAGATGTTTCTTATAATCAATGAGTACAAAGCAACTCTACCTTTGCCAAAGCTACAAACAAAACAACAGGGCCCTTATGGAGTCACTTGTACTGAGCCCCATGTTGGCAAACTGAGGCTTAAGTAGAGTTTCCCCTTTCCTAGAAATGAAACCTTAAACCAGTCAATCAGGAATCACCTGATCAGAATAGTTAGATAATCTGCCTCATAGACCCCTGGCAGCCCCTAAAGCAAAGTAACTTTGCCATAACCAATCTGCTTTTTTTGGCCTAGTTTAACTTCCTTGTTCCTGTTCCCTTCTGCCTATAAAAGTCCTTCACTTTGTACAGCTCCTCAGCTCCTTTCTTTGTCTTAGATTGGGTACTATCTGATTTATGAATCATTGAATAAAGATGAGATCTTTAAAATTTACTCAGTTAAATTAACTGTAAGAGCAGACCAGCTATTGCATGTTAGCTGACTTGAGGTATGCAAGTTAACTATAAGAAGAAAATTATTTCCTTCCTCCATAGGGGAGAGCAAGGAGGATACCAAATAAATGGTTTAATGCTGACCCATATACACATATACATCTTTCTGTTCTGACAAACATATTACATTTTTCCCATAATTTAAAAACCTACACTAAATGACTTAAGTTTTTAAAAAATATATATTGGAAAATGCTGAGAAACCAGCTAGTCGTAGATCTCATCATTCACCAAGCCCTTTTCCAAATAATCAGGTTCTAGGTTCTAGGTTCTCTCCATGAAATGTCTCAGTGTTAATTATGCTTAAAGATCTCTATAACAACATAAATTTAACTAGGTTTTAAAAAGAGACAAAATCTTAAAGAAATATACTAAAATACATATTTTGTCTTTGGATAAATGGATTTCATGTCATTTATGGTTTTGTTAATACTCTTCAAAAATTCTAAATTCCATAAAATTAGCCTATAATAGCACTGTAATCAGAAAATGGTAAAATTTCCATATTATATTTTGAATGTAATATTTGATCACAATTATTTTTAAAAAAATGCTATAGAAACAATCTGGAAGGAAACACAGCAAACTCTTAACAGAGGTTATCCCTGGATATTAAGATGACAGGGAATCCCTGGGTGGCCTGCCTTTGATGCGGGATCCTGGAGTCCTGGGATCGAGTTCTGTGTGGGGCTTCCTGCGTGGAGCCTGCTTCTCCCTCTGCCTGTGTCTCTGCCTCTTTCTCTGTGTCTCTCATGAATAAATAAATAAAATCTTTTTTTTTTTTTAAAAAGGACTACGTGACATTTTCTCTATTTTTCTGAATTTAATCACTTCATAGGATAAATGATTTTTACTTTAAAGTGAAATATACATGGGACATAGGTTTTGCTCGCAAAGATTCCTAGCACAAAGTTGATGATTGAAAGTAGATTGTGGTCTTATAAAAGCCCAGGCTGGGAAGACATTTCACTAGAAGTCAAAATACTTTGGAAAAAATCAGTTTTCCACTTTAAAAATTATAGCAAGATCAATTGTCACTTGTCTCACAAAGATAATTTTAGAGTGGAAAGTGATTCTGAAGCCAGGAACTTGTGCACTGGGTTATACCAACTGTCTAATTTATTCTCCACTCTACAAAGTCTACTTTATATATACAAACCTTAAGAAACTGAACAAAAGATGTTTGCTAAAGTCACTTGAGGTAAAATTAATCATTATGCTTTAAAATACAGAAATATCAACTTTAGTTTTTGAGAATTCTTACATAGTTGGTCCTCAGTAAAATATGAAATCCGCAGTGTTGTCCTCGAAGCTTTATACTGGTGAGGATACAAACGTGGCATCTGATGGGTAAGGATAGAATCGACAGTTGTATAACTATTATTATATAAATGTTTTCCCTCCTTTCTTTGCCCATATGAATCCTCTCCTGACTTCAAGACTTGATTCATGTCTTTACCTCTTTAAGAAGCCTCCATGACTATTGTGCTCAAAAGCCTTCACTCTTTCCTGGCACATCATTTAGCATTACTTTTCCCTAGCTCTCATTTGAAAATTATCTTTTTAGGGATCCCTGGGTGGCGCAGCGGTTTGGCGCCTGCCTTTGGCCCAGGGCGCGATCCTGGAGACCCGGGATCGAATCCCACGTCAGGCTCCCGGTGCATGGAGCCTGCTTCTTCCTCCGCCTGTGTCTCTGCCTCTCTCTCTCTCTCTGTGACTATCATAAATAAATAAATAATTTAAAAAAATAAATAAAAAATATTTAAAAAAAAAAAAAAAAGAAAATTATCTTTTTAAAAATTATCCTATATCTTTTCTTAATCTTTTCAAATAGTTGCACTCATTGTGATAGAAGATTCTGATCCCCTTGTACAATGACCTTAGTCTTGGATTGCCTTCTTTTTTAGTTTTGTCCTTTCTCAGTCTGCCCATTCCTGACTTCAACTGTTCATATTGCTGTTAAATTCCCTCTTTATTTTCCCAGCTCTCTTACTTCTGTTGCTCAGACCCATTTTCCTGGCCACAATGTTGGCTGTCCTCCATTACAATACTAGTTGGCTTCCCTGGCTACTAGTCTGAGAATTCTTGGGCTTCTGACCCCTGTTGAGTTCCATTTCCACTGAGTCCACTTTGGTGCTTGGGTGTGACCAAGAGTAATAGGTCTTGCCTGTGCCAGGATATTGCAAGCCCTGTGGGATATGAGCCTGTGTTTTATATATAAAATACACTACACACACAGGGTATTGAAAATATATCTGTACCTCTCATGTGTATTTCAGCATTATTCCTAACAGCTAAGACATGGAAACAATTAGGTGTTCACTGCTGGATGAATGGATAAGGTAAGTGTGGTATACATATACAATGGAATATTATTCAGCCATAAAAAGAGGGAAATCCTGACATTTGTGGCAACAAGGATGAACCTTGAGGGCATTATGTTAAGTTAAATAAGTCAGAGAAAATAAACTATTGTATGATCTCACTTATATATAGGAAATAAAAAAAAATTGAACTCACAGAAAGAGGACAGATTAATGGTTGCCAAAGACAGGGTTTGGGGAAATGGGTGAAGGTTGTCAAAAGGTGCAAATTTCCAGATATAACATAAGTAAGCCCTATGGATATCATGTACAGCCTTGTGATGGCAGTTAACAATATACTGTTGTATATTTGAAAATTGCTAAGTAGATCTTAAAAGTTCTTATCATAAGAAAAAAATTATGACTATGGGAGGTGATGGATTTTAACTGGATTTACTGTGGTGATCATTTCACAATATGAACATATATCAAACAATTATGTCATACACCTGAAACTGATACAATGTTAAATGTCAATTAAATCTCAGTAAAACTGGGGGGGGGGGGCAAAGTCTTTCTTGTGTCTTAGTTTCCTCATCTGCATGTGAAAATAAAATTCTCCACATTTGGGTGTTAGAAGGATTAAATAAAATTATGTACATCTAATACAGTGCCTACTATATAATAGGTACCTACTAGATGCCATTCCTTTTCTTGTTCCTTTGGGATTATGTATAGTTCTGCTTACCAAAATTTGGAACGCTGATTCTATAATTCGTTAATAAGTATGTTTGAAATAAAGATTCTGTGGCAAGTTATTTTGGGGAAGACAGAGGTTATGTTAAATTTGAAAGATTTCACATCAAAATCTCTCCAGTGAAATATACCAGCCAAATTTCCCCAAATATATTTGACAGCAGATGTCTGCTTTTCATGAAATGTTTATAAAATCTTGGATTAGGGGATTATGTTGCCAATTTAACTCCTCTTTATGCAGACCTCAAAATAAAACTTCTATTTTATTGATTGATATCCTAAGATAAATTATTTCTTAAAAAACTCTATTTTTGCAGCCATATACCCATATAAATCAGGATTTCTCAATAATGTGTGGCCAAAACAAAATAGGAAATTAAACTGGATGCTGAGGATGAAATAAAATGACAGCTTGGGAATTGTAAAATGTAATCTCAGACTTTGTGTGTTTAGAAAAACATCTTTATTGTTCTCAGTTAGTGACTTCATAAAAGTTTAAAGTTATACATTTGAACATAAACTAGATGGAAATTGTTAAATTTTAAAAATTGAATTAAAATTTCACCCTCAGAATGGAGTAGTGACTTGCTGCATATAACAGAACTCTAAAAAAAATTATAAAACAGGAACCAAAAGCTATGGAGACTGAACAAAGGCAGCAGATATGAGAGAGGAATTGAAATGAGATGAGGGAACCAAATAGGATGCATTCCTTGTATTTGTGGCTTTACTTTGAAAGTACGATCATGATAGAGGTGGCATCAAGTGACAAAAATTCTGATAGAAATCCCTGCCATTGTTTTGACCAGATGAACCAGGTGAAAGAGCCCTGGGGTAACCAGAGCCACCAGAGCATTAGGGCACAACCCTAACAAGGAGAGAGTCAACGAATAAAGAACAGTGCCTCCTGACCAATTGGGATTTATTTCAGGAATGTAAGGTTGGTGTAACATTTGAAAATTAATCATGCAACTCATCATAGTAACAAATGAAAGATTTAAAAATATAATTACAATAGATATAAAAAAGGATTTGATAAAATTCAATATTCATAAAACTAGGAATTGGAAGAATCATCATTGACTTGATAGAGGGCATCTTCAAAAACCTGCACATAACATCATAATTAAGATTGAATGCTTTGCCTCTAAAACCAAGAACAAAACAACAATGTTTACTCTTGCTACATTTATTCAACATTGTTTGAGGTTCTGGCCAAGGCAAAAAGGCAAGAAAATGAAGGATGGTACTAGTATAGGATAAATATATATGGATCAATGGAATAGAACAAAGGTGCATAAATAAACTCTTGAATTTATGGCCAGTTGAGTTTTAACAAGAGTGCCAAGACTATTCAATGGGAAAAGGAGAGTTAACTCAACAAGTGGGACAACTGGATATCGATATGCTCATACTATACACAAAAATTAACTCAAAATAGACCTAAATGCAAGCATTAAAACTATAAAACTCTTAAATGAAAAATATAGGAATAAATCTTCATGAGATTGATTAGGCAAATCTTAGAATTCAATGTTTTCATAGAATTCAATGAATTTCCTTACTCAGTTTACTCAGGAATTATTTACATATGTTAAACGGCATCTATTTAAATTTCATAATCTAATGAATGCTGAAAACTGTATATGCCTGTGAACTACCTCAGCCATGGTGCTAACAAAACATTTACATCATCCCCCATAGATGCCTCATTCTTTTTTGCAGTTCATCCCTTCTTGTACCCCGCCACCCTAGGTAGCCATTGATATTATTTTTGTCCCTATGGATTGATTTGAACTTTATGTAAACGGAATCCTATAGTATTCATTCTCTTGTGTCTATAGTTTCATTCACTTGACATACTGATTTTGAGATTCACCCATGTTGTTGTGTGTATCAAAAATGCATTCTTTTTAAATTACTTGAGTAAATACTTAGAAGTGAAATGGCTGGAGATTATGGATGGTGTTAAGCATTTTAAAAAACTGCTAAATACTTTTCCAAGGTAGAATTACTATTTTACATTTCCCCCAGCAGTGTTAGAGAATTCCACTTTCTCTATCTCCTCATCAACACTTGGCATTCTTAGTCTATGATTGTAGCTGTTCTAATTAGTGAGCAGTGGTATCTCATTGTGTTTTTAATTTACATCTCCCTGGTGACTGATAATAATGTGGATTATCTGCATATAGAGCTGAGTGCCATGACAGAAACACTGACAAAGATTTTGATACTGTTATACTGCCAAACAAACAAAACACACACACAGACAAATAGGCAAAAGACTCCCCAAAACAACAACAAAATTGCCTGTGTTAAAAGGGATTCTGACTATCTGAACTTTAAAGTAATTCCCAAGGGCGCCTGGGTGGCTCAGTTGGTTAGACATCTGCCTTCAGCTGTAGGTCATGATGCTGGGGTCCTGGAATCGAGCCCCGCATCAGGGTCCCTGCTGGGCAGAGGGTCTGATTCTCCTTCTCTCTTTGCCGCTCCCTTACTTGTGTTCTCCCTCTGCATCAAATAAATATATGAAATCTTTAAAAAAAAATCCCTGAGACCACTAAATTCTATGGGCAGACAGTAGACTAATAAAATAGTCTAGCCCCTCCTGCCCCCTTATCAACCTCAGAACATACTGCCCAATACCTACCTTCAGATGTGACCTAAAAGAATAATGGAAAGGTAATAATCTCCAGGGATCATAGCCAAGGACAATGGGGAACAAAGTACAAGGGATCTTACTCCTCAGGTGTGGAGTCAGGCATGATTTAGGCACATTCCCCACTCCTAAGTAGGGACCTTCAAGATTTGCCCAGTAGGATTTCAGATTTACTATGGGACAGTGTCTGCTATGTGTCTCCTTTAGTTTCCTTTTCTAAATGGAATTATTTACTGTGGTTTTTCTATTCTGTTGTATATTGGGTGTGTGGAGGACAGATAATTTGTCTTTATAGTGCAGAGCTCTCTGGATCAAGAGAAGCCACATCTGGACCTAATAAAGACACCATCTTACATAATGCTCTGATGAAGAGATTGCTGCATATCACCCAGTGTTATAGGTTGAACTGTGTCCCTTTAAAATTCATATGCTGAAATTCTAACCCCCAGTACCTCAGAATGTGACTGTATTTGGAGATAAGGTCTTTAAAGAGGTAATTAAGGTAGAATGTGTTCATATAAGTGGGCCCTAATCCAAGATAACTGGTATCCTTATAAGAAGAGATTAGAACACAGACTGGCAAGAAGCAAGACCATGTTGAAGGCCTAGGGAGAAGATAAGCATCTACAAGTCAAGAAGAGAGGCCTTGGAAGAAACTAAGCCTGGCAACACCTTGATCTGGACTTCTAGCTTCCAGAACTGTGCAAAAATAAATTTCTATTGTTTAAACCACCTAGTGTCGGGTATTTGTTATGGTAGCCCTAGATAACTATCACATCTAGATGCGCTGAACTCTGTGCTTGCTTCAGTGCACTGTTAGACTTTTGGGGTGACTCTATGAAGAAGAGTGAGTGTGTGTGTGTGTGTGTGTGTGCAGAAAGCAGAGTAAAGTAAAAATTTTGGCTGACCTTATTAGTCATTAGGACTATTTATTGACATTTCTGGTGCTTTTCTGTATTAATCATCTTTTTCTAGGTTGTATTGCCGTAACACATGACTCCACACTATCAGTGATTTACAACAACAAGAATTTATTTCTCACACATGTTACCTGTTGGCTATAGATAGAACATGGCTCCACTCCATGAATCTTCCTCATTCTAGAATTTGTGCTGCATAAACAGCTCCTACTGAGGACATATCATTCTTGTGACAAATGGACAACAACAAAAACATTCAGATGGCTCTAAATTTTCTGCTCAAATGTGACATGTATCACTTTTGCTTCCATTTCATTGGCTGAGCCTGGTATCAATGAAGTGGGGAAGAACACTTGACCTATAATCAGATGACAGTGGGTGGGGACATGTAATCCTTTTACAGAAGGGCAGCAAGTAATTGGTACCAGCAGTACAATCCAAGCACACAGCTTAATCGCACATCAGACCCTTTGAAGCTTCCTGCTTACGCAAATTAAATGTGAGTGAATGTTATGTGTGTCGCTTGTGGGAAGGAACCTTTAAAGACCATTGCATTATTTCCCACTTTCCTTTTTCCATGCTATGGGGGAACATTAGGGGTTGCTCAGTATACCTGTATTCCTGATAGAAAGAGTGGAGCAGAGCTCTGGACCAACTCATGATTGAATAAGAAGCTATTCTTATTCACACTGCATGCATGCATGCATGTTTCCTCAAGTTACTGAGATTTTAGAGTTGTTTGTTATCATAGCATAACATACGTCATTCATTCTGACAAAGGGCCTAAAAGAAGTTGATAACCTGCCTTAAAAAAAAAGGAAACCACCTGTGTTGTGTGCACAACAGTGATTAGCAATATATGACAATGTGTCTCTCAAGTTCTTTTTATAGCTACAACTGTTCTCCTTTCTGAAAGTGATCCAGACCATTGTGATAATCACTTCCTTCTCTTTGCTACCCTTTATGGTAGAAGATATCTGAGAAGATTCTTTGCCTATATGGCTTTTGGGAGAACTTACCCTTTTCTTTCTATTTGAGTGGCTGTGGTAGCAGTTCCAGGTAATACAGTGTTATTTGAAATGAGAAAGGCACACAGAGTTAGGCCAGTGAATTTCTTCTGGGGAATTCCTTCTGGAATCAAGAAAGAATAGGGCTCTTTGTGTGGATGCATGGACTACACCTGTCAAACTTGGACCTTGATGTGGGCCAGTGTTCACTTTTGTATTATAAGCAGTAGTTGTCTGGAAAGCAGGACACTGTAGGTGTAGGGAGAACAAAGTAGATGCACAGCCGGGATAGAACAAGAAATCAGAAGTATGTGAGTACCTGAATTCAAATTTACATCATATCTGAAGTGGCCAAAGGTGTGTATCAGGCGTCCACAAAGTAGGGACCCCAGGCCAGATTTGGCCTGCTGCTTGTTTTTGTAAATAAAAGTTTTATTGGAACACAGCCAAATCCATTTGTTTACCTATGGTTGAGTTGAGTAGTTGGCAGAGTTGAGAGTTGCAACAGACACCTTACAGCTTGTAAAGCCTAAAATCTTTACTATCTGGCCCTTTGCAGAAAATGTTTGCTGACCTCTGGTATCTATTACCTCATCCTTTAAAAAATAAGTATTTAAAAAAAATTTACATGTGAGACATATAAATTCATAAACATGTCAAACATAAATGTAAACAATATATATTCATAAATAAATGCCATTTTCATGTGTAGCAGTGCAGAATCAAAAAGATTGTCATGTTAATTATATTTCAATTAAAAAAAAAAGATTGGAGAGCACTGCTACAGGTGATAGTGAGTCCCCAGAAATATTTGATCAAGGCAAGGGCATAGCCAGATTAGCAGGACAACTCTAGTGTCAACTTGAATGCCTATGCAGAAGCAGGGGGTACGTTAATGAACCTGATGTGAGCGTTTTCCAATTCAGATCGAAAAATTGGGTGGAGAACTAACAGTGAGGATAGAGGGGAGGGGATTCATGCAAGTGACTCCAGTGTGGCCTTTCACCTGCAGATGACAGACTCCAGGTTTGGGGGAACAGATTGTTTGGCTACAAGAAACCATCAATAATGATTTTCGTGATCATCTCCTCTTGGCCCAGACTCCATTCCAACCAAGTTATTAATACACACATTATTCTTCTTAAAGAAATAGAGAAATGCATTCCAGATTGCCAAAGGAAGGAATTCCCTGTGATTTATACTGAAATGTTCCTAGAACTTTTTTTTTTTCCAATCATCCATCTTCAAGAAATACTAAAGACAAATATTTCATGAATCCAGAGGTGCTTCTGGCCAGCATCTGGAGATGATCTTGAGAATACAAATCTGTTATCATTTTTCACCATGGGCTTCAACTGTCAGAACATGTAATAAACACAACCAGCCAGAGGGCTGGAGGGAAGCAAAAAGCGTCCAGTTAACCACTGTAGCAGGAGGCAGCAGAAATGAGGGTGTATTTGCCCATACTTTCCCCATACCCACCTTTTGTAGCTCTGCTGCATCCCTTTTCCTAACAAATTTTATTTTTTTATTTTTATTTTTTCCTAACAAATTTTAAATGCCAATTAGCGACAGCTCAGTTGCTGATACTTTCCAAGGGTATAATATCCTATCACATTGTCACATAGATGGATGATGTCGTGCAGTAGAAGAGATGTAGGCTACGAAGTCAATCAGACTTGAGTTTGAGTTTTGGTTTTGCCACTTAATATCAGTGACCTTAAAATTTCTTAGCCTTGTTGAACACTATTTCCACATCAGTGAAATGGACTTGCCAATAAAGTGATAATGTAGGTGAAATTGTTAGCACAGCTTTTGGCATAGCCTAAACAAAGAGTTTGTAATTATCAATTCAAAACCATTCTCACATTACCACTACCCATTTACGAGATGGTTAAATGAACGAAGACAGAAAATACCAATTATTGGTAGGAATATGGAGCAACTGGGATTCTCATATGCTGCTAGTTAGAGTGTCAAATGAGCACAAGCTACTTTGCCAGTGCCCACCAAGCTGAACGCCATCCACTAGTCAGCAATTCCACTCCTAGGTATGTGCCCAAAGTAAATGCTTTCAGATGTTCACCAAAAACATCAACCAAAATGTTCAAAGCGGCCCTATTCATAATAGTATCCAAATAGAAACTACTCAAATGCTCATCACTACTGTAGCTCAGAGCTCAGCAAAACTTTTCTGTGAAAGGCCAGGTAATCAATATTCAAACTGCAAGGACCAAGAGGCAAAAATTACCTTATAATTACTTTACTTCTCTTTGCAGCGCCCCAGCAACAGTGCAAAGCAATAGAGTGCTGATAAGCTAAGCTTTCTGTTGCAACTGCCTCCCTGCCATTGTAGTGTGAAAGCAGCCATAGGTAATAGAAAAAAGAGTGAGTGTGGTGTGGCCCAATAAAATGTTATCTATGAACAAAAATGTAGTAGTGCAGAATCAAAAAGATTGTCACGTTAATTATATCTCAGTTAAAAAAAAAGATTGGAGAGCACTGCTACAGGTGATAGTGAGTTCCCAGAAATATTTGATCAAGGCAAGGGCATAGCCAGATTAGCTAAAAATGTAAATTTCCTGTAATTTTTATGTGCTGTACAGTATCATTCTTTTCTTTTTTGAATTTTTGTCATACTTATTTTTAAAGTTTTTATAGAAGTATGATTAATATACAATGTTATATTAATTTTAAGTATACAACATATTCATTCAACAATTCTATATCCAGGGGGAGCCCGGGTGGCTCAGTGGTTTAGTGCCGCCTTCAGCCCAGAGCGTGATCCTGGAGACCCGGGATCGAGTCCCACGTCCCGCTCCCTGCATGGAGCCTGCTTCTCCCTCTGCCTGTGCCTCTGCCTCTCTATCTCTGTCTCTCATAAATAAATAAATAAAATCTTAAAAAAAAAACCCAATTCTATATCTAGTGCTTCATCATGATAAGCATGATCACCATAGAATGTTATTACAATATTATTGACTATATTTCCTATACTGTACTTTTCATCTCTGTGACTTTTTTATTTTTAAACTGGAAGTTTAATGGAAATCTATATGTCTTAATACCCTTTATTTCAACACCCTCCCCCCCAACACCTAGCAACCATCAGCTTATTCTCTGTATTTGAGAGTCTGGCTTTTTGTTATTCATTTGTTTTGCTTTTCAGATTCCACATATAAATGAAATCATGTGGTATTTGTCTTTTTCTGACTTATTTCACTTAGCATAACACCCTCTAGGTCCATCCATGTTGTCAATGGCAAGATCTCATTCTTTTTTATGGCTGAGTAACATTCCATTGCATGCACATGTATGTATCACACATCTTCATCCATTCATTATTATGGACACTTGTGTTGCTTCCATATCTTGGCTATTATAAATAATGCTTTTGGCTTTTTAAAAATGTTCAAGAATAGGGGATCCCTGGGTGGCTCAACAATTTAGCGCCTGCCTTTGGCCCAGGGCATGATCCTGGAGTCCTGGGATCGAGTTCCACATCGGGCTCCTTGCATGGAGCCAGCTTCTCCCTCTGCCTGTGTCTCTGCCTCTCTCTCTCTCTCTCTCTCAGTGTCTCTCATGAATAAATAAATAAAATCTTTAAAAAATGTTCAAAAATACACAGATCATTCTTACCTTGCAGGCTGTATAGACATATAGGACATGGGCCAAATTTGAATATAGGTTGCCAACCTCTGGTACAGTTTAAAAATTATGTATTCACACAGTGGAATACTACACAACATCAGGTAGATACAACAATATAGATGAATCTCATGAACATAATATCAAGTGAAAGAAGCCAGTTGCAGAAAGTATAGGATTACATTTATATAAATTACAAAAGCAGGTGAAACAAATCTATGATTATGTAAATACATGGTGGTTACTGTATGCGAATTAGGGACAGAGAGAGCAAAGGAGATTTGGGAATGAATAGTTATGGGTGTTTTTTCATTTAGTTTGTTTAAGTTTACAAAATCTAACCAGCCACACACTCCTGTGCACTTTTTTGTATGTATATCATACTTTAAGAAACACTGGGGGAAGAAAAGAAACAAAGTCTCTTCTTTAGTGCAAGCCTCCTTTATTTCACAACTAACCAATTTACAAGTTTCTAGGTGTTCTTCCCCACTTTAGTTACCTTATTTATTACCCCAGAGAATTTGAAATATCTATCCTTTTCTTTAGCAGAAAGAACAGCTAGGGTATAGACAAGAGTTCTGTACTTAGGGATGAAGATCAGAGTTTAACTCCACTGTGTACTGATTGTGTAACTATGGGTAAAGCACCTAGTTTTTTTAATTTTTATTTTGTTGTCTGAAAAATGGGAAAATAATTCTGTATATGTGCATTTGGTGTAAAATGCACCTTGATAATGAAGAATTGCTCTGTTTAGCCGTATACCTCTGTACAAATTATCACTACCTATGACATACTTTCTTAACAACTCACAATTTCAAGTTTAAACACATCCACCCCCTTCCTTCTTTGCCTCCTGGTCCTCTACTTAGGGAGACAGTACTTAAAATGGTGAGGAACATATACTGTCAGCTAAAATCGTGACTCTGTCACCTGTCTTGTAGTTTCTCTGTGCCTCAGTTTCCTCATTGGTAAAATATCTACTTTATATTATTGTTCTAGAGGTTGTGGCAGTCAGTCTCCAAGATAGTCTGGATGACCCCTGTCTCCTGGCCTGGTGTCCATGCCCTGGTGTAATGCTTCCTGCATTATATGAGGTTTGGGCTGTGTGGTGATAAGATATGGCATAAAGGAAGGCAATTCACCTCTGAGATTAGGGTTTGAAAGGCAGTGGCTTCCACATTTGGCAACCTCTCTGTCTTGGATCTGCTGCCAGGTCAGACAACCTTATGGAAAGGCCTTCATGGTGAGGAACTGAGGCCTGACAAGAACCACAGGAATGATCTTGGATGTGGATCCTCCAGCCCCAGGTGAGTTTCTAATTGACTACAACCCTGGCTATCAGCTTCTCTGCAACCTCACAAAAGACTCGGAGTCAAAATGATTCAGCAAGCTGCTTCCAGATTCTTGAACCTCAGAAACTGATAATCAATGACCTTACAACACTGAATGATGCCTGATGCATAGTAAGCATGCAATAAATTGTCTTGGGATGTCTGGGTGGCTCAGAGGTTGAGTCGGCCTTTGGCTCTGGGTGTGATCTCTGGCCCCGGGATTGAGTCCCACATTGGGCTCCTTGAGGCAAGCCTGCTTCTCCC
Organism: Vulpes vulpes; assembly: GCF_048418805.1. Classification (NCBI taxonomy): domain Eukaryota; kingdom Metazoa; phylum Chordata; class Mammalia; order Carnivora; family Canidae; genus Vulpes; species Vulpes vulpes. Next base: position 154,724,483 of record NC_132791.1, read on the forward strand.
TCTGCCCATGTCTCTGCCTCTCTCTCTCTCTCTCTCTGTGTGTGTGTGTGTGTGTCTCATGAATAAATAAATAAGGTGCTTTAAAAAATATATATATTAACTGTATTTATCATCTGCTCCCTAAAAGCTGGCACTTCCACATCTATCAAGCTCTTTGCTGATGTCAGTGTTTCCTGTTCTGGAAAGTCATTGTCAATGGATCGAGCATGGGCAGTTTCCCTTCCTTTCTGTGGTCCCTTTAAAGACCAAGCATTATTAGGAGGCATCTGTCTGCAGAGCAGTGACAGTGTGGCTGTGGGTTCCTATGGAAACACTTCCTCACCCAGCACTCTTTCTCAAGGGATCTCTCCAAGCTCTGCCTCTCAAAGCCTTGGTGCTGCCTTCTGGTCTTTGTGGCACATCCTATTCTTCAGGTGTCTTTCCTGCTTTCTCATTCTCCTCAGATGTGTTGGTGATTCAGATTCTCCTTCTTTTGGATGTGAATTCTTGTTCCCTTTTGCCTTAGGCACCATAGTTGCAGGGTCAGCCATTGAGTCAATTAGTGTTTCTAGAAGTATAGGTGGAGACAGGTTAGGACTGTAAGAGATTTATTGGGGTTGGTGTCTGTGAGAGGTAATAGGAAGAGAAGCAGGGGCAGGTAGGGAAAGTCTCAGCCTGTGATGTAGACCTGATACCTGGGAAAGGAAAGGAGGTAAGAAGAAAGACTAGGGCAGGAGAGCTGCAGATCAGGTCTGAAAAGTCACTTGTCCAACAGCTGTAGGGCAAAGAGCCTGAAAGAGGAGTCCCAATCCAGGCTGAAATGGAGAGGCTTAGATACATTTTCCATGCTCAGTCAGCAGTGAGGGCTCCCTGGGAATGCTAGAGCTTCGACTTAAAAGCTAAGATGGATCCTAAAGTTGCTAATGGCTAGAGGCTGTCAACTTATTGCTCCTGACAGCTAAATGGCAGATTCTTTCTTGACAGGAGGTCCAAGTGGTGCACTTACATGGCTGCTGCAACCATCTTCATCGCTGTGGCCAGGCCTGGCTTCCTGTGTCCCCTACCTGTGTCAAACACCTGCTTGGAAATGGTATCAACAGGACCTAAATGGAGTGTCAGTGTGAAAAACCAAGGGACTCATAGAGGTGAAATGAGAATTAGTTATCTCTCAGGCAACCTGAGGGGACCCAATGGGGTTTGATAGTAATCAATCATGGTTTTTACTCAGCATATACTGAAAGCTCTGTACTATGCAGGCATTTCCTGGAGGAATCCCAAACTATAGGATCGTAAAATTGGAAGGTACATGAGTGCCCAATTAAGTCTCCCTTTCATGAGCAGAAATGCCTTGTAGAGTACTCCATATAGGTTCACTCTCCTCTTGCATATCTCCAGTGATGGTGAGCTGAAGTCATCTCTTTGGTTGTGAACAGCTCTACTTGACAGAAGCTTCCTCTTCAGTGGAATTCAGAATGCTCTCACCACCTTTAATTTTTGAAGTCACTTTAATAAAACTTCCTGTTCTCTTGTTTATTAATCCTATAGATATTTGGAGACGGTTGTCATTGTTCCCGAAATACTATAAGAGAAGAGAGGCTACTGGAGCCTCTGATTCCTCAACTTTACAACAATGGCGTCTGACTGTTCTTGATCACTGTGGTCTCTTTATGACCTAAAAGTCTATGAAGCCATGAAAACTTCATGGAACAATTCTCAAATAAAAGAGAAATCCATATAAATTAAAAGACGATGTGCTTTTTTTGAAGTGTTTGTTGTACATTTCCTCTGGAGCACATTGGGACTCAGGAATAGTGGGACCATCCGCCGAGCCATTGCTCATTTATGTTGAAATAAAACAGGCTCTGGCTAATTAGAAGCATGCTCCTCGAGATGAAACAATACAAGCTTTCCATTTCCCCACCATTAGCAATTCCTGATGTTGACTGGACATGTTAATATAACCCCCACTCTACAACAGGAAAAAAAAAAAAATAAAGCAGGCATGATGATTCACAGCACAAGAAAGAGTTCTTTATACTTACACTCAACCAGCACACACTAATGCTCTAGGTACTCACTATGCACTGGCCTCCATGATAGGTATTTTCACATATATTATTAACTTTATTTTATACTCACAAGAATATTATGAGGTAGATTTTATTAACTGCACATTTCAAATGAAGAAATATGAGCCTCAGAGCAATCAGGTGATTTGTTCAAGGTTACCTAGCTGATAAGTGGATAAACTAGGACTGTCTGCTACGAAGTCCAGTGCTCTGTTCACTCCACTGGCTACAAGGAAACTTATTAATAAAAAACCATGCCTATGTATGTAGTATGCAACTATTTTAATTCCGGTTGCCCCAGAGGTATACTCTGAAGTTAAGGTTAAGGTGAAAGTATTTTATTATCAGAGGATAAAGAAATATCAAAAGAGGATGGTAAAATTAGTCAAAGAAAAGGCAGCCAATAAATTATGCATCATCAAACCAGGTATCATTGTGGGCAATTGGAACTAAATTCTGCTGGGGAAATTCTGAAAGTCAGTGTAGAATACAGTAAATCTACCCAAAAGGGATGGGGCTAGGGCTTTTATAAACCAACTCTGTCAGTCATTGGTTGAGACCTTCTTCTAGCAGATATTAATTACCTGGCACTAACTACCTGCCAAGTAGGTAGACAAAACATGTTTTAGAAGCCTGAGAGAGACCTTATGCAGAGAAATTTGGCATCTGGCAATTAGAGTTTTAGTTGGTATGCACTGAAGTAAAGGCAAGAGGATATGGGCAAAGCCCTGATGGCACCTGGTACAATAAGTAATGCCAGATTCTACACAATCTGTCAACAAACATATCTTGACCACCTACTGTGTGGAATAGCACAGGGTGAACCACACGGATATGGACCTGCTTTCATGTGGCTTAGTATCAGAAGGAAGGCAGAAATATGTTATTTTAAATAAATATAAAATAATTGAAATGTACTTTCATGGGTAGGAGAAGCTATAAACCCCACTTAGCTAAGTCTTACTACAAAAAAAAAAAAAAAAAAAAAAAACTAGAAAGAACTCACAATAAAAACCCTCTCATTCAGTGTTACTCTTTGTCTCCTTTTACCTCTGACTCCTTTCTTTTCTCCTTTTTGGAGCCAAATTTCCTAAAACAGTGAGTTTAGAATCTGCCTTCTCCAGTGAACTATGAGACCCTCTGGGGATGGGCCTTTTTTGTTTGTTTGTTATCTTTAATTGTATTGTGTAGTATTTGACACATAAAAAAAGAACATATGGATTTAAACACCAGCCAAGATGGAGTAAGATCACTCCAGCCTATCTCTCTCACTGATTATTAATTTGTCATAAAAACTTATGAAAAAATACAAAATAATACAATTAAAAAAAATTTTTTTGGAAAGATTTATTTATTCATGACAGACACAGAGAGAGAGAGGCAGAGGGAGAAGCAGGCTCCATGTAGGGAGCCTGACGTGGGCCTCAATCCCGGGTCTCCAGGATCACAGCCTGGGCTGCAAGGCGGCACTAAACCACTGGGCCACTGGGGCTGCCCAATAATACAATTTAAGGACTCCAAACACTAACAACAACAGGCAGATTGAGAGGGAAGTCTGTTGTTGAATAATGATGCCTATATGGGATGAGTTTCAGAGTCTTTTTTCCCTGGTTTCTCCCAGATTTGACCTAAAGGTAGACAGAGTCCTATACTGCAGAGAGGGGACATACAACAAAATTTGGAAAAAATTCCTCTGTGTTATAGCCTGAGGACTGAGAACAGGAGCCTCTTATTACCTGGAGAGTATAGGAGGATATTCTTGCTTTTTTGAGGTGGGGCTTCTCCTTGTCCTTCCCTGGTGCCAGCCCCATGACAGGGTGGTCATGGTGAGGACTTCTAAGTCCACTAGGGATAAACTGTCTTTCTGGCCAAAGAAACTTGAAAAAGAACCCTCTCTCAAAGAACAGAGGAAATCCCTGTTTTTTACCCTCTTCTTTCCTTAAGGCACTTTGTCTTGAGGGTAGGCACATGTCCATGGACTTTCTCAATAGCACAAGAAGAACTCTGATTTTTTAGCCAGAGGACTCAGAAAGGGAAACTTCTGGTTTCCATAGAAAACAAAGAGTGTGTGGGAAATCATGGTGGAAGAGTTCTAGAAAAGAGGATCCCTGAGTCTGTGTATAAAGTGACACACATCCCTAACTCACCAAACTGAAATGTATGGAATAGACCAAAGGAAGCATAGTGAAGGCTTTGAAAAACAGAATTGACATTGGAACCACCACTCACAGAAGGTGAGCTAGAACTCTGTCTGACCTAACTGATCACCTGCTAATACAACAAATCGACATTTTATAGTATTTTATTTTAGTAAGACCTAGAGCTTCACAACAAAACATTCAAAATGTTCTGGATTTAATCCAGTTACATGTAAAGGACCAGGAAATTCTGGCCCACTTTTAAGGGAAAAGACAATAAATATCAACCTGGAGATAACCCAGATATTGGAGTTATCAGACATAGACTTTAAAGCAGCTCTTAGAATTATTCTCCATGAAGCAAAAGTGTATACATTTGAACTAAGTGGTAAGGTAGAAGCTTTTAGAAAACAAATAGAAATATAATCAAGAAGCAAATCAAACTGGAAGAAATAGAAAATCTTAACAGACCCATAACCAGCAAAGAAATGGAATCAATAGTCAAAAATCTCCTAACAAAATCGAGTCCAGGGCCGGATGGTCTCCCAGCAGAATTCTATCAAACATTTAAAGAATTAATACCTATTATTCTGAAACTGTTTCAAAAAATGGAAATGAAACGAAAACTGCCAAACTTTTTCTATGAGGCCAGCATTATCTTGATCCTAAAACCAGACAAAGATCCCACCAAAAAGGAGAATTATAGACCAAATATCCCTGATGAACATGGATAGAAAATTTCTCACCAAGATACTAGGTAATAGGATCCAACAGTACATTAAAAGGATTATTCACCATGACCAAATGACATTTATTCCTGGGCTGCAAGGGTGGTTCAACATCCACAAATCAATTAATGTGATACACCACATTAATAAAAGAAAGGACAAGAACCATATGATCCTTTTATTAGATGCAGAAAAAGCATTTGACAAAATACAGCATATTTTCTTAATAAAAACTCTTTGCTGTGTAGGGATAGAGGGAACATACCTCAATATCATAAAAGCTATATATGAAAAACCCATAGCAAATATCATCCTCGATGGAGAAAACAGCTTTTCCCCTAAGGTCAGGAACACAACAGGGATGGCCACTCTCACACTATTCAACATAGTCTGGAAGGCCTAGCCTCAGCAATAAGACAACAAAAAGAAATAAAAGGCATCCAAATTGTCAAAGAAGAGGTCAAACTTTCACTCTTGGCAAGTGACATGATACTCTATGTAGAAAACCCAAAAGATTCCAGGAAAAAAAATTGCTAGAATTGATACAAGACTTCAGCAAAGTGGCAGGATATAAAAACAATGCACAGAAGTCAGTTACATTTCTATACACTAACAAGAAGGAAGAAGAAATAGAAATCAAGGAATCAGTCCCATTTACAATTGCACTGAAAACTGTAAGATATCTAGGAGTAAACCTAACCGAAGAGGTAAAGGGTCTGCACTCTGAAAACTATAGAACATTTATGAATGAAATCAAGGAAGACCCAAAGAAATGGAAAAACATTCCATGCTCATGGAGTGGAAGAACAAATATTGTTAAAATGTCTATGCTACCCACAGCAATCTACATATTTAATGTAATTTCTATCAAAATACCATCAACATTTTTCACAGAGCTGGAACAAACAATCCTTAAATTTGTGTGGAACCACAAAAGACCCCAAATAGCCAAAGGAATGTTGGAAAAGAAAACCGAAACTGGTGGCATCACAGTTCCAGACTTCAATCTCTATTACAAAGCTGTGATCATCAAGACAGTATGGCACTGGCACAAAAACAGACACATAGATCAATGGCATAGAATAGAGAACCCAGAATGGACCCTCAACTTTATGGTCAACTATTCTTCAACAAAGCAGGAAAGAATATCCAATGGAAAAAAAACCTCTTCAACAAATGGGGGACAATTGGACAGCCACATATGGAAGAATGAAATTGACCACTTTCTTACATCATACACAAAAATAAACTCAGAATGGATTAAAGACCTAAACGTGGGACAGGAATCCATTAAAATCCTAGAGGAGAACACAGGTGTCAACCTCTTTGACCTCAGCCACAGCAAGTTCTTGCTGGACACGTTTCCAAAAGCAGGAAAAGCAAAAACAAAAATGAACTATTAGGACTTCATCAAGGAAAAAGTTTTTCTTGCACAGTAGTGGGAACAGTCAACAAAACTAAAAGGCAGCCTATGAAATGGGAAAAAATATTTGCAAATGTCTTATCAGATAAAGGGCTGGTATCCAAAATCTATAAAGAACTTATCAAACTCAACACCCCCAAATCAAAAGATCTGATCAGGAAGTGAGCAGAAGACATGAGCAGACATTTCTTCAAAGAAGACATACAAATGGCCAACAGACACATGAAAAAATCCTCAAAATAATTCGGCATCAGGGAAATACAAGTCAAAACCATCATGAGATACCACCTCATAATGATCAGAATGGCTAAAATTAACAAGTCAGGAAACAACAGGTGTCAGCAAGGATGTGGAGAATGGGGAACCCTCTTACACTGTTAGTGGGTATGCCAACTGGTGCAGCCACTCTGGAAAACAGTATGGAGGTTCCTCAAAAGTTAAAAATAGAGCTACCCTACAGCCCAGCAATTGCACTACTAGGTATTTATCCAAAGGATATAAACATAGTGATTCAAAGGGGCACATGCATCCCAGGGTTTATAGCAGCAGTGTCCACAGTTGCCAAACTGTGGAAAGAGCCCAGAAGTCCATGAACAGATGAACAGATAAAGAAGATGTGATATATATATATATATATATATATATATATATATATATGGCATAGAATAGAGAACCCAGAAATATATATATATATATATATATATATATATATACACACACACATACATATGGAATACTACTCAGGTATCAAAAAAATGCAATCTTGCCATTTGCAACAATGTGGTTGGAACTAGAGGGTATCATGCTTAGCAAAATAAGTCAGTCAGAGAAAGACAAATCCCATATAATTTCACTCATATATGAATTTAAGAAACAATACAGATGAACATAGGGAAAGGGAAGGAAAAAAAAATAAGAGGAAAACAGAGAGAGAGGCAAACCATGAGAGACTCTTAACCATAGGAAACAAACTGAGAGTTGCTGGAGAGGAGGTGGGTGGGGGATGGGGTAACTGGGTGATGGGCATTAAGGAGATCACTTGAAGTAACGAGCACTGGGTGTTGTATGCAACTGATGAATCACTGAATTCTACCTCTGAAACTAATAATACAGTATATGTTAAATTGAGTTTAAATAAACAATTTTTAAAAATTAATAAAAAAGAAGCTAAAATGCTCAGTAACCTGAAATAAATGATTCACTGTATTGTCTTAATAGAATCAGAATGGAAGGAACAGGAAAGAGAAAAAAGATTGGAAGGAAAGTAGAGTCTCATGAACCTATGGAACACAAAAAATATGTATAATATAGTTATGAAGCAAAATAATAAAATTAGAAATTTTAGGAACCCATAACTGAATTTAAGAACTAGTACAATATCAGTACACTAACTGCCCCTTTCCTATGGTCATGTCTGCTTCTCAGAGATAACCTCACTCCTCATTTTTGTATTTAGCATTCCTATTTTCCCATAGTTTCATCACATCTGTATTTATTCTCCAAATAATTTATTTCACAATGATTTTTATTATAATACTGAGTTTAATGATTTGAAACTTGTTTTACAACATGATGTCTAAGATTCATCTGTGTCATAATCCATACCTAATTAATTTCCATTGTTCTGTAATATTTAGGTGTGTAACTATGCCACAATTTACATGTAATTTTCCTATAGATTAGTATTATGTTACTCATTTACACATTTATTTATTTTGCTATTACAAGCTATGTTGCTATTATCATTCTTTTGCCTGTCTTCTGGTACCCATTCGCATGACCTCTCTAGGGAGAAATCTCTAGGAATGGAACTTCTTCTGGACCATTGGATATGCAAATATTTGATTTTATAAATAATGCCAACTAATTCTCATGACGATTTACATTCCCTTTCATATCCTCACCAACAAATATCAAACTTAATGATTTTTTTTGTTAGTGTGGTAAGTAAAAATTATACAATTTGTATTTCCCAGACTTCTAAAAAAGTTGAATATCTTTTCAAATGTTCTTTTGCCATATAAGTGTGACTTTTTTTGTGAGATGCCAACATATAACCTTTGCCCACTTTTCTTTTGGGTTATTTTACTTTTCTAATTAATTTATAGAAGTTATTTTTATATTCTGTACACTGATCTTTAGTCACTTAAAAGTATTACAAATATGACCTCCCAGTTTGTGGCTTATTTTTTCACTTTCTTTATGATATCTTGATATGAAGAAGTCTTTGATTTCAGTAGAGTTGGGTATATCACTTTTTTCTTTCTTGTTAGCATTTTTTGGTGTCTGCTTTTATCTCATTGTTGTAAGATAGCCTTTTATACAATCCACTATAAATTTTAAAGTTTTGCCAGTCATATATCTGATCCACTTGGGACTGATTTTTGTGTATGGTATGTAGGAAGGATCCCAATTTCATCTTTGTCCATTTGGATATTGAATTGCCCTGGCACCATTTAACAAATAAATCCTCTTTTCTCAAATAGGTTGTGATGCCCCTCTGTCAGATATCAATTTTTCATACATGTGAGGGCAATTCTAATCTTGTGATTGATTTGTTTCTTCCTGCACCAATACCATACTGTCTTAATTAACAAGTTTTATAATAAGTCTTTCTATCTGATAGAGGAATCCTCCAACTTTGGAAGTGTTTGGCTATTATTTGGCCTTTGCTGTAGCATATACATTTTAGAAGCAGGGAGTAAGCTTCCTCAGAACATCTTAATGGGTTTTAATTTAAATCTACAGATCCATTTGGAGATAATTAATATATTTAAAATAGTCTCTTTTTATGACTACACTGTATCTCTCCATTAATTAAAATCTTCATTTAAATTACATTTTCAAGGGACACCTGGGTGGCTCAGTGGTTGAGCATCTGCCTTTGGCTCAGGGTGTGATCCCAAGGTCTTGAGATCAAGTCCTGCACTGGGCTCCCCACAGGGAGCCTGCTTCTTCCTCTGTCTATGTCTCTGCCTCTCTCTCTCTCTCTCTCTTTGTCTTTCATGAATAAATAAATAAAAATCTTAAAAAAAAACCAAATAAATTACATTTTCAAGATATTCAGCATTTTTCTTATTGCTTTATGTGAGTCCTTTATACATTCCTGAGGTTTATAGGAATAAAATTAAGTTGTATATACTGATCTTATAAGCAGCCACATTTTAAAATTATCTTCCTACTTCTTTTTTTTTTTATCTTTTTTTTTAATCTTCCTACTTCTAATAATTGGCCCATAGATTTTTTAAAGCTTTCCAAAGATACTTATATAATTTTCAAATATGACAGTCATTTCTCTTTTTTATTCCCCTAGACCTAATTTTTTTTCTTCTTACCCTTGTCATGTCTCTAAGGAGCCAGGTTTTGTTCCTTAGAGAACTGTGGGACTCTCTGATACCTAAGACTAAGCAAATGAATACGAGAAAAATTGTAGGATCTGCACTTTTTTTTTTTTTTTTTCATCCAGGGGAATGATAAGATTCCTTCCACTTAGAATATTTAAAATGGATGATGGAAAACAAAGTTGTGTTTTAATTATTCTCCAAATCATTCTCATTCAACATATTAATTGCTCTCATATTATCTCTAATCAAGGGTTATTAGATATCATTATTTCCATTTTCCAAAGAAATAATTGAAACTAAAGAATGAAACATGTGTTGATCAAAGTCACAGTTCTCTGAAATATTAGAGCTACAATTTGAACTCAGTCTGTTTGGATAGTTCCAGTCAGCCAGACTCAGTCAAAACTTGAGGTGAGTAGAGGGATAAGCAAAGAATACCCTTGAATTTCTAATTAGAAGCATTGAGAGTACCAGGGCATTGTTAGCAGGGTCTGGAAGATCATGGAGGGTTGGTTTTTGAAGGGCTGGAGCAAATGAGCTTGATCCTTGAGATGTTTTCCTTGCAAGTGGAGACATTTCTCCCTCATGGCCTAGTCTACAGATGATCCAATGTTTTTCTTAATATATGGAGAAATATAATTTTACTGACAATGTACTTAGCAGTTTGAGAGAAGAGCACACTTTCTGCTACACTACGGCTTGACTCTGTGGCTGACTGTTCATAAAATGCCTTTTTGAATTAGCCAAGAATAGCCACCATCAGTCCTCAGCTACATAACAGCCATCCTAGTCCAAGGTCCACAGTTATGGAATTCACTATCAGAGCACATTTAAATGAATTAGGACCTCCATTTAGGATGCCCTGGCATATTTCTTGCTTTTGGGGAGAGGTGGTGGAGGGAAGCCCATTAACAGCTCTATCCAAAAAAAAAAAAAAAAAAAAAAGGCTTTTTTTTAAGTCTCCCCTAGAGCTATTTCATCCAGAAATCTGGGACCTCCACAGGAGTATAAATCTGTAACAGTCTTTTTAAGACTCATATTTAATCAGAACCATCCTCCAATGCAACGGGTACCAGCTCTATCAGTCAACATCCCAGCTAGAAACAGATGACACTCTCTAACTGAGTGATTTAAGGATAGTTTTCAAAAAGAACTATTCACAGTGGTATAGTCATGGATTAGGGAAATAAGGGATGTTGGAATACCCAGGGGCTAGTAACAGGAACTGATTACAGGCTTATGCTAGGAAGTTTGAGGAGGGGAGGTAGTTGTCAGAACCCAGAGAGGATTATTTGAGTAGAGGATACTTGACAAGACATGTGGCCTTCAAATCAGAGACATAGCCAATCTGAGGTGATCTGCCACGAAAATAGCCTAGAGAATAAATACCTAACTCACCTTCCTTCTGTCCTTTGCTCTCCTGTCTTCCTTTAGCTGAACCCAAGGAAACCACTGATCGTGGGAGCTTGTTGATGAGTTCAGAAGGCCAGTGTTTAGGGGCACAGAGCATGTTGGAGAATGATGGAGAGTAAATATGATGGTCCAATTGGAAGAAATTTGGCAATGTCCACCACCACTTTTGCCCTTCAACACTCCCTCTTGTCTTTGTCCAGGCAAAAGCTTGATGTCCTCAAAATAGATGAATTGAAAAATCCCATCAAATGCCATAATATGATGGGGTGCCTGGGTGGCTCAGTCAGTTAAGCATTTGCCTTCAGCTCAGGCCATGATCCCAAGGTCTTAGGATGGAGCCCCATATCAGGCTCCCTGCTCAATGGGGAGCCTGCTTCTCCCTCCGCCCTTTCCCCTGCTTGTGCTTTCTCTCTCTCAAATAAACAAATAAAAACTTTAAAACAACAACACCATCACATAGGGGTCTCAATTTGATGAAATTCCCATCTGAAGTTTGAAAGAACTCTAGCCATCATCAGGTTTTTTTTTTTTTTTTTAATTTTTATTCATTTATGATAGTCACAGTCACAGACAGAGAGAGAGGCAGAGACACAGGCAGAGGGAGAAGCAGGCTCCATGCACCGGGAGCCCGACGTGGGATTCGATCCCGGGTCTCCGGGATCGCGCCCTGGGCCAAAGGCAGGCGCCAAACCGCTGCGCCACCCAGGGATCCCCATCATCAGGTTCTTAAGGAAACGTTGTGAGTGGAAATGAGGGGTGGATAAGAAAAATGTTAATGAAAGAAAATATGGAGATATAACGTCAGCTTTCACTTAACTGTCATGAGTTTTGTGTTGATAATTATAGCTGCCTTCTACTACCATTTTCATTTCCATTAATCACTGCCAATCCCTCAGCTGGATGGTATTCTTTATCTGTTGAAGCAACCCAAATCTTTATTCTTATGAGATCTAAGTCCTAGAAAAGCATGTTTTGGATTTCCCTCATTTTCCATTGAACAGAACTGTTGGAGAACAAGAAGAGCCCTAATGAATCCCCTTGGTCATACATACAGTCCTATTTACCATCACTGTGCAATAGCATCTCAATTTCCCTCTGGTAATTGGACTCAGATATCCTTGCTGGGGGAGTGAGAAGCCCAAAAAATATGAGGAAGTAGGAGTCTCAGTACTGTCTCATTCAACAACAGAACTTTACTTTGGTGAAGGTATTTCTCCCTTAGTGGCAGTAGTAACCCCAAACTTACTGAGCCCAAGGTAATGATTTAGAAAGAAATTTCTCCATAGGATATTGTCTCCCACCTAGTGTCAAAAGTGAGCCTTTATTGGGGAGCCTGGGTTATGCAGTCGGTTAGGTGTCCAACTCTTGGTTTCGGCTCAGGTCGTGATCTCAAGGTCAGGAGATGGAGCCCAGGGTGGAGCCCAGGATTGAGCCTGGCATTGAGCTGCCTCAAATGCCATGTAGGGCTCTGGGTCGCTTGTATGGAGTCTGCTTGTCTTTCTCCCTTCCCTTCTAGCCTTCCCCCCCATTCATCCTCCTGCATATGTGTGCACACAAACTCTCTCTTTCTGTGTCTCTCCCTCTCTCTCAAATAAATAAATAATTTTTTTTTTTTAAAAGTGAGCCCTTATTAGGCCATTCCATCATTCTCTCAAGCCAATTGTATATGAAAAATATACATGTATATGAGTAATAGGACACATGGTAAGACCAGTGAAGTCTATGAATGGAAATCCACTGTCACACTTCCTTTGTTATAAAATGTTTTCACTAATTGGAAGCAATGATATGTAGGACATTATAGCAATGGACAAGGTATTCTGTAAGGTCACAAAGGGTAGAGCTATCTTAAGGGTGCAGGTGGAGAAGGAAAATCTTTATCTAGAAATTTTGTTTATTCTTGTTAGAATAAATACTGCTGCTTCCATGATGACATGAGGTCAGGGTAATTATCCTGCTACTGGATAACCAGCTGATCCTCCAGAAATAGTACAGTATCCAGAGCTCAGCTGCTGTTACCAGATTGGGTACTCACCAGTGAGAGATTAGAGTTAGTCAAAACATTTTGTATCTAGAGATAATACACACTCTAAAAATATTGCTCTCCAGGTGGAAAAAAAAAACTATGGAATTAGAATAATAGCAAATTTAAATGAATCCAGGTAAAGTACAGCTTGGTTTATAGGGTTTATTATTTCTCACATATTTTTTTAGCGTCAACTGTGTGCTAGGTGCTGTCTGTAGAGCAAGGGATACAGAAGTGAAAACTGACAGTTCTAGGACCTAAAATATCAAAGCAGACAGTTTCTAAAACCTGATAGTTGCCATAAATGAAACATGTACAAGATGTTATATGAAAGAAATTGATTATTCCCCATGGGGTAGGGCAACACTTAAGCCAAGGATCTGAATGTTGAACAATGGCAAGGTGGTCTACAAGAAAATAAAGATAAGTATGGTATTTCAGGAAGAGGAAAGAGCTTTTGCAATGTCACTGAAGCATAAGCATGGGATGCCTCCCATTCTGATAATTTTAAAACTTTCAGTCCAGTTGTGCCATCAGGTCAGGTGACTATGTAGAAAGCATTTGGGGAAGTATAGTTAGGCTTAGGGAGGTCTTGATGATGGAAGGTCTAGATTGTTTAAAAACACCTTTTAAGCTGGGAAGTACTTCTGCCTCTACCCAGAAGCAGGAAAACATGGAAGGGTTTAAAGCCAAGCAGTAATGTTATCAATAGTGTATGTTAGAAAACACACCTGTAGAGGGATAATGACATAGGGCTCAGAGGAGCTTAATCCAAGGGAGGGAAGCAATGATGCTGGCCTGATTAGAGTATTTACAAAGTTTTGTAAAGGGATGTAACAGAAATGAGGTATTTAGGAGATGCTATCCTTATGACTTGGAAACAGATTGGATGAAAGGTAAGTGAGAAAGGGCTTATTTATTTATTTATATTGAGGTGTAGCTGACACACAATGTTACATTAGTTTCAGGTGTACCACATAGTGATCCCACAGCTCCATACATTATGCTATGCTCACCACAAGTATAGCTACCATGTGTCACCATGTAACACTATTGTAATGCCACTGACTATATTCCCTGTCCTAGACCTTTCATCCTTGAGACTTATTCCATAACTGGAAGTCTGTACCTCCTTCACCCACTTTGCAAAGAGGACAGATTCTTAAATGTCTCCTATAATTAGGGCTTACACGGCTGGTTAGGTGATGATGCTGTTTACATAAAAGACAGGAAATAAAAGAGAAGAAATAGGCTTTATAGGGGAAATAAATTTAATTTAATTCAAATAAGCAGAATTGATTGAATTCCTATATGAGATAGAAATAATGTCTTGGGGATGCCTGGGTGGCTCAGTGGTTGAGAATCTGCCTTTGGCTCAGGGTGTGATCCTACAGCCTGAGATGGAGTCCCACATCAGGCTTCCCACAGGGAGCCTGCTTCTCCCTTCGCCTGTGTCTCTGCCTCTCTCTGTGTGTTTCTCATGAATAAATAAATAAAATCTTTGAAAAAAAAAAAGAGAAAGAATGTCTTGTATAGTTTAGGTTAGTATTTTTTTAAAGGACTTTGAGGTAGTATGCATCTGGAACATAGAATCAAGCTCATAATAGAAACAATAAATTAAAGTTAAGAGCATTTTGGTGGTAGGTGAAATGATGAATGAGGATGAAATCTTTTAGTAATGGTATGCAGAGTAGAAAATCATTGTGCCCCCCTCTATCCTCTAAGCTCCATAGGACAGTGAGTTTCTCTGAAAACTCCTGGTTACCTAGAACAATGCTTGGTACAAAGAAAATACTCAAAAATATTTCTTAAATGAAAAGTGAGAAGTAATAAACTGACCAAAAGTGAAGTGAAGGAAATATAGGAAACATCAGTATTTAGGCAGAGAGCAAGGGAAACAGTGAGAAGCTCTGGGAAAGACTGACCGAAGAGATAGAAAAAACAGAAGTGGGGATAATGCTGTAAAAGTCAAAGTCCAAATAGGACTCCAAGAAAGGAATGAACAAGAAGGTCAAATGCTGCCAGTTGTCCGATAAGATGAAGACGGGAATATATGCACACTGGAATTGGTGATCAGGAGAGAGAAAGAAGAGGCAGCTTGCAGTGGATTTAAAAGTGAATGGGAAATGAGAAAACTGAGCAAGAGAAAGAAACAAAAGTTCTTAAGAAATTAGACGAGAAAGGGAGAAAAAACACTAGATAAAAGACAAAAGATTCAGGAGAAGGATTTAATTTTTCATTATTCTTTTGCTGGTCCTTGTCTTTTAAAAACATATGATTTCCTTTGGATGAATTAAACTGATCAGGGTTCTGTGCCACAGGAGGAAGAGAAAGTTGTATCTCAAAGAGGAGGTGATTGATGGAGCGAGGTTTCAGGAGAGACTTAACAGACACTGGAGGAAATGGTTATAATTTTACCATTTTAGCAGCAGCTGGAAGGACCCTCACAGTCACCTTCAGTTTGAATTTTGGAAAGACCTGGCACGAGATTCCTCTTGTCTCTTCAGACTTTTCCGTGGGTTTCTGTGCCCGGTTTCCATCAGCAGCCGCAGCTCAGGATATATCCTGGCTGGAGTGGGGAAGAAAGGAAATTGAGGAAGACTTTGGCGAGAAGAATCCAGCATCTGCTTGCATCCGGGAGCTGACTCACACACTCAGCATCTCCCCACACTAAGCTTGTTGTGCTCGGGCTTCGTGCTTTTCTGTAGAGTCCTCTTTATTTTTCCCTCTGAATCAGAGTGAATTGGGAAACATAAACTCAGAAATCATGACAAACTTGTCCATGTGGGAAAGAAAAGATGTCGCTGCAGTTTTAGTGGGGCATCTGGGTAGCAGTTTCAGCAGAGAAGGAGCGAGAGGGCTTCATTAGGATGAAAACTCTTACTGTTCTTTTCTTTATACAAATGTTCCTTGGTCTAAGGTAGAAATTCAGAGATGAAAAAACCAAGTTCTCTGTCCTCAAGAAATTATGCCAATAGTCAGATTGAGATGTAAAAATATGATCCACCAAGAATCAAGACCCCTTGGAGAGGAATCCAATTAGCAGGTGGGTTGGAGAACTGAGGACCCCAGGACAAATTATAAGTCTATTTAGGGGAAGGAAATTTGAGTATGCATAGAGTGAGGTGAACGATTCTTCTCTAGCAGCTGAAATAAAGAGAATACAAGAAAAAAAAAAAAGCAGAAATGAGAAAGACTTACCTCTTTTTACCTCTTCATTAAATATTTATGGACCTCCTAGTATGGGTGGGGTATAGGTGAGAAGCCCTGTAGTGATGTGTGTCTTGTGGGGCCGTGATATTTCTCTTGTGCAAACTCAGAAAATCTCACAGTATTTGGCCCACTGATCCTCAGTTTGGGATCCCTAGACCCTAGACCTCTAGAAGTCCAAGAAGCGAGTTGTGATGCACCTGTGGGTTATTTTAAATGTCTAAACCTGAACTGAAGGTATTTCAGTATCACTAAGTATGGAGGGGAGGGTGAGTGTTGTCAGACTTGAAAAGTGGCCATTCCCTCTCTGATAAAAAAAAAAAACTGTTTTCAGTTCTCCCTGAAGTCACACTCTGAGAGTGTGTGACACACATTATATTTCTTGTGCCTTCTCTCCTTCCTCTACTAAGTAACTCCAAGTCCTGTAAGACTTGAAGTAGGTGCCACGTCATCGGGCCCAGGCAGGGTTATGTTTCTCTTCCATATCCTATACCATCTTGTGTTCTCCCTACCAAAGCCTTGATCACTCCCACTGTATTAGAACTGTTTCCATTAGTGTTCCCCACAAGACTGTGAGCCTCTCCAGCACTGGAATTATCTGTGACTCATGTCCCAAACTCCAGCATCCAGTGTGATGTCCCATCTACCATAATGCCTGGCTCACAGGAGGTGCTTTATAAACATATGTTAAATGAAGTTATAGCTAAACAAAGAGCAAGAGTGCCTCATTCTGCCTAAAAATTCTACTTCTGCTTTTTACCTTTCTTCTAGTTTCCTTTTACCTGCTGTAGAAGAATCAGCCACTTCATACTTTGTGTGCTCCAGCTTCCTTTCCCTGAACAAATTTCTCCTTGAATTTTCTCTTAGAACCCTTAGTTTTCAGAGCTGGGGGACCATATAACTTGTCCTACGAACATCTTCCTTTTCAGGGGTATTCGGCTTGATGTTGTGTGAGGCAATGGAAAGAGTCCCATCCAGGGGTCCCAAGAGGTACTTTCTGGATTTTACTCATTTGTGGCCTCTACCACTTACTTGCCCTGTTGGAGCCTTACCTCCTTTGTAAAAGGAAGCTGGGGACCAGATGGGAAGTAGCATAGTGTGGGGAAACAGCAATCACACATATCTGGGGTTAGATCCCAGCTAAACCACATGTCCTCTTGGTCAGATAACTTTCCTGAATCAACACCTCCTTGTGTGAAAAGAGAATGAGACTACTTCAGTGAAGGTATGAATGGCCCTTCAAGCCATTGTGAGAATATATGGGCAAGTGTAAAAAGTGCCTGTCATATGTATGGTAGCTAATTGATAATCATATTTAGCTTCTCCACTTCTAGGGGTCTTCTAATTTTCATATTCTAGATTCATATCTCTACATAACCAATCTCAGTCAACACTCTCTTTGACTTCTCTTGTACAGTTGTGTAAATACTGTATCCCTTTATCCTTTTCTCATTCATTCATTCATTTAAAAATACCCTGTTTAAGAAACAAAACAGATGAACGTGGAAGGGAAAAAAAGAGACAAAACAGCAAACAGACTCTTAACTATAGAGAATAAATTGAAGGTTTCTGGAGGGAATGAGTGAAATAGATTATGGGGATTAAGGAGGGCACTTGTGATGAGCACCAGATGTTGTATGTAAGTGATGAGTCACTGAATTCTACACCTGAAGCTAATATTACATTGTGTGTTAACTACCTGGAATTTAAATAAAAACTTGGAGAAAAATTTAAAAAGATAAAAATACTTACTCTATTTGTTCATTCAATATTTTAATAACTCACTTGGTAAAATCCTACCTCTGCTCTCTGAGTGTTGGCTAAATGAATCTAGAATAGTGGTCCTCAAAATTTTTGGTCTCAAGAACCTGTTACACTCTTGAAAGTCATCAAGAAACCCAAAGCACTTTTGTTTATATGAGATGTATCTCTCAAGATTAGAAATTAGAACTGAGAAATTATGACAGTATTTGTTAATTTATTTAAAAATGATGATAATGGGGAACCTGAGTGGCTCAGCGATGGAGTGTCTGCCTTTGGCTCAGGTCATGATCCCGGGGTACTGAAATTGAGTCCTTCATTGGGTTCCCCTCAGGGAGCCTGACTCTCCCTCTGCCTGTGTCTCTACCTCTCTGTGTGTGTCTCTCATGAATAAATAAATAAAATATTTTTTAAAATGACAGTAAATCTATTCCATGTTTATAGAACGATATTTTTATGAAGAATAATTATATTTTCTAAAATAAAAATTATTAGTTTAAAGAGTGGCACTGTTTTATGTTTTGTCAAATTTGATTAATATCTCATTTAGTAGAAGACAGCTGAATTCTCACATCTGTTCTGCAGTCAGAATCTGTGTAGCATATTGTTTTGTTGAAGTCTGTGCAGAAAATCCAGTCTCACACAGATATGTAGTTAAGTACAAGAATTTAATAACCTTTTCAGATAATCGTGGATGTTCTTTGATACTACACCAAAACTTGACAAGTGGTAATTTCTTAAAGCTTGGTTACAGTGTGCAATCTGCAACCATATTAATGAGATTTTCACATTCTACCGCACTGAAATCTACTCTCCTTCAAATGGATTTTTTTGCCCATACATGATTTCATAACATCTTGTACTGGTCATATGGAAAATATCAGTTCACTGAATTATGCAGATCTTCAGAATGTTGACTCGTTTCATTATACAATATACAAAAATCACATTCCTTGTTATCACCACCAATCTAATAAGAAAAGTGTGTATTAGAATGTCAAGCTCATGATGGCAGATGCAAATTTTCCAAAATTTAAATTCTCGCTTGAAAGCCTGAATTTAAGATTGACAACAAAAGCCATAAGTTATTTTTCATGAAGTGACAGGCTCTTTTCATTCAATTTTAAGAAAATGTATGATATATATCCAAGTCTAAATAACCATAGTTTGTTAATCTCTCTTTCAAGATAAAATTTTTTTTTACTGCTCTTTCTTACAATATTTTTTAGTGCAATTGGATTTTATTTCTATTTTTCTGTTGAACGGTGAGTGCACAGTGTTAAAGAATGCAACTACTAATAAAGTTTGGTGCTGTTGCCTTGGCCTGTGCTAAAGCATCAGCTGTTTACTCACTATGACTTCTGCACATCAGTCAACACAGTGTCAGCATAAATGTCAACATAGTGAAAAAAGCAATACTTCTTTCTATTATTATGAAAATAGTTTTTACCTCACAGACCTCCTGAAAGAATCTTGGGTATTCCCAGGTCCGTGGACTACAGTTGGGAAATATTGCTAATATTTTTTGTTTTAAAAGGTGAGCTAGTCTCAAATGTGGACTAGAAATGAAGAGTAATTTGAAAGTATTTCTCACTTTTCTTTGACAATGACCATGGTTTCTTTTCCAGATGACATCTTACTCGTATGTAATTGGTGACTACATCCAAGTAAACATGTGGAAAATGAGAGCAAGTGGGTGTGTGGGCTCAGAGGGAATTGCTTATTTGGGGGATGATGGGAGAGCACAGTTCTGGAAGGAGTTCAGTTCTATGAGTGTATACTTCTGGTCTTCAAAAGATTACCACATACATGCTGTCATACAATTTATAATGTGCCTGAGGGAGGTAGCTTAATGTAGAGAAGGAACATGGGCTTTGTATATAACCAGGCTTTGGTTCCAATACCAGCTCTGTTGCTACTGTCTATGTGATCTCTACCAGTTGATTTTACCTTGCTAAGCTCTGATTGTCTTATCTGGAAAATGAAGCTACAGTGCTTAGAATAATATGATGGTAGGCATTTAAAGGATGGGACATTGGGTGGATGGTGTGATGTGCCACATTGATGCCCTGCCCCCCTTCAGCAATGTGTTTCTTACTGCAGGGAGTGCTGTGCCCTCAGTGTCAGTCTTCCTTGGTGAAGAAAGAAAACTGCTTTGCCTAGTGTGACACCCCCTCTCAAGGGGCAGCCTGCTTCCAGTGACTGATTGGGGGACCCTGGCCATCTCATATCAACTTGGTACAGCTGTGAAAGGCCATCTCAGCTCCAGAGCTCCTCATGGGGTCAGCTGAGTTCTTTGTTGGACTATATCAGAGCTTAACATCTTACTCTGCCCAACCTTGTGTTCCTCCCCTTGCCTTCCACAGGTGTCATCCTGAGTCTCCTGGATAAAGGCCTGTATGCTAATCTTTAATTCAGAGTCTGGTTTCTGGTGAACCCAAACTGACTCAGTTATTCTATTAATATTATAATTATTATTAATAATGCTTCACTCCCTATGATGTTGTGTGGGCCCTGGTAGCTGGAGGTCTTTTGTGTGCTGATCCCTGGTGGTTGTAAGAGGAGGGTTTTGAGCCTGGAGATGAGAGAGGGCCGAATGAATCTCCATTAATTAGGAGAGAGCCAATAAAGTTTATGGGGAGGAAGAAATGGAATTGTGATGGGAGAAGAGATGTGGAAACTGGGAGAGAAAAAGACAAGAAGAACCCTCTCTGGAGGAAGAGTAAGAGGTGCCAGGGTTTGGACATGTCTGATGAGGGTTTTTATATAATAAAGATTCTGGAACCACCATGTTAAGGTACAAGACCCTGCTCTGGCATTTACTTTATCTTTGAGCAAGTTATTTTACACATTTATGCTTCATTTTTCTCAGTAAAGTAAGAATAGTAGCTACTTCAAATAGTTGTTTTGAAGATTCAATGAACTCATCGGAAATAAAAAGATGAGAAACAATTTTTCCATATGTTTATCACTATGCAATGGAAAATCATAGAAGCATATAAAATTACAGTAATAATGATGTAGATGTACATAACTTCTGTAGTTTTGCTGAAGACAGAGTTCCTAAGATTGTGTGGGAGGAAGAATGAAATCTTTGCAGAAGAAGTAACATTCGAGAGATTATGGAGTAAGTAGGAACTTGCCAGGGAAAACAAATATGGAAAGATAGAATAACATCTTTGAAGGCTCAGAGGTGTGAGAGTTCTGAAGATCATGGGAATCTGAAATGTTATTGATTTGCTTTGATGGAAAGCTACAACCTACAAGTGGAAGTGAGTGGTTGGAGATGACGTGGAGAACTATGCAGCACCCAGGGAGCTTTGTTGGATCCCGTATGTCAGCTGGGATTTCATCCTGTGGGTGCTAACTAGCAGCTATATTAACACAATTACAAACATATTTGAGTAAGGATGTTTACTAAATCGTTGTTTATAACAGCCAAAGTCTAAGCATAAACTTAGTATGTGTAAGTATGGCACTGATTACATTTAATTATGGTAATTTAATGGAATACTGTTCAATCATGAGAAAGAGTGAAGGAGTTGTGGGACAGTGTCCCCTTTCTACTTACAGGAGATAAAAGGAAGTTGTAGAGTACAACACACAGTGTCCCTTCATTTGTGTAAACACATGCTATGCATGGAGTGTCTTTGGTAGAATACTCAGAAACTGGTAACAGTAATTGCTTTTGGAGGGCGGAACATGCTGATGATGGTCTGGAGTGGAAGGACATTAGGGAACGACTGCTTGTATCCACCCAAAGTGCTTATGTTAAAGTCCTAACCATCAATGTGGCTATATTTAGAAAAGGAATCTCTAAATTAAGGTTAAGTAAGGTCATAAAGGTAAGGTCCTTAACTAACAGGATTAGTGTCCTTATAAGTAGGGACATCAGAGAGCTCTCTTTCTTTCTCCACACAGGTACCAAGAAAAGGCTATGTGAGGATGTAATGAGAAGGGTGCCATCTACAAGCCAGAGGGAGAGCTCTCACCAGAAATTGAATGGGCAGGAAACTTGATATTGGACTTCTATCTTCCAAGACTGTGAAATAATAAATTTCTTTGTTTAAGCCACCCAATCTGTGGTATCTTGTTATAGCAGCCCTACCAACTAATAGGAAGAGAGACTTATTTTTGAAAGATTTTATTTATTTATTTATTTATTTATTTATTTATTTATTTATTTATAAGAAAGAAAGAAAGAGAGAGAAAGAAAGAAAGAAAGAAAGAAAGAAAGAAAGAAAGAAAGAAAGAAAGAAGAAAGAAACTGGAGACAATGAGAGAAAGAGACAGATCATGAGCAGGGGAAGGGGCAGAAGGAGAGGGAGAGAATTCCAAGCAGACCTCCCATGCTGAGTGCAGAGTCTGACTTGACTCAATCCCATGACCCTGAGATCATCACCCAAGCAGAAACCAAGAGTCAGATGCTTAACTGAGTGAGCCACCTAGGTGCCCTGAAAGATTTACCTTTAATTGTAATTTTTCCTTTACATTATAGATGGCTTGTTAAAGTTATTTGTGTCTCCAAGCTTCACCAGCTCATGAAAGAGCCACTAAATTGAGGGATTTGGAAACACCTACCCTTTCCTTCATAAACATTTCAAAGCTCCCAGCTCTCTCTGTTCAAGGTTCTTTCTTTTCCCTGATAGTGGCCTGGAGGTCATGTCTTCTCCGGAATACGGCTATTGTAGACATCTATCTCTCTGCTGCCTAGAAGACTCCAGAAGTCGATGCTGCTGTTCCTTTAGAATTTGAGGTTGGACATCATTGTTACCCCATTTGCCTTAGCTTTGCCTCAGGTTGTCCTGGCTGGTACAAGAACAGCAGTGAAGCACAGTCAAGAGTGTATTGATTGCAGAGTTGACCAAGTCCATAATTGAGACCTTGGCTCTGAACCTTATTAGTAGACATGATATAGTCATCTATGAAACTTCTCTGAGCCTCTGTTTCTTCTTTTGAAAAAAGAGAGACCCATTATGAAGATTAGCAACGAAACACAGAGAATGCCTGGCACTTGATAGACATCCGATGTGTCAGCTATTATTACAAATGACAGTATTATTTTTCTTGCCTCTTTTACAGGTCTTGAAAGTGACTTTGCCAACCACAACAAACACCCTTGTCCATTCTCTCTCTGACTAGTAGGACTGCTTCCTCTGCTATACTTCTTACTCTTCCTGTTTTGTTATGGCCTCTAATTTAGAGGAACTTGGCATACATTTTCTCTGGGCTGGTTGGAGGACATTTGAGTGGCAGTGCCAGTAGCCACAGATAACCACAGATACTCCTTTTGGCTGACCTTAACTGCCAGACACTGTGATTTTCTTTAAACTTACAGTTATTTCCTAGTCAGCCTACAGCTTGATGGCAACCTTTGAATGAACTACCTTTGAGAATTTAATACTAACTGGAGGAAGCATATTCCACAATTTTTTACCTGTCTCTTAGGCAGATAGTTTAATGAAATGAGAAGAATGTTGGCTTTGAGGTCAAATGTTCCTGTATTGATCTTGATTTTGTCTCTGTTAGTTGGGTGAAATTGGGTAACTCACTCATCTGGTTTTATCATCTGTCCAATGTAGGTAGTTCTTGTCTCACAGAGTGGTTGAGAAAACTCAGTGAATCATTAATGCCAAGTTACCAATATAGTGCATAGTATGTATTATAGAACTAGTAAATATTAGTTTCATTTTTTATCTGCCTGCAAATAAGAAAACTGTTGACTTTTAGAGGTGTGCAGGAGCACTTAAGTCAGCATGGGGATTGAAGTTGGTCACCTCCATTTCCAAATAAAAATTAAATTGGTTATAGTTTCTTAAATGCAGATTAGAGAACCACAGCATACTTTAAGTGATAAACAGTAGGCATTTGGAATCCGTTTTTTAAATTGGTTTTAACAATTTTACAAGAGTATTTGTTATGAAATTTTAAACACTACTTGTATGCGCATCTTTAATATTATCCATTCAGCCTCCTTCTTCAATGATTTAGGGATATTTTATTTTGTATTGACATATTTTTGTAAACTATCCCAAATTTGTTGTGGAAAGACTAGGAGTATAGAACACATAAACAAAACAATGAAATTAAGTACAATAAATGAAACAGCCAAAGAAAGGATTTATCCAGGGCAACCTTTTGTCTCAATGTGTGTTTTGCATCTTTATTAGCCTGAAAGCTTTGAGAGAAACATGCCATTTTAATGACCAAACACTACTTGACCTTTCTTTCTTTTTTTTTCCTACCCACAAAAAAAAAAAAAAAAATCTAAAGAACAAAACTTTCTGATATGGAACAAATTCTTATTTTTCTCTGGCACATCATTTATGGGCTTGTCAAAGACAGAGGAAGAAAGGCTTGCTGAGGGTCATGGGAGCGTGTGGTGCTTGAGAGGCACCTGGCATTCCTGGCTCTGTCTCCTACTGGGGCACAGAGCTATGTGGAGGGCTGGACGTTTTCAATCACACACTTGCTTTGTCTGTAGCATTAACCCTATGAGCCTTCACCACTCTTTTCATAATATTTGGTGTGTATCTCCTTGCCCAACCTTGGGCTGATAGAACAAACTAGTAGAATCAGTTGACACAATCTCTATCAGAAGCAACTGGGCTCCTCTCATCCAGAGCCAATAACACAACACACAAGATGGCTGAACTCCAAGGTCGCAGCACATTAGCAGACGAGAGGGGAATTATCAGAGGAGAAATACAATCAAGCCATGTGGATGGGTGACAAGAAGTCCTTTGGCCAGAGGAACAGATTACATACCAGCACTGCCCTGGCTCACCGCCCTGAAGAAATACATAGCAATCCACACTTGGGGAAAATTCCATGAAATAGCAGAGCAGAAACCTCCTGAAGCCAATGGCAACACACTCCAAGAAAAACATCCAATGAACCAAACCCCAAACAACGCAGACCTCAGAAACGTAAATAAAAATTAACTGAAAAAGGAAACCTTCAGAGTCTTGGGAAGGAACACAACAGATTAAGTGACCACAAAACACTAAAACACCAACTAGTTATTTACCCACTGCTTTGTGGTAAATACAAGGCCCGTAGTCTCCAGGAGGTTATTTCTGGGCGCCAATGACTTAGCACATAGGCCAGCAAAGAGCATGGACTTTATTTTCCTCCCCAGGGCAAGTGGCATTTATAATGGGCCTGAGAACCAGAAGGAAGTTCCTTTGAACCTCTTAGTCTTATAGCTATTTATAAGGATGAGAGAGGAGCAGAGGGTGGGAAAACCACTGGGGTTAAAGTCAGAAGTCTCGGGTTGTGTGCCCTGCCCCTTACAGACCCTGCTACCCTCAGCCAACTACTAAACCATGCTGAGTTTCAGTCTCATCATTTGGAGAAATGAATGGGTAATAATAATAATTTCTCCCTCACAGGCTTGATATGAATATTCAGTGAAAAAAATGTATGTAAAGAGCACTTCATAAGAGGCCAACTACAATAGGACAACTGGTTGTTCCTATGACTGTTCTACTTCATTTCTGTAGGATCATAGGAGAATTAACATTTACCTACTTTGGGTGGATTTCTTGAGAACTGAGATGTGCCCCTCTGAGCATCTATTTCAACCAATTTTGTTAAAAATCTATAACCATTCACTTCCTTTAAAATGTTATAGAATATAGATTATGCTTTTCTTGATGACTTAGAAGCAAAGTTATGAACACCTTAGTAGTAGAGCAGTTAAGTGTGTTTGTTTTTGATTTTCCCTCCTGGGAGGTAATGCACAGCCTCAACCACTGACTGGTCTTAATAGCTTCTCTTACCTCTATTCTGCTTTTTATTTCTAATTTAGTCAAAACCAGACAACCGGGCTTGTTAAAAATGAGTGCTAACTATGAATCAGTGAGTCTCTATTTAGAAACATAGTAATAAAATATGTGGTGTTCATGCAGGAGCTTTGAAAGCATCATGATGGAGCTCAAAGATCTTTTTCTGGCTTGAGATTAGAGAATGGCAGATATCAGACTAGTTGACCTCAGGGTGAACATGTGGGGCCTGAGTTAGGAATACTTTGCATGGATTTGGTCTGCTCCCATCTCTCTCACATTTTGATGTAACTACAAGTGTGACCGTGGTCATTTTATAGTCAATGAAGAGTGAAGGCTGAATCAGAGGATTAATGTGAGGGACAAGGAAGTGCCTTGTTGACCTGTACATAATATCTTAAACTGTTTTGACTAAATTAACTCCCTATTTAGACTCTGAATCATTCAATTCAGCAAAAGTAGTTATTGGATTGATTTCTTCTCTGGATTGGCTCACTATTTTATTAATTATCCCCAAATAAACTGTTGTATTCACATGACAACCTCTCGCCATGGTGGAATCATGATAGAATCATAGAAATTTCATACTAGAAGAAATATTCCAGGTCACACAGCCTGCTGGATTCCAAATGTTATTCTGAAGACTCATGTTGGTCTGACAAGTTTTCATCAGTCTGTGGAAAAGATGAGGGAAAAAAAATGAGGACAATAGTACAATACAACAGTTTTTTTCATAAAGTAATTTATCGCATTTAAAGTGATGTCTTCTATTTTGAAATTTTGCTCTTCCTTCTTTTATGGTGTCCTTTGTCCTTTCACCTGAAATGATTATAATGGTAAGTGGCAGTTATCTGAAAATCAAAAAATTGACTCTGCTGTGTTATACTTCTGGCCTGTGGGTGTTTTGTTTGGTTGTTTGATCTATATATTTCAAAAGTGTGAGAACTTCGTATCTAGACCAGGTCCTTCATTTTCAGATAAGGGACCAGAGACTCCAAAATTTCACATAGCTGAAATTCACACAACTGGGAATTTGGAAAGCTAAGACCAGAGCCTAGGCTTGCTGCTTCTATCTGCCCCACAGCTCTATCCTTCCTAAAGAAGAAGGGAGCAGAGAAAATGGGGCCTCTACTTCTCGAGCACATCAATGTGCCTGATGCAGTGCTGATGCTTCATGTGTATTCTGTACTTCATTCTTTCAATCCTAAAAGGAAGTTAAAATTGAATGTACATTATAGCTGAGGAAAACAAAGTTTAGAGATGTAAGCCAACTTGATTCAGAAACCATCAAGCCATATTACCACCTACTTCTGTGTCATCCAACAAACATTTGAGTGTCTTCCCTGTACAAGATAAGTCTAATGTTAATGCAGTTGAAAGATCTTAGCAAATTATAAGGTGATAAACAAATATCCAGTAATTTTTTACTCTTCCTCTCAAACAATCCTGTGAGGCTGGTTATCATCATCATCTCCATTTTACAGATGAAAAACAAGTGAAAAGCATACAAATGTTGCTGAGCTAAGGCTGGCTTTATGACTCCCCATCCTGGCCTCTGTGCCCTACACTCACTGTGTTAGGGATGTCTTTTTCTGGAGAAGAAACATGGTGCACAAGAAAAACTTTAGTCGGCAAAGGATCATGAGCCAATCAGCCACAACTGTTGCTATGAAAAGGCAGGAGCAAAAGAAAAGTTGATGGAGATTCCAGGCATGAAAGGGTCGTAAGTTCTGGGCTTTCCAATACTAAGCCATTCTCCTCCAGATGATTTTAATAATCTCCAGCACATGTGTTCTAACCCCTTGATGCTGTACAATATGTGTAACCAAATAAAAGATCTCTCCAGATTCGGAGATTTACTGTTTGTGATGGGAAAAGGCCAACCAGATGACATCATTTATATTCCAAATATGAGCTGCTGCCAAGGCTGGTGATGTTAAGCTGGAGAAATTGATCCTCAACATTATTCTGTGAAGGAAAAAAGAAAAAAGATCTTGGCTTAGATAGTATCTTTTTGTTACTTATGTGCATATGAAGACTAGTTTAATCAACTTCTATTTTATCCAGGACTGCTATGTCCAAGGTGTGAGCTGTTTAGGCACACAATCGCTTCCATATAATTAAACTTACCATGTTGAAGAACAAGAGTTACCATTTCATTTGTTGTTACTAGATGGATAATTGATGGGGGATTGACCTGAGTCTTGCCTGCTCCAGCAGAGCACACAGGGTATCAGGGTTGTGGTCACTTGTTCAATAGCAAGGGTGCCCTGTTTGTAACTGTGGAGGGTAGTAGACTCTGCCACTATTCCTCAATTTCTTTCTTCCTAACACATAATTATTTTCTAGTGTCCATATTCTTTGCTACTGTGAGACCCAGGGAAAGTTGACATCATTTTCAGTTTCAAAGCTAGATCTTGACTAACCTAAGCCAATGAATACATGAAATTCCCCAATGACCAGTGATCTAGGAGTGCCTTGTGAGTATAATCATCTAAATGAAGGGACTTCGGTTCCATGCTTGAGGAAGGAGGTTTTGCCTCTCTTTCCTAATGGATGATAATAGAGGCACGGAGCCCCCATTACTAATGACAGCTATTTGTAATTGCAAGGCGGACCAAGTTTAGAATGAAGCTAATATTGAGGATAGGTGAATGGAGGGATGGAAAAAACCAAAGTGCTTGGTTGTATCTGTTGTCCTCTATGCTGTGCTTTCTCTGTTCCTGGGCTTCCTTTTGTGTAATGTAGCATTTCCTCATCATGTAAGCCAGTTTGAGTTTCTGTTGCTTGTCCCTGAAGGCATCGTGATTGAGAGAGATGACAAATTTGCTTCCTGAGTTTCCATCAACTTTTGAACCACATTTTCACAGTGTTCTAAAGATAGAGTCTTGAATTTATGTTGAAGGGCTTTATGTGTCCAGCTGCTACCACACTCAAAGTTGTTTTCTAAAACAAAAATTACTCACAACACTCCCTGGCTTCTTGATCTTGCCTCTTCCAGCCTTATGTCTGATGCTTCCAGCCTCATCTCTAGGCATACTTGTCAGCCCCTCTCCCATTTTTCAGTTATTCTGGTGTGCTTCTCTGCTTCTCTGTCTCTCACCTCTGGCCCTGCTCATACTTTTTCCACTGACTAACTCCTTGACTACCTCTTTCCCAAACCCCACCTCCATCAAGTCTTGACTTAGGCATCATTTCCCCTGGGCAGCTTCTCTTCACTGGTCCTGTTAATACTTCTCTAGCACCCTACTGATCCCCTATCTGAGCACTTTCAACTCTATATGAAAATGACCCTATTGGACTGTGGGTCCATTGAGGACAGGAAACATCTGTTCTGTTTACAGTTTTGTCCCCAGGGCTTAACGCATAGTTGGTACTACATAAAATATTTGTTGAAAGAATGATGAATTAATTACTTAAAGCTATTCAAACAGTCTATATTGCCTAGTGCCCAAGTGCCTTAATATGGCTTTCAATGAGCTGGCCCTGACTTCCTGTCCAGACCCCTCTCCTGTTATTCACCACTGATTTTTTTTTTTTTATTTAAAGTGCACTGAATCACATATCCTCTGCTGTTTCATGTCTTAATGTCCCTGATGGGCATTTGCTACTTCCTGAAACTATCCATTGTTCTGTAGCTCTGCTTCTTTCTGTTGGTAGATCATTGTGAAATAGTGAAAGGAATTAAAAACAACATCAACCCAACAAACCTGGGTTCAAATTCTGCTTAGTATCTTCTCATCTGTATGATATTAGACAATGTACTTAATCTCTCATCTATAATGTGGGGGTACAATTGTACCCCACCAGGTTGTTGTGAGGATAAATGAAAGAATGGATAAGAAGTTATGTGGCACTAACTGGCACTAATATCGATTCCTTGCATTAAGTTCTTGGAATAACCCAGCTTGCTGAATCATTGTTGAAGTCTGACTTCTGGTTTCAGAATCAACCACCTATTTGATTCTAGGTTGCTTTGACAAAGAAAAATCAAAGAATAAAAATTGACAATGAATTTGGACTTCAGGAGAAGAAAACGTTTGAGAAGGAATATGGTGGCCTTGCCGTATCTTTATTCTCTGCTTTGAAGTTTGGAGAGGTTGGGGTTAGCAGGAGTACAGTTTGAGGAGTTTTTTGGTTTGGCTAAAATGGTCACTTTGTTATGGGAGAACCTGCAATTTCCAGGAAGTTATTCAGTTCCCATAGTTTCAATAACAATTGCAGTACCCACAGGGCAATCCTTCATGGCCAAATGAGAGCACTATGGCAGGTGTTCAGTGGTGCTTTTAAGATGCTACTAGGCAAGAGCTGAAGCACTAGGTGGAAACCCATTAAAAGCTTTTCCAAATGGGATAGAACCATGTTCTTTAGGTTCACAGAGTGTACTGGACTGACTGTCCTTGTAATTTCTTCCCATATGACTGTGTTCTATTCTTTGACCACACTCCTGGTTTTTAATCCCTGGCTTTGGGTCTGTCTTTCCTATAGTTTGGGGCAACTCACCTATTTAATAACTACCTCTCCCCAGAGATGTCTTGGAGGAGTAGAGGAAGGAAGGAGATAGCTTCCAGAAAGGTGTACAGAAATTAGATGCTGCATCGAAACAGGACTTTTCTGTCATTTAATGTTTTCATTGTTGAGTGGAAGGAAAAAATGTGTGTTTTGAAACCAGCTAGTTTTGAATATTGGCTCATTCACTAATTAGCTGTATGATGTAGGGTATGCTACTTGGCCTTTTTGAGCCTCAGCTTTCTCATCTATAAAATGGGAATAATACCTGTCTTGCAGAGTCTTAGTGGTAATGAAATGGACCATGGACACAAAACATCTAGCAGAATATAGAGTCCTTAGTAGGTGTTCAACAAAGTTGACCTCATTGTTAATTTTAAAAATCATTATTTCTTATAAGTGGACTTCAATCACTTTGGAGTAAGGTGGGAGATACAGCTCCCTTTGGACCTGGCTTACAAGTCACAAAGGAAAAGCAATATAATCCAAAAAGTATCAGAAACATATTCACTTTACATCTAACCTCTCTGGAAACCATTGTGAAGGTGGGCCAACACAATGTTCTAGAATGTCAAGATGTAGATCCATATTCCTCGTTGTGGATAGGATGGAGTGAAGGGTAAGGTAAGCCTCCATGGAGTTAGAATTAAGAGTGAGCTCTCATAGAGATAAGGATTAAATGGGCAGAGAATGAAAAACAAAGGTGGAAATGAGAGTAAGGACACCCTGAGACTCAGTTTCCTCATTTGTAAAATAAAGATATGGGTAAGATTAGTATTTCTTAACTGTGGGCTATGTCCAGTGTCAGACAAATGAGAAGATACTAAGCAGAATTCAAATCTGGTTTGTTGGGTTGTTTTGTTGCCTCTTTGCATTTTCTACCTGGGATCTAAGGAAAGAGGAGATAAGAGGAAGGACAGAAAAGGGAGAAATTAAATGTACTCACTGTG
Organism: Vulpes vulpes; assembly: GCF_048418805.1. Taxonomy (NCBI): domain Eukaryota; kingdom Metazoa; phylum Chordata; class Mammalia; order Carnivora; family Canidae; genus Vulpes; species Vulpes vulpes. The sequence goes on from NC_132791.1 coordinate 154,755,820, forward strand.
CTAAGTTGCAGGAATGGGCAGGGTAGAACAGTGATATTATGTGTCTTTGGTCCAGGAACTCTGGCTAATGCTTAAGGTCCCTTGCAGCACTCCCCCCCCCCCCCGCCCCCTTTTTCCTTTTTCTTTTCTTTCTCTTTTTAAATATTTTTATCTATTTATTTTATTTATTATTTATCTTATTTTTTTAGAGAGAGAGCATGTGTGCACATGTGAGGGGGCAGGGAGGACATGCAGAAGGAGAGGAAGAGAGAGAATCTAAAGCTCACTCCACACTGCTTGATCTCACGACATTGAGATCATGACCTGAGCCAAAATCAAGAGTCTGATGCTTAACCAACTGAGCCACCCAGGCGCCCCTCTTCTTTTTTTTTTTAAATTGAGGACCAACAAATAATGAAGCTTCCCAGAAGAATGTACTCACTAAGCAAACATTTACTGAGCAGCAACAAGTAGCTATTGTACTAAATGCAAGGGGTACGAAGATGTGGTCCATCACTCCAGTGACTCCTACAGTCTAGAAGAAGAGGCAGAGACTATGCCTGTAACCTCAACATAATGTGATGAATCTGTGATGTGGGAAGCCCATGGACCATGGAAGCTCTGAGGAAGTAACTTGGTGGCAGATGTGAAGGAGGATGTCCCCAGGGAGGTGATGCCTGAGTCGTGAAGAATGAAAAGAAGTCAGTCCTATAAGGAGAGGTGAAAGACCATGTATCCACTCAGAGCAATGACCTTTATAATCCTGGTTTATTCCTCTGCATCGTTCCTGGGGCAGCAACGTGGAAATCATTCCAAATCATTGGCTTAGGATGGTTTATTTTGGACGTGCTCATCACTGAGTACATATTTTTCCAGGATTTCTGAGGAGATGGATTTCCATGTGTGCTGTGCTTCAGCATGTCTCCTCAGGGTGTTTATTTACTGTGCTTTATTCCATAACCTAGCAGGGTGTCACAGCTGGAGGCAGCTGGTGGTAAATAAATAGCTTCCATTACCCAACCCCATCACCATCCTCCATCCTGCTTTGAAAACATGGTCTCAGCCCATGGGTTCCTCCACCCTCAGATCCATTGCAAAGTGTCAAAGCCCTGTGGAGTTGCAGAAGTGTTTCCTTTTAAAAATGAAATTGAGAAGTAAAGCAAAGGACAATTTAAACCACCAGGGAATTCAGACTCTAAAAAGAGACTTTCCCAGGAAACAAATCAATCATATAAATAAAAGACTCCCTGATAGGAAAACAAAGACACAAACAAACATAAACAAGGCTGTGGTCTGCTGTGAAGGTGATTAGGGAGTGGTTCAATAAAACACGGTTCAGTTGAGACTCCTGTGGACTCTTTGCTTTCACATATTTTTATCTCATTTGGTGATTCACTGTTAAGTGTGTTAAACCAGTGATGAATGAAAGCAGAGCGAATGGGGGAGATGAAGGCAGGGAACCAGCAGCATCTACTTTCTGTCTGTCACGGTGCTGGTGTGGTGGAAATTCTGATATGAATTCACAATCTTATACCACTTCCTTATCTCAAAAACTGTAAGAAGTCAATAGTGCAGCCACTCTCACCCAGTTCCTTGACTTATCAGACTCTCAGGCTTTCAGCTCCTACATACAAGTACCCTGGAGCATCTTCTCCTTGTGCTCTGTGCAGGAGTGGGGGGACAGTGGCATGAAGGAAGAGGAGAGGAGAACTCAGACACTTATTAGAGGAGAAGAAGGAAGGTCTTCTATTCCTGAGTTAGTAAACTCCAAGAAATCACCAAAAAAACAGGGGGTGGGGGCTAAAACCATACATTTGAAAGTAGTCACAGTACTTATCCATTGAGACACGTAAGACTTTAAAAAGGTCAAGGCATCTGTCTAAGGAGAGGGAGGAAAAAATTGAATATCTATGATTTTCTCTTTTTATCCCCATTTAACATGAGAATTAGTGAGGGAATGATAAACTGAAATAAGGAATTCTTACAGTTTTGCCTTGATAATATCCCCCCCATAAATATATTATATAAATATATAAATATATTATATAAATATATTATATAAATATATTATATAAATATATATATATATATATATTTTGCTAGGCAGGCATTTTTCTTGAAGTTAAGCTTGATAAGTCAGGGTGAAGAGTTCTTGGCAAGTAACAGATCAGGATAAGACCCAAATATTGTCATAGAAACAATTTCTGTTAGACTCTGAGACATGCAAGTAAGTCGGCTATCAGTTCTACTGGCTCTTGAGCAATCAGAATGAATCCAGGAGAAAAACACAGGATGACTTGTAGAAATAAATGCTAACAAATTTGAATACAACCTCCCTTTTGAGATTTTCCTGTTATCATCATAAACTTAACATCAAATGAGTTGCCAAAAGGTAGGGAGAATAGTAGAGAGAACAAGTGAAGGAAAATCCTAGTAAAGGAAAAACCATATGTTCTGCCTTTTGGGAGAGATTCAGTCTTCCCTCCATAATTCTATTTGTTTGTTTCTTTTAACAGCAGGCAGTTCTTGTCCTCTATGACGTCTCAGTACTACTAAGTACCAACTTGCCTCATGCTTCTCTAAAAATTGAGGCCAGGAAAGATTTGCCACAGAAATTTGAATGCATATCTGAAGGCTTTCAGAAGGCAAAAGGCTAGTACGTAGTGAACATAAAAGCAAACTGCACACCTCTCCTTCTCCAAAAATGTTCACTTACTGGCTTTCTTTCGGCAATTTTGAAATAAATTTATGAGAAAGACCACAAGGCTTGAGATCCAGCCATATGTACAGAAATATGCTTTTCATAATACTGAGACTGTTGGGTTTTTTTGATATGTCTATATCATTAATTATATTAATTACGGGCCATAATGATGACAAAGACTAAATAATCAAGTAGTAAAATTAAGAACATGTGAGTTTTTATTATTTTGTTTTTGTTTTATCTTTTTGTTGACAGTATATTTTCATTTAATTTATGGAAAATGGTTATTCAGGGTCACAAGCACAGGTAAGTGTGATAAAGCCAGAATACAACTTTTTATGACTTTAACTTTCTTCCTGAATTTACTGGGTGTAGTAGTGCCATGCTGTAGAGGTGCTTATATAATCTTTATCATTAGGCATTTTAAAATCTGCTGACTTAGACATAGGTGGCACAAAAGAGCATACATTAAATGTCAGTTCCCTCCACTGCCCCAGCTCTTTTCTTGCCTTTTCTGGCTGTGGAGATAAAGTCGATGAGGAATCCATAAAGATAGTTAGAGAGTGACATTAATATACAACTCTAGGTATATTTTCTTCATTTAGGCCAAAGGGATCAGATTTTATCTACTTTGCAACTATGAAAGTTTGAGATCATAGAATATCACACGACTCATAGACAAAAAAGCTCACCTAGGATTTCTCTTCCTTCAAGCTCTTGTCAATAGTATGACAAGAATCCTCATCAATTCATCTAACAGAAGAATAGTATATAGCAATCTGTTAACTCCTTTGCTCCCATACCCTCTTCTTGTGATAGCCAAGTGGCTTCACTACCATCTTACATATGCAATCTTGCCTTTTACATGGGGTGAAAGCCAACCACTCTGACCCTTCTACAGAGTTGCCGCCACTGTTTGAGCAATGTTCTCATTGAAGCATGCCATTTTTTATACTCAGTACCTCTCTGCTGTTGGATTGTCAAATGGTAGAACTGTGGGGTGTGCTCCAATCCTCTCTTAGAAGCTCTTGTGGACACTCAGTACCCAAGTGCTTCATGGGTCAGGGACAGGGTCACTAGATGTCCAAAGCACTGAGAATATTGTGGCATCCCTTTCTTGTATGTAATTCAAATTAAATCAGAGTAAGCCACAAACATAAAACTGATAAGCTAGTTGAAATTAAAATCAGTCCCTCCTTTTAGGACACCTGGAGAAGTGTACCAGAGAAGAACTTTTTTACATTGGTTAATTTAAAATTATTCATTCATTTATTCATATATTTAGTTATTGGTTAGGTATTCCTCCTTGAGGCATGGTTTCATTTGGCTGCTATTAGAAAATCCAGCACTCCTTAAACCTCTCTCAGTCTTGCTCATTCCATTCCTCCCCTCTTGCCCATGCTGTTATGCACCTGCCTGCTACAGATTTCCTCTTGTCCTCCAGAAAAATAAAGGCTCTTCTCTGCTACTTAGAAAGACTTTCTCTTTTGCCTCCCATCTTGAGAGGGAGGTGGTAATTACCCTGGTTAGTACTGAATGGCCAATTAATTTCTGCCTTCTTGAATCTGGTGATATCAGTTTTCTTTTGCCTCTCATCTATAACCAGATTCACATGATGCCTATATTTTGCAAAATCTCTGGTGCTTGTCAGGGAAAGGAGGGCCATGAAGAGGAGGTCTTCTTGAGGGTCCTGAGGTAGTCAAGGATAAATATGAGACCAGCTGGGGTAGAGGGTCATGAAGGAGATGGTGCTTGGATGGGACCCCTCCTGTTAGAGGAAGTAGGAGGAAACACAACTTTTCACCCATGTGTAGGACTCCACAGTTTATAAGGCTTTCACATAAATTTCTAAATCCATTGTCACCACAGCCAATTTTACACTATCCTAATACTATACTCATTTTACAGATGAAGAGTTAAAGCCCAGAGAGTTTGAGTAACTCCCAAAGTTACCCAGATGCTAGACAAAACTTGACTGATTTGATGGTTTTGTCAAAGGCTGGTCTGTACTTGAGATTCAGTTTGCTCCATCTCACTTTATAAAATTTTTTTAAAAGGACTGTTTTCTCCTTGAATTTATTTAGATTATTTATACATATTGATATTTATGTTCCATAATATTCCAGACAAGATTTAAGCAAGCACACACATATCCCAAATGAATATGTGGGAACTGCATTTTTGAAAGATTTTGAGCCCGAAACCTCAAACGATTTGTTTAGTTTTTGGTCAACAAACAAGAGCACTTATATTTCCATCAGTAAGTTTTGGGGCTGGTTTGCTTTTGCAGGGGTCTGAGTAATGCCTAGCAAGACCTCTTCTGCTGAAACCCAAATACACTCACATTTTAGACCCAGTCAGAGGAAGCCAAGATCCAGGAAGCCTGCCAGATGTTTACACTGCCTTTTCATGGAAAGCTAAGCTTTTAATTTTTGTTTGCTTATTTGTTGAACTATAGAAGGGAAGTTTGAACAAGGCCCAGCCCAGGGCAATGAAGGGCAGAATGTTGAGATGTACTGATGAAATACATGATCTCTATGTGGGTGATGGTCTTGCTATTTGATAACCAGAAAAACCTGAGGCCCTGGAGGAGAGAAGGGACTGGACCCTGGTTTTGGCTCTGTCATTTGCATAGCTATTGGGTTGCTGGGCGAGTCACAGTCCTTAGGGAATATGGCTTTGCAGCTAAAGACATAGACCCTGGAATTAGTTCTGGGCTCAGATCATGATTTCATGTTAGACAGGTTGCATCCTATCTCTGAGTTCCAGGTTCCTCATCTATAAGTGAGGATCATATTTTATTGAGCTCTTGTTCGAAATGAATGATATAACCTAGTTAAAGCATTTAGCACCGTGCTTGCCATTTTCTTGAATCTCAGTTCCTTCATCTACAGGTCGGCTACAGGGTACCTCTGGTTTGGATATTCTTGAGTGCCACAGTGTTATCAGGGTTGCTCCAGTCCACCTGCTGTCACAACCAGCCACCCTTTTCTTGCCACTGGATGCTTCTCAAGGCTTTCTTTGTCTTTTCTTGTTGCTGTGGCAACTCAGGCACCAACTTGAGGGAACTTCTCAACACATTGACAGTATATATGTATCTTGGACTAGGAGTTGTGGCCTATGTCGTCAAGGAAGCATTTCTGTTGAGTCACAAAATTAGCCACTGGCATTTGGGCACTGGAGGTCAGAAAATGCAAGGGTGTATGTTTTAGAGGGCTATTGCTGTCTTCTTTCCATGCTTGCTTGTTCTGATCCCTCATAGAAAATGTCTTCTCTCCTCTTTATTCTCTACCTCAGTCCTACTGAGAGACAGTAGGGAGCAGAAGAGCAAGTGGCACTTCATAGGCACCCCTGGGTGTTCAGTCCTGATTCTGCTACTGTCTCACAGTGCAACCCCAGGCAAGTAGTTAAAAACATTCTGACTTCTCTGACTTCTCAACAGCATGATGGTTAGAGCATGGATGATGGAACCAGAGGATCTGGTTTTAAATTCCAGCTTTACTGCCTATTAACTCTGTGACCTTGAACATGTTACTGACCTTGAGTCAGTTTCCTTACTTGCGATGGGGATAATAATAGCTCCTCTCCCATTGCTTGTGATAAGGATTAAATAAGTAGACATACACACTAAATAAGTGGTAAATATGAATATATACATGTGTACACACACATATATCATTTATTATATATACATTTGCATAATTTATATTATGTAATTATATTATGTAATGTACATTACATAATGTATATTACATAAATGTAATGTATGTATACATATAGCACTTAGAACAATTAGTGCATAGTTAATGCTACATAAGAGTTGGCTATCACCATAATCATCATCATTAAATTCTTTACTTCTAAAATAAGTGATGATAATCCTGCTTCATAGAGTTGTTTTAAGGAGAAACAGTTCTTCTTTAGTCATGCTCTCAGCCCAGCTCAGCTTGCTTGCTTGCTTTCTCCTTCTTTTTCTTCCTTTCTTTCTTAACTGTAGGATCTTTCTCTTTTTTTTTTTTTCCCTAATAATGCTACTATCTCAGGACGTAATCTTTTTTTTCCCAGGATGTAAATTTAGATCAGAAAACAGCACAATTAAGACAACAAAATGTGGAGGACAACAGTTTAGAGTAATATATAGAAATGTTTTTAGCTGATTGAAAACAGAACTCTAAGAACTGCTCTTACTAAGAAGTTCTTTCAAGAGTAAGAGAAAAATGAACTTCGATTGAAAATCATATGTATGAAAATCATACAATCCTTTAGGTAGTTCTAGTAGATGCAGTGGCATGAAAAAACAATATAGGCAGTACTTTGGTACATAACAGTATTTTGTGATGGAAAATTTGTTAGACAAGTTTGGTTTCATTTGTTGTTAACCATGCTTTCATAAAAAATTGCATTTCATCATGTTCTCTAAGCTAACCTGTTAATTTCTGATCCTTCCAGCCCATATTGCTTATCTCTTTTGCCATCTTTGTATCCCCAGTGTGTGATACCTTTTAATGAAAGCTAAAGAAATGTTGATTAAAAGTATCATTAGAATCAGAGTTTAGTACTTTCTTTTAAAATTCAAGGCTCAGGGGATCCCTGGGTGGTTCAGCGGTTTGGCGCCTGCCTTTGGCCCAGGGCGCGATCCTGGAGCCCCGGGATCGAGTCCCGCATCGGGCTCCCCGCATGGAGCCTGCTTCTCCCTCCCTCTGCCTCTCTCTCTCTCTCTCTCTCTCTCCCTCTGTATATCATATATAAATAAATCTTTAAAAAAATGAAATAAATAAAATTCAAGGCTCAGATCAAATCTACCTTGGCCTCATCAGAAACCTTCCTAGGTTCTCCTGCCACAAACCTATCTCACCTTTCTCTATGTGCCTGGCGGGGAATAATAGCTAAAAGGGAAGCACGGTTTGCTCTTGATTAATAATCAAGATGGATAACTCTGCACAAAAAATCCCTTCTCCTCTCTAGCCTATAGTTAGGTGAGGCTTCCCAATCTACCTTCCATTAGGTGTGACCATGTGATTAAAGTTCTCTCCAAGGGAGCATGAGTATAATGAAGGCTCCACATCTAGCCCTGGCCTACACCAACCTCCCATATTTGCTTCTCCACCTGCATTCTCTCTCTTGGCCCACTGAGATGTGGATGCCTAGGGCAACCTCAGAAGCCACAAAGTAAATACTGTAAGCCTTCACCAGTGTGGAGGAGGGGGCCCTGCTAACACCCAGGATGGTTAAGTGAACAAGAAATACATTTTTATTGTGTTAGGCCACCACAATTTTCTCTTTTTCTTATCTCAGCCTAGCCTACTACAATGTTGGACACAAAAACAAATCACATTTTTTTTTTTTTTTTTGGTCCGGAAAAATATGACCACAATTTCAGCTGAGCTACCAAAGTGAGAGGTAATGAAAATTAACATTCCTTTTGGGCTCTCTAAGTACCAGAAAGAACACTTGGCAAGTGCAGGTGCATTGCTTAATTCCTTCCATATAATTTGTCTTGGAAGCCCACGGTGCTAGGTATCGTGATCCCTGCTTAACAGGTAAGAGATGTGAAACAGAGAAAGGTAGTGTACTTTGCAGAACAAGTGGGGCAACAGATATTCAAAGGCAAATCTGATAAAGTACAAAGCTCTTTTGTCTAACCCATGTTGTTCATGAGGAGATGTTGTCAATTGCTCTATCCCACAGATGTTTAATAGGAGCAAAAACGCATCATATGAATTGATTCATGTCAGTCTTATTTTCAGAGAGTTTGAATAACCATTTTTTTTTTAAACCACATACCCTTAAGACTATTGTATGAGAAGTCTCCACTCCTGCAGACTAGGGAACCATTACGTCTCACATGGCTTAGCATTAGCATGGTGACTGCCCAAAGGATTGCTGTGTGGTTTGGTGCCAGGTCAGAGCAGCTGACCACAGCTTTGCTGGCTGTGTTTAGGGTTCATGACTTCCTGGCCTCTGTCATACCCCTCAAAGTAGCTGTCTTGTCTACATTCCTTTGTCTTTCCATATAAACAGGACACCCCAGGCCACTTATGCAACTTTCAGGAGAGGTTTCTAAATACTGAGACATTTGTCAGTCTCCTTTTCTGCCACTTGCTTTACTGGAGTGCTGCGGTTAAGAAACCAGTCTTCCTCCAGCTGGGTCACCTTGGACACATCTCTGGGCTTTTGTGTCCATCTCTGCGAAAGAAGCTGGTCTAGAGCTGGGCTTTTACAATTTTACACCATCAAAGACACCATTTGACATAATTGGTCTCCAGTACCCTTGAGTTTTCTGTAATGAAAGAGCCATGTCTTATCTTTAGTGCCTAATACAATGCCTGGCACAAAATTGGTGTTTACTACATAGCCGCTGATGGGAGTAGATTCTGCAAAACTTTGTTAAGCTTGGTAATCATCAGTGCTCTTCACCAAACATTTCAGATGTTCGCTCCTTCCAGGCACTGTGAGTTAGGATCACAGTGCTAAGACCCCTCGTGGCTGTGCTGGGCCCACTGACTTGTTCTCGCTGGTGAGCTGTGAGCAGAAGGTTAAACATTTCATCTCCAGTGCCAGATTCTCAAGAATTCTTATTTCCTTCCACAGGAAAAATGATTCAATGTTATGGGCTGCTTGATCAGCCTGAGTCCTGGAATGAGGACAATAATGCAGAGCAAAGCCTTGGGCTGACTCAGTAGATATTCAGTAGAAGCCCAAGTACACATTTGCTGGTTTCAAGCACTGAGATTTGGGGTTGTTTGTTACCATAGTATAATCTAGCCTGTCTCAACTGATTCAAGAAATTAAATAATAATCAATTGGCCTTCCCATTTCTAATAACCATGGAGATATACATCTTGCATCCAGAGCCTCTAATAAGAATGGACCAAGTGGTGTGATTGCATCAAACTGATAACATTCCTGCCAAAGCCAAAGCAATGGGATAATTTCAACAGCAACAGTCACAACAGGATAGTTTAATTCAAATAAAGAATATGATTTCTATTGGCTTTTACAACTCTTGTGTATAACTTAGATGCTCATTACTATTTCAGCTGATGTTTTTATTCAGTGTGCCCTGTTTGGATATCTCTGGCCTAATGTGTCCCAGAGGCCTTTCCCATTTGGCACACTGGAAAGAAAGCAGATAGTTAGTTCTTTGGAAGTTCTGTTTGGAAGCAGATAGTAAGTACTTTGACCTTTCTGAATCTATTTCCTTGCTTATAAAGAGAATGAAAAATACTACCTCTTAGGGAGCCCGGGTGGCTCAGTGGTTTAGTGTCTGCCTTTGGCTTAGGTCTTGATCCTGGAGTCCTGGGATTGAGTTCTCCAACAAGCTCCCCACGGGGAGTCTGATTGTCCCTCTGCCTATGTCTCTGCCTCTCTCTGTGTGCCTCTCATGAATAAATAAATCAATAAATTATTAAAACAAAGAAAAATACTGCCTCTCTTAGTTGTGAAGATCAAATATGATATTATATCTATTGCACTTCAGGCAGCATGTGGCCCATGTGTACTTGGCTTCCTGAATATGTCAAGTGCCTTTTGGTTTTACGTGTGGTGACCATGTGTTTCAATGTGTCCTGCACTCTACTAGTTTCTGCTACTTGTTCTTACATATCTATGAATAGGGTTTCCTTTTCCTCTCAGATATCCCTGTTTTGAGATCAGTGGCCTGTGGCTCTAAGCTCTGAGGTCTAATCCTATATCTCCATGATTCTGTGGTCTCCAATATGGTACCATCCTTGCAAACTGCTGTCACCCATGGAAGTTCCTTTGGTCATTTAGCAGCCATTCTCTCCTACAAAGTATTCAAGATAGACCTGCTGTATCCCTAAGTTTTCACATTAATGGGTTAGTGGGCCTTTGTCAGAGGCATAGAACTAAAGGCTGCAGAGGACCCAAGATCGTACAATCCAATACCTCAATTTTCCCTGGGGAAATAGGCTATAGAAGGGAAATGGCCTGTCTCAGGTCACACAATAATTAGAAGGCCAGCTGTCACGTCTCTTCATGCCATGTTCTTTATATTCTTGCTAGCCTGGTGATTGAGTATCTGAGCTCCGGGAGGGGATGACAGGGTTCAAGGTCTAGCTCTGGACTTTTTTTCACTTATAAAAGTACCTAGTGCCTACTTCCTGGAGTTGAGAATTTTTAGCAAGTGAAAGCATGTGGTGTCCTCAGAGTATGCATGGAACACAGTGAGTACTCAGAAAATGCTGCCTGCCTTCCACTGTCATGATCAATCTACCTCACAGTTCAGCCATGGGCATTGTTATTTTGTTAGGTCCTGGGGCACACAAATGCTTGAATGGTCTTTGTCCTCAAGGAGTATATTGTCCAGCTCTCTGATTCTCTGAATCTCTTTGCAAATCAGTTCATTTTCTTATAAAAAGTGGGGCAGGAAGTGGCTGAGGAGAATCTGGACCATTTCCTCCCACAATGCACTGTGCAAACCTGAAAGTTAATAATAGGATAATGATTATGGGCACAGACTCCAATATCCTCACTGCCTGGGGTCAAATCCTCTCTCTGTCACTCACTAACCAGGTGACTTCCTTAAATTCTCTATGCCCCCATTTTCTTATCTATAAAATGAGGTGCTTAATACCGCATAGGGTTGTTGGGATGATCAGTGAACTAATATGAATAACATACTTAGAGCACTGCCTAGCACATAGTAAATGCTGTGTAATGCTGGATCTTTAAAAATTGTCGTTATATGTGCTATTTATTTTTCTCTATCTTTCTCTGCTTTCTCTGGCTAGGGAAGCTCTGCTTATTGTTGTACTCTGCCATGATGCCTGTTTATTTATTATGCAAACAGCATTATAAAGTAATACAGCCAAAGGGGAATAATTTATAACCCTATTTTTTCCATCAAGTTGTCTGCTTTCTTCTCCCCAAGTTCTCTTGAAGTTTTTGACAATTCACACTCACCAATGTTACCTGGCTATCCAGGTTATGTTATTTGCTTTTCTTTCTTTAAACTTTTTATTTTTTATTTATTTTTTAAAAGATTTTATTTATTTATTCATAAGATACAGAGAGAGAGAGAGAGAGAGAAAGAGACACAGGCAGAGGGAGAAGCAGGCTCCACACAGGGAGCCGGATGCAGGACTTGATCCCGGGACCCCAGGATCACGCCCTGGGCCAAAGGCAGGGGTCAAACCACTGAGCCACCCAGGCATCCCTCTTTAAACTTTTTAAATATGATTTCAAATTTACAGAAAAGTTGCAAGGATAGTGCACAGAATACCCATGCCTCAGTTTGGGCTGCTAATGATAAGCCATCAAGACTGGGGGATTTAGAAACAACAGAATTTGTATCTCACATCTCTAGAGACTGAAACTCCAGGATCATGGTGCCAACATGACTGGGCTCCAGTGAGGGCCTGTTCTGTGGTTGCAGATTGTCAATTCTCCTTGTATTCTCCCTCGACTGAAAGAGAGAGAGAACAAGAGAGCTATGTCATGACTCTTGTAAGGGCACTGATCTCATTCATGAATTTCCCACCTTTTGACCTCATCTGATAACTCCAGTTATCTCCCAAAGATTCCCTCTCTTGATACCATGACACTGGAAGGTAGATTTCAACCAGTGTATTCTGAGGGGAACCCAGACATTCAGTCTGCAATATTCTTTATATCTTTTCCCCGGATCCCCAAAGGCTTATATCTTACTACATTTCTTTTATTATTTTCTCTTTCTCTTTCCAGTATTTTCTGAAACATTTGAAAATAAGTTGCAGACATGATAGTCCTTTATCCCTAAATCCTTTGATTTTTTTTAAACAAGGATATTCTCTTTCATAACCACAGGATAATTGATAAAATCAGAATATTAGCATTAATGCAATGCTATTATTTATAGCCCTATTCAAAATTTACCCATTGCTACATAGTCCCTTGTAACAAAAGAAAATCATGGCTTCTGCTTGCATTTAATTGTCCTATCTCTTCATCCATATTTAATCTGGAGCAATTTTGTTGAGTCTCTCTCTGTCTTTCATGGCACTGATATTTTTGAAGATTTTATTTTTAAGTAATCCCAACACTGAATGTGGGGCTTGAACTCACAACCCTGAGATCAAGAGGCACTTGTTCTACTGACTGAGCCAGCTGAGAGCCCCACAGCACTGACATTTTGGAACTGTACAGGTCAGATGCTATGGAATATCCCTCACTTTAGTTTTATCTGGTGTTAACTCATGATTAGGCCCAGATTATACATTTTTGGCAAAAATATCACAGAATGATGTGTTCTCAGTGCTTCATATCAGGAAGCACGTGGTATCAAATTGTCCTCTTACTGATACTAACTTTGATCCCTTGGTTTAAGTTAGTGTCTGCCAATTTTCTTTATTATAAAGTTTCTATTTCCTCTTTGAAATTTGGTGACATTTGGGGAGATACTTTGAAACTATGCACATATCCTGCTACCCCTCAAACCTTCACCTACTAGTTTTCGCATCCATTGATAATTCTTTCCTAAATCAATTATTATTGTTATGGTTGCCAAATGGTGTTCTTCCAAATCTGGTACTTCTTTTATTTATATTAGTTGGCTTTCTAGTATAGGAAGAGCTTTTCCTCCCCTGCCATTTGCTTAGATTCTCATGGACTCGTGTATGTATTCTTTCTTTATTCCATGGGTTATAATCTCTATTATATTTATTTATTTTGATGCTTATATTGATCACGGGCCACTTCTGGTCAATTTTCAAGTCCTGCCACAGTCCACTCAGGCTGGGTTGGTAACTTGCTCCTTTGTGTGTCTCTGGATTATTCACTTTCCTCTCCTTACATATGTTTGTTGATGGGTTGTACTTGTTGGTTTCTACTTTCACATTAGCTTGTAAGCTCTTGAGTATAATAAGAGTGTCTGATTCATCTCTATATCCATAATGCTTAGTGCAAGAGTGGTGTAAGGGGGGGAACTCAGTTCATCTTTGTTAAAAGCATGAAAGGAAGAAAGAAAAACAGTACTTAAGTTTCTACTAGTCTGCTTCAATCACTTTGGGGGCACTAGCTTCAGCTAGCAAAAAGGAAATTATCTATTAACATTCATAGCAGGCTACTGTGTGCCTAGCAATAGCAAAGCCAAATCAACATGGATTAAATTGTTGACATGTTTGAACTTAGCATAAATGTTTCCCCCATTTCAGGGGCTGCCTGCCAACTCTGATCTCATATCCTTAAAATTTCTGTACCATTAGCTTGATACTGTGTTGATTTCTCTATCGGTTTTTCATTCATTGGAAACGTCTCTTCCCAAAGATGAAGTAAAAGGGATTATTATCAGCCCTTCCATTGGAGGTGGTGAATCTAGTGATAAGGGCTTGGGCTCTTGATCAAAGGAACTTTGTTAGTTTCCTGTCTGTACTGCTAGACGTGTGATTCTGGGTGAGTTATGGTAAACTCATTGGACCTTCATTTCCTTCACTATGAAATAGAGATCATAACACCTGTGATGCAAAGATTATCTTGGGCTCCAAATGAGGTAAGCTATGGGAAATCACCTTGAAACTTTCTGGAGCTTCTGAACCTTGCACTTGGAATTGCTTTTGTCTGAGACACCCTTCCTGGTCTTCGCTGCTTCTTGCAAATCCCTCATCTCTCAGAACTCTGCCTATGTATCATCTCCTTGCATGTGCCTCCTTGGGTGACATATTGTACCTCTCCAATCTCTGCTTTGTCTGCATTCGACAGATAAGGTGTGTTGGGATATATACTCTCCGTTTACAAGCTACACACTGAATAGTTGCCCCTGATCTGTACCTGGGTCCTTATCTCTTCATGGTACTGGTATTTATTTCTTTGCACAGAAACAAACCCTAGTTAAACCTTCAACACTCTGACTATAAAACTGTCCCTTGGCTATCTCAGTTTCCCCCTCTCAGGATAAGCCATACCCCAAATCCTCATGCTTGGACTTAGCTTCTGTGTGAGACACTCATTGCTGGCAGCTCACTCTAACTTGGTGTGTTTTCCCTAGATTTGGGAAGATGAAAACTGTCGTAGATGGCAGGATAGACTGCAGAGGCCAGAAAATATGTATTAAAAGGGTATCAAATATTTCAATCAGGAATCTCAAAAAGGAGCCAGATGGGGCACATTAAAATTTTTCTTTAGTTGCTCATTATTAATAAAGAAATATTCAGCCCCCTATATGCCACCTTTGGAGATTCATTGGTAGTAGGTTTGTGGTATGCTATACTGAGAAGGATTTTTAGTTGTTCCCAGGGTGGAATGGAGCAATTGATTTGCAGTCTCGGTTGAGGACACAGAAAAAGGGGAAGTAGTAGCATATGTGCCATTATTTGTACCATCCCTGATCTAGTCCAACCTGTTATACTACCAATGAATCTTATGGCCATCCTTAGGCTACATGTTCTTTCTCATCCTTGATAGTTTTACATTCTCAGAGTCTGGTCTCTCTCTCTCTCAGATGGAAGTGTGGGTAAGATGCTCTCCAAAGGTGGGGAATTGGGCATGATGAACACTATTTCTGCCACTATGTCACTCCTGAATTTTCATCACTGTGGTCCTGATTTAACAAATGATTTAGTGTCCAGGCTGGGGAAGGACTGATGGATGAATCAATCCTCTGTGCATGGCCACTGGGCAGGAAATTAATAAGAATGCTGCCTGACATGATCTATGGTACTGTAAGCTCATTATACCTGATTAGCTTCCAGCCTTTCACTCCCTCTGACAGCCCAAGGGCCTCCAGGTTTCCAATGGCAACCGTTCCCTTTCTCTAATTGATTGCTAGGTCTCCAGCCGTGAAACAAGACCCTTCCACAAACTTGTCAGAGTGGGACTTTTCTGCATCATGTTACCTCTTCTTTTTGGCAATGGGAAGGTGAGCTCGTGGGTTGTCTAAGTGGTGTTGACAGTGAAGCCCTTTGAACTCAAGAAGCAAACTTTGAAGGGGTCAATTTAGTTCAGTTGATCAAGTTCTTATCGAACAACTATGAACTGACATATGTGCTCAGTGTGGAGATGGCAGTAGAAGTAGATCATGTGAAGCAAAAAATGAAGAAGTATTTTAATTTATGTAACAAATATTTAGGAAATACAGTGACACCAAGTACTGTGGTAGGCATCAAGAACAAAGAGTTTGAGAGAAGTAGGTAAAATAAAGTAGATAAGAGTGCTAGAAATCTCTTGAATTCAATATATATTAAATTAATATATGGTTATAATAATATAATTGAGAGTGTATTTGACAGAATCCAAAATGAGTTGTTGTGTATATCTAAGTAGAATTTATTTATATATACATATATTTATACGTATTTTCTAAAAGCATCTATTATACCGACTATACCCTCAAAATTGGGCTAACTTCTCTCTGGAATCTCCCTTTGTGGTACTGACCTCCTCCCAAACACACACTTTTTAATATTTTTATATATTTCAAATGCTTTCACTTTTTTTTATCTTGCTTTTCGCATAGCCATAGATTAGCCTATACTTGTCATTCTGAAGAAGATGTATGGGCTGAGATTTCCATTTCAATAGAGACGAGAATGTAAATGAACAGTGAATAAAATGAATTTTAATATGTATTACTGGCAGTTTTATAATGATTATTCTTATGAATGTGGGTTCTAAACAAATTCACCTGTGAGTGTTGTGGATGACTCTTCTGCCATAGGCAGCTAAGAAGAGACTTTTGCTAATACCTTGGTGGAGTAGAAAGGAGGTGGATTTTAGCTTCAGGGATAAACTCAAATGTTACTGCTTCAGAGAAGTCTTCCCTGATCTCTCACACAAGATCAGGTTCCCTATTACATGAGAAGTGTAACTGGTTCTGAAAGCACTCTGTGAATTATAAGTGCCATGCAAATGCAAGTAACTATTATCTACTTCTGGGACATGATCAGAAGGAAATAAAATGGTAAGATATGCTCTGCCTACCTCTGGCTTGGGTCTAGTTTCATTTTAGTCTATGGAAAAGAGTAAACTTTTTTCTCCTCCTGCCATTCATGGCCACCCACAGGGGACCTCATTAGTGACTAAGCCTGTACTTGCCACACCCCCAACTTGGCCCAAGAAGTAACGGGCTCTGAAATCATGGCCTTAGAACAATTCAGACATGAATTTGAATTTAATAGCATTTAAAGGATAACAACCAGACAGACATGCCCAGCTTCCCCAAAACTGTCTCTCAATGACCTCACAAGAAATTAATATTTGAAATGGTGGGGAATACATTGGTCTGGGCAGATTCTGTAAATCCTGGTCTTTCACTTAAAAGGGAAGCAAACAACCATGCTCTTTCACATTCATTGGTGTCTTGGCATAAGCAAGATATTCTGGCCCAAGTTTCATTCAACTTTTAAATTTTTTTTCTAAATACTTTTGATGCTGTTTTTTCCTCTCTTTCTTCCCCAGGGGGATCATGGAGGGTGTTGTGGTTTACTTGCCATGTGAACTCAAGTGAGGCATTTCATGTCTGATGCTGCTTCCTCATGTATAAAATGGGGATCGAAATCTTTCCCTTGCCCACCTCTTAAAGTTATTTATGCAACTGAATGAGCAAAGATTCCATAAAACTCTCCGAAAATATAAGGATTCTTTATTATCAAGGGTCTTTGAGGGGAAGGGAGGGTACATGCTGTCTTGGCAGGTCAACACCAATGTTTTCAAAATCAAGTTGACACAGATAAATTAATAGTCCTATCTTAACACGCTCACTGGACAAGAACAAGTACAAACACCAAAGTGCTGGCTGACCCACTCACCCTGCCCCATCCCACTTCCTCTAAGTGCATATTTGTGGGTTTTGACAGCTTGCATTGAGAAGTGATCAACTTTAATTTTTTTTCAAACAGCCATAAATAAACCTACATCTGTCATTATAAGACATAAAGGCTAAAATTTCAAGTGTGATAGTGATAGTGAGAGTGAATCAATATTGAATACATCTGATTTAGCTAAATATTACAGTATCTTTATGATGATTATTCTTGGGAGTATGGAGTTCTAAAGAAATTCACCTAATAGCTTTGTTGGTGATTCTCTTTCCCGTAGATGGCCAAGCAGAGGGTTTTGTTCAGACCTTGGAATAGGAGCAGAAAGGGGACAGGTTTTAGCTTCAGGCAGTTCTGGGTTCCAGCCTTGATCAAATTACTTTTCTACATATGCATTATAATAGGGATACTTTTTTTTTGTCAAAAATGCTCGGTTGCATTTTCATATCTTGTAAATCCTGTTGCCTGTAGGCCGTCTCCCTCTCAAAGCAGTGGATTTCAGAGATTTGGGGAAAAGCTGAGTGCCTTCCTAAAACAACAGAGCTGTTGCTTAGTTTTTACTTAAAAATTAGATATTTGTTTGAGTCCCTAGGAAGTTAAAAACTTAAAACTGAGTTTTGTGGAGGAAGAATGTATCATAATTAGGATTTGCATTTACATGTAACACAAACCTGGCTACTAGGACTGAACTTGTTTTTGTTTGTTTTGTTTTTGCTTTTGTTTTTGTTTTTCCACTTAACAACAAATCTGGAGCTGATGAAGTGGCAACACAGTGCTGTTTGGGACCCTATGATGGTTGGTTTTATGTGTTAACTCAGCCAGGCTCTAGTCCCTAGTTATTCACTCAAAGACTCATCTTTTGCTGTGAAGGTATTTTGTAGATATGATTAAAGTCTAGAATCAGTTTACTTTAAGTAAGGAAGATTATCCTACATAATCTGGGTGGGTCTGATTCAATCATTTTGAAAGACTTGAAGAGCAGAACTAAGTCTTCCTTGAAGGAACAGAAACGTCACCTGTGAATTCTAGCTTCTTCCTGTGCTCCAGCTTGCCCTTCCTCGTGGGCTGCCTTACAGGGTGCAGACTGGCCTAGACAGTCCTTTGTAGTCCAACTCCTTCCCCTGTGCCCCCAAATCCTCCTCCCCAGTGGTTCTCCTTGTCTAGTGGAACCATGCCTGATACAGACCCAGGCTCCTGCTACCTTTCTCTGTTACCCTCCTGAGTGCTTGCAAGCTTGTTTCTACACTGCTAGGCATCATGTCTGCATTCCTGGCAGGAAGAAGGGGGGAAGAAAAAAGGGGAGAAACAAAAACCAAACATCAGTTAAGCTGGAGGTTTTTTTTTTTTTGCTTGTATGTTTTTAAAGGGAAATCTTACGCCTAGCTCCTTGGCAAGGACTTGGCTACATGGCCAGCTCTGGCAACCCCTGGGTCTCGGGAAGAGAGCACTTTTAACTGGTCACATGATGCCTCTGAATAAAAGGGGTGATCTATAGTCAGGAAGAAGAGGGGAATTGATATTGAGTTGGCAACAACAGAGAGAATTTTCTAAATTCCTTTATCATATGAAGAACCCAACTGGAATATCTTAAATCATAGTTTCTTCTGGAATTGTAGAAAAGTTACGCCTTCCACCTGTGGTAACCAGGCCCTGAGACTTGCTGCCTTAATGTAGAAGAACACATGTGCAGGAAATGAGAACCCTGAAGCCTCTGCCTCCAGCTGAAGAGACTCTGGGAAGCAGACATGTGGCTGAGACAGGAGAGACAGGCTGATGGTGCCCTGACCTCTCTTTGCATCTCAACCCAGAGTGGAGAGTGGTAGTAGGTGTTAGGTGAGTGATACTGGGGAAAGAGTCACTTCTCCTGGCTTATGTGTGCACAATGCAGTGGCAGATGGAGGACCAGAACTTGGCTCTTCCAATCCACCTGTCCATCCTGTGTGGTATGATCAGGTGGCTCAAATTTCCCATAGGACCATGGGGAGGCATGGAGTCACTGAGAAGAGTCAGCAAGCTTGTCACAGGACCTCCAGTAGCAAGGGGAAGAGCCAGGGGGCAGGACAGAGCCCGTGACACACACTGGAGTAGAGGCAAAATCTGAGGCTTCAGATAAGGCTGAGGAGATAGCAAGTGCTCCAGGCCCTTGAGAAGCTGAAAGGTGTAGGGAGAGAAGAAAGACCTAGAGTTGCCACCTACAGCAGCAGAAAACAGGGCTGTGCCCAAGCACAGGAACGGTTGCTAGTAGCAATAGCAGTGCCTTCCAGGAAGCAGCTTTGAATGACCCCTCGGGTAGAAGAGGCCAGGGATGATCTGAGGGTACCCCATAGGTACAGACCTCATTCCACACCGCTGCCTGAGGCCTTCCTTCCAGATACTATTCTCAGAGAGGAGCAGGAGAAGAGGGCCAAAATATAAAGACTGAGTCCATTTTACCTACAAAAAACGAAATAGTAATTTCAGAGGACTCTTAATATTATTGCATTAGGCTAGAGGGGTAGCAGACTGGATTCGAAGATATGCCTATAGCCCCCCATTCAACTACCCATCAGGTGGAGACTTGTGAATGGCTGAGTCAAGGAGGAAATTAACTGTATTTCTTTACACATCAGAATCAGTGTGCCATTCTGCAACCTGCCCCACCTCCCAGGTAAAATGAGGACAATAATGCATACCTCCTGAGGTACTTAGGGGAATACAAATAAAATCTAACCCCCTACGTAAAAGCAGTAGGTAAGCAGGGTGTAATAATGAATATGGTAGTTTATCATGGGCTACCTGTCCTTACTGGCAGGTGGGGCTCAACACTGGCCTTGGAGGGCCGGATGTATCCTTCATCTGATTGGCACCAGATTGTCATATCCTCTACCCTGTCCTCCTCTTCCCATCATCCACATTTGTTACTATATTACCTCATTTCTTCTCTTTCATAGCATATCAAAATACTGTTTATGCATTTTTATTTGTTTGTTTTATATCTCTAGAAGGGCAAAAACCATATCCAATTTCTTTAAAACTCATGTACATAGTAGATGTATACCCAATAATTAATTAATCAATAATAAATGATGTCATTCCTTTCTTGGGGCCTACACATTTAGCTTTCAGACACTCAGTGTGTCAAATCATATATATTTTTATAAAGGGAAAGTAGTTTATAGAACATATTTCTGTCAGCAATTACTATCCATTAATGTAATTTGCTAATTTCATTTTACTTTTCAAAACCAATGTATTAGTAGCATTTAAACAAACACTACCTTTAAAGTATTTATGAATCAGGGCTCAAATATTTGGTTTATTCTTATAGTGCAATCCCTATATTTTATTATAAAACAAAATCCTAAATACTATTTCCAAGATTTCCACATCTTAGCCTTGCTTTCACTGTGATCTGTTTTCCCAACTCTCTCTTTAATCTTAGTGTTTTAGGGGAGTGAAGTTTCCTCCCATCTAGAGCCCATTGTAGCTTGTAAGAAAGAAGGTCCAGAATGGCTTTCTGGAGTGTTTGCTCCAAAAAAATGTATGCATGCTCTTTGATATACATATATATCCACACACATATATTTGCATATGTGTTTTATATACATATAGGCTGACATCTATATTTATTGATGACATATGTATATTTATCTTATTGTATATTTGGAGTGTAGTAGTATATGAAGGAGAATTATAGTTATACAGTCAAAGCCAGAAGGTTCTTCAAAACTATCACTGCCAACTTCCTTGTTTTAGAGCTAAGACAACTAAAGCCCTGAGAGGTCAAGGGACTTTCTGAAGATCACATAGTCTGTGAATGTCAGATCTCTGTTTTTGCCTATAGAGCTCCTGACTTTTGGTTGAGAACGCTTTGTAGGATCAATCTGCCTTCAATAAATGTGTCTCCCCTCTTGCTAGGAACTGAGTCCATGTGACCAGCCTAGACACATACCACTCTTTAAAGATCATGATGAGAAGACTTCGTTTCTTGAACTCTACCAGTGAGGGGGCTCATTTAGCACCTCCTCTGTTCATAGGAGACTTTTTACCATACTCTTCTCTAAGGTTCACTGTTAACTAAGGCAGGAAATTGGAAAAAAAGTTCTCATGCCAAAAATGCTGTGCTGAAAGTACAAAGCCAGATAAAGCTGCTACTGGAGGATGTCTATGGGAGAGAAGAAGGGGGAAAGAGGCAGGGGAGTGGAGAGGAAAGGACAGGCTTCAGGATGGAGAAATGATAAGGCAGAAATGATAGAAGAGCCAGGGAAGCAGAGAGTCAGACATGGGGACAGTACATAGAGAACCAGGAGAGAAGGGACATGAGGAAAGGAGAAGTGCAAGTGAAGGCAGAGATACATAAAGGGGATCCAAAAGTCAGAAGACACAGAATAAGCTTATTTTTAAATAGTATATTAGTTACTTTTTCCAATAATATGTTCAATATACTTTTCTTCAAACTCCAGACACCTTTTTATTTTATTATTTTATTTTTTTTAAGATTTTATTTATTTATTAATGAGAGAGAATGAGAGAGAAAGAGCATGGCAGAGACAGAAGTTGGCCCCATGCAGGGAGCCTGATGCAGGACTCGATCCTGGGTCTCCAGGATCAGGCCTTGGACTGAAGGCGGTGCTAAACCACTGAGCCACCCAGGCTGCCCTCCAGACACCTTTTTAGTTGAAGTATCTCCATACTTAAGCATTGGGTCCAAGTGTTAATCTAAAAAGTTCAAATAAATATACTGTACTGTTTTTTTTTTTTTTGTTTATTTCCAGGCTTTTCATAGTAGATTGGCACCTGGGGAAGTCAGAGGAGCAAGAGTGAGGGGGAGAGGAGAGGAGCAAGGTAGAGAAGCAGATTCAGAAATTTAGGCAAAGAAAGCTAAAATAAGCCTCTTCTGTGCTAAAGCTGAGGCATATACCACAGAGCTGGAGCCCACCCTCAACAGTGAGGAAGATGGGAGGCCCAGGCTGGGAAGTCCCAGAAGAGCAATGGCCAAACGACCTCCCTGGGCAAGAGTTTTTAGGCAGAGGTGGCTTTGGTTTGAGAGGTGGTTCTCTTCCAAAGAACAGATCCTAGGAGTTCTTTCCAATGCATGAATCTGAATAAAGGAAGGGGGAATCTCTTTTTTTGTTTCCCCTCACTTGTTTATATTAGAAGCTTAGGAGATGGTATGGACTGAATTTTGATTCTTAAATTTCTTATGTTGGAGCCCTGACCCTCAGTGTGACTGTATTTGAAGAAATAACCTTTCCCCAGGTAATTAAGATTAGATGAATTCATAAGACTGGGTCTCAATCCACTATGTTTGATGTCCTTGTAAGAAGAGGAAGAGACACATAGATCTCTCTATTTGTACACACACAGAAGAAAAGCTAGGTGAGGACAGAGCCAGAAGACAGCCATCTGCATGCCAGGAAGAGATTCTCACCAGAAACTGAATCTGCCAGCACCTTGATCTGGGACCTCTAGCTTCTAGAACTGTGAGAAAATAATTTTCTGCTGTTTATACCAGCTAGTGTATGGTATTTTGTTGTGACAGCCCAAGCTGACTATATAGAAGGAATGGAGTTTTATTAGGACTTGTCAAGTACCTTTATTTATAGACATTGACATTTACATCCAGACCTGGGAAATAGTAGTTCTCAATAAACGCGTGTTGAAGAAGACCAATTGGTAGGTGTTTTTACCAATTTACACACTAAGCTAATGATAATGTAATAACACTCACAATAATAATGTATGAAATAATGATAAGCTATGCAAATATTAGTTGATTTTGCATTTGAATCTCATAGCAACTCAAGAGATAAATATATCTAATACTTGATTTCACAGATGGGAAGATAGTCTTATCCCTTTAGAACTTCAGTTTTCTGAAGGACCCTCACCTCGTATGTCAGGACCATACTCAAACCTATGTCTTCTGTCTCCCTCCAGTGCTCTCTTCAGCCAGAAATTCTTCTCTGGGAATAAGTTAAAACTCACTTGTTGGAGTTTCTGCTGTTTTTCAATCTATCTGGAAAATAAAATGTGTTTCTTCGGAGTCAATGTGATCATAGCCAAGAATTTTTGGCAAAGATTTTTAGCATCACAATATGTTCTGGTCTACTAATGGCTTGAAGGGTTTGGGAAAGCATGACATCCATCCATAATGCATGGGGAGTGGTCAGGGAGAGCTAGAGTAAGGGAAGCAAAGCCCCTTTGGAAACAGGGACAATGTGTGAACCATTGGAAGTTACACTGAACAGGGAGGAGGATTGTCAAAGTCTTGAAACTTGACAGAAATCCAATCCTGGAGCTTCGAGGCAGGATAAGTTCAGGGCAAGAAGAATATAAAATGATACCTGATACAGGAATATGTGTCTGACCCAGACAATAAAATAAAATTAGCCTATACTGTATGTCAGGAATATAGGGTTTTAAAGAAAGGGAATTTTGGCAACAATTAGTGACTTCATTTTATGGAAAGGGAAAATTAACCATATAATGATAGAAATTCTTTTCTCTTTAACTCCTGAGTACATAATTTCAAGATACATTTATGAAGCACCTGTCTACCATAGCAATGACCTAATCTACAATGCATCCTCATTGGTTTTCTCTCCTTTCTCCTCCTCCTCTTCTTTCACTCTTCTCCTTCCTCTCATCCCTCATTTCCAGAATTTCTTCCTAAATAAGCCTACCTGCATACAAGATTTGGTCTTGGGTTTTGCCTTTGAGGGAATCCAAGCTAAGTGAGTTGGTTACAGGAGAGCTCCTAAAGTATGGACCTTCAGGGTGAGTTTCAGGGCTTGATCACCAGGATCTGCTGGATTAAAGGCTCTAGTTCCCAAGCAGGGGTTGGGGAGGCTCTTCTACCATGAGACACAGTAAGATTTCCACTAACTCCAAATTGAACTTCAAAATTCAAACAACCGGTGAACCTGGAAAACATCCCACAGGCCATTTTGTTCTCCTCTATCATTGGACCAACAGGCAAAGAAGAGAGTTGCTGTACTTCTGGGGGTAGTGGGCCCTAATTACCGAGAGGAGCTGGGTTGCTGCCACAGAATGGAGCCAGAGCCAAGTTTGTCAGGAACCAAGGGATCTATCTTCCATGCATGGTGTTAACAGTGAGCTGACAACCAAATCAAACCATGAATGAGAGCAGCCGAGTGCTTAGCACCCTTAGAGATGATTTCCTGGGACAGTTCACCAGGAAAGCAGCCTTGACTACCTGAAGTATTGCCTGGGAGGGGGGGGAAATCTGTAGAGGGTGTTGGAAGAGGGGGATGATGAATACTAATTAAGGCTTGGGACAGCTGTGACTGTGAGGACCTAGCTTTTCTCACTTGCAGAATAGCAATTAGCCACCTCCTTGAAGGTGATGAACTTAATGGAAGGCATGAATAAATCTGAACAATGCCAATGATGGATTTTGTCAGATACCTCTTGTGAGCCACTTCAGATCCTCTTAGCATTATTTCTTATTTTAGGTGCTGCTGTGACAACCAGTTCAATCAATAGGGAGGAGTATTATTTTAACTGGCAAAGCCAGGGAAGGTCCATGTCTGAATAAGTTAATTCCCATGGAGTTATCTTGACCAATGGGATGGAGAACCAGTGAATAAAATTTCTTCTTCTGTGCACACTCTTGGGAGCATAATTCTGAGAGCATATTAGATGGCTCCTTAGGAGCCCTGGCAGGATCAAGTGTTAGTCTCCCACAACAATAATAGGATCAATAATCATGCATCCTATTAGTTTTCTCTCTCTGTGTTTCATTTGCCCTGGTCCTAACTCTGACTTGCAGGACTGAACTATTTGCACACTAGCCTTTGTACACTACTTTTGGGGGGGATTTCAGGTTAAGACAATGTAGTTTTGAAATTATTTCCTAGTTGTATCTGGTAATTAATCTTAGCAACACTGTGTTAAGTAAATAACATATTATTAGATTTTTGTTTCAGTGAATTGAGACTATCTGCCTTTTAATTGTGGGACTTGGAATTATTCACATTTATTACTACACTTACAGTTTTCAAAAAAATTTATTTAAAAAATTCTTTCCTGCTGTCTATTCTTATTATCAGAATTTTGCCTTCCTGTGTCTGCTTCTCAGAATGATGAAATTTGAGAATTCTCAAAAGGCGTGCTAATCAGATATCTAATGCCACGATGAGTGAGGAATCTTTTATAATCTTTTATAGTTGCTGTGTATTATATTTTTTCCTAATCTGTTACTTACTTTCTAAATTACTGTGTTTTAAAAATTACTGGCTTTATATTTTAATGCTTAATAATAGGCAGTAGTTAAGGAGATTAAACTATATATTAAAATAAATACTATCTCTTAAAACTGTAATTATAACCAGAAAGATATATTTGGTATAACATTCCACGAAAAAAGGAAATGAGACTGTATTGGTTTGAATGCAATAACAATGAAAAAAGACTGACAGTGGCTCTTCCAAGATGGTAACAAAATAGTCTAATCATGGGCTCAAGGACAAAAATATTTTAAAAATCTTATCTAATGCCATTATATTCCTTAAAAATATTTTTTAGAAAAGATGGAAGTTAAATACATGTTTTTGGTGTCGGAATGAACTGATGTGATCTGGATCTTGTTGTGCCTGTCTTTTCCATGCAAAACACAGGGTTTTGTTCTTTCATTTGGAGAAGTCACACTTTATTAATAATAACAACCCAATCTCTTGAGGGATTGCCGAGCAAAGGCACAGGGCTTTGGAATGCTGGGCTCTCTCCCTGCTTTCAGGATATTTGGAGAACGTTTTCCTGGAAGCATTCTTTCAGTGGTCTCAAACACATGTAACTTACTGGAGCTTAAAGACTTACATTTGTAAAAGCCATTAGTTTCGATTAATGTAGACAAATGATTGAAATTGGGACATTGGGAGGTACAATTCCACACCTTGTACCATTTATGGGCAGGAAATGAGGAACAATTAGGTTGGTGAGGCTGGAACACACCCCACTAGCCCTGCCTGCATGGGGTCAGCTTCAGGAAAGCTCAGTGGGTATATAATGGGTGAAGAGCTGAAGCCGGGACAGCCACATATGGGAGCAACAGACAATAGTGTTAGTCAAAGCAGGTTTCTCAGCTCTGCTCCCCCATGTTTAACATTTCTGATAGTGATGATGACAACTTAGATTGGGGCTCTTACAACTTCTTTGGAAGTATACCCCTTCAGTTGTTGATTCATGCTTTCATTTTTTTTTTCAATCAGTAAATATTTTGTGAACAATCTATCCAAGAGATCCCAGTAGTGAATGGGGTGTAATCTCTGCCTTTATGGAGGTGATAGTCTAGGGAATTTTCATAGTGTGACAGTGCAGGAAGTCTGTAGGGGCTCATGGGGGAGACTTAAATCTAGTCTTAGATATTATGAGAGGCTTCTCAGAGGAGGTGAGGTGCAAGATAAGACTTGATGGATGAATATAAATTCTTATTTAAAAAGCTGGAAAAGTGATACAGAGAGTTGAAGCACAAAAAAACAACGAGGAAGCCAACTCATGGCTTGGGCATGTGTAGTCCTAAGGGCAAAGTAATGTAAATAAATGTTTCTAATGGGAATCAACCCATTTATGTACCCAACGCTTTCCAAATTTTTAAAACATTTTTTATTGAAATATTTGTGAACTATTATATTTCATACTATCTGCTTAAGTTGCCTGGAAAAATGGATGGTTTTAAATTTTCTTAAAATTCATTCAAATCTACACTTATTAAATAACTCCAAGTCACTTTGCTTAGCCCTAACGGGTAGTTGGCAAGTTCTACAATGCCCCTGTGCTCCAGGGACTCTCAGTCTGGTGGACAAGTCTGCAATAAGGATGACAGTAGAATTTCTTAAATTGTACCTTGGGAGATAAGAGCATAAGACATTCCTTCTGGTTTGGTATACAAAGTATTACTGAGAGATCGGAGACTTGCTAAGGAGATACAATATTGAGGAATGTCTTAAAATGGGAGGTGGGGGGGAATCATTTTTATAAGCAAGCACTCACATAGTATGATACTGCACTATGATGCCACATTTTGAATGTGATTTTGAATGTGGTGCTTCATTTTGATGGAGTGCCATGTCTGCTGCTGAGTTTTTCTTCCTCTCAGCTTAATCTACTCTAATACCCATTTTCCTATCAGTCAGCTAATGTGAGTGTTTACCTAGTTTGCTGTTTCAAATTAAGTTTGGACTGGAAAATTTGATAACTCAACTCACTGTAACATATGGTAGATTAGATAACACTTCAAAATATTCTTAAAAGGGTATAGCACAGGGACCACTCATTTAAGAGCACAAAACACAGAAAAGAGAAGGACAATAGGGGAATCAGGGTTCCAGTGATGCACTTGAGAGTTCACACCTTTTTTTTTAAGTTGGGCAAGCTATTATTACTCAGCCCCAGTAGATTATGGCCAGGTAGGAATCGGTATTCAGAGTTACTAGAGCTTCTGATTTTCTAAGAGAAGGTAGGAATCCACTTTTTTTGTGTGTGTAATCTAAAACATTTTAAATTTTGGCTATAAATCACTTATTCAAAATATACTATATGAAGCAATTACAGTTAAAATCATCTGCATATTGTATCCTATCTTTAAGCCAACAGTTTGCAGCTGTTGGCCCAATAATATTAATAATAATTAAACTAAACAAGCACATTCCTGAGCACCATATTCATATCACTCATTTAATTCTTGCCCCAGACCTTTGGAAGTAGGGATGGTGATGATGATAATGCTCATTTACAAATGGAGAAATGAGACCTGGAGAAGTTAAGGAATTTCCCAAGAACACTGAACTAGCCAAATAGCAGAGTCAGCATTCAATCCAAGGCAAACTGGATTCAGGATTTGCGTTCATGAACATCACACTATACTATTCTCAAAATGAATGCCTTTTGTATAAGGACTGTTTGACAATGATTTAAGGTACTTAAGGAACTTTTTCTTATTTATTTTTAAAGATTTTATTTATTTATTCATGAAAGACACAGAGGGAGAGGCAGAGACACAGGCAGAGGGAGAAGCAGGCTCCATACAGGAAGCCCAATGTGGGACTCCATCCCAGAACTCTGGGATCACACCCTGAGCAGAAGGCAGATGCTCAATCACTGAGCCACCCAGGCATTCCAGGCAACTTTTTTCTGATCTCAGTTTTGTTTCAGACAGTAGGAGTATGGTGGCTTAAAGTTTAAAGTCTTCAGTGAATCCATGTAGCACCTTACTTTTCTGAATTAATTTTTCAACTGCACCAAACTCTAGGGCCAAAATCAAAGGGCTTTGGAAGCACAGGCTAAAGTTTGAATCCTTGCTTTTCCACTTTTTGGCTGACGACATCTTGGTTTCTTTACTTTAACAAGGATGAAAGGAGGATGAAAAATACCCTGCAGGGTTATTACAAGGACTAGAAATAAGACATGAAAAATATGTGGTTCAAAATAAGTGTTTAGGCATTATGATGATGATGATAATTTTTGGTGAGGCATTTAACTAGTAAATTTAAGCACTATGTTGTAACGGATCAAATATTAATCCCATATTATTCTTGCCCTAAAAAAATAGAGGGGTCAAGTATTTAAGAAAAGAAGATGAAACAGTTTTATATATTGTGATTGTGATAATTTTTTGATTGATAATTTTTTTTGATTGTGATCATTTAAGGTAGCAGAAAGAGATATACAGCTGGGGGTGATCTAAGAGGGAGAGATTAATATCCATTGGAGGAGATCAATGAAGACTTCTTGGAGGAAGTGGTATTTGAGCTGCCTTTTTAAAAGGTGAGAAAGCTTTGGGTCAGTTGGTTAGCCCTCTTTGAGGTTGGGGGGGTCACGGATGATGCTGACAGTATGAGCAGAGGCACCAAGATGAGATAGACTGGTGCTCTAAATGTAGAAATACAAATTGGCTGACTGGAAGTGGAGAGCAGGATATGAGGAAGACAGTGGCTATAGAGACTTCTGTAGGACCATTCTTCAGATTTAACCAATAGGTAAAAGTATTGTTTCTCCTTGACTAGGCTAGAGAAGGACTCTGTATGCATATTCTCTGGGCTGTAAAGGGGAAACGGGGGACAGCTGGCAACCATGCAAAATAGAGAGAAGGAACTTAATTTCCTGTCCAATCAAGGTTCTGACTTGAAGAGAAGGAATTACGGTTGGAAATCCAGATGTTCTCATATAAAAGCAGGGGAAAGCTGGGTGAAATCAGAAAAAGAAATCAGAAAAAGTCTATAAAACAAGTTGAAAATTGGGAGTTGTGGAAGTATCTACTCAGAAGGATCATTTGAAATCAATCAGCTCAACCTAAACCTTCAAGATTTTCTTATATGCAGAATGGAATGTTCATCTGGAAGGTTCTCTTTTCACAGCATTCCACGCAGAAAGGCAGTGTCATATGGTAGGGAAAAGCTGACTGTAGGCTCATTCACCCTGGGGTTCAATGTGTGGGTCTTTTCCTGACTAGCAGTAAGAACTTGAACACATCATCTGTCTCTCAGTTCCCATCTCTACATCTCCAAAATAAAGAGAATAATAGTTACTGTTTTTAATTATATCAAAATCAAACATTTGATGAAGAGATGTTTAAATGAGATTTGGATGAGTAATGCTGGTGTGGTATGGCCTGCTGCATGGTGTAAGCTCCTTGTCCCTTCTCATCAGTATGTAGTTTTATTATTTATTTATTTTTTAGTATGTAGTTTTAACTTGGGGTCCCTGACTGGTAGAACATCCTGACCTAAGTCCGTCACCCCTTTCCAAGTGCCTCCAGGCTGCATCTCAACTCTGCATCCTCCCAACATATCCTTTCAAATTCCACCCAACTAGGATTAAGGATAGGCACATTGAGGCAAAAGCATCATGGCGCAGGGGAAAGGACCATGGGTTTGGAGTTAGACATTGTGGATTCTTAACGTTGGCTCTACCCCTTACTGAATGAGTGGCCTTGGATACATTATTGTACACTTTTTTTTCAGCCTCAACTCCCTCATCTGAGAAAAGGAGTGAAGAAATGAGATGACCTATTTAAAGTATTTGGCATAGTATAGGAACTTTGTGTATGCCACTGGGGGTGTGAACATTGGCTGTCTCGGGGTACCAGAAGGTGGTGGAGGTGGGGTATAACTTCAGTAGCAGATGAGGACAATCCTCTTGTGCCCTAGCTGACAAAATAAGAGGATTTGTTTCTTCCATAGTCTGCATATATATATATATATTTTTTTTTTTAAAGATTTTATTTATTTATTTATTCATGAGACACAGAGAGAGAGAGAGAGAGAGAGGCAGAGACACAGGCAGAGGGAGAAGCAGGCTCCATGCAGGGAGCCTGACATGGGACTCGATCCCAGGTCTCCAGGATCATACCCTGGGTTGCAGGTGGCGCTAAACCACTGAGCCACCCAGGCTGCCCATCTGCATATATTTAAGCCAGGCAGGCATTCCCAGCTAGAGACCAGAACTATTTATTCTTTTCTAACCATCTTCTGTACTTTTCATATCTGCACCTTTGCCTAGGATGTGCCTTCCACCTAAGATTATTCCTTTATGGACGCCTGGGTGGCTCAGTGGTTGACTGACTGCCTTTGGCTCAAAGCATGATACTGGGTCCGAGGATTGAGTCCTGCATCGGCTGCCATTTCCTAAACTGAGATCTACAAACTACAGAGGCAGTTTTGTGAACCACTTGATCATATGGGTGATATGTGCAAAATCTGAATATTCATTTTTTTCTAGGCGGAGTATTCATAGTTTTTCTCATATTTTCAAAGCAGAACTTGATGCACAAAATGCTTAGGTTTATTTATTTATTTATTTATTTATTTACTTACTTACTTACTTATTTAATGAATGATGTCCAAAGAAGGTACACATTTTGGCTAAAGAAATATATCACCAAGATACCAATGAACCATGAGGAGAAACAAGGCTTATTGGTTTTCCTCCTAGTACTCTTGACAAGTGTATTCTCATTCATTCATTTGCTCATTCAACTATTTGTTATATGCCCACTCTATACTGTGGATCTTAGACCATTGAACTTAGACCACTGAACTAAACAGACGAATACCCCTGCTTTCATAGAACTTACATCCCAGAGGAGACAGTGAACAAACAGTAAAACCCATCCTATATGAGGAGGTGATTTGTGCCATGGAGAAAAACAGTGGCAGGAAAGGGGAGAGGGATATGCAGGTTTAAATAGAGTGGTTAGATAAAGCCTCTCTGGAATGGAGACTTTTTGAGCTGTCAGTAAATTATAGTCATTTCTTGTTATTTGTAAAGTTATGTTCTATTCTTAAAGTCACCACAAATGCTAAATTAGCAAATACCGAACCATTGCTCCCAGGAGAAATACAGGGTTAGTTTTCTGTGAGCCTCTGTTCATAACACCTTTGTCAACCTATCAATTCATAACCTTACTGTATGTGTGGTTCTGTGTAAGGACACCATTATATGTATTGTTGACTCATTAACATTGTACTCACACCCAATAGCATTATAACTCACATCTGAGTGAGGCTTTTCTAACACACACATTCTGTAAGCACATCATGGCCCTCCTGCCCTTAAGAGCACTGGACAGTACTCTAACACTATTTTCAATGGTGAAATCACAAACAGAAGGCACACAATTATTGAAAACATGGCACTATTAGGCTACGTTAGCAAGCAGGCAAATATGCAAATGAGCGCTCCACAAATAATGAGGATGGACTGTCCTTGGCTTTCTGGGAAATGAGGAGGTTTCTTGAAAGACTGGTTGACTCCCACACGTTTCCTAACTCTCTGCTCAGTGGTCTTCAGTGGTTTAAATTCTCTGCTTATTCTGAACGTTGCTTCCCCACGTGCTGTGGTGTAAGACTTTTCTCCAAATCCACTCAAGTGCTACTGAGTGGGAAAAAGGAAAGAGTGAGAAAAACCAGATGCAGAAGCTGAGAAACTTTTCCATCCAGGAGTTTTGTTCAAGCAGACAGCCTGCCTGTGTTTTCCACAGACCTTTAAGTTGAGGGGCCCAATCCTAGCCACTGTGCAGGGGTAATTTGTGACTCCTTTCCACCGTAATTAATCCCTCCTCCCTACCTCACCCCAACTCCTCAACTGCCCTCCTCTAGGGATAGGGTCCAAAAACATTGCAGAGTTTCTTTTCTGATTTGTGACTTGTCTCAAAGAGCATAATGCCTCTAATTAGGTGATTTGAATCAGAAAGTTAAGAGCAATTTTATGTTGTCTTTAAACTAGAATTTCCCCCCATCCTGGGCAACATGATTCCAATTTTTTAATGAAAATCATTGGAAACAGGAAATTTTGAGAAAGGCAGTGAGTTATGGAAAACAGGACTCAGCAAAGCAGTTTGGCCATGCTACAAGAAGCCCTTGAGTGGAATGATTGTATCTAAGTCCTGGACTGGGGAGGGGAAGAAACTCAAGGGCTAGACGCA
Source organism: Vulpes vulpes (assembly GCF_048418805.1). Lineage (NCBI taxonomy): Eukaryota > Metazoa > Chordata > Mammalia > Carnivora > Canidae > Vulpes > Vulpes vulpes. The sequence goes on from NC_132791.1 coordinate 154,788,677, forward strand.
GCTCTACTGTACTCCCTGTATGACTTTGGGCAAGTTTCTCCCTCTCTGTGCTTCCATTTCTTCATTGGGAAATGGAAGACTGGATACTATACAGGGTAGCTCCCAGCCCTAATATTCTGGAACACTGGAAAGATAAAATAAATCCAAGAGTACTCTTTATGGGTCTGTGTCCAATTATTTATCAGAAAAGTATTTTGAAGTATGTTTTGGTGCCTATTTTGTTTAAGAAAATCTTGTGGAGACTTAAAAAATTTAGAGTATTTTAGAGTGTTTTGAATTTTAGACTTTGTAGAGTTTTGAAGCCACTGTTGATATGTACTGAATGTCTGTACTTACACAGCCATGGTATTCTTTGCAAGGAAGTCTACATTCTTAGTACAGGAGTTTGTGTGATCCAACTCTTGCTTACCAGTTCAGACTCACACCTCTCCTCATCCCTCACTCCTACCCTCTACCATTACTCACCTTACATCAAACCCTACAGAATTTCTTTGGTTACTTCGCCATATGGGGCTTACTTACCTTTTTCCTCTTTCTTTGGAAAACCCATTCTCCCATTTGTCCCTTTAAGACGGGCTTATCTGTTCAGTTTTTAAGAATCTGCTTGTATCTTCTGTGTGAAGCCTTTCAGGACTTTGCCAGGTCTGTCTGACTTTCCCTAACCCATAACAATGAAGAGTCCTAGCAAAGTGCTGATTATTCTGATAAACTTACTTATTTGTGTACTCATCTTGTTTGCTAAACCGTGAACCACTGACACACATATGTGTCTGCTTACCTAAGACCTAGAATAGTGTTTGACACCTGGTACTCAGGAATGTTTGATGAGGGAAGAATGAAGGAAGAAATCCAAAATAAAGAACACGTGGAAAATTGAAGTATGATGATCCCAAATTACAGGATCAAACTCTACTTCAAATTGGCAATGGGCATCATGAAGAATGTGGGCTTAGGGTTGCTAGATCTTCCTATTTTTCAAGAAAAGCAAAAATATACAAATAAAAATCTCTGAACTTTTACATAAAAATCACAGTTTTAATATTTGCAATCCATTTAAATTCATTTAAAATCCCTCTTGCAAATATAAACTTCCAGGTATACAACCTTTGACCCAAGATAAATCTGTATTTCTTTATGTGTAATCCAAACTGGTACTTTCCAAACTGGTACCTGTATGCCTATATTCTCAACTTTGTTTTTACCCACTCTTGGTGATCACTTTCAGTTTCTATCTTTCTTTGACAAGAACTCATGCTTAAATTCTGTAAGACCATTGCATTCACTTTTTCTCTTATGGGCCTTTCTTTCATTCTCTAATCAGAAAAATTGTTTTATATTTCAGTATCAGATTTACATGTCTTACCTATTTCCTATGGACCCTTCTACTCCATAGAAAGAGACATTCTTCTTAGATTTAGAACTGAGAGTGAATTTTTATTATTGTTCTTGCCACCATGTATTATAGCCACTTGTCAGTGAGCTCTTTTAGAGTATTCTTTTATTTATCTATTTGTTTTTAATGTATTGGCTTTCTCTACTGTGCCAGATACAGTGTTACTGTTAAGGATTCAAATATAAAATCAATATTGTCCTAGTTCCCAAGGAGCTCACAATCTAATAAAAAAGGGACTATATTTATATTTAGCACCAAATAATAATCAATAGATTTAATTGAGTCATGTACACAATGCTCATTTTCTGAGCATTTAAAATGAACAGTGTACTCTGAAGGAAGCAAAAAATGTCCTCTAGTATCTAGCACATGGTAGGTATTATATAAGTGCTTGGAAACATGGTTAAGGCAAGAAATTCCCCATATATTTTTATGTTTTATGTGGGAATATCAATACCTGAATCTGTGCACGAATGAAAAGTAATTATTGCATTTTAAGTCCCATGTAGAAAGTAGATGATAAGTGTTACATATGTTTAACATAATGAAAGGTAATCATGAGGTGGGGTAGTTGAGAAAGTCTTCAGTAAGAACACAGGTACTGAATTGTGAATTAAAGGATTAATATGTTTGGATTGGGGCATGGGGGACAGATGTGGAGATGATCCTTATGAATATGGGTGGAGATGTAGGAATGGGCAAGAATTTTTTTATAGGTTAGTAAAGGAGAAGCAAAGAAGGGAACTAATGCTAAACAAGCACCTCCTCGGGCTGTTCATGATCATACACATGTCACATGTCACACACAATTATCTCATGTCCCTCCACATCCAGGCTGTGCACTCATGAAGACAGGGACATTTTTTATTTGGCCATCACTGTATCCCCATACTGAGCACCATATCTTGCCCATTGTAGATACTCATTAATATTTGTTAATAAGGAGATTAAGACACTAAAAAATAGACAATATTTTATCCATTTTACAAACAAGGAAACCAAAGTTCAGAGAAGGACAATGACTTGCTCAATGTCCAAGCCAATCATTAAAGTGTGCTACCTGGACCACATTATCAGCATTTTTTAAGAACTTGTTAGGAAGGAAAATTCTTCAGAACTATGGAATCAGAAATCCATGTGGTTCTAACACATGAGAAGTGTGAGACCTACCCATTCAGGATAGAAGGTGGTGGAGCAAAGCTTACCCTGCTTAAAATTCTAAACGTGGTCTGTTTCTAGCCAAAGAATTCAAATTTAAGACCACATTGCCTTGGGACGCCTGGGTGGCTCAGTGGTTGAGCGTCTGCCTTCGGCTCAGGGTGTGATCCTGGAATCCTGGGATCCAGTCCCACATCGGGCTCCCTGCAGGGAGCCTGCTTCTCCCTCTGCCTCTCTCTCTCTCTGTGTCTCTTCATGAATAAATAAATAAAATCTTTAAATAAAAAAAAAGAGACTACATTGCCTTAAGCTTGTTTTGTGGGACATCTTCTAATGTTCCTAATCTTAATAAATATTACTGACAAAATAAAAATTTCCTTGTCCAAATATGTTTGAGAAATACTGGGTTAAGCCAGATTAAGCAAGTGTCTTTACTGTAGAGTTTATCTGAGACCATAAGGGACACTATATCATGCATCTTTACAAAGGGAATAGGATTTTCCAGTCTTATGTGAGGCAGTGTGGCGTAGTAGTGAGCGTGGGCTTTGGTGCTGGGCCACTTGTATTCAAATTCTCTATCATTAACTGTCATTGTGATCTTGGGCAAGTCTGCTCCCCCCTCCCCTGTTTCTCAACTTCCTAATCTGTAAGTGGATAATGATAATTGCTACTTCAGGGAGTTTTTATAGAGATTAAGATAATACTAATAAAACATTTATCATAATTCCTGGTATGTAATTAGTTTGCAATAAATATTAGCCATTATAATTATTCTTAATGTTGATATTATCAGTACTTTTAGAAAGTACTGCAGCTTGGCTCCCTCAACACCCAGATCAGTCCCTTCCTAGCATCTTTTCCTACCCTGACCAGAAATCCAAAAACCTCCTCTGTGGGACATCCTTGAGATAGGATGCAATGTTTGACCTATTTTACCCCACACAGATACACTTAAGGTTTGGAAAGAAGAGGATATGAGAGGAGGTAGCCCATTAGGCTGACTGAATCTTCTGGAAAGGAAAACTGAGAGGTGTTTGGTTCTTTTGGGAACTTGAGGCAGAACTCTAACGTCCAGTGTTAACAGCATGAGTCCCCTTTGGCAGGTGGCAGCAGCGACAGTGGGGACTCTGCCTCTGTCTCATTATTCAAAGTGTGGTTCACAGCCTGGCACTGGCATCACCAGAGGGCTAGTTAGCTATAAGGCCACACCCTAGACCTATGGAATCAGAATGTATATTGACCAGATCCCAGGAGATTTGTGTACCTATTAAAGTTTGAGAAACATCACTGGAGTCCTTCAGGCCATATTCATGATGCATCTAAATACCTTTACTGGCTTCATATTAGCATTTGACATTCAGTTCCATAACACTGTTTTTGTAAAACTCCTTCTGCTCAAATCAGTTAGTATGGATTCTATTATCTGCAACTGAAAATTTGACCATATAACCACAGAAATCTTCTTTTTTGGAGGAGGGGGTTAGCATGTGACACTTTTGAAAGCACTTTTGTAAAACAACAGGGAATAAAAGGTTGCTTATGTAATATGGGACCAGATTTTTGAGGGAGGTCGTTTTATTCTCTTGAATCTGTTGCTCGTAAAGGCAAAAGGAGCTTTGCATTAGCAAGTGTAAAAGTCCTCAACTGACAGAACTGGCTTGTGTTTAAAACAATCTGGAAATTTTCAGTGAAGGCACTAATTTGTTTCCATGCATTTTGAGTAAACATTTATTTCTCCTTCAGAAACCTTACTTCATATGTACACATTGTCTTGGTTAGCTATAGGAAGATGCTAAAGTCATATGTTAGAAGCTGACCCAAGCTAGTTGAGGTTAAACACACATCTTGGTTTGTTTTTTTTTTTTTGTTTTTTTTTTTTTTTTTGTAGAAAATTGTAGGATCAAAGAGTTTGGGTGGGAGATTTTTAGCTGCTTCCTCAGAACTTGGCTACCAGGTCATTCTCAAAGTTAATCTCAGACCAAATTCTTCCAAACATGTAAACATTTCTTAAAAAACAAATGCATCATTAGCAAGCTGACACCAAAGACTTGGTACATATGTTTTCTAACGTCAACGAAGTTCCAGCTCTTTTCCTTTCCAGGTTTTGTAAACAGAATTTTGAGTAAAATGTGGCTTCTGAGGTGACCATGGAACTTTCCAGAGGTGGTGTTCAATGACCCTTAAAGCCAATATCAGCCATCCAGGGTGAAAGGTGGAGGTACCATCTTTAATAAGAATATAAGCTATAGGCCTTGCTGGAGCCTTCCATCTAGCACATATAATGCAAGTGCAAGGGTGTAGGGGAATCTCTATTTTAGCCAATTTTTATGCATTTTACCAATTAGGAGCCAATTTCTAATATTTGTCTTGCTAATTAATCAAATGTCAATTCCATCAATTAAAAGCATTTATGGCATTCACTCTGCTGAATAACAAAGCTTTGGAATTGATTATAGCTATTACTGTGGCAAGCTACTTCTGGACACAGCCTTTCTGATGTAATACCAGCTGATCAACTTTGCAGTGCATATGCTTGATAAGAATGTTTGTGGAGGCTGGTGAGTTGTAGCTTTTGACCTAAGGAATGCACACATAAATTCACATAATTCATGATGGGTAAATTACAGACAGTTTAAAAGCGTGGAGGTGGATTTGTTTGGACAGAGTTCTAGATTAATAGGGAAACCAAGTTTGAATTAATTATGAATTTATTTTTTATTTTTATGTTTAAAGTTTAAATTAATTTTTAATTCTTAAATTATTTTTATTTTATTTAAATTCAATTAATTAACCTGTAATGTATTATTGCTTTCAGAGGTAGAGGCCAACGATTCATCAGTCTTATATAATACTCAGTGTTCATTACATCATGTGCCCTCCTTAATGCCCATCACCCAGTTACCCCATCTCCCCTATTCCCTTCCTCTCCAGTGACTCTCAGTTTGTTTCCTATGACTAAGAGTCTCTTCGGGTTTGTCCCCATCTCTGATTTCATCTTGCTTTATTTTTTCCTCTCTTCCCCTATGATCCTCTGTTTTGTTTCTTAAATTCCATACATGAATGAGATAATATGATAATTGTCTTCCTCTAATTGACATATTTTGCTTAGCATAATATCCCCTAGTTCCTTCCATGTCGTTGTAAATGGCAAGATTTCATTTATTTTGATACCTGAGTAGTTTTCCATTATATACATATACAGCATTCATCTGTTGATGGACATCTGCGCTCTTTCCATTGTCTGGCTATTGTGGACATTGCTACTATAAACATTGGGGTGCAGATACCCCTTTGGATCACTACATTTCTATCTTTGGAGTAACTACCCAGTAGTGCAATTGCCGGATTGTAAGGTAGCTTTCTTTTCAACTTTTTGAGGAATATCCATACTGTTTTCCAGAGTGGCTGCACCAGCTTGCATTCCCACCAATAATTAATGAGGGTTCCTCTTACTCTGCATCCTCAACAATATCAGTTGTTTCTTGACTTGTTCATTTTAGCCATTCTGACTGGTGCGAGGTGATATTTCATTGTGGTTTTGATTTGTATTTCCCTGGTGTCCAGTGATGTTGAGCATTTTTTCATGGATTTGTTGGCCATTTGTATGTCTTCTTTGCAGAATTTTCTGTTCATATCTTCTGCTATTCCTTGATTGGATTATTTGTTCTTTGGATGTTGGGTTTGATAAGTTCTTTATAGATTTTGGATCCTTGCCCTTTATCTGATATGTCATTTGCAAATATCTTCTCCATTCTGTCTACTGTCCTTTGGTTTTGTTGACTGTTTCCTTTGCCATGCAAAAGCTTTTTATCTTGATGAAGTCCCAATAGTTCAGTTTTGCCTTTGTTTCCCTTGTCTTTGGTGATGTGTCTAGTAAGAAGTTAATGTGGCTGAGGTCAAAAGGTTGCTGCCTGTGTTCTCTTCTCGGATTTTGATAGATTCTTGCCTCACATTTTAGGTCTTTCATTCATTTTGAGTCTATTTTTGTGTATGGTGTGAGGAAATAGTCCAGTTTCACTCTTCAGCATATTGGCTGTCCAATTTTTCCAACACCATTTTTTGAAGAGACTGTCTTTTTTTCCATTGGATATTCTTTCCTGCTTTGTCAAAGATTAGTTGACCATAGAGTTGAGGGTCCATTTCTGGGTTCTCTGTTATGTTCCATTGATCTATGTGTGTTTTTGTGTACCATACTGTTTTGATGATTACAGCATTTAATAGAGCTTGATGTCTGGAATTGTGATTCCACCAGTTTTTTTTTTTCAACATTCTTTTGGCTATTCGGGGTCTTTTCTGGTTCCATACAAATTTTAGGATTGTTTGTTCCCACTCTATGAAATAAGTTGATGACATTTTGATAGGGATTGCATTGAATATATAGATTGCTCTAAGTAGCATAGACATTTTAATAATATTTGTTATTCCAATCCATGAGCATGGGATGTTTTCCCATATCTTTGTGTCTTCCTCAATTTCTTTCATGAGTGTCCTGTAGTTTTCTGAGTAAAGATCATTTGCCTTTTTGGTTAGGTTTATATCTAGATATCATATGGTTTTGGGTGTAATTGTATATGGGATTGATTCTTTATTTTTTTCTTTCTTCTATCTCATTAATGTATAGAAATGCAACTGATTTCTATGTATTAATTTCATGTCCTGCCACTTTGTTGAATTTCTGTATGAGTTCTAGCAATTTTAGGGTAGAGTCTTTTGGGTTTTCCATATATACTATCATGTCATCTGCAAAGAGTGAGAGTTTGACTTCTTCTTTGCCAATTTGGATGCCTTTTATTTCTTTCTGTTGTCTGATTACTGAGGCTAGAACTTCTAGTACTATGTTGAACAACAGTGATGAGAGTGGACAGTGCTGCTGTGTTCCTGACCTTAGAGGAGGAGCTCTCAGTTTTTCCCCATTGAGAATGATATTTGATGTGGGCTTTTATGATATTGAGGTGTGTTCCCTCTATCTCTACACTGTGAAGAGTTTTAATCAAGAAAGGATGCCAAATGTTGTCAAATGGTTTTTCCTACATCAATTGAGAGGATTATATGGTTCTTGTCCTTTCTTTTACTAATGTAGTGTATCACATTGACTGATTTGCAGATGTTGAACCAATCTTGCAGCCCAGGAATAAATCCCACTGGGTTGTGGTGAATAATCCTTTTAATGTATTGTTGTTTCCTATTGGCTAGTATCTTGGTGAAAATTTTTGTATCCATGTTCATCAGGGATATTGGTCTGTAATTCTTTATGGTGGGGTCTTTGGTTTTGGGATCAAGGTAATGCTGGCCTCATAGAAAGAGTTTGGAAGTTTTCTTTCCATTTATATTTTTTGAAACAGCTTCAGAAGAATAGGTATTAATTCTTCTTTAAATGTTTGGTAGAATTCCCTTGGAAAGACATCCAGCCCTGGACTCTTGTTTGTTGGGATGTTTTTGATTACTGCTTCAATTTCCATGCTGATTATGGTCTGTTCAGATTTATATTTCTTCCTGTTTCAGTTTTGGTAGTTTATATGTCTCTAGGAATGCATCCATTTCTTCTAGATTGCCTAATTTGTTGGTATATAGTTGCTCATAATATGTTCTTATCATTGTTTGTATATCTTTGGTGTTGGTTGTGATCTGTCTTTTTTCATTCATGATTTTATTTATTTGGGTCCTTCCTCTTTTCTTTTTGATAAGTCTGGCCATGGGTTTATCAATCTTATTAATTCTTTCAAAGAACCAGGTCCTAGTTTCATTAATACATTCTACTGATTTTTTGTTTGTTTGTTTCTATTTCATTGATTTCTGCTCTAATCTTTATTAATTCTTTCCTCCTGCTGGGATTAGGCTTTATTTGCTCTTCTCTCTCCAGCTTCTTTAGGTGTAAGGTAAGGTTGTGTATTTAAGATCTTTCTTGTTTCTTGAGAAAGGCTTGTCTTGCTATTTACTTCCCTTTTAGGACGGCCTTTGTTGCATCCCAACAATTTTGAACAGTTGTGTTTTCACTTTCATTTGATTTCATGAATTTTTACAATTCTTTAATTTCCTGGTTGACTCATTCACTCTTTAGTAAGATGCTCTTTATCCTCCATGTATTTGAGTTCTTTCCAAACTTCCTCTTCTGATTGAGTTCCAGTTTTAAAGCATTGTGATCCAAAATTAATCAGGAAATAATCTGAATCTTTTGGTACTGATTGAGACCTGATTTGTGACCCAGTATGTGATCTATTCTGCACAGTGTTCCATCTGCACTTGAGAAGAATGTATATTCTGTTGCTTTAGAATGGAATGCTCTGAATATATCTGTGAAGTCCATCTGGTTCAGTGTGTCATTCAAAGCCCTTATTTCTTTGTTGATCTTCTACTTAGATAATCTGTCCATTGCAGTGAGTGGGGTGTTAAAATCCCCTACTATGATTGTGTTATTATCATTGTGTTTCTTTAATTATGTTATTAGTTGGTTTATATGATTGCCTGCTCCCATGTTAGGGGCATAAATATTTACAGTTGTTAGATCTTGTTGGATAAGCCCTTTAATTGTGATATAGTGTCCTTCCTCTTATTTTAGTCTTTGGTTTAAAATCTAATTTATCTGATATAAGGATTTCTACCTCAGCTTTCTTTTGATGTCCATTACCATGATAAAAGGTTTGCCACCCCCTCACTTTTAATCTGTAAGTGTCTTTGGGTCTAAAGTGAGTCTCTTGCAGACAGCATATCAATGGGTCTTGCTTTTTTATCCAATCTGATACCCTGTGTCTTTTGATTGGGGGCATTTACATTCAGAGTAATTATTGAAAGATATGAATTTAGTGCCATTGTATTACCTGTAAACCACTGTACTGTATATTGTCTCTGTTTTGGTCTATGTTACTTTTGGGCTCTCTGTTTGCATAAGGGATCCCCTTTAATATTTCTTGTAAGGCTGGTTTTGTGATATAAAATCCTTTTAGTTTTTCCTAGAAGCTTTTTATCTCTCTTTTTATTTTGAACAAGATTCTAGCTGGATAAAGTATTCTTGGTTGCATATTTTTCTCAGCCCCTGAGTATATCATGGCAGTCCTTTCTTGCCTACCAGGTCTCTGTGGATAGGTCTACTGCTCGTCTAATGTTCCTACCCTTGTAGGTTATGGACCTCTTGTTCCAATCTGCTTTCAGGATTTTCTCTTTGTCTTCTAGGTTTGCAAGTTTTGCTGTTGTATATCAAGGTGTTGACCTATTTTTATTTTTTGAGCAGGGGGTTCTCTGTGCTTCCTGGATTTGAGTGCCTGCTTCCTTCCCAAGATTGGGGAAGTTCTCCACTATAATTTCCTCCATACATTTTCTGTCTTCTTCCTTTCTCTTTCCTCTGTATCTGGAATCACAATTATTCTAATATTGTTTAGCTTTATGATATCACTTATCTCTTGAATTCTCCCCTCATGATCCAGTAGGTGTCTAATCTTTCTTTTTCTCAGCTTCTTTATTCTCTGTCAGCTTGTCTTCTAGATCACTAATTCTCTCTTTTGCCTCATTTATTCTAGCAGTAAGAGCCTCCATTTTTATTGCATCTTATTAATAGCCTTTTTGATTTCCATTTGATTAGATTTTAGTTCTTTTATTTCTCCAGAAAGGGATTCTGTAGTATCTTATATGCTTTTTTCAAGCCCAGCCACTATCTTTATAATCATTATTCTGAACTCTAGTTCTGATATCTTACTTATATCCATACTGACTAGGTCCCTGGCAGTCAGTACTGTCTCTTGTTCCCTTTTTTGAGGTGAGTTTTTCTGTGTTATCATTATTGCAGAAAGTGGTCACTTTTCTATTTGTAGAATTGCCTCTATTCTTTTCTTATATCTCAGGTTGAGTTTGCAGGTATTCAGAATGATTCTATAACTATGTAGCTGAATTCCTGGGACCAGAAAATAAATTTATTAATCCATTATTTAACTCATTAATTAGTGAGCCTGTACCAGGTACTGAGGCCCAGAGATTAAAAAACAATATCTATGTCAAGGAGAAGAGAGTCTACAAAAAGAATATGCAATGAAAACATGGTAGATACTATGGCAGCTGAGCCCTGGGTACTGTGGTCACATTGGTAATGAAGGAGAATGAAGGGGTGGAGCAAAATGGATGATGTCCCTGAGAAATTGACATCTAAGGTGAATTTAAGGATGAGCAGAAGTTGGCCAATCCATACAGGGAGACAAAGGAGGGTAGTGGTGATAATGTTTAAAAAAATGGCAATGTGCTTTGAATCCACTTGAGTAATGATAAGATCAATGGGATTATATGTTTTACTTTCTCTCATCCTCTCATTTTGGGGTAGAAAGGAATGAAAAGAGTTTGGATTGTTATATACCATGAACTGGGACTAATTGCTTTAGACTCAGAAAATCAGAGCATCATAGAATTATAACTACTATGTTGAAGACTCTTAACCAGGAATAAACTTTTTTGTTCTTTATCATCACTGAATGAATTTTCCTCTTCTCAGGAGGAAGTGAAACAAAGGTTTTCATAGGATTTTGTTGTTATTGTTGTTATCTGTTTTTTCATTATTCAAAAGATCTAGTTCCTCATATGTACAATTTCATGCAATGAAATCCTTATTCTGCTTCTTAACTTAGTACCCAGACAAAATAATTCAACTTTCTAAGTCTCTGCAGGGATCATGATATTGATTTTATTTATCATGAGTTAAATAATTTATGAGTGCCTAATCCCGAGTTTGTCATGTACCAGAAGCTCCATACGTGATAATCACAAAATTTTGTATTGTTAATGATATTAATAACATTTTAAAATTATAACTTTCTGTTGTCTACTGTACTACACAGGTGAGCAGGAGAGACTTATGGTGGTGAGATTGGCCTAGGCCAGGAATCCATCCTGGGTCTTAAGTTTCCTTTTGGTTTTGGAACTGAGCTCACAAAGTCATCTTTATGTGGGAGTGGCTCATTTTGGCAGCTCCAGGTGAAGATGCTATTTGGCAAAAATCTTCAGGCTGCCTCACACTCATCACAAGTGCACTCCTTAATGCCCGTCACCTATTTAACCTATCCCTCCATTTACCTGTCTCCCATTTGCTGGCAGCACTCTTCCCTGTTGATCCTTCCCCCTGGCTTCCAGTACTCAGGTCCAGGGTTGAGCCAAATGGAGACCTGCTCTGACCACAAACTTAGGGGAACATGGATATATTATATATATATAATATATATATATATAGGCAAGTAGTGGGGAAAAGTTCCATATTTATATATATATATAAATATATAAATATATATAGGGGAATAGTTCCATATTATATATATATATATATATATATATATATATATATATATATATATATATATTATATATATATATAAAAGAGTTGCATGCTCTGTCGACTGAGCCAGCCAGATGCTCCTATTAAAATGTATTTTGAAAACAAGGAAACCAAGGTATAGAATACATTGGGGTGGGTAAGATCTAGATCTAGAACAAGATTTGTCCTTGAAAGGCAATTTGGTCTAGGATTTAGAATGATTTCACAAGTGAATTTAAAAGCTCAACTGATCTTGAGGTTAGTCCTTCCTCCTTCCTACTCTGGAAGGTGGAGGGTGATGGTGAGGGGACAGAGGAGAAGAGGGGGTGGGATAAGTAGTAACACAAAAGGACAGAGCAGGCCCAAGCAAGGCCTGAGAGGAGAGAGGAAGACTAAGCCTTAATTAATTCCTTCCTTCCAAGGAACTAGAGGCCTTGGAAAGAAGCAATAATAGAAGGTAACCCTGGAAACAGCTAGAAAGACACCCTAGCTCTGGGAACTGAATGGAGACAGGGAGCAATTTAAGGATGAGGTGGCCAAGAACAGCCCAGAAGTGAACCAAATGTGGGGACTTGCTCTGACCACAAACTTAGGGAAACATAGATACTTTCTTCTAGCTGTTTTTTCCTTTCCACCACATGTAACATATTTGTGTACATATTGTGTTGCAGGCACAGAAATTTTAAGTCACACATACAATTACTTTTGCAGGCTGTTGACTTTTCACAGGACTTAGAAATAAAGGGTAGAAAGAAGGCGGAATGGATAAAGGAAAGTCCCAGATGACTCCATTGAGATCGTTCTGCCAGAAGCTCATTCTCCCCTAGCAGTTAGGTCAGGTGCCAAGCAATGTTGAAGTAAGAACAGATACTAGATATCATTATGTTGCAGGTATGTTCTTGGGAACTTTATAAATGTTGTTGCTAATAAGCCTCATAGTAACCATATGTCATAGGTATTATTATTCCCATTTGCAGAAATGGAACTCCTAAGATTAACTGATTTGCATATAGTCACACTACTAGCAAATGGTCTAAATTGTGACCTGCTTCCAAAACTATCATCCCTTTCTCCTCATCATGCTGCATTTGGAGTCCAGTCCTTAGAGACAAAAGGGTCCATTTGGCTATTGGAAAGCGATAGTGAATCTGGTACAATGCTTACTTGGCAGTTGTTTCAAAAAACGATGCCAGATATTTTTGTTCAATGGAACCCCCTTTCCTCTGTTGTGTAGCTGCTCCCTCTCTCTTTCTCCTCCTCATCTTCTCTTCCCTTTCCCCACTTTTAGCCCATGAGAATTTCAAGGAAAATGAAATCCGTATGTTTTTGATTCATTTGCACTTAACTCATCAAAATATGATTTTGAGAGAGAGTAGATTTGCAGAGAAATAAATTTTAAAGCCCTTCTCCCTGGAAAACAGGATGTCTACTCTGGCCAAAATCATAAAAACTTCAAACTTCAAGTGTTAGGATTCAGCTTAATACATAGAAATAATGTGATTTGAGGGAGCTGTAATTTTAGACTAACACTTTGCTGCAAGCCAAATACAAGAGGATATGCACACACATTAGTGCTATCAGATGAAGGCTTGGAGGTGCCCAGTTAAGTAAATGTCTTCTCTTGCCATCATTATCATAAAAGATATTGACATTGTGGGCAAAATAACATTCACATTTTAGGATTGGAAGGAATGTCATCAGTGACATCACTCAATACTCTCAGTTTATGGATGAGGAAACTGAGTCCAATAAGATATGGAACTATGCTCAGGTCACAGAGCTGGACCTAACCTCCTGAGTACCAGACTCCAAGTTCATTACTCATTTCCTTGGCTTGCTATAAAACAAAAACAAAAACAACAACAACAACACATGACATTGCATTACTTTTACTAAAAATATCTCCAAAATAACATTATCTTTATTTTTAAAAGTGTTTTTTAAATTTTAATTCCAGTATAGTTAACATACAGTATTATATTAGTTGCAGGTATACAATATAGTGATCCAACAGTTCCAAACAACACCTGGTGCTCATCACAAGTGCACTCCTTAATCTCCATTATCTATTTTACCCATCCTCCTACCCACTTCCCCTCTGGTAACCATCAGTTTGCTCTCTATAGTTAAGAGTCTTTCTCTTGGTTTGTCTCTCTTTTTTCCCCTATGCTCATTTGTTTTGTTTCTTAAATTCCACCTGAGTGAAATCATATGGTATTTGTCTTTTTCTGACTTATTTCACTTGGCATTATACTCTCTAGCTCCATCCATGTCATCCATGTCATTGCATTTCATTCTTTTTATGACTGAATAATATTCCATTGTATGTATATATCAAATCTGTATCCATTCATCTATCAATGGACACTTGGGTTGCTTCCATAATTTGGGTATTGTGAGTAATGCTGCTATAAACAGAGTGGTACATGTATCCCTTTGAGTTAGGTTTTCTTTTTTTTTTTTAATTTAGGGGATAAATACCTAGTAGCACAATTACTGGATTATAGGGTAGTTCTATTTTTAACCTTTTGAGGAACCTCCATATAGTTTTCCATACTTGCTGCATCAGTTTTCATTCACGCCAACTGTACAAGAGTTCCTTTTTCTCCACAAACTTGCCAACATCTGTTGTATCTTGTGTTGTTGATTTCAACCATTCTGACAGGTGTGAGATAATATCTCATTGTAGTTTTGTTTTACATTTCCCTGATGGTGAGTGATGTTAAGCATCTTTTCACATGTCTATTGGCTTTTGGGATGTGTTCTTTGGAGAAATGCCTGTTCACATCTTCTGCCTATTTTTAATTGCATTATTTATTTTGGAGGTGTTGAGTCATATCAATTCTTTATACATTTTGGATACTAACCCTTTATCAGATACATTATTTACAAATATGTTCTCCCATTCTATAGGCTGCCTTTTAGTTTTATTGATTGTTTCCTTCACAGTGGAGAAGCTTTTATTTCAATCTAGTCCAAGTAGTTTATTTTTGCTTTTATTTCCTTGCCTTAGGAGACTTATCTAGGAAAATGTTGCTATAGCCAATGTCAGAGACATTACTGCCTGTGCTCTGTTCTAGAATTTTTATGGTTTCAGGTCTTACATTTAGGTCTTTAATCCATTTGGAATTTATTTTTGCATATGGCAAAATACCACCATCTTTGATTCAGATGCTGGACTAAAAATTTTAAAAATAATATCTCTAGGGCAAAAGAAAGAAATCTCAGTTTGTATATCAGCATTAAAAATAATCCTAATTTGCTTGAGAAAATGACACTTGAACTTCACCCACAATGGAGTACATCATAGGTGGTAGTAGATATTCCTTTACATGTGAAAGGTGGGAAACTAATAGACAAAAATAACCAGTCTGTATCAAGAACCTTATATAGGTTTCAGTAATCATAGCAATGATATTATAATTAATAATTAAGAAGGATTATGCATGTTATTTGTGGGTAAGTGTTTATAGTCAGAGTCAGATTTAACTATGTAATTAGCTATGTAATCTTGGTCGAGGATGAACTATGTTAACCTAGGCAACTTAAACTTCAGTAGAAACATCTTTAGAATGGGGCTGATAGCAATACTCACCTCATGGAGGGTCATGAAGATTGTCCACTGCACTATAAGCATGTGCCTCCAATGTACACAGCAGGACATACTGAGAGTGATAGTACTGAGTACTTACAAGGTACCAGGTGCCTTCCTGGACAATTTGCAGTTATTTATCTCATTCTTGACAACAACACTATCAAGTAGACATTATTACTATCTTCACTTCATAGGTGAAGAGACCAGTTTAGGGATATTAATATGGGACAAATTAATAAGAACAGAGATTCCAACCAAACACTGACTTCATAGCATGTCTCTTTAATCACTCAAGTATTTTTATTACTAGGATACTAGATCATTCCATTTGGATGCCATAGTCCCCTTAGGATGTAGGTATGATTCTCTCTTATAGATAAGAGAGTCTTATAGTTAAGACAGACTCTTAACTATAGAGAGCAAACTGATGGTTATCAGAGGAGAGGTGGGTAGGAGGATGGGTGAAATAGATGATGGAAATTAAGGATGATTAAGATGAAAAAAAGCACTGCTTACAGAGTTTAATACTTGACCAAGTTCACAAGGTTATTAAACAGTAAAGTGAAAACCAGGGTCCTCTTTTCAGATTCCAAGTCCTATACACATACCAGTGAGTCCTGTTGTCTCTTAGGGGAAGTTTGATCAAGATCTGGAAGACAGGAAAAGCTGATTAAAAACAAAAGATTCCAGAGATTGCTTGGGGTTTGGGAAGTGGACAGGGCATTGGAACGTTTGAGCCTGGATCTGCTGTGCTCATGTCTTCCTGCCCTCCTGCTGACTCCTGTGAAGCTATTTATTAACCGAGCTCCCTAGCCTGTCCTCTGTCTTGAACCACAAGGCTTTTAGAGTTCCAACAGTTTATTTAAATTTGATCTTTCCAAGCAAATTCGAGTGGCTTCTCTATTCCAGCCGCCTTGTCTAGACCAAGTCTTAGAGGAAGGTTGCTTCTGGGGGCTCCAGCATGCGTGGCAGCCCCTGACACATGAACTTGTCTCATGGCAACACTCCCTCACATGGATGTCAGAACATGTTCTTATCTCTCCTCTCACTTTCTTGGATTCATTCTTACTAGAGGTTGGAAAAGAGAAGGAAAGGTTTTTCACTTTGGGTCTTTCAAAGGAATTTTTCATTTAGTTTGAGTGTTTACCAAGTATGTGTTCTGTATCAGGCCAGTGCTAAGGACTAGAGAGGCAGAGATAAATAAATGCAAGTTGTTTTGTTTTTGTCTTCCTTTATCACTGTCTCAATCAGAGTCCAGTCAGAAAAAAAAAAAAAAAAAAAAAAAAAAAAAAAAAACAGGACGTGGTCAGGAAGTTTAATGGGAGAATTTAACATGGGGAACTGGTGACAAACTGTTAGAAGAGCTATAAGGTCAAACAGGGACAGTGAGGCCACCTAGAGATTAGGAACCTAAGAGAAAGCTGCTTGCATTCAATGGCTGTAGACACCAAGGGAAATGACAGTGTTCACAGAATCTAGCCGAAGGGAGCATTGAATAGGAACTGGGTATATAGAGAGAAGGGTGCGACAGGAAAGGAGAGGCCAACATGGATGGAGAGATCCCTAAAACAGAAAGAGAGCAGTAGAAATAGACTGGTGTCTCCCCTCCTCCCACCCACTGACCAGCCATCAGTGCCTACCACGGCCAAGTGCAACTGAAGCCAGTTGGCATGGGGGCCTAGGAACTAGAGTTTCTCAGGGTGGGCCCACTGCATGGCAAGGCCCAGCAGGGTGGGCAGTGGATAGCACAAGCCTCCCAAACTTCTCCTTCTTCTTTTCTCCATCGCTGCCACCTCCCATCCCTCAACATTTACATCATGGGATGCTGAAGCAGCTTGATTGGGTAAAAAGGGTTGCTCCAGCTCTAAGTGCAAATCATCCAGCTGCCTTCACAGTCAGATCTAAATGTCATATAGTTCTCCATGATTTCATTCTTTTTGCTGCTCCTGTCTCGTCTTTCCCCAATTTTCAAATACCACCTGGCTCCTGAGAAACCAAGGCCTATGCATATCCTTTCTTCTTGCCTCCTTTTCTTCAGCCAGCTTGTTTGCTGTAGATGTCTGGATTTCCCCCTCTTTACAGTGTTTATTCATTCAATAGACATTTTATGTTCTCTCAGGTGTCAGAATCTGTGAGAAAAACAGGTAATATGGGATCCTTGCTCTGAAAGTGATTCTGGTGCCTTCCTCCCCTATGAAGGATTAGATCCTGGTAAGACAAGGCATTTACACACAAAGTGCAAGAAAAGACATGGGAGCACAGCTTGAGTTTCCAGGGCATTTCAAAGATTAAATTAGGAAGCCATGTCCAACTGTCAGTTTCCATAGATAGGTACAGATCAGAAATTAGAGGTAAAGCTAGAGGTAAGAAGGTAGGCCATCACTACATGCGACCAGAACAAAGGAGCTGAAGGCACTTGTAGTAAGTGGGCTGGAAGTACTTTGAAGATTTTTTTAAACTAGATATAGTTAGCTACACAATGAACTGGTCTGTTTTAAAGACATAGGATTGGCTTCACCATTTACAGAGTGGTAGAGATTATCTGAGCATGCATATTCCTTTAAGCCAGCGGTTGGCCAACTTTTTCTAAATGGGCCAGATAGCAAACATTGTAGGTTTTCTGGAAACATGGTTTCTGTTACAACTACTCAACTTTGCCATAGACAGTAAATAAACAAATGGGTGTGACTGGATTCCATTAAAATTATGTCAACAAAAATAGGTATTGGCCTATGGGCTAATTTCTACTAGGCCATAAGACCTGTCTCCGCATCTCATAACTGACACAACATATAGGTGAGGCTTTGGCAATCCTACCTTGCCGTCTGACTCAGTCCTGAGGTCTTGTCTTTATTCATTTTGTACCATGCTTCCCCACCTGTTCCTGACCTTCTTCACTTCTCACCTCACCATCAATTAATTTTTTTTCAGTTAATGGTTTTGTCACATTCCTTAGAGCTGATGTTCAACACTACCTCTCCAGCATTGACATCCTTCTTCCTATTTTGGAAATTCCTCTCCCATTAACTCCAGCTACACTGAACTTATACTAAGCATCTAGAATTAAACCAGGTGCTTTATGTTTATTTAATCTATACTAAACAATTTGATGTTTACATTAATTGTATGAGATAGCTATTCCTACTTTAATTCAACAAATGATTAAGTTTGAGGCTGAGAAGTTAAATACTTTATCCAAGGATATAGCCAGTGAATGGCATAGCTGGAAGTTTAAACCATGTATATTTAAATAAAAGGCACTTTTTTTTCCTCTCTCAGTATTCCACCAAAGCACATCTTAATTTTTATGGGATTACAAAAATTTGGCATGGGGATCACGTGACTCCTCTGCAAATACTGAGAATGGAATATGGAGAGGGACATGTTGGTATAAATGAGGTAGAAGTGAGCTGGGAGTCACACCCCCTAGGATCCATCCTGGCCTGGCCCTGTCAGGAGGTGGCTGCATGGTACTGGCTCCTGCAGGACGTCCTCTTTAGCCCCTGCATTCTCTGCTGTTCATCCTTCTTGCTTTCTGTGGGAATAATCAGTTTGTCTTAACACTCATGATGCTGCTACTGTATTTAGAAATTTTGCAGAACTATTCATTTAGTAGTTACCTTTAGGATTTGAAAATGTGTGCCTCAATTTCAAATATTCTCATTAAGTCTAATGTTAATCAGTGCCTATATTATGCTCTCAAAAGAAATGTGGACCTGTGCATGTTTCAAAATTTCTCTGCTAACACTCTACCCCAACCACCATGAGATTGTTATGTAATCTTATACCTTCAAATTATTTTAAACACTCATGTGAATATTGTCATTCTTATTGTTACTATTCATATTATATTCAATACTTATTTAGATTTTCCAGTTTGCCAATTTTAATTTTTCTTATGCTTCTTACATATACTCCTATATTAGTTTTTTTTTTTTCCTTAGCAAACAAAGCCCATAGACAGGAATGTGGGTATGGAGTGATATCTTGGTGGTTACTTTGTTCTCCCTTATATCTAGTTTAAAAAAATCTTCTGGGATGCCTGGGTGGCTCAATGGTTGATTGTCTACCTTTGGTTCAGGTGGTGATCCCAGGGTCCAGGGATCGAGTCCCACATCAGGCTTCCCTCAGGGAATCTGCTTCTCCCTCTGCCTATGTCTCTGCCTCTCTCTGTGTGTCTCTCATGAATAAATAAATAAAATCTTTTAAAAAAATCTTCCTTTTTTATCATTGCCATTCTTTCCTTTAATTCTTAGAACACTTATAACGTTTTTGTCACATTCCTTTTTAGATCACAATAGTACTTCTGGTTCTCATATTTTAATTTTCCTACTTTGGAGGATTTGTGATCCCTCTTCTATGCATTGATTTATATCTATGTTTTGGAATTGTGGTTTGGGAATTCATCTCTTCTGTGAGTGTTCTTATGTAGGTTTTGCTCCCACACTTGCCCTAGGATGTGAGTTTCCCATCTGGATTGTCACCTGGCCATCATCCCTGACCTTTCTAAACTCTTTTTAATTTATTTATGTATTTGAGAGAAAATGGGGCAGGGGGAAGGGCAGAGGGAGAGAGAGAATCCCAAGAAGACTCCTTACCAAGTGTGGAGCCTGATGCAAGGCTTGACCCCATGACCCTAAAATCATGACTTGAACTGAAATCAAGAATTGGCCTCTCAACTGACTGAGCCACCCAGGTGCCCCATGACCTTTCTAAACTCTTTACTGCATTTTGAAGTAAAGTGTTAAGAATCTTACATTTCCCAGAATCCTTTGGGAAGGCCTTGATAAGGAGCACTCACATGAGGTTTGGAAAGAGGCAAAGCTGCTCTCTAGCCACAGTTGCTGCTGCAAGGTACAAGAGTACCACAGTGCCTTCTGTATAGCCTCCTGAGCAGAGATCAAGCACAATTCTGCTGTGAAGGACCAGGTATACATACATTTTAGACTTTTCAGGGCATATAAGGTCTCTTACATATCTCCTCCTCTTTTTTTTACTTCTCTTTATATACATGTATGTACAAGTGTGTGTGTGTATATATACATTCATATAAAGAGAAGTAAAAAAAAATATATATATATGTGTGTGTGTGTGTGTGTGTGTGTGTGTGTGTATGTGTGTGTGTGTGTGTGTGTGTGTATGTGTGTGTGTGTGTAAATTCTTAGATAGCTGTCAGCACAATAATGGCCTATGATCCAGGTTTAGCTCATAGGCTATAGTGTTCTGACTTCTGTTCTGAATGAAGAATCTCCCACTATAGGCAACTGGATTCCCTGGTGGCAGTCAGCCTGCTACCCTGTACTTCTAGATCCTGAATGCTAGCAGTGGCCATCCTAATCTTATTCCCCACATCCTTCCAAGGTTGTATAAGATTCTAAATTCACTAAGGTAGCATCTGGTTTACTGTTCAAAGCCTACAAGATACTTTAATGCTGGTCCTTGAGAAGACACTATAGAATTCATCCTCTCTAAATTGTTTTCAATGGTTTCTAGAATTTTGGTCTTCTACATTGATAAGACAAGTTAGAACTGCTCCTGGTAAGGCACAATTTTAGAATTCCCAGTTATGCTGTGGTTCCATCCTCAGCCAGTGTACGTAGACTTGCTTCTGGCTCTGGCCTAGTATTACTTTTTGGACATTTTCATATCCTCTGTCATGGACAGAAAGCCTATCCTAACTCTATGTCCAAGTAGGGGTCTTAGCTTCAGATCCCTACAGTGATGTGGGTTTTGATCCAATCTTTTTACAACATAACCATTGAAACTCTAGTTCTTGAGGCTTGTGTTGGGTTAATCCCCTTGGGAGCAATTCATTTTCCAGCTTCCACTAACCACTGGAGTTCCCTCTAAATTTCTGGCATGGGGAGATTTCCTTCCTTGCTTTGTAGTTGGTTTGTATATTTTTTAAGGAATGCTTTATCCAAAATTTCTCTCAGTTTAAACTGTGGAAGGGGTAATTTTAGCATGTACTTCATCTACCCTCTTGACCTGGAAGCCCAACGTTCACATCTGTGAAATAAGAGGGTTGTGTTTAATGATTCCCGAAGTTCCTTCAAGTACTCTGCTGTTCTTAGTTGCTACATCTAGGCACACTGTATTTATATATAAATATTGCTGCCAACACTCAGACACATGTGCTGGCTCAATGGTTATTTATCATTGAAGGAAGACCATTAGTTGGAAGTTAAGCCAGCACACATTTAATATTTGGCAAGGGAAAGGAGGAAAACAATGTGGCTAATATGTTGCACGCAATGATTGAATTCATCATGTTAACCAATGTTAGTGAATCCAAAAACTCATTCCACACCAACTATTGTTTACAAAGTTTACCACTCATTTGGGAAAGCAAAGAGGTATTAAATAGCACAACACGAACCACACTTGTTACCTGGGCTCTACATTTTCTGTTCAGCAGCTTATAAGGAGGTGCTTAAAGACTGTCCATAACAGAAATGCTCAGATCCCACACATTCCTTATCCTCTCAGTTGGAGAGTTAATCCTTTAATTAATTCATTCATTAACTGTGTAGTAAATGAACTCTTGTTATGTGCCAGGCATGGGTTTAGTACCAGAGATTCTGGAGTCCATGAGGAAGTCATCACTATATTCCTCACAGGGCACAAGGTCCACAGGGGAGGATAGATAATGGAACATGTGTCACAACTTTGTTGAGTGAAACTAAAGAAACTAAAGATTAAGTAAAAGGTGCCATGGGAGTGTACACAAGGGAGAGTTCAACTGATGTGGAAGGTTCTGGAAGGTGAACCTACACAAGTGAAGTTCATGCTGAGACCTGAAGTCCAAGTGTTAACCAAGCAAAGATGTTCCCAAGCACAATGGGAGGGCTGGGAGAGAACCTGGAGAGCCAGGGAGAGAGAGGGGTCCTAACAGGGGAACAGAGACACCAGCCCTGAGAAGGGTTCATGAACACTACGAGGGATTTGTGGTTTGTCCCCATGTCAATGGGAAGCCATCACTGAGTTTTAGGTAGAGAAGTGATATGGTCAAATAAAAAGGTCCCTGAGCTCCAGTGTGGAGAATAGAGATGGAGAGGTGAATTAGAAGTCTTCTACAATGGTCCAGGTGGCATCTGGAGATGCCATGATTAAGGGTCATGACAACGGGGAGAGAGTAGTTGGATTTTTAGGAG
This sequence comes from Vulpes vulpes, assembly GCF_048418805.1. Lineage (NCBI taxonomy): Eukaryota > Metazoa > Chordata > Mammalia > Carnivora > Canidae > Vulpes > Vulpes vulpes. The sequence continues at coordinate 154,811,260 of NC_132791.1, forward strand.
GTAACATGTACAGAACTTGAAGCTTGAATAGGTGGGATTTGAAAGAGGGAGCTACTGGTTTGAACCATTGTGTAGATGGTGGTTCCATTTACTGGGAGAGAGAAAGGAGGGCAGGGAGAAAGGGGAAGACACACACACTGAGACAGAGACTGAAGAAGAGAGGAGGGATGGAAGAGGAGAGAAGAAAGACCAAGGTTCAGCTATGGATATGTCATTACTGGAATAGACATGAGCTCTGGAATTGGGGTGATTCAGTTTTAAAACTAGGTTCTGCCACTTTCCTGCTCAGTGCATATAGACAAATCACTTAAAATTTCTGGCCCTTAAGTCCCTTATCTATAAAATTAAGATAATTTCAGCTTTTAATGTAGTTATAATGCTCAATGAAGGTTAAATGCACAATGACTATCATATGGTAGGTGATCAGTAAGTGATCTTTCTCACCTATCCTCCATCTAGGTAGTCTTATCGGTCAAATCATTGGTTGAGGGAGTAGTACTGAGTGACAAAGAATTCAAGTCTGGAAATCAGAAGACTAGAGCCTTACTGATTGGTAAGTCACTGTGTGACATTAGGTTACTGAGTGCCCTATCTGTGTCTGTGTCTTCTTCCATTTAGTGAGGGAATCAGTCTGGATGATTTCTAAAGCTTCTTCCAGTTTAATAAGTAAATGCAATCAGAATGTCTATAGATCTCAGAGGATCTTCTGGAAAAATATCTCATGGGCACAGGATTGGGACATAGAGAGATGGGAAAGGTACAGAGAAATCCATTTCCTTTTCATTCAAAACAACATGAATCATCTTCTCAGCAATTAGCCTTCCTTTACTGACGTCAGTGACATGCCAATTGCCTTGAAGTGCTTGACCTTCACTCTCCTTGTCAGGTTTTACTGGTGAGAGACGTGTGTATTGGTTTCTCAAAACCAACAGCTTCATGGAATGGGTGTGCCTGAAAGAGAAATTCACATGAAAAAGGAGAATGCCACAAAGCTGTATTTTCAGGATAGTACAGAGAAGCAAGAATCTGTTTTTCATTAGAAAGGAGAATGTTTTCCTAGATGGTGCAGGCAGCCTTAAGTGTAGCATTCTAGAATGAGGGGATCAATGTCTCCAATGTATACTATCCTGGTCAGACCACAAAGTAGGGATCGTGTCTGAGAGCTGTCATGTGTAAAACCGCAGACTCTGCAATCAGACAATCCTGTGTTCAAAACTTGACACTATGGTTTTCTGGCTGTGTGACTTTGGAAAAGTAATTTTACTAGTGTAAGCCTCAGTTTCCCCATCTTAGAGTAGGGACAAGAATCACAGCATCTCGCCCATTGGTTTCTTGTGAGGATTAAATAAGAGATTGGAAGCAAAGGAATTAACACAGTGCCTGGCAAGTCATGCTGCTGCTATTGACTGACCTTTGGCCCATAAAAGATTCAAGACTATACCTCTTGTGGAATTGTTATATTAACTGAAGGTGCTTGGCTGGGAGAAGAGGATGCTCAGGGCTTATGATCATAGGTTTTTAAAGACTGAAGAGCTATATTGAGAAGAAAAGCAGACTCATAGATGGGGTTCAACCACCAGATGGAAAGTTGATTAGATAGTTTTTAATGGCCCTTTTGGGTCTGGGATTCTGGGACCCAATGGGAAGTCTAGAAATAAGTTGCTTTATTTGCTCTTCCATTTGGTTAATATTTGCAGAACACAGAGTTTCTTTGTCAGGTGTATTAGGATTCAGAAATAAACAAAATAAGGTCTTGGCCCTCCAGGAACTCAGTCTGATCTAGCAGAGAAATCACTGGGCAGAGAGAGTCAAGAGACAAGGTTTCCATGATCAAATCCTGGATCAGATTGACATTCTAGCGTTAATTTTTTCTGCAAGTCACTTATCTTCGTTTTCTCTTCTATAAAATGGGGTTCACAAATACCCCTACAAATTTACAGAATTGTTTTGAGAATCAAATGAGGTAATAGATGTGGGTTGCCAATCACACTTTGATAGAGTGAGTGTTGGGTGCTAAATAAGACTTTTCTTGATTTTCACAGAATTACTACTAAGATCTAAAGATGGAACATAGTGCTTTAAGTATCCAATGTTCACATTTTAAGAGGGAAAAGTATCAAATTTGGGAGACACTGCCCTCTCAAGAGGGCTTGCTGAGAACACTGTCACCTCCTTCCCAATCTTGTAGTGGAGGAGGACTGAGGGGAAAAGTGTCATGCTTTAGGAAAGTGCTGGTTTGTCCTTTCATCTCTCAAGTGTATTCCCCTCCTGAAGCACAGAGAAAAGAACCCAAGAAAAATGCCCATAAAGATTGAGGACACTCAGGTGTCCCTTCCCTAAGCTGGGGACTGCTCATCTCAGAGGTACTTAGCCAATGACTCAGCAAAATGGCCATGGCCACTGTTGTCAGGGTGTGGAAATGGAGGAGCAAGATGGTGGAACTGAATGCCAAAGGGCAATCCCAAGGACATGTGAATTTTCCTTCATCAGATAGCGACTGGATTTGAGCTACTTTGCTGGCACTCCTGAGGCAGAATACTTAGGAAGTAGGTACCCCAAGCAAGAGAGTGGGGCTGGGATGTCCTTGCTGGAGTACTGAATGGGAGAACAGAAGTCCAATGCAAAGGACTAACTGCAAGTCAAGATGTTTATTGGAGTGCTTTCTGCCTACCAAGAGGGAACTAATGGCCAGTTGGCAGTACCACAATCCAACCTAGAGAATCCAGTGAAGAGGGGACAGTGTGTTCCTGCTTCCTCCACCTCACGCCCAATATCAGATGGGAAGCATAAGGAAAAAGGAGAGGAAGGGGATATATGTAAAAGCTGACTATGGTCCTATCCTCCAGGACCAGAGCCATTAGCAAATCTGCATGGTGTGGGGAGGAGGACAGGGAGAAGGAAGGATTGCAATTGGGTTTTTTTTTAAGTTATTATTTATTTATTCATGAGAGACACACAGAGAGAGGCAGAGACACAGGCAGAGGGAGAAGCAGGCTCCCTGCAGCCCAATGCAGGACTTCATCTCAGGACCCAGGGATCATGCCCTGAGCCAAAGGTAGACACTCAAACACCGAGCCACCCAGGTGCTCCTTCAACTAAGGTTTTAAAATGAATGGCACTATCTGTAAAATGTAATGAAGTTTTATTAGTAACTGTGAGTAACTAAAAGTTATGGGGTCTTGTTGAGGTATGATGTAGGGAACTTGTATCCTGACCTAGATGGAGATTTAACAGAATATAGTTGATAAGTGTTAGGATAAAACTGTTTCATGTTTGCTCTTCAACACATGAAGACACCTTACTAAAGCAGTTACGCTGAACATAGCTAACAAATGGAAAGGTCATGATCACATGATTCTGTCGCTAAATGCAGAGATCTCTCTGTTAGGATCTCAGAAGGTGGCAGATGGCAAACACCCAAATAGGGTAATTGAGGAGAGTTTAATAAAGGGTGTGCTCAGAATTTATGGAAACTAAGAAGGGATGGGGCAGTTCTCTAAGCCATCACCAAGTAGGACCTGTGCCCACAGGCCGGAATGTTGGGAGAGAACACGGAGCCTAGCTGCATGGAAAGGGTCCCGTGCAAAAGGTATGGCTTTTGGTGAAGGACACAACCATCCCACGACAACCCAGCAGGAAACTTACTGATGGGACCTATTCAGGTCCACCTTCCAGGGCAGAGCAGAAACGGAAGTGTGGGTCTGGAAGGGCAAATGGAGAAGAGCCAGCATGTCCTCCAGCTTTTCTCTTTAGCCATCTGTGCTATCTTGATTAAAACAAGTAGAAAACTATCATTCCCTATTACCATTGTGTCCACATTCCAACTTTTGGTGATTACCATCCATTTAACTGCAGATGTCAGATATACTGCCTTTGGAAAGCCTGGAGACATTCTCCAGGAATCCGAGAAAGGAAGGCATGTTAATATACCAGTAGCCTTCATCCTTTCACCTACTAGGCTTTAGAGTTAGTATTTGCGCTTTTCTAAATCTCAGAGGGCTGTGATTCAGTGGCAGGCATCTTTTTTCTAACTCTGCAAACCCCTTTAGGGTTAGCATGCCTTTCTATACCTCCTTTGCCAGCCCGTTAGGTAGGTGGGCTTGGCTTAGGGGTTGAGAGAGGAGAGCTTTTCCAGTATTCCAAAAAGGGACAAGCCCTGTGTTTACTCCTTCTCTATCCCCAAATGCCTCATCTCTGGCAGAAATCCTGGATTTTCCTGAGGTCACATAGCACCCAATATAGTGACTTGGAAAAAATAGATACTGAATAAACATTTGTTGAATAGAGTAGAATAGAAAGCAGCAAAGCCAGGTTTGTCTAGATCCAAAGCAGCTTTCCTTTTTTTCTCCTACAGAATGTTTCATTTGAGGCAATTTCCTGTCAGAGCTCGTCAGAGGCCATTGAAAGTTCCCTGCATGAGAGCAGAGTGTTCCAGGCTATGCCTCAAGTCAGCCCAGCCTACATCAGTAGAGATTGTGTAAGGTGGTTTATATAAGCAAGATTTGTATAAGGCGCCCCAAGCATGCTCAACATTGGGAGAGATCTGAGGGACTCCAAAGATGCTTATGGTTTTTTTTATTTACATTTGTAGCATTCCAGCAAGTTGTCACAATCCATAATAGGTGCTTCACAGATGCAGATTTTCAGAATTCTCCCCCAATCCTTTAATATAACTGGGCAGATTCCTGCTTGATAGGTCAGGAAGCTGAGGCTCAGACAACCAGAATCACTTTTGTAATTGGGTCAGAATTCTAACTCATGTTCATTTGACTTGAAGGACCATTCTCTATGCCATAGTTGACTATGCTGTGTTAGCCAGATCAGCCCAAGTCCCTGGGGTGGAACTCCTAAGCCTTCAAAAGAAATCTTTATAGTCAGTCGAAGTACACTAGATACATTAGCTTCCCTAATACATGTTTATAATTATTGTTGAAGTTGCTTGAGTTTGAAGAGGGTGTATTCCTTTAAAGATCTGAATCTGTCTCAAAAGGGAATCAGTGTCTCTTCTGGGTCTTGTGGGCTTCACCACTGGGGCAGATGATTATGACACAAGAGAAAAACCCTCCCTTGCACATTCCACTAAGGGCATTAAACTAGCTGGCCCTCTAAGCCTCTTGGCTGGAAGTACAACACATATTGTTGGTCTCCACCCCACCCCCACAGCCCTTGTATCTTTTAGGATAATTCAGCAGACTCCTTGATGCTAGTTTTGCATCTCTATATTTTTGGAATGACAGCAGACCACCCCATCCAGCATAGCAGGCTGGAAGTGCCAGGGGATTGAGCCTCAGCTCCTCAGTGTGGTAGCTGACTTAATAATACATCTTTATTGACCATTCCCCCCCCCCCATCTCCCACCCTGCTTTGCTTCTCCATTTATCTACCATTGTTGTCTGCACAACCTAAATAAAACCTTTGTACTCAAATCCTTATCTTGAGGTCCATTTCTGGAAGTGCCAGAACTAAGAGAGTTTAAGAGTCATGGTTTTTGTGTTGACTCTTGTTCTATGAGGATATGTCTGAACTTTTTTTTTTTTTTTTAAGATTTTGTTTATTCATTCATGAGAAACACAGAGAGAGGTAGAGACAGAGGTGGAAGAAGAAGCAGGCTCCATGCAGGAAGCCCGATGCAGGACTCGATCCTGGGACTGCGGGATCACACCGTGAGCCAAAGGCAGATGCTCAACTGCTGAGCCACCCAGGTGTCCCATGGACATGTCTAAACTTAACTCGAAGTAGAAAAATTAGTTTGGTTCTATGGTCACATTCACATGGCATGGAAAACAACAAACAACCTAGCTACCCTGTAATGTCTCCACCCAGGGAATTTCAAACTCTTAACAAAACAGTGCAGGCTAGGGTTTTTTTTGACCAGATGATCACTGGCTCTGTTCTTGCAGAGTCTGGCTTTGAAGACATTTGCACACATTCATGCTGAATGTTCTTGCTGCCTGCCCTGCTGTTATCCCTCCCATGCCTTCATAAATATGCCCACTTGGCTTTGAAAAATCCACAATTCTAAGTCTTAAAGCCGTTTTGTTGGGGCTAACACCAGTCCATTGCTCAGATGCTACTGCCTCACTTTCTCTTGTTCTGTAGGAGATTTTCCTATGATGCTGGAAGATGTCCTGGTAGATAAAACCTTAAAGATATCTGGTTTCTATTAAAAGCAAGTCTATAGGATTAGAAGTTCCTTAATGCACAATTATGAAATGCACAACACCAGATGTAGTTGCCCATATCTTCTTTCATATTTCCTTTTTCCTGTTACTGCTTAATTTAATATTTGCATGGGGAAGGAAAAACTCTGAATCTTAAAGAGAACTGTCAGTTAATATTCCTGACACACACTCATGCTACCATCTTCCATGTCCACACCTCTTTGGAGGCTACCTCATATCCTAGAATCCAGCTCTGCAGAGCCTCATTGACTGCAAAGAACATGGAGGAGGTTAAAAAGGACCCTGCCTGGCAGGTGGAACATGGTACCCATAGGCCACAGTGATGGGTATCATGTCATGTCCTTCCCGGTGAGGTGGGATGTTTCAGAGATCACAAAAGTGGGTAAATTAGTAATTCTACCTACAAAGTATATAAAAATAGCAGATGACATCACAGAATCTCAGATGCTAGGAGGACTGAAGGGTTAGGAACTGGGCTTGAGTCTTAGAAGCAGCTTGATAAAAGCAGTGGTTCTTCATCTACAACATTGTAGAAATTATAGGAAGAGAATGAGGACAATACCATCCAGGCTAATATCACAGCTTCCTTACCTTATTTTGGAAATATGGCATTTTGTGCTCATATACTCACTCAGTAGAAACATTAGCTAATATGCATATTTTTTAGCAGAGCAAAGTGTGACAATGTAAAAATTAACATAAATTCAGTTTACTTAAATATTATTTGTTCATCCTTTTATCTTCCCTTAGAGATATGCTTCTTGAAGTCATGTTTCCATCTTAACTCACTTTGTATTCTCAGCACCCAGCACAGAAATTGCTCTGTGGTAGACCCTGACTCATTCCAGTCTTTGTTGAATGAATGTTGAATAAGAAACCGTTTGTGACCTCAGCACCTATCACAATGCTCCAGTATGCGAACATTTGTTGAATGACAGCATTAAGTGGCATATAAAATACTGCATAATGCAGGGACCTGGTTTGGAAATAAGATGAATTCTTCATGTTGTATAGACAGGAGTGGGCTTAACCTTACAAGGAAGAGGGAAGTGGAGTTTTAATGTAGGGGAGGGTCTAGTAGAATATAGCATAATTATTCCCACTAAAAGCAAAACAGGGAGGGGGCAGATAATTCTCTTTTTTCCCAGCTCCCAAAGCCACTCACCCATCGCTGATTTCAAATACTTCACAGAGTAACCACTAAATGGAAACAGATCATCTTTATTTTGCAAATATGGAAACAGGTTAAGCAAGCTGGCTCTACTGCTTTGTAAGGCTGAGAACTTGGAATAAGTGTCATCATTTACAGTTCCTCTTTCAGACCACCTAGTGTCTCATTCATGTGTTGTTTCCCTAAAGAACACACACTTGAGAATACTTTTCCTGGAGTTTGGTCTGAGAACGGTACTAACATTAATTCAAACTTCATCATGTGACTGAGGAATAAAGTGGGTAATAGAAAATTGATTTCTAGGGGGAGGAGGTAATCTGAAGTAGATGAAAGAGTCAGGAGACTGGGTTTTATTCCAAGCTATAGCACTAGTTATGTGGCCTTGGATATGTCATAAAACCTCTCCACACCTCAGTTTCCCCATCTCAAAACTAAAGAGGCTGTGGAAATTATTCTGTTTTCCGACATTGTGAGTCTCTCTAAGACTCTTCAAGTAAAGTAGGGCACACAAAAATATTAGGTCTCAGGAATTCTCTCCAAGAACCGTCAAGAGGGAAGATAAGCCAAGTTCGTAAGGCGATTTAATCCTTAGAAGCAAGATCCAGCCAATAGCCAGACGGGCTGTGATTCTCTGTGCTATGTTTTCCTACTTTTGTGCCAACCCCCAAAATGCTAAGTCATTGCTTTTGCTAGAAGGATATTTTCTTATTGCATTCTGAGGATTTGAATAAATATTTTCATTTTGAGGAAAGCTTTGAGAACATTTTCAAATGAAAGGTTAGGCTTTCAGAACAAGAGGAGCCTCCAGACTGCAAAATGGAGCTCCCAGGTTTAGACTGACACTTGAAGGAAGGGGATCAGTGTCACTGGGCTAAACTTGGTCTGACAAGGCCCTTTCTTTTCACTGAGACTCAGATGGCTTTCAGCAAAGCCTGTGGGCACTGCGGTCACCATGGTGGTGCTTTCTTCATGAGGGACACACACTGACAAAGCATTTAGCTTCGGCCTTAGGACTAGTTACACGCTGAGGCCAAGGAGTTGGCCACCTACGTGGAAAACTACTAGACCTGCTCCCTCCCTCGCTGCCTTTTGCAGGGCTGCCTGCTTTGACATTCCTTGTCTGGGTCTCTCTCTCTTTCCTTCTGACTATGCAGCTTTTTTTCTAACAGCAGCTCCCTTGGGAAAGGACAGCATACAAAATATTGGATCCACGGATTAAAAGGTCACTTGTGATTACCTTATAAGCCAACACACAAGATCTAGGCTCCTATAATTTCTCTATTTATTATGTTTTTCAAGCACTTTCAAATACTTTGTTTTTCTTCACTCTGGATATCAGATGGGAAATGTGGAAGCTCTGAGGCAGTAAGTGGTTAGGGCCCTCCCTCACTGCTGGGTGAGAGAGACCACGTTTAAAACAGTTCTACCTTGGGGCACCTGGGTAGCTCAGTGGTTGAGCATCTGCCTTTGGCTCAGGTCCTATCCTGATCCCAGGGTCCCACGATTGAGTCCTTCATTGGGCTCCCCACAGGGAGCCTGCTTCTCCATCTGCCTGTATCTCTGTCTCTGCGTGTGTGTTTCTCATGAAAAAATAAATTTTAAAAATCTTAAAAAAAAAACCCACAGTTCTGTCTAAAATTGCACTCGGAAAATGGTTACTCATCTAGCTGTCACTTCATCAACTAGGTGACATTTTATCAGGATTAGAGAAAATAAGCTTTGTGTTCATGTTCTTTCACCTTTAAAAATCATGTCAAGAATTATATCTTCCAAAAGCCTTCCCAGAATACCCAGATTAGAGACTTTTCCTCTGACGTATATTCCCATGGCACCCTGAACTTGGCTTTGTGACTTGCCAAAGCATATTAAAATTGTGTTTCTGTCTCTCCAGTAAAGGAATAGCAGTTGTGCCTCATTTTGGTTTACACCTCTCAATTTCTTAGTTTCCTAAATGCCATCTTCTCAAGGAGACCACCTTATTTACAGTTTCAACCGACATCCCACCCTATACTCTCTGGCTTGTTTCTCCCACAGCACCTATGCTTTATGACACATTTAACTACTTATTTGCTTATTGACTAGGTTTATTTTTATTGTGTGTCTCCCTCCTTCAGCTAGAGTGTAGGTTCTACAAAAGCTATCTTTGTTTGCTCATTGATGTATCTCAAAACCTGAAACGGTGCCTGGCATATAGTAGACACTCAATAAATACTTGTTGAATAAATGAATCAGGGAAAAAGAAAACATTTCTGTATCCTTCAAGGTAAGATGCTGGAAATTCATTATTGTGTTGAGGTTAAAGTTGGAGGGCTAGATTAAGCCAAAGTTAGAAAGTATGTTTATGCAGTAGGGGAATAATAGTGACTGTATTGTTTTTAATAATACTGTTTGTTCCCATCTATTAGACCTTGAGTCTGGAGCAGGGTTTTGACCCAGATAATGTGAAGGAAAGACTATGGAGCAGTGACTTTGCCTAAGGATTAATTAGCTACAAAAAAATGCTTGGCAAATTGAGAGGACAAAGGGTCAAGGGAGATATTATAAGATTTCATTCAGAAGGAATTGATTAATCTTTTCAAGACTTTTTCCCAGCGGACAACAGGAAGCCATCGTGAGCAGGATACATACGCACAGCAGCATTTTCCACTAATCCTTTTAGAATCTCCAGGAAAAAAAAAAAAAACTTTCATAGCCAAATCATGTTAGGAAACTTTGTGTATTTCACAATCCATTATAGCACAGGATTTGACATTTGATAGGATTTCAGATGTCCTGTAATAACGAATTTATTTAATTTAGTTTAACCCAGTTTTATTTGACCTCAAAAGTCTGTTTCCTTTTCTCTTTTCTTTTCTTTTTAACATCTTGCACAAATACTCCTTCTTTGCTTATAAAATTTTCCTTAAAACTATCCTCCCGTCCTTCCTTCCTTCCCTCCCATCTATTCACATATGGCCTAAATCCTCCTAAATAAATTCTAACTTCAGAACTAATCTACCAATGTCTTCTGAGAGAATAGTATCTCTGAGAGGGCCATAAGCCAAATTATTGTCAAAATACAATAATTATTTATTAAGAAACTGCCTTAAATGAGAGCCCAGTCATAATCACAAAGAACTTTCTACTTGATAGTGGGATGGGATACATATATAGAAATACCTCTATACATGGTAGAGGATGGTGAAGAGCATAATTGAGATGCCATTAAAATAAACTCAGTTTAAAGATATGCATGGCTTTAGCAACAGGGGTCAATGAGAAGAGGAAAGAGAGTAGAATTAGCCACAGAAAGGGTTGGATGAATTTTGGAAAACTAATCTGGCTCTAGCACTAGTCTTTGAGAGACTAGGTCAGTAATTTAATGTTCAGTGTTTCAAGGAGCATAGAGAATGCATGCTTAGTCCCAGCAGGCATGAATAGCCATGGAACTTCCATGGATAAGGTGAAAATGGCGTTTACTTAATCAGCAAATACTTATTATTGTGTAGGAACCACTTGCTAGGGATGTAGAAAAGAATAGATACAGCCTCTATTCTGGAGACCACAGTCTAGAAGAAAGGAAAAAGTAGATGATCAACTTTATCCTGTTACTCATCCATGGTAAAGGAGATCTATTTATTTGAGCAAATTCTCAGGACTCTATGTGAGATTTCAGGAAATATGACATAAAAGCCAGAAGGAGCTTGACCTTGTCGGGCAATTTATTCTTTCATGTCAGGACCCCAATTTTAGGGATTTGAAGAAACAGTCTCTTTAGGGAGTGGGTTAGCATGAAAATATCAGCCGGCAGGTGGGCATGTGGCAGGTATCACACATAGAAAATCTTGTTTAATCTTTATTGCCATCCTTTGAGCTAAGTATGTTACACATGGGGAAACTAAGATTCAAGATGTCAAATAACTTTCCTAGCATTCCCTAACTTGTAAGTATCAGAGTCTGATGTCTTCATGGAGTTCAGTCTTGATGATCTGTCATGAGAAGCTATCCAAATTTTAGCAAGTCAGAAAGTTTTGCAGGTGTGAAGTAAGATCCTGATACTTCTGCAATTAATATAGCCCAGATTTTCATAGTCCAGCTGGTTCATGTGGTAGTGTTAGTACTAAAAGGTATCACCCATTACAATCTGTGGAAATTTGGAAACTGATTTTGGAGCAAAACATGGAGACATGGAGATAGGTAAAAATGGTATGGAATATTAGTAGAGTCAAAGTGTAAGTTATAAGAGAAAAAAACATTTTTTTTAAATCTGTTTTTTCCCCTAAGTATACAGTGATTATTTTGGACATACAATGCTAAATCTCAATAGTATCATAGTAAAATATGTGGCACATTCACTCAGAAATCACATAAAAAGGATCTAGCATTACAACATCAAAAATCTAGACTGTAGATGTACCAAGCTTTGTTTAAATAGTACCCTGTAAATGATGTTTGTTTTCTACAGAATCTTTCAGCCTGGGACATAATGAGGATAATGAAAATATTTTTAAAAAATAATTGGTCAGGGGATCCCTGTGTGGTTCAGTGGTTTAGTGCCTGCCTTTGGCCCAGGGCTTGATCCTGGAGTCCCGGGATCCAGTCCCATGTCGGGCTTCCTGCATGGAGCCTACTTCTCCCTCTGCCTGTGTCTCTGCCTCTCTCTCTCTCTGTCTCTCATGAATAAGTAGATGAAAATCTTGAAAAAAAAAAACCAATCTGTTTAAAAAAAATAATTGGTCAAACTTGAATGAAACCTTTAAAAAATATACCACCAATGAACTCAAATCTAGAGATATACCTCTTGCTCTAAATGCTTTTACCTCTTTTTTCTCTAGATCTATCAGTGGTATTCTGTAATCAATTTATGTTTTCTCTGCACTCTTAATTAATTAGGATTAATCATTTCACTAAAAAAAAGCCCGTATTCTGGTCCAATATGGATTCTATTTTTTTTTTTTTTGTGCGGTTCTTATTTTTGTGGTCCTCATCCTCTTCTGTGTATCTTACAGGTCTTGCTAGATTTTAGTTTATTATGAAATAATTATGTCTGTATCTGTATCTCTTAGTCTATATGTATATCTATCTATGCACACACATACACATATAGGTGACAGTTTCCACTCCTTATAGCAGCACTTGACTGACTTAAGGCATAATAAGTGCCTTTAAAAAACATGTTTTTTTTACAAATGTTTTTTTACAAAATGTTTTTTTACAAAATTTTGGATTCATGATTTACATTTTAACAAATTTTTTTTTTTTTTTTTTTTTTTTACAAAATGTTGGGTTCATGATTTACATTTTAACTCCAGGAATCTATTTTCTGACTGTCTCTCCAAATGTATAACTGTCTAGCAGGTAACTTCCTTCTTGCCAATGATCTCCTTGCTATTAAAGATATTAATTTTGAAGAAAGGGGTGAAAATAAAAATTGATTTCCCATTGGGCTATGTCATGATTCTTCTCATATAACACTGTTAAATATCCCTCAAGAGCAATATTACCTTTTAAGTATTTTGTATGATGATCTTATGGGGTACTTAGCACATAGAATCCTTTCCCTTTTAAAGCCCTTGATGCATAATTCAGTAGACTTATATGGAGATCTCCGCCCACCCCAGGATGAATGTTATTGCCCATTTAAAGGGATATAAATATCGATTTTAAAGGTATCTCTTTAAAGCAGCAAGAGAGAAAGGTGAGAAAGAGGATCAAAGCTATTCATTCGCATAACTCTTCGCAAAACAATAGCCCAGCTGCTAACTGGACCCACCACCCTTAGAAGGAAGTTTAGTAACCATGTTTTGTTATTTGAGAATGATTCAGGTGGCTTATCAAAGTATTCCTTTAAGGTACATTTAGTGCTTTCTTTGAGATGAACTCTTTTGGATTAAGTTTTCTCAATTTTGTTTCTTTCTTACTGTTGTTTTAGTGTTTCTTATAGATTGTTGAGCCAGGTATCCTCAGTTTGTCAAGATCCTTGATCTGGTTCTGCCTATACCAACTACTCTATCTATCCACGAAACTCATACCCTACTGAACAGTGGGAAGTCAGTGCCATATAAAAGAACATAGTGTTTGTTTTTGTTTTTGTTTTTGTTTTTCTATCCAGGCTGATCATTGGATTTAACAATGAAATGAAAACAACCTCTAGCCAGTGATTTAAACATGTTTTCCTTTATCCCTAGTGAAATATTAGTGAGATCAACTTGGGGAAAAAAATCAGGTATCAACTGTATTTTTTTCACTTAAACTTTAGATTATTGCTTCCTAAATTGTTTTCCATTCTCAAACACATTCTCAAACAATAGTGGATTATCATGGGATGGGAGGGGATCCATGGCAAGCCTACAGGGTGTAAACTTTGGTTACAACCTGCATTTAAATTGCAACATAAATAGCCATGAGTTGGACTAAGAAGGTAATTTGAGTAAAGACCTATTTCTCCCAAACCACTATTAAAATGGGCATAGAAATTTAAATGGGTAAAAATATTCATTAAAACCAAAATAAAGGAAGATGCCATTCATATTCTAGATACCTCAAGGAATTTCTGGAGTTGGATTGAAAGAAGATATGCTCGAATCCATCCTTCCTGATAAAGATGTCCAGCATCATAGCAGTAAAGAGATTTTGACAAAGTCCCAGTAACAGCCCTAACTTAGGTGAGAGCTATCAGTGAGGAATGAACATGTTAGAGATAAAACATGTTATCCATTTTGAAGCTACGATTTTACAGCAATAGCCAGAAAACTTTCTCTGTAAAGGGCCACATAATAAAAATGGTAGGCTTTGCTGACTATGTGTTATCTGTAGCAATAACTCACCTCTGCCATTGTAGCAGAAAGCAGCCATAGTTGATATGCAAATGATATGTATAGCTGTGTACCAATAAAATTTTACTTATGGATACCAAGATTTGAAATTTATATAATTTTCATGTCATGAAATATTCTCCTTTTGATTTTTTTTACCCAAGCATTTAAAATGTTTTCCTGGGGGCACCTGGATGGCACAAACTCTTGGTTTCAGCTCAGGTCATGATCTCAAGGTCCTAGAGCCAAGTGTTGGGCTTCTTGCTCCTAAAGTTTCTCTCTCCCTTTACCCAGCCCCCAAATGCTCACGTTCTCTCTCTCTCTTTCTCTCTCTCTCTCTCTCTCTCTCAAATAAATAAATCTTTTTTAAAAATAAATTTTTTTTAGGTTGCAGAAAATTTCTTAAAATATCTGCAGGTCATACAAAAATAGGTGACAAATAAAATTTGTCTCACCTTTTGCAGTCTGCCAATCCCTGACCTACAGCAGGAGAAAGAAACTGGCCTTAGGGGCCCCAGGGCACATAGAAAAGCTTAGCAAGTGCTGAGAGTGCCTGGGCAGACAGCAGCACCAACAAGACCAGTGACAATTCCATGATCTGCCTGGAATGGAGGCCTGGCCAAATACAACGCTGGAAAAAAGAGTCTGTTGCACAATAGTTTCAGCAACTGACACATACACATCCAGATTTCACAGATTGTTTTTGAAAAACAGTCTATCCAGAAGAAAAATAGAGAAGATAAATATACAAGTTAAATACACAAATAGGCAAAACAAATATACAGGCTCTTTACAACATAATGATGAATTGGAAAGGTCCATCATACATGGAAAGTTTCAATATCAATAGAAATAAAAGGGGAATACATTAAGACAGCTCAATACCATTTTTTCACCTATTACATTAAATAGAATTTTAGTATCTAGAAATGCCAATAAAGTCATGATTACCGTTATGTCTCTGGTGGCAGTATAGAGTGTAATAACCACTTAGCAAGCCATTCTGGTATTTCAACATATATTGAAATAAGTGGTAATATAAAGATGTAGGGGCAAGTTATGCATTCTTGCAATACTATTTATTATGGAAGAATGTTTGAATTCATTAAATGTTCAATAGCAGAGGATCAATTAAGTTTGTTACATCCATATTCTAGACTTCTGTGAGGAAAATGAAATCATTCATAGATATATTTGACATGAGAAACTGTTTATAGTTTATCCTAAATTAAGCAAGCAGGTTATAAAAGTATATATATAAAAGTGTATACACACACTATATCTATCTATCTATCTATCTATCTATCTATCTATATTATATATATATATAAATGATCTCCAGCTTTTAAAAAATTCTGTGTAGTTATGTAGTACATGGTGTGTATATATGTTTATGGAACAAAGATTGGGTGAACATACATTGATAACAAAGCATTGTCTCTCATGGAGCCATATTGTATACAGAAATCTATAAAGTTTATAATTTTGCATTTTACAAAATGGAATAAAATGGTATGTATTCTTTTGAGCTGCTTTCTAATGTTTCAAGATTAATCAATGTTGATGCACTTATTACTATTGCATGGCATTCTGTTGTATGAATATACATCACACATGATTATGAACAGCACCCCTGTGAGCAGTATTCTACATGTCTCCTACTGTGTATATGCAAGAATATGTCTAAGATATACACCACTGGAGAAAGTTAATGAGTTGTAAGGAATGATCAATTTAACTTTATTAGGTTATAAAAAATGCATGCCAAAATTCATAGTTCTACCAAAAATATATTGCGATTCCTCCACAGTTCAGAAAAAGGCTCAGCAATTACATAATTGAACATTGTGTGTTTTCTTTCTGTCGTTTCTATCTGAAACTTTGAGTATTCATACGTTAGACCTTTCCAGTATTTATTCTGTGTATCTGAATCTCTCATATTTTTTCTTTTTGTATTTATTTTTTTGTCTCTCTGGGTCATATTTTGGATATGTTTTTGGCTTTGTCATTTAATCTACTAATTATTTCCTCAGTTGAAAATACTATGACTTTCAACCAGTCACTGAAGGTTTAATTTTAGTAATTATATTTTCTATTTCTACGAGTTATTTTTGGTGTTTTTCCAAACATGCTTGGTCATTTTTACCTCAAGTTTCTTATCCTTTGTTCGTATTTAAGCCTCTTTTCAGTTTTTTGGAAAATATTAAACATTCTTATTTTATGTAAATATTGAATAGTTCCAATCAATACATGAAATTGTTATAGCTCTGATTTTCCACCTACTTTCTATGTCGACTTTCATTCTTGGTACTTTGTTTCCTTGTGTTTTTGTTATCTTTTACTTAGACATGTTTTCCCTGGAGCTTTTTCTTTTTCTTTTTATTTATTTATTTATTTATTTAATTTTTACTTTTTTTTATAATAAATTTATTTTTTATTGGTGTTCAATTTACCAACATACAGAATAACAGCCAGTGCTCATCCTGTCAAGTGCCCCCCTCAGTGCCCGTCACCCATTCACCCCCACCCCCCGCCCTCCTCTCCTTCCACCACCCCTGGAAATGAACTACATTTCCCAGAGTTAGGAGTCTTTATGTTCTGTCTCCCTTCCTGGTATTTCCCACACATTTCTTCTCCCTTCCCTTATATTCCCTTTCACTATTATTTATATTCCCCAAATGAATGAGAACATACACTGTTTGTCCTCCTCCGATTGACTTACTTCACTCAGCATAATACCCTCCAGTTCCATCCACGTTGAAGCAAATGGTGGGTATTTGTCATTTCTAATGGCTGAGGAATATTCCACTGTATACATAGACCACATCTTCTTTATCCATTCATCTTTCAATGGATACCGAGGCTCCTTCCACAGTTTGGCTATTGTGGACATTGCTGCTAGAAACATCGGGGTGCAGGTGTCTCGGCATTTCATTGCATCTGAATCTTTGGGGTAAATCCCCAACAGTGCAATTGCTGGGTCGTAGGGCAGGTCTATTTTTAACTCTTTGAGGAACCTCCACACAGTTTTCCAGAGTGGCTGCACCAGTTCACATTTCCACCAACAGTGCAAGAGGGTTCCCTTTCTCCACATCCTCTCCATTTGTGGTTTCCTGCCTTGTTAATTTTCCCCATTCTCACTGGTGTGAGGTGGTATCTCATTGTGGTTTTGATTTGTATTTCCCTGATGGCAAGTGATGCAGAGCATTTTCTCATGTGCATGTTGGCCATGTCTATGTCTTCCTCCGTGAGATTTCTCTTCATGTCTTTTGCCCATTTCATGATTGGATTGTTTGTTTCTTTGGTGTTGAGTTTAATAAGTTCTTTATAGATTAGTGTGGAATCAGAAAAGACCCCGAATAGCCAGGGGAATTTTTAAAAAGAAAACCATATCTGGGGGCATCACAATGCCAGATTTCAGGTTGTACTACAAAGCTGTGGTCATCAAGACAGTGTGGTACTGGCACAAAAACAGACACATAGATCAATGGAACAGAATAGAGAACCCAGAAGTGGATCCTGAACTTTATGGTCAACTAATATTCGATAAAGGAGGAAAGACTATCCACTGGAAGAAAGACAGTCTCTTCAATAAATGGTGCTGGGAAAACTGGACATCCACATGCAGAAGAATGAAACTAGACCACTCTCTTTCACCATACGCAAAGATAAACTCAAAATGGATGAAAGATCTAAATGTGAGACAAGATTCCATCAAAATCCTAGAGGAGAACACAGGCAACACCCTTTTTGAACTCAGCCATAGTAACTTCTTGCAAGATACATCCACGAAGGCAAAAGAAACAAAAGCAAAAATGAACTATTGGGACTTCATCAAGATAAGAAGCTTTTGCACAGCAAAGGATACAGTCAACAAAACTAAAAGACAACCTACAGAATGGGAGAAGATATTTGCAAATGATGTATCAGATAAAGGGCTAGTTTCCTGGAGCTTTTTCTGTGGGAGTATTTAGTGACATGGATTGAAGTTTTATGTTTTCTAAGAGATTTTGCATATGGTTCTGCTAATTGTTTTTAATTCACTATGACTCAGGGCCATTTCAAACTAAATTATCTTCATGAGATGTTTTGTACTACAAAGTAGCAAAAATTTGGGCTGAAAAATCTATATGAAGATTGACTTGTATTAGCAGTCTCCAGAAAGATTTTCTTTTTTCTTTGATTTATGAATCAAATCAATGGTGGAAAGTTTCTTTGCTTTTCTCTACTAGCAATTTTATTTATTCTTCATTTATCCTTTCACTGAGGGTATAGTTCTTTGATAGCCTAGATTTATGTGTGGACCTTCTATTACATTTCTAAATTTGCCTGCATCTTATATTAGCCTTCTCTGGCTGCCATAGCAAAATGCCATAGACTGGGTGGCTTAATCAATAGAAACTTATTTTCTCACAATTTTGGAGTCTGGAGTCTGAGATTAAGATGCCAGCAGGGGAAAAAAAAAAAAAGATGCCTGCAGGGTTGATTTCCTGTGAAAACTTTCTTCCTGGCTGTATTCTCACTTTGTACTCACATAAGGGAGGGAGAGAGATTTATCTGTCGTTTCCTATTTTTATAAGGCTACCAATTCTATCTGATTAGGGCTCTTCTCCTAGGACCTCATTTAACCTTCATTTCATCCTAAAAGCCCTAGCTCCAAATGCAGTCACATTGAGGGGGTTGGGCTTCAACAAAATAATTTTAGGGGGATATAAGTCAGTCCATGGTATACCCTAAATTTTGATCTTCTGATACTATACATTAGATAATTGTTAAAATGGAAAGTTAATGCCATCAGAATGTTGCCAAAACCTTTTATCCATGATGATAGCCATGTTTAGTGCAACTTTGGCTTTCTTTCCATGTTTGGTACCTTCATACTCCTTCATTTTTGGCAGCTCGGGTATCTATTTACAGGATCTGGATCACCTGTGCATCTGAGTCTTGGTTTTCATTTACTTGTTTTGTTTCTACTCCTGGTGTTCAGACAGTGTTCTATCTGACAGCATGTCTAGTAAGTTTTCATTGAATGCCAGACATTGTGTATACCACATTATATAAGCTCCAAAGGATAATACTTTTTTCCCCAGAGATAGCTCCCCTTTTATGTAGTGGGCAAAGAGAGTAAAGGATGGATCTGAGTCAAGACAGGGTTGCCATTCTGGAAAGTGCACAGTGACCTCCAGTTGGCTTGTGTTCCTATGGCATATCTCCCTGGGACTTCCAACTAAAATCCTGGTGTGTCCACCAGTGTCTCTTCTTGGTGGATCTTAAATTCTGATCTTGATCTTTTCAACATGGAAAAATTGCCCAAGATTCCAACCTATTTTTCAGGGGCTTTTTGCTTTGTCTCAGAATTTGGCAGCTATCTCAAGAGGAAAAGTGAGCATGAGTTTTCCCAAAGTTCTGCTGGTTCATCTGATCCTTCAAAGGTGTTTTACACAGATCTTTAACTTCTTATCCTCAAACCAGGATTAAGGAATACCCTCAGACAAAAAGCAGATGGAGAATATCATCTCACCCCCTCTGTGGTCTTGTTTTCCCTTTTCATAATTTTGGCTTCCAAAGTCTTCAAAACCTCCAGGGGTTTTCTGATGCCTTTTTAAAAGCTAATTTTTGTATTTATTTATATTGTATAATTGTTATTCGTAAAAGCACTTGTCTTCTATAAGTAATTGAATTCTATACAAATGTAGAAGTATCAAGAAAGCATTTAAAATATATTTATCCATATTTAATTCAACTTTGCTAGTTGTCTTTATCAGAAGGATTGTGTCAGGTAACCAGACATAATGTCAGCAACTGACTTAAATAGGAATTTTTCTGAAGAGAATTCTTTTTGTGGTTTATGATATGGTCTAGAAAAACAGAAACTGGCAAAAAATAAACTCTGTTAGGTAGGAATAAAGAATATTGGTGCTGATCTGCTATTTTTACAATTTAATTTTTATATGAGGATAAAATATGCATAAAGAAGGTACACAAACTTATATGTAATGTGCAACTAATTATTGTAAGCTGAACATATTCATGTAAGCACAACCCAGGTCAGGAAATAAAATATCTCTCTCCTAGAAGTCCCCCTACACCTTTTCCCAGTTACTTCCCCTCCCTCGTTTCTTTTTTTGTTTTTTTCCTCCTCCCTCCTTTCTAAGGGTGATCACTCTCCTGGCTTCCCATACTATTACTTAACAAAATATTCCTCTATGTGAATAAACCACAGTTTATTTTCCCATTAGACTGTTTATGGCATTTGGTTGTTTCTAGTTTGGGGCAATTATGAATAATGTTTTGATAAACATTCTTATACAGATATTTTAAGGTACCCATGCATTTCAGATTTACATATGATTAGAATGGAATTGATGGGTCATAGAGTATGTTTATGTTCAATTTGAATAGGTAGTGTCGGGATTTCAAAATAGTTGACATAATTTGCAGACCTATGGGCAGTATATGAAAGTTTTAGTTTCTTTATAACTTCAACAATATTTGCAATTATCAGTCTTTTAAATTTTAGTCATATTGATGACGTGATAGAAGTTTGTTGGGATATTAATGAGCACTTCCTTGAATCTTTTTCCTATGTTTATTGACCTTAAAGTACCTCTTTAAATCTCCTGCCTACTTTTCTATTAAAAGCTTCCTGTCTTTATTTGTTATGCCTAAAAGTCTTTTATCAGATATATTAGGGTCATAATATTGAGAGTAAAAATATATGCTATTAATAATTACACTGTACTGTCCTGAACAAACTTGGATATATACCAGAATAATTTTCTTTGTTTTAATCAACTTTATTAATGAATTAATTTACATAAAAAACACACTCATTTAAAATATGCAGTTGGGTGAGCTTTGACAAATGTATACACTCATGTAATCACTGCAGCAATTGGGATATAAAATATTTCTATCACCTCCTGCATACCTTCCCATTCAGTTTCCCACAATTACCTAACCCTCAGCGATTACTGATCTGCTTTCTTTCACTATAGAATAGTTTTTTTTATTTGTAGAGTTTTGTGTAATTGGCATTGTACAGTATATATTCTTGTGTCTGGCTTATTTTACTCAGCATAATGTTTTTGAGATTCATCTATATCATTGCCTATCCTATATCATAGTTCATTACTTTGTATTGCTAAATAGTATTCCATTTTATGGATATATCACAATTTATCTATTTGCCTCTTAATGAACTCCCCCCAACTAGATTTTGCACTATTAAGAGCAACTGTTCTGTGATGTGTACAAGTCTTTGTGGCAGGTATGTTCATTTTCTGAAGATAAATACCTTAGTGGAATTAATAGGGAGTATGGTAACAATATGTTTAGGCATTTAAGGAACAACCAAAATTTTTTCCAAAGCATTGTACCATTTTATATTAACAGCAATAATTTAAGAGAGTTCTAAATACTAACATCCTCACCAATACTTGATTTTGTTAATCTTTTTAATTTGAGCTATTGTAGTGTTATCTCATGATGACAAATAATCTTGAGAATGGACAATGTTTTCTTCTGCTGAAACATAGAATTAAGTTTCTGTTAAGCCCATCCAGTGAAAATTCTATTTTGGATATTGTATTTTTTATCTCTAGAAGTTACATTTGGTTCTCTTAAAAATATCTTTCCTCACTGTGTTCATGTTTTTCTTCAATGCTTTGAGCACATTGAGCATATTCATAAGAGCTCTTTTAATATTTGTGTTTGCTAGTTCTAACATCTATGTTATTTCTTAGTTTATTTCTATTGACAGATTCTTCTCTGGCTAATGAGCACATTTTCCCCCCTGCTTTGTTATCTATCTAATTACTATAAGTAGATGCTATATATTTTAAATTTTACATTGTTGAATTATGGATTTTGCTATATTTCTCTAAAGAATATTGAACTTACTCTGACAGAGAGTTCTGCTACTTGCTAAATGGCTTGGTCATTCTGAAGCTTATTTTTAAGTTTATTTTGTTTTGTTTTGTTCTGTTTTTCCTAGACAAATCTAGAATAGCCTTTCGTCTATAGTTTAATAAGGCATAACTAATGACTAACAAGGCATGACTGTTTGGGAGTCTCTACTAAATCCTCTGTGTATTCAGTCAGATTTCTTTAATCTTTGAGAATTCAAATGACTACTTATGTTCTATGAGCCCTAGAAATTGTTTGAATTCCAAGTCCCCAATAATTCTTTCTTCTAAAGATGTACTTTCCCCAGTTTCATAGAGTTTTGCCCTATGCATGTGCATTGGCATTTAGCCAAAGACAGTAAGCAGATTTCTGGGGCAGATTTCTTTCTGAACCTAGCTTTCTCTAGTTATATTCTCTGCCCACAAAGCCTAGCTAAAGTTTTCCACAACAGCAGTTTTGGCCTCTTCAACACATCAATGTTGGTCTCTGTCATGGTTCTCTTCCCCACACCCTGGTCCAGAAATTGCCTTCAAGCTAAAAGCCAAAGTGAGCATAGAACTCAATTTATTTCTGTTCTCTTAAGGATGATAAATAATTGCCTGAAAATCATTATTTCCTATACTGTGTTCATTTTCTGTTTGTAGACGGTAGAAGGGTAATTCTGGAATTTGTCAGTCCCTCAAAGTCAGAGGCAGGAGTTCTGGTCATCCTGGTTTTTACAGTACAAATATCTCCACTCATTCTGTATAATTAGTCTTTCCATTGTCTTGATATATTGATATATAATACTATTGTTATTGAATTCTAGGTATTTTCCCATATTTAAGTTGTTAATTTAAGTTGTTAATATATCTCAAAATGTATGTGTACCACAAATAAACATTAAAAAAATGAAAACTTATTCTTCATATTTTCTAATAATGCTTATTGTTGACATCTATGGAGATTTTAAAAATATTTAATGTCAATTTGTCAAATAAAAAATGAAAAAATACATGTCATGTTTGTCTTCATTTTCATTCTATATTCACTTATAATGTAATCACATTGTAGTTGAAAAACATGTGATATAAATGTTTATTATTTGTTGGCATTTGTTGTGAAATTGTTTTAACCTTTTGGTTGATATACTTCCTAATTAATTCTTGCAGACAGAATGTAAATTTTTTAAAATTATTGGATCTACTGTATATAAAGATCGGCTTGCTCACTTTGTTTATACCTAGCCTATCCCTATTAATATGTGTTACTTTGATCTATCAGACACTGATAGATCTATCAAATACTGGAGTGATGACCCAGCAGTGGCTCCCATATATTCACACAGTCTTTAATGTGAATGACACCTCCTGAAGCCAACCACAAAGAGCAGGCTTTCAGCCCTTACAACCATTCCCAGTTCCTGGGCATTGCCTACATGTATGGTACATCTTGGGCATGGTCCAGTTCCCATCCTTCCTGGCTCAGCACAAAAAATAGAGAGACGGTACAGTTAGTACTAGGCAAGAAGACAGAAAGTTTAGGTGATAGATCCCAACATATAGATTGGAAGCTGTGGAAAACAGTACTCTTAAGTCAAAATCCAGTCAGAAACTATTGCAGTGAATGTTGCAATGAATTGTTAACTTATTCTTTCAACAAATATTTCTTGAATTCTTTCCTTTGGCAAGACACCAGGGGAGGATGTGATGCCCCAAGATAATTTAAACAATTCCCTGAGTGCTGAATTTCAAGCTTCAATAAATTGTTCACACAGACTAATAGCAACAGGGTTTTCTCTGATGAACAAAAACAGAGTATTATCTTTGTCGTTTTAGAAAAGAGTAAGAAAAAAAAAAGAAAGAAAAAAAAGACAAGACACTGGAGTAATTTCTGGTCTTTCAGATGTAGCCTCAGGATTACATGGCAAACAGTTATTAAACAGAATGAGAAAAATCCAATGGTTTCATCTATCCCGCATTGGCTGTTTTTAGAAGAGGACAATAAACAGTGACAATTGCGAAACTTGATGGAACAAAATGAATGAGGCTCCAGGAAACATTCTCAGTCTGCGCTTATTGCTCTTGCAACAGCTTTTGAGAAAGGGCCAGCTAATTTGTACCAGATCTGATGTCTGTTGACATACTTTAACAGGTGTCTCTTATTTCTGTTTGGGGAGTTTTTCTGCAACTCATCTCCCTACTGCCACTCTCATTACAATCCTCCAGATTCCTCTTGAAACACAGCTTGGATAATGCCACTTTTTGGTCCAACCCATCAATACATGATCATTATCTATAAAGTATAACACCTAACCATCACCTCTACTCACCCTTATCTCAGAGCCACCCTGTTATGCATGCTGTACCTTGACCACACACCACCTTTCTGCACTACTTCCTCCACACACATTTTTGTTCATTATCAGAGCCTGTCTGGAATGCCCTATCATCCAGCCTTCATTTCAGAGTTCTAGTAACCATCAGTCCTGTGATGATATTTGATGTTAGGTCATGTCAACAGGTATTTAAGGAGTATCTAGGCTCATATCAACATTGTGATAGACCCTGATGATATAAAGATGAAGAGATAATTCAGGTCCTTCTCTTGAGGAGCTCCCAATCTAGATGAAGTGATAAACATGGGTGTATATTCACAGGGCAAGGGTGTGCCATCCTGACCTTCTCATCGTACAGGGCAATGCAATGTCAAGGTGCTATGGTGGCTCAGGAGGGGTGAGCCCTGCTCAGCCTGTGTGAAAATGTTACTGAAAGAAAGTATCTGGGTTTGATACCAAGCTAGAAGATATTCATAGCACTGGAAGTGGGGGAAAATGTGGTAGGCAAGAGGAGCTTGAACAAAGGTTGTAATCTTCTATGATAACTCTTCAACCTCCCCTCATTTCTATAATTACATTTGTGTTACTGTTGCTGCTGCACCATTACAATAATAACCATACTCAGCCTTGTATTTTAGTTACTTGATTGTAATTAGTATTTATCAAGTACGCAGTAAGTTTCAGGCACTATGCTAAGTCTTGCCAAAAGTTGTCTCATTTAAAGCACATGGTTACATATGACTATTATAGCACATTATCTGTGTGTATGTGCATGTAGAGAGGGATGTATATATAATATCTATCTGTGTATCTATCTACATTCTATCTCCTGGTGGTTCTATTTCTCTAGAGAGCCCTAATACACAAAATTATGACGTTTTATGATCCTGCATTTTTTCCAAACCAGGCCCCACAAAATTACTCTTTCTATGCTGTCAATAACTTTCTACAAACATCCCCAATGCATTTGTGCTACTGAATGAATATTTTTGCTAAATTACAAACTACAAAGCTATGTCACTCTATTCCTTAAACCCCTACTATGACTTCTCATCACTAAAAAGAAAATGGCTACCATACTTAGCTTGAGGTCTGAGGTCATTTGAAATCAGATAACTTATCTAACTTATCCCTCTCTAGTCTTTATGCTCAACATCCTCACCTCTGCCTGCCTATGTACCAACACTCCAAACTTCTAGTTTTACAAATTTGTAAAATTGTCTCCTCTTTGTCTGCAGGTCCCTCTGCCCGTGATGGCTTTCCCATATCAAACCAGTTGGCAAAAGCCCACTGTTTCTTTAAGACATAACTCAAATATCTCTTCTTCTGTGTCTAAATTCTCCCAAGCAGAAATAATCATTCTCTCTTTGGTTCCAAATGCCTATTATGGCACATTTTGTTTATAACCCTATCCTTTCCATTAGAATATGAGTATCTTGAGAGATGATACTGAGTCTTCATCCTCTCCATTTCATTAGTAGTTGGCATGAAAATGTTCAGTTGCATTTTGTTAAGTTAATAGGTGAGAGAAGGAATGAGCCAAGGAATGAAAGAGTGGTTGAATAAATGAAGACATGGGTCTTTATTTCCCATCTCACATTTGATCCATTAAGAAATCTGTTAGCTCTACCTTCAAAATATTTCTAGAGCCTAATTATGTCTCACAACCTTCATTGCTACCATTCTGGCCTAAGCTATCCTAACCCCTACTCAAGATTTCCCTAGTAGTTTCCTAATAGTTCTCTGTGCCTTGATCTTTGATAACCCCTAACATCTATTCCTATTGTGGAAGCTAGATGTATCCTTTAAAAGTAGAAATCAGATCAAAACCCTCCTCTGGCTTCCATTTCATGCAAAATCAAGGCCCAGTTCTTTTGGTGGCTTAAAAGCTTTGTATGAACCATCACCTCCCCTTTCAGTCTCCCACCAGGCCCTGCTTACTTTCTAATCACATTTCCTACCACTCCTCACCTTACTTGATCCACTCCAGCTGCCCTGGTCTCCTTGATCCTCCTCAAATACTGCAGGCTTGCTTCTACCATAGGGCCTTTTCGCTGGCAGTTCCCACCACCTGGAATGCTCTCTGCTACTTGCCAGCATGGCTTACTCCCCCAACTCCTGCAAGTCTTTGTTCAGATGGTACACTTTCAATGAGCCTAACCTTGACTACCTTATTAAATATAATTGTCCTGACCACCATGTTTTAATTTCATAGCACTTGGCATCTTCTAACATACTTTATACTTTAATTACTAATTACATTTATTATTTATTGCCTGACTCTCTCTACTAGACTGTAGGCATTACCGGGACTTGTTATATTTTGTTCAGTGATATATTCTAATTAACTGAACAGTCCCTGGAACATAGTAGACACTCAACAGATATGTTCTGAATGACTAAGTACTTTACTACTCTAGGATGTAAGCTGATGTTTCTTCTTCTTCTTCTTTTTTTTTTTTCCAGGTTAGGGTTAAGGTTAGGGTTAGGGTATGTGCCTGATGGAATGAAGGTAAGTTTCTTAAGTGCTCTGAACTTCTCTGACTTTCTTATTGAATCCCTAGCCCCAAATAGAGTGCCTGCCACTTGGTAGGTGCTCAATAAATACTGGTTGAATGAATGGATACATATGAATTGAGTTTCAATGAATCACTCAAAAGGGAAAGAAAAAATCCTGTCAGCTAATAATCAGTTTAGTTTATTTAAAATCTCTTGGTGTTTATTTTAACAAAAGCCTTCTCGGAATTCTAACACTAAAATAGGATGTCATTGAGACCTCTGTGGTTTTAATGGCTATGACCTTTAGCGTCTTTCTCAGGATGGGAGGCTGAGTGTACATGGAGGGCCTTAATTAATCCAACCCTGAGGCTGGAGTGATGTGCTGACAAAATAATCAGGAAACCTTACAGACCAGCTTCCCTAAAATAACCTTGCAATTGTTCCTAACTACACCAGAAACTCTAATTTGGGCAGTTTCGGCTCCTCTCAATTGACTCAGAGTGCTTTTAGCTAGCATCAAATGCTTAACAAATCTGAAAGTTTCCCACGAGAACCTTCCATTAAGTTTGTGTTCTGCCAAGCTACAGAAAAGGAAGGTCTGTGTTTTACAAATACAGAAAATAACTTTAACCGTACTCCATTTTTGCAGACTCATGGGTAAATTTTCCAGTCAAGCATCAGTCTATGTGATCTGATTTTTGATCAAAATATAATGTCTAACAGGTGGCCTATTTGAGACTCAATCTTTGCCAGGTGGTGTGAAATAATGACAAATGATCATAGTGCCTATATATAAATGATCACAGGTCACTCTGCTTGACCTATGGTTCAGACTAGCCTCCCTAGAAACCCATTTTCAAACTACACCCACTCCTGTGATTGAAAGTGGGTATTTTCAAAATTGCTTGGCTCGGCACACTTGCTGCTCTGGAATTACTTTGAATTGTGGCTTGACTGACAAGCTTATAGAATAGAAATGTGATATCTGAGTAAATAAATAGCTCTACTGGGTTCATGCATGGACTCCTAAGTGTGGCATTTTTTGAAGCACAAGTAGACATATCATCAGGAGGGTCCTTATAAAAATGATACTAACTTTAATCTTGGGAAAGTAGGGCCAAAAACTATTCATCTTTATGCCCATATTGTAAGCAGTTTCTAACACAAGTTCATTGCTTATAAGTGTTTAGAAATGAATAAATAAATTACAAATCTGTTTTGTAATCATTAAAGGAAAATCATTACTATCATATGATTCTTTTCAAAAGCATATACGTAATTTTTTAAAAATTTTGTTTGTAGAATGATTTTGTGATAATTGTTTATTAGAATAAGTTATATCTTACTATATTCCAGAATCAGATTTCCTTTAGTTGCAAAACTACTTTTGGAAATCCATTAGGCATATTAAAATGGATATATTGGATGTACTACATTAAGATCAATTTCCTTCTAGAAAAATATTGCAAAATATTTGTTTTCAGAACTAAAAAATATATTTTGTTTCTATATTTAATAAGTTAAAAAGAACACTCTTTCATTTCAATAAGCCTTTATTCTATACTTTCTACATGCAAGCACTGTACTAAGCCATGGGTTAAGAAGTGATAAAGGCAAGTCAAGGTATAGCAAGATTGACACCCCCATCGGCAGCCACAAAACAATGTGGTGGTGGAACACCTGGGTGGCTCAGTCGGTTGAGTGTCTGGCTCTTGGTTTAGGCTTGGGTCATGATCTCAGGGTCATGGGATTAAGCCCCTGTGTTGGGCTCTGTGCTCAATGGGAAGTCTGCTTGAGACTCTCCCTCTGCCCCTTACCTGCTCACATGTGCGCTCTCTCTCTCTCTCTCTCTCTCTCTCTCTCCTTCTAAGATAAATAAATAAATCTTTAAAAAAAAAAAAAAAACAATGTGGTGATGCTTCCATTTATATTAAATATCCAGAGTTGGCAAATCCATAGAGATTAGTGATTGTCAGGGACTGAAGGCAGAGAAAATAGGGATTGATTGTTTAATGGGTACAGGGTTTTCTTTTGGGGTGATGAAATGTTCTGGAACTAGAGAGTGGTAATTGTTACACAACATGGTGAATGTACTAAATGTTGCTAATGGCACATGTCATGTTATGTGTGTTTTACCATAATACATGTTTTAAAATATTAAAACAACAAACAGGGGCACCTGGGTGCTCAGTGGTTGACTGCCTGCCTTTGGCTCAGGTCATGATCCTGGGGTCCTGGGATCGAGTCCCTCATCAGGCTCCCTGCAGGGAACCTGCTTCTCCCTCTACCTATGTCTCTGCTTCTCTCTGTGTGTCTCTCATGAATAAATAAATAAAATCTTAAAAAAAATAAAACAATAAACAGAAATCCTAGTGTGGTAAGAACAAATTGTTCATTCATTCATTGACAAATGTTTACTGAGAGCTTATTATGTGTCAGCCACTCATTTGGTCCTGGTCACAAACTGTTGAGCCACACCATATAATACCATTCTGTCCTAGACTATGTCTAGTAGCAAGACAGAAATTAATAAATATTTTTAAAAGGTTAACAATAGATAAGTGCTATGCAAGAAAGAAAATGTATAACTAAGATGTTTGACTTAATTGAGGGCTTTGGTCAAGGGTCAGGGAAGATTATACAGAGGAAGGAACCATTGATCTGAGTTCTGATGGATGAATAGATGCTGGAAGGGAATTGGGGCAGAGGGCTGGGAAGGACATAGAGCTGGCTAGGGAAAATGAATAGTGTGTGTAGAGGTTGGATGTAAAGAAAGAGGGGTTTGGAGCAAGGATTGAAAAGGCAGGGAACAAATCATGTAGAGCATTTGAAATGTTGGAGGCTTTGGAGAGGGGCAAAAGGGTGAAGTGGAGAAGCCATGGGAATATAATAGACCTTCTAGGAGTTTACTGCTATGAGCAAGAAAGTGGTGGTTATAGAGACAGTGCAAAGGGTGTTTGGAAGATTAATGAGACAGGACTTGATGATGGATTGCACCTGAGATTGTAGAGGAAGGAGGGAGGAGACAACGGGAGAGAGAAAGAGAGAGACAGAAACAGACTAGAGACAGAGAAAGCCTCTGTTTTAGCTTTCTGGTTTGTAGATGTATGTGACTGATGATGTCACTATGAGATAGAAGTGAAGTGAAGATAAAGGGTGGTGGTGCAGGACAAAACAGTGTTGGAAGTGGGTCATGTTGACTCAGATGGGAACCCCGACATAGACTTTTCTTCAACTCTTGCATAAAATTTGTTTCCTATGCTCTTTGGAGGTATAATTAGTAGTCAACCATAGGTCTATATTGCAATGATAGCTACATATTTTTGTAACTCATTAAATATATATTAACTGTCTCAGAAATGGTACATAGTTCCATTATCCTTAGCCAATACTTTAATTTTTTTAAGGTTACAAGTATATTTTTTATATTCCCCAAATGAATGAGACCATATAATGTTTGTCCTTCTCCAATTGACTTATTTCACTCAGCATAATACCCTCTAGTTCCATCCATGTCGAAACAAATGGTGTGTATTTGTCATTTCTTATAGCTGAGTAGAGATTCCTAACTCTGGGAAATGAACTAGGGGTGGTGGAAGGGGAGGTGGGCGTGGGGTGGGGGTGACTGGGTGACGGGCACTGAGGGGGGCACTTGATGGGATGAGCACTGGGTGTTATTCTATATGTTGGCAAATTGAACACCAATAAAAAAAATAAATAAAAAAATTAAGTTACAAGTATAAAATAAGAATTTAAAGGGAGAAGAAGTCAGTTATTGAGTTTCTACTCTGTACTGTCAGGAACTATACTAAGCACATATTACATATATTATTTCATTTCTAAATGACCTATAGAATAGGTCTTTCCCCTATTTTAAATATGAGGAAACAAGAGCTCAGAGTAAATTAGTAAATTATTTACTAATATTACTGTATTATAAATACAGATAATAAGTAGGAGAGGTAGGATTTTTTTCCATTTCTAAGTTTTGGAAATTAAAAAAATCAATTAGCCAACATATAGTACATCCTTAGTTTCAGATGTAGAGTTCAGTAATTCATTAGTTGCATATAACACCCAGTGCTCATCACATCATGTGCCATCCTTAATGCCCATCACCTAGTTACCCTATCATGCCACCACCTCCTTCCAGCAACCCTCAGTTTCCTATAGTTAAGAGTCAGTTGGGTAGGTAGGATTTAAAATCAAGTCTCTGGGGGCACCTGGGTGGTGAATTTGGTTAAGCATTAGACTCTTGGTTTCTGGTTAGGTCCTGATCTTAGGGTCATGAGATCAAGCCCTGCATTAGGCTTTGTGCTCAGCAGGGAGTCTGTTTGAGATTCTCTCTCTCCCTCTCTCTCAAATAAATAAATAAATCTTAAAAAAAATCAAGTCTCCAGTTGCCTTCCAAGATCCACATATATTCAATTCAACTGGCATTTTTTTAACTTCAATAATTTCCATGTCACTTTCATGATTTTTACTACATGGGTGTATCACACTAGTATTTAAAAAATATTTTCCTTTGAATTGGGTCATCTTTTTAAGCTGAAATATATTTTATAAGGGCAGTTTATACTATTATCATGAATAAAAAGTCAGTGTAAATATAAAAGCAATGATAAAAGACAAATGGAAACCATAAAACTTAGAGTTAAAGAAACATTCTGAAATTCTAGCTACATGCTGTTGTTTTCTATTGAGGTTCTGGGTTTGATGCTTGTTATCTCCCTATTAAATGAGGGATTAGGAAATTCAGAGAGGTGTTGAATAAATAATTTTCTCACCATGTGATTCAGTGTTATTTATTGCTCTGAACCACTTGAAACCATTTTGTATATCTTGAACTATCCCCCACTACTTCCATCAACTGAGATATCTACACTTTGGAATTTCCCTTGATACTGATCCAATCAACATTTGTTTTCAAGATCATGGTGCTAAGAGCGTATGTAGTAGTTCAAGTTGCCTCTTTTAAAAGAATTATTCTGGATAGGGTCTAATGTAGCCTCCCACTGGCTATGAAGGCATAAAAGAGAAAGGATTTGTCTATTGAAATCTCAGTTCTTACAACATTTTATGAAATTTACCTCAAGATGGAACATTTTCAAAGCTGATTTTAAAAAGTGGGTTCTCATCACTTGAATTATAAAACTTCAGAGACCCTGAGAGAATTATAGCCCTGAGTCCAGGAAGATGAGCCCACAAAAACAGGTCAAAGCTGCAGGCAGACGAGGCACTTAGGGTTGATTGAAGAAGAGAAGAAACAAACCTACAGCACTTGGCATTTATTGAAGGGAGACAGAGAAGCAACAAGTGCTTTCTGAGGAAAGAACAGATGGAAGGAAAATTAAGCAAAGTTAAAAAACATTGCTGTGGTCTGTTCCACAAAAACCAGCAGAGCTGTGGTTTCTCCAGAGCCAGAGAATTGAAAGGTAAGGAAAATAGAGATCACATTACATGGTACTCAAGGGTTTAAGGCACAAAACAACAATTCTAATGAAGGTTTGCTAACTCCTTTTCTGTCTTAGAGATGAGTAAGGGGAATGAGAGGTATCTAAACCTATAACAGCATGTATTAACGCAGTCTGAATGATTTATTGTTACCATATTTGGGCTGACTTTGAGTTCAGGAGAGGAAAAAAAATGAAGAAAAACAAGCTTACCCATAAAAAGAGATTGTAGAACTTCATGTCCCAACAAGTGGGTAAAAATGTTAACATTGTTTTTTATGGCCTAATAAATGTCTTTCATAAAATTCGCTAAAAACACACTCCCTAGATCTCTTTATTAGATTGAAAGAGATATTGATCAGAAGGAGGAGTTGATCAGGAAAGAGGGTAGAAGGAAACCAGGTCTTAGGTTACATGAAAATATATTGACTATCTTTTTAAACTTTATAATCTGGTAAAACAAAATATTTTTATACAGGTGATAGAAATGAGACAAGAGAAGTTAGATAATCTGTATGGACATATAAAGCTGACAATGTGGAAATCAGAATTTAGAGCCTGCCTGTATCTATAGCCTTTGCTTTCACCAAACCCCTAGCCTTCTCTAATAACTCCTATCAGCTCAATTGACATGGCCTATATACTACTATTATTACATTTAAAATTTCATGGAGTCACAAAACTTCTGTGTCAGAAAGGAACGACAATGATTTTGACCCCATTTTTAGGACATTGCAAAACTCCATGGGCAGCAACATAATGGTACCCCCACTCTACAACAAAAATAAGGCTCAGGCAGGACACCTGGGTGGCTCAGTGTTTGAGTATCTGCCTTTGGCTCAGATCATGATCCCAAGGGCCCAGGATCAAGTCCTGAAGCAGGCTCTGTAGGGAGCCTGCTCCTCCCTCTGCCTATGTCTCTGCCTTTCTCTATGTCTCTCATGAATAAATAAATAAAATCTTAAAAAAAAATTTAAAAAGGCTCAGGCAATTGCATATCATGCCTCAGATGATGTAACTAGCAAGTGGTAGTTCTGGTTATCCACCTCAAATTGCAGGTGGAATTCTTCTATCACAGTAACTTTGGGCTTTGTTTGCATGGATGGCCAAAAATAGGGCTTCAATAACCATGATCAAATGTGTTTTATTAGTGATCATCTTTGTCACAGGAAAAATCACTTTTAAAGATCAAATTATTGTGGGGACTGAACACTTTTTCAAAAGAGAAATTCAGAATCTGATTGTCTTTGCTTTTCTGAATTCAGACAGATTTGTAGGTGATCCAGGCTTCTACTTGGCATACCTTAGTTCATTAATTCTTTCATCCAGTGAGTGCAAAGATACAAAACAAAAGAGTAAAGATGACAGGGCCTTGATCCTCAAGCTGCACACTGTCATGGTATCTTCAGACAGGCACAATAGTCTTAGAACTGAGGAACCTCTTTATGCAAGGATCGCTACAGGGCTACGGGGCCTACCTACAGTAGGCCCAGCCAGCAGTGCAGTGCAGTAGGTAGTGAGCACAGGATACGAGATCAAAAACCAGGAGGAAAGGGGCAAGGCAGTTGTTACAATGCTATTGACTCAAAGGTTTGAGTCTGTGATCCTAGATCCACAGGTTTTGACCCCCCTCCAGGACTGCCATCTGTAGCATGCACCCTTTCCATTATCTTTGGAGTCCTTTAATATCAGCAATTAACAAGTTTTTTAGCACTAGAAACCTTCTGCTTTAATTCTCCCCATCTTCATGGCCCCTGATTCCTAGTTTATTTTTCACTGGAGATATCAGTGTGTGTGTAAGACTTCGGATTTTTTTGCCTGTTTTGGGGAATGGTTGGTGAAACCTACATGGGGATGGCTTGGTGCATCAAAGTAACCTCAAATGTTGAGGGCCAAAGCCCACCCTGGACTATCTCCCTGTGAACCACAGGGTAAGTGAACTACTGTGGGATTACTGTGTCTAGAGATGATATGTGGAGATGATGGGGATGATAGAAGCTGTTGATGAGGGTCACCATGTTTTCCTAGAACAAGGGACAGAGTAAGGAGTCGTACTGTAGAGACCTGGTGCAGAAGGTTATCATGCAGCCTGGTAGACATGGCAGCACAGAGTGAGAAGCTGAGTGTATTTAACAGAGGTTTACCAAACCTGTGAAGGGTTTACCTATTTTGTAATTCTATCTCAGATTATAATGGATCATTACATAAACCATGTGCTTCCTTCCACATGACAGTTAATTTAGTTAGAGAGGCCTTTCAGGATGGTGTAATGGAGATTAGAGGTAAAAGGCTGTATAGGGAAGTGTGGCTTCCCTACCTTCATCCAGTGCTGCCCATAAAGGGAGGACAGCACTGTTGCAAGGGGGAGTGTGCCCAGGAGTTTCAGGTGGAGACCATTCCCAATGAGTAGGGGCTTTGAGTGGTGGGCAGGAGTATGGGGGAACCCCGAATGGCAAACTAAGTGATGCACGTGGGGCCAATCATTCTTTTTCAAGGATTCTAAGGAAGGCGCCCCTTGAAGTGGGAGAAGCCTGCAAGGCTATTGCTTCCATAATGACATATCCAGGTAGAGTCAAGGTTAACCCTATAAAAATACTGCTCTTACCTTACAGAATGTTTCCTTGATGGAGAAATACGAGAGGCCATCAGAGCTCTGGAATGTGAGGTGGATGTGGCCTATGGGGCATAACCCATAAACAGCAGTATCTGTGTGGTTGCTCAGCACAGGGGAGAGTGCCGGACTGGGACCTTTAGCTCCTGGGGCTCAGCAGAAAAATAGAACTGAAAGCAGTTAGAGGAGGAGTAGTCGTGGCACAGCAGGTACAACAAAAACAATATGAGTTTTGGAGTTGAGAGTGACCTGGATCTCAGTCTTGGCTTCAAAAACATATTCTCTTTTTGAGCAAGGTACTGAGACGGTTTCTGTATCAGTTTTATTATCCGCAAAATGAAAAACATCACTGGCAGGAATTGGGAAACATCATGTAAAACTTGGTAGCATCTCGCAAGTACTTAATAATTAATATCTATTATTGTTTTTATTATCATTATTACTTGTGATTCTAGCATAATTCTTGAAATTAATTCTTATTAGCTAATAACAGCAAACATAGAGATAACACTCAGCTGTGTTCTAGGCACTGTTTTAAGCACTTGCCTTGTATTAACCAAAGTAATCCCCATAACAAACTGTGAAGTAG
The DNA here is from genome assembly GCF_048418805.1 of Vulpes vulpes. Classification (NCBI taxonomy): domain Eukaryota; kingdom Metazoa; phylum Chordata; class Mammalia; order Carnivora; family Canidae; genus Vulpes; species Vulpes vulpes. The sequence continues at coordinate 154,846,784 of NC_132791.1, forward strand.
CTGATATTTTCCCCACTATACAGAAAAGGAAATTGAGACCAGAGAGATTAAGTAACTGGTCCAAGGGTAGACAGCCAATAAACGGCAGGATCAGGATTTGAATGGAACCTAAAGCTGTCAGGCTGCAGCGCTCCTTCTCTTAAATATGATGTAATAGGGCAGCCCCGGTGGTGGCTCAGTGGTTTAGCGCCACCTTCAGCCCAGGGTATGATCCTGGAGACCTGGGATCGAGTTCCGCATCTGCTCCCTACTTGGAGCCTGCTTCTCTCTCTGCCTGTGTCTCTCTGCCTCTCTCCCTTTCATGAATAAATAAATAAAATCTTAAAAAATATATGATGTAATAAATGTGACTCTCCATCTATGTTTCCCTAGTTGTTAATGACAGCTGAGAGTATCCATGGAAAGAAGCAAATAGGCGTATCACTAACCTTGAAGAACATGGGGACACAACTGAGCTACATGAGGCCAGTAGAACAAATACAAACCCATGTGGATCCAGTGGTGTATCACACCTTTAATCTAATACAGTTGGAGCCAGAGACTCCACAGTGAAAGGCAGGAATCTGGGAAATCAGGTTGGAAGGGGAGCCATTCCTGAAGCAGACTAAAGTGGGGTTATCAGGGAAATATCTGACTGGTGTTCTTCTCTTCCATCGTAGAAGCACAGAGACCAACAAGGAAGAGAAAGAGAAAACTCAGCAATTTTAAATCCACAGG